>NC_080093.1:61569936-62779936 GCF_950005125.1 Chionomys nivalis | reverse complement strand
AGCCTAGTGGAGTTCTCCGTTGAATTTTGTGGTTGCTAGAGCTGCATTTTGCTCAGAAAGAGTATTTTGCCTCTTGACTGAATTTTTACTTATCTGAACCAAAGTTATTTCAAAAGCTCACCTTCCTGGAGAGGGGATAAAATGGAAAAAGGGGAGCACACAGTTAAGTTTATCATCACTGGGTCACTAAGTAACAACTTCAGGGAACCTGAAGGGGAACCTCCTTCAGCCAATGACCCTAAAGAGGCTGGACAGGTTATAAGGTGTGACCTTTTGGGTACCCAGAGAAAACTGCCATCCTGCCCAAGGCTCTCTCTTTCTCTCTCCCTGGCTCCTGCATTACACACTTGAGGTTGGATTTCTCGATCCTGTTCCATGAGTTTTCCCCTTATAATAAAAAAATATAACTAGAATCTTTTGGGGTTAACTTGGTATTCTTTGCCTTGTGGCCTCACTGTTCCAGTAACAGGAACCCAAACCCAAGTTAGAGAGAGAGTAGAACTTCTCACAGTGATTTTTTCATCTGTTTCTTTCCGGGGCAAAGGCAGTCACAGGCTGAGCTAGCAGAGACATGGTCTGGCTTACTGTCATTCTGTTGTTTACCCAAGAGTTGGAACGTCACAATATTTCCTAGAGCTGTTTCTTTCGGAGCACTGGTGTAAGAAATGCCATGTTTCCCACACCAAACATGAGGACACATGGATTGTTTTGTAAGCAAAAGAACTGTCAAGTGTGCTTGTCTGTTTACACGAATGGTCAGATAAAGGGGAAAAGTTAGGAAAGAGTAGCTCTTTAGTTGACCCACATTTGTTGAAAAGAAAGGAAAAAAGCGCAGTGAGCGGGGTCACTCAGTCACTGCACTGCTGCTGTTTATCTGACAGCCGCTCTGTGTCAGGCACCAGGGACCAGAGGGGGGAAAAGTCAACTGGAGTGCCTGCCCTCCCTTCTTGCTGGTGAGAACATCGATCTCTGCTACTGCTGCTAATCTTTGCTGACACCAGACTCCTGTCTCTTCAGATTCTAACAAAGACTGAAGGCCACCAATCCCGCAGGAATCTTCCAGCACCAGATTGGGGAAAGCTATCAGACTCCCGACCTCTCCAGTGTACAGATGGCCACTATTGGACTATCCCGCCTCTATCATTTGTAAGTCAGTCTAGTAAACCCCTTTAATATATATATATATACATATATATATATATGTATATATATATATTAGTTCTATCAGTTCTGTTGCTCTAGAGAACCCCATATATACATTTGAGATGGAGTTCGGGTTAAGACAGTGCTAGAGTGAGGGAGAATGGATTGGGGACAGAGGCAAGGGAGACACAGCAGTAACCAGGACTTGGGGGCAGTTGGGGAGCTGAAATGCAGGAAGAAAATTACTCGAGAGACAGGATGCTATTTCCCATTCTGATACCTCTAGGGCAGAAGGTTCAATAGTAACTCTCCCTGTCTAGCTGATTCATTGTGCTAGACAGCCTAAAACCTAAAAGATCTAGCTTCCTGTTGATGCTTCGTATAGCCCCCCATTGCCTTAGGGATGGAGTAAACCTTATCAGTCTCTTCTAACTCACAGATTCTGGGCATCACATCATGATTAGATTACATAACTTCCGGTTTCTTGGGAGCAGCATCCCTCCACCCCATAATCCTCCTATTTCCCAACAGCTATAGACAACCTCTGTTTGGGAAATGAGAGGCCTTCTGGGAAGTGTCACCTCCCAGACAAGCACTTTAAAAACTTGGATTCCGTATGTGGTTTAAAATTTGGAAATAGATCCTTTCCAGTTAAGGCTCCTCATGAGACCCAGCCCTGGTGATATATTAACTGATACCTGCAAGAGACGCCACATCAGAGTACCAAGCAAGTCGTGGCTAGATCTCTGTCCCCTGAACACTGTGAGCTCCTCAGCAGGTGCTGATGTGAAATAAGTGGTATTTTCACATAGGTACATTATAATTTTTATCAACATTTTATCTGTCGTGGCTGGAAGATGTCAGACTGAATCTTGCTTTTTATTTGTGAGAAAGAATAGGAGAGTCAGCAATTGAACCTGTCACACAATAAATTTCCCTGTAGAGAAGGCACAGTTGAGCCGATAAGCTTATATGATTCCTTGGTATAGAAACAAAGGGTAAAGTGTATTGGGCCCTGAAAAGGGACCCTTGAGGTCAGGACCCACAGCACTAGTCCCAGGACCCTCAGTGTAAGAACTTAAGTGTTCTAGTAGCTCGGTGTCCTCCTGAAAAGCAGGGCAGCTATCTCCTCCATGGGCACCCTGGGATCATGAGAAGTGAGAACTGGAAAAAAGCTGGAGTCTAAAGGGATGCATGAAGATCAAGACTCCACCCTGTCCCAGTGAGCTCTGAAATCAACCTTCAAACTGCACTCCCGCATCCTCCGTGCCTCAGCTCCTCCATCCATAAGAAGGATGGACTAATAGTCACACATTTCCTCAGTCTGTGGTCACGTTTTAACAAGCTACTTCCTTCAAAGGGTCTAGCCCCGTGCCTGCTGAGTGTTAGGGACACTGCCAGTGGCCCCACGTGCTGTGGTCAGTCCTTTTGTCTTAGGACAGGGATTCATGGGCACTGTGCAGCTGTATTTCCTACCAGGTCCTACCCTGTGGGTCTTAAACTCCCAGCTTTGGCTTTCCAGTGAGAAGAGAGTTGATCATAGTGCCTGCCTCCCTGGGGTGGGATGCTGCTGGTGAACTGAGAATGGCATGCGCCAAGCTCTCTGAGCAGGACTGCCTCACTGAAATCACACAAGCAAAACTTCAATTCTCTTCTGTGACGTAAAGGCAATCAACTCTAGAAAATGTTGCCCGGTAGGTACAGAATCTTTAGTTTCTAAAAAGGAGCCCTGGGGTGGGATCAGATGTGCTGGCCTAAGACTGAGTAGATGTTTTTGAAGAGCCACTTGTGACAAAGGAGGCTGGAAATGATGGGAGACGGTCCAGACCAAAAGCATCCCAGCAACAGGGGAACATACTCTACTTATTGCACTCTGGATGGGAAAGAAACACCAACGCTTGGTCTTGGAGATGAATATTTTCTTTAAAATTTAGATTTTTTTTTTTATTTAATCTGTAGCCTTCTGAACAGCAAAGCTGCAGAGCTTCGAATGGGCTACAGTAGCGGTGTCGTGTGTTCTGACTGATAGTTGGCAGGAGAGCCAGGAGGCAGGCAGTGTGCTAAGCTTCATTCACAAGAGTGTGAAAGATTCTTCTCTCAACAGTAACATATCGACACCTACGCAAAACCTTGATGTGCCTTAAAAGTCTGTGTACCTCCCCATTCTTCTCCTAGTTCTTTCCTCAGAGTCCTTTCCCAAGGGTCCATGGGGAGCTCGAGGCTTGGAAAATCCATGATTCTCCCTCTCTCGGTATTCCTTTTACGCAGCCCTTATATCCCCATGGTGGCAAAGGAGGAAATGAATCTTTAGACTTCCTGCTGTAGGGCAACAAGATTAAAAAGAGTAGGGCTTGGTGACATGCACCTTTAATCCTGGCGCTCAGGAAGTAGAGGCAGGCAAATGTCTGTGTGTTTGAGGCCAGCCTGATCTACATAGTGAGTTCTATGACAGTTGGGGCTATGTGGAGAGACCATGATGAACCGACACTATATTCCTGGGTTACAGAGAGATGCCCCTAATTCTACACCCAAAGACTGGAACATAAGATCAAATATGGAAGGCAAGGAAAACACCCTTGAACTTTAATACCTCCATGTTGCATTTTGGGAACAACTCTGATGACCATCCATCAGAATCAGGAAGGGATGGGTAGCTCACAAAACCTAGAACGTGTGCCTTCTAAAGTCTGGAGGGTAACTTATGCCACTGAGTGACCAGCGGGACCTGTTCCTCCCAGTACAATCTCTACCAAATGCCTACTTTTCCTAACTCAATCCTTGCCACAGCCCAGGCAGGTGACCACACTTTCATTCCTTACTGGCAAAGAATCTAAGGTAAAAGATTTACTAGGTTCCTCGGGGTCACACAGTTCTAAAGAGGTCTCTTCTCTAAGTACAGATTTTGGCTCGTGATCCAGGCCACCTGTCATTTTCATAACTATGGTGGGAGAATTCCCAGCATCCTTGACTTGCTACATCTATCCAGCTGTGACCCCAGAGGAGGCAGGTGAGAGAAAGACAGGTCCTTATTTTATTGATATTCCTGGGAGACGCAGGTATCTTTGGGAAGGGTCATCTATGTCTGACTTCAGTAGTCTTAGCTTGCTGTGTCAACTATTTCTCATCCTAGATCTCCTCCCAGCCTCCTAGCAAACTGCGGTCATATTTGACCCCCTGTAACCAATGGCTTAGCCCCCAGCTATGCCAAGGAGAAAGTAAAATGAAAAGCTCATTCTAAAGGTGAGCAGAGTTGAGAAACAGGCAAGTGGATCATGGAATTTGTGAGTTCAAACAGACAGGGGGAGATGTGAGAGACATGAAGTTCCTGTCAATTAGTGGTGCTCAAGGAATGTGAACTCCCTGTGAAGAAATGGCAAAGGCTGTGGAATTAAGTTAATGAGCCATCAGATTTTGATGTCATTTGGGCAACTGTATCCCCCTCCCCAGATAAATGAGTGGAGAAATACATTTTTATGGAATCACAGAATCCATTACAAAAGTTACAAAGATATTCAGGTGTGTGTCTGCCGTCAACTTGCTCCATCATGCAAACCCGGCCCCCTTATCAAAACCAGTAAGCACTGAAAATTCTAGTGTGTGCTCCCAGAAGGTGCAGGCAAGAGGAATTCTGTTGACACCTCCGCTGGCTGGGAGGCAACTTCCGGAGTGCGTGTCTGCCTGGCTCCCCAGCTGTTCTCATTTTGCCTCTGCCAGAGGAAGATGGGAACAGCTGATGGCCTCACCCGAAGCTTAGGTTGGCCCCCTCATTAGCACATCCACCCCAGCAGCTGCCAAAGCAAAGACTGACCTGCCAGCAGGAGAGCAGCTGCCTGATTCTCGGATGAGGATCCTGAGGGCTGGAAGCCGAGCCCCGTGCCCCTGGAGTAGGTTCAGTTTCTTTTCAGCACATCCCTAGGATCCGTGCACGCTGCATACCGCGAGGTGAGGGCCTGTGTCTGGTTTGCACACCACCGTATCCCCTAGCTCCTAGCCCAACTCTTGGATCGCAGTATGCAGGAAGGAAATGTGTGGATGCACACAGGGCCTTCTGGCTCTGAAAACATGATGACTCCATAGAGAACTTGCCACTGCAACACATACAAGTGCTAAATGTGATGCCCACATTGGAGGACCCGTATAACCGAACTTAAAAAAAAGGGAAGGTAATTAGGGGGAAATTAAAGGAATTCCCAGCAAAGACATTCTGACACTCTGGCACCTTGGAAGCCAGGAGGAACAGTGGATACTTGGCCTAACTCCAGGGGCTTACTGACTTGAACACGTAGAATGAGAGCTAAGTCTCTTGAATAAAATCAGGGCCTGGGCTAGGGGTCTCTCACAGGGTACACATTTGCCTAGCATATGAGGCCCTGGTTCCCATGCCGGGCACCACAATCTCCCCCATTTAAAAAAAAAAAATCTGAACAGATCCTTTCAGGACCACCCTTCCCAAGTTATCAGGGCTATAAAAAAACACTGCAAGCTTCTCAGGGAACCTGCCATCTCTCGAGTCGCTTGTTTTCACCCCAAAATCTAATCACTATTAGATGTTAGGTCCAAAGCAGGCTCCAAAAATATCACCGCTCCTGACAATGTCCTGAGCGACAGTCTGGGCTCAGCTCGGGTTGCACTCTGTGCAGGTAACTAGATGGATTGCTCCCTAAAGTCAGCATTGCCTTGGAGATCTTCCAAAGGAGGCATCTGCTTGTCAGATCAGGGTTACCAACCTTATTCACACCCTGTAGCCAGCTACCTCCTGCCATGAGCGTCTAGTTTCTCATCAACACAAACAAGCCTCTGATAGCTCAAAGTTCCCCCATGCTAGCTCCCAGGCTGTTCTTGCCTGCACCCCGCCTCTCACCACTCCAATCCCCAAGCTGCTCGGCCTCACGGGCCCTCCCTTAAAACTGACAAGGTTTTCTCAGTTTGCATTGTCCCTTTTGCCCTGGAGAGACAGCAACGGCAGTTCAAGTCCCCCAAGTAAACCTTTTCTCTACCCACAGAGTGGTCTGGTTCTGTGGTTTCACTGTGCCCCTTGCTTACACGAGGGACTCAGAAATTCAAGTCTTTGCCGTGTTGGTGCTGAGTAAGATTACAATAAACGTGTGGTGAGAATGTTCTGAGCTGGAGAATGGTCCACAAGGATGGGCACAGACAAGTGGACTCCCAAGCACCTGTCAGCAGGAACAAATTACCCTCTATAGGAGCGTTCCTGAATTAATACCATGGCCCCAAGAGCAAAGAGCTCCCATGCAGGAGGCAGCTGGGAAAAGGGAAGCAGAAGGTTCTGGAAAAGATGATCCATTATAATAAAAAAAAATAAAATTTTTCACTTTAAGCTCTTAAGATAATGGAACAATCTACAAGGGATGACAATATAGTATACCCAAAGACAAGAACAAATAAAAGGCAACCACAATGAATGGTAACTAAAGATATCACTTTAAAACGTACCGGGCAAGTCTGAAGAACAAAATAAAGCTTTCACAAGTGAGCATTTAAAGACAAGCGGGAAATGTAAAGTGAGTCAATGGATAGCTTAAATGGCAACCTAGGCACAGCTGAAAGGAGAATTGGTAAGATGGAATTTAGTCTTGGAGACATTACCTGGAAAAGGAGGGGAGGAAAGATGAAAGCATAAGCAGAAGCTGTGAACAGGTCACTGACTAACGAGGCCCAATGGCAAGGAAGAGTCTCAAAGGAGGTCATAAAGGAAAGGGGCAATGGTTAATCATCTTCATCACTGACTAGATTCAAGAACTGCAGGAAACTCAGGTCTGGTGGTATATAGATCTTAATCCGATTACCTGGGCAGTTGAAGCAGGGGTGGTGGATGGTGGGTGGGGGCGCAGTCACAAGTTCAATACCTGACCAGGGCCGGGTTGAACACTTACTAAGACATGCGCTCAGAATTTACCATAAAACAAAGATGACTTGGGGTGGGGTTAAGCATTGCATTTGTGAGTATGTTGAAGGCCTTAGGTTCAATTCCCACTAGCACAGAAAGATAAAGGAGGGACAGAGGCAGAGGGAAAGAGGGGGTGGGGATGGTACTGACATAAGGCCAGACATGATAAATAAAGTTAATCCATTTCAGACATACACAGAAATATATTCATATTAAATGGCAATAAAACCTCAGAAATGGGTACACACACATATAAACACAGGGACAACAACCAAGAACCGCTTTGTCTAGAGAAAAAGACAGATTTGGGTACAACAGATTACTATTATCCAAAAGAGAGCTTAGCCTATTATCCAAAAGAGAGCTTAGCCATCTGGCGGAAGGCTGGGCTACACCAGGGGGTCTCTATCTGCTCAAGGGAAATGGCTGCCCTCCTAGAATTCTACACAAAGCCAAACCCATGAAAGAGCTAAAATAGGCATCTTTGTGGACAGCAAATCTAGTTTGATCATGAGAAACCTTCAGTGGAAGCCACCTTTAAACAAGGAGTGAGCTGAGCCCAGCAGCGGGGAGGTCTACAGGTAGGATGTGGATGGAAACTTGATTGTAGTAGATAAGCCGGACTACAGCTGGGCTGACAAGGCCAGATCAGAGACCTGTATGGTCCCATTGCATTGTTGTTACTTTAAATATTTATTTAATGTGTGTGTAACTGAATATGAATATATACTACATGCAAGTACCTTTGAAGGCCAGGAGAGGACACCAGATGCCCTAGAATTGGAGTCCTCAGTGGTTGTAAGCTGCCCGACCTATGTTCTGGGAATTGATCCTGGGTCTTCTGCCTGAACAGTATGTGCCCTTAAGGACTGCGACACCTCTACGGCTCCCCCACCCCCAACAATGTTTGATGAATGCATTGGTTACTCTTGTTGCTATGACAAACACCTGACAAAGGCAACTTAGGAGAGGGGTGGCTATTTTGCCTCCCAGTTTGAGGGCCCAGTTTGTCGTGCCAGAGAAGGCACGTCAGCTGGGACACCCTGAGGTTATGAGTGCATGCAGCCGATGCCACTCACATCTCAGGAAGCAGAGGGGCGAATCCTGGCACTCAGTTGGCTCTCTGCTTTTCTCCTTTCTATTCAACCATGGTCTCCAGCCTGCGGAATGGTACCATCCATTCGCTTCAGTGGGTCCTTTCTCCCCAGTTAACCCTCTCTGGAAACACCCTCTCTCATAGGTGGTTTGCCTAGAGCAGTGGTTCTCAACCTTCCTAATGCTACAACCCTTTAATATAGCTCCTCGTATTGTGGTGACCCCCAACCATAAAATTAATTTTGTTGCTACCCCATAACTGCCATTTTGCTACTGTTAGAAATCATAATGTAAATATCTGATATGCGGGAGGTCTGATATGTGACCCCTGGTGGCAACTCACAGGCTGAGAACCTCTGTCCTAAAAGATTCCAAATCCTATGTTAACAATGATGGTCAATTGCAACAAACAATACATTTCAAAAGTGCAGAATTGACCCACCAAACACCAATACTAATGAAAACTCAGAAGCATAGTGGGAAGCGTCAAGCCACGCTTAGCCCATGTGGCTGAGAGTAGGCAAAGCTTCTCTCCAGACTCCGTTAGTGAAGTGCAAATGTGAAAATCCAAACAGTACTTGTCCAAGTGTGTAAACAGAATGGAGCTTAGAGTCTCTAAATTCACAGATCCAGAAACTGTAAATAGCCTTTTAGCCAAACAGTGGGAGATGAGAAAGAAGAAAAAAAGACATATAAAAGGGCAAGAACTAGAGTTATTCTCACTGACACACACACACACACAGAGAGACAGAGAGAGAGAGAGAGAGAGAGAGAGAGAGAGAGAGAGAGAGAGAGAGAGAGAGAGAGAGAGAGAGAGAGAACGAACACAGCGCATGTGTGCTGCCAGTTTCTTAGCCGGCAGTGGTGGTGCTGAGGAGGAGTGTAACATGACAAATTGTGATAATTCTCAAAGGATTTCTACTGAATAAATACACATTCTATTAGTGTTTATAAACATGCAAGACCACTGAGTTCAAAATCAATACCCCAACAATAAGTTAAAAGAAGCGTCTCCATATGTAAAACAAGAACAGCCTGAGCTGGCCCCTGTAGAAGCCGAGTAACAGACATAAGGGCATTACTAGATATCTACTTCTTCTTTTTTTTTTTTTTTTTAGTTTTTCAAGACAGGGTTTCTCTGTGGCTTTGGAGCCTGTCCTGGAACTAGCTCTTGTAGACCAGGCTGGTCTCGAACTCACAGAGATTCGCCTGCCTCTGCCTCCCGAGTGCTGGGATTAAAGGCGTGCGCCACAACCGCCCGGCCTAGATATCTACTTCTGTGTAGTTTTTTCCCCCATACTAAAGATCTAGAAGTTAGAGAGATGGCTCAGAATGTAAGAGTGGTCCCAGAAGACGGAAGTTCAGTTTCCAGCACCTGCATCAGGCAGATCACAACTCCGTCTCCACAGATCCAATGGCCTCTTCTGCCCTCTGTGGGTACCCTGCACTCACGTGGCAGACACTTTCACAGATGCATAAACAAACAAATGAAAAAAAAAACCTTAAAAATAAATCTCTAAAGAAACCCAAACAAAAGTTAAAGATCTAAAACCACAACAGCTAAAGTGCTTGGGGCATCTAGACAGAGCTCTTGCAGAGCTATGCAAGGCACTCTGGGGAGAAAGATATCCAAAGTATTCTGAATATCATTATACAGAAAGAGTGACTAAAAATGCCTATGTCTATGACAGCAGCCTTGGGGTCATGAGAATGCTCGTTCTCTGCCAAATTAACTGAGCTCTCAGCATGGGACATTATGCAAACCCTCTAGGAAGATCCTCATAGTCCTACAAAACCCTGGAACTTCATAAACAATCAAGATGCTTTGAAAGGAAAGGAAGAATGGGAGAGATGAAGTCTTCTAAGATGGGCAGGGATACATCATCTCATGGCATCCTCGTAGACGACACTATGAGCAGTGACTAAAGAAGAAAGAGATTATTAAATTTGTCCGAATGGAAGAGGAAGCAGAAAGAACTGAACATAATGGACAATGAGGACTACTGAGAACTCAAGAACAATGGCAATGGGTTTTTGATCCTACTGCACGTACTGGCTTTGTGGGAGCCTAGGCAATTTGGATGCTCACCTTACTAAACCTGGATGGAGGAGGGTTGTCCTTGGACTTCCCACAGGGCAGGGAACCCGGATTACTCTTAGGGATGATGAGGGAGGGGAACTTGATGGGGGAGGGGGAGGGAAATGGGAGGTGGTGGCGGGGAGAAGGCAGAAATCTTTAATAAATAAATAAATAAATAAATAAAGAAAGAAAGAAAGAAAGAAAGAACGGAAGAGACGGAGGATGGGAGGAGGCAGGGGAAACGCTGCCCTCTGAACCCAGCACAGCTATTACACTCATTGGCTCACAGTAGCTGTGGTGACCTGTACAAGAACAAGTCAGGCAAAGTTCCGGAGCAGATGGGTAGAAGATCCCCAGGTCCCACCTCTGACTGAGGAGCTACTGGCACTTGGTAGTTTCTGGAAGATTGAGGGTCAATCTTTTTCAAGGATGTGGCCACTGGTAGGCTTCCCATGCTCCAGTGGATGGTCCCACACCCATGTAAAACTGGGCAGTACCAACTGGACTTAGTGGGTTAGCAAGAGAAAAAAGACATCAAGTTGGGAGGAGGATGTGCTGGAGGGGAGTTGGAGGAGAAAATGGGGGGTCTATGGTGGTATTTTATTGTATATGTGTATGACATTCTCAAGTACATAGAAAAAATTTTATTTTGTTTGAGGTTTGGGGTTCCAGTCATTTTTGTTCTCCCTGCCCTGAGGGGTTTCCTGTGATGTGGTATTTTCAGGGTGAACCCTAGCTAGCAGACCTCAATGTGGGATCTCTGTTCTTCTGAACATCTCCTCCTTAAATCCCTCTTTCAGGAACTTTGTTCAAGCAACAAGCCATATGGCCAACCTGAGCACTTAAGATCTCCCTGGAGACTGTGGAAGGAAGATCTCAGACCTCCTGTGTCGACCAGAATAGGAAGCAGACTCACTGTTACTGTGATTATGGCTTATTTAGATGTGCACAAAAATAGATGCTGATTTCATACAACAAATAGAAAATATATTTCAGTTATAAGTCAATAGCAAAAGTTAACATTTAGGAGAAATTAACTTTAAAAATCTCCTTTTGAGTTCAGAAAAGAAGGAAACATTCAGAAACCAAACTTAAAAAAAAAATCACTAAGAGGGCCAGCGTGATGGCTCAACAGGTAAACCTTGGCCCTGTAAGCCTGACAACTTGAGTTTGACCCTGACCCCACAGTGGAAAGAGAGAACTGGCTCCAGAAAATTGCCCTTTGACCTCCATATGTGTATCACAGCATACATGAACCTTCAACACATCACACACACATACATGAACAGAGTAATATCTGCTCGTCTAGAGAACCTGGTTAGGTTCCCAGCTCTGACAGGGTGGTTCACAACCATCTGTAGCTCCAGACCCAGGGTATCTAACGCTCTCTTCTGGTCTCTGGGCATGCAAATGGTGCACAGACATATGCAGGCAAGATGCGCATGCACGAGCGTGCGCGCACACACACACACACCCCTTTAACTTGGTAGAGAACAATTGAGAAAGATACCTGACATCGACCTCGGGCTATCACGTGCACATCCATGCATATGAGCACATGAGCATATGTGGTGATATTTCATTCGTATTTTAATCAATCAAGCTTGCCTGAAGATCAGAGAGTAAAACAGCCCCGCAGACCAGGCAGTGGTGACACACACCTTTAATCCCAGTACCCACACCACTTTGCCACAGAAACCAGGCAGCAGTGGTGCAGGCCTTTAATCCCAGCCCTAGAGAGAAATATAACATGGGAGGAGACAGCTCTCAGCCAGTCTCAGTCTGAGATTCCTAGAGGCAGGATCGCCAACTCAGATTGAGATAGAGGTAGAGTCAGTAGCTGGCTATTTTGTTTTTCTGACCTTCAGGTTGAACCCCAATATCTTTTAGGTTTTTATTAATTGTGCTATAAGCACAAGCGTGTGTACACACACACACACACACACACACACACATGCCACAGATAAATGATTGGTTTTCCCAGGTCCCATCAAAGACAGATTACTGTCATTATCAACATCAACCAGTCTTAAAAAGAAACTCCTTTTTAGCAGTGTCTACCATACTCAGAACCACTGGTGAAGTTCTTGAGGCCAAGTGATTGTCACTGTGGCATGGTGGCCCAATACTTAGCCATAGATAGACATCTATATCACCCCCCTCCAAGGCTCAGGGAACATTTGCAGAAGGCATCAGAAAAAATGTTAAGATTCCTGGTAGGCTGACCAGGGCATGTCCTACAACTCTACGTAGTTAGGTAACACAAATTGGACTTTCTGAGCTGAAGAGGAGGAGGAAGAGTGTTCAAAGTTGGGTAGGTAGGAGAGGATCTGGGAGAAAATGGGAGAGGGAGGTGACTATGATCAAAACATTATATGAAATTCTCAAAGAATTAATAATAATACTATTTCAAAAAGAGAAAGAAACCAAAGGATGCTAAGTGCTGGAGAAGGGGCAGAGTGTTGCACAGCAACATCCTCCCAATTGAAATGTTCCTGCTAAGAGGGACTGAACTCCTGAGACTCAAGAAGTAAACAAAAGGTCACAGGTCTGAGAAAGTAGAAACTAGAAGATTCTCAGGGGGCCCTCCCCAGCTTTGGAGCAGGAGTAGACAAGTAGGAGAGGTGCCTGTGGCCAAGAGAGATGGACCCCGGTAAGGAAATTTAGCTCTGAGAAGAGATTGGGGGACTGTTAAACTGCAGATCTGGAGCTATGGCTCTCCACTGGTGGGGTGAGTAGGCTTTTTTAGTGATGTGGCTGCTGTTCTGAGTTATCCTGCTCTTATAAGTGACCCATACTCCTGGTAGTAGCCACTCACTAATAGTTCCTTCCTGTTCCCCAAAATGAAGGAAGGAAGAAAGGGAGGGAAGAAGGGAGGAAGGAAGGAAAGAATGAAGGAAGAAAGGGAAGGAGGGAGGAAGAAAGGAAAGAATGAATGAAGGAAGGAAGGAAACAAGCAAGCAAGGAAACAAGCAAGGAAGCAAGCAAGCTACAACATAATATCTACAATATGACTCCAATTCTCGGTTCTATTATAAAAACACATAAAATGCTGGAACAGTGATTGTCTTTTGGGGGGTACAAGAATTGTGCATAATTTTTCGTTTTATTCTGTTTTCAGTCCATTTCTTAAATTTTCTGTAACCTTACTTGCTATGTAACATGAATGAAGAAAAATAAAGAATATGGAAAACTGAATAAGAGATAAATAACAATAAACTAGTCACAGAAAACGTCTAAACAAAACTAGTCTGAGACTATCTTATAGTCATGAAAATGTCAGTTCAAAGATGAAAATATATCACATCTAGCTTGTCAAAATGTAAAAGCTAGAAAATAGCAAATACGCCTAATTTTGTGTAATCAAAACTCTCCAAGCAGGCATTTTTTCCCTTTGTGAAGCCAATTTGAAAAGCAATTTAACAAAGTATATTAAAGTGGAAAATGAACGTACTGTACAACTCAGCAATTCATTCATAATAGGTCCCCTAGAGCTCAGGCTTCTACAGAAAGAAGACAGGAGGAGGATCCACCACTGTGATGTCAAACGCTGGAGAAAACAGGTATTTGTCAACAGAGGAGAACAGAGTGTACAGCCTGAATTTACAGTTCAATTAGAAAGAGTGAGCCAAGTCCAAATGCCAGCACGAATGAAGTTTGAAAATACACTGATTCTTAGAAACAAAACCAAACCCCAAAGACTGCGAATGTCATGTGTAGTAAGGAACCGTTAGTCTAACATTCAGATACAAAATCCACATCAGGGACTGGTTGGAGAAATGTATAATCAAGTCCCACCAACTACTCAGCAAGGAAGAAGTTTGACTGGGTGGGAAACGGGCGTGGGGCACACACACATCTTTAACATTTTAGACCTCTAAGGTTTTGATATTCTGAATCATGTATAATAAAATCCAGTGACTAAGAATACAGATGTGTTACTTACAATGGGTCCTCTGCTCCACGTTAAGTTCTTTCTCAATCATCTTTTTCTCACTATACTAAATTATATTGAAATTGACCGAAAAATTGTTTTCTTTTGAAATGTTTACTTGGTGCTATGGTTTGAATGTGAAACTCTCCCGCACCTATAGGCAGGGACGGAGTTCATGTGTTTGAAGACGTAGGCTCCAGCAGTCTGCAGAGGTGCAGAGCCTCTGAGATGGATCCTAACTGGCAAACACAGGGTTGGGGGACAAGCCTCATGGGTCAAAGGTCAACCTAGTTCTTTGCTCCTGATCCACTAAGATCTGATTTTCATATATATATATGAGACAGGGTTTCTCTGCATAGTCCTGGTTGTTGTGGAACTTACTCTGTAGACCAGGCTAGCTTCAGACTTAGAGATTTACTTGTCTCTGCCTTTCAAGTGATGGATTAGCGGCATGTGCCACCACCACTTCGCTTATGGTCTGGTGTTTCTATACCCCAAGTCCCTTGGAGCCATGAGCTGAACGAGCCCCTCCCTTTCAAGTTGCTCTGTCAAGCATTTTGTCACAATGTCAAGGAACAGAACCAGCAATGTTTATCTCAGAGGTAGGCCTGCTCCATGACCCTTTAAACCACAGACTGGCTGGAGAGATGGTTCAGTGGTTCAAAGCAGAGGACCGGAGTTCATTTCCCAGCACACATTGGGCAGCTCACATGGCCTGTAACTACAGCTCCATGGGATCTGACACCCTTTTCTGGCCTCCAAAAGCATCTGCATTCCTCTGTATGTCCCCTGCACACTCTACATGAAGATGCAGATTCAAGTTCTAAGGCATTTACTTATAAAAGAATATATCATGAGACAATTCAAAATCCCAAATGCAAGCTCCAATATTATTACCTGGATATGGAGGATTCAAAACAAACCAAACAAGTAAAAGCAGGTTCTCAGATCACATCCAAGCTCAAGTGAGCTTAGACAGTTGCTCCCCACCCCCGCCAGACACACATACACACACTGAGAGAGAGAGAGAGAGAGAGAGAGAGAGAGAGAGAGAGAGAGAGAGAGAGAGAGAGAGAGAGAGAATGAGAATGAATCTGTTTAAATCCTCTCTGGCCTTGACCGCCAAATGACATAAGAATGTTTTGGGTTTGAATGCTGAATGGTGCTTAGCATCCTCTGCTCAGGGACACCAGCCTCTGTAGAGGGCCATGGAGGTCAAAGCATCGGCAGGAAGCAAGCCGAAGGTCCGGGTACCCAAGGAGGCTGCCCAATTTTTAAAACAGTTGCCAGGAAGCTGGGCTCTTAATGTATAACCTTGGGATGACATAAAAGCTTAAAGGATAAAAAATATCAATATGAGGCTGAATTATTTAGCTTCTCCTCCTCATCTGTCAGTTGAAGGCAAGGTATATTGGGCACTAAATAAAGTCCAAGGAAACAGGATGAAAAATGACTTGCAGGAAGTAGGGAGGTTGAAACAGCGGTCTGTCCAAAAGCACAGGGCTCGAGCACACATTTGAATTGGAAAGCAGCATCTCAGATCTGCATTACCAATTCTGTTGAAAATCAGATGGATTTCCAATCTCCCTGCCATGAGCATTGTATTATGCCAAAGATAGAGTACACAGATTACAGGATGTTTACCATGGCTGGGGTATGGCCTACTTTTCCCCATGAGATAGCATAGAGATGGGCTTGCATCTGTGGCCTTTGGACGCCATCTGAAGCCCCGGTGTCCACTGCTATGGGAAGAGGGCAGGAACAGGATAAGCTGCAGGATTCTCTCCCTAGTGCTGCATGAGATTTTGGCATGGTGCTTGGCTCCAGTGCCCTCCGTGGTTTTAGGTATCTCCATACTGCTATAAAAACTCTGGGTTTTGTAGTACTCATTGAACATATAGAATGAAACAGCTATGCGGAATGCAAACCTTCTACCAAGACTGTGTTCACCTCACTTCTCAGCCCTGATACCCAGAGCTGTTTAGCCCTGCTGTATGCGGAGCAGGCTGAGGGTTGCGGGGCCGTGTGTGGAGCAGGCTGAGGGTTGTGGGGGCATGTGCGTTGTAGGTTGAGGGTTGCGGGGCCATGTGCAGTGCAGGCTGAGGGTTGTGGGGCTGTGTGTGGAGCAGGCTGAGGGTTGTGGGGCCATGTGGAGTGCAGGTTGAGAGGGCTGTGCAGCCATGTGTGGTGCAGGCTGAGGGTTACAGGGCCATGTGCAGTGCAGGCTGAGGGTTGCGGGACCATGTGCAGTGCAGGCTGAGGGTTGCGGGGCTGTATATGGAGCAGGCTGAGGGTTGTGGGGCTAGCCATGTGCCTCCAAACTCACTCAGAAACACTTCTCAAACCTATCTGTGGAAATAAGCGACATGGTGGGAACAGCACTGCTTTAAAAGATTCCTAGAATACACTCTGATACAAAAAAAAAATTTTTTTTTTTTTTTTTTTTTTTTTTTTTGCAACTGTTATGAGCTCATTACAGCACCATCTAGGGCAGGAAGAAATCTACTTAACTTCTTTAAATGATGGCGCTTCCGCCCTTGAAAATATTTTTGCGTGCAATTTCCACAGCTGCGGCATTTGTCTAATTAGGTATACGTTGACTTTGAGTTTTCGTAGGCTTTTTTTTTTTTTTTAAAGAAAGTTTTAAAACATGTTAAAATGGATTTAATGTTTGTTTCCACAAGGAAGGGAGAGAAGGAACCAAGCGGTGGTGGAAGGGAATGGCAACTGTGGTAGCAGAGGCATGGCTGGCTCCTAGCGGGCAAGGCAGAGGCCCAGTGCTGCCCCATGTCTCTCTGGAAACCACCGTAAAGCTATGGTTATCCTAGCAACAACAATAACCATAAGAACTGGAGACTATCGAAAGTAAGAGGAGGCACCATGCTTTGGGAGATGAGTGACTCTGGGCAGAACTTAGGGATAAGATACACTGGCCGGGTCCTGTCCTGGGCGGTTTGATTTTTTTTTTTTTTTTTTTTTTTTTTTTTTTTTTTTGGTTTTTCGAGACAAGGTTTCTCTGTGGTTTTGGAGCCTGTCCTGGAACTAGCTCTTGTAGACCAGGCTGGTCTCGAACTCACAGAGATCCGCCTGCCTCTGCCTCCCGAGTGCTGGGATTAAAGGCGTGCACCACCACCGCCGGCCCTGGGCGGTTTGAATGAAAAAGTATTGGCCCCCAGTTTGTGGAACTGTTCTGTAGGCTTGGGAGGTGTGGCCTTGATGGTGGGTGTATGTTCCTGGGGATGGGATTTGAGAGTTTAAAGACTCCCACCATTTCTAGTTTGTTGTCTTGGCTTCATTTTTGCCATTCAAGATGTGAGCCCCCAGCTTCCTGGTCGTGCCACCATGCTTTGTGCCTTTGCTCTGCCATCATAGACTAACCCTGTGGGACTATAAGCCCCAATAGATTATTTTTTCCATAAATTTTTTTGGTCATGGTGTTTTACCATAACAATAGAAAAGTAACTATTGCACGTCACTAGCGCCTTTCCAGAGGGAAAAGAAGAGGGGAAGGAGGTAAGGGAGGTGGAGAGGAAGTGAG
Organism: Chionomys nivalis; assembly: GCF_950005125.1. Lineage (NCBI taxonomy): Eukaryota > Metazoa > Chordata > Mammalia > Rodentia > Cricetidae > Chionomys > Chionomys nivalis. The sequence goes on along the minus strand of NC_080093.1, from coordinate 62,762,238 downwards.
CCTGACCTCCCTGGAGAATAAGAAAGCGATATAAGGCAAGAAGGACATACAAAGCCCTGGAAGGGGCCCTGTGCACCTCTCAGGGCAAGCATGGGCCTGGAAAATAAGAATTCGAAACTTCAAGTTTTTTGCAAAGCTGGAATGGTGGCTGCCTGCCTCCCCAATCCCAGGACACAAGAACGTATGCAGGAGACACAGCAGCACAGAATTTCTGGGCTCACAAGTGCTCCCATCCCCACCGCAGCCTGATCCTGGAGAGGAAGGGTCACGAGGGACTGAAATAAAAACAGAAACATTAAGTAGCAACAAAAGTGTTATGAGAACATGATATCTATCCTCTTAACCCTGTTCTGTTGTACTACAAGGCCTTGTAGAGCCAGGCTAAAACCTCCAGCACAAGATAGGGGGATTAGTTTGTTTGTTTGTTTGTTTGTTTGTTTGTTTGTTTAAAACAAAAAACTGATCGGCCCGAAGAAAAACAACACTTATGCCAGCACAAACACTGTATGGAGGTCTCCCAATAAAATGTAGCCTCCTTCCCTCATCAATAAATCCATCTGTGGAAGCACATAGAACATCCAATCAGCTCAGAATCCCATTATTAAATGGCAGCAGTGAGCTGAAAGTCAGATGTTTGAAGAAAGAGATTCTTCCAGAGGCGGAAAAGAAGCATCTCAAAATTCACAGTGACCCTGAGGTGAACAAAGAGTGCCTACCATCCAATAATGTATTCGGAGAGCTAACAGAAACCATGTACGCATGACAAGAAGACATGGCCATTATCATAAAACGAAGGCAATTTAAGTAGTAGAAAGAACTCTTGGAAATGAGATGCTAGTAAACATCTTTCAACAAAATGGGGGTAATTACAGGACCCCCCCCCCATAGAATAAAGTGTAGAATGGAAGATGACAAGGAAGAAGACAAAACACTGAAGAAATAATGCGAGAAAGCAAAGTAGAACTTCATAACCTGACATCCCAATCTGACAGTCACACTGAGCTCCCAGCATGACTGTCAGAAAGAACACCGCTAAAGCACGCCACACAAAATGTGAAAAGGTAGAAGAGAAGATAGCAAAAAGAAATACAGTTAAAAGATGAACAATGAGTATGTTTAGAAATTTCTCATGTTCTCAAGTGGTAGTGGGTATAGAGACAAAAAAGAAATGCCTTATTGAATACCAAGGACATGTGACCTCTATCAAACTAGTAATCGAGGATGGAATGGAAAACACAAAGATAGCGGAATGTTGACATTACCTTGCATGTACATATAGATGTATGCATATGCACATATACATAGTATATACTGTATCGTATTTATACACACTAATGAATAAGTATGTGTGCATGTATGTGTGCGAGAGAGAGACAGAGAGAAAAAGAGAGAGAGAGAGAGAGAGAGAGAGAGAGAGAGAGAGAGAGAGAGAATCTTTATGGAGAAGAGATGTGCTCGGCTTCTTTAGATTATTTAGCCTCATTGCTTTTTTAAAAAATAAAATTTTCCACAAGGAAGGTCTAGAAGCCGAATATCTGTGGAAGGAAGAAAATATTTGTATGTCAAATGTGGCAATAATTTTATACATGCAAACATATACTCATGTGTGTGTTGTGAAGGGTACAGCAGACACAGCTTTTTAGTAGAACTCTGGCTTTTTACACGTGCCTGTGTGCCCAGCTGCGCATATTGTCTCTTCCAGAGTCCTGTGCACACAACAACATCCTGGATCATAAACTGCCAATGAGAGCTGTGAATCTGCTAAAAGGAGAATATTATTTTCCTGAAAGAGAAGGGTAATTGTACGTCTGTACCTTTCACCTCTTTTGCCCAATTGCTGCTTAGAATGCAGATATAAGAATAAGAGATGCAGCAGCCAGCACGAGACCAAAAGGAAGTAAATGTAAATGCAGAAATCAGCATCTAAGAATGGCAGATACAAAGAATTCGTAGTACCCCTGATTATAGCACTGGCCTGTAAAACCCGTGAAACCACTCTTACACTGTTCATTTCATAGTGGCTTTTCATACAAGAAAAAAAAACTGCTGCAAGAATAGTTTCTGTTATTTGCAACTAAAAGCAGCCTTCATACATTCACAAGTTATCAAGGAACTATCTTGGGCTAGAGAGATGGCTCAGCAGTTAAGAGCACTGGCTGCTCTCCCAGTAGACTCAGGTTCTATTCCCAGCACCAACACCACAGCTTACAAAGGGCTGTTGAAGACAGTTCCAAGGCACCTGGTGCCCTCTTCTTGCCTCTACAGAACACGATACAAAGCAGGCACACAGTGTAAACATACATGCAAGCAAAATATCCATACACATAAAGTATTTTTTTAAATGTGTACCATCCAAATACTCTTTCTCAGAAATTTCTAGAACATGTACATCACATTTTTTTTTAAAGGAAGGAAGAAAAAGCTATGAGCTCAGAAAAGAAATGAGGCAATATGGAAGGGATATGAGAGAACTTCCCAGGCTCTTGGGTAAGGATAGCCCTGGGGCAGTTGTTGAATCATGTCTCTAAAGGATAACCAGTTCGTGGGACTGGGGAGATAGTTCAATTGGGAAATTGCTTGTTGTGCAACCATGAGGACCTGAGTTCAGTTCCCAAAATCCACACAAAAAGTTCAGCTTGATGGTGTGTGCTTATAATTCCATGGCTAAGAGCAGCTTTGGGAAGCCAGGCAGTGGTGGCACATGCCTTTAATCCCAGCACTCGGGAGGCAGAGGCAGGCGGATCTCTGGGATTTTGAGGCTAGCCTGGTCTACAAGAGCTAGTTCTGGGACAGGCACCAAAGCTACAGAGAAACCCTGTCTCGAAAAACAAACAAAAAAACAAACAAAAAAAGAGCAGCTTTGAGTAGATCCTCAGGTCTTACTGGTCAACCAGTCCCCCTACTTGATGCATTCCAGCCAGTGAGACACACTGTGAGTGGTACTTGAGGATTGACACTGTAGACTGTCTTCTGTCCCTACATGTACCCCCCTGCCACAACTCTCATACATATAGATGAACCCAAAAGAAACATGAGGATTCAAGGAAAGATATCACCCAGGAAAGGAAATTCACATGATTTGATTCAGGATGGACTGTTGTAATGAGTCTTTCTCAGTCCCACCAATACTGACACAGAAACTTCTTAGTAATTATGAAAGCTCGGCCTATAGCTTAGGCTTGTTCCTAACTAACTCTTATAACTTAAAGTAACCCATTTATTTTAATCTATATTCTATCATGCGCCCTTGCCACTCTTCCATCATGCACCTTCTGTTTCTCCTCTTTGTCTCCTGGCATCTCCCTCCTTGCCTCTATTCCTCCTCTCCTTTTCTCTCTGCCCGGAAGTCCCACCTAACTTCTTCCTGCCTAGTTATTGGCTATTCAGCTCTTTATTAGACAAATCAGAGGCACTTGGGCAAAAAAACACATCTTCACAGTGTTCAAAAAAAGGTTATTCCACAACGGGCTGTATTCACATTGGTGACAGTGAGGACACCCCACGTGAGGACAAGAGGAACAGCAAGCCTACAACTCCATGGCTGCTGTGATGCAAGTAAGCTACAGAGGGGCAGGATGATGACGGCAGCTGGAAGGGAAGGTGTAAGAAATAGAAGGAGCAGAGGAGAGGGAAGTTCACCCTTGTAGTTGGTGGCTTATGTTGTGAAAGGGGGGCTCAGGGGCGATGTCAGCATGAGGCATCGGGAGAAGGCAGCAGATATCACTGCAGCGGGAAAGATTCCTATGAGAAGAGGACTTGGGATCCAGGACTCTGTTTTGGAATTGTTTGGGCTGAGCTGTGCTGGAGCTCATGGTAATGAACGAGGTTACAGTCAGATTCAGGATATGCTCAGCTCTCAACAAGCATGTCTTCTGCCAACATGAATAAATGCTTCCTGTGCTTGCATCTTAAACATCTTCCGTGACACAGTTTGGGGCATGGGTTGAGATTTGATCCCGAGACTCCAAGTGTAAACATGCCACGAACTTGGAATATTAAACCACAATACTTAAAGTCACTAAAGTGTGTTGGCCTGAAAAACCTTGCTGAAGCTGTCTCTATCTGTCTACCAAAGCTGCAGCCATGAAGTAATAACATCCCCCTCACCCCCCCAATAATTCCGCACTATTAGTTTTATTTAATAAACATTTGCCTCTAAAAAATATCAGCTGTGCTCGGACTTCTGTTTATGTGTGTGAAGCATGTGCCAAGTTCAGGCCCACCTCAGGCATACTTTGAAACTTAGTTTACATGTTTCTAAAGTACAGTTGCTGTAAAACCTTCAAAGGAATCAGTTTGTACAAAACTCTCTCAAAAACACCTTTGACTTCGGTTTTCATCTGCAGGTCCCAGAGTTCTCTAGTCTTCGGTGTTGTTGGCTTCTCACTGATACTACCTTGATTGTGCAATTGTTTAATTTAATCACCAATTTGCCATGTTGGTCTCTGTAACTGTATATTTACATTATTTATATTTGTGGGAGCTGGGATTTGGTGAAATTATGGCAGACACGCTGGGGTGGAGGGTAACAGTGACAACTGAGAAATAAAACGTTTCGTGTTGGAAACAGTGAACGACGGAGGGCTAGCAGCTGAAAACCAAATGCCTGTTACATAGAATCACAGAAACCTGAGTCTGAGGCCAACGCGAATTATTCATTGGTGAACAGCGCCCCTAGCGGCAGAAGGGAGCCAGCAGCGCTGGTGACCAGGGAAGCTCCCGAATTTTAAAAAGGCACCTGCTGTGAGTTCTCATTATGCAAACAGGCTCCACAGGTGCCCGGGCTTTAAGAAGCTTCAACTCAGGAAAATACAAGTCTGTAAAAACGCTTTTAATGTTGCACTTTCGTTTAACTCCGAAGTGGGTTCTCGCTCTACCGCTCTACACGAGATCTTGATGTAAGCGATTATTTATCACCAAGGATGAGTAAGAGGGACGGAAGAGTTCTGCTAAAGTTTGATCGCTACTGACAATTAGGGTGTGAAGCGGGAGATCCGTTAGGGATGACTTGGGAGAGGAAGTCAGTTAAAACAGAAAAAGTAAAGACCGCTGCAGGTACACACCTGTGTGTGCTTGTTTGCGGGGCGGGATGGGGATCATCTGCGTGGCCCCGTGCGTCCCTCAGCTGTGTCAAGGCGGTGGTGGAAAGGAAACCTCGTGGGGGGTTGACTCTAACTCTGGGTGGGGGAACTCGCTAACCCACAGGATCAGTAAAACTACCCTACGCCCACCCTCTCAGGCGACACGTGTAACTGTCAAGACACTGAAAGAGCCTTAGGAACAAATGTCACTCCAAGACGGAAGGCTGTGCCATTTCATCCAGACACTAGCTGTTCGAAGACCCTAAGTCAAGTGTCTTCTCCGCACACACATCCCCAATCCCCGGAGAGAGCACCTGGCAGGGGACGGGTGTCGAGGCGCTGAGAACGCGAGCCGGGGGTTTCGCAGATGCTCCCCGGTGCGTCTCCTCTCCCCGCGGCGGTGGCACGCGGAGACCCCAGACGGGGTCCAGGTGGCGGGAAGAGGACGCGCGGGCAGCCGCTTGCAAGGGTGACTTACCTCGGGCCGCATGGGGCGCCAGCAGGGCCCCGGCCAGGGCTAGCAGGAGGGCGCGGGCGGGGGGCGCGCGCCTCGGCGGGCGCTCTGCCATTGTCGCCGGCCTGGCGTGCAGCTGTTTCGGGGGCCCAGCAGCCAGCGCTGCAGCATCCCACGCGGGCGCAGAGCCGGGGGAAGTCCTACTGCCCTGAGTCTGCCGCGACCCCCTCACGCAGCGCCCCGGCCGCGGAGCTGAGAGTCTAGCCTTTCATTTTTCAAAAAAAACTTTCTCCCCTCCCCGTGTGTGTGCGTGCGCGCGCGCGCTACTCTGGCACGAGCCGCCCTTGACCGTTGCAATAAATGAGCAGCCTGTCCGAGTTGGCGCCGGGGACCAGCGATCTGAGGGCGGGCCTGTGCAATGGATCCGCGGCCAGCAGTCGCCGTTCTCATTACCACGGAACAAATTAGCGTCTCCCCCGCACCCCGCCCGCCAGCGGCATCCCGCGGGTCCTAGAGACCGCTCCGGGGTCCCTGCCCGCCCCGGTCCCGCCCACTCCCGGGGGCGGCTGGATGCAGGATGTCCCCGGACACCGAGTACGGGCCGCCCGCGTAGACCCGGCTCCGTGGCGGCGACGGCGCGGGAACACACACTTCCCAGCCTCAGGATGATGTGGCCACGGGGCCTGGGCGCGGGCAGCCAAGAGCACACGCGGCGGCAGGGTCCAGCTTTCCAGACTGAGGCTGGAAAGGATGACTGGGCTGTTAGCTGCTGGCTAGCTGGGAACCGGCGGGACGCGAGCAACAGGTCTGGGATGTGGTATATAGCCAGGCAGACTCTGGCTGCCGGGTCCCAAGGCCCCAAACCCGCACCTCACAACTGAGGAATAAGATTGAATTTACAGCACCAGGCGCTTAGGCATGGTGCTTTTGGTGTAATGCTCTGTTTTTGACGCTGATAGATTGGCCAAAGTTTCCTTTTGGTCGTCTAGACCGAGGAAAAGGTTCAGATACCTTCCAACTTCAGTGATCTTAAGAAGCTGGTTAGAGATTCAGACTCCAAACACGCTTAGTGATTTGCTCCCTGAATCCTAACATTTGGGGGCCTGACACAGAAGGATTACTGCAAGTTTGAGGCTAACACAAGGGGCTACACCGTGAGTTCTGGGTCAGCCTGGGCTTTAAAGTGAGATTCTGCTCCCCCCCAAAACCGATGGTGGGCAAGGCTGATCAGGGAAGAGAAAATGCCGATTGCCTTATGTCTTCGGGATGAGCTGCTCCCCCAGAGCACAGCTAGGCAAGTGCCAACAAAGGGATGGTCTCACTTCACCTCAGAGCCCTAGCCGTACCCCCATCTTCTGCCTGACAGTTTTTTCCTCCTGAGAGCTATGTGAGAAGCAGCAGGAACCAGGCAGACAGAAGAGGCAAGACATCTGGAGAATGGTAGCCACCGTGGTTCCTAACCCGGGTACTTCTTAGAATTATAAGGACTCAAGGGGATGTCATCCCAATCCAGGCCAGCGAACTCAGAACCTGGCAGTTTTCCAAGCTCCCGCAAGATTATACAGCAGCTGAGGTTCAGGCCAACCCTACAGATTGTGTTGTGATCCTACAAGCTCCCCTGTGCTGGAATAGCTACCCAGCATGAGAGAAATGGGCTTGGTGAGGGCTGGGTTCCTTACTCTCTCCTGGAAACCCACCTTACTCGCCAGCTGCCTCCCAACAACAGCGGTCTGTGGTGGTCTCTCACTTCACATATGACACAGGACCTTACAAAGTGAGCTACTTCATGCTCAAGTTGGAAACGAGGCCCGGGAACAGGCACCATTTGAAATCAGCCTTGTGTGTATGCCCTTGTGTTCATTCAGAATTGATAATGTTACATTAGGGACCTGGGAAATCAAGCTGTAGAGAAATACCTCTCACCTTCAAAGGCTGTTCTGTCTTTTTGTTCTGTTGTGATGGTGTTTCGTTATACAGCCCCACAGCTGTCCTGGAACTCACCATATAGACCACACTGGCCTTGAACTCACCAAGATCTGCTTACCTCGGCCTTGCAAGTGCTGGGGTTAAAGGTGTGCACCGCCACGCCTGGCAGTCTTTTCAGTCTTCGAGTACAATCCAGCAAACCACCGTGACTGGGCAGTGTGTGCCTGATAACTAGGCTTGATTTCTACATTATGCATGACGTATGGTCTTTATGATCTGTGATAGAGGATGCCACCTACATTACATCACTTCAATGTACAGTCGTGCCTACTGGCTTTCCCACAGCCACACAATGAAGAACCCAGTCTCAGACCTGTCTGTGGTGCAGCCTGTGTCTTTGGCCCTGGGTTCCAACCTTCGCTCTTAGTGTAGGCTAAGCCACACCTCTGGAGAGGTATTAGCCCTGAGGACCTGATGCAAAAGACTTCCCACCCACCTGCTCCCCAAGGTACTCAGTAAAGACATCCATCCTTTGGCCTTTTACATTTGGGCTCTGCTGAGAAAGATCCAGAAGGACAGGTTTATGTAATGCTGCTGTTCTGTAGAAGATCAGAAACACCAAGCAAAGGGCTTGGAAGTTATTTCCTTTGAGGTCACCAGGACATAATGGCTTTAGGATAGACTCAGCCATTAGCTCAAACCACTGATCACAGAAAGGGTTTGTTCATGTGTGCTGGGGGGCTTTATACACTCACTTAATATTGGTTTCTTTTTGCTGTTTAGTGCTCTGCTGTTGCTCTTTCCTGTAAGAAATAATAATAATAAACTTATCTTCTTTTGAAGCAGAAGTTGGCAGAGCCGTCTCCAAAAGGCCAAATGTGCCCCAAGACTGTCTTTGGTGTTTGAATGGAACCAGACACTCATTGTAGAAAGAGAAATAGAAAACTCTAGTCCCAAGTCCTGCCTTCCCAGCCTTCTGATTCACTGTGGCTGTGAAGCATGAGCCTGGCTGCCACTCCATCCATAAAAACTTCCCATACATCAGCCGCAGCCAGCAAGGCAGAGCTCTAAGCTGGCCTCCGGCAGATGGTCTGCCTTCGGATGGGAATTCTGCCTCCTCATTCACAGGAAATGGAAGCCGACATGGCATTCAATACGGGATTGTTAGGTAATGGTGTGGGGTCAGAGGCCAGAATCCACTCATTAAAATTTCAGATAGATGGCATGTTGTCCCTTCCTTTCTAGAAGAATTGACCTTTGCAATACTGTTTCCTGTGTGCTATTTTTGTCTAACAGCCTGGGCATTCACAATGAACAGGGGGCACTTATTTCTTACCCAAGCTTGCATTGAGCTCAATTCCCATTGAGTACAAGGAGAGGAAACACGGAGGCAAATTCTTCTCCCGAGCTGAGATTTTACAGGCAGCCTCTCCAGTGTGGGCAGCTTGACCTATTGATGGAACTTGAGATAGCTCACAACACAGCTTCTCTCCCTCAGCACAGTTCCCAAGGCGTGCTGCAAAAGTAAACAAACACAATGGCCCCGCAGTGGAGATTCTTGGAAATCTTGTTAATTCCATCTCTTAAACTGAATCCCTGCTCCTCTCAGGCTGTAGCAAACATCATCCTTTTTCCTATGCTTGTTGTCTTAGATTTTCTCCTTCTTAGAACCCAGGTCTTCACCTCAACAGACTGCCCCCAGGGAGTCTCTTCCAGGCAGATGCAACCCCTGACCTTCCACTCCCAGAGTCCATTACCACACAGACTCAATACTTAAGTGGGATGATGGTGGATGGGCACTCATGGATGCTGAGGGGAAGTCGACAGAAGGAAAGGGCACCCCATCTGTATTTAGGTGTCACCTGCACTTGGAATTTCTCGGCCTTGAGACTCCCACGCTCCCAAAAATGAGTAGAAAGGCAAACAGGATATCCACAAAAAGAATGATCCAGATGTTCAATGATATTTGTTCCTTAAACCAGGGTGAGCAGAGCAGCCCCTTCGGGCCTTGGCAACACTGCTGGAATGTGTGAGTCCTAAGTCTTTCCTTACTCAAGTTACGGAGCCCACCTGAGGATGCTCAAGCAGCCCCACGGAGGAAGATTGTGGCCAGGAAGCAGGATCTGAGTGTGGCGTGAATGAGGTATTCCGTAAGTGACTCTTCCAGTCCTAAGTGTTCTGGTGACAGTGGCTCAGGACTACAACCAGAGGAAAGACCCAAAGTCACGCCTCAGCCTAGCTCCCTTCAAACTTCAAGCACAGAATGATGACGCACATTGTGTTCTGAACTATCGAATTCTTTGAGGGGTAGGCAAGTAACCTGTTAGACCACGATAAAAAGCACACATTTACCAAAACAAATATCCATGCCTGTATTTGTTTCTAGCTCCCAGGATTTCTGACTGTCTCCTCCAAAGGCGTCTCCCTTGTTCTTGAGCACTGAATATGAGTTCCTATGCTCCTCAAAAGTAACATGGACTCCCAAAGGCCAGGCAAGCTGGAGTTTATTGGGGCTAAGGAACTTGAAAGTATTTTGGGACTCAGTCAGGGTCTCCATGTCTGGTCTCCAGCAGATTTCCCCATAGGGGAAGAGGCAGGATCTCCTTTACAGAAACCACAGGAAAGGCCAAGCCTCATACCTGTGATAAAATTCCTTCCTTACCTGACCTATCTAGTTGCTTCTTAATACCTGCTCTTGAAACATGACAATAATTGTACTCAGGCCTCTTATCCCATGCCTGAATTCAGTTCCTACCCCACCTTTGCTGTTTTAGGCAGATCAGCCTCATTTTCTCTAACATGCCTCTTGACCGCCATTCTCACACTCTGCAGGCAGGATTTTTGCTGTCCTCTGGGCCTGTTCCAGAATCCTGATTTCTCTCAGTTAGAAGGCCAAATGTGGTCCCAGAGCTCCCGGAAGGGTCTACACAAGGCCAATGGAGACCTAGAGCTTCCTTGGGTGCTGCGATCTCTGCAGCAAAGACCTCTGTGGAACTCTGGCCTAGTTGCCGCTTTGGAAGGGGGAAGCAAATACAGGCAGTTCTGGGACACTGCTTCTCTGGGTGGGCCTCAGACTGTACCCTGACTGCTGACTGGCCTGCTAGTGGTACACAGACACACAGACACACACACACACAGACAGAGACAAAGATAGAGAGAAGAGACTGGACTTCACAAAAGGTGTTTCAGTCCTTCAGTCTATTTCCTGGATTCCAGTAATGGTCTATATTTCCCTCCACTCTGCATCCTGCTGGACATGCTTCTCTGGGGCCCCTTCCTCCCATTAGCCCTCCCATAGACACAGGCAGAAAAGACACCCAGACACCCCATCATGGGGGTTTTTGCCCATAATACTAGAATTCAGGAGGCTGAGATAAGAGATTGCTATGGGTTTAAGGTCAGCCTGGGCTACAATGGGAGACCTTGTCTCAATCAAACAAGACATCCAGAGGTTTTATGGTTGTGCCAGCTGTTCTTCCTCTAACACTCCCGTCTAGGGTCCCGAAAAGATCATCTCTGCCAAGTCCGGATGGAGCAGGACCCTTTACCGTGGCCCCGCCATTTCCAGTGCCCATGAGGAGCTGACAGGCTTTCAGGGTCATCGTGGACTTTAGAATTAGCTCCATTCTCCCTCATGCAGCACACAGATTCCCTGGGATTAGCAGACACCCAAACTGGTGTCCCCACCCCACCAAACCCTTTAATCCCACTCATACTGTCAAAGCACCTACCATGCGATGGGGTCCTTCTCAGGCCAGCCTCATAGGCCCCAGCCCAGGCAGCACCAATTCTGTATATGTCTTCCTACACTTGGGTGAGTGAACACTCCCTTTTCCTGTCTCCTGATCTGTGAGGCACTGCTCCTCTGAGGCTGACCACTAACCACTAACCGTGGTCATTATGACTGTGCATACCTGTCTGCCATACAAGACGAGGATGTGTGTGTCAACACCTGTCTGGACCACTCTCTGATAGGACCACGCCTTGACCAGAGCTGACACAGAGAAGGACCGAAATTGCTGGTTGAGTGCCTATGTGAGCCACCGTGCTGCCATGTTTCTTTGCGGATCTTTACCAATGTCCTTTTCTATCATTTTCTGATCCAAATTCAACAGGGGTGGTTCTCTGGAAGTGTATCTATTGCTGAGGTCCAAAAAGATAAGTGGACAATATTTCATTTCTCCCAAGCCACTGTCCCAATAGCCTTCCTAATTATTCTAGTTAAGGCCCATTACCATCGCAAATCAAGTCAGACCTGATTTCCAGAGAGCTGCAATCTGTGCATGTTTTATATTCTAAACCCCCTGATTTTTAACTAACTCTATTACTTCTGGTACTATTTCTTTTTTAACAAAATGAAACTCTCCTAAGGCTCCAAACAACCTCAAACCGTGTTTTGTTCTAGTAATCAGACAATGGATAAGCTTGTGGTTACTTGAGGATATTGCCAACAATGGAAAAATTAGATGAGAGCCTGAGTCAGAATAATTTGAAACCAGAAAATGTGTGTTGGTAATAACTCAGAAAGTCACATGGCAGAGCCTCAGAGACAAAATCAAATTTGATTTTTTTTTATCATAGCCTCGTGTATTAGCGAGACCATTCCACCTGGTAGGATGCCAAGAAACCTTACAAAATCTAGTGTTGAGAAATCAGAATCCTTCAGCATCAGGCCAACCCCATGTCTCTTAGGGATGCGAGGCAGACAGTCTTGTGTACCTTATGGAAAAAGGATCTACCGTGTGCAGGAAGCTGCGGCGTCATTTAGGAAGAGAGTGTTAAAGTCCGGTGACAGCCATCCTCCACGTCTGAAGCCAGTTGGGTGCTTTTTCATAACCTGGAATGAGGCTGTGGTGGCACTCCAGGTGGGGGCCTGGGTGCAAGTCGGAGTTCACGTCAGTTCCTCGGCACTGAAGTGCCGACAGCATGATCCAATAGTGTGGTTTTGCTATTCAAAACCACTGCCTTACTCACCTGTCTGGAGTGGGGAAGGGGATGCTTACTCATCCCCATAGAAGCTGCAAGCCAGGCTTCTTCTTCACCCTTGGGTTTACATCAGTTACATGGTCCCACCTGGTGACTCTCCGTTCCTGGGAAAGAAAGTGCTTGTGGCTGTGATTGGTACAACAGAGCACCTGGTGTCACCAGCCCTACCAGTTGGCCCTTGGGTCCTTCTCAGGACACCTCTGGAGTCTAAGCAGGAAGTCTATGTAGTTGAACCCTGCTTCCGTCTGTTCCATTTTATGGAGGGTGACCTATTTTTATGACCTTTTTCCTGACCTACTTTTAAGTACTATTTTTGAGAGTGACACAAAACTCTCTTGTATCTTAGCAAAATAAAAAAAAAAGAAAGGAAGAAAGGAAAGAAGGGAGAGAAAGGGAGAGAAAGAGAAAGAGAGAGAGAGAGAAGAAAAGGAGGAGGAACTCCATACAGCATACCTGCACAAACACACCAGAAAAAAATGGCTGCACTAATGTTACACAATGGTCATTTGGTTTTTGTCACAGAAAATAGAACCACAAATTTGTCAGGAATACTTAAAAAATACTAATGATCCTTTCAAAATTATGCACACATACATGTGAACATGCACACACACACACACAGGAGAAGGAGAGGGGGTTGGGGGAAGAGACGGAGAAAGACTTATTAGATGTTTATTTTCTAAAATGCTCCTGCAGGATAATGTCAGTGCCTGTTGATGGAGAGCCTCCTCTATAAACAGAAGCCAGGCAGCACCTGAGTATTTCCTAGATTCAGATGCAAATGGCTCTCTGCTTAGGGACACTTTAGCCAGAGGCTGCCTGTCTGAAGTGTTATCCCACACTCATCTGGTGGACTGAAAATTACATATCTGTTTTACAAGAAAGATTTATGTTCTGGACAGCAAATGGCCAGATATCCAGTTCCCGAGTGCTAGTTAAAGGCCCACCTAACAATAATGCCATGATAATGGCATTTCCCGTTTAATGAGTATTTATCACGGCCCAAACACTTCACATATGTTATTTATAAACATCTCTATTGCCCTGTGAGGCAGAGACGTGGTTCCAATGTTACGATGAAAAACTAATACCCAGTAGTACCAAGGTACTCCAGACTCACAACCAGTAAATAAAACAGAAAGTGGGTCTTAAACCCAGATGGGCCTCACTCTGGCATCTGTGTGTGTGTGTGTACATGTGAATGGCAACCTGACTGTGTGTGTGTATATATATGTATGTATGTACGTATATGTGTGTGTACATGTGAATGGCAACCTGACTGTGTGTGTGTATATATATCTATGTATGTATATGTGTGTGTACATGTGAATGGCAACCTGACTGTGTGTGTGTGTATATGTATGTATGTATGTATGTATATGTGTGTGTACATGTGAATGGCAACCTGACTGTGTGTGTGTATATATATATGTATGTATGTATTATATGTGTGTGTACATGCTTGTGGAGACCTTGGAACAATTTCAAATCTTGTTTTTTCCTGGGCTCCATCTACCTTGTTTGGTTTGTTGAAATAGGGTCTCCCCTTACCTGGGCCCCTGTGAGTCCTAAAGATTCTCCTGTCTCTGCCTCCCCAGTGCTGAGATTACAGGGACAGGCCACCAGGCCCAGCTTTTGACGTGGGTGCTAATAACGCAGCAATGACTTGGGTCTTTGCAGTGACGTAGCAGGCACTTTACTGGCGGAGTGTTTCTCTAACCACCTTCCTTCAGAAGCTCTTTTCCCCCAGCAGCACGGCCTCCAGTAGAAGGATAGTCTGCTGAGGATTGTACTCGAACCCTGGCTCATCCCATGAGAGTTCACTACCTGTTCTTTTCGTTCTCTTACCTCCTAGAAAACAGTGGTGCTTTTTTTTTTTTTTAAAGACTGATCAACTTAAAATGGAAAAGCACAGAAGGCAATGTCATATTCTTGATGAGATCCCAAAATGGGACATTGGTATAAGAAACAGAAATAAAATCCAAAGTCCAATTAATAATGATATATTGATGGTGTTTCTTGCTTTTTTTTTTTTTATAACAATGGTGCTGTGCTATTTTAGGCGTGGACACCAGGAAGACCTGGGTTAAGGAGATTTGGGGCTTCCCATGCTTCTGGTGGCTTTGCTTGCTTTGTTCTGTTTTTGAGATGGGCTCTCTCTTTCTCTAGGGTCCAGACTGTCTGTGAATGTATAGCAATTCTCCTGTCTCAGCTTCCTGAATGCTAGGATTACAGACACGAAGCCATCGTAGTCAGTTCCTTCATGTGACTTTTCCTAATTCTGAAGTTATTCTAATGGATAGATGGGAGGAGAGAAGGAAAAGCAGTGGTTCTCCTGTGAGTCCTGAGTGTCCAGACGCCTGACATCAAGAGCCACATAGTCTGTAACTTGTTGCAGGCTGGCAGACATTGGACTGATGCTTCCCAGTTACCCATTAGTACTTTAGGGTGAACATGCTTATTTCAAAGAGTTAGGGACTGGGGACTTGGCCCAGTCTTTAAAATGCTGGTCTTGAAAGAATGAGGACTTGAATCCCATCCCTAGAACCCACATGTTCTGCTGAAACTTGTACTTGCATTCTAATCAACCTTTGAGATCTCCTTATAATCCCAACACTGGGGAAGCAGAGACAAAAGGATCCCAATGTTCACTGACCAGCCAGCCTAAACTACTTGACAAACTCTAGGCTAGTGAGAGACTCTGTCTCAAATTAACAAAAACAGCAATATAATAGATGGTTCCTGAGCAATGACACCTGAGGCTGCCCTCTGGCTTCCACACACATGTGAATACAAACACACATACCCATACACACACAAACAGGCACACACACAAAATATGTGGTAGGGTTTTCTCCCTTTGTATTTTCTTAATCAAGAAAAGAATGGAATTGCAACCCAGAATAAAAACTTATTATTAAATAGTCTCAGAAGCCAGGAAGAGAGAAATATTTGGTATGAGCTACTGTTTATCCAATAAATCATGATTTGAGTACATGGGCATAGAATTTCACTATTATAGTATTGCTTTTCAAATGAAGTATAAGCTAGGCTTATTTTTTATATGGGGACTGAGAAGAAGGGGAGGGAGCCAGGCTTCTCTAAATACATATGATGTGTAGGTCTGGTGTTTGAACCACAAAACCATTCTTTTCTTTCAAGACTTACTTTTATTTTATGTGCACGAGTGTGTATCTGCATGAACGTATGTGCATCATATGTGTGGAATGCCAGAAACCAGAAGGGGACATTGGAGCCCTTGGAATTAGAGTTACAGACACCTGCAAGCCACCAAGTGGGTGCTAGGGATCAAACTGAGGTTCTCTGAAAAGAACAGAGTTCTTAACAGCTAATCTATCACTCCAGTCTCAATACAGAAGTATTTTTATATAATTGCAAAGTAAATATAAACATTAAAAAAATCAGCCCCCAAGAGTCAAAAGCAAAATGAAATAAATAAACCTGGTTATTGACTGATTTGCTGTATAAGTTTAAAGAGAGAA
Source organism: Chionomys nivalis (assembly GCF_950005125.1). Lineage (NCBI taxonomy): Eukaryota > Metazoa > Chordata > Mammalia > Rodentia > Cricetidae > Chionomys > Chionomys nivalis. The sequence goes on along the minus strand of NC_080093.1, from coordinate 62,746,288 downwards.
TGACTGTTCCATCTAATACCTAAGATGTTGAAACATGAACTTGATTGTGCTTCTTTAGGAAGGTATCCAAAGAACCAAAGAGAACTATGAAAGAAGAGAAATATGTGAGTACATTTTCTCTGGCATGTTGCTGTCTATAGGTTTAGTTTGGAGTTCTGAGATTTAAGATGGAATATATCTAGAAAAAAAACCCATTTCAGCTGAGAGCGTTCATATAGATTGACTCAACACATCTTAGTCTAGAAAAACTAAACAAGTTTTCAGCCCTATGCACTGAAGGCTCTAGAGGCACCAGACAACCGCTCAATAGTAAAGGCTTCTAGCCTGCATTGTGGTTTCTATACACTATTTTCCCTTGAATGCAGTCACAACTCCTTAAAGAGTCAGCCCATTCCAGAGCTGGCCAAGAAGCATACAGAGAAATGACTGATTTTGGTTGTCAAATTGACAATGTCTGGAATCAACTAAAACCCAAGCCACTGAGGTCACTCCTGTGGGGGCTTTTTCAGCTCTCCTCTAATGCATCCTCAGGTGGCAACACAGACAAAGGGGCATAGAGGAAGGAAACCATTGCTTTTAGCTTGCTTGCCTTCACTCTTGCAGGCGAGTTCATCTTTCCTGTTGCTGTGGCACTCCCTCTGGGATAGGAGATTTAACATCTTCCAGATTCCAACATAGACTGAAGATCCACGACTCTCCAAAAAAGTCCTCCAGGATGCTAGTGCCAGACCGGGACTGCAGGACACATTCAGTCTTGTGGACTGAACGACTATAGGATTCTAGGCCTCTCCAGTGTGAGAAAGCTATTGCTGGACTGCTCAAACTGCAACCTGCAAATCAGTCTTAATAAGTTCCCTTTGTACGTGTGTGTGCGCATTCTATCATTTCTGTTACATTAGCAAATACCAACCTATACGAAACCCTACAATATTCTGTCATGCCCGATGGGGGGAGAAAGCCATCAAAGGTCATAAGAATTGGGGCAGAAAAGATCCAGGAGCTAACATGACTAAGCTCCCATTAGGCAAGAGTGGAGCAATTAGAGCAATGACGACTTAGGCTTGGAAACACACCGAGTGAATAATACACACTCATGAGTGAGAACTTGAACAAGGACACCAGGGTGCCCAGTCATTAGTTTCAAATGGGTTAAGTGACAGAGGAAACATGGGGTTAAAAAATGGGGTTAAAGCAATAGAGGGAATACTTGTTCTGGCTCTCCTGTGTGAGCCCTACCTCCGGGTATGCAAATAGTTGGCGCTAAAGTAGACCCTTTGTCCTAGAAGTAGGCCAGACAGCAGGGGACTGCAGAAGGAGGGGCTGCCAGTTTGCAAGCTCACATGAAGCCATACATCCAAGAAAAGTTACCCAGGTTCAAGCTGGCTTGACCAGTGTGACCCAGAAGAGGTCGTCAACGCTCTGCCTTAGTTTTCCTGCATGTAGCACAGTGAGGATGATGTAGCCTCAACATCGCTGACTGAAAGCCATGTCTCCTGATGACAGTGCACAGCACTGCACACCAACCCAGCAAAGAACCATGTTCAAAGACACCTTGAGGGACATGCTGGGTAAGTGTAGATGGTGGGAAATGAAGACAATGTTTCCCACAGTGGGGCTACAGGCCAGTCTAATCTGGGACCTTATTAGAAATGCAAGTTCTTGGGCCATCCCAGTCCCATTGATTCAGAGTCTGGGACCAGGCCCCAGGGTGCTGTTTACATGAGCATGGCAGGCTTTTTTTTTTTTTTTTTTTTTTTTTTTTAGCATCTGAGCTAATACAGCAGCTCCAGGACATTCCAGTCCATTTCCCCTCCCACCCCCAGTACTGAGGGTTGTCTCTGGGTCTCTGGCGTGCTAGACAAGGGCTCTACCTACAGCCCTAGTCCTACTTAATACCCTTGCACAGAAAATTGAGTACAGTACCAACCGGCACGGTCAGAAACCTGCTCTGTCTAAACGAATGAGTTACAAAGGATTCTTATACTCTAAAGCATAAAATACTATTAGAATTTCATTTTTTCCAAAGAATTTTTTTCCACTTTTAATTATAGCATCATCTTCAAGCATGCCAAAAAGTAGAGTGAAAATTGGGTACTTATCTTTATCCAATGTGAGAGTTGTTAATTTTTTTTCTGAATTATCTTACCATCTTATTTATTATGAGACTCTTGAAATATCCAAAATGAGAGAGATGTGATATGCACAAGAAGAGGGACCTAAAGAAGCAGAAAGAAATTTCTAAACTAACCATTGGCAGAGTGCGAGCCTTGCTGGGCTCCTGGCGTGCGTGACTTGTAAAAATCTTTCATGAGGGAAATGGAGAAGGGTGGATGCCGACGTACTATTTGATATTAAGAAATTGTTAATTTTTAAAGACATGTTCCTAGACCCCTGTTAGGTTTTAAGAGACCTTTTAGCAGCATAAACACTTCTGTGCGAAAATGATATCAAAGTCAAGACTTATTCCTAAGGAGTGCAGGGGTAAGAGGCAGGCTCCAGCTGAAATAAGAGTGGGTGTGACCTCATCACTATAGAGGCAGGTGGTGGGTGTGAGGGGAGCCTGCTACACCTCTCTCTCTTTTCTTAACGTTTCAGTGTTTTCATAACATGGCGAAGAAAGCCCTAATTGAGGGTAATATAGCCAACAGTTGACAAGTGCTAGATTGGCCTGATTGGAGCAGATATTATGTTTCCTTTACTTTCCTATAGGCTTGAAACTTATGCTATAATTACAAATGACAAAGAAATAACTCCCATAAAAAGTGAAATGGAGGCTTGTGTTTAGATTGCATTCCTGTGGAAAACACAGAGTGTTGGCTTTGGCTGCTGTGACATTTCCCTATGAGGAGGACAAACAGGGTTGACTTGGGTTGTTATTAGTGCCGTGATTACTGATATGAAGATGCAGGCAGTGAGGTCTAGGGAAGCAGGTCTCGGGGTCAGTGCTGAGAGGGCCATTGCCACCTTAGTCTCTGTCTAGTTCTGTGTTCTCCTTACCTTAGTTTTGCTAGGGATTAAAAATAAAACTTTAGGGGCTGAAAGGATGGCTCAGTGATTAAGAGATCACAGTTCTCTTTCAAAAGACTGCATGCAGTTGACTCCCAGAACTCAGATGGAGCACCTAACACCTAAAACTCCAGATCCAGAGGGTCTGGCGCTCTCTTCTGGCCTCTGAGGGAACCTGCACACATATGTGTGCACACACCTACACACAAACACATAAATAATAAAAAATCTTCTTGAAAAAAGTATAAAACATTTTTAAAAGTAGTTTAAGGGCATTGATCAATGGCAGAAAACTAGCTTAGCATATATATGTGAGGCCTTAGGTGCCAGACCCTGCACAGAAAATAAACCCACACTCTTTAATCTAGCATATTGTTTATAATTTCAGCAAACCTCTTTCAAGCATTTTAAAGAATGAGTGATAACATTCTGTTAAGTTGCTAGTGGGCTTTTAAAGGACATTTTTAGTGATCTATAATATCAGAAGAGTAGGTATATTCATGGTAACTACACAGCTCCACATGGATAACTTGTGATCCAGGTATAGCCACCTAGATAATTATCAAGATCCCAAGACGAAAACTCTTCCTGAGCCTCCATCCCCTCTTCTAACGCAAACCTTCTGCAGTGGCTCAAATGAGAGCTATCCTTCATCGTCTCAGGCTTCTGAGCATTTGGTTACTAGTTGGTGATGCAGTTTGTGGAGGCTTAGCTGGTACAGTCTTAATGGCAAAAATATAACACTGGGGTGGCTTTTGAGATTGAAACCCTTGTGCCACTTCCAGCTTTTACTGTCTGCCTCATGCTGGAAGCTGAGGGTATGAGCTCTCAGTGTCCTGCCCCTGCCACCATTCCTCCCAACGGCTGCCTTGCCTTCCGGCCATGATAGGCTCAACCCACTGGAACCATAGGCCAGAATGAACTCTTCCTTCAATAAAGTGACCTTGGCCACGGCATTTATTTCAACAGAAAAGTTGCCTACCAGTAGTAACTATGCTAACCTTTGTCACACAGATCCAAATGGCATCATACGGGGGTGGCCTCTTGTGATTCTGTGCAAGAGTGACATGCTATTATGCATAATCTGAGCTTATTCCTTTTTTCTTAATGCATAATGTTCCATTGTATGAATCTACCCTCAAAGTACTGGTCCACTGGCCTATGCAATGTTGTATGAACACTAGGGTTGCTTCTGTTCATGACTCACATAAAGATAACTGCATTAAACAATCCACTAACTGTCTCCAAAGCATCGGCGTCCACACTCAGCTTGAGTACAAACCTGGGAGGAGGCCTATTGGTTGTTTTTATTATTTCCCCACCAAAGCATCTCCGGTTTGGTTGCACTCGTTGTCATCCCCACCAGTGCAAAGTCCCAGGAACTTTCTACTCACTGGGGCAGTTAGGCATTGCTTTAGCCAAAACATCTTCCTGTCCCAGAAACTTGAAGATGCCCTGAGGTCTACTGAATTCTCCAGTCTTCTCTGGCCTTTTCTCCCTAGCTCAGCTATAGTTCTTATCACCCCTAGCAGAAGCATGTGCTTCCTGCTGGTTCCTTGACAGTCTAAATCTCTCCAGGACAGGGGCAGTATCATCCATCCTTCAATCTCTGTGTTTGCCACAGGGCCTGGCTCAAGCAGTGTTTGATAAGATGGATGATCAGTCAGCAATCCATGTTTTTAAGAGCTGAAACCAACTTACTTGGTAGAACTTGGTACATATCTTATCAGTGACAAAATTCTCTGGTGATGTAAACCCACTTCCATAGCTGTTATACATAGGAGAATTGCCTGAAGTTCTGAGATCCTCCCAGACACTAGGAAATATACAAAGAGGCAAGTTTACTACCAGGAGCACCCTGCGTGGCACCTAAGCTCAGACAGAGCCAATGCTGGGTCTGCTTTGAAGCACCCGTCTCTTCCTCTCTGGCCATCATTTTGCCATGATCACAGCAAATAGCACTTAGTTGTTTTTCAACATTTGTCAAGACCAACAGTATTCCCTGGTGAAGGCTTGGTGGATGCAAATACTGTGCCTGCCCAGCTTTGCGTCTGCCTCAGGATTTCCCAGGAGTGACCTCCTAGTCCAAGTGCACATGCCAAGAGGAGAATCATCCTGGAGAAGCGATTTGGGATTTCTCTAAGAGAGATGTGTACAGAAAGATGGACATCTGTGTAGTGGGGGGTTGAGAATCCCTGCTAGGTTAAAATAACTAGGGTATCTATATGGATAATTGTAACTGCCAGTTATTAAGTCAAAAAGCCCATCTTTCAGGCAAATATTTGGCTTCCATGGAACGTCTATAAAATGATTATGCTGGTGGACAGACATCTGCAGCCTGGGCTGTGAGCAATTTATGAGTGTTTCTTGATGCAGAGACTGTTACTAGTGCAAAAATAAATAAATAGTAAATAATAAATAAATATTAAAAGACATCTAGTGTTGAAAGAGTGGTACTGTAAGAACATACCTAGGGAAATAAGACCAATATAATTTCAATATTACCAGGCTTTTAAAAAAATCTCTCTCTCTCTCTCTCTCTCTCTCTCTCTCTCTCTCTCTGTGTGTGTGTGTGTGTGTGTGTGTTTGTGTGCATACTTGTGTATGAATACAGGTGCAATAGCACATGTGTGGATGTTAGAGAACAAATCTAAGTGCCAGTCCTCAATTTCTGCTTCCTCTGAGACAATCTTAATCGCTACTGCAGCTACCAGGCTGGCTCACCCACCTGCTTCCAGGGATTCCTTTCTTCGCTTCCCATCTTTTCCACAGGAATCCTGGGGTTACAGATACAAATTGACACATCTAGCTTTGTGTGGGTGTTAGGGATCTTAACTTGGGTCCTCGTGCTTGTGTGGTAAGTGTTTTATCTACTGAACCATCTCCCCATTCACTCACTGGGGCATCTCCAAGTCATATCAGCCTGGGGAGTACAATTACATTACTGGTGCATTTTGCTGCTCTGGTCTGGCTTTTTGATGCGTTTTTCTATACTGGCTCCTAGACCCTTTACCTTTCAGTTGTCTCTATGTTAACCATATATAGGCTACTAAACAAATATCCCTGGCAATCAGCTTGGCTCTCTGCTCTATCTCCTCCAAGACACACACACACACACACACACCAGGAAGGACTCTGATAGCGAGCTGTGCGCTGATTCATGACCACAGGCAGCCTGTCTTGTTTCCAGACGGCCCTCTGGAATTTCAGCGAAGATAGTCCTTATGGGGCTGCAGCTGGAACGGCTGATTACTGTGGGAATCTGAATGTTCATGTTTACTCTATACCCTCGAACCACCAGCGACAGAAACTCTGTGTAGACAGGCCTTTGTATCTTCCAGCTGCTGGAGAGGCTTCATGCCATTTGGGCAGATTCCTGGGCATCTTCTGCAGAGGAGAGACAGGCTGAGAAGGGCAGGAGGAGGGCCAGCAAGGGAGCAAGAAGGTTTTACCCATAACTCCAGTGAGTCCTTGACATCAGGCAGCGTCTACATAAAACAGAGTGGAGAGACAGCTGGGAGGGAAGTGAGTGGAGTAACAGGTGTCTGATTTGGGGCTCAAGGACAGTTGGAGTGCGGGGGATTGAAAATGGAGTGATTGGAGGAGCTGGGTATAAAGTTCCTGAGTGCTATAGTTTGAAGAACTGATAGGAAACATCAAACTTCCTATCAATTTCTCTGTCCCTCCAGAGGCTCGAGCCCTCCAATAGGAGAAGATCAATGCAGGAGGCTGCCTCATGCCTGCCCAGCTACATCCATGACCTCCCATGAGCAGGCTGTGAAAGGAGCAGGTCAGACACACCAGGAGGAAGCACAGGCGTAGGCTGTGCTCCATTCAGAAGCAATGTTGCCGAGCAGTTCTTCCTGTCTGCGCAGCCACTTCCTGTCCTGAAGCAAAGGAAAGCTTGCATTCTCAGGAAGCCTGGGCTAGCAAAAACAGCTTCCTGTTTCTAAGACCAAATCGGACCACCCAAAGCTGAAGCCCGTGTCAACTACTCAGCAGCCGCAACACAGGATTGCCAATAAAGGCTCACTTGTTTATTTTAAATTCTTGTAAGCTGGTGGACAGTGCCTGAATTCATAAGTACAGACGTGGATGGAGAAGTTTGTGCAGGTGACATTATTTAATAAAGTAACTATTAGAGAAATTAGGAAAACGTTTGAAAGATGTAACCAAGTCAAGGAAAGCCACACTTTCCTGAAATAGTGGCATGAAGCCACGCTAATCAGAGAAGGAAAGGAAGCAACATTTAAATCAATGAGGACAATAGACTGTGTGGATTGCCATTCTCTGTCTGTCTCTCTCTCTCATTCCCTCCCTTCTTTCTTTTCTCCCTCCAGCTGTATAAATAACTGACTATAAAAATCATAGGAAACACAGCAAAACATTCACACTGGTTATTTTGGGTTGACAGAATTTTGGGCAACTTTTGTTTCATATTAAAATTTCCTCCAGTGACAAAGTTTTTTTAAAAATATATTTTCGTTAGCTTTCACTGTGTGCTAAGCAACCCAGAAACTGTATGACTTAAAATGAGAAGCATCAGCCAGGTGTGGTGGCGCATGCTTTTAATCCCAGCATCAGGGAGGAAGAAGCAGGTGGATCTCTGAAAGTTCCAGGCCAGCCTGATCTACAAGGCAAATTCCAGGACAGCCAGGGTTGTAACACAGAGAAAAACTATCTCAAAAATAAATAAATAAATAAATGAAAATAAAAAACAGAAACAAAAACAAAAAACCCAACCAAAACAAAACAATGAGAGACATTTTTGGGATTGAGGAGGTCATTGGGGTTGCACTTTGGGTCTACGGTGGCTTGGTGGGTCATATGGTTAGTTGACAGCCAGGCTGGGTCAAGAGAGAGGCCATGCTCACCTTTATGTTAAGCAGCAGGTGGACTGGTCTAAGGACTTGATCTGGGATGAGTATCTGTATTTCTCATATTCATTCTGGGCCAGCCCAGGTCTCAGCACTTGGTGGCCCCTGGAATCCAAATAAACAGAAAAGGAGGGTGAACCCTGAGGTGACTGCGACACATTTTCTCACACCCACCACCCAGAGATATGTCTATGACAAACCAGGATGGGTGGGCAGAGAGGGAAACGCTGCCTCTGCGTGGTGGGAGCTGCTACCGCTACCCACAGAGCATTGGCAAAGGTGGGGAGGATGTAGTTACGCAGAATAGCATGCAAGGCCTTCAAAATCAGAAAAAGGAGGTTCATTTTGAAGAACAAAACTAGAACATATTTTTGCCAACAGATTTGGAATTGTGGTAAAGAGCTGCAAGAGGCCAGAGTTTCTACCAAAATGAGATGTGACAGGCCAAGACTGGCTGTGTAATTAACACTTAGAGACTAAAGGTGGCAGAGACTTTTTGCCCCTACTAAAACTGGCTGATTTTTTGATGGCATTTTAAAATGTATTAAGATCTAACTGCTTGTTGCAGCTGGGAGCTGGGTCTGTGATAGAATCTTGTTCCGTTGTTGCAACAAAGTACCTGACAAAGTCACCTTAAGGAAGGGAAGAAGGGCGGTGTCTTAGGGTTTCTAGTGCTGTGAAGAGACACCATGACCTTGGAAACTCTTATAAAGGAAGATATTTAATTGGGGTGGCTCTCGTACAGTTTCAGAGGTTCAGTCCATTATCATCATGACTGGGAGCATGGCAGCATGCAGGCAGATGTTGTGCTGGAATAGTAGCTGAGAGTCCTACATCTTACAGGCAACAGGAAATCAACTATCACACTCATGGTACCCTGAGCATAGAGAACCTCGAAACCCACCTCCACAGGGACACACGTCCTCCAACAAGTCCACACCCACTCCAACAAAGCCACACCTCCCAATAGTGCCTATGAGATTATGGGAGCCAATTACATTTAAACTACCACATATAGTTTGAGGGTGCAGTCCATTGTGATAAGGGAAGGCATGGCAGCACACGTGTGACACAGATGGGCATCACACGTGTGACACAGCAGGCAGCACACGTGTGACACAGCAGGCAGCACACGTGTGACACAGATGGGCAGCACACATGTGACACAGATGGGCAGCACACCTGTGACACAGCAGGCAGCACACGGGTGACACAGATGGGCAGCACATGGGTGGCACAGCTGGGCAGCACACATGTGACACAGATGGGCAGCACACGTGTGACACAGATGGGCAGCACATGGGTGGCACAGTTGGGCACACTGCATCCACAGTCAGGAAGCAGAGACAAAGATGAGTGCTGGTGTTTAGTTTCCTTTTTCTTTTTACGTCATCCGGGACCCCAGGACACTGGACGGTGCCACTCATGGTGAGGGTGGGTCTCCCCTGCGTTTTAACTAGTCTAGAAACTCCCCAGAGAGATGCCATGGACAGCCCAGAGGTTTGTTTCCACAGTGACCCTACGTCCAGTCAGTTTGACAGACAAGATTAACATTAAAATAGAAAAGGAAGGCAGAGGAGCCAGGCACATTTGGGAAACTGAGGCAGGTAGAATGTCAGTGTCAGAAGGACCTAGTGCCACATTTCTGGCCTTCTATAGAGAGACGGACCTTGGACCAATGGCTGAAAGTGACTAATAGAGGCTAAAAATATCATTCCATGGACACTGACGAGGAGATAGAGATCAAGGGGACCACAGCCCAAATGTGGTCATTGTGGGGCCGCTCCTACACTACAGAAGGAAAGGTATCCTTGCTTCTCCTGACACGAGAATTTTCACCCAGCAAGGCCAGGCCAGGCTTCTGAACCACAGCCCTACACCACTGTCAGTCTGTGTGGTTTCACGCTGTGACGGTCTACAGGCTGCAGCAGTAGACAATGAGATCAAAGCTCAAAATAAAACTTTCAAAAATGGCCTGAAGACATAAAGACCCCCCCCACCCCAATCTATACACCAGCAGTCACACTGGAGTTCATATTTGAAAACAAACACTGTTCAAATACCTTAGAGGAACTGGGATTTTAAAATGATTTGTTTTCTATTTTGTTGTCTAGAGACAGGGAGGCTTGCCTCTCATGTGGACCAGGCTGGCATTGAAATTGAGGTAATCTTCCTCTGCCTCCCAAGTGCTCGAATTATAGACATGAGCCACCATGCCCAGCCTTGAATTTCTTTCTTTCTTTCTTTCTTTCTTTCTTTCTTTCTTTCTTTCTTTCTTTCTTTCTTTCTTTCTTTCTTTCATCACTGATTTCTTCTTGTTTTTATAGAACAGACCTGGACAGCTTCCCAGGCCAATAGATTTTTTTTCCTGTCCCTGAAAGGAGAGAATTTTAATCAGGTGGTAGAAATACTTACATGAAGGTCACATGGGGTCTGTGAACTTAATAGCAAGGACCAGGAAGCGAGAACTAGAAGAGACGAGTGGGTGTTTATTTAGCCTTGCGGATGCTATCCTGGCTGTTCTGGCAGGAGGAGGCAGGAGATGAGCAATACTGGCTGTAGCACCTCCACCCTCAATGACTGCTCCCCGGGCAGGACAGGTTCACCCTTCTAGACAGAATGGGACAGTAGCTTTCAAAACGTCCTCTTGTCTTGTTCTGATAGTTTCCTTCAGTGGATTCCATTGTGACAAATGACTAAGAACTTCTCTTTGAAGGATGTGGCCAACCATCCCACCAGGCAAGAGCGAGCAGCTCCCAACACCAGAAAAGCTCAGAGTAAAGACAATGGTTCCTGTAGTTGGTACTTTGCTGTTTCCATGGAAATATGGAGACGGCTCTAACCATCTGTAACCACCTGCTGCATACAGAAATTGTCTGACACAGAAAACGCACACCCATTTCCTTGTCACCAACTCATAAGCAAGCCTTCTAAGGCGGGCCAAAGAAGTCCATGTGCCAGCTGCACACAATGGACTCCAAGCCACCGGGGCTTTGTGCTCTGGGTTTTCTTTAAAAACTCAAATTCTCAGCAGCTGCTTCGATGGGCAGCAGACAGTTGGACGGGGATTTTGTTTTCATCCCCTGGGACCCAGCTAGCACAAATGCCCCCTGCCAGCTCTCTGGGCAGCCCCCCTGAGCTGCATCTTCCAGGATGACCACAGTTCGTCCCTGGAGTCCATTCTGGTTAGTTCTTTCCCACGCAGCAGATAGGGACAGCATGAGCTCTCTCTGCTCACATTTATTCCAGGACTGCACATCCAGAAATAATTAGATAATTCCTACTTTTGACTCCAGTCTGGGGTATGAGCCACGTTGAGCAACTGGGAGGCCGACTGTGTGCCTGGCTTTCTCTGGGGCCACATCGTCTCTAGACCCTAGCCTGAAACCGGAGAGTTCTTTGTCTCAGCCTCTAGCCTGGTCTGCACCTTCTAATCCACGCCTAATTCCACCTGGACGCTCTGTCTGCTGCCCTTTAAGACATCAAAGCACAGTTGCTCTCGCCAACATAATGGCTGTCTTTGTTATTCCCGCACGACTGGACTCTCTGAAATGTCACTTCCTGGCAGATCTCATTTGGTACAAGTGAAACGGATTTGAAAGTTAATAAGTGCATTTGGAGGTTTGTTCCCGGGGAGCTGGTCTCTCTGCCTTCTGTGGGTTCACCTCTGCAGACACCGTGACTCAATATAGAGGGAAGACTTGAAAATCCTGGCAGGGTTTGCCTTTTGCTCAATCTTTCCCATCTGAATTTAGGGAGGGAGACATCCCTGGGCCTTTCTACTGCTGTGATTCTCTACTTGGCATTGAGAATATCTCTATTTTTAATGTTTTTCATGCAGCAGCTATGGTTATATGAACCTCCTGCCTCCCAAGAATAAAGGTAACCAACTTCACATCTTGGACTGCTCCCCCACCCCAGAACAATGTGACTGAGTTAATTCTGTACCTTGTGACCATAGGCTCCATCTGTTCAGGAATGACAGCTTGGCCCCCATGTGTACCCAACAAAGAAAGCTGACTGGCCTGTCACCCTTTTGAGGTCATTCATTGCTGTACCAGGAAACATTCTTGTATAGAGAACTTCTGAACCCACCTAACACCCACCTGTGCCCCTCTGCTCGTGACTCAGGGTGACCATTGTTCCCTCCACCTCTACCCCCAAAGAGGCCTAATCTTGCATGTCATTAAGACAACCTTGGAAAGAAGCCTGAAAGCAAACATTGAGGATGACGTGAGTTTCAAGCAGATGGACCGTGAAGCTATGAGTGTTCCACGGCTGAAAATGAACCTGTTTTTAAAGGCCAGGGGCCACAAACACTGGAAAGTGCTCTTTCTGGGTGGTTCTCATGATCAGAGTGCTTGTGACTCCAGTCCACTGTCAACTGGCCTCCCCAGGGACCTTCCTGCTCCAGGTATTATGGCCCACAAGTCTACCCTGGAGCTCTTAACCCCAGGCTTAGCTTGGGTGGCAGATAGGTTTGTTGCAGTGCAAACTGATCTCTGGGACAGCTTCCAGGAATAAGAATCCAGGGTTCCTTCAGGACTTCACAAGGGCTTGATAAGAGGAAAAGTCAGTCACTGGCCATAGTGGGTTGAGAGAAGCCACGTCTCTACTCAGCTTCTAGCTTTCTTCCTGAAGTCACCTTACTCTGTGCTCACTGTCCCTGTTAGTGGGGCCCCTGGGCCCCAAGGCTTTTGGGGGGCACCAGAGCTTACCAACAGGAAAGGTGAACCTCGTTTAATAATAATAATAGAGGGTCCCATGCTTGGAATCTAACTCAAGGGCTCCACTAAACCATGTAAGAATGGCTCCCTTCACACACCCCTGCAGCCCACCCCTGATCTGACTCTGGGGAGCTCCTCAGGAGTACAGATAGACAAGGTTTATCTAAAGGGGGGTGGTAGTTGTCACAACCTTTCAGCTATTCCTTAAGACATTTGGCTTAGTCACGCTTTTCTGTCTCAAACAACCCTGTGAGCACATTTTGCTCATAATGCCCTTTTAAAATTTTAGAATAGTTTTTCAGACTACAGGTCTGGAAATATAGTTATGAGTACAAAGCAGGTGTAGAAATTTAAATGTTACATATGTACTCTTAAATTGGTTTCGAAAGGGTTGTATCATCTTATTATCTAGCTAGTAATTTCAATGTTACTGTAAAACGTTGAGAGACTTAGCAGTGGGATTTACTTCTTCAACTTACATAAGTTGCTATTTGTACCTAATTACGATGGTAGACAGTTTGGAAAAATACAAGGGAGGGCGGAGAAAATAAAAATACCTCGTGAAGGTCTTGAGGGCTGGAGGATGTGCTCTCTATAAACTACTCCCAAATAGTTAAGGACGATAATATACATAATTTATACAATACACAGGATATTGCATAAATATCATGCTTCTTATATGTAAATGTGGGGGCTGGGGAGATGGCTGTTTGTTCAGATCACGGACCACTCTTCTAGAAGACTGAGTTCTATTTGCAGCACCCATCTCTGGTGGCTCACAAGTGTTTACAACTCCAGGTCCAAGTGATTTGGGGCCCTCTTCTGGGCTTCTGGGTTCAAAAGTGTCTATAATGCCAGGTCCAGGTGATTTGAGGCCCTCTTCTGGCCTTCCTGGGCACTTTCATTCACAAGGCCCCTTACAAATGCAGAATTAAATATAATAATATAAAACTCAAATATATGTAAATATGTACTATATGTTACATAGGATTAAATATGCTTTGACTATTTCATGCTTACATATAATTATACATATATTATGTAAATAATTGTTTTTCATGGTCATATAAGATGAACTATGTGTGTGTGGACAATGAATGATAAAACACATGTAGCAAAATATTAACAGTTGCTGAAATTATTCTATTCTTTTTTTCTTTTCTTGAAAGTAGATCTATTTTCATACAATTTATCCTGACTACAGTTTCCTCTCCCTCTACTCCAAGTTCCTCCCTTCCTTCCCTCCCATCTGGATCTACTCTCTTTCTGTCTCATTAGAAAGAAACAGGTTTCTAAGAGATATCAAACATGGCTAAATGAAATAAAATAAGATGAAGCAAAAATTATCATAACTAAAATTGGACATGGCAACCAAACAGGAAGAAAAGAGTCCCAAGAGTAGGCACAAGAGTCAGAGACCCACTCATTTGCATAGACAGGAGTCCCACAAAAATATTAAGCTACACTTGGGAAGCAGAGGCAGGCAGAGCTCTGGTTCAAGGCCAGCCTGGTCTACAAGAGCTAGTTCCAGGACAGGCTCCAAAGCTACAGAGAAACCCTATACTGAAAAACTAAAATAAATAAATAAATAAATAAATAAATAAATAAATAAATAAATAAAATATTAGTCAAATAGCTTTAATGACCTGGTTGGTGCTGTCCCTTGAAGGCCCTTTGCTCGTGGTTTAGTCTCTGTAATAATGCACCTTGCTTAGCTGATTCAGAAGGCTTTGTTCTCCTGGTGTCCTCCATTCCCAGCTATCCTACCACAGCAGGTCCTGAATATTCCAACATAGCTGAAACACAATAAAAAGACCTTAAAATCAACTATGTGAAGAGGAGTGAGGTCTTTAAAGAGGAAATGAATAAACACTTTAAAGAAATCCAGGAAAACACAAATAAACAATTGGAGGAAATAAATAAATCTCTTAAAGAAAACACAAACAATTGAAGGGAATGAATAAAACTGTTTGCAATGGGAAAATAGAAATAGATTCAATACAGAAAATACAAACCGAGGGAATTCTGGAAATGAAAGATTTAGGAATCTGAACAGGAATCATAGAGGCAAAGCTTCATCAGTATAATACAAGAGATAGAAGAGAGAATCTCAGGTGCTCAAGATGCAGTAGAAGAAATATATATACACCATCAAAACAAAATGTTAAATTTAACAAAATTCCTGAGACAAAGCACCTAGAAAATATGGGATATTATAAAGACCAGACCTAAGACCTAAGAATAATAGGAATAAAGGAAGGAGAAGAATCCGAGCTCAAAGGTCCAGAAAATATTTTCAGCAAAATCATAGAAGGAAATTTTCCTAAACTAAAAAAAAAAAAAAAGAGAGAGAGAGAGAGAGAGAGATGCCTGTAAAAGTACAAGAAGCTTATAGAACACCAAACAGATTAGACCAGAAAAGAAAATCCCCTTGCCACATAATAATCAAAACACTAAACATACAGAATGAGAAAGAATATTAAAAAATGCAAGAGAAAAAGTCCAAATAACATATGAAGGCCTATTAGGATTACATATGACTTCTCAGTGGAGATTCTAAAGGCCAGAAGGGCCTAGACAGACGTCCTGAAGACTTGAAGAGACAAGGACCACAGATGCCAGTACAGACTACCGTACCCAGGAAAATGTTAAATCACCATAGATGGAGAATATAAGATGTTTCATAATAAAGCCAAACTTAAACAATAACTACATACAAATTCAGCACTACAGAAGGTACTAGAAGGAAAACTCCAAACCAAAGAGGTTAACTACACCCATGAAAACATAGAGAGTAAATAATATCAGACCAGCAAAAATCAAAAGAAGTACACACACACACATACACACACCACGCAACTACTGTCAGTAGCACCATCACCACCACCACCACCAAAATAAGAGGGATCCACCATCATTTGTCATTGATATCTCTCAGTATCAATGGTATGGTCTCAATTCCCCTATAAAAAGACATCGACTAACAGAATGGATATGAAAATAGGATCCATCCTTCTGCTGCATCCAAGAAATACACCTCAACATCAGGGTAAAGGGTTGGAAAAAAAGATATTGCAAGCAAATGGACCTTAAAGCAAGATGGTGTAGTCATTTAAATATCTAACTAAATAGACTTCAAACAAAAACAAATCAAAAGAGATAAGGAATGACATTATATGCTTATATAAGGAAAAAAATTCACCAAGATGACATTTCAATTCTTAACTTCTATGCCCCAAACACAAGGGCTCCTAAGTTTATAAAAGAAACACTACTACAGCTTAAGTCACATATTGACCCCCACACATGGATAGTGGGAGACTTCAATACCTCACTCTCACCAGTGACAAACACTGAATAGAGAAATGTTGGACCTAACAGACGTTTTCGACTTAAGTTATTCTTGTAAGCCCATTATTGGGGTATTTGATGAAAATAAAAAAAAATGTATTCATACTATAAGATTTTTAAAATTCTACATGTAAGAGTATTTTGTCTGTGCCTGATGTACACAGAAACCAGAAAGGGCATTGGATCCCCTGGGCCTGGAGTTAAAAGATGATTGTGAGCTACCACACAAGTGCTGGGAATCAAACATGGGTCCTCTGGAAAAACAGTCCATGCTCTTAACCATCAAGCCATTTCTATAACCTTGATTTCCATGATTTTGCATAAAATTCATCATTTCCTATCAACCCAGGGTCTGTTTAGCATTCTCAGCAGATGACTTTGCAACATCAGCCTAATATAAATACATTGCTGTGACCTTTGTCCACAATCCCATGAATATAAACAATTCCCTTCCTGAGGAACTTTTAAGTTGTTTCTAATTTTTCAAAGATAAAAATAACATTTCCTTACATGTCCCTGAATGCACATCTTAGGCCACATCTTGGCAGATTCCCTTCCCGGGCGCTGTGAGTTACCATTCGGTCCAGTGTGAAAGGCACAGAGCACCCTGCTTCATCTCCATCCCTCCGGCTTCCTGTGGTGCTCTTCACAGTTGACAGAATCAGAGCCCAGCTCATAGCAGCTCTGGCGAGGCTGTGGGTCCTCTGCGGGCTTGAGCGACCTCAGGGTCTGCAGCTGCAGGACACACAGCTGGTTTGGGAGGGCCTCTGGACTACCATCTGCAACAATCCCCTCTACTTCCCTTTGCCATTAGCTTCTCTATCCTGCTCTGGGTTCTGCATGCCAGCTTTTGACAGCCTGGGATTCACTGCAGTATAACCTCTGTCCAACATTCGGGGACAGCTTCTCTCCAGGGTGAGTGTGGGCCAGAGAAGTGAGAGAGAACTAGGAGGAAGATGGGGATTTTATGACAAGAGTGGATCAAGACTGCATCAGCATCTTCCTTGAACCAAGTCCGATATTTAAACTATGTTGCACCCTTCGAATGCTGACAGCTTCTGAAATCCCTGCAACTGATAACACAATGTTTGTGTGCAAAGAGTTGGTCCAGCAGGAAACGGATATCAAACAGACCATCTTGTGTGCTTGAATGTTGATCACAAGAACATGCCTCACTGCAGCCTTCATGCTTGAAATCACATTGGAGAGAGAGACAAAAGCAGTTCGTGTATATTAAAAACATGCACCATGCCTCCACGCTTTCTCAGCTCTCAGGCTGGCTTTCTGAACAGAATCATCGACTCTTGACTGTGTGGTTGCAAACTTTTCTTATCAGTACAGATCAATGTCTAGTAGAATTGTCTCTTCCCACAGACAACAAGAAAAAGACAGGATGAGATTTTTCAATGAAGTGCCTGGAGATAAACCAATGTGTGCATTGCATAGATTATGGCATGAATAATTCATTTTAGGTGAAGTGAATATTTGATGGTCTATTAATAATGTATGTATTTAGACAAAAGCATGTATTCTATGGAAGAAGAGAAAGCTGTGAACATTGAGTCTTCACAATATAGTGTGCCCTTGTGACCCATGGTTGATGAAACCTTGTGTTGAAAAGTCTTTCTGTGACGTAGCCTGGATGGCTCAGGGTTTGGAAATTTCCTTCTGTTCTCAGGACTCAGTTATTGATCATGGTTCCTCTCCTCTTTTTCTCCCAGTGTCCACTCCATTCATGACTGTTCACACAGCCAACGCCAAGGCATCTTCTGTGAAGAGTGAACCTGGGGTGTTTGGATGACATTGATTGATACATACACCTAAGAAGCCTCCACCCGCAATGGGATTTGAACTAGGCAAAGCATTTGAAAAGTGTGTTGTTTGTTCCTCTGTCTCTGACTTTGGGTAGAGAACTTGAGAAATGTTGGCTTTCTTAGATAGAATAAGACAAAAGGAAGAAATCTTGATGGACAGTGACATCAAAGTAGGGGTGCTTTTGGCATCTATAGGTGCTAGTATCTGGAGAGAAGCAAGGTGTAACCCTTCATCTGGCTTCTTTAGTTGGGTTGGACAGTTATCGCACAGTTTCCATGTCATGATGCAACTACTTCATTCTTCCGGGAACCTTACACATTACTGTAAGAAGGAAAGTCATGATGGCAGATTTTTCTAAGTTTATTTACTTGAGGACATGAGATATATTGCTCCATAATTTAAGTCTTTTGGGAGGTATCAGTGAAATTATTTAAGATTTTAGAGAAAGTCCCCCAAACACCAGTATCTTCTGTTTCTATTAACACATACCATCGCCCAGAGTGGGGAAGGTACTGCAGAGAGCTCACAATTCTGCATGAGAGTCATGGATTCAATCACTGTCCCAGTCATTCCTGTCCTCTGTCCAACTCTATCTCCTCAGGTATGATAAGAGCTCAGTGAACACCACACACACACACACACACACACACACACACATGTGCATGCACTGCATGAACCAGAGATAAGCTCATGGGAGAAAGATGGAGAAGCATCTACCAGGCATCTGGTGATACCCATAGTTCCTGCCAGTTTCTGTCCTGCAGGAGGTCTGGACGAGAGAAAGTACCCTACACATCCCTTGGTATTCAAAGTAGGACCATCACACTAAAAGATGTTAACATATATATTTTCTCGGTACTGGTAGTCAAATCCAGGAGTCTCACACATGCTAGGCAAAAGTTCTTGCAGCAGGGTCTCACCAATTTCCTCAGACTAGCTTCGAACTAGGTCCTTCTGCCTCAGTCTCCATGGTAGCTGAAATACAGGACAATGCCACCAGATTTAGCTGGGATTCTGGTATTTTAAAGGAAAAGGTTTTGTATGTATCATGCCTCTTAAACATCCCAGCTTCTTCACTTAACTTCCAGTCTCAGAGTTGGTGAAAATGCTGCTGGGTATGCCAGCCTGTCCTGAGGGATGGCAATCTGATGCCAAAGGACACTTTATGAGCGATTTTTTTTAAAAAAAATGTACTCTAACATTCTATCCATATCTGACTTTAGAAACCATCACCATTACCACCATCTCCTACAGCCCCTGTTCTATTGGGCAGCCTCTCCATAACCTGCCTCCCCTTGCCACCTGGGACACTTCTGAGGTAATGAGAAATGGGCAGTCTTTAAATGTGCAGGGAATATGGGTCCACTATACACAAAGACTTGTTTTGCCACCAAAATCAAAAGGACTAGGAAAATCTCAGAAAACAAAGAAGGGGCCACCGAACAGCTCAGACCTGAAGATCACTCCCTTGTTAGCTTTGCAATAACTGTCTAGAAAGGCAAACTTTCTAGAAGAGGGGCAAGGACGTCTCTTGAAGCTATGGCTGTACTGATGGTTTTATGTCAACTGGACACAAACTAGAGTCATCATAGAGGAGGGAGCCTCATTTGGGAAAATGCCTCCATGAGATCCAGCTGAAGAAAGCCCATAAAGTGTTTAATTAATTAGTGACTCACAGGGGAGGCCCCGCCCATTGTGGGCGGGACCATCTCTGGGCTGGTGGTCCTGGGTTCTATAAGAAAGCAGGCTGAACAAGCCATGAGGGGCAAGCCAGTAAGCAGCAGCCCACACACACACCTCCATGGCCTCTGCATCAACTCCTGCCTCCACGTTCCTGCCCTGCTTGAGTTTTTCTCCTGATTCCCTATGATGATGAACTGTAATGCAGAAGTGTAAGCCAAACAAACCCTTTCCTCCCATGTTTTGGTCATGGTGTTTCATCGCAGCAAAAGTAACCCTAAGCAAGAGAAGAGCTTTGTTTAAAGATCTTGGCTATGGGGCTTTATGGCCAGCAGAGTGGGGATCCAGTCTGTAACCTATGGTAAAATACATCTCTAATGGGTTGGACAGGAAGGGGCTTTGATCGGGTTCTCTAGCAGTTGTCAATGTGAACAAAGGGATTTCTATAGTCCAGGGGCTATGGCGTAGACCTCCAAGGCTGGGTGTGTCTGTGGGAGACAGCCCATCCCTCAAAGGGATATGAACAGGGTCCCTGCGAATGTTGAAAAACCAGCAGCCTCCAGCTTTGGGACTTTGCCTGCTCTAGACCTGGGTAGCATATGTCATCAGAATGGGTGAGGTGCACTGTGACTGCAGAGGACAAGTAAGGGTCCTAACTGTCTTCTCAGGCAGTCATAATAAAATATCATCTACCGGGCATCTAAAACAACAAAGATGTCTCACAGTGCTGAAGGCAAAATCCAAAATCAAGGTATCAAGCCGTTAGGTTCCAATATGAGGTCTTCTCTCCTGGCTTGCGGGCTGCCATCATTTGTGTGTGTGCTAATGTGGCCTTTTCTTGCTCTCAAAGAGAACATTGGCTCTCTCATGGCTCTTCTTATAGGTCACTAATCCTATTGGAAAAGAGCTACCATTAGGACCCCCTCTAGCCTTGCTTATTTCCTAGGAAGCCCATCACCACACAGGGTCACACTGGGCACTTGGCGTCACAGTGCAAACATGAACGTGAACTTTCAGTCCACAGTAGGTCCTCAGTTCTCTAGGGATCCTGTAAGCAGACCTGGAGTTCTGACTTGTTCAGCCCTCTCTGGTGGACCCATCCTGTAAGTGGGCACCATCCTGGCAAGGAAAAGGGGGCAGAAGTAGAACATTAAAAAAAAGTGAGCCTCAGCAGGCTGCTCACCTCAAACAGTCGGAGTGTTCAAGCAAAACAGAGCTCCTGGGTTCCAAAGGAACCAGATGCTGAACTCACTCGGGGGTCTCTTCACTCGGTGGTGGTCTGGAAGCTTCTGAAACAGTCAAGAGAATAGCTGTCACTTATTTGCAATATTAACAGTAGCTGTGACTAAACAGGAACCTGGAAAGTGTACTTGTGTGTGGTTAGCCTTCAAAAAAAAATGCTTTCTCAAGCTGTTCTTGTTGAAACGCCATGTGGCAGGTACCCCGGGGACAGTGGATTTCTGTTCAGGTTCTGTGCTTGGTTTAGCAAGTCCCACTATCAACTAGTTGAAAGCCATGTCGTAGCTAGCGGTGGTGGCGGGAGAGGAAATTCCTCTCAAGGGCTAATTGAGAGGCAAGTTTGGAGTGCCCAGATCCAGAGTAAATGCTTTACCCAAATCTTGCCACCCCCACTCTATCCACCCAACCATCTTAGACATCCTGACAACTACACACCCTAGTTTAATAAAAATATATATTTGTCATAGTCAGATTCAGCTTTATTAATGAAATGTCACAGCCTTTACCCCTTTCTCCCCTCCCCACCCCCCCAAAAAAATCACTTCAAAAACATTCTAAGTTACTTTGTCATTTTAACAAACATTTTAGCTGAGAGCAAGGCTGGTATTACAGCTGTAATTATGTCAGTAGACAATAATTAAAGTGGGCCCGAGTAGCCGTCAGGTATATTTTTAAGCAGAAACAAGACTCTCATGTATACTGAGAGGTTTGCAATGTGAACCACAGGCTAGACCACGTGAACCCTGTCACCACTAATCCCATTGGTGTCTGCATAATCACATCATGGCCATGGCACAAAGGTGGAGGTTGATTTCTGAATGGATCCACTGTAGTGGAAGAGTTCATCCTGTCCCCACTGGACAGGTCAGCCTGCAGCCCGCCACCTCTGATCAGTGGGCGTCACCTGTCCTGCATGCTCAGTATGGGTGACAGCTGTAGGGTTTCCTTGATGCTATTTACAGTTGACCCATCACTTCAGGCGTGCTAGGGAGGTACAATGCTCAGATGGAAGGGGAATGCTCTGGGCGTCTTTGAAGTATACTTACCTCTATGTCATTCATTCATGGGAGGCTTAATGAAATGATTCTTAGGAATTCATCCCTCTTTATTCAGACAGATCTTTTCTGTGTTAGTCATGGTTATTGAGAGGAACAGAACTTATAGAATAAATATATATTATATATACTATATACAACACATATGATATATCATAGATAACATATATAGTACCTTACATAGTACTACTTTCTATATATAATATATATGGGATTTATTGGCATGCCTTACAGGTTGTGGTCCAGTTAGTCCAACAATGGATGTCTACCAATGGAAGAGCCAAGAACTTAGTAGCTGTTCGGTCCATGTGGCTGGATGTCTCAGCTGGTCTTCAGCACACACCAGAATCCCAGAGAAGTAGGCTCTGATGCCAGTGAAGGAATAGACTTGCTAGCAAGAGTGAGAGCCAGCAGATAAAGAGAGAGCAAGCTTCCTTTTTCCGTGTCCTTTATATAGACTGCCAAGAGAAGATGTGGTCTAGGTTAAAGGTGGGTTTTCCCACTTTAAAAATCTGGATTAGAAGTGAGTCTTCCCACTTCAGATGTAAAAGATTTAATTAAAAAAAAAAATCCCTCGCAGCTGTGCCCGGTCATTTGGGCTTTAGTTAATTCCAGACATAGTCAAGTTCACAACCATGAACAACCATCCTGTTTTCCCTCTGATTTTCAGCTCTCTCTCTCTCTCTCTCTCTCTCTCTCTCTCTCTCTCTCTCTCTCTCTCTGATGTGTACATGTCTCTGGGTACATGTGTGTGACATGTGTGAAGCTAGAAGGGGTGACAATGAATGTCCTCTTCAATTGTTCCCCATCCTAGTTTTTGAGGCAGGCAGGGTCTCTCACTGAGCCTGGAGCTTACTGTCTTGGCTAGACTGGCTAGCCAGACAGCCTCAGAGATCCTCCTGTCTCTTCCTCCCCAGCACTGGGATTGCAGGTGTGTGCTGCTGGGGCTCGGCTTTTTATAAAATATGGGTTCTAGGGGTAGCACTCAGGACCCTATACTTGCATGTCAAGCAGTTTGCTGAGTCACTTTCTTATCCCCTCTTTTAAAGAATTTTAGAAAGTTTTGTTTGTTTTAATAATACTGCATTCTTTGGAGATGTTCTGGGTAAGTCAAGTCTCCTCCCAGGTCCTTTCCCAGGTCCCTTTCCAGGTCCTCTCCCAGGTCCTTTCCCAGGTCCCTTTCCAGATCCCCTCCCAGGTCCTCTCTCAGGTCCCTTTCCAGGTCCCTTCCTAGGTCCTGAGGTCCTGAGATCTGGGAGGAAGGCTACTAGTCGAAGTCACCTTTCTAGCTGCACCATAGCCAGGCAGGTGCCATTCAGGATGTGTCCAGGGATATTTTCAGAGAAGAGAACAAAATGGGAGAATTTCCACATCTCTTCCCTTCCTCTGTGCACACTCCAGATGAAGACCTCAGGTCAAATCTTCAACAGAGACAACGGATGCAACTTGAAGAAGAGCCCTGGAATTTTGAAGAGACTTGCAAAGTTGTCATTGCTACGGTTCATGTGACTAAGAGTCTGCCTTGATGGAGGGCTTTGCCCCTCCAAAGTAAGTCACAGTGTGTGTGTGTGTGTGTGTGTGTGTGTGTGGCGGGGGGAGGGTATGCCACAGAATCACAAGGAACTGCTGCAGAGCCTGCTCTGGCAGCATGAGCCAACAATGTCCCGGCAGTATGGGACAGGACAAGAGAGCTAGCTAGAGGAACTTCTAAAGCACGTCAGTTCCAGGAATGAGCTGCGTCTGCCCGTGGTGGCAGAACTCAAAGGTTTCTACGGAACTACACATTTGTGGGCAATTTTGATGAAAGTACAAATTCAAGTAACCCTATCATGTGGAACGATCTGCTGATGGACACATTTTAATCGCTTAGCAGATCACCTCCTCGGCGGCGAGAGTGCACACAAGTGAGTTCCCATCAACTTGTAGCAGTCATTTTTCTACCACATTCTCAGTTGCCTGACCCAGAAACTCTCCTGTACCAATGATTAGAACACCCTCCTGGGCAGACACATCCTGTCCCCTCCTCTCTCGTCACCCTGCATCCACTGTGCCTCATACTCAGACTGTGGGTCATCCGATACACTCAGAAGCCAGATCCATTGCCTGACTTTTTTTTTTTTCTTTTGGCCAGTAAGTGTTGAAAAGCTGGAACTTTGTGAGACAGAGAAATCTCCCCCACTCTCTCATGACTGACTGCCTCACAAGCACTTCTTTCAAAGAGTCTCATTCTTCTGAGCAAGCATTTGCTGACTCACCCGGGGAGCTCACAACTTCCAGGAAGTTGGGTTGGCAACAGAGGCTGGCTGAAGAGCCAAGACAATTGTTTCCCCATTATTCCATTACCAGCTGGCAGGCAGGATGCATAACCCCAATCGGAATTGCTCCTTCCACAGGAAGTCCTGAGGACCACCCGGAGACAGCGCGGTTCTCTTACCACCTGGACATCTCTAAGGATCTCACAGGTCACCTGGTCCAGACTCAGGACTCTTTCCTTAGAAACCCTTCAGCCCCCTGCCTCCTTCATCACTGAACGTTTGTCTATGTCCTGGGCCCAAACTATCCTCAGATCCAAATAAACCACAGTCAGAGAAGAATTTGATTACTAAAGTTACTATGGCAAAGTCTAGTTAGAAGTTTCAATTCCTCTAGAGTCTTCCTTGAGGCCCTAGTTTAATAAAATCACTCAGTAAATGGTGGCCAGTTCCGGAGAGAAGGGAAGGGATGGCTGTTTTAATTCTGCAGGCCTTGATTTCCATATTGATCATAACATCATATGTTTCTGTTACTACTTTGTGACAGAAGAGAAACTCAGACCGTGTCAAATTCATTCATCAGTATTAGAAGAAATTCTACAATAAGAAACCAAGTGCAACAGGAAACCAAATTTTGATGTTTTGCTTTGTGCTGAGCCAGCTGGTCCAGAGGAAATGGTCTGGTCCCTACACCAGACCCCATATTCCTACCCAGTTCCCCTCCCTGGAACCTTAGTGAAGAGCTGTCCTTGGACACACTCTTCAGTATCATTTAATTTATGGTTGACACTTGCTTCTTTACATTTCAAGTCTCTGTAGCATATCTGCCTTGAAGGTGAGTATTTTATGAACTCTTGCAAAATTTGGTTCCATCTAGCATTCTTTCTTTAAAATGTTAGCTGACCCAAATTCACCTCCTTAAGGATCACCGAACAGTCTGGAAATAGCTGGGCCCTGAATTTGAATGCACGGGGAAAGCTTTGGAAATACTCTGAAGATACTAAAGAAAAGTAAGGACAGATGTCTCAAGATGTTCATCCAAGAAAGACTGTCCTTAACTATCTGAAATTTGACTTAAAATGTGTATTTTTTCAAAAAGTGATTAAGCTGAACGTAGGAATTCACTGGAGCACCGGAAGAGGCCCTAACTTTACAACAACAACAAAAACCACCAAGTGCCTCTTTGCTGAGCTGCTTTGAAATGGTTCCCAAGGTGACAGGAACATGGAAAGCCTGTGTAAGCTTACAAGAAGCCGGAAGCTTGGGAAGTGGATGCAGAACAATCAGGAGTTCAAGGCCAGCCTCTGCTGCACAGAGTTCAGAATTAGCCTGGGCTACATAAAACTGTATCTCAAAAAGCTAAAACCATTATGTTCAGCGAGACCGGTTTTGTCCCATGCTTTTTCAGTCCCCGGCCAGCTGGCCTTGGTGAGTTCCCGATAGATCATCCCCATTGCCTCAGTGTGTGGGTGCACCCCTCGCCGTCCTGAGTTCCTTGCTCGTGCTCACTCTCCTTCTGCTCCTCCTTTGGATCGTGAGACTTCAGTCCAGTGCTCCAATGTTGGTCTCTGTCTCTGTCTTCTTTCATCGCCTGATGAAGGTTAATATTCAGGGGGATGCTTATATGTTTTTCTTTGGGTTCACCTTCTTATTTAGCTTCTCTAGAGTCACGAATTATAGTCTCAATGTCCTTTGTTTATGGCTAGAAACCAAATATGAGTGAGTACATCCCATGTTCCTCTTTTTGGGTCTGGCTTACCTCACTCAGGATAGTGTTTTCAATTTCCGTCCATTTGTATGCAAAATTCAAGAAGTCATTGTTTTTTACTGCTGAGTAGTACTCTAATATGTATATATTCCATACTTTCTTCATCCATTCTTCCATTGAAGGACATCTAGGTTGTTTCCAGGTTCTGGCAATTACAAACAATGCTGCTATGAACATAGTTGAGCATATACTTTTGTTGTATGTTTGGGCATCTCTTGGGTATATTCCCAATAGTGGTATTGCTGGGTCAAGAGGTAGGTTGAACCCGACTTTCCTGAGAAACCGCCACACTGCTTTCCAAAGTGGTTGCACAAGTTTGCATTCCCACCAGCAATGGATGAGAGTGCCCCTTTCTCCACAACCTCTCCAGCAGAGGCTATCATTGGTGTTTTTCGTCTCGCTGAACATAATGGACAATGAGGACTACTGAGAACTGAAGAACAATGGCAATGGGTTCTTGATCCTATTGCATGTAATGGCTTTGTGGGAGCCCAGGTAGTTTGGATGCTCACCTTAATAGACCTGGATGGAGGTGGGTGGTCCTTGGACCTCCCACAGGGCAGAGAAACCTGCTTGCTCTTTGGGCTGAGGAGGAAGGAAGACTTGATTGGGGGAGGGGGAGGGAATGGGAGGTGGTGGCGGGGAAGAGGCAGAAATCTTTAATAATTAAATTAATTAATTAATAAAAAAAATCAGCAAGAAAAATAAAAAAAAATAAAAAAAAAAAGAAGAAAAGAGCAATGCAGACAGTAAATAGACGGCACTAATCTAGAGAAATAAGTAAATGCGGACTTTCTTTCTCCTTGTATTCTGTCTCAAAATAGCTTCTTCCCTGCTTGCCTACAATGCAGAACAAACTCCTCAGAAAAAAAAAAAAAAAAGCTAAAACCAACTAACCAAGATTTACTTTTTCCAAACATTTTGCACTTATTTACTTATTAATTCACTGTTTTTGTGTGCTTCTGGGCATGCCAAGCACATGTCCTGGTGCCCGCGAGCAGGTCCAGAGGACAGCTTGTGTGAATTGGCTCTCCCTTCTACTCTGTGGGTCCTGCGTTCTCAGGCCTAGGGAAAGCCTCTACCGAGGAAGTCACCTCCTCAGCCCCCAACCAAACTTTGTGACAAGACTTTCTGCTTACAGGACCGATCAGCTGCACAAAGCCAAGTCTTCAATGGCCTTTTGGAGCGTCTCACTGCCAAGCCCTCTCAACCATCTCATGGCCCATGTGCGCCTCTTCCCACCTCTGTGCATGCCAGGAAACACTCATGGTGTATTTGCTTTGGGCCAGGCATCCTTCCACACACTCCACTCACATCCTCTTTATTTCCATAGCAACAGCATGCAGAAGGCACTAAACTGACTTTGCATCTGGCAATTAAGGAAACTGAGGCAACGCTAGAGAACGAGAACCAACTGTGCCAGGTCTTCATTGTATTCGCCTTTTCACCTCCAAATCAACCCTTTTTTGTTTGCTCAGTTAAAATGGATTCCAGCCCTTTGTAGAGTCTCCCTTAGGCTGCTGTAAAATGCTAAACGTTGTCAGTAGGGGGCGCTGAAGAGATACAGCTCTGCGGGCTCTTGGGCCAGGCCCTGCAAAGCCCCCATACCTCTCCTCCCAGCCCCGGACAGCTGCTGCAGCAGAGGGCTCAACCTCATACATCCCAGGGCAGGGTTCTGGCAAGCCTCAGAGGATGGATTTTCAGAAAAAAGAAAAAAAATCTGTCATCTATGGAGTCACATTCCAACCTTTCCAGAGAGGCTCCTTTATTTCTGTGGCTACTTGGGCTCCTCAGATCTGCCACAGTTCTTACTAGACAATTTTCTACTCAGTAAATAATTCAATCACTGAAAATTCCCAGATAATTGTGGTTTCTCTCCTGGTTAGAACCTGACTGGCTGGCATCTCCACCCAAAGCCACAGACCAGGAACAATAGTGGTCTGGCAGAGCCTCTGGTCCTAAGGATTCTGTCATGTTGCTTCCTCTGAGAGGGGCAGGCACAATGAAACACAAAGGAAGAGTCTAGGCAGAGGAAATGACTTGCTCACAGCAGGGAAAACACACCAAACCGGACTGGATCCCCATAGCCTATGGTTTTGGTGTTGTTTGATTGGTTGGTTGGTTTATTTAAGACAGGCTTTCTTTGTGTAGACCTGGCTGTCTTAGAACTTGCGCTGTAGACCAGGCTAAGCTCAAACCAAGAGATCTGCCTGCCTCTGCCTCTTCAGTGCTGGGATTAAAGAAGTGTATTATCATCCTGGCTTATTTGCTTGTTTTTTATTTATTTATTTATTTATTTTTTTGCCATTCTATAATTTGGTGCTGGAGAGGCTGAGAAAGGTAGATACTTGGGGCTCAGTGGATATCAGCCCAGTCTATTTGGCATGCTCCAGGCCAGTGAGGTTTTTTAAAATTAATTAATTATTATTTTTTTTTTAAAAAAAAAACTTATCTTTTCTCCCTTGACATGTAAAAATGAGGATTTTTTGGGGGGGTGGTTGTTTTAATGGCTAGTGCCTGAACTTTGAAAATTGTCCTCTGGTCTCAAGTAAACATATATGTACCTATACATACCTGCACCTGAACATGTGAGCACACATAGTTGTGTGTATACACACACACACAGATACACACACACAAAAAGGAGCTGAGGAAGAAAGGGAACGGAAGGAAGGGAGAGAGGGAGGGAGGGAGGGAGGGAGGGAGGGAGGGAGGGAGGGAGGGAGGGAGGGAGGAAGAAGCGAGCAGAAGGAAGGAGAAAGGGAGCAGAAAGAAGGAGAAAGGGAAGGCGCTGGCTGCTGGAGGGCATAGTAGAGAGAGCACAGTGACAAGATGATCCCTCAGGCAGAGTTTGTAAGTTTGCCAACAAATACAAAAAAAGACAGTGGTCTGGAAAGAGAGGCCTTGTGCAGCGGTGGGAGAGGGAGGAAGGGAGCCACCTTATAATAGGGACAGAGGTGTCACCAAGCCCCTGCTTTTTCCAGGCTCCTATAAGCTGCTCAGGCAGTCATCCCTGCATCTCCTGCACCAGCCCCTGAGAGGCAACCTTTTCTGCCCTGCATTCAGAAATACAGAGACTTTTATGGTGACCAGAGGTGGAATAGAAAGAGACTCGGTGTCGCCCGAGAGTTGTAGCAGGTATTATCACACTGAGCAGAATACATGGCAGAGAAATGCATGGATTTCAAATAGCTGTATTTATTTCCAATTTTTTTGTTGCAAAAACTAATTTGTTCTTAACTCCACAAATGCATATTTATGAAGAATACTTGAAAGAAAATATGAGGGTGGGTATTACTAGGCCATTTGATCAAGATAACTTCCAGTGTGCGTGTGCGTGCATGCGTGCGTGCATGTGTGTGTGTGCTGAAGCCACTGATGTCCTCACCCAGTCATTCTCAGGCTCCCACTGGAACAAGGTCTTTGGCTGACAAAAGCAGGCACTGTGGGGTGGGGTGGAAGAGAGGCAGAGGTTTCTGGGGCTTGCCTGGGCGCTGCCTCTTCGCCTGTCCATTTCAAAGTCAGCCTCTGGTGCTCCAAGGTGTGTATGATAAGCAGACTTTGACCTACACTTTGGATTTCAGAATTGGCAGCCATTGAGATTAGGAATTAAAATATGGTAGATTTTTCCTTCTCAAAAACTTAATAAAAAAAAAAGCACTGCAACCCCCCTCCAAAAAAAAAAAAAAAAAAACCAACATCTAAGCATACTTGAATATATAAAGCTTCCCTGCTTGGGTGGAAATGGTATACTGGAAACTTCAGAAGCAATGGTAAAATTCACAAGTCAAAATAATAATAATAATAATAATGATAATTAAAAAGGGGGTGGGATGGTATGTCTAGCAGGTTCCGAGTAATAGAAGTTCCAGCAATGGACTGCTGATCTATTGACTCCAGGACTGTTGCTTTTGTTTCCTTGGGTCTTTCAGAAAGAAAAAAAAAAGTAAAATAAAAGTATCTTTCACATGTGAAGACAGTGTTAAGTTTAATGGCTCATCCAACGTCGGACGTCTTCGTCTTCCCAGATCTAGGCTGTGGCTAGCCGGGCCACCTGGGATCAGACGGCATTTCTCTGAAGGAGCTGGTCCAGTAATTGCTGGAGGAACAACGGAAACAAAGATGTCAAGTTCCCCTTCCCTGCGCACCACCCCTGTCATGCCTGCGTGCGCCAGGCAAGCTACCTTTTTGAAGACTTCTGCTCGGAGTCTGTTACTCTGTAAGATCACTCTTTTCTTTTGCTCTTCTCTTTTCTTTTTAACTTCCGGCAAGTTATTATAGATTCTGAAACAGACAGAGGGCAGGGTGAGGAACAAGATGGCAGGTGCTGGGGTAGGGGTGTGGGCATCCTGGCTTGTCAGCAGGAAGGAGCGTACAGGTAGGGTCTTCACATGGTAAGGTGGCGTCTTGAAGAACAACTCCTTTCCCCTCAGAGCACATAGGGGACCCCACGGAAGAGGAGGCAAAAGAGGATAAGAGCCAGAGGGGATGGAGGACCCCAGGAGAACAAAGCCCTCTAAACCAACCAAGCAAAGCTCGTATGAACTCAGAGACTAAAGCAGCAATCACAGGGCTTGCTTGGGTCTGTACCAGGTCCTCTGAATAAATATCACAGCTTTTAGTTCAGTATTTTTAAGGACTCCTGACTATGGGAACAAGTGGGTCTCTGATTCTAGTGCCTTCTCTTGGGGGCTCTTTTACTTCTGTTGGTTTCCCTAGTCCAACTTCAATATGATGGCTTTTGTTTTCTCTTATTGTATTTAAGAAATAAAAAGATTTAAATATATTTATAAACCTTATTAAATCCATAGTTGTCCTGAAAAAAAAAAAAAAAAGACCTTCTCTGAGGTCCCAGGATATAGACATTCTGGGGACAGCGTTTCAATGACAGGACGTGGGCAGTATAGCAGGCAAGCTGGGGAGGCCAAATATTTATGTAGAAGTCACTTCTCATCCTGTATTTGCAGTGACAATGACTCACTTGTAAAAGGAAGGATGTTCTGATGTGGGATTTCCCTCTGTATGCTAGGAATATGTTTTACTACCATTGGTTATTAAAGAAACTCTTTCAGCCAGTGGTTTAGTAGAGTTAAGCCATGTAGAAAATCCGAACAGAGGTGTAGAGAAAAAGTAGGGGGGGTCAGGGAGACGCCATGTAGCTGCTGAAGGAGAAAGACGCCAGTCAGAACCTTACCCCGTAAACCATAGCCTCGTGGCAATACACAGATGAATAGAAATGAGTTAATTTAAGAGATGAGTTAGCTAGAAATATGCCTAAGCTATTGACCAAACAGTGTTGTAATTAATATAGTTTCTGTGTTATTATTCAGGTCTGGGTGGCCAGGAAATGAATGAGCAGTCTCCCTCTAAACAGTGTTCAACCTACTGGTTTGCTATTCTGAATGTCAACATTTTCTACATAACCCCCTTTTGGCCATCCAATGTTTGACTTCCTGTGATTTGACAAGGAACAACAGGATGGCAGTAGCAAATCATATACTGGGGGAAAAAAAGTTTCCTCTTAGCAACGGCATGTCTGATTAAAGCTGATTCTAAATACATTCCGGACTAAAATATTTTGTCCTTCTCCCCATGTAAATTACGAACTTCTGAGTTACCAGCAGGGCCTAAGGGACCCTTGTCTAGAAGGTTTCTTCCTCCCCAACGCTAGCTGTTCAGTACTGATGCTACCTGATTTTTCTCCAACACATTGGACTCATTTGACCCTGATCCTGTAGGCATATAGATAGAGATATATTGATATAGCAATGCAAAAAAACTTTTTTCATTTTCTCTTCTGTATGAAAGTCAGATGGAACACAGTTACGATGCTCAGCACTTAGAAGCATGAGTTCAGAGTATAAAAGGACAATGGCAGTATCAGCAGGTCACATCTGGCTAGTCACCAGACATGAGTAAACACATTCTGCCCTCACAAGAGCTGGAAGAGGTACATAGGGTCCCTGTGTCATACAATAAGGAACATGAGTCCCACCAAGAGCGAGAGGTTTGGGTACAGCCCTCAGCTGGCTAATGGTGGACTGGCATTGGGACCTCAAGTTGAATGCTTATTACTCACTGTAAGGCACTGTGCCCCAACTACGTAGCACACAGCTACTCACAAAGCCCTGCAGGAGCCTGTGATTTGACAGTGCCTGGCACTTCATGGCTAAGAGTGAGGGTTGTTGAGTGAATGTGTGAATGTACCTTTGCTGCAGTCAGGCAGGATTTGAACAAGGACCAGGAGAGAAGATCACAGAGGAGTTGGTTCCAAAGCCCTCAAGAGGGCGGTTCCAGAGCACCAGAAGCTTCTCTCCTTGAGCTGTCCCTCCAACTCAACTGGGAGGAGGAAACAAAAGCTTCCATGTCCCACCCCTGGCCCTGCACTGCTTCCTCCAGTGAGAGCCTGCTATATAATAGCTTGCCCATCTGAAATACACCATGCGGACAGGCAAAACCTAGGAGGGCAGAAATCTGCATCTTGGAAAAGCTCATGGATGACACGGGAAAGAGCAAACTATAGAAGGAAAGGCAAGCACAGCATTATACCGCATGTGGTTAAAAACCACGTGTCTGCTTAAAGGTACAAGTAGAAGGCTCTGAAGGGAAAGAGAAAGGAGACAGACTGTGAGCACCCTAGCAGATAGGTCTGGGACTGAGCCAAAGGCAGCGGGCACATTGATCTTGAGGGAATTTCAGTTTTATTCTATTGCTTGATTTAAATGAAAATATAAGCAACATAATCCAAGACAAGGAATACGAAGAAAAAGCAGTTTCAGGTGATTGTGGGGAGCCAGGATCAGAGCCCAGCCAGAACATTCCACTAGCAAGGAGATCCAATTGCTTAGTCCATCCCAGGACACCAGTTAAGGGCCATGGAAGACTATAGATACAGCATCACCTAGCTTACTGGTGCTCCTTGAACATCAGTTTCTTCTTCAGAGACACACCAGGACAGATCTCTGTCTACCAATGCTTCTTTGAAGCCCATTAATTAAATTGTTTGGTGGGCAAGGGTTTGTAATAGCAGTTTTAGGTTTGGGGACCGATAAGGGAAATTGTTTCTTTTCTTTCTTTTCTTTTCTTTTTTTTTTCCCATTAAATAGAAGAGAACGCTTTTGTTGCAAGGTATATACAACTTTTCATTTATGAGAACAGCGAGTCTTCAAATTGAGGGATCCTTTATAAGCCCTGGCTAGAATGCTGGGAGTCATATGATTAATGGTATGCCTCCCAATTCTTGTTTTCTTACTTTCAGAGAGGTTCCCTGTAGGTAACCAAAAGTTACTTAATTATCATGGAAACAACATAATCACGATAAAAGCAGAGATTTAGAGTCTGGAATGGGGAAAAATTATTCTTCCTATTTCGTGGTGTCTCTGAGTGCACTATCAATTTGATTTAATTACTATAGTCTCGCCCAGGGCTGGGCATTTTATTACAGCTTAATGACATTTTATGTGTGTGAACATGGCGAACCCTGCTGAGCTTTTGTGTACTGGTTAAGAGGCCAGGTCCTAAAAAGAATAGTAGCCTTTGTATGCCCCAGAGTGGTAAGAGTCAGTGGGAGTCTTAGATAGTGACTAGCCAGGCAGAGCAGGGAGAACCTTGGTGGCTCCTGCCAAGACTGCCGGAGACAGACATGCCAGAAATGCCGGTTTGTGGCCCCTCTGAGGCCCCTCTGGCTCCCATGCTCTGTTGGCTTCCAGTTTGGAAGCTTTTCCTCAGGACCGCCCCAGTCAAGGCCCTCCATAGAAACGGGTTCTCTGCTCCTCGTAAAAAGACTTTCAAAGGTGCCGCCGCTCATGGCTTCTGCCCAGCGCCACGAGGCAAATGCATCGGTAGAGTTCCAGTGCAGAACCTGCTGATCACTTGGGGACCAATTATGGGCCCGCTCCCGAATCCAAGACCCACCGCTTTCCTAAGGTTGGTCCAGGAGCAGCATAAACATTCCGATGCACAGCCCGGCAACTTTGTCTACCTCAGCCGCCAAGATGACCTCAGCCCTTAAATGTGGGCCTGGAAGCCTTAGTCCGAGGGGCGGCATCAGGGCCCTTCAAGCCTCCCCGCCCAGCTCTTTCCACACCTCCCACGAGAGCCACGTACCTTTTAGACCGCATATGCATCTCCTTCTCTGAAATGCACCTTTCTTTGGGTTTGAACAAGTTATCTGGAAGAAACAAAAAGAGCTTTAATTTCAGGAGATACAAAACAGCACAATGTAGGGAGCGACCCAGCGGTAGCTCCAGAACAGGGTCCTGACTGTGCCCTTCTCCGAGGCGTGGACTGCGACAAAGACTCTGGGTTTCAAATTGACCAGCCAACCGCTGGTCTTTGCAAGAGTTAAACAGGGCAGCAGAAAAACCTCAGCATCTGTTTTAGTTGTCAACATGACAACCTAGAATCACTGGGGAAGAAAGTCTTCATGAGGAAGTTTCTAGATGAGGCTGTCCTGTGGACATGTCTGTGAGGGGCAGTCTTGATTGTTGAAGTAGGAAGGCTCACACCGAAGGTGGCTGGTACCGTTTCATGGCTGGGCCCTGTACATGTTAAGAACACTGGCTGTTCTTGCAGAGGTCTCAGATTCAGCTCCTAGAACCCCAGGGTGACACACAACAGTTTGGAAGTCCCGTTTTCAAGGGATCTGACCCTTTCTTCTGTCTCCATGGGCATCAAGCATGCATATAGTGTACACATGCAAATAATTTTGCTCTATGTATAAAATAAAAATTAATCCTTATAAAAACAGAGAAAGCTAGCTAAGAACCAAATATGCAAGCAGGCAAGGGTCCCTGAACTGTCTGCTCTTGACTTTCCCATCCTCTCAATAATAGACCGAAACTTGGAATTATAAGCCTAATAAGCCATTGCTTACTTTGCTTTTCGACAGGATTTTCTTTTAGTCATAGCACCTGAACTATTGTATAGACAACTGTGCCACCAAATGCTTCTTTTAGAGAAAAAAAATAAGATGTCATGTCTTGGTGGGAGAAATAAGTGCCAGGCTGTCTGCTCAAAGGAAAATCCCTACAGTAGGTTTCTGAGGGCTCTAAGGACAGGGAAACCTCCCAGCTATTCCCACAGCATTCTGAGAGTGGAAGGTCTGGCTCCTGCCTGCAGTCCTTCAGCAAGGAGACAGCCTCCGCAACTTAATCCTAGAAAAGCCATGGGACACGATCAAAGTCACATATACTAGTGCCCTTTGATTAAGAAAGTACACTAGGGTAGGGAACAATCAGAAGATTGGATTTCTTTTTTAATTTAACAGCATGTAATGGTTAGCTTCAATTGGCAACTTGACAAAACCTAACATCACCTGGGAAGAGAGCCTCAGTGCAGTGTGGGACTGTTTATTGGGCTGCCCTTTGG
Source organism: Chionomys nivalis (assembly GCF_950005125.1). Classification (NCBI taxonomy): domain Eukaryota; kingdom Metazoa; phylum Chordata; class Mammalia; order Rodentia; family Cricetidae; genus Chionomys; species Chionomys nivalis. The sequence continues at coordinate 62,711,149 of NC_080093.1, read as the reverse complement.
GCTGGTCTGTGGTGGGCTGTATTAACTATGTTAACTGATGTGGGAATAGCCAGCCCAAAGTGGGTGACACCATTCCCTAAGCAGGGGGTTCTGAACAGTATGGGAGTAGATAAATCAAGCTGAGCGTAGACAAGCATGCAAGTCAACAGGCATGCATTCATTTCTCTGTGCTCTGGGCTGTGGCTGTGAGAGGAACTGCTGTTTGAAGTTCCAGCTTTGATTTCCCCATGGTGATGAACTGTGAGGTGAAATAAACCCCCTTTTCCCTCAAGTTGTTTTTGGTCAGTATATTTTATCATGGCAACAGGAATGCCAGCAAAACAATGCATTTATATCACACACACACATACATGCATAATCTCTTTAAAAAGGGATATTAAATAATAGTTTCTACTGTTTATTATACCTGCTAAGGCCCGTTTGCAGTGACTTTGGAAACCATGAGACTCTCAGCCTTAGTTTAGTCAAGGTTCTGGTCTCGTTAAGTTCTCCTACAGAGCTTGTCACAAGGAGTCTATCTTGGCAGCTGTCCTGCTTTCTGGAAAGCCTGGACAGCCAATTGACTGCCTTCACTCAGCATAAGCATACAGGTTTCCATGAAGGTACAGGGAGACAGGGCTATTAAGCAATGTCTCCCCCTCTGGACAATAAAACAGTCCCTGGTTCACAGCATGGAAACCACCTCTGTGGACAAGCTTGCATGCTGTCCTATAAATCACTAAAGAAAAGAAGATGGTATCCTTAAGAACTTCAAGGAAAAGAGTCAAGGGAGAAACAGAAGAGAAAGAAACGCCAACATTTCCAAGTAAGGGGTGAAGTCCCCACTGTTCAGAAAGGTGGAGACCGTGAGAGGAGAGAAGACATCACCACATGATGCCGATGTGATGAGCCACAGCTCCTCCTGGTGCCCCACCCAGGCCTCCACCCCAGATGGGGCTTCTGGAATTTCCCAGCGTGACTAGAGTATCACTATGAAGTACCAGTTAAGTCTGTCTGGGTGGTGGGCAAGCAAATGTGTGCAGATTTGAAGACTTCCCTCAGGGAGGGAGAGGAAGCATTACACAAAGTCTCAGACCCAATTTTGGATTAGCATTCTTTCGGAGCTACTGGAGGCCAGGGTGGAGCCAGTGTAGACCGATGCACTGTATCCTGGGGGGGGGGGGATGTTCTACTTGTAAGATGTTTTATAATCTCCAATCGACTGGTATGGGGTCTATTCTGGAAATCAGATGTTCATTTCCCCCCTGATCTGTTTCTTCAGGGCACTTGAATACCACAATCAAGCTCTGGTTCTGTTTCCAGGAGGAAATCAAAGGACAGACAAGCCACAAAACACTTGCGTGGCTGTTTTCTGAACTGTTTGCAGTCTTGTAAGGGCAGGAGGTCGAATCCCGGACTCAGCGGTCTTTGATAGGTACAAAACAAACAAGTCTATATTCAAGAAGGCTCAAGGCTGGTGGTCTCATACCCACCCTGGGGGGAGGTGGTTGCTATGGATTTTGAGTTTGCTTAAAATCACCAAGCTCTTCTGTTAAGTGGGATAAGTGATGGGGGCCTCCTAGCCAGGAGAAAAGGGAGGGGCAGAAGGCAGAGTGTGCATCTCCCTGGAGGGAGTGGATACATGCATCAAGTGTGTTCTGAGTGGCTCTAACTTCACCTGAGAAGAAGACTCCATCTGCCTTGTACAGTGTTTTAGTTTCGTGTCTGTGGCTGTCATAAAATATCCTGATAGAACAAAACCAAGCAACTTAAAGAAGAAGGGATTTATTTGCCTTACAGTTCCAGGTTATAGTCCATCATCTCAGGGAAGGCAAGGGAAGAACACGAGGCAGCTAGTCATATCCATAGTCAAAAGCAGAAAAAGGATAAAGAGAAAGGCAGGTCGCTTTCTCTTCAACTAGATTTCTCTACTCTTACATATGCCAGGGCCCTAGACCCAGGGATGGCATTGCTGGGTCTTTTCATACCAATTAAGACGATCAAGACAATCCTGCAGGCACACACACATGTACATACACATACATAAGCACACCACACATATGCACCACACAAACATACACACTACACACACATGCACACCACAAAAACATACACACATGCACACACATATACACATCACACAAACACCACACACATACACCACACACACATACACTACACATACACACCATGCACACACCACACATACACTACACACACATACACTACACACACACACCATGCACACACCACACATACACACATATACACTACACACACATATACTACACACACACACACACCATGCACACACCACACATACACTACACACACACACCATGCACACACCAAACTAATCTAGATCAATCCCTCACTGAGACTCTCTTTGCTGGTGATTCTTGGTTGCAGTAATTGACAAAGTATCTCAAATGGGGTCTGGCAGTTTGTGCGGGCGCATGGGCAGGCAGAGGTGGGGACATTGGGCATCTGAGTGATCACAATGATCTTGCCTGCATATGCAGAAGTGTCCTCCCATGATCACATTCTTCCTCCCAACCTTGTGACGTTGACCATGTTCTGTGTTTAAAGGGCCAGGGTCCATTTGTTTCCAAGGTTTTACCTGCCAGGTTCACTGTGCATCAGTGAGAGGCAAATCTGGGTTTCAGTCTCTATTAGCCTAGTGCTTTACATGGGCACTCTTGACTGCAACACACAACCACCCACTTGTGGCTACAGAATGTTTTCTGAGAACTAGGAACAAGCGTTCTTCCATTTCTCATGAGATCAATCCCACATTCGTTTTCCCACATACTCTTCCTTTTATAGCTCTTCAAGGACACAGACAGTATGACTCATGTGGGATTCATTTCATGGGATAGATTATGGTACATGTTCCCCAGGAACTCATGAGTTAGACTACTTGGTAGCACGTTTGAAGGTAAGGCCTTGCTGGAGGAAATGGGATGCTAGGGGGTTGGTCTTAAAGTTTCTATAGGCTGCCTTGGCTTCCCGCTGGGTCTCTACTTCTCGATCCACCCAGGTAAAAGCATATTCTTACTGCCACAGCTGTGAGCTGCTTCTGCTGCTGTGTCTTCCCTGGCCACAAAGGTTGGCATCCTCCAACTGAGAGCCAGCATAAAGCCTTCCTCCCTCACGCTGATTTGTGAGATGTACGCTTTGCTCGAAGATACAGTGAAATCCCATCTGTTCATTCCTGCTTACAGAAATTCTCCTCTTATAAAACTAAGGCACTGGTGAGAACCATTTTCAACTTCCTTCTGGATCTTTTATGGATTTTCTTAGAGCTGTGTATATTCTGATTGCTTTGGAGGGAAGAGACCACAATTATATTTACTCTAGTATCACTCAAATAGAGGGGACTTCTCTCCATTAAAATTTCCAAGGTAAGCTACATTCTGGAGAACACACACACCACACACACACCACACATACACCACACATCCATACATGCACCACATACACACACATGCACCACACAAACACCACACATCCATACATGCACCACATACACACACACACCACACACATGCACCATCCCTAATATATACACACTACACATACACACACCACACATACCATATACACACACATAACACACACCACACACCACACCACACACACACACATACACACAACCACACACACACACTACCACCACCATCACTACCAGGCCCTCTTTCTGACATCATTTGGCAAGGCCAGGCATTCCTAAGCCCCTGTTCGTTTCAAAGTCAACAGGCAACTAGGTACCAAGCCCCCTTTTGAATGCTGTTTCTGTAAAACTCAAGTCTCCAAATCTCATTGACTTATATAATCATGCGCAGGTATTTATTACAATCTCTACACCAGTTATGAGTGAGAACACATATGGGGACAGGCAGCCTCAGCATGCAGCCTCTTGACAGTGTCATGTCACCAGTAAGCAGCCAGGACCACCCTGATGCCAGCACAGCTGGTTGCTAGGGGCTGAGACTCTTGCCTCCCGCAAACATTTACAGCTCCCACTGGATGGCAAAGCATCACCTTCCCTCTTCAGTGGTTTATGTGACAATCAATCTTACAAGATCTATTCCAACAAGGAATCCCCAGGAGCCTTTCCTTGGTCACCCTGAGCTCTTGAAAGAATGTTATAGAGATGATTACTTCCCCTGAGAAACACTCACACCAAGTCCTGCCTATTGGAACACAGCAGAGCCAATATGCTGCCTTGGGGAGTAGGTGCCTGGTCTGCTCCTCTTGAAGTCTTCTATAAAAGCATTTAAGACTGGCCTTCTGGGGAGAGTGGGTATGCGGTGTGTTCTAGGGCACCTCCGCATATATTCTAAGACTACAAGGCTGCTCGTTGAGTGATCTCCGCTAACAGCTGGCTGGAGCCATCACACCGTGGTTTCTGAGATTTAGTTCAGTTGGATTGCATGCATCATGTCTGCCTACCTCATAGCCATGGGGCCACAAATTCATCTGACATTGACAATAGTGGAGTGATCTAGCTTGGTCTAAAGAGAACTTCAGGAATTAACCATACCTTTCTAGAGTCCTGTCCCACTTATGCGGAATCCTGTCCCTGCTGACAGCTGCACTTGGTGAACAACTTGATCCAGGAGCACAGGACAGAAGTGCAAGCCCCAGAGCGGCTGCTGTGGCTGTGAAAATGAAGCTGTGTGCCGAGTATCATGCAAACACACATGAGAGTTTCAAAAGGCAGAATAGCTCTCTGTCCCTTCTGAACTAAAGGAAGAAAAAAAAAAATCCCAAGAAAATCTCTAGAAAACAAATGGCATTGAGACATAAGATGGGGTAGAGGTTCCAGGCAGACTGGGGAAAGCGTTTTTTCTGCAGAGAGTCTTCCTCAAGCTGAGATCAGGGTCACCATCTGAGGGTTACTGTGAGAAGACAAGGTGATAGGGAGTGAAGGACTTAGCCTCAGAGTGTCCTGTGTGGAGGGGGAGTGAAAGGGCCCCCGAGACTAGGGCAGCCAGGACCTCCCTGCTGTGACGGGCAGTAACAGGGCTGCCAGCCACACAAAGAAAACAAGGATGGGGACCAGTTGTGCAGGGAAATAGGCTCCTGATGCACTCCATAGCCATCCTGCTCTTCTGGGACCCGTGAGCACCAACCCTGTCATCCTTCCCCTGACCCCATCTATAGGCCCTCTCCTATAGGAGTCTAGATTTGGATTATAGCTGTTTATCTGCCTCCTTTCCCCAAAGTGCCATATAAGCCCCCAAAGGCAAGGAGAGTCCTTTTTCCATCCCTTCCCACTGCCCAGTTCAGTACCTTCTCCTCCCTATCCACACTCTATACCTCTAATCAGAAGACATGAGATGTCCCACACTGATACTTAGTGCCTGGCCCAGCAACGGATCAAGCAACCTTCAGCAGTTCCCTATGAAAGCCTGTAGGTTTAGCCTGTAACACTTTCTAAAGATTTCAAAGGACACATGAGCCCATAAGTCACACTTACAGAAATTCCATTCATTAGTGTTGGTGGCAACAGAGGCTGCCAAACTAAACCAGATCCCTACCTTCCTTGAGACCAGAAACCCCAAAGTGAACACCAAAGGGCCCCTGGCAACGTCCAGGAAGGCATATGCCTGCTACATCCCAGGAGCTTCCATAATGTCTAGGAAATAGAAGAAACTCCACTTGGAAGATGGGCAGCTTCATTTGACCTTGAAATTAAAGGACCCCCCAATCCTTAGTGATCTAATTCAACAAAACAGGAGATCCTACATAAAGGTAATATAAGCGTCCGTAAGTTAAGTAGTATGCTTTTGTGACGTACTCAGGGTGATTCTTTCGTCTTGCCTGAATCATAGCTAAGTCTAACTGTGTCAAACTGACAAAGAGCTAAGACACCTATATGTGAGGGCATGTTACTATGACAAATGTAGTGTAAAGGGTAAGAAGCTAGCCAAGCCCCCATGGACTTTGCAGCCTTGAGACAGGAATGCCAGACATAGAATACCCAGCTAAATCTGCCCTTACGATCAATAACAAAGCCCTTAAATTACAGATAACATCTTAGAGGCTCCATGGAACCTAATTATACAAGAACTTAACCATGGTGGATCTGAAATGCCACTCCGATTTGGGGTGAGAGCTCATATTGACCCTGGCTACAGATGCAGTGACCCCAGCTCTGCCAGTATGCATTCCCTACCATAATGGCTGCACCCTTAAACCGAGGGGCCTGTCGATCCCGGGGCTTCTTTTCTCAGTTATTTGAACAACAGAATGAGAAAAGTAACTGACCCGCCAGCATTAGACGTTTCCATTTGCTGAGTCTAGAAGCTGGGCTTTGTGTATTCACAGAACCTCCCCATGCCATGACAACACAGCATCAGGCCCCACTCCCGGGGGAAGCAGCCCAGGTCAGGTCTCCACCATCCACTCCATCTTCTGGTCGTTTTGTCAGCTCAGGCTCTGCTCTGTCTGGCAGGCTCTCTTTTCTGTGCTTATTTTGTATGCTGGCATCTTCGAAGCACTTCCCAAGGGTCTGTGACAGTCTCTTCTTTTCCCAGAAATTTTACGCTGGGCACCATCACAGATTACATGGGAGCCAGCATGGACACAGTTCTGGGCAAGGACCAGAGCTAGGCAACCTTCCAGTGAGGAAGAATTAGTCACTGATAGAAATAGGCCCAGTACTGTCTGCTGGCCAGACAGGCCTCAGGGCTCCAGCCATCCCTTCTAGGCACTGTTGAATCAAAGCACCACAGGGTGACAGGGAGAACCTTTCCTCACAGTCCTGCATCCCCAAGGAAAATGGGGAAAATTGCAGCTCTAGTTGGGGCTTCTTTTGTAAGTGTGATGGGCATAAACAAAGAAAAAAACAAAAATCTCAGAACAATGTCTTCAAAGTGGACTTTTGAAACAGTCCAAGATTGATAAGATTGTCAATCAACTTATCTTCAGTGAAGGATTTTTAAGTGTCTTTAACAGCCCCAGACATTATGAACTTCTGAGAGAAAACACTAGAAAAAGCACCAACATTTTTCAAAATAACTTTAAGAGATATAGCTCCTCCTCTGAAACTGTAGGTAGTCTTGGACTAGAGGACACTGAGAAAAGAAAAAAATCAACTCCAGGACATTAACCATTAAATTTAACTAATTTATATTTTACTAATTGATATTTTATTTATATACATATAATTTATATATTTACTAATTTATATTTTATTATTTATAATTTTAAATGTAATTTATATTTTAAAGTATCAGTGCTCATTGGATGGGATTTCATCTTCATCAATCAAAGAAAACCTGGTTAGTCAAGGTAACACATACCTATAATTCTAGCACTGAAGAAGTTGGGGCAGGAGGACTGCCATGAGTTTGAGAATAGCCTAAGATACATACTAAATACCAGGTCAGCCATAACTACATAGCAAAACCTAACCTTGCTGCTGCTGTGAATAGTAATAACAATAGCTATTATTATTATTAATTGTTATATAATAATAATCATAATTATTATTATACAGTTTGGTATACTTCACATTTTCTGAAAAATATGCAGGTTCTAGTCCTTGATCTCTTCAAAAAGTGCTTGTGTTTCAGACCCTGAACCCATGGCAACTGCACAGCATCATGAATAACATTGTTGCCATCACTACTGAAAGCCAGACCAAGTGCCAAGAGAGGCTCCTTGCCTATGGTTTCCTCAGTAGAAGACAGACCAGGAGGACCCCGACAGCCCTTGCTGCCACTATGGACACAAGTAATGAGGTATAACCAACCTCAGCTAACAGCTACACAGACTTAGTTCACTGTGCTGTCACTAGGTCCAGAGGTGGCACAGCCACCCAACTAGTTCACTTACACCCATCCATAGAGAAGACTACCCTTAACCCCGAAGAGCCAGTTTGTAAAGCCTGGGAGAAGTTACCACTTCATTACATGTGTAGATATCAATACGAGGCAAGAAACATGAAAATCCAAGGAAACACACACTTCCAAAGAATACAACCATTGTACAGCAGCTGACACCAAAGAGACTGAGATCCATGAATTCCCTGAAAAAGAATTCAAAATGATTGAAGGAAGCTCACCATAATATAAAAGGACACAAAGAAACAATTTGATGAAATTAGGAAAATGGCAAATGAACAAAATAAAAAGCTTACTAGATTGAAATGGGTTCTTTTGAAAGAGAAGGAGCTTCGCAATTCTGAAGCTAAAAACTACAATAAATAAAATGAGAAATATATTAGATTGTCAATAGTCAGACTGATCAAGCAGAAGGAAGACTCTGAACTCAAAAACAGGTTATTTGAAAATATCTAGTCATAGGAAAATAAAGAATAGAGAAAGTCTCCATACTTTAGGAGACATCATTAAGAAACCTAAAATATTGTATTACAAGATTCCAAAAGAGAAAGAGAAAGGGGCAGAGAGTTAATTTAAAAAAAAAAAAGCTGAAAGTCTGGCGAAAGTTATGAATGCCTAAGTGCAGGGGTCTCAACTGCTTCCAATCAGAGTTCTCTCAGAGAAGACTACACCAACACACACAGTGAAACTGCCAAAATCAAACACACAGAGTTCTGGAAGTAGACAGAGAAAGAAGACGCTCATGTTACCCAGGGCATTCAGATCTCTCAGCTGACATCAACTTCGAAGAGGCGATGGATGGACATATCTCAAAGCTTAAAGAGAAGCCACAGCAGAAATGCTGACCCGATACACTTTAGTTGACAAAGCACTCCAGAAATAAATGCATAAAGGCTTTCCCTGAAGAAGTCCATTCAGCCTGCTTTGCAGCAAATGGAGAAGGACATTCTTCAGGTAGAAACAAAAAGTTGCAAACTCAACAGGAAAACCCATAGTGTGAACACCACTGAGAAAGTGCATAGGCAGCCCAAATCAGAGGATTCTAATGCTGCGATGCTGGTGCAAAAGTGATTCCTACCTCTAATAGGTGAAAAGATAGGGCTGATTAAAAATAGGTAAGGTAAGGGAGATGCAATCTGAACCGTGTAAGTGATTACACCAAAAAGTAAAATATTGGTAGTGTGGAAGAAAAATATAGTTGGAGGTGTTTTGTGGGGAGGGGTAGTTTTGAGACATAAAATTTTTCCTATTCCAGTATTCCAAGTACATGAACCCTCAAACTTTATAAATAAATGCTTTTTAAATAATCAAGTAAGGTTGAACTATTACTAGTTTAAGCAGCTTGTTATACAGGCGCAAACTAGGGGAGGGGGACACGAGGTCCTAGCACTAGTTAATAAGCTATTGGAGTTTGATTGCTGCTTGGAGAGGGAAAGTCAGTTTCTCCAATGGAGTGACATTTGGTATTTCAACTACACTCCAACACAGGCCTCACCCAAGTAGTAGTCAGCCAATACCAACTGAGACTTGGTTGGTTTAAAAGACACACACACACACACACACTCACACACAAATTGGATAGGTAGGAAGGTGGGTAGGAGTTGGAAGGGCAATGAAAATGATCATTATGAAATTCTCAAAGAATGGATGGAAACGTTACTTAAAAAATAAAAAAGGCTAATTCCATCACTACAAAATATTAACACAGAAGACATCAAGGAAAGGAAAACCACCAAGAAGCTATAAAATATAGGAGAAAATTTTTAGGAAGTTCTTACTTTTCATCAATTATCTGGAGTGTAAATGAATTAAATTCTCTACCAAATGTCAGAGTCAGGTTTGGAGAGATGGCTCAGTGTTTAAGAGCTGTGAATGTGTTTCCAGAGGACCAGGGTTCAATTACTAACACCCACATACACGGCAGTTCATAATGATCTCTAACTCTAGCCCCAGGGGATCTGACCTCCTCTTCTGGCCTCCGCAGGCACTGCATGTATGTGATAACATGCATACATCCAGGCAAAACATCCATACGCTTAATATAAGGGGGGCGAAGTCACAGAGTGAAAAGTACGGATGAAACAGTCAGGTGGAGTGCACAGGTCTGTGATCCTAGTACTTGGGGAGTAGACTGTAGAGCATTTCTAGTTCAATGTCAGCCTGGGGTATAGCAAGGCCTTCTCCCAGGTGAATAAAAATTAAAATATACATAAATAAATATTTATTTATATATAAATAAATAAACACAAAACAAAACAGACCTGTATGTATACTGCTTATGAGAACTTGCTCGAGCTTTAATGGTACGTAGACTAGAAGGATAGCAATAGGAAAGATGCTTCATGTAAAGGGGAAACCAAAGCAACCAAGAGAGGCTATGCGTAGATCAGGACCAATTAGGCCAAGCTAAACATGAGGAGAGAGACAAGGAGGTTTATGTAAAGATGAGGTCAACAATGCAATAAAAGGAAATATTACTAAAGAACAGGAGGCAATTCATGAAGAGTATAAAACACATATACAAGCACACACACATACATACATACACACACACATGCATGCATGTGCACTCAACATAGGAATACCTAAATGTATCAAGTAAGTAACAGGCCTGAAGAGAATTACACAATCCTGGGGGACTATATACGATCTCACTTTCAATAATGGATTCTGTCAAAGGACAGAAAATCAATGCAAAATCATTCAACTATTCAACTTTAGCTATCCTTTAAATCAAATACACCTAATAGACATACATAGAACATTCTACCTCCAAACATCAAAAAATGCATTCTTTTCTAACAGCATGAAATACATGCTTTGGGACATATGTGTTCAGCCACAGGCATGCCTCAGCAAGCATAAGGCTAAAATTCTATAGTCACAGTAGTATAAAGTGAAAACCAGTTGTAGAAAAGTTCACAAATATATGGAGATTAAATAAGATGCATCAGCACAACCAAAGGGCTGAAGAAGAATGCAAAGAAGTGGAAAAGCAGACCAATACACACAGGATTGGCAAAAGCAGCTCTGAGAGGGAAGTTCAGATGCCTATACTCATGAAGAGTTCACAAGATGTAACATTCTCTACTCGAAGAATGAAATTAAGAACAAACTAAGGCCAAAGTTAGAAGGAGGAGGAACTGACAACAATGAAAGCAGAAACAAGTGAAATAAAGATTGTAAAAACACAAAGGATTGAAATAGTGAAGGGTTGGGTTTGAGAGCTGATGAGATTGCTCAGCCAGTAAGGGTGCTTGCCAGAAAGCCTGATTTCCATTGCTAGATCCATGCAAAGGTAGGAAGGAGAATGGATTTCTAGAAGTTCTCACCTTACCCCCACATGCATGCAGAGGCTAGCATGTGCACACATAAAGGCACACAGAGAATATTCATTTTAAAATGTGAGTTGGGTTTGAAAAGATAAAGAAAATTGACAAACATTTACATTAAGAAAAAAAACACTCAAAAGAATGAAATCGAAAATTAGGGGAGACATTGCAACTGATACCACAGAAATACAAAAGGACCCTGAGAGACAGCTGTGTACAATTATATCTACAACTCAGATACCCTTGAAGAAGGGCATAAATTCCCGAGAAGACAAAATCTACCAAGAATACGTCTAGAAGAAAGAGAAAACCAGGGCAGGCTAATAGCACGTGAAGATATTCAAGTAGAAACTTAAAAAAAAAAAAATCCCACCAAGGAGAAGCCTGAAGGCTTCACTGTTGGCTTCTACATAAGAGCTCAGTGAGCTCCAATAGAGGTTCCTGGGCACTTGCAGACAACTGAAGAGAGAATTCTTTAAATTAATTTTAAGTGGCTGTGTTACCTTAGCAGCCAATCTATACAAACATAGTTGAGTGATGGACTTCGTGGCAAAAATTTTTGATGAACAATGAGTAAGATGAACTCAGTATCACCTAGTGATTTAAAGGCTTGTTCACCTGTCAAGTATGATTGTTCCCTTGTGTGTGTGTGCTGCACACTATTAATAGAGCCAAAGAGGAAAACCATTATTTGGCAAATCTCAACATCCTGTAATGATAAAAAGCAAAACCAAACTCAACGTATTAAGATATGAAGTAAAGAGAGAATATACTTCAGCATACTTCGGGGCACAAATGACAAAGTGAACATCACAATGAACACCACAGACGTGGTAGTTTTCCTACTAAGAACAGGAACAAAGCAAGGATGGCCACCGTCGCCACTTCCGTTTGTCTGTAGAACTAGACAAGGGGCATCCAGAAGGGAGATTATCTTTGTATGAAGAAGACATGACCTTATCATGGAGGAATTCCTGAAGATAGTAGCTAAAACTTCTGGAATAAGAACCAGATCCAGCACATACATAATCGTCGTTTCATATGCTATCAATGAAATAGATGGAAAAGTAATCAAGGAGTTTCCCATATTAATAGCTTCACCAAAAATGAAAATAAGAATAAATTTAAGTAGGCTAGGAAAGGTTTATACTATAAAATGCTGAGGAATTGGAAATGATGTTAATAAGAGGAAATATAACCCCTCTTAAAAGAATTTAAAGAATATTGTTGAAATACCCTTACAACTCAAAATGATCTACACATCCAGTGCAATGCCTATATGATTCCCAAGATGACATTTTTTACAAAACAAGAAAAATTGCTAAAATTCACATGAATCAACAAAAATCCCTAGCTAAACAAAGGCACCTCAAGTAAAGAACCCACTAGAGGCACCATGCTACCTGACTTTACTATCTACCATAAAGCAATAGTGATCAAACAGTAGGACTCCAGCCTAGAACCAGCATACAGATTGCAGAACAGAATAGAGAACACAGAAATAACTCCACATATGTTCAACAGATCTCTGACAAAATCACTGAAAACACACAGTGGACAAAGGACAGTCACTTCAATCAATGGTGTTGCAATATGCAGTATAAAAATGAACCCTTATCTCCCACCATCAATTCAAAATGGGCTGAAGACTTAAGGGTAGGACCTTGAAGAGTAAAACCACTTTAAGAAAACATTTGGAAAAGGCTCCATGACACTGTTCCAGACAATGCGTTTTTGAATTATGACTCCCAAAGCACAAGAACCAAAAGCTTAGTTAGAAGATTCTAATTAAAACACTCTGTGTGCCCAAGAGAAAAATTAACCACATGAAGAGATAACCTGTAAGACAGGAGGAGATATTTGTAAACCATACATCCGATAAAAAGTTAATTTTTAAAATATATGAGGAAAATACTCCAACAACATCAAGAAAAGAACTTGACTTTTCAAATGTGTGAAAGACCTCAAAAGCCATTTCTCAAGTGGTCATTAGATGTATGGAAAAATGCTCACAATATCCAACTACACGGAAATACAAACTGAGCCCACTCTAAGACACCACTGATCTCTGTTGGGATAGCTGCAATGGGGAAAAAAGAAAGAACTACCCGAACTGCAGGAGAGGAGTGAAGAAGAGGGGCCCTTACACACTGCTGGTAGGAACTGACTCCTCAGGAACTAAAGGAACTATCTAAAGATGTGGCCCTCACACTGCAGGGTGTCTATTTCCTTGTATTTCAAAGGAGATCAAAGGGTATGTAGGAAAGACAGCTGCACTCCTGTGTTCTTGCTGCATTGCTTGTAGTGACATATATATTATACATCATATATTATATTCATAATATACAATCATACATAATATATACTCTATAATACATATCATGTATAATATGTAATGTATGTATATATAATCATGTATAATTTATATTTTACACACATGTATTATATATATATAAAATGATGTTTATAACAACAATATATAATGAGCAGAGGTCTCTGATAAAAATGAGACCAAGGTAGAAGGGAATATGGCCTAAGTTTTATTTTTATTTTTTGGAGGGATTTACTGTTTCAGCTTTATTTTTATTTTTTATTTTTTGGTTTTTTTAAAAAGAGAAAAAGTCATTACAAAATGGACAACCCTTACGATAAATGAAATAACTAGGCTGGAGAAAGATAAACACTGAAGGGCTTCGCAATGGCGTTCGCAGAAGCACAGACTAGAGTGGAGGTCTCAGGGGCTGGAGAAGAGGGTCTGGGAGAGGCTGGCCAAGGGGATAAAGGTTGGGTTATTTAAAAGGAAGAATGTTCTGAAGATCTGCTTTACACTGAGGTGACCAGAGAGTATCAGGAAGCATTCAACCTCAAGTTCATTGAAACATCTTAATGGTTCTCACCACAAAAGAATAAGTAGGTGGGTGCTGGCTGTGTACATGGCAGCCATTTTATTATTTTGTAGACAATTTCTTAATGAAGGGATAGTGCACAGCACAAGTTTGTATAATTTTTGCCAACAAAGCTGGAGTAAAGCTAAAACACAACACCTGTGCTCTTAAATGACAAGTTCAAACACAAGTCACACCCCTTGCCTTCAAGCCACCTCAGCCATTGCTAGTCAAATAGTAACTTTATCAAACTGTTTGCTCAGATTCTAGGGCTCTCCACTTGTTTCCCCCCTCTGAGAATCATAAGCAGTGGAGACTTACAGACTATTGATAAACTTCATAAACTATTTCCTTAGAGTTTCCACACAGTTTATTTCTTAACGGTCTTGTGGAGCCCAAAGGAAGTCATTTGGAAAACAAAACCTAGGCCACTGGGCAAATCACTTAGAAAGATATTTTTCCTACCCCTGGCAGACCAGGGCTCCGACTTTTTTTTTCTTTCTTTCTTTCTTTTTCTTTCTTCTTTCTTTCTTTCTTTCTTCTTTCTTTCTTTCTTTCTTTCTTTCTTTCTTTCTTTCTTTCTTTCTTTCTTTCTTTCTTTCTTTCTTTCTTTCTTTCTTTAAGATTTCTGCCTTCTCCCTGCCACCACCTCCCATTTCCCTCCCCCTCCCCCATCAAGTTCCCCTCCCTCATCATTCCTAAGAGTAATCCGGGTTCCCTGCCCTGTGAGAAGTCCAAGGACCACCCACCTCCATCCAGGTCTAGTAAGGTGAGCATCCAAACTGCCTAGGCTCCCACAAAGCCAGTACGTGCAGTAGGATCAAAAACCCAGTGCCAATGTTCTTGAGTTCTCAGTAGTCCTCATTGTCCACTATGTTCAGCGAGTCCTTATTGTGATTGGAAATGACCTCATCCTGTAAATCTAATTCTACTATAGAATTAGATTCCCACCCTTCTTAAAAGCACAAAGCAATGCAGTAGGGCAGCCCTTCGCAGGGTCTTAAGTCTGCCCATGAAGGGCTCTGAATCAGGAGTCTTCAAGTAGCTCAGGCTTCCTGTTTTTTTCCTTCTGTGAGCTGATAAAGGAAAATTTACTTTTCTCTGATAAGCACATTTTAAAATTCCTCTGAGGTTAACACTGGGAGAGCTGACCACAAATATTTCTTTCAATGTTTTATGGAAAACCATTCCTGGGATCAGATGGGGGCAGAAGTAAAGGATGCTAGACTGGCTGCAGAAGCTGTGGCGATCGCATCTGCTTCTATGGCTTATCTACTGAGTCACATCTCCCCCTGGATGCTCCGAGAATGCAAAGCAGCCAAGCACTGTCAACAATCTTCTGGGAAAGGAAATTTACAAGTGCCTTCTAGAGAATTCCATCCTTCTTCTGGCCCGTGATTTGAAAGGCTTGGCTCACCTTGGAAAGTGTGGATAATGAAATTCAGATTAAGTCCGTCTGATTCACGAGATCCAACAGGGAGTCTTGGTGTGCCATAGGGCCACCCATGTTTCTTTCTGGTTGGGGACATTCCTCCAGGACACCCACAGAGGATAATCCAAAATGAGAAGGCACGGAGGGAGGAGATTTAGAAGTGTTTTAAGAACTGAACAGCAATGGGGGCATAGAGGAAAAAGGGGCTTACGGAAGCGGAAGCAGAGGCTTCTGGTGGATTTTCTGCATGCCTAAAGGTCAGATACATAACCAAATTAGGAAGCACCAGGGAAGAAGGCCATGATAGAGGTTGGGAAATGGGCTGAAGTAGTAGCCAGGCCATGCAGGCTGGCTGTATGGGGCCCTGCCAGGCTGAGTCTAGCATTGAGGTAGCAGTAGTAGCTCATCTTTGCAAAAGAGTTCAGGGGAGAAGCAAAAGCCTCCATACTCCAGCTTAGGGGTCAAGGGGGAGATTTTAGAGGTAAGAGTTTAAAGAAGCTGGATATGAGCTCAGGCGGAGTGCCGTGCTACCAAGAGAAGGGGCAGACTTGCTTTCAGCAAGAGTTTTGTCATCTTCCAGGAGTGCAGAAGGATAGACAATGAGACTAACTAGGGAGGAGGTGGCAGAGATTTGGCTGAAGGAATCTGAACAGGATGGGGGTGTTACCCAGGGAGAATCCGAGACTCCAGTGGAAGATGGTCAAGGTCAAGCGTGGGGAGCTTTGAACAGGATGAAGTCCTGTGTCAATAGGGAATGGCGAGGACCACCACCCACCTGTTCCAGGTGCAAACCCTGCTAACCGCAGGTGCCCGCGTGGCTATACTTGATGTTTCCCATATACAGTCAGGCTACTCTGCTTGGGGTTCCTTTGAAAGGAAGAAGCAAAAGCTAATTCCAAAAACATTCAACCCTCAGGTCATGGCTAGCTTTTGTAGAAGGCTCAGTCTACCTAAGATTCTACGCATGATTCAATCCTCTCATGACCCTGCAAAGAGCTGATGGGGAAGCCTTGCTTATAGTTCCAGGTGACCCCAGAGAATCGACAGAGCGCAGACCTGGAAGGAAGACAGAAGCCCGCAGGCTAGAGTATTTACCATCTCAGTTTTTCTTACATAGCTCAACAATTGCCACCTGTTACTTTCTTTTCCACCTAAGAACCTTTCCTGCCCCCTTACGCCCCAGGACCTTCCCTGGCCCCTGCATTTACTGCTTCTGGCCCTCAGCCCCTCCACACAGCAAGCTACTCCATCTTCTGACCCCTGCACGAGACCGAATTTAGTGGCTGTACCATTTAGCCTCCCTGTGGTCATTTTTCCTTGAGCTGATTCCTGGCCCTCCCATCTCCCTTAATCCCGTCTCCATAGCTACAGTGAGCATCTCCCGTCACTTCTCATTCTCGTGCTTTCCTCCCACCCAGCCTGCACCAGAACCCACCTGCCTGGTGTTCACTCACCTCCATGAAATGAGAAGCTCCCCACCAGGAGCTGGGGACCAGAGCCAGGAGTTTATAAAGCTACTTCGTGAGCCCTCTGTCACCCCCAGCGGCTCATAAAACTTCCCCTGCCCTTCAAACAGAGACCCTTAGCCCTAATTAGCACTTACACCTCCATATGTGTGCACATGCGCACGCACACATGCCACAATCTGTCCCCAAGCCTCTGAGACTGCTTAGAACTTATCAGGCAACACAAAACAGCTGGCCCCTGGTCCCTTCTGTCATTGCTCCTGCACACCCAGGGTCTTGCCTCTCCCAGCCTTGTCAGGTGCCAAAGCTCCTACCACCTGAAGCTCTTGGGTCTGTCCCTGAGCCAAGACTGCTTCTGATCAGAGGCAGCTACCCCAGCATGGAAAAGCAAACCTGAGCCTTCCTTCCATCAGATGTCTCAACGCTGCAGCCAGGGCTCATTCGCACACATGATTTATGAACTAATTTAGCATGTAAGGAAACAGCTGCATTTTGCTTTTATCATCTTGCCAGCAGACAGGCTGAAGACAAGATGCATACTGTAGACTTGTTTAATGGGGCCTTAAACCTTCCCTCTCGCTAGCCTGAGCTTACACAAGGCTCTGGTTTCAGGACTTGTCTGATCTGACCTAACACAAACAAACACAGAAATAAAGCTCTCCTCAACACGTCCGTACCACAGGGACAGTTGGAATGGCCGTAAAATCCATGCTGGTCAAGTCCCCCCAAGAGCATTCCAGTGGCCAGAACTGTCTTGGAATTTGGGGAATAAAAAGGTGACTGGTTATTTAACACTATGAATCCAGACTGGGCTCCTTTTATTATATACAGTTTTTAAATGTTCATTTAGAGGCACATGAACTTAGATTTGTTTGGGAAAAACATCAAAACTGACTAATGTTGCAATCAGAGTTGTACCCTCCCCACACACATATACACAAAAAGATACATTCAAGTCCAAATTCCTAAAACTGTGACTGTGACCTTCTTTTGACCTTGTCACTGGAAATCTGGTCCTTGCAGATATAATCAAGTTAATATGTGGTAACACTGGATGGGTGGACTTCAGTTCAGTATGGGAAGAGGAAATTGGATTCAAAGGCACACAGACATAGGAAGAAGGCCATGTGAAGACAAAGGCAGGCTGCAGGGGACCATGCATGAGCCAAGGAGCACCAGGGATGGCCAGAAGCCACCAAAGCTGGGAGAGAGGATGTGGTGTGCTTTGCTCTGAGCCTCCAGACAGGACTGGCCCTGCAGGTGCCTTTATTTTGACCCCTGGTCCCCAGAACTCTGAAAGAATGTATGTTCATGGTTTTAGGAATGTATATAGCAATTTCTTAGAGCATGGCAAGAAAGTAACGTAGGTATATAAAAGCCATGTCCCCTCCGATATGGGAAGGGGAGGAGCCCAAAATGGCACCTATGCTGTGGTTTGGATCTGTAGTATGTCTTTCTGTGTGTGAAATGGCACCTATGCTGTGGTTTGGATCTGTAGTATGTCTTTCTGTGTGTGAAAGGCCCAGCCCCCAGCTTGGAGCTGCAAGAAGGTAGCACAGACTTTAAGAGATGGGGTAAAGTGGGCATTTTCAGGTCATTGGAGATGTGCCCTTGAAAGACACTGTGGGATCTTGGTCTCTTCTCTCCTTTGCTTCCTGGCTGCTGGGAGATGAGCATCTTTGTTCCACTTTGTACATCTCACTGTGATGCGCTCCTGCCTCGCTATATGCCGAAAGGCAATGGTGCTTACTGATGATACCGAAACTTCAAAAACTGAGCCTGAATCAACCCTTTTCTCCTTGTAAGCTGGTTTGTCTCAGATTATTTGTTACAGTGATGTAAAGTGAATGAATACACTGCCATACTGAATAAGCTCCCGACAGCCACAGGTCTCTGCTGCTTCCTTCACACACTGTAGGTTCTCCAGTGCCATCCTGTGTGTGTGTGTGTGTGTGTTTGCTGTGATTATCAGTTGACATCGGTGTTGGTAGCCTAACACTTTGACCAAGTACAATCTTTCATGCTTTGTGTGTGTGAATGTGCCAAGGAGTTACTCCCACTGTGGCTGCCATTTGGTCTTCACAGTGCCTTGAGACAGCTGTGCCTGAAACAGCTGCTCTTTGTTGAACTAGAGACTTAATGGTTCTCCTAGAGAACACATCTAGACTAAGTCTGTGCCCGCACCTAGCTTGGAACACTAGCTAGACACCCAGTGTGCATTGGGCCAGCCCTTTGCACATCTAACTGGCTGTCTTTGTTTCTCATCATCCTAGAATGTGTCACGGGATGGAAGCAGCAGGTAACCTGCCAGATCCCCTGCCTAACAACAATGCATTCAAGATCGCCCTTGCTGGGATCTCTAGATAGTTCTCCTGAAGTGCTCAGAGGGCAGGAAGAAGCCAGTCTACCCACAGCCGTGTCTAATAGGAACCTATTACAGAGGCCCTCTTCTCTGTCTCCTGCATCTCCCTCCTCCTGAGAGCTTGGTAAACTTGCTAAGCTGCACTTTACTGAAGATGGTTATTTCCCCCAGAGGACTTTTACTCAGAACCACACTCATGATTTCACCTCCCGGGGTCCAAAACATTTTCCTAGAGACCTCATTCCTGCATTCATAGCCATAAACCAAAGGCTTCTCCAAGCCTCAAGATTTTAAGATTTGGGTTGGCAGCCCCTTCGTAAGTGCTCTGATATTCCAGTCTTTGTCTTCATCTCTTGTTATTCTTGCTAGTTCAAGGGCCTGTTTATGAGGTCCATGAAGAAGACTGAGGTCAGCCTTCCTCACGGTCATGTTCCCAGCCCCCCCCACCCACCCACCCACATACACATAGTGCTGGCCCAGTAAAGGTCACTGCTAACTCCTGCTCTGACAAGAGTGCCCTGCCTCTCAGGGTCGACTTGACCCTGGCCTTCGCAGTGCTGGGCAAGCTGGCCATCCTTCCTCTGAGCTCATAGCAGGAAGAGGTCTCAAGATGACAAATGTTGATGCAGACAAGCTGGAGTCAACTTCTCGCCCCAAGGTCTGTTTTGCAATCTATAAAGGGCAGAGGAGATCGCTCGCAAACATCCGTTAGGAGTCAAGAATTTGAACTTGCTATCCTGGCTCCTACAGTGATGTGGATCCTTTCCCAGCTGGAATGGCAAATCTGCGTCCCAAGTTATTTCTGCTGAGTTGCATGCCCATATGTGACCTCTCACAATGAGCTGGCTCCCAGAGAAGGCTTCAGGATGCTGAGGTCTGTGCATGCCAGTAACATCATTCGAGATCACTGATATCATCGTTTGAACCTTCAGTGCAGGCTCCAGGCCTGAGAATACCTGTCCCCCCTCTATTCAGGCCTCCTGAGCCACCTGCAGCTTACCACTAAGAGGATGGGGGACGGTGAACTGCTTCTTGTGGGCACGGACAGGAAGTAGGCTCTGCTTCTGCCCCAGGTTTTCCTTTTGTTGCGCTTTTCTTTGCTGTACCATGTGCTTAAGTTTTTGCAGCCGTTCTTGTGAGCGAGAAATGAACTGAGGTCTACGGACTTCCAGCGCTTCCTAATTGGGACCAAGAACAGATTTCAGATTTTATTTTTTTGAGAGAAGGGAGACCAGGAAACGACACATCCATTCCATTTACCCAGCGGGATCCAATCAAGAACACAACCCTCAGCGGGCAAAAGCCACAGTGTAAATCCATGTCATCATCCCCCCCCCCCCCATGCCCATGTGTAAAGATGGTATGGGCACACTGATGACAAGCTGCTGGAGGTCAGTTCCAGCCTGCAGCACAGACCCCATTGCAGCAGGACCAAGCAAAACTAGCATTGAAGTCATTGACTACCAACGACCAACATCTGCCCACTTGTGAATTCACGCTGCCAAACCACTCACTGCAGAGGAACCCAAATCTGAGGGGTCTGCAATTTGGCATTCTAAGAGAGATGGGTGGGATTGGAATGCGGGTGCTAGAAAGTTGCATACTCATTTCTGCTGGGGGAGGGGGAGTCTTAAGGAGCACATGCATGGTCATCCTGGCATAGAAAATGGCTTTTCAGAAGTCCTATCTGTGGCTTACGGGAACTGCTTCTCCTGGGTAGAAAAGGGTAGGCGTCTTTGCGAGACAGAGGGATTCTGTGAGCATCCCAGGAGAGATCAGAATCCCCTCCATCTCCACAGTGGTCTCTCCCTCTGTGCTCAATGCACAAAGCACTACTGCAGAACTGCCATGGTAGATGATGGGGAAGTCACTTGTACCCGTTCTCTTTGTGAATCCCCACATGGATTCTGGAAGTCAGTCGTCTTTGTTCCTATTGGACAGATATAAGCAATGGGGCTCAGGGTAGCTTAGTGGACACTGTGCTGGTGCTCAGTAGTATACACCTCACACTTATCCCCTGCTGCCGTTCGTTGTACCAACTCCCAAGCCCTTGAATGTCTCTGCTCAAATCTTTCTATTAGAAAGCGTGCCAATGGCAGCTACTCCCAATAGGTTTTACTGGGTCTTCAAGGTCAACCAGAGCTTTGTGGTACCCTCAAAGATTACCTTGTGCAAGAGTGAGTCCCACATGGCTGTCCCTATGCTAAACTGTAGAAAAAGACACATGACACATCTTAATAACTCCGTATGTCTCACAGGCACTGTCATGGGTCTGCCTACAGCAGGGGCTCAGCACAGGTTCGCTGGGTATGCTGCCAGGCTAGAAGTGCTCCTTGGTCCTAGTCCCCTTCCTGCCACTGAGGGCTCAG
Organism: Chionomys nivalis; assembly: GCF_950005125.1. Classification (NCBI taxonomy): domain Eukaryota; kingdom Metazoa; phylum Chordata; class Mammalia; order Rodentia; family Cricetidae; genus Chionomys; species Chionomys nivalis. The sequence continues at coordinate 62,689,468 of NC_080093.1, read as the reverse complement.
AGAGGAACACACTCTGAGCTCCATCTGCATCATGCATGGGCCCCTGGCAGCTACAGTGATCAAGGAGTCTCTTTGGCAATGTGAGCCATTGGCTACCGAGTGTCTGACTCACCAGTCACTAAATGTGCAGAAGCTTTGTGGAAGGGTCAAGGCTGGAGATAAAGGCCCTGAGAATGGGCTGCTGGCCCAAGTGTGGTTGCTGCTTCACTGTCCGTGCCTCTGCAGACATCTTAGTGGTTCAGGATTTGGGGAATGCCCTGGATGTTTATCGCAGGCTCATCGAGGTTCAGGGCTGAAGCAGTGAGCCAATGGAGCTTTCTTCTCATCCAGAGAGAGGTGCACCCCATGGCCAGGGCCTCCCCCAAAAGGCTATACAGAATGCTAGTGGTGGCAATTTTCTCTGAGGTCATCCACCCTCTTAAATGTTATACCTTTAATCAATATATGTATGCTACTTCTATAATCAGAGGAGGAACTAAAAGAAAAATCCTTCGTATCTTTCAACTCACGGTTGCATGATTTGGGAATCTCTTAAAGACTGTGCACCCTCATCTGACTACGGGGTGTATAGGGGTGTATAGGGACTCTCATCTGATAGGAATTTTTTTGAAAATCCAATGTGAAGTGATCCACATGACCTCTGGGCACTCTTTCATTGCTATGGTCATGGTTGCTAGTACCCATAGTCCTCATTCTTACCTGGCAGAGCCACCTGTGTCCTTGTCTCCAGGAGGCAATCAGCCGAAGAGAGAGAGGGTTAGGGAGGGGCCAGTGACACAGACAGGGAGACTTGAAGTCACAGGTAAAAGTGAGGTCAAGGTGCATGCCACACTCCCCAGGAGAAGTCTCCCCTGGGAGAGAGGTCAGCAGGATGGGGAGGAGCTGATGGCCTTTTACCTGCAAGGTCATGGAGCTTGCCAGCAGGTGCCGAGGCTCAGAACTCCCTTCTAACGGGTCAGAGCTCCTTGGTTCCTCTGCGGCTGTTGGAGAGGGTATTGCTGGTGAGGGCTCAGGAGTGGCAAGGAGGTTCTCGTGCTTCTTGCATTCCTTTAGTTTTACAACCAAGTCGCAGCAGGTGTAATCTAGGAAGGCAGATTTACAGCCCATTTAGAGGGCACCCAGCGGCTCTCTCGCCCAGCTCCCAGACACAAGAAGAAGACACACAAGGCAGTTTAGAAAAGAGAGGTGCCAGTGAGTTATTAATGGACCTTGTTAAGCTCATGGGATCCCATCTCATCACAGACCTTCACGGCTGCCCTTGTCACCGGGGCAGTCATCCCAAGTCCACGACTAGCAAGTTAGGCCAGGGAGGTGTTTCTTAGGTTGCAGTGTTCAGAATGCCTTTGCTTGGGATGAGAGGAGACTATTTTAGTCTGGATTTCATGTTAAGCGTGTAATTATTACAGTTCACTTGTTTCAAGACAGCATATTAATCTGTCTCGTGTTTGCCACACTAATGATATAATGACCAGGGATGCTGTTCAATTACGCAGCCCTCCCCTTAATTTTCTAGAGTCGACCACTGGCTTCACAAAAGTAATCAGCGGTTTCTCTCTCGAAGCTGGTGGGGCCCCTTTCCTGGGGCCCTTTTAGTTTCCTCTTGTGGAAAGAGTCGGAATATGAGTTGGCCCCTTAGTGGCCCAGATGAGGCCATTTCTGGGGTGAGTAGAACGGAATGAATAGCTGTCCCAGGTTACTTCCTGATTAAGCCTTGACGGCAAATGCAAGGATAGGTCCCTTCTATCACCATAGCCCTCCCTATCTGAACTCCTGAACTCTCTACCACAACTTCTCAGCCCCAGCCTCACCTAACTCCTTCTTTGTCCTAACCCAGCACCTTCTTGCCCCAAATGACCTCTGACCTCTACTAAGTGCCTTTGGTTCTGCTGCCTCACAAATCCTCATCTCCAGGCTGAGTCCTGACTGTCAGGGCCCCTCCTTCCCTTCTTAAGACAGGATGCATTCCTGCTGCCTACATTCTGCAGCCTAATCATAAGGTGGGTTTAGGATCATGCCTTAACCACACTGTACCATCTACTACTTAATTTACATGTATTCACAGCACCAGGGATAGGGCCTGGAAAGGGGTGGTTCTTCTGGGAGAGGCAAGACGGTTAGGAGGAGGCTTTCCTGGACACCAGAGACATTTCATCCATGCCTCTCCTATCACTGCTTATAGCTGTATTCTCTCTGGCTGGATCCTTCTCTACTCAGCTTCTCTACCCCCTTCTGCCCCCCAGATGACCCAGGCTCCCTTGGCTGGTACCACCCATGTCACGTGACTCTCTGCCAATATCACACTTAGTTTAGACCGTCCTCCCAGCCTTCAAGCACTTTCTCTTTGTTGTAATAGGAGCAGCCACTCTGTTGTAAGGAAGCGTCGGGCTGCGTTCCCAGCGCCCAACCGCCTGCATGGTTAGCTTTACCTGAAATAATTACACGGAAACTGTATTCTTTTAAACACTGCTTGGCCCATTAGTTTTAACCTCTTATTGGCTAGCTCTTACATATTGATCTAACCCATTTCTAATATTCTGTGTAGCACCACGAGCTGGCTTACCAGGAAAGATCTTAACCTGCTTCTGTCTGGAGTGGGAGAATCATGGCGACTGCCTGACTCGGCTTCTTTCTCCCAGCATTCTGTTCTGTCTACTCCGCCTACCTAATTTTCTGTCCTATCAGGGCCAAGGCAGTTTCTTTATTAATTAACCAATGAAAGCAACAGATAGATATAAGACCCACCTCCATCATCTCTTGTTCCTTCTAGAGGATTCCCTCACCGCGTCACTTTCTCCTTAGGCCTAATCAGTAGCCCAGATGACCTCAAGTCTAGTGACTAGCCAGCACCCTCTCTTCCAAAATGAGACCTTTTCTCTAGTGCACGGTTCTTGTGTCTCCCTGTGAACACCTCTTCCCCAGCTCACAGAGAAACCAGGGTCTTTGCATCTTTTTCCTCCTTCATCCTCATGTGAAAAATGGTAACTCTGGGGCTGGTCCGGGCATGCTGTCTCCTCAAAGCTCATGGCATCTGTTCCCAAATCCAGAATGTCTTCACTCCTGTGCCTTCTCCCACCTTAGAAAACTCCTTTCTCTTTCCTGCTTGGTTCTCATTCCCAGCCTGGCCCCTCTCTTATCTGTCCACATACAGCTCATGGGACAGTCACCTGAAATATAAATCCCACTGAGATTCTTCTCTTTCAAAGTCTTGGCCTTGCCCGCAGTCCAGAATCTTGCAGTGGTGTAGAGGCTGCCTCTTCCAACTTAAACCACAGGGTCCTTGAAGAATCAAAAGCCCCTGGTTCTGGTGTTGGTCTCCTGGGCCCATTATAATTCTCCAAAGCAGCTCAGGGCTCCCTGGAGCTCTGGCTATTTGCACTCTTCCCTCTACCCCTCTGTGTGTCTTTTCCCGCAGTCTCATCTTAATACTCTAATGACATTGACATCTTAAGTTCCGGCTTAGAATCATCCTGGACAGAGACACCTATGCCCTGACCATCTCTGAGTGTGGGCGTTCTCAGATTCCACAGTATTCAACATACACTGTGCCTTCTCCACTGCGGAGAGTATTGACCTCAGCACCCAGCTCACGACAGGTGTTTAATAATTGCTTCTGCAACCAATTGATGGTTCAAAACATAAGAATCAACTCCCAGTAACATTACTTTGACCAATAACCATAATCACTTTAACTTTTATCACCCCAAACCATATGATATCATATGTGTCTTTTTGTCTTGTTCCAAGTTCTTTAAGAAAAAAATCTTCAGAACAATCAGAAGTCCAGATTCTCTCTGATGGTACTAGGGACCAGAGTCCATTCTCTGTCACGTCCGTCTGTCTTTTCACACAGAACTGTTTACTACAGCACCTAGGAGTGGTCAGTAGCTTGACCTACAGGGACAGGATTCCTGGGTTTCAGTTGGTTATTTCTTCTGTGGGAAATGGAGATGGGCTGCTTGCCTGTGGACACTGTGGGGCCCAAGGAGGTCATGTAAAGTGGTAGTTATGTGTCAGGGACTGTACCCCTTAGTTATTATCCATGTCAGACAGTTACTGGGGCCCTGGGTAGCCGGGGGGGGCATGCTACATTCAGGGCAGCTGCCCCAGCTCCCAGACCTTCCAAAGCTCAGTCACAGAGTCTGCTGTGTTCCTGGCAGTCTTCTGAGCCTAAGCTGGCACTGAGTCTTACACACTATGTCTACTTGGTAGTCCTGCTCCTTCTCCCTGTGCCCCCAACACTACTATAATGCCAGTCGTGTGAACTATCCCAGAAAGGCACTGAGATTTTTTTCTTTATGTGCATCAAGGGACAGCCACCCTCACTCCTTACCTTTGGGGAACTCTTTCTCTATCTGAGCAGTATCATCTTCCTGCGGAGAGGTACATGTGACTTGTGTAGGGCAAAGAAACACAGACAAAGGGACTCTGGGTGTCAGGAAGTACGGGTGCTGTCTCTCTTGGGACTCAGAAAAGACGCTAGACTGCCCATCATTGCTTGGTGAACTGTCTCCATCAGGAGGGAGGTGTTTAATGGGCTTCTGTACCACTGGGGAAGGAGGAAGAGTTCCTTGTGCTTCTTCTTGTTGCTCCTTGCTGTTTCCAGAAAATACTTTTGTTTCTATTCAAAATAAAATGAGAGTTGACCCAAAACATCTGATGCTGCTGCCTCTCAGATGCCTAATGGTTACCTCATTGCCCTTCTGGCTAGTGGGCTACAGCAGGGCTTCAGGGAACAGTGGATAGTTGGTATAGCTACGCGTTAGCAAACAGTCAGCATCCTTAACTCTGAACTGTAGTTTAGGAGCTCTGTTTGTATACAGTGTTACCATGAATTTGACTTCATTTGCATACACTGTTACTATGTATTAGTGACAAAGGGACTGTGCCTAGTGCTGCCCTTGGGAAGTCCTATTATCTTCCCTATCATTCTCAGCAGAGCAAGGGATGGAACATCTTAAATTTGGGCTTGACCCATGGTACCTGAGTTCAAATCCCAGTTCTACCACTTAAGCTCACAGCCTCTTCTATAAAATTTAGGTGAGATGATAATAGAATGAGTGAATACTAGATACTATACATAGATACTCTATCATTGGGTCTTACATAGCAAATATAGAACTAGAATATATACTATAGAATGCATGTATTTAATTATATCTACTATATACAATAACAATATTTATGTAAATATCAAATATTAAAACAGGTAACAAGAAAATAGTCATGCATAGAGCACCTGATACACACTAGGCATTGCTTTATTCCTGTTAGTACAGATACTGATGTCAATCTATGTGTTATGGGGAGTGTAGATGCGGCAGGCAGAGCATCACACCTTTGTCAAGCTCTGAGGAAGAGATGGATCTATAGATGTGTTGCAATGCTGTTCCTACAGTGTGACATCCAATTCCCCAGACACCTTTGTCCACCAACCAGGGACCAGGGAAAGAAGTTTTATGCATCTGTGATTTGCAGCAGCTTAAAGAGACAGGTGTTGCTGAGTAAATGTACACTCGCCTTGCAACTATATTGTTAAGACGATAAAGCAAAATGAGGCTTCCTCATAGCAAACGCTTCTTTGCATAGGATACTTCTGGAGAGACACGATAACCAGGGAAAGCACAATGAAGGCCAGGAGTGGGAAGGGAGAAAACACTTTCTCTCTGATGTCTATTTAATAGGCTTAGATATAAAATCTAAACTTTCTTTCTCAATATTCTGTAAGTTTTAAAAAAAGATGCTTGCTATAAAAAGAACCGTGACTCTTCTTGAGTTACCATCACCCCACACTGATGTGCCTAAAGGGAACAGCTACACTGGAGGTGGGAGCAACCACAGTAAATGAAACAGGTCCTTAAATGATTATGTGGTAGGGCAGAGGACAGTAGTGGCTGTCCCCTGAGTCATGAAAGTTAGGAGAGCCACAACTCTGCTTCCTCAAGTGTGTCTTATGTAAGAAAGAATGGATCCATGGCGGTGCTCTGAGGATGTCACTGGTGACCTGCCAACAACATCCCGGTTTCTACGACATGCTTTCTCCCGTGTATCTGAGAACAGCCCATAGTAGGCAAAGCTGGGTCATAGAGCTCACTGTGAAAAGCAGCAACATTAGGGCATAGGGTCCCTCAAAATCACCTTTAAGAATTTGGGGTCCAGCCCAGAGGAGTCAATTTGGCTGCTTTCGATTCCTGTTCACTATAGGTGAACCTGTGTTCTGTGCAAAACACGGAAAACATTCCTCCTGGTCTCAGGCCCAAGTGTTGAATGTGTGGCAGCTGCTAGGCCTTGTTTCTGGAGTGCAGACATCCCCGCATACAATAAAGCTGCATTTCGCGAAACTGTATGGAAACATGTTTATAAACCTTTCCTCCAAAAATCACCAATTATGTTTAATTATAAAATACCGTAGGCAGAAAATAGCCTATAACAGTCAGCCTTCCTACAGGGCTTCCTTTCATTAGAGACTCTCAGAAAAATATACAAAAACCAACTAATTATCAGGGATACAGTCTCTGCCTGCTTGCTGACAAAGATCATCCACATCTGGATCAATGCATTTACTTACAGACTTATGGAGTGTAATGGGTCAATATCCCCATCCATCGAGTATCTGCCTTTCCCAGTCCCTCTCTTTTCCTTTTTGTCTGTCTGTCTGTCTGACTAGATGTTCTAATGTAATCAGTGTGATTTAAATGTTTCATTTGTGACTTGAAAGGGCTAAAACAATTCCAGAGAGCAGAATACAACTTGTATTTTGGGTAACTTCTTAACCATGTATCTTTTGTGACTTCTGTGGGTACCCCGCTGATAGTGTCTCTTTTGTAAATTCTGAAACATGGCCTTGAAAGCCACCATGCTAGGGAGAAGGGCCCCAAAATATTTATGTGTTGGGGTAGGGGAAAAAAAGAATGGGTATCACTGGAGCAATGAAAGTTAGGCGATTCACATTCTGTTTCCTCAAATGTCTCCTGTGCAAGAAAGACTGAAGTCGCAGGGCGGTGGTGGTGCACGCCTTTAATCCCAGCACTTGGGAGGCAGAGGCAGCCGGATCTCTGTGAGTTCGAGACCAGCCTGGTCTATAAGAGCTAGTTCCAGGACAGGCTCCAAAACTACAGAGAAACCCTGTCTCGAAAAACCAAAAAAAAAAAAAAAAAAAAAAAAAAAAAAAAAGAAAGAAAGACTGAAGTCACGGCCCAGACCTGCACAGGCAGGCAGTATGCATGGTCTTTTTGTCCCATACACTGGGGAGGTTGGATTTCAGGTTCTTCAATCACACTGTATATTCATTTTCTTGTAGTTTTGACTAAATACCTATGGAAACAAGGGTTTATTCTGTTTGTTTTATGGTTTGAGGGGCATTACAGTGGGGAAGCATCATGCTGGGGCTCAGTTGGTGTTAGACCATAGGAGCTTGGGAAGCAACTTTCTCATACTTTCCCTGACTAGGAATAGTGAGAACTTCAGCCCAAAACCAAGCAATATTTAGTTTTTTTTTTTTTTTTTTTTTTGATTTTCGAGACAGGGTTTCTCCGTAGTTTTTGGTTCCTGTCCTGGAACTAGCTCTTCTAGACCAGGCTGGCCTCAAACTCATAGAGATCCGCCCGCCTCTGCCTCCCGAGTGCTGGGATTAAAGGCGTGCACCACCAACGCCTGACTCAACATTTAGATCTTATGCCCAACCTCTATGACCCTGTATATGTCAGCGAATCCTTATGTCCTAAAGCTTTTGCAATCTCCCCCAATAGCGCCCCCACCTGGGGACCAGTTGTTCTAACCAAGGAGCCTGTTGGGGACATTTTGGCCACACCATGATTCTCTCGAGTTGGTACCTCACTACTGCAAGCTCTACTGTCATACAGGAAACGGGAAAAAGCAGCATCTATGCCAGGTCTTGTGATTTTTCTGAGACTGTATATGGAGAGGCTTTGGCAGTACACACTTCCTTCAAACAGAGCACCACCAGAATCCTTTCACAGTCTTGCTTGGTACGCTGGGGCTCTATCTCTAGGCAACCTGCCTGCCCTCAATTCTAGTGAGCTGGGTACTGGAAAGCAAGCAGACACCAACAGAAGATTTTGCCCAGCAGTAACAAATCTGTTTCTATTGATATTATATCCTTGTCTGGGAAGGATATTGGACCGTCATTTGGGATCCACTTATACCTTTATCAATCTCACTGTACCAAAATTCTGCACACCATACACAAAGCCACTGTCATCTCACTGTGTCTATTATGCAAAAGCTTCCAAGAGACAGTTCAGCGAAGTGGCATGGCCAGAAGATCTAGGCAAGTTAGCAGCAACTCATGTCCTAAGCACATAGGGCTAACCCCAATGAGATCAGGCAGGGTTGCTGTGTGGCTGGCTAGGCCTGCCAGCTAGCGGCTGTGGGGTTGGCAATGTATGCTGTTCCATCATTCTGGCTCCTGACCTACCCATGCTTAGCAGCAGACCTTAAGACAGAACAGGGAACCCTGAAGCAAACCAGGGCCCCCAATAGGAGAAGCCTAATGGAAATAGGATAGGAAGGGCCTCAGCAATATAGCATTCAGATCCAGTAGAGAAAGGATATATGTGGCCAGGCTAGGGCACTACCGACTTACACAGGTTCTCAGTACAGCAGGAGAACAGGGTGGGCATTTCTCTGGATATTTTACCTCCAGGGGCCATAATATACCACCATGCACACTGAATCAATAGAGAAAGCCACTCTTATATGCTTTCGTATTCAGTGTTCAGGAGATACACAGATCTTGGAGCTGTAATGACTGAGGTGCCCAGGATCACAGCATTACAGCAACAAAGTGCCTAACACCATCCACTTACAAAGACCCACACAACACCAGGTCTCTGCCAGCCAGATGTCCAAGGCAGAAAATGATATCCAGGAAAAGTAGACTCAAGAGCCCACAGGAACAGCTGCAGGAATAGCCCCAGTGCAGGTCAGGTCTCACGTGCAGAACTCATGTTTTGGTCATTGATACATGCACTAGATTAAATCTTGTTAGGAGGTTGCGAGACTGGAGAAGAACTTTCGGCTCTCTAGAACACTCATTCCGGTAGATATCATATTTGGGAGTCAGAGCACAGCTTCCCACCTCCTTAAAACAGACTATATAGGTTCTTAATCCTATATAAGACTCCAGGGAGTGCGGGCTCGTTTAAGTCTAACTCAGGAGTTTTCTCCATATTTGCATCCAGTGGTCATGAACTCCCTCAAAAGCCAGGCCACTGTTCAACTGTCTCCATTTTAGACATACAGCAGCTGAAGCTTGTGATGATGTCTCTGGACCATTAGCAGAAACATCAGTTTCTAAATTCAGTTGCAGGGATGTGCCATCTCAGGACATCCTGAAGGTCCTAACACTCTCTGCTGTTACTCTAAGTGGTCCCAGACTACCCTTGACCTCCTATTCCCTATTGCCATTATACCTCTATGTGTGCATTAGCTGGAGTGGTCTGGATCAGTGAACCCCATAACCACAGCATCTAACTGGGAACCAGGTAAGCGAACCTGGTAAGAGTGGGCGCTCAGCTGGATAGATAGCCACTAGAAATGCAGATGCAGGTCCTGCAGGGAGGACTCAAGCTTGCTCATAGGACTTTGCAGTCTCCTCTCTTGGCACTGGGATATGAGAGGAGGCTGATGCAGAGTAGCAGGAGGGGCAGACTTTTGCTCAAGGCATGCTAAAGCCTCCAAGGAGGAAGGAGGATGGATGGTGGTTTACTAAGTGTCCAACTTCCCCAGCAGGTAGGTTTGCTTTATTCTTTCCCTTTATGCCTTCAATTACAATGCAAGGAGGTTGAAGCAAAAGAAAGTAGAGCTAGTCTGTGGCTGCCAAGAAACAAGGGTGAAATAAAACGTAGAATGAGCTCTTTCCATAAGGATGGCTGGTGGGGATTCCCTCTCCTTTCTTCTGCCCCAGGCTCCAGCCTTTAGCTGCAGGTTGAAGGGTCTCCCTGTGGCAGTGTTGCAGGCTTCTGTTTCCAATCAGACAATAATCGCTTCCACATATTTCTGCTCAGTCTCTACAAAACTTGTACAGCATCCCAGTGAAGAGGGAGAGAAGGAGAAGGGCAAGGAGGCAGAGAGGAAGTGGAATAAACAGCTTCCTCCTGCCTGAGAGGTAGGAGAGTGTGTTAAGCGGCATTACCTACAAGACCCTCAAGACAATCCCTGCGGTAGAAGCAGAGTTGCTACCACTGGGGAGGGAATCAACAAACAAGAAATGGGAGGAGAAGCTGGTGTGGCTTGGTGGATAAAGGGCTTGCCATGCAAGCGTGAAGACAAGAGTGAGGTTCTCCAGAACCCACGTAAATGCTGGTGGGGTGCTGCAGCCAGCCTGAGATTCTAACATTTGGGAGGTAAAGATGGGGGAATCCCTGAAGCAAGCTAGATAGGTAGGTGGACTGAATTGTGAAGGTCTGGGTTTCGTGAGAGACCTCCCCACCAGTAAGCAAAGTGGGGAGCAGCTGATAAAGGCACCCTCATCAACTACTAGCTGCTACACACATACATACAAGTGCACTACATATATAAACATGCATACACATGTGTATACACACACCACACACATGAGAAAGAAGGGGTGCTGGGATTGGGGGGGCATGCAGAGGTGAGGCTTTTAAAGAGTCCTTCCCCTGCAGGAACTAGGCTTTATGGAGATGCCAGCTCTGCCCTAGACACAAAACGGCTTTCTTCTAGCCATGCAGATATCTGCAACTTCTCTTTCTGAAGGACTAGGTGAAGGGAGGAGGGACCAATGACCAGAAAAGGCAGGCAAAGGATTTGTGTTCACTGGTGATTGAAGAAAGAGCCTGCTCCCTGTGGAAATCAGGGTGAGTGGCAGGGCAGGGAGAGATGCTGCGGAGACTTCACTGTGGTGTTTGGACACAAACATGAAAGTCCAGGAATAAAAAGTCCTCTGCATTGAAAGAAAGAGGGAGAAAAAAAACCTGATGTGTTCACTGGTACTATTCGAAGGTAAAGTTTTGCACTATGTGGAGAACTGTGTACGCAATTCTCACTTACTATAAGACACCTACACTTAGTAATTGCTGCAAAACAATAATGCATATTTCCCCCAGAGAGTGACCAAAAAGGGTGCTGCGTCTCCCAGCATATCACAATCCTAGAGATTTGTGAGATTAATGATAAAAAGTCTAAGCAAAATGTATACAGGAGGCAGAAGCTGTAATTCAGACTCATGCCTGTGTGTGCACACCCTCTCGACAACAGAAACATCTTACTGTATTGCAAACACCATCAAGGAACAGAGGTTCATCAGAGCAGGCTCTGTGATCCCCTCAGCTGCTATCTCCAGAGCATCTGTCTTTCCGCAGGCCTCATCCCAAAGCACAGCTCCTCCGAAACAGAAGTGTGTAGAACAAACATTTTCAGCTTCTCCCAGAACTTGGTCACATCTGAAGAGGTATCTTTATGTCTCACTAAAATCTCTTCCCATTAAACTAGCTTTTCCTCAGCTAAAAAATGCCTCAAAGGCTGACTGCCAAGATCTGAAATTTAGAAAAGTATTTAAAATTAAAATACTGGGCCATGGGTGTGGCTCAGAAGTAGAGTTCTTGCCTAGCATACCCTAAGCCCTGGATTCTACCTCTAGAACTATCTTTCCAAAGCTGTAAAACCTGACTTTCAGAGCCTCTCTGATGGAATGCCTACAGTGGCTGTGTAGGGCAGGGAGGGCCTTTCTCCTGGGTATTGGATGTGACCCTGTCCTTCATTTCTTTCCCTGTCAGGCTAGATGTTTCCCTGTCGAGCTAGATATCGAGTTACAGTCATGCTTAGGGTTATGGTCTGGATGTTACTACTGTCAATCTCCTTGTGTCTAGAACAACATTACGGCAATTTCTGCGTGTTACTCCTCAACGTCCACATGTCACTGATGAATACAAGCCCCTGTCACACCATGATGTCTCCTGCATTAGCAAAACCAAGGCTCTGGTCTGGAAGTTGTTTTCTGGCAAGAATTTGAACACTTCCTCCATTTCCAACTTTTACGGAAGTAAGAAGCCAATGGACATGGCCGGGACTTAACAATAGTGCAGAGGGAAAGAGAATGTGGCTCTTGAGGAGCTAGAGGAAGAGAACCTTCAGTTGTACCTCAAGATCGTCGGGATTAGTCAGAAGCTGCCCAGTTTTGTGCTGAGTGATGAGGAGAATAGAAAGGGCTACAAGCAGGATGAGAAACACTAAATATACATGGCCAAGATGGGGCCTAAACCTGTGACATAGAAAACAAAGGCAACAAACATCATGCTTTGATGGCTCTGATGACAGACCCCACCATCTAGGACAGTTCTCCACTAAAATCTTATTACTTGTGACAGTCTGGAGAGCTGGGACTGGGAAAGAAACAAGAAGGAGAACCTTGCATGTCATGCTAACCCTCTATTCCCCTCCCACTCCTTCCCCAATTCTTCCTTCGAACCAGCCAGACCCATCTCCCCTATTTAGAGTAGAAATACTTCAGAGGACCCCATGCCAGAAGAAGAAGCAGATTCCAGGGTTAGAGGATTCCCATGGAAAAGGCTGTGGGCTTCTTGGTTCTGCTTGGGGCAAATAGAATTGCTTCTGGAGCAGTCAGAGACTTCCCCCAGGGTCCCTGCAGCTTTCTAGTTCTATCACGTGGTTCATGTGCCTCAATCATGTCAACCCAACCCAACTGGAAGCACGTTCTCCACATGCAGCCTCTCCAAAGAATACCCTGCCATTTGAAGGCTATTTTTGACAGTTGGAATTGGAGAAGATCCCAAGAGCCTCCACGGAGAAGCACACAGCATGTGGAAATAGAAACCAGGAAAAGTCAAGCCCCAGAAGGAAGCTGAATCAGCAAGGCTGGCTGGATCCCTCTGCCTTCCACTCCTGAGACTTTCAGACTTGGACACTTAACAACCTGACGTTTCCTTCTCTTCCCCAAAGGAGCATCATGTCCAATGACATGAACAGGTGGCGTCTCACCAAAGCTCTGCTTTCTGATCCCTTTCATATTGTGGAGAATTCCTGGGTTATTATTTATTTCTCTCCACGAGGAAGGTTCTGCAGGAAGCGGAATAGTCTATGACTTCACTCAGGAGACCACTTAGGCGGGGAAAACTAGAAATGTCTTTAACTGGTTTCTAAAAGCCACTGCCTTGTGAAAGTATTTCCCATATACCTTAGAGAGGGAGAAATTTCTTTGTGAAAATTGTGTGTGTGTGTGTGTGTGTGTGTGTGTGTGTAAAATCATGAGGAAAATCACCCAAAAGTGCCCTCCCCCAGCCAATGCTTAATATACAAGCCTGAAGAAGGGCAAAATTGACCAAACCTTTCCTCCTTGATGCTGACTAATGATGGTTAAAAAGTGAGTTTTTAAGTAGTAGGCCCTCAGGGAATACTGGTACTCACTGATTTATGAAAAACATGCTGAACTGGTCATTATTAATATACATCTTATTATATGGAAAACAACTGAGACACAAGGGATGTCTTTGGACTTTTTATCTCATTTCTTCTGGTTAAAATTTAGTGTTTTTTTTGTTTTTTTGTTTTGCAGTATTTTTTAATGCTCATTGGTGAAAGATTCAGAAAAGTCCTGAACGGAGCAGTTTTTCACAAAAAGTCACTTCCCAGAAACTGCAAAATGACTATCTCTGTACTTTGTGAGATACCAGATATGGCATAGGCACACAGGTAAAGTAGCAGTTCCTAGAACACCCAGGATGCCCCATGGAGCTTAGTATTTCAGTCAATATGCTGGTGAACAGAGAGAAGCCACCAGCTACCCAGGACCCAACCACTTCTGCCTGCTCACACACCTCAAATACTGTGACCCAAAATCTCTGAGAATAGATGAGTTTGTAACATATAGAAACATGGGTAGTGAAGGACTTAGAATATAGCACCAGAGAGCTACTAGCCACTCCCATCCTGGTTCTGCTGCCCATCAACTATGTGTCTATGAACAAACCATCTGCCCATCCAATTTCAAGTTCTTCAATCATTTTTCAATAATTCTATAACCTATGATCACACACACACACATATAAACACACACCTTACTGTGTGAAATGTGATTTGTAACCTGAGAGATACTATTAGTTAAGATTAATATTCATAATTAGGACTGGAATAGAAGAATCTTTATTGTCAATGGCCATCTACCAAAGGAAATCCTTAATTAACACCGGTTTCACTGTTCAATGAATTCTGACATTGCTCAAGGACACAAGTATGTCTGTCTTTGTTTCTAAAATCGGGCCTGCATGGCAGCAGGGCAAACCCAACCATCTTCCAGAGCCTGCAGGCAGCCCAGTGGGAGGGGCCCAGCTGGACAGCCCCCTGGCTTCAGTCTTGTCCTCTGGACACGACGGCTACACCACAGCATCTAGATCACCAGAAACAGGTGAGGGAGGGGTGGAGCTCCCTACAGGAGCTAAACGAGACCTGAGACCTTTAAGTGTACTTGAAATGCAAAATCGGATATACAGAGAAGACAACAAGAGCCTCTGGCTCTTCCCTTTCATGGAGATGGTCTCCTTTCCCATGAACACACTTTAATCACCCTCACCTCTAAGATGTCCTGAACACTTTAGTCAGATAGTTGCACTAGGCTGGAAAAAGGGGTCACAGGGTGTATAGTAAGATTGGGGCCCAACTTCCTTCTATACCCTGCCAGGAGTGATAGAGAAGTTTAGCAATTCAAAGTCTGGTTGCAGAAGACATTTGGACCTTTGGATCATAGGCTTGTAAATCCTGGGGGAAGTGTCACCCCCATGCCTGTGAATGGCCCTCCAGATGTGGCACCTGCAGAGCTGGGGCCCAGACACACGCTGTCAGGATTGAATACAAATTGCACTAATTTCTCAGCAAAGTTCAGACACTAGAGTAAGTGTAGTCTAGAATTGGGGGGAGAACATACAAAGAGAGAGGTAAAGTTCAATCAAAAGGCACAAGATTCCTAACAGGCATGGTTGGGTCTTCCTGTCCAGATGTGGGGGCTGAAAGCTGTGCCAGCCAGAGAAAAAACCTCTGAATTGCCAAGCTGTGGTCCAACCCTCCTCACATGGAAGGTTGACTTGAACAGGGCCACCCCCTCAAGAACACAGCATGTGATGGTCACCATGTCAAGGCTGCCCTCTGGCCACAGCCTGCTACTATTTATACACTTGGGGATTAGCCTTTTTGCCCATGAGGATGCCTTTCTCCCATTAGTCCTAATGGCAGTCATATGGCTGAACTAAAGACACTTCATCTCCAAGATAGTCTAAAAATACACTGCAGAGAAGGAAAACATATGTACTGTTTTTATTTGGGATTGTAAAATCACAAACAGAAAGGAACTCGGGAGATGTAGTCCCTTCTTGTTAGTGACACCAGCGTGGTTACAGGTCTGTGCAGGTTTATAGGTAGGACAATGGGTATGGTGTACCCAATGTGTACGGTGTGCTCAGGTGCCAGTATATTGCAAGTTGCTTTTCTCATTGTTGTGTCTGAATTTCTGCTCAGATGCAGCCTAAAGGAAGAAGGACTTGGCTCACGGTTTGAGGGTAGAGACCATCAGAGTTGGAAGACATAGCAGTGGGTGTGGCTGCTTGTTCATTTTGAGCACATCAGAAAGCAGGGACTGAGTAGGGAAGCTGGGGTATGAGACTCAAGGCCCATCCCCAATCCTCCAGCTCATCCTCACCTTCTAACCATTACAGACTCTCCCCAAACAGTACCACCATCTGGGCACCAAGTGTTCTCACACACTCAAAAACCCCCTGACAAACACGCCCCATTTTTCTTGGATGACTAGGATACTGGTATGTTCTGCCGGGTATGTTGACAAGGAATGATTCCTGCATGTTGGCTCAGATGATGAGCTACATTCCAGAAAAGTATACTGCAGAGAAAATTTCTAAAATTGCGAATTGTATTTTCTCAATGACTCTGCTACTCACTTGCGACAGCAAGAATGAAAGGGAAATGTTAGTCAGATATGAGGAAAACACACTTGAAATACAGAGATGCTTCTCAAGACACACAGGTAAGGGAAAAGCTGTAACAAAATGCTAATCGAAAGCTAATTAAGAGCTGATCAAATACTAATGCCACCGTTCACCACACCCAATGTCACTGAAAAGCAAGGTTTAAAATGAGCCTTGGCACTCAGCCCTCCACCAAACCCCTCCCTTCAGAGCTCAGGTGGAAAGCGTGTAAGAACTGAAGAAGATGGAGAACACCAAGAAAACAAAACCCTCTAAACCAACCTGAACCAAGCTCATATGAACTCCCAGAGACAGAAGTAGCATGCACAGGCCCTGAATCGGTTTGCACCAGGTCCTCTACGCTTACGATATGGCTTCCACTTTAGTGTTTTTAGGGGATCCTCAGTGTTTGAACCACTGCATCTCTGATCCTTGTGCCTTTTCTTGGACTCTATTCCTTCTGTTGGTTTGTCCTGTCAAACTTTGATGTGATAGCTTTTGTTTATTTTATTTTGTTATATTTTTAAAAACGAATAAATGAATGAATGAATGAATGAATGAAAACCTAGCCACTAGGGCAAAGACTAACAGTGGAGCTGACAGTTATATGTCCTGCGAGAGGGACGTCAGCTTTCTCCAATGGACTGAATGACACTAGGACCACCAACTCCTTCGTGACAGATCTTATGTTCAGGAGTAGTTGACCAAAAAATATTATGTGTGCTTTTATTTGGTTACAGTTTACTTGTTTTGTTTGATTTTGTTTTTTTCTGTTTGGGTGTCTTATTTTGTTTCCTTGGTTTGGGGAGGTGTCGTATTGGATTTTAGTTGTTGTTTTTGAGAAAGAACTTAAAATTGGGTGGGTAGGGAGAGGGGAAGGATCTGGAAGGACTTGGGGAAGAGGAAAATATGATCAAAATATATTCAACTCAAAATTTTTAAGTAATAAAGATATAATAAGAAAAAATACATATTATGAGAGGGGCTAAAAACTATTATTTCAAGAATATTCATAGGAATTATAACATTTTCAAGTTTATGTGAAATTAATTTTTTCTAGACTCATTCCAAAATAACACTTTTGTTTTCTTGCTTAGAAATCAGAATGTTCTACGTAAATGAATATGTGAACTTGGTCTAATTCTGGATAACTCTTCACGAGATTTACTTTGTCATAACCTCTTGTTCTGAAATATAATTGCTTGTGTTGAAATATCTGACCCTAAAAATTACATTACCCCATAGTTTTTATGCCAACTAGTTAGACTAATCTTCCCAAATATTACTGGTTCAATAAAAATAATATGAAATGAAATAAAATAAACTTCTGGTCAACTCTGTTTCCTACAGTGATAGGCTTTGTATGTGGCAAGCTTGACTGTATTCTATCATTTCTGACTCTCTAACCTTCCCTGTCACTCTTTGGAGTCTTTTCCCTGTTGTCAGAATTTACAAGCAGTTTAAATTTCCCAAGCACAATTTGGGAAACCTCAGGCATGCCTTGCCTCTGCTTGCCTATAGACGTTGTTCCCAGGGACTAGGGAACACAGAGTTGTGTGTTCAGCATCTCATCAAAAAGATCATCCACCATGATCAAGTAGGATTCATCCCAGAGATGCATGGATGGTTCACTATCTGAAAATCCATAAATATAATCCACCATATAAATAAACTCAAAGACAGAAACTGCACGATCATCTCGTTAGCTATAGAAAAGCCCTTTGGTAAAATCCAATACCCTTTCATGATAAAAGTCCTGGAGAGATTAGGGATACAAGGGATACTTCTCAACATAATTAAGGAAGTTTACAGCAAGCCCATAGCCAACATCAACTTAAGTGGAGAGAAACTCAAAGCAATTCCATTAAAATAAGGAACATGGCAAGGTTTTCTGCTCTCTCCATACCTACGCAATATAGGACTTGAAGCTCTAGCTAGAGCATTAAGGCTACTGAAGGAGATCAAGAGGTTAACATTGGAAAGGAAGAAGTTAAACATCTATATTTCTTGATGATATAACAATATACATAATTGACACTAAAAATTCTACAAAATCAACTAGTCCTGCTATATACAAATGACAAACTGACTAATCAGAAGTCAGGGAAACAATACCTATTACAATAGATTCAAATATTATACCCATCCAAAATTCCAGCACAATTCTTCACAGATCTTAAAAGGACAATGTTCAGCTTCCTATGGAAACACAAAAACCTAGGATAGCTAAAGCCATCCTGAACAATCAAAGAACTGCTGAAGACCACCACCACTGATTTCAAGTTATTGTATAAAGCTACAGTAATTAAAACAACATGGGGTTGGAACAAAAACAGACATTTTGATCAGTAGAATTGAAGAGCTAGACATAAATCGACACACCTGTGAACATCCGACTTTTTATATGTAAAATAATTCAAAACACACACTGGAAAAAATGGTGCTGGTCAAACTGGACGTCTACATGTAGAAGAATCTAAATAGATCCATACTTATCATCCTGCACAAAACTCAAGTCTCAGCAAGTCAAAGACCTCAACACAAAACCAGATACATCGAACCTTATAGAAAAGGAAGTGGAGAATAAGCCTTTTACTCATTGGCACATGAAGCACTATTAATAAAAACTCAGAGAGAGAAATTGGGGTTCAACCTGAAGATCTGAAAAGCAAAACAGCCAGCCACTGGCTCTTACCCCGACCTCAGTCTGAAATGGCGATCCTGCCTCCAGGAATCTCAGAATGAGACTGTGTTTTGAGAGTTGTCTGCTCCTGTTTTAAATCCTCTCTAGGGCTGGGATTAAAGGCATGCACCACCATGATTAAAGGCATACACCACTTGATTTTTATCGCAACTGGTGTGGCTACTGGGATTAAAGGTGCATGTCACTGTGGTTACTGGGATTAAAGGTGTGTGTTACCGTCACCCGGTCTGTAAGGCTGACCAGTGGGACTGTTTTACTCTCAGTTCTTCAGGTAGTCTTTATTTATTAAAATATAATTGAGCCGGGCGGTGGTGGCGCACGCCTTTAATCCCAGCACTTGGGAGGCAGAGGCAGGTGGATCTCTGTGAGTTCGAGACCAGCCTGGTCTACAAGAGCTAGTTCCAGAATAGGCTCCAAAACCACAGAGAAACCCTGTCTCGAAAAACCAAAAAATAAAATAAAATAAAATAAAATAAAAAAATAAAATAAAATAAAATATAATTGAAATGCCACTGCTGGCACAGAAGAAGATTTTCTGAATAGAACTCCAAAAGCACAGGAACTAAGATCAACAATTAATATATGGGACCTATGAAACTGAAAAGCTTCTACATGACAAAGGACAACATTAATAGGACAGTGGCAGCCTACAGAATGGGAGATTATTTTTATCAACATCTGACAGAGGGCTAATATCAAAACATATAAAGAACTCAAAAAACTAATTATCAAGAAAGCAAATTCTGTACCCAATTTAAAAGTGGGGTACAGATTTAAACAGAGAATTCTCAAAGAAGAAACTCAAATGGCTGACAAACACTTAAAGAAATGTTCAATATATTTAATCACCTGGGAGATGCAAATCAAAACTACTTAGTGAGCAATTTTATCATGTACCCATCAGAATGGCTCAGATCAATAAAACAAATGACAACTCATGCTAGTTAGAATGTAGAGTAAAAGGAACACTCATTCATTTCTGGTAGGCGTGCAAACATGTACAACCACTATGGAAATCAGTGTGGAAGGTCCCCAGAAAGATGGGAATTGATTTACCTCAAGATCCAGCTCTACTACTCTTGGCTATATACCCAAATGAGGCTTCATCCTATCACAGAGACACTTGCTCAACTATGTTCCTTGCTGCTCTATCCATAGCAACCAGAAACTGGAAATAATCTAGATGTCCCTCAACAGATAATAGGATAAAGAAAATGTGGTACATTTACATAATAGGATATTATTCAGCCATATAAAAATGACATCACAAAATTTTCTAGTCAATGGATGAAACTAGAAAAAAATAATCCTGAGTGAGGTAACCATAACCCAGAAAGGCAAATATAGCATACATTCACTTATATGTAGATATTAGCTGTTAAGTCAATGATAAGCTACAGTCTGTAGAACCACAGAGGTTAGGTATGGAGGAAAGGACTGAGGGTACAGATAGATCTCATCAAGAAATGGAAGTAGAATCCATAGGGATGGATGAAAGGAGGGATAGAATGGAAGAGGAGAAGAGGATGAGAGGAAATATGGGGAGAGACAGCTAAAATGAAGGGCTATTTGAAGGGTAGTATAGAAACCTAAAACAGTAGAAGCTTCCTATAATATATACATACATTAGAGCAATCTAAATGAAATCACCAAACAATAGGAGAGAAAGAGCCCCAACTAGTAATCTCTTGTGACTAAATGAAGCTTCTAGTTCCAGGATTGGGTTATATCTGATTGAGTTGTTGGTCAAAGGGATCCAATGGAAATACCCAAACAACCCAGGCTGTTTCCAAGGCTGTAGGTTGCTCTCCACAATCTGACCATAGGCCCCATTGCTGAAGACAATACCTACAAAACTCATTGAACCTGGAGATGGCGAGAAAGGACCTACATAGAAACGTCAACCCCACCTTCTAGTGTCTTTGGTATAAGAAGGCACCCTACTAAAAGAGAAAGGTAAGGATCAAGTCAGCCACAAATGCTTTGATCTACAATGATGTCCTACTTGCAAGATACGCTAGGACAATAGTGGCAAAAACCTTGGAGTAACCAAGCAATATCTGATTTGACTTAAGTCCTACTGCACGAGATGAAACCCTTATCCAACACTGCTTGATGATCAAGAACCAGAGGCTAGATGGTCCAGGAACCTACAGTAAAACCAAATACTATGTTCTGAAAAGAAAAAGAAGAAAAAAAAAGAAAAAAAGACTTCTAATGACATTCTGCTTTACTCCTACATCAATGTCCTTCTCAGCCATCATCAGAGAAGCTTCCTGTAGCAGCAGATGGGAACACATACAGAGACCCACTCAGACATTATGTGGAGAGCAAGACATCTTGGAACTTTCAGTTCTAAATGGAATCTATCAAATCTATGCCCTAGGACTTCCAGAATCCCACAGATGAGGAAGCAGAAAGAGTTTAAGAGCCAAAGGGGATGGAGGACTCCAGGAGAACAAAGCCCTCTAAATCAACATAAGCAAAGCTCATATGAACTCATAGAGACTGAGGCAGCATGTACAAGGCCTGCGTGGGCCGGCAACAGGTCCTGTGTGTATATATTATAGCTTCCAGTACATGAGTGTGCAAACAGGTAGGTGTCTGACTCTCATGTCTTCTCTTGGGTTCTTTTCCTCCTGTGTGTCTCATCCAACTCTGGTGTGATTGTTTTTGTTTTATCATATTTTATATTGTTATACTTTTATTATTATCCCTTAGAAGTGTGTTTGTTTTCTAGTGAGTGTTGTGAGGAGCTGCGGGCTGTGTTCCTGCCGCCCCAGCTCCTGGTTGCCTAACTAGCTTATGCCCCAAAATAACAACACACAAACTGTATTCTTTTAAACACTGCTTGGCCCATTAGCTCTAGCCCTTACTGGCTAATTCTCATATCCCGATCAACCCATCTCTAATAATCTGTGCAGCACCAGTCTTACCAGGAAAGATTCAGCATGTCTGACCTGGCGGCTTGCTTCATGGCGTCTGGCTCTGAGAGGAGCTGCCCTGCATCTGAGCTCACTTCCTCTTCCTCCCAGCATTCTGTTTACTCTGCCTATCTAAATTTTGCCCTATCAGATGGGCCAAGGCAGTTCCTTTATTGACCAATGAAATCCCACATCAAGTGAGAGACAGGGAGTGGATCCAGATGGGAGGGGAGCAGGGAGGAATTGGGAATAGGGAGAGAGGGGAAACTGTTATCAGGATATAGTAAATGAGGGAAAATTCTATTTTCAATAAAAAGGGGGGAAAAGGGCCGGGAGCTTCAGCAAAGCCAAGTGTGTGCTTTGTAGAGCCTGCAATGCGACACACACTGCAAACGTCTAGTCCTGGTACCAAATCGAGGAAAGGAAGAGCACTTGGAGTTAACTAGTTTGTTCTTTGCAAGGGCATGTCATTGTGCTCAGAAGAGATGCTGGGTACTCTGCCACAGCAATGTCTCCAAGCTGCTGTTCCACACAGCAATGCTGTTTGACACAAGGATTCTGTGTGACACAAGGATGCTGTTTGACACAAGGATGCTAGTCTGGAAACTATATTTGTGAGTTATCACTCTGTGCTCCTCTGACTGTCACAGAGAAATTTTGTATTTTGGCTTCCAGTGTTGCACAGCGATCAGAAACCAACCTGATTTTTTTTTTTTTTTTACTTCTTTGCATGTGACCTAACTTTGTGTAAGACTTAACAATTTATTGTTGAAATTAAAGTATCTTTTTGTGCTGGGTGGTAGTGGTGCACAACTTTAATCCCAGTACTCTGGAGGCAGAGGCAGGTGGACCTCTGTGAGTTTGAGGCCAGCCTGGTCTTCAGAGTTCCAGGACAGGCTCCAAAGCTACAGAGAAACCCTGTCTCGAAACACATTATATGTATATGTATGTGTATATAAGCTTTTTTATACCCAGGCATAGACTTATTTTTATTGATTGATGATAGACTAATATGTGCTAATCCTTTCATCCTTCACTGTTGAGCTTTCTCTTTCTCCCAGAGAATGGATTATAAGTGTATCTCCTTATAAGATGGATTTTGTGTTCACATCTGCAATCCCAACACTCAGGAGACCAAGAGGAAGAGTGCAGGCTACAGGGTGAGACTGTCTAAAACATTCTGTCCTTGGTATAAGGTTGCTGGGATCTCTTTTTCCTCTATAACACCTAGAGTATTGATGATCTGCTTTCCATTCTCCACATTTCTCCCATTAGATAAAAGTTCTTTGTAGCCTGTTGTTTTGTCTTGTTGACCGTGTCCTTTGCCTTACAGAAGCCTCTCAGTTTCAGGAGGTCCCATTTATTGATTGTTGTTCTCAGTGTCTGTGCTACTGGTGTTCTATTTAGGAAGCAGTCTCCTGTGACAATGCATTCAAGGCTACTTCCCACTTTCTTTTCTATCAGGTTCAATGTAACTGGCTTTATGTTGAGGTCCTTGATCCACATGGACTTGAGTTTTGTGCAAGGCAATAGATATGGGTCTATTTGCAATCTTCTACATGTTGACATCCAGTTATGCCACCTTTTTGTTATGTACTTTTTGGTTTGTTAAAAGTCATGTGTTTATATGTGCATGGATTAATGTCAGGGTCTTCAATTCAATCCCACTGATCCACGTGTCTGTTTTTATGCCAATATCAAGCTGTTTTTATTATTATAGCTCTATAGTAGAGCTTGAAGTCAGGGATGGTGATGCCTCCAAAGTTCCTTTATTGTACAGGATTGTTTTAGCTATTCTGGGCTTTTTGTTTTTCTACATGAAGTTGAGTAATGTTTTTTCAAAGTCTGTGAAGAATTGTGTTGGGATTTTGATAGGGATTGCTTTAGGTAAGATTGTCATTTTTATTATGTTGATTCTACCTATCCAAGAACATGGGAGATCTTTCCATTTTCTGATGTCTTCTTTAATATTTCTCTTCAGAGTCTTAAAGTTCTTGTCACACAAATTTTTCACTTGTTTAGTTAGAGTTACCCCAAGATAGTTTATATTTGAGGCTATGGTAAAGGGCAATGTTTCTCTGATTTCTTTCTTAGCCCATTTATCATTTGTGTACTGATGTTTTTGAGTTGATCTTGTATCCCGCTACATTACTGAAAGTGTTTATCAGTTGCAGGAGTTCCCAGGTAGAGTTTTTGGGGTCACTTATGTATACTATCATATCATCTGCAAAAAGTGATAGTTTGCCTACAGAATAGGAGATCTTCACCTACTTCACATCTGACAGAGGGCTGATCTCCAAGTATATAAAGAACTCAAGAAACTAGATAACAAAATACCAAATAATCCAATTAAAAAATGAGGTGGAGAGCTAAACAGAATTCTCAACATAAGAAACTCAAATGGCCAAAAGGCATTTAAGGAATTGTTCAACATCCTTAATCATCAGGGAGATGCAAATCAAAATGAATCTGAGATATCATCGTACACCTATCAGAATGGCTAAAATAAAATATACTTAGGACTGCTTATGCTGGATAAGGTGTGGAGTCAGGGAACACTCCTCCATGCTGGTGAGAGTGCAATCTCATACAGTCATTCTGGAAATCAGTATGGTGGTTTCTCAGAAAATTGAGAGTCAATCTACCTCAAGACCCAGTAATACCACTCTTCAGCATATACCCAAAGGATGCTCAATCATACCACAAGGACACTTGCTCAGCTATGCTCATAGCAGCATTGTTCATAATAGCTAGAACCCAGAAAAAACCTAGACGCCCCTCAACTGAAGAATGGATAAAGAAACTGTGGTACATTTACACAATGGAGTACTACTCAGCGGTAAAACGCAATGACATCATAAAATTTGCAGGCAAATGAATGGAACTACAAAAAAACATCCTGAGTGAGGTAACCCAGACAAGCATATGCACTTATTCATAAGCGGATAGAAGATAAAAAACAAAGCAAAGGATAACCAGACTACAATCCACAGCTCCCCAGAATTGGCAGCAGGGACAGTAGGTAGGAGGGTGAAAGGGGAGAAGGGAGGAAGGAAGAGGAATGGTAAAAACATACAGCTCAATAAAACAATAAAAATTATAAATTATAGAAAAAAGGAAAAAAAGAAAAATGTTTTTCTAGATTTAACTCTGTCACGGAGTTTTGTTTGTGGTAATAAATAAGAGTGGACAATTAAATTAGATAGCGAAAGTGCAAAATCTAGCCTGTGAGGCCCCACAGCTTCTGTGTCAATGGTTTCTCCAAACCATATAGACATTTGTTGAGTTCTATAGCGCCACCACCGCCTGGCTGAAAGTCACACATTTCTAAAGGAAGACTTTCTAAAAAACATTGCTGGCAGAAGTCATGCAGCTCAAGAGAGCAACTTGATCAGAATGTGAATAATATCTGAATGAATCTAGGATAACTATAAATAAATGCTTCATTCATAGCTGGGTAATGGTGGTGCTTGTCTTTAATTCCAGCACTCAGGAGGCAGAGATAGGTGGATCTCTGTGAGTTCGAGGCCAACCTGGTCTACAAGAGCTAGTTCCAGGGCAGCCAGGGCTGTTACACAGTAAAACCCCATCTCAAAAAACAAAAACAACAAAAAAACTTCATTCATTCTTCTTGTCGTGTGCATGTACACATGTGTGAATGTGTGTAGAGGCCAGAGGTCAACCAGAGATCATCTTATTTTTTAAATGTGCACAAGTGTGTTCAGGTTCTTTTGTAGACCCAAAGAGGGTATCGAGTTCCTAGAGAGCTGGAGTTCCAGGGAGTTTTGAACTATCCAACGTGGGTGCTGGGAACTGAACTCTAGCCTTCGGCAAGAGCAGCAAGTATTTCTAACTTCTGAGTCATCTCTCCGGTCCCCGCTTTGGTTTCTTGTTTGTGTTTGGATTTTGGTGTTTTTTTTTGTTGTTGTTGTTGTTCGTTTTGTTTTTGTTTTTGACTTTGTCCCTTACTGGGACCAGGAACTGGTGCTTGCAGATACAGCCAGGCTGGCTAACAGGCAAACTGGAAAATCTGCCTGGCTCCACCTCCCTGCGCTTGGGATGACAAACACATACCGCCATGCTTGATTTATTTTTCATGTGGGCACTAGAGATCAAATGTGGTCTCTCCTGACTGTGAGGCAAGCACGTGACTGGCTGACCTCTCTCCCAAAGCTAAATAAACCTTTTAAAAAGCCACACAGATGGGCGCATGTTTAGCAGGTGCTGAACAGGGCACACAACTGGGACCCATGCAGCTACAAACCAAAGGCATTTCCTGCTGGGCAGGTGGGGCTAGGAGCTACAGGCTGCTGGGCACTTGTCATTCCAGTCCCTGCGAGTTTTCTCTCATGTGCCCTCATTGCTTTGGTGGAAGGACCGATTCAAGTCAGCTGCAGAGACTCCAGGTTGTTAGCTTTGCCATTTCATAATGTAATTAACGATTCACATTCAATTACATGATGTTAAAAAAAATCCTTTCTCAATCCTTTCTCTGCTAATCCAGGACCCGCCTCCTGTGCGGGCATGGGATCCATGCTCAGGAGGGAAACAGAAAGCTCACTGGCCAGCATCAGTTGGAAAATGCATGCATGAGTTGGGTTTGTGAATTGACATCAGGGGATGTGTTTCGGTACGGGAAGATTGAAAATGGAGGCATATAAGGGGATCAGACATTAACATTCACCCTGTAAAACACAGGCTTCATGCCAAGTGGATGCAGGTACCTTAACCTCTCCTCTGCCCTGCAGGAGCCTCAGAGTGAGACCTGAAGGCATCACTTGGGAGAATACATCCCCAACCACCCCCATGTCCTGGCTCCATCCTAAACTATTTTCTCCTGTTTTAAAGTCATCAAGCCCCACAGGACCTAAGGACTTGTTCTGTTTGCTACGTTTTCCTCAACTGTGTGTGGAGCTTCTACCCCCTGAGGTGTCTGTGACTCCTGTTGCTGGTAGTTGGTGATGTTTTCCTCTCTCTGTGCACAGGGTGGGAATGGAGAAAGACACCTCATTTTCAACAGCATCGCCGAGTATGGTAGCTCATTTGTAGTTTATGTTTGAGAGAACTGTAAAATGTGTTATTTTTGTGTCCCAGGTTCCCTCATGCTTGGATCAGTTTCCTCTGAAAACATTGTTATTTTGAAAGATCAAAACCACCCTGACTCTTAAAGTCAAAGGAACTAGACTAAATGAAGAGAAGTATACAAGTTTCAAGGTTGTTCAGAGGTCACTGTACAAGAGCTCAATTGATAAAGGCTAACCACTATGGTCTCTGGGGGTCATGAAAGAGTTGACACTCTAAAGACTCACTTTCTAAGGGGGGAAATTGTACCAGCAGGTAGATGCAAGGGATGTGGGACATGAGGCAATTTCCAAAGTACAAAATTTATATAGTCAATAAAAAGAAAACTAAACTTATTTATGAATTGAAATTATAAAAAGGAGGCTATTTTTCCAATAAAATTAGCAAAACAAATATATGTATATATATCCATTGTATATAAATGTGTATTATATGTATATATATATATATATATATATATATATATATTTAAAGTCCAAGGTCAGTACATAGCTGGAGTGCCTTACCAAGCATTGGGAAGTTCAAACTTGCCCTCTGAGGGTTTGTAACTGAGCCAAATTATCCTTGAGTTTGCTCCTTGATTGAATTTGTCCAGTTGCCATACTCTGAAGTATGTTTCTAAACCTCAACAAAAGCAACTGATAAAATCAAAAGTCTTAGCAATCTCCAACAATTTACCCTAAATTCTCCAACCAGGAATGTAGCTTAAGAACATGAGCGGACATGTGGCTAAAGTTTCACACACAGATATAATGTGAATATTATTTTAAATGTTGAGAAAACAGGAATCAAGCTCAATTGCCAACAGTATGGATATAGATATGGAGTTCATATGGCCATAGCGAGGGAAAATAAGATAGCTGTGGAAGCTGGAATGAGAAATGCCCCCTACAGGCTCTGTGTTTAACCCTTGGTCCCCACTTGGTGGTGCTCTTTGGGAGGTTGTGAAGCCTTAGGGCATGGAAGCCTCACTGGAGAAGGTAAGCGATTGGGGGTAGCCTTTGAGGACTTCATCTCATTCTACTTACTTCCTGCTCACTCTGTGCTGCTTGCTTGCAGTTGAGGATGATAAGCTCTCAGATCCTGTGGTGGATACCACAGCTGCCTATTGCCCTGCTTCCCAGTTATGACAGAGTCTATACCTCTGGGACTGTAAACCAAAATTGACTTCTTATTGAATAAGTTGCTTTGGTCATGGTATTTTATCAGAGTAACAGAAAACTAACTAATACATCACTTATTTTACATGGTTATGGAGAACTTTCCAAAGCAATGGAAGAAAGTGTGTTACCCTGATTTCTGACTTTGCAAAAACTTCAGCATTATCAAAGCCCTAATAACCTTAGCAAAAGAGTTCTGAGACAGAGGACAGTCCTGAGTATAGACAGAGGAGAGTCCTGAGTATAGACAGAGGAGAGCCCTGGGTATGGACAGAGGACAGTCCTGGGTATGGACAGAGGACAGTCCTGGGTATAGACAGAGGAGAGCCCTGGGTATGGACAGAGGAGAGCCCTGGGTATAGACAGAGGACTGCCCTGGGTATGGACAGAGGAGAGCCCTGGGTATAGACAGAGGAGAGCCTTGGGTACAGAGGACAGTCCTGGGTATGGACAGAGGAGAGCCCTGGGTATGGACAGAGGACAGTCCTGGGTATGGACAGAGGAGAGCCCTGGGTATGAACAGAGGACATCCCTGGGTATAGACAGAGGACAGTCTTGGGTATAGACAGAGGAGAGTCCTGGGTATGGACAGAGGACAGTCTTGGGTATAGACAGAGGACAGCCCTGGGTATGGACAGAGGACAGCCTTGGGTACAGACAGAGGACAGTCCTGGGTATGAACAAAGGAGAGCCCTGGATATGGACAGAGGAAAGTCCTGGATATAGACAGAGGACAGCCCTGGGTGTAGACAGACAGAGTACAGCCCTGGGTAGTAGTCTGTTCTCCTAAATCCACACGTTGAAACTCTATTTCTAGTCCAGTGATATTAAAAGGTAGAGTTCACCCAAACATGAGCTGAACAAAGAATATACCAGCAAGCATGGCGAACCGGGAAAAACCCACAAGGTCTCAACCCTACACAAAGAATTGTAGGTAACTGAGTAAAGCTGGCAGCAGCAGAGACCACAGAACCTGCTTGGTATAAACAAGCTGAAGAGTTCACAGAAGATGAGCAGCATGAAGGGAGCATGGGGGTCATGAAATTATCCTCATCCCAGGAATTTCCAATGTACATGAAGTTATAATGTTGTTTGTGTGCATGCATGTTTGTGTGTGTGTGTGTACGTGTGTTTGTGTGCATATAGTATGTATAATATGAACTGCTGACTTAGAGTCACATATATCCCAGATATTAATAATAGCGTACAGGATAAAAAATAAACAATATGTTTAAAGGCACATAAAAGAACTCTTTGAAGTTATGAGTGAGAAACAAGAGTCTAACAAAACAGCCAGGCTGATTTCAAAAGAGCCTAACGTCCTAGACACGAAGAGTATAGAAGCGGAATTTAAAAACTCAGGCAACTTTGGAAACGGCTAAGAGTGAAATAGTTGAGTAAAATGTGAAACTAATTTTATTGAACACAGAGAGTCAGAAGCCGACAATGCAAAAGACAGGTTAGGAGAAAACAGCGTAGAAGGAGTCCGCAGAAAACTCATCTCATTCGAACCTGAAAGGAGGCAACAGAGGAAATGAAGAAGGAAACAAACATCTGAGAAATTTTCACAACAATTACAACAACCATCAGGTCCGTGAAATGACGACGTGGAGGAGAGACCATAGGAGTCAGAGGGGTTGGAGCATCCCAGGAGAACATGGTCCACTGAATCGATGAAGCAGGGCTCACATGTGCTCAGAGACAGAAATGGCAAGCATAGGACCCGCACGGCTCTGCACCAGGTCCTCTGTGTGTATGTCACGGCTGTTAGCTTGGTGTTTTTGGAGGACTCCTAACAGTGGGAAGGGATGTGTTTCTGACTCCATTGCCAGCTCTTGAGACTTTTCCTCCTATTGGGTTGCCTGTTCAGCCTTTCTATGAAAACTTTTGTCTTGTCTTATTGTATCTTGTTTTGTCCTGTTTGGCTGTCATCTTTTGGAGGCCTGTTTTTTTCTGAAGAAGAAGTGGAGGGGGAGTGGATCTGAGGGAAAAGGGAGAAGTAGGAGGAGCTAGGAGGAGCGGAAGGAGGGGAAACTGTGGTTGGGATGTATTGTATGAGAGAAGAATCTATTTTCTTTTTTTCTTCTTTTTTAAAAACAATCTTTTTTATTTTACATGCCAATCTCAGTTCCCCCTTCCTTCCCCTCCTCCAGCTACCCTCCATTTTCTTTCCACCCCACCTCCCATCCACTCCTTAGAGAGTGTGAGGCCTCCCATGGGGAGTCAACAAAGTCTGTCACATCACTTAAGCAGGACCAAAGCCCTCCCACCTGTATCTAGACTGAGCAAGTTACCTCTCCACAGGGAATGGGCTCCAAAGAGCCAGTACATGCACTAGGGATGTGGCCCCCAGACTGCCTAAGCCGCACAACTGTCATCCACATTCAGAGGGCCTAGTTTGGTCCTATGCAGGTTCCCCACTGTCAATTCAGAGTCAGTGAGCTCCCATTAGTTAGAGTCAACTGTTACTGTGGGTTTTTCCCTTCATGGTCTTGACCCCCCTTTTTTTTTTTTTTTTTTTTTTTTGGTTTTTCGAGACAGGGTTTCTCTGTGGTTTTGGAGCCTGTCCTGGAACTAGCTCTTGTAGACCAGGCTGGTCTCGAACTCACAGAGATCCGCCTGCCTCTGCCTCCCGAGTGCTGGGATTAAAAGCGTGCGCCACCACCGCCCGGCTTGACCCCTTTTCTTATATTATCGCTCAGTCCTCTCTTCAACTGGACTCTGGAAGCTCAGAACAATGATTAGCTATGGATCTCTGCATCTGCTTCCATCAGTTACTGGATGAAGGTTCTATGATGACAATTAGGGTAGTCATTAATCTGATTACAGGGGAAGGCCAGTTCAGGAATCCTCTCTAATAAATCTACTTTTAAGTAAAAAATTACATAATTTTTTAAAAAGATTTATTTATTTATTTATTATGTACACAATATTCCTTCCATGTATGCTCGCATGCCAGAAGAGGGCACCAGATTTCATTATGGATGGTTGTGAGCCACCATGTGGTTGCTGGGAATTGAACCCAGGACCTTTGGAAGAACAGTCAGCACTCTTAACCTCTGAGCCATCTCTACAGCCCCATACATAATTTTTTTTAAAAAAAATAAGTCACTGACATTTAAATCCACCATAAAGTATAATATAGCACAGAGACTTCTTCAATGTAGCCCAAAGGAAAAGCACAAAAGCGATGATATACAGTACAGCTACCTTTTCCATGGCAACAATTGAAGCCTAAAACACAAAGAACAAAGTCTCCAAGGACTGGGAAGAAATCACTGTCGGCAGAGGGTGGTAGCTCTCATCAAGTCTTTCAATATTATGGATTATACACATCTTAAAACCCTTTCTTCCCTCAGTCTCACACCAGTCTGAAATAGTTTGGCATCAAGGTTCCTCTGAGAATGCTTTAGGAAGGTGAAAATGGATCTGATACACACAACGGAAAGGAAGCAGAGATTATGGTAAACAGGGCACAGGCAGACACTGCATCAAAGGAATGGTCAGTCTGTTAGCATCCAAACAGAAGTAGATAGACCTAACAGGCAAGAGCTGTGCTGCATCTTCCGGATGGAAGAAGATTATCCCACAATGCCATGTCATTGGAAAGATGAGTGAAAATACTCATTAATCTTTGACTTTGTTACATTCATATAGCATTTCTTTGTGGTCACTAAGATGGTAAAATATAAAGTGAATAGTCTTCAACAAGCAGAGATAAAAAGCCGGATGAAAAACAAAATCATTTAATGTATGACCATGAAAGAGATTTAAAAAAAAAGGACAGAGGTAAAAAACCTAGGAAATTTAAATAATGTGATATAGAAATGGGCACAAATAAATAAGAAAATGGAGTCTCCTCGTCTTCCCGTTGAAATATCTAAGAATGGCTTATACCGCTTTGAGAAAAAAGTACTGGACACAATCTTGCTCTCTCTACATCTCATCATAAAGACACAATTAACAAAGTGACATTCAAGAAAGCTTATGCAGAAATACTCTGAACATCTAACACCATAGAGATATATCATTCTGGGAAGTCGGAATTCTGAAATATTTGTAAATGCATATTCAGACATATGGAGGAGATAAGACCCAAGTCTAAATAGGAGATTCACGCATGTTTCACATATATGTTATATACATAACCCAAAGGAATTTTAAACATCATTTTAAATATTTTTTGTCCACACAAAGATTCCACAGTGAAGGATTTTCCTCATATGGTATCAATGTTTCAATATATTTAGGCTGTGGCACATTTTAGATTTTGGATTAGAGATGCTCAACCAAGTAGAAAACTGGCAAATAGAAAATATCAATAGAATAAAAACATGGATCTGGGGAAAATAAAAATAATAGAGTGAAAAATGTCTCAGGAGACTGACAGAAAGGAAGGGTAAACCACTATTATATGAGATGAACCAAAGACATTACTGGAGATCAAGCACACTGGGAAATACTATTGTCAGCTTTGTGTAACTTACTCAAATGACTTGGCTAAAATGGCAGATTCTCTTGAGACACAAATTGCAAAAACAGGCTTAAGAAGTGGAACCCCTCGCTAATGACGATGCATACTGGCTAGGTTTTTGGTCAATCTAACAGAGGCTACAATCATTTGTGAAGAGAAGAGCTCTATTGAGAAAATGCCCCCACCTGATTTGCAAGGCAAGACTATAGTGCACTTTCTTGATGATTGATATGGGAGGCCCAGCTCACTGTGGTGGTTCCATCCCTGGGCTGATGGTCTTGGATGCTATAAGAAGACAGGCTGAGCAAGCCATGAGGAGCAAGCTAATAAACAGTGTTCCTCCATGGATTCTGCTCCAGTTCCCGCCTTGAGTTTTTGCCCTGACTTCCTTGGATGATAGGCTTAAGCTGTAAGATGAAATAAACCTTTTCCTCTCCAAGTTGCTTTGGGTCATGGTGTTTTATCACATCAATAGAAACCTAAGATACAGTGCAAGTGAAAAAGAACCCTGAATTTGTAATGAAAACCTTCCCTCTAACTGAAGTTCAGGCCAAGAGAGCTGCTCTGGTGAGTCCAATTTAATATTCAGAGCCAGAGGAGAGAATAGCATCCAATTTATTTTCTAAAAGCTGGTGTTTCCACAACACCTAAGCCAGAAGTACCTCATAAGCAAACACACTCGTGTCTCACAAAATATATCCCCAAATATTAGCGAATGAAATTTAGCAATATTAATTTTTATGATCTAATATATTATGACCAAATAGCAATCCCAAATTATCATGAAAAACCAATGCAGTTCCCTAGGTTCATAAAATAAAGTCCTATTGTTATGCAAATAAGGGCATACCAGAACTTGTCAATACTCAAATATCTAGGCAAAAATTAGTAACAGGGATAGAAAAAATAGACTGACTAAATCTAGACAAGGGACTTGAATAGGCTTTTCTCCAAAGGTCTACAAATGGTCAACAGGCATGTACACACAAAATATCCAACCATTAGAGAACCATTCGGGAACTGGAAATCAAAACCACAATGAGATAGCACTTCATGCTAATTAGAATGGATATTTAGAGTAAACACAGAACAAGTGGGTGAGGGTGTACAGAAATAAGGACCTTTGTACGTAGCCAGCAGTAATGTCAAGCAGTGCAGTTGCCACGGAAACAGTATGACAGTTCTTTAAAACTTACAAATAGAATTGACAAATAATTCAGCAAACCCACTTCATGATACACACCTCCAAGCAGCGAAAGCAGGGCCTCCAAGTAATACTTGTACACTTACGCTCATGAGAGCATTAATCCAAATCAACTAACAGTAAACATAATCAAGCATCCATCATAATATGAATGGACACGATAGAGCATATTCATGTTAGAGGATGTTATTCTGCCTCAACAAAGGAGGAGACTGGTAGATGTTACACTATGGATAAAACACAAAGGTACTGGGCGGAGGTAAAATGAACCATTTGCAAAGAACAGATAATATGTGATTCCACTCACCCGAGATCCCCGGTTACCAGGGGATGGAGTGTCAGTTTTAATGGAGACAAGAGTCCTTATTTATAATGCGGGCAAAATGTTTGGGGTGGGTGTGGCAACAGCTGCCAAACATCATTAATTTGCATAATGTCATGGAACTATTCCCTTAAAAACTAGCAAAATTTCTCACAGTGAAGGGGGAAATATAAACGGTCTTTTAGATAGATGGGGTCTACTTTGTAAAAGTCCTTACACATATATAACAAGGAATAAGACAAAGATGCTGTCTCTCAGTATCTCCCTTTACATGCTACTGGCAATGGTGCCTAGTGCAATAAGTCAAGAAAAACAAAGGCATGCATAGAAGATGGCATTTTGTAGCCTTTTCCCCATCCCTTATATTCTTTTCACTCCCCATTTTGCAGCATTGCCTGAGTTTTAGCAGAGTAGAACAAATAAGTGTCTTGTTTAGAGCTAGGCCCTCATGTATGAAACTGTCAAAGAACAAGAAGATTTAATAAAATGTGGAAAATTCTAAGGCATCTATATAACGCCACTGTAAGAGCTTTGAAGAGAAACTTAGCATTAAAGATCCCTCTATAGAAATCAGTTATGTATGTATTGAGAAATTGTTTAAAAATTAATACAGTTAATTAGTAGTAGCATTCAGAATATGAATAAAGTAAGGATCTATTTCATCTATATAGAAAAATTGTAAAAACATTGATGAGGGACATTAAGAAAAAATGCCGGAAACCAGACCCTATATAATGGAAGACCAAAGATTTGGTTTCATTAATATGGATATGAATATTGACTCACAGGACTGAGGGGTGGTAGAACACTGACTATCAAAGATTACATGTTTTGGAGGGGACAGAAATATTTAATATCTTTGTGCCACTGCTTTTTACTGTATCCAAAGTTCCATGACTTTAAAAAAAAATGTTTCAATTAATGTGTTTTTTATTTCTAGAAAGATTTTTTTTAGCTTCTGAAATCAGTCTGGATATTTTTATATTCTCTTGTTGCTTACTCATATTTTTATTTATTCATCTCATATGCCTTTAAACATACTTATTATCTTATAATCTTTTATCTTTTTTCTTTATCAGTCTACCTACATAGACATATACATAAAATATCAATAAGTAAATAATGTCTCAGGACAGTGTATAAAAGCACAGAATTAGGTTGGGCGGGCTTCCATAAAGTATAAAATTAATGTTTGACAAAGTCTGGTAACACTTAAGCTGACTCCCACAATGGCTAGATCTGTCCATGCCACTGGGGCACACTAAGAATAGCTAAAGGATTGCCCTATCTTTTCCATACATGGATGGGAGCTTTGTGACTCACACATTATTCACATTGCACGAAATTCCTACAAGGAAACAGCTGTGTAAAGCCAGGGAAATCCTTGCATAAACAAGAATTCCACACTGGGGTGGTACTGCCAGCCAGTTCTGAAATAACAGATTTCTTATCAATGGTCCCCACAGGATAAGTGGCATACAGCCTCTAGGAAAAATAGGTTCCTGTCTTACACCACACAGGAAATTCAAGTGGAAGGAGCATAGATTTAAATACAGAAAAGAATGGGGGCCAGGGAAACCTCTCTAAGCCTTTTGGGGAAAAGACAAAGGTAGGTAGTTAAAGCAACAAAGAGTGTGGAAAATTACCAGAAGCAGACATGATGACTAAAGGCAAGATGGCATCCTGGGAGAAATCCTGGAACAGAAAAGGGATGTTAGTGAGGACTCCAGGAATCCGAGCATCACTTGGCACTTTGCTAATCCTATTGATGGAACCAGTCTTGAGGTCTTACTTTAGATCTGGGATTCTCCACAGGAGGCAGTCTTACTCCCCGGGCAATGTCTATAGACATCTGGGACCCGTACACCTTAGCGGGTCAGGGAGAAACACCGCTAGCAACTATGAATGGAGACCAGGAACACTCCAAACACTGCTACATGACAGCTATAAAATGCCCCGATATCTAGGTTGAGATGCTGCTAGCCAAGTGTATTGTGGGTGAGGGATGAAGATGGGCCCAGAAGGAGTTAGAAGCGTGTCAAGGCTACTTGGAAACCTTTCTTGCTTTCTTGTGACTCTTTGATC
This sequence comes from Chionomys nivalis, assembly GCF_950005125.1. NCBI lineage: Eukaryota > Metazoa > Chordata > Mammalia > Rodentia > Cricetidae > Chionomys > Chionomys nivalis. Next base: position 62,653,545 of record NC_080093.1, on the reverse strand, counting down.
ATTTGAAATTATTTAAAAATTAGATGTCTTAACAGCTACAAACTTTTATCATGAATACCATTTTCATTCATTAAAATGTGTGGAGAGTTCTGTAAGAGCAATGTGTGGTGCTCGAGGATGCTTAGTGAAGCCAGAGTTCATGTGGAGACAGCAGTGCTGTCCTTTGGGAATCCACGCTCATGAACCTCATGATGATGTCTCTCTTCTCACAAAAGTCCTAGAAATCTTCCTAAGAAAACCACATGAAATGTCCATATTTCTTTCTAAGGACATTCATCAACACATTGTTCTAAATTTTTTAATGAAAATAATCTGTTCAATAATAAATTTTTGGCTTTCAATGTTAAGTAAATTATACAATAGAAGGCTTTGCAATAATTAGGTATTTAACATGGAATCACATACAACCTAAGTGGAAAATTCATGTATATGATTTCATTTTTGTTTTAAAAAAAGGAAAGGAAAAGGAAAGTATTATATTTAGAAAAAAGAAAAGCTTGGTACATTAACAAGAGAATTCACACAACCGGTGGGAAGACTTACTGAGTAGCAGAGTCAAAGTTAACTTTCATGTTTCTATTTTTACTTCAATGTTATTTTTTACAATGCATGTTTTACTTTTTTCAATAAGAAATAACATGGTAAAAGAGAAAAAGCAGAGGAGCTAATATATCTAAACATTTTTCTAAGCATCATTTTCACAGAATGCTAAACCTGGAAGAAACCATAGCCAACAATAGAGCCACAACCCAAGCACGTTTTAATGATGCTCAAAGTGGGCTTGGACACAGAAGAATAGGTCACATTCAGTGACCTCCAAATGCACTACCCTGTGATATTTCATGCATTTGGTGGACTATCTCTCCAAATTCCATGGGTGGGGTCTGCTGCTCTACAATTCCAAGTGTTTCACTTGCTCCTATATGCCCAAGAGCATTCATGCTGATCCACTAGTGACAGAGAAAATCACATGCTCACATTTTCATGGGCCATTTGAACGAAAACATCCAAGCATAGACTGTCCAGGCAAAAATACATAGGCCTCTATCTTCCTCAACTCCACAACATTCCAGAGTCAATGAAAACACCACTCCACTTTACTTAACTGCCAGTTTGATCCTTGGAGTAAGGAGTGAATATATATATTACATAAAATGATACAATCTCTATCTATTCAACCCATGTGTTCATACTCACAAAAGATAGGGTAGAGCCAGGGAAGCATGCTTTGCACAAAAGCCATCATCATGAGTTTTTACATTTTGCAAGAGCTGAATCTCAAAGTTGGCACTGGATTTTTTTTTTCAACTTTAAAATTTTGGAAACTTTTGTTGTTGCACTGTCTAAGGCTCTGTCTGAGAAAACCCAAGTTGTTCAGAAAATGCACAGCTCTGAGAAAGAGAGAATGTTGAGTGTCTTTTTCTTGTGGTGCCCATATGAATAATGTCATATAATAATTGATAACCACACACTTAATGAAGGCTTCTGAGAACCCACAGGAACACAGGGAAGCTGGGTTTTGGTGGCACACATCTGTGATCCTAGAACTTGGAGAGGCAGAAGCAGAAGGGTCACAGCTAGTTTGTTCCAGGATAGCCAGGGCTACAAAATGATATTCTGTCTCAAGAAAACCACAACCAACCAGTCAACCAACCAACCAAATGTTGAATCCAAGTTGACAGGCGATCCAAGCATGCAGTCCATACATGCAAATATTACAATGCATAGAGAAAATGGTTACAGGAAAACTAATTTTGGTAGCTTTTGTGTTTAATTTCTGATTCGATGGATAACCTATTGAAGATAATATATAAGTTCCTCCAGTGGTTATGACCAGGGACATTCCCACAGATCATGTGTCACAACAATCAGAGTGGGCAAGAGCAAGTAGACACTTCAGGGGGCAAAGTGTAGTCCCAATTGTAGTGACAAGGGTAGTGTCAATTTCAGAAAGAACACCATTATTACACATCTGACCTTCAGGACAACTCAACCTTGAAGAGTCTGTAATAGCTCTAAGAATCAAGGCACATAGAAGAGATAAACTCAGCTCCCCAAATGGCTCAAACAAGACAAACTGGCTTGGAGGCAATGGCTCTTACACAGGATCAGTTGATGTGAGATTCCCCTCTGTATGCTGCGAATACCATTGGTTAATAAAGAAACTACTTTGAGCCTATAGCAGAGCAGGGCAGAAACAGAGGTAGTCAGGGAAAACTAAACTGAACGCTGGGAGAAAGGAGGCAGAGTCAGAGAGAAGCCATGTAGCCCTGCCAGAGACAGATGCCAGTACTTTACCCAGTAAGCCACAGCCTCGTGGCAATAAACAGATTAATAGAAATGGGTGAGATTAAGATATAAGAGTTAACTGATAAGAAGCTAGAGCTAATGGGCCAAGCAGTGATTTAAACAATACAGTTTCTGTGTGGTTATTTCAGGGCTGAGCAGCTGGGAACAAATAAGTGGCCTCCTATAACAATCAACGTTGTATATGTGATGTCCTTCCTGGGTAAGACCAATTTACTATACTCTCCAAAGACAGCCCCGAACTGTGCATTGAAGTGCCCCACTTGTGGACTGGGGCCTTTACCAACATGGATGCTTCCACCTTGCTATGTTCTAATGGCCAATAAATGGAGTACTGATAGCAATATGAAAAGCATTTTTACATTGAACAGTAAACTCTTCTGAAAGCAGAGTTTAAAAAGAATTTGAGTCAGTTCCATCATCTTCACCTGTCTCTTGCTTTCCAAAGTTGGCTATCAACACCAGAGAAGATCAAATCTCATCCAAAGGTCTCAGATTTGCTCTAAGGTTACTGGGGCCAAAGAACAGCTTCACCAAGACAGAGGACAAAAATGTATCATCTATTTCTCACCTTTTTGATTTTTCAGTTTCCAGGTTGTCTGTACATAAAACACTTTTCCTTAAGTAACTCATCGCTATTCCACTTTGTCCTCCCAAGGACTGTGTTCAAGTTCATTTCCAACAAATAGTTCAGATCACACTGAAGACGAATGATAACTACGACAGTGTAGAGTCCCACTGTGAATTCACTCACGTGGGTAGCTTGATACATGTCAATCACCCAGAGGAGGTGGTGGATAAAGAACTGAGTGGATTAAAATGCAGTGTGGGTCCTGCATCCAGAGCCCATGGTACCTCTGCTGGTGGCCCTCACCATGGTTGTGACTCATCCCTGTCTAGACAGCAGCTTCTACTGTTTCCTAATTGAAAAATCCAAACCATTATCTGGTCAGTCTTCAGTTCTTGAATCCGTTTCTCTACATGAATCCCTGGCAAACTTGAACAAATGGAGCATTAGTAACGACTTTCTCCCTGACATTGTAGAGACACAGCCCATTCACACAATGGAAGGTGTTACTCAGAAAACAAAGCACGCGGGAGTGGGGGGAGAAATGGGGTGATGAAAATGGACAAATTTGGCTCCTTGGAGATGATGGAGTGATCTGAGAAGTGTATTTCTCATCCTGGAAGAGACAACGGCACCTTATGAAGACCTATCAGTAAGCAAACAAGCACGATTTAAAACCTTCCACATCTTTGTGTAACACATCTCAGTGTTTCCTCTTTCTCCACATTCATTTAACCATCTGAAAGATGACAAACTTGCTCCATGGTAATAATTGCTTGTTCTGACTGACTTCTCAGGGGAAACAGTTTCGAGATCCTCACTTTCCAGTTTGCAAACCAACTGGGGATTCTGGAGTTTTCACGACCTACCTGTTGGTGGTGAATCCTACATGGCTCCCTTCCTTCCCCAGTTGTTAGGTTCAGGTGTGAGGAGAGGTGGTACAAGGGAAGCGACACAAGGCATTTAAGTGGCCCTGATGTCACATGAGCTGCTTTGTTGGCTCATCAGAATAGCTTGATCTCCACCTAGCACCCAGACCCTGACTATCTACTCTGAGCCCCATGGTGGTCTGTAGGGTGGGAACAATGGCTCACACAGTTCCTGCCTTTTCAGAGTATGAAGCCTAGAAGGAAGAGGGTCTCCGGTGAGAAAAGGGGTCACATTAAAACACTCACCTACACACCTGAGTTTTGTTTCAGCACCATAGAATCAGGGAACAGCCCAGTGCCTAGAGTCAGTGCTGACACAGTAAGTCGGGGAAAGAGAATGGGTGTGCAGGTGTGCAGAACTCTGGTATGGAGGCAGCAGAAGGTGCTAGAGCTGAGCAGATGCCCCAAGCCTTAGTGACAATGGTGACTGGCACACGGTGGCAGACTTCGTGGCTGTCAATAAATGGGGCATCTGGGATGGCTGCCGTGATGAACAGTTTAGGAAACAGAAAAAGAGCAAGAGAGAATTAGACAGGCTTTGGCTAGAAGCTATGAAGTAGCTCTAGATTCAATGGTGGGTGGGGATCAGAGACAGAAGCATGGCTCCCTTTGCTTGGCATCACTCCAATCACCTTCTGAGAATTACCCTGGAAATACCGTTTCTCTGACTGCTACTATGATAGAAAACCCCAGCCTTGCTCCTTCCACAATGAATTAATGCACTAGGAAAGAAGAATTCAAGCGACCATCTGGTTGACCTCTCCCACTGAAATGAGGAGGTCCTTGCAGGCAAATGATCTAAGTTTCTAAGAAGATTATGCTTGAACAGGAGAGGCATATTTTATCAAAAGACCCAGGTGACAGATATTTGGGTTTTGTGGGTTGCACAGTTTCTTTTCCAATTCTCAGCTCTGGCATTATGTATAGAAGTAGCTGAGGGACATTGTACAAACAAACATCAATGGTTGTGGGATCGGGCCAAGTCACTGCTGACACCTGCTCTCTTCAAACTGTTGAGTGAGAGGAGCTTCCAATTTCTATGTGCGTTCACATACACACTCAAACAGCCCCTGTCTCATGTTGTGGCTAACAAAACAAACAAAAACTCATTTCCCCCGATTCTTTCTTCAGAAAAGGTAAGAAAAATACCAACCTAAGACTGTTTACTTGGTCATGACCATGCACACACCTTATCAGATGGACAGGTTAGTGGCAATCTCACTGGGAAGTGCTGCAGACAGGAACAGCCTCAGGACATCCAGAGGGACATACATGATGTTGGATAGCCCAATCCCTACAGCTGACAATCCATCTGGTCCATTGGCAAGCCCTGCCTGGCTCACCTACAAAACATGTCTCTGCTGAGTCCATTTTTTGTTGTTTGTGTATATATATGGTTTCAAGGCTGACCACTTTATGCTGGACAACCAAAAGGGATAGCTCTGCTTCCCTTGCAGAGGCTAACTCTTCCTCTATCAGCAGTTAGCACTTCCCTGTAACTCATAGGCGTTACCCTATGAGACTTGAGACTTTGCCCCTTCCTAGCTAGCATGTCTAGTGATACTGTCGTGTTTTTGTGGGGTTTTTTTGGTATGTGGTGTGTGTGTGTGTGTGTGTGTGTGTAAAACTACTCAGGAAAGAAGAGGTTATCAGTTTGAGAATGGAAGTAGTTGGAGGAAGGGAACTTTGGAGGGGCTGGAGGAAAAGGAAGGGAAAAATGTGAAGTGATTATATTTTAGCTTAAAATGTTTACAAAATTTAAAAAAAACAAACAAGGCTGTGGGTCCATTCTCACAGCCGAGTGAATGAACAGACGTCAACTGGAGGGAATATTTCACTGCTATCTTTCTAGAGTGAGAGAACGACAGTCCATAGACTGCTACAGTCCTGTGCTGGATGGAACCTAGGAAGACTCCTGACTTCTTTCAGTGGAAAATGGCAGAGAGGCCAGCTCTGACATGCACTGCCCAGTACACTCTGGGTAGACACCCCTCATCAGTCCATCTTAGAGAACTAGCCAGTAAGTGAAGCTCCTCAGTCAAGGTTACATCTATTCTCTGGGATCCAAAGTCCCAGCCCTCTTGCTCCAGCCCAGAGCAACACTGAAGGACCATTCCCACCCCCGAGGTTGCTATGGCCTTGTTTTTTCTGTCCAGAGAGTGCCTTTCTTATCTGTCCATGCCTTCTCCCTCTTCCTTCAATTCAGGTCATTCTCACAAAGCACTCCCTAGGATATAGACTTTCCATTGATCTTCCCGTCAGAGTCTGAGTTCTCAAAACATAGGATACAATATTGGCAAGAAGTTCTAGATCAGAAATCAGTAAATTACAGGCAGACTATGTCTGGCATACCATTTGCCTTTGTAAATAAAGTTTTATTGGCAACAGCCAAATCAGTCAATGCATCACAGTGCTTTCCCACCAGAACAGCAAAGTTGAGTAAATGCCATACAAATCAGAGGGCCTGTGAAGATGAATACACTTTCCTTTATAAGAGGAGGAGAAGGGCGAGAGGAATAGTGAGAAGGAGAGGAGGAGAAGTGTAGTGGGAGGCCATTCATTCATTTCCTGGCAGCCCAGACTCCCGAAATAATCACTCAGAAACTATATTAATAAAATCACTGCTTGGCCTATTAGCTTTTGCATATTTATACATAATTTTTACATCTTGAATTAACCCATTTCTATTCATCTGTGTATCACCACGTGGCTATGGCTTACCAGCAAGGTTCTGCATGTCTGTCCATGGTGGTGGCTCCTTACTCTGCCTTCTTTCTCCCAGCATTGTTTAGTTTCCCCTGCCTACCTCTATTCTGCCCTGCACAGGCCCAAGACAGTTTCTTTATTAACCAATGGTATTCACAGCATACAGAGGGGAATCCCACATCAGAGAAGAGAGGAAAAGAGAGGGGAAAGGAGGTAAAAAGAGGAGAGGGAAAGAGACGGAGGAGAAATGAGAAAAAAATGAAGGGAGGGGGAATGAAGAGGAAAGAAGAGGAGGGGGGAGAAGAGAAAAAAACAACTATAGGTTGCTTCATGTAAGTCTAGATCATCAGAGGGAGGAAATATATTTTCAAAATAGAGTTTCTTCCCAAGCCTTCTGAGCCCTCTAGAAATAAGTCCCCCTGGATCCAGGAGGCCATCTACTTCTCAGGTAAGCCTGATGTGTAAGTGAAATGAAGCTAGCTCACTACAGACCCCTCACGCCTCAGAACACAAACAGACTTGATATCCATGTGGTGGCCTGGCAGGAGCGTCTCCCTTCCAGCTATGCAGACTAGTGCCTTTAGAGCAGTGGTTCTTAACCTTCCTAATGCTGTGACCCTTTAATACGGTTCATGTTGCAATGACCCCAACCATAAAAGTATTCCATTGCTACTTCATAATTATAGTTTTGCTATGGTTATGAATTGTAATGTAAATGTTCAATATGTAACCCCAAGGGGTTGCGACCCACAGGTTGAGAACCACTGTTTTAGAGCATGTGCAATTGCCAAGGGTCTACTGGTCCAGAAGGCCTGCCACAAAGCAGGAAGTCAGGCAAGCAGATGTGGGCAGAACATTCCTTAGTCTTTTCTTCAATATCATCTAATATTGTATCTTTCTCTCTGTCTACTCAGATGTCTCAGGAACGAAGGGAACTTCAGAGATGAACCACAGGACAAAACAAACTAGGTAAAACTTAGTGTATCATAATCAATAGTGGAGCAATCATACACACAGTCATGTCAAAACCGTCCGGATCAATATGAAATCCCACAGAGTGGCACCAAGACCCAGATTTCAGATAGAGAGAGATCTCTGAGCTCATGAGCTTTAGCCAAATCAATAACACAGAACCCCATTTGTAGCCCACTGGCCACCACTCCAAGATACGTTCTTAAGCAGTCTTCAAATACCACCTTCTACGGTAACAGTAAAGACGGGGCCAATACTGGGCACCACCAATGCCTGACTACTGTGCTGAGGATCGTTGCTGGCAAGGACACAATAGGAGCCATGGACACAGCTTTGGCACTGGATGGATACACGAACTTGGGTAAGTCGTTTAATTTTCAAGCCTTATTTGTCTTGTCTATAAAAGAAGCTTCACTGATATGTTCCCTACAGAACTGTCTAGATGATTTAAAACAGTGGCTATAAACCAAGGTCTGGTACTGTGGATTTTTATAGCACACACCATGATTATTCATGATGCTGATAATGAGTACAAGGGTGGTAACAGTGGTGAAAGTTTACCTCGCTACAGGGGCAGAGATTTGTATGGTTTTTACCTCGATGGTGCCAGCAGGATGCTCACTAACAGTGAAGACAAAGCACTAAGGACCAACGATGTATGCAAAAAGAAAACCAATTCTTAACCTCACTCCCGAGGAGAAGCAGGCGCCCATGTGTCTGCGGGGATGTTTTGTCCCAGGCAGACAGGACTATCTTCTGTTTTACATGACATGGCTGCATGTAACTCATCTCTCCTCATTTCAGGAGTCTTCCGGAGTGCATGCATCTCTTCAAGGCTCACCCAAGAATAACATCTGTAGAACTTTCTATCCAGTGACCTAATGACTAACAGCCCAAACTATCTTGACTTTGTCTATGGACTCTCCCACGCAGCATCTACAAAGGCAGCTGGATATCAGCAAAGCAAGTTCAGAGGGGCTCCTGCTTGAAAAGGGTTTGGATTAAAGGAGTTGGCTTCGGACACTATGAAGGATGATGCCCGTTAATAGTGTGTGTAGCCACAGGAAGCCATCAAGAATGCCTCAGATACAGTTCCAGTTACAGACAGGAAGATGCACAGCTCCTCTGAGTCTTAATGAGCATCACCACGGTCCTAGAGTACTTGCATTAGGCTAAAAGGCTCTGCGAGGGTCGCAGCTGAGCTTGCAAGTGCACCCTGGGATGATGGTGTGCCCTGTACCAGGACAGAACGGGATCGTTAGAACCAGCGGGTTGCCACTCATGCTCGTAAATGGTGGACAGGAATTCTGCAGAAGTCTTTCTCATTATTCAACAAGAAATGTTGCTCACTGAAAATTAGTGTAAGAAAGAGATAAGTGAGAGTGTATGCAAACCAGGTAGGTAAATGCATGTGTGTGTGTACACATTCTCAACAGAGACTTGTGGCCCAAACACCAAACTAACCTCTCTTTTTATGGAACACCACTTTCTAAAAGACACATGGGTCTCTGCTTTCCTTTGGGCCTGAGGGTTAGGAATATTTTCTTTGCGCATCTCCTCAATCCTTGATGTTTTCTGTGGTTGTTGGATATTCAGGTAGAAATTGCTGACGCTCACATCGTACTTTTTCCCTTCTAAAGGTCCAGCTGGGGCTGATAGAGAACGGGAAATAGCATTAAGCTTGAAGACATTCACCAACACTAATTACTGAATGAACGATACAAGCTCAGAGCGGTGGTGTTGCTGTCCATATTCATTGAGCTAGAAAATAAGAGAATGTGCTCAGGGCTCCCCGAGTCTTTGCAGCTTTCTTCAAATGATAGGACGAGGCCCCGTGATTTAGAGTCAGGCTCTAAACGTGAGGCTCTACAATACATTACTATTCTGATGGATGTCAGCCCCACAGGAGGCAGAACTAACCTCCCTTAACCCACCTAAGCAAACCCTTTACGGGAACAGCCAGCCTCTTTACGAAGCCAGAGGGAAGCCGCTCTGCTCCGAGATGGGTGTTTTGTGATCTAGCTCCAGTTATTTTTAAAAGAGCCTTTGGTGAAATTTTCTAAAAATCCAAGTGATTATTCTATACCATGAGACAGAGCGTCAAGTCGTGCTCACCACAGAGTGCAGTTTCTCTATTTCTGGAATCGTCATCAATAAGGAAGATGAAGAGCCCAGCTTGAGTGGTTGCCTTAAATACTAACGCGGAGTTTATCTTTGTAGTGCGGAATGACTGTTTGTGTCTTCCTGCACGCAATGAGCCTGTTGATTCTGGCATCTCAATTATTTAATCAATTCAAAAGCTATATCGAACTTACTTTACAGATCTCTCAGCAGCCAATATATCTACCCTTGTTAAAATTAATTGCATCATTTAACATTTCCACACGCATTATAGTTTTAAGTGTTTCACGGTCATTTTTTATTAATTAATAAACCCTTAATGGACAAAAATTCATACTATAAAATTATTACACATATGCTGCATTTTCAGTTTTACTATTATTTCTTTGAAATATTTTCCCCAAGTGGAAAGTCTATGACTCATAAAGCAGTCACTCTCACAGAAAATACGGGACTGGAAATAGAAGTTTACTCAGAGACAGAGAAATCTGTGCCGCTTGCTGCCCTCTGACAGACTCACTTCCTCTCCTGAAAGCCAAGGGGTCTCAGGGAAGCCCACCTGGGAGAGTCTGTCTGGCCCTGAAATCACAGACATAGAAACAAATCCCAGCCAGGATCCTCCAGACACAGCTCAGGACACATGATTCCTTTTGCTGCTATTTGGGAAGGAAGATTCCAACTTTCCCATTAGAAAATGTGCTGTAATTATTACATAGGCGTGTGCACACACACAAATGCACACACACAAATACACACACAAATGCACACACAAACACACTCACACTTCATTCCATTATAGAGCCCAGGTGCAGTTTTGAAATGTTGAAGCTAACACATTTATCAATGGTGTGATTGAAAAGTGAAAAATCTTAGAATTCTAGACAATCCCTCAACATTCAGGTGTTGGACCCCTGAAGAGTTTTAAAAACTATCTGGGTGGGGTGGCATTTTATTTGTCTTACCCTGCTCTGGAATGTGACGTGAGCATGCTCTATTCCAGCTGCTATGGGAGCCACTGTTTGCTAAGGGTTGCCTGTGGCCTGACACTATCTTGCTGGGACAGGGAACTTGAGTGAAGGTCTCTCACTATCTCTACGTGTCTTATCTGAGAACAGGTTCCCAATCAGACTTCAGCACCAACTTGTGAGTTGTTGATTTGAGGCAGAGACAACCAAATGCTCGCTGTGAACACTCTACTGGGATGGGTGAATAGAAGAAAATGAACAGGATTCTCTTAGCCCAACACTGACACTGGGCCCCCTCCGGCAAGGGGACAACTACTCACCTGCCCGGTAACTCCAGCCGGGAATATGGATGGAGAGTTGGTCGGCATGGCTGCTAGTGGTACACGTTGTAAGCTCTTCTTTCTCTTTTCTTACTGGGACCTGGTTCCTTCTCACATCTGCAAATTTGACTTTTTCCAGGGGAGGGGAGCTAGTCCGAGGGCACGTGCCACTCCCCAAATGTACTGGCACCAATGCTGGGCTCTCCTTCCAGTGACCTTCCTGCGGCTGGCCCAATTGTGGACCTAGGAGGTCCTGCTTTCCCTCCAGGAGCTCCTGCGGCAGGGCTCTGCTGATTGGTTCGCCATTAGCTGTGCTGTCTACGCCATCTGCTGTTAACCTGTGGGAACTACAGCGGAGGCTGAGAGACAGGACAGACCTGTGGACTTTGGGGCTAGCAATCTGAGGTTGCTCAAGCGGGACGGAAAGCGATTTGTCCAAATAGTAAATGGCATTGGGACACTGCTGAGACACCCGGAGGTGGACACATGAGCTGAACACCAGTGGCACTTTTCTTGATGGTGAACTGTCTGAAGAAACACTGTCCTCTTTGTCACCCATGTGGGAGATCCAGTACTCCTGCCTCGCACACAGCCTCGTATGAGCCTGGGGTACCTTCATCCCCTCTATGGAACCACTGCTGGGGAACTCTGTACAGGTGAAGGATCCGCTGTGCTGACATAGATGGGTACCACTGGCCAGAGCTGGGGGGTCTTGGAGCAAAGCATCCTTGGCCCTGCAATTGGGACATAGTGAGTCCCTAACAGTGTCCCATACCAAGGAGTTGGCCGGAGGGCCCACACGTCGTGCCGTGATGGTGATAGATGAGAACCCTCTGTGGGGACCTCTGCCCAGGTTGTCCCCTGTGGACAGTGGTTCTGTCTCTAGTCCTTGCTCATCTGATGGAGTCAGAATTCCCAGACTGTCTGGAGCAAATGACCTGTACATGTTCACTTCGCTGTGCCTGGCAGAAGCTGGCTTTGGGGGACACAGTTGAGGCTGACCGATTGCTTGTGGCAGAGGCAGCAGGGCTCCATTTTCCATTGATTTCCTCTCACCAATCAGCTGGGAAATGATAGGCGATATCATTTTTGTGTTTTGTGACACCAACATCTCCTAGAAAATAGGTAGAGAAATTTTTAATTTTTCCAGGAATTCATAGGAATACAGTTGCTAAACTCTCATGGGTCATGGGGATTCTGGGGAAGGAGCACTTAGATTTCTCAGTAAAGCCTTGAAGGCTCCCTTGATACCAAATCTGAGCATTCTGAAGAGATGGAAACCTAGGTGTGTTTGTGGGGAAGTAATGTTCTAGATACGTTAGCCCATTAGGGGAAGGGCGGACTCACTCAGCTGGGTATTGGTCTTAGTTTGTGCTCTATCAGTGGAGACCCTCTGACTGTGAGAGTTGCTTCTGCCTGACCCCAGAACCCCCCACCCCCAAACAAAATCTCACAGCCTCAATAGGGAAGGGAGGCAAAACGATCCAGGTGGCTGAGCGTTGGAGTTGGGGAAGTGATAGTCCGTGGCTCAGCACTCTGGTGATGTCTCAGTAAATGTAACAAGGTGCCACCTCCCTAGTTTCTTCTCTCACAATCTTCCGTCTTGGCCCGTTAAGGCTAATTCAGTTCCTTTCTGCTTGTTTGGCCTCACAGAAATCCAAGCTCAGAGAACAAGACAAGGGAAATCAGATGTTCAAGTTCAGTTTCCCAGACTAGCCAACCAGTTGGCTTTTCTCCCCAGGATGGGGTGTACCAAGATGGATATATTCCAGCAGGCAGAGTATAGCTGTAGCTCAAGGCTACTCTTTGAGGAGCTTTCGTCCACATTTTAAATCATCAAGGAACTCCACGCTTCCTAATTAGCAGTTCCTATGGAAATCACTGCCATGTGCAAAATAAGGCACTGTGCTTTTTGGCACCAGGTCTAACCAGATTAAGAGCAAAGAGGAGAACCCCTCTGTTCTTGCTGTTTTCGTGGACATGTGTTGAGTACTGCGGAAGGCTGACCGCAGCCCAGCAATAAGTGTGCACAGAGCCATGCCCCATTTTTTATGGGTCTAAAATGAACTTGTGTACAGAACCGCAGAGACCCTGAGATAACAGTAAAAACTGTAGCCTTGGAAGCCAGAAGGCCTCACGAGAGCGCTCAGCATTCAAGGCAGCAGATCTCAAACCCCAGCTTATCTGAGGACCACCTAGAACACTGTGAGCACAGGTTTCCCAGGCCTGAGGTTCTGATGGTGGAATCCACAGTAGTCTGTACACCGCAGTGATTCTGATGGAGGCCATGTAGGGAGCATGAACAGAGTCACAGCTGGCCAGCTGTCATCTCAAGGAGGCATTCACAAGGGGCGGGCCTAGGTCCATGGAAGCCTGGGCTTTGTCTTTCCCATGATGTAAGAGAACAAGGGCAGGATTTGCGTTTCCTTTATCGCATGTTTAATATTCATTCATTTAAATCACTGAGCATTCTCCTCCAGCAGGACCTGGGACTCTGCATATAACATGTTGAGGACACAGCTGGAGTCAATTGGGAAAAGGATTCGCCATTGGGAAAATGCCTCCCTAAGGTGGGCCTATAGGGTGGACCTGTTCCCTATGCTGGATTTTCTCACCCCAGCTGTGAAGTAAGGGAGGAGCTAGGTCCTGCCTCAACTTGATGTGCTAGGCTTTGTTTCAAGGTTGTGGAAGGTCTGCCCCTTTCTGAATAGAGATGGAGGAGGAGGGATGGATGGGGAGGGGGGAGGGAACAGAAGGAGAGGAGGGAGAGGAATCTGAGGTCAGTGTGTAAAATAAATGAAAAAAATAATGTTATTAAATTAAAAAAGATGGGCCTATAGGCAAGTCTGTAGTGCCCATTTTCTTAATTGATGATTGGTAGAGGAGAACCTAGCAGGCTGTGGGAGGTGCAACCCCTGCGCTGGTGTTCAGGGTGCAGTAAGAAAACAGACTGAGCAAACATGGGGAGCAAGTCAGTAAGCAGCACTCTAAGTAGACCAGGCTGACTTTGAACTCAGAGCTCTGCCTGCCTTTGCCATCCAAGCCCTGGGTTTGGATGCTACCAAACCTGGCTCCCTTGGCTACTCACCTTTTCACTTTTTAAAGATATGTAAGAAGTTGCAAATTTCAAAAGCTAACCAGAGATGGGGGAATAAATGGTGAGTCCATTTTAAACCTCCTCCAGAGTTTGAAAACAATTAAAATCTTTTTGCCTCCTGGACAAGGATAGCACTTCAAGCTTCCCTTCCAGTCTTACTGCCACCTTCCAATTCAAGGTCAACAGTTCAAGGTCACTCAGTGGAGTCTCCAGTTGTGCCTTTTGACACCTCTGATACTATGGTACAAAACAATTACCTGTAGCCTGCAAACCCCAGAGGCCCATGCCTCCATCTTAGACAAATCAGGAGACTCTAGCGGGCCACAGCCGGGCTGGAGGCAGGAGTCACTGCTTTTTGGGCTTCTGTGTCTCCAGCAGGCTTCCTGTCTGCTGTGATACTCCCCCTACTCTACCCCTTTCCTAGCAGCCCTCCCAGACCCGTGATTTGCATGCAAGAACATGGCAGTGCACCTGGAGCCCATTTGACAGTTCACAGTCCCTCCCATCCTAACTAAATTTAGCTCTGAGAATAATTGTTCCTGTGCACCCCACGATGGGTGTAATCATACCCCGTGGAATTCCTTTGACATTGATCTTTGGAGAAAATAAAACAAAAACAAAAACAAAACCCAGCTTGGAACCTGCGGTGTTGCTCTCGCCCTGCAGGACAGAGCTTCCTCGAGTTTGAACCAGTGACAAAATGCCCTCAAAAATCTCATGGGTTGGGGTAGAGATCCCTGAAGACACTGGTCTCCAGGCATAAGTTGAATCAGGACCTGTGGGGGTGAGGTCTAGAATCTGTATTTATAACCAGCTCCTGGGTGACCCTTAGGGGTGTGTGAATATGGAGGAAGGAGGTTGAGCTGACTTAGGTGACCCGGGACTTATCCTGACCTCAGAGAAGCCTTGATTTGTATGGCTGTAATCAAGAAGATTGAAAAGGAGTCTGTTAAGATGCGCCCTTCCTGGTACTGGAATCACCAATATCAAAGGGCCCCCATCTTGGGTTCAGGCTCCTGTGAGAGTCTGGGCCTTAGAATTAGCAGGGCTGGATTGCTAGGAATAAAGAGTTGCCAGTTCAGCTTGGAGCTCCACAGAAAAGACCCTGATACTGGCAATGACAGTCTGGTTCCTGCCAGCAGAACTCAAGGACATACTTTCTGAGGGCTTCCTTAGGGACACAGGCCTTAGGCACCATTACAAAAGGACCCAGGGTCCCTGGAGAGCCTGGCTAAAGAGCCAGCTGCCGGGTTCACTAGTGGAGGCCTGGAAAGTGTGGCTGTGAGTTTTTGACTCCATCGGAAGAAAGAGGAAAGGGTGATAATGAGAAGTGTGAATCTGAACTTATTCCTCAAGCTCTCGTGTTATTCGGGGTGACACCGTTCCTGGGTGAAGACACACTGGCCAGCACCAGGCCTAGGAAGAATTGTCTGCCTTCTCTTTTTCACAGGGAAGGTGTGAAGAACAGAAAGATATGACAGGGTGACAGTGTCTCTCAAGTCGTAAGCCTTACTTTGGTTTCTTCTCTGCTGCTGTAATAAAATACCAGGATGAAAGTAATGGAAGGAAGGGAGGGCAGGAGAGAGGGAAAGGGGGAGGAAGGGAGGGAGGAAAGGAGGGAGAAAGGGGGAAAGAAGGGAAGGAGGGTGCATTTAGATCCAAGTTCAATGTACAGTCCACCACCAGCAGTAGCATCTTGAAGTAGCTCATCACACCAAGGCTGCAGTATGAAGGCCCAGGATCCAACCCATGAAATGGTGCCATCCACAATGAAGATGAGCCTTCCCACAGCAATAGACTTAAGAGACTCCCCTAAAGGTTTGCTCAGAGCCCCATCTCCCGGGTGATTCTAGGCTTTGTCAAACTGACAATTAACACTAATTATTACAGGCATTTGTATAAATTACTTTTTCCTTGACTCAGCATAAATTAGTAGATAACTGATATGATCAAAACAACAGAAGCATCTCATCCAACTTACACTTTCCAGTAACTGCCTTTTGGTGTTGTTTGTAACATTACAGTTATAGGCAAACCATATGCTTAATTATTCAGGTGACAAATATTTATTGAACCCCTATTAATACTACATGCCAGGTTCATGTTGAGTAACAGAAACCTTTGTAGTCTCCTGGAATTAATAGGCTGGAGGCAATATCCAAATGATCAGGACCATCATTAGACTGAGTATTAACCAAAGATCCTCAAAACACAAGTAGAGAGATTAAAAGAGGAGATGAGGGGCTATTCACACTTTAGCATATACAATACTTCTGCAAGGCAAGTTTTATTTATCAAATCTCATTTTCTCACTGAAACCAGTATAATCAAATAAATATGCAACCTATGACCAGGGAGATGGCTTGGTTAATGAAGCACTTCCGCACAGGCATGAGAGTTTGAGATTGGATCTCCAGCATCTATTGGCAGTAAACATGGCTCTGTCCAGTACCTCCACCATGAGGCTAGACTCTCAGAAAGCTAAGAATGGGGTGGATCCAATCATCAGCCACGACTTTAATCCTAGCCAATATCGCTTAGCAAATTAAAGACTCATGTGGTCAGAAAAAGAGATATACAGTAAAGATAGATTAAAAGATGATGAAAACCTCTAAATGGTTTACAATTTGTTTAAAAATACGTGTAGGCTTGGGAGAGAAAAGAAAAAGGATGAAGTCCTTAAAAAGGGGCGAGAGAAGTGACAGAGAGAGAGAGAGAGAGAGAGAGAGAGAGAGAGAGAGAGAGAGAAGTTGGGGTGGCACTTGGGAGGCAGAGACAGGCAGATCTCTGTGAGTTCAAAGACAGCCTGGTCTACAGAGTGATTTCCAGTGCAGCCAAAGATACACAGAAAAACCCTGTCTCAAAAACCCAAAAATTAAAAAGAAAAAATAGAGTTTAAAATAAAGTCATGAAAAGATGGAAAAGACACAAAGAGTCTGGACACTGTATGTTATTGTGTTGTCTTTGAATTGTTTGAATGCTGAGGAAGGAGCAACAGCTGCTAAAAGACATTTAATTATAAATGTTACTGGATTAATCCAACATACCTATTTTGAAAATGTCTTGACTTCAATTTTAAGTCAAAAGTTATGTTACTTTGGAGAAGAGGTTTTGCTTTTGTTTCCACAGGAAATGAGAGGGTGTGGATTCATTCTGGGTTAAGAAAATCACATTTGATCAAGGAAGACCCCCCTGAGAAATCCGCAATAGGAGCAGATGGCCCAGATGTCTGAGTTCTACATCCAGAACAGTTTCAAGACTGCTAGCTGAGATGATCAAGCCTTACAGAATATTCCAGTGAGGACTTGATGATAATTCTAAATTTTCTTTAGGTCCCCATAAGATTATTAGCACCCCCAATCAGCAAGAAATATCCTAGGAAACAACATTCCCAACAAAATGGATCATGAATGTTTGTCTTTGTTCAAAGTATTGATTACAAGTTGCTATGGATAATAGTCAGGAAAAAAGCTAAACAAAGGAAATTAGATTCAGAAGTTTTGTTTTGAAAAAAAAAAAAAAAACCAGGGGGTGTGGGAAGTGTTGTGGGACAATGGTCTTCTATCCTGTAAAGATTTGTTGCTTGAATTGCTTTAATAAAATGCTGATTGGCCAGTAGCCAGGCAGGAAGTATAGATGGGGCAACCAGAACAGGAGAATTATGGGAAGAGAAAAGGCTGAGTCTGCAGTTATCACCCAGACACAAAAATCAAGATGAGAATGCCTCACTGATAAAGGTACCAAGCCATGTGGCTAACACAGACAAGAATTATGGGCTAATTTAAAATGTAATAATTAGTTAATAAGGAACCTGAACTAATACAGTTTATAATTAATGTAGACCTCTGTGTGTTTCTTTGGGACTGAATGGCTGCAGGACAGGGTGGGACAGAAATCTCTGTCAACAAGCACCCACATAAAAAGCAAGACATGGTTGCATGTGTCTGTAACCACGGGGCTAGGGAATCAGAACCCAAAGGATCCCTGGGGCTCGTTGGCCAACTAGTCTAGGAAAGATGATGAAGACTCTATCTCAAAAATGAGGTAGGAACCAATCAAGGAAGGCATAAAGTCAACTTCTGCGTGCACAGGTGAATGCAGCAAAAATACACACACACATACACACACACACACGTGCACACACACATACACTGAGAAAAAGGGACAAGTTATAAAAGCACAGATCATCTCAAATCAAGCTATTTTGGGAGGACACTCCCTCTGTCTTTTAACAAAGGTTAACTAAAGGTGGCTTTGAAGAGAGATAGCTTTCATGTAAAATAAAGTTGAAAGATGTAAGACGAGATTTAAAAGGATGAAGAAAACCATCTCGTACCGAAAGGGATGCGTGTTCAAGGTGAGTGACAGCCAGGCTGGGTTTTAGTCTGGCTTTGGTGGCAGACCGTCTCCTGACCACTGTCTTTCAAGATAATTCTTGCCATCTCTTGCTCGTAGATGCTACGATTGATTTCTTTTAAATGTTTTAAGATATTGATTTATTTTAAACATTTCCAGCCTGGTTTTGTCAAGCTGGTAAGTCTTTGCATGCTTCTTATCGACTCTGTTTGTTTTTATTTATGCCTTAAGGCATATGACTAAGAAGGGCATCGTTTGCTAAATTGAAATAAGAGGGAGATAAGTGGCAGATACTCAGAGCAATCCTACCCTGAGTCACTGAGGTGAAAATGACTTTCTTCCTGCAGCAATTTATATCTCCGAAGGAGAAGCATTCAGTCTGCTCTGGACCTTTAAAATATGTATTTTCCCCCTGGATGAGACAGTTCTTTCCTTTGCCAGTATCGCTCTGCAACCCATGACTATATTTTCCAGATTCGAATCTATCTCCTCACAGATACCCACTGCCACTGTTACCTTCACCCGCTGCAAACCTGCTGACCCTCATAGAGCAGACCTGGAAGCATCATTGCTGAGTAATCTATCAACCCAGTGCTACCGTGTCCTGGATACAAGGGCAATTCAGTCTTCCATTTACTCTGCTGAGAAGCAACGGGGACTCGGGGCTGCAAAACAAATGGGAAATGGGAGCTCTGCTCTCTCTTCATGGTGAAGCCATTGTCTTTCTGTGCAGTTGGTAAAAACCAGAGGATCTAGGTGGCTTACATGGCAGTAAGAAGCTGGCTAGAATCAACCTCTCTCCCATGTTTTCATTACGGTTAATAGATATGAGAGTTGCCATCTTAAGCATTCTAAGTGCATGTTACCCTGCTGTCAAATGCATTCTATAATGCTGTGCAGCCCTCACCATCCATCTCCAGAGCTCATCTCATAAAGCTAAAATTCTGTTCCCATTAAATAAAAAGTCCCCACTCCCTCCTCCTTGTGACCGCTGGAAACCAACAAGAATCAATGCTTTTTAAGTAGGGGGAGGGCAGTCAGTAAACCGCAGGATGTGCAATTGCTTCTCATAATCTGAAGAAGTTAAAAATAAAAATTAGAAACCCCTTAAATGACACAGGGATGTTGGGATAGTACATGACTGAAGGAAGCCATGGAAGTTGATACGTACTTTTAAGGCAGCCTTTTAAAACACAAGGAAAATAAGGAAAGGATATGGAATCAATATTTTCTTTTGTATATGTTTCTGTAGTTTTGTAAGTTTCTTCCTTGTGTTTGTGCATTTGCAAGTGTGAAGATGCACCAGCAGGTGTGTGTGTGTGTGTGTGTGTGCGTGCAGAGAATGAACCAGGTTGTCTTTCTCTGTGCTCTCTAGGACAGGGTCTCCTACTGATCCTGGAGGTCAGCAATCTGGCTAAACTGGCTGGACAGTAAATTCTAGCACCTCCTGCTCCACTCTACTGTGCTGAGGTTATAGGTGCACACTACCATACCTGACTTTTGTGTGGGTGTTGGAAATCCAAACTCAAGTTCTCATGTTTGTGAGGCATGTATTTTAATGACTGAGGCATCTCCCAGCCCCTATTTTCCTAAGTTTCTATATGATATTGTTACTAACTTTAGTATAAAGACAACTTGGATTCAAGTACTTGAATATATAAATTAGAAGAAGTGATTGTGGTCCATGTTTTACTCTTAAATAACCAGTTGGCAGAAGAAGCATGGCTTCTCATCATTGCTCCAGCCCTGAGTGTTTTGGAAGGGAAGTGATCAGTCTTGTGCAGGCACTGGAGAGAGGCTGAGAGCTAGGGCACTAACGCAGGCAGGGAATCTGCTAGAGGGTTTCATCACTTGGCGGTGGCATTATGACACACACAGAACAAGTTTTCAAAGCTCTTGGTTAGGAGGAAAATTAGAAAGTCACACTATTAGATGATCTAGGCAGTTCCAAAGCAAGGGTTGAGAAGGTGTGATTTCCAGGAGATGACTCAGTTACAGGGAACAACTGCCTCCCTCCTCTCCTCTCCTCTCCTCTCCTCTCCTCTCCTCTCCTCTCCTCTCCTCTCCTCTCCTCTCCTCTCCTCTCCTCTCTCCTCTCTTCTCCTCTCCTCTCCTCTTCTTTCCTCTCCTCTCCTCTCCTCTCCTCTCCTGTCCTGTCCTGTCCTGTCCTGTCCTCTCCTCTCCTCTCCTCTCCTCTCCTCTCCTCTCCTCTCCTCCTCCTCTCCTCTCCTCCTCCTCTCCTCTCCTTTCCTTCTTTTCCTGTCCTCTCCTTCCTCTCCCCTTCTCCCTCTCCTCCCCTCCCCTCCTCCCTCTCCTGTCCTCCCCTCCCCTCCTCCCTCTCCTGTCCTCCCCTCCCCTCCTCCCTCTCTTCATGTATGTATATGTTTGTGTGTGTGTATGGGTGGGGGAGAGAGAGAGAGAGAGAGAGAGAGGAGAGAGACTGAGAGAGAACATGAATACAGGGATTTGGCCACATGGCCCCAAGATCTTTATCATGATTAGTGACCAAACACTGATTAGTGTTGACATTAATAGGAAAGTACTAGAATTTTCCAGGTCAATGTGGAGAACAGAAGGGAAATATGGTCAGCTCGAACATCAACATTCTCTTCCTTTCCACTGTGCTGAGAATTGAATCCGGGGCCTTGTGTGTGCTATGCAAAAATTCTAGAATTGTGCACTATCTCTGGCCCAAGTCTTTTCTTTTAAAAGTAGTAATCCATCTCAGCAGTGCTCCCATCCTTCCTGGACTCAACTCTTCTTTCCCCAGCCTCTCCTCCAACCTCCATTTCCAATGACCACACCTCCTCCTGTTTACACCCCACCCCCTTCTGCCCTGGGTGCTTGCTCTGCTCCCAGGGAGCAAATCAAGTACACCAAGGCATGTGGCAGTCTTGTCAGAGTGAGCGTGATGTGCCCCTCTAGAATAGGCTTTGAATGCCGGCAACTGCATCTCTTTTCATCTTACGGGCCAGAATAGCATCTGCACTACTTAGGTTTTGCTAATGATACAAGCTAGAGTCATGTGAGAAGTGGGAACCTCAATTGAGAGAATGCCCCCATCATATTGGTCTATGGGTGTAGCTGTGAGGCATTTCCTTGATTGATGATTGATGTGGGAAGGCCCAGCCCACTATGAACAGTGCATCCCAGGGCAGGTGGGCCTGGGCTTTATAAGAAAACTAACTTGCAAACCAGGGGAAGAAATCAGTAAACAGCATTCCTCCATCTCTGAGTCAGTTCCTGTCTCTAGGTTTCTGCCTTGAGTTCCTGCCTTGGTCGTCTTGACGATGGACTGCAACATGTAAGTCCAACACACGCATTCCTTCCCATGCTGGTTTTGTCACAGCAACAGAAACCAAACTAGAATAGCATCTTTTATTCTTGGGAGATTGGGGCCAGGGATCCCTGGATGAGCAGGAGATCTTTACTAAATGCAGGGTTTCTACATGAAAGGCACATATTTCTGAGAAAGAACCCAAGAGCAGACATGTTTACTATTTAAATCTTTTACAAGGAAATATTGATAAGACCCAGCAGGTGTGTTATAATCTGGTTAGACCTCCAGAGCAAAGGATGAAAGGAGAGATCCGGGGCCCAGCAGCTTAGCTGCCTCAAGAGTTGCGTGTGTGCCATGCGTGACTCTACATCGAAGCTTTGTTTTGGCTTCTGCACAAAGGGTTCAGCATCAGGACTCCCACTCCGGACCAACAGAAGCATCAGATGAGTCAGCCAATTACAGAGGACCTGACATATAAACCGGCGATGCTAACCACTGTGGGCAGAACTCTCTGCCCCCTTCCTTATATAAACATGACTTCTAATGTTGTCTCTGTTTCACACTACTGATGCCTTTTCAGCTGAAACAACCTGTACCAGCATGTTATGTTTCAAAGCACTTCTTCCTGACCTTCCAAATGCTACATGGCAGGATATTCCGGCTCCCCCTCCTACTTTAAAATCATTAGACCATCATACTTCCCTTTGACACTGCAAACTTACATATTGCTAATGAAGATTATAGAAGAGTTATTTAATATATATACATATATGTGTGTATACATATATGCACTATACTTTTCCTATAAAATTCTTAATCACTTGTGGTTGGATTTTTCCTTATTCATTAATTCAACATTCAAGTAAAGAAAACAAACCACAAACCTATCTCGAGCAGGCCAGCAATTGTGTTTTATAGTTCAACACCTTTTTCTGACCAGTCTAGAAGTCACAAACATATGTTACCTTGGCGAAGTCCAACTTCCTCTTTGTAACATCAGCCTGGAGAATTTTAAAGGCGATTTGATCATTTGTACTATAGCACGTGTCCAGTAATCCTAGACAAAAGGAGATGACACGGCTACTTTTAGTACACAGAAGGATAAAATAGAATGTGCAAGTTCCATTTTACTATAAAATTTAATGTCCCCCATTCCCATAATATACCAGTCAATTGCAGCTCAAGTATATTATGAGCTATGACAAAACCCATGTTTTTTTCCTTCACTGTTCCAGCCACTTCTGCTCTCAGAGTTCATCATTATTGATTCGCCTACCAGAGTCCTTCCCCATACAGTTGTTCCTGTTCTTTAGCGTCAGTAAGTGCTTGACCAGATGTGACTCTAATCACATTTCCATTGTCCCAAGTTTACACATTTCTACATCTCCTGGCATCTCTAGCATCGAGACATAAATACAAGACTGACTTTGGCCAGCTTCTCGATGCAACCATAACTAGATGGACTGTGAGGGACCAGGTACTGACGGCCAAACCACTTTAGAGAGAGTGAAGATAATTGGGGGGGTAACAATTGGGGGATTTTGCTAAAAATACAACTAAGGCTTTGGTCAGGCCTGAATGTAGAAAGGAGAGACAGATACATGGACAAGACCTCTCTCGGCTTAAATTTCCTGATGGATGGAACCTGCCCTGTCTGACTCTTAGTGTTGTAATAGGAAGCGGGGCTGTGCCCCGCCATCCGGCTAGCTTTACCCAAAATAATTACACGGAAACTGTATTCTTTTGAACACTGCCTGGCCCATTAGTTCCAGCCTCTTATTGGCTAGCTCTTACATATTGATCTAACCCATTTCTAATATTCTGTGTAGCACCACGAGCTGGCTTACCAGGAAAGATCTTAACCTGCGTCTCTCTGGAGTGGAGAATCATGGCGACTCACTGACTCGGCTTCTT
The DNA here is from genome assembly GCF_950005125.1 of Chionomys nivalis. Lineage (NCBI taxonomy): Eukaryota > Metazoa > Chordata > Mammalia > Rodentia > Cricetidae > Chionomys > Chionomys nivalis. Next base: position 62,630,010 of record NC_080093.1, on the reverse strand, counting down.
TCTCCCAGCATTCTGTTTACTCCACCCACCTAAGGGTTGGCCTATCAAATGGGCCTAGGCAGTATTTTTTATTAATTAACCAATGAAAGCAACCGATAAATACAAGACCCACCGACGTAGGGCACCATCTTAGAACTCCACGCAAAGGTGCTTTTAGGAAAAACGTCTTTGGATGAAAGCCAGAAGCATAGTAAAGCTAACCTGGGTCCTGAGGCAGAACTGAGACATGCTTACCTGTGGGTCCACAGAGACAGTGACCCCAAGATCTCTCACAGTAATATTTGCCAGGATGTTCCTACAGAAACGTGAGTTAGACACAGGAAGACCTGGCTGGGGGAGTCTGTGTGTCTTCGGACCGGGGCAAAGCATGCTCTCCCCAAGAGCACATTCTGTAGAATGTGATTTTCCAAACACTAGGATGGACGATGCTGGTCCTAGAGATTAAAACTCTCAAAAACAGGCTCTCTAAATTTAACATGCCATGTCAGAGTTCTAGAATATGGTGACATCAGGGTGGGGGTGAGGACTCCATCTCCAGCACCATAAAAAGATCCTCTTCTTCTTTAGATAGAGGTTAAAGCATTTTTTCAGAGAAAAAAAAATCATATACCACAGTACTGTCAAGTTTGGCAGATTTGTGTAGGGGCCAGGATTTGACTCTGGGGGTTTCCAAGGGTCACCTCTAACCCACCCAAAGCCTACCTCCTTTATATCCTGTCTTTGAGTGACAACAAACTTCTGTCATGTCCTGACTTGGGCTCTGGCTCCATCTATGACTGTCACTGAATGACAACGGGTCATTCAAGGTGATGCGCACTGATTACTTTCTGCGAAGCGCTAATATCAGACCTGAGGGGCTTGGGGGATTCCTGTGCAATGCTGATGCTTCCGGATGATCTGACAGTGAGACTGATGGAGACAGAAGTCACCGGGCCTGCTTATGTAGCATGGCATGGGAGTGAGGACGTTAGAATCAGCACAGTCTTGGGTACTCGATGGGTTTTCATCTGCTCTGCTTTGGCCCTAGCTGGCCCTCGGTGTATCAGCTGTGGACTCTGCCTTCATTGGTAAATGCAGACAATGGTACCGCCTATACAAACACAGGCCTTGCCCTCACTGTCCGGGGAGATCTTCATCAAAGCACTTTGGTGAGGATGGAGTATCAGGTAAATATGCCATAAGTGGCTGAGGATGATACTGTTAGAGCACAGGCCAAGGTGGCTCCTGCCAAAGTCCAGTATCACTAATGTGGTAGTATCAGTGATCACACAGACACTAAAACTGGATCACACAGAGTCCCAGGGCTTGAGTTCCAGCTCTGGGTCTATGAAGAACTTTGAGCACACTGCTTGGCATACCCCGGTTCCTCCCTGTGTTATAGAGATTATGAAGGTGGCTACTTCACAGGGTTACTGGAATAACTTGAGTGACACAACTAAGTTGACCTCAGTGCAATGTGCAGAACATAATATTATGTCATAATAATCACTTGCTACTGGGAAGAGCCTCTTTTCTAGTGGGGGAAAGGGAAGGCTGCTGGGATTGGGAAGCATGAGTGATTGAGTATGTATGTGCTTCCTATGCCAGCTGTAACAAATGGCCACAAGACAAACACATCCTCTACAGCTGTGGAGGTCAAGTTCAACACTGGGCTAAAGTCAAATGAGCAGCCCAGCACTTCTTTCTGAAGGTGCTAGCGGGGGCATTGCTTTCTTGGACTTTTCTTGTTGCTAGATACTGTCCATGTTCCTTAACCTGTGCCTGAGTCACTTCAGCCTCTGTTTTTTTCCACTGTCCCTTCTCTTTGACTCTTCCCTACTGTTTTCCTTGAACAAGGATTCCTGGACTAGAGTGAGACCCCCTGGACAATCCAGGGTACTGTCTTCATCTCAAGAATGGATGAGAACATGGGCTTATTTGGGGTATCATATTTCTTGTACTTTAGTAATTGGGAAGATTCAGGTAGAAAGACTGAAGAACCTTCAAATATGAACATTAAGTCTATGTAATAACACAGAAAAACATAATGACACACTATGGAAAGGAACCAAAAACCTATGGAGCATGTGACTGTGACATTAATACCATGTATGAGGCAATCCATAAAAACAGTGGAATGACTCATGAAAAAAATGGCCTTAGGTGAAAAGAACTGCCCTAGGTTGTAGGGCCTGACCAACTGAAGGATTCAGGTCAGTTAGGATTTCTATCTGAAGACTTACAGCTGAGGTAGCAATTATAGTCATGTGGCTCTACATAACATTTTTTTGGCCTCACTGTTTCTGTTTTCTCCATCTACAAAGTAAGAATATGGGACTGATGCTTCTGAGCCCTCATTGTCCCCTTTGCTGGATTGCTACCCCATCCCTTTGCTTGGACTACATCTTCACTCAGATCCCCTTCTATTGAGTACCCTTCACTGGTCCATGGAGCATCTCTTAAAGAATGCTCTATCAGTCCTTGATACCCTCAACCTCTGTCTCAGGGCTTTGTTTCTTGGAGGAAGAAGCTATGATGGCTAATTATCCCTCTTTTCTACCCCATAGCAGAGTTTCTCCAAGTGTGCTCCTCCAGCAACAGGGCCAACATTAGATGAATTGATAATAGACATCTGTTCTGGTGGTACCACCCCCAGATCTACCTACTGAGGATCCCATTGGGAAGCTTAGACATCCACCCATGCTTCAGCCAGTGTTTCAGCACACTTGAAGTAGCTCAAGTCCCACATGTTCTAAGACTAATAACCTCACTTATAGATGTTAAATCGATGACCAGGAAGGGAGCCATTATATTTTGATTTAAAAACTACTTTGCAACTTGCAAGGATCTGGGTCCCACCTCTAAGCAAGGGGATCAGAGGAGGCTTTAATTAGTATAAACCTACTGCAGTGCTAGCCAACTGATATGTATGATGCAACTGGTTAAAATCAATGATCCAACGATCCATAGTCACTCTTGCTGGTGTATGTATCAAGTCAAGATGACTATGAAGATCATCACAGGAGAATTTTAAACAGAAAAATGGAAAGGGGTGGGGAGAATGGTGGACAAGCAAGCAGATGACAAAGCATGGGAGAACGTGGAGCAAGGTAAAGAACAAAAAAAGACAAGAGCTCGTCACACTCTGATGACTTGTAGGATGTACATACAGCTTGATAAATTCCTACACATTGGCCAACACAGCTTCAGCTGTCCCGAAGAAAAGTCGACAAGAGCCACTGTGTATTGCCTAATGAATCAATCCATCAATGCCACATGAAAACAGGAAGTGTATGGACCCTGGGTGTGTGTCTGAGCACACTTCCTTCTGCATCTAAGTCACTGTGTCAGAGGCAAGATACACTCAGTCCCCTCTCCTTCTACTGGAGGGTTTTGTAGAAAATCATTTCTAATCTGACAGGAGTCAGAGGGTACTCTTGATTGCCTCTGTCTCCTTAACAATAATTCCTTTCACTGTTTTAAAACACATTTCGTAAAGAAAAATTGCTAAAGATTTAGATTTAACTGTCTCCATGGGATTTAACCTCAGTTAAGCCTCTAGAGATTTCTTCCCATTCAGGACTTCTAGAACAATGTGGTCTTTTGTGAATTTTTCTGGGTTCTCTCCTTGATGCTTTCTATTCACTTCTGCTTCCTCTTAACACACCCATGTAGAACAATTTCCCCACGGGGTCCAGGTCCCCTTGATGAGCACCACCTTTAAGCTCCGCTGCTCCAAGTCATCCCTGACTCAGCCTTCCCCAAAGGGAGAGAGCATTTAACTTCCTAGAGTTCAGCACTCCATCCCTCTTCTCTACATGCTTGGTGAGCAGTCATACCCCCCTCTACCAACAGTACAGAAGCCTTACCCTTTGCATCCCTGCCTCTTCTCACCACCAGCATCCTCCCAAAAGGCAAAGCTACTCTCATGGAAAGGTTCCTCTCCATTGCATCAGTATACTTTCCCTCTGCTCCCTGGTCTCAGCTAGGTCACTCCTAGCCATACCTCCTGGCAAGCTTGGCTAAATCCCCTCAACACCACTGGCAGTGACCTTAAGTAGAGACTCCACGGCTCAGAAAAATTAACATTGGTGCACCATGTATGGGTACCCAGAGGCTCAAGAGAACCAGGAGAGGAACCCTTGAAAAAAAACAGCTTCACATCCTGACTGTGGGTACCTTGAACGTCTTCACAGCCTTGAATTGTCTCACAAGTTGATCACAAGTGCTGCCTCCCAGCCCTTCCTTGGGCTATCTCCTAGTCCCTCAGCCCTACACAGTGCAAAGTTACCTTTTCTCAAAGGAACTCTCTGACACACTCCTACCTGCACATCCAAGGCTGTGTTAGAGTCTGTACAGGTTGTCTATAGATGCCGTTAATAGACAGAGACCCACACTGGAGCACCAGACTGAGCTCCCAAGGTCCTAATGAGGAGCAGAAGGAGGGAGAACATGTACAATGAAGTCAGGACCACGAGGGGTGCACACACCCACTGAGACAGTGGGGCTGATCTATTGGGAGCTCACCAAGGCCAGCTGGACTGTGACTGAAAAAGCAAGGGATAAAACCAGACTCTCTGAACATGGCGGACAATGAGAGCTGACGAGAGGCCAAGGACAATGGCACGGGGTTTTGATCCTACTTCAGGTTCTGGCTTTGTGGGAGCCTAGACAGTTTGGATGTTCAACTTCCTAGATCTGGATGGAGGGGGGAGGACCTTGGACTTTCCACAGGGCAGGGAACCCTGACTGCTCCTGGGACTGGAGAGGGAGGAGAAGAGGAGTGGGGGGAGGGGGAGAGGGGCGGGAGGAGGGGGAGGGAAATGGGAGGCGGGGAGGAGGCGGAAAATTTTTTTTTCAATAAAAAAACAAAACAAAAAAAAGAAATAGATAAAAATGTAGTTGTAGAATTTTAAAATATTAAAAGATACTATGATTATAACTAGATTATAACTAAATAAAAGGACCATATTCTAAATATGAAATATGTTAAAAAAAATAGATTGCCATAAACCATAAGGCTCACAGCAACAATAGGTTATTCTCTTACAGCCCTGAAGGCTGAAAACTGAGGTGTCTGTAGTGACAAGCTGAGCTTCCCCTAAAGGCTCCAGAGAAGGGTCCTTCCTGTGACTCTCAGATGTTGGGCATTGCTGGAAATCCTTCGTTTTCTTGACTCATGGCACCTGGATCAGACCTCTGCTTCCATCTTCCCACAGCCATCTTTCTCATGGGCTTATGCCTCTAAGTCCTTTTGCCCTCGTAATGATACTAGGTCTAGGGACTTCCCTACTCCAGTGTGATCTCCCCTTAACATAGCTTTCCAATGAGGTCATACTCAAACAATCAAGGGTTAGGCCTGGAACATCTTTTAGATGGGAGCGAGTCAACTCACAGAGCTGTCCCAGACAAGTGTGATGGTGTGTACTGTTGTGTCTGTCAATCAGTCTGACTCCTAACATCCATCTCTCTTCCTGGAACTTGGTACCAATGATGCCTGGTCAGTTGAAGCTACCAAGTAGACACCACACAAGTATAACACTTACACTCTGATATCTGTGAGGGGGAAAGCAGAACGTACCTTCCCTAGACAGTTTGATCATGTCCCACTGATGCTTTAAAGCCATCTTACTTCATTTTAAAGACCATCTAATGATGAAAACGTGCTTTGGCAAATTGAGAAACATGGCTACAGTTTGAATCTGTTGCTACTCTCAGAATGAGTCAGGCTTCCAACCTTCCACCCTGGTCTGGCTGATGAAATCATTGGAATGTTTACCTAGCAACCAGGCGGTGGATAGCCACCTCAAGGTCGCTTCTTGCCACCATTAATTTGGGGTTAACATCTGAGACTCATTTGACAAATACAATGAGTTTCATGAGAATTGTTTAAAAGTTTCCTGCTGGGAACAGTTAGACCTGAGGGAGGGGAAAAAATACTCTAAGCACTGTCTGAAGTTGGAAGATTTCTTCCCAAACTGTCCCTTCTTTCTTGTGTTTCACTTGCTATGACGATGTCGGTCACTTACTAAGCAGTGAGTCTCTATGAAATTCCTCAAGAGGGCTGCAGAGATATCTCAGAGGTTAAGAGCATGGACCACTCTTGCAAATGACCTGAGTGGGGTTTTAGCACTGACACCAGGGGGATCTCAACCACTGGTAACTCTAGCTCCAGGGTGTCTAACGCCCTCTTCTGGACTCTGTGGAGATTTGCACTCACATGTACACAGACTTACACAGATACACATAATTTTAAAGTGTAAAAATAAATCCATTTTAAAGTTTCTTAGGATTAAATATATTCAGGTAACATCATAATGTTAAACAATTTAATCTACCTATTTCTACTTTTTATACGCTACTCTAGTTCAAGTTCAGCAATATGACAGACATTCTATCTACTGCAATAGCTATTATGGTTGGCTTTTATACAATCAAGTAAACTATCTTTGACCCTAAGATATGGAGAATATTTTCTTGTGATTTATACGTGACTCAATTTGAAGTGGCTTCCACAGTTATTCCCTCTTATCTAGGAAGGGAAGCAGTCCATGACACAACTGAAGTATTAAAATTGCAGATGGTATCAGCTATCTACATACTATGCTTTCCCTATACTGGGAGACCTAAGACAAAGTGCAATTTAAAAATCAGGCAGAATATGAGATTGGCAGCAGTGAGCAATGATAAAGCATGAACAATCACTATAATGTGCTATAGCAAAACTCTCTCTTTCTCTTTGTGTGTGTGTATGTGCGCGCACGCACGTGCACAGGTGAAGGGTCAGAAGATAGTCTCCATTATCAATCCTTGGGTACCATTTATACTTTTTTTTTTTTTTAAGACAAGGGCCTTCCTTTGACCTAGACCAGTCAATAACCCCCATGGATCTGCCTGTTTCTGCCTTCTTAGTGTTCAGATTACAAGTACACTACATCATGCTGGGATGTGTGTGTGTGTGTGTGTGTTTTGCATATGCCCTTGTGTGTATTGGTACACATGCCTATATATGTTGTTGGAAGTTAAAGGAGGGTTCTCTATAACTTTCTACCTTATTATTATTTTTCTTTTGGATTTTTGATAGAGGATTCTCTGTGTAACTTCCCTAGCTGTCCTACAACTTCCTCTAGAACCAGACTGGCCTCAAGCTCACAGAGATCCACCTGCTTCTACCTCCTGAATACTGGGATTAAAGGTGTGTGCCATCACTGCCCTTGCCTGCCTACCTTACTCTTTTAAGGGAGGGTCTCTAGTTGAACCTGGATCTTGTCACTTTCCAGTTAGACTGGCAGTCAGCAAGCCCCAGCAATCCTCCTGTCTCTAACCCGCTCAGTGCTGGGGCTGCAGGCCTGCAGGGACAATGCCCAGCTTGTGACAGTGGGTACTGGGATCTGTTCTCCAGTCTTCACAGGCTCAGTAAGGGCTCTCACCAATGAGTCAGCTCTCAGCCTAACTCTGGATTCTTTTTTGCTTTTTTAATGTAGGTTCTGGGGAATCGAACTCAGGTCCCCATGCTTATTCCACAGCCACTTTACCCACTGAGCCACCTCCTCAGTGCATGTAATGCACAGCTTCTAAAACACAAGTTGCTTACTTGTGTGATTCACCACTTGATACTCTCAGACTATCGCTGGTGATTGGAAACAAGCCATACTCAGGGAAGCCACAGGTAAAGGGAGACAGTTGTGGCCAACCACAGAGTGATGTGCTGTTCAAGCTGTGCTAGAAGCTCATAACGTACTGCAGTTACTGAACCGAAACCCCTGGGCTGAGATGATCCTGGCACACATGAGTCACCACGCAAACATGAGCGATGCAATGGCCAAGGCCAAAGGGGCGATCTGGCCAGCTGCACAATTCAGGACCTTCTATGAAACGGGTCATTTGGGACGGGGACAGCTTTATGTTCTGGGATGAGGCATCCACAGCGTGGTCATTATCTTGATGAGTAGTGCCTTTGTAAGCAGTTAGGCCACGTGAATGTCACTGGCTGAACCCGAGGCGTAGCACCATCAGGTCACAGCGGCTGAGTCGGATGGAGGACTGACCTCGAGGCAGATGTTGGCTAGGCACCATTCACATACTTTGTCAATTATGGAATAGAATAAAGACGTTTTAGAAGCCTGTGGATTTTTTAGTCCCAGGGAATATAATTGAGCAAGACCCCCAGAATACGAGGCACAGCACCTTGGAAATCTGATGCAGGGACTCTGTGGCTAAGTGGCAGGAATGTGAGTCTCCTCTAGAGGAGGCCGCATAAGGGCACAATCCTCGAAAGTGAAGACCACCCAGCATGGTCAGGCGTGCACAAATCCCACATTCCTGGTGAGGCTTGCTCACAATCAGAGCAGCAGCTCCACCACCCCAGCCTTGGAGAAGCACAGTACCAGATGAACATGCACACATGGCACTCAGAAGTCCCTGTCCCTGAAGAGCCATAGTCTAATGGGAAGAGGGATGTGACATGTGGCTTTAAAAATCTGTTGTGAACATACATAAGGCAACATTTTCCATCTCCTCCACTTTTAAGCATGAAATTTGGTGGCACGAAGAGCAGTTATATTGTGACACAGCGGTCACCACCATCCAGCTCCTATAACTTCTCATCTTGCAGAACTGAAGCCATATTTACATGATAAAAACTCCCTGTTGACACCGCCCCAGTCCCTGGCTCCTAGCCTTCTACCTATATGAGTCCCCAGTGCTAGGAATGACATCTGAGGTGAACATACAAGCAGCATTTGTGACTGGTATCATTCACATAATACAACATCCTCCGGTTATCCATATGTCGGAATTCCTGTCCTTTGAAAGCTGAGTAGCATCCTGTCGTACAGATAGATGCCAATCTGCCTATCTATTCATCTATTAGCTGGCACCTGGGGTGCCTCTGTGTTGTGGCTACGTGAGTAACACTGAATACAGCAGATGCACAAATATCTGAGTCCTGGCTTCTCCTTCTTTCTTGCAACTTCACCTTGGCCTTTCATTCTGTGACTCTGTCTTGATCTTACACAATATTTTCTTAGGTCGACTATAGTTCTTTCATATGTGGAGACAAGGGTCCAATCTTGAGCACCATCCCTTAGATTTTAGTCAGCTTTAGTCTCTGACATTGTCATTGGCCTATAATTTACTATGTAAGGTAGGCTGGCTGTTCAGCCAGCCCAAAGGAACCACCAGCCTTTGCCTCCCCAGCACTGGGATTACAGCCTGTACAACTGTGCCCAGCTTTATTATGCTGGTTCTTGTGGGTTGAACTCAGGTCTTGCAATCTCCACAGCCCTATAGTATCTTCCTGAGAAGTCTGTAGGGGAGGGAGGCAGATACATAGACCATATTCGCAGCCACTGAAAGTCACCGTTTTTAAAAAGTTATCTTTTTCTTCTAGGCTACTGCCTGCATGAAGTGAGGGGGAAATGGGAAGTAGGTTAAGGCCCTGATTGACAGTGGCAGATGGCTGCAATTGACATAGGCCATCAGTGTTGTGTGGGCCACACTCCTTCGGAAGGGATTTGGAGATGAAAGGGAAGGGGATACTTCTCTTTCCATGAGTCATCTACAGAGTTAGTGGGCAACCCCACTCAGGGAAAGCAAGGTCCAGGTGTGGGTACTAAACATCCTGTCCCTCCTAGGAATCTAAGTGGAGAACCACGACTCATGGGAGTAGAAAGACTTGATGGAAGAAGAGCCTCTTGTCTTTGTTCCTCTGGCCCATCTGGGAAGAGTCCAGGCAGGCAGCAAGGACACTAGGTTCCAGACCCCAACTCAGCTGTACCCTAAGCAGGTTGGCATCTTTCAAGAACTCAATGCCCCATCTCTTCCTGGACTGCAGAATAGTGCCCTGTTCTCTCCTGGAGTCCTGTCCTAACATGACTGGGACATGAAATCTTGAGGATGTGTGAGCCAAGGTACATGGGAGAGGGTGACAGTCACCACTTGAACTTTGTCCTTTCATTAAGAAGAAACTGGCCTGATTTGCACTGGGCTTCTTAAATTTATGCTTTCTTCTTCATCAAGCTTGCTGAACACAAATCACTATTCTACCATACTGAAGTCATTCAGCCATTTGATTTCTGAGGAAGTCATTGTCCAGGTGGCTATTGTCCTGTCCCTTTAAGAGACAAACCCCGCCTCTTTAGAGGCAGGTGGATTTTTCCTTCTGCTTCCAGACTGAGCTTCTTTCTTTTCAGGTCTCTCCCAAAGACACAGCTTCTGCCTTGCTCCCTTCTCCCCACTTCTCCCCTCCGTTTCTCCTTTTCTCTTTCTCTCTTCCTCTCTCTGCTCTTCCCTCTTCTCCCCTTTCCTTTTCTTTCCATAACCCATTAAATAAATGTCCAACCTAACTCTGCATGGTATGCCTATCCATCTCGGTCTCTCACCCGCCATGCAGGGCTCCTCGTGGGAGTGGCTGCCCCTGCTAAGGTCTCTCATCCACTATGCGGCTCCCTGTCTAGGACTTGCTGGCCCTCATGTCTCACGGGCCAATCCGGGGCTCCCTGCCTGGGACTGTCTGCCCTCCTGGCCCTCCGTGGTCTTGTGCTCACTGCCCACTGCCACCCCTTGGGGGGAGCTGCAGCGTTTCTGCCACTGTGCCCCTTGGGGATCTGCAGCACTTTACTTTTACCATAACAGCTATTACAAAACACTGGGGACAATGGTGACTAAGTCGAGGAAGCCTCCCTCCCAGCTTCAGCCTGAGTGACATCCAGTCTGTCATAGGAGCCCAGTTGCCCAGATCATTAAGCAAAGGCACACAGCTTTCTAGAGGATGAACAAGGGTGATTAGATTCTAGTTCAAGGCTAGAGGATGACCAAACACAGGAACAGAAAATAGGACAGTTCTGAAACTTCTTCAAAAGAGGACCAGAGGTGACCCAAGCCCAGCTGACAAGGAGGACTCCAGGGACATCAGAGAAACCTGTCAACTCAGGTTCATTAGAGAAACAAGATGCAAAAATATTCTCATAAGATGTCAGGGTGGAAAAACGTGACACTTGGCTATGGAACTAGTGACTTCCTACTGTCAGTCTGTTGGGCTGGATTGGCCAGAGCAGCAAGCCTGGTTCCCGGAGCCCACTGAGATGATTACAGGCTCTGCCAAGAGCTGGACAAATGAGGCTGGTGCAGTGTCTAAAAGCCCCACGTGGTAAATCTCTCATTAGAAGAGTCATTAGTTGCACATAGCACATCAAGCGGCTAGGGTAGGGAGTGAGGAGAGGTGCCATCACTGGGCTGGATCTGAGAGCCCAATAACATAGGAAAAGCCCAGGCTTGGAGAGACCTGCCCACACTCCTGCCATTAACTGGATCCCTGCTTAGAAGGCGAAGTAGCCTCTGCAGAGCCCTCTAACAGCTTATCAGTCATGCTGAACAATTAGAATGAGGTTGCTCTCACCTGGAAGGCTTTCCCCTTGAGTTCTTGGGCTTTTTGTCAAGGATGAATGCAGCTACAAGATCTCAGCATTCCCTGTTCTCCCTGCCTTCCCCTGCTGCTTAGAATAAAGCTTGTGCTGGGTCAAGAATCACAGAAACCGCCCCTGGAGGCGAGAGGCACATAAGAATTCAAAGCCTTCAGAGCCCTTACCAAAGCCACTCCTACCTCATGCAAAGAAGAAAATAGCAGACCCAAGATGGCCAGGGCTTCCCCAAAAAGCCTCAGGCAGGAAGCAGCAGAGTCACTCTCACTAGGTCAAGCCTGATGATATCACTCAGTCAAGTCCGATGATGTAGTAGTGCCTGTTTGCTTTTAGGGTCAACTTGACACTACCCAGAATCACCTGGGAAGTCTTAATGAGAAATTATCTAGACCAAGATGGCCTGTGGGCGTGTCTGTGGAGGATTGTCTTGGTCTGGAGTGCTAGTTGATGTAGCCCTATCCCACAGTGGGCGGCATCATTCTCTGGGCAGGAGATCCTGAGCTCTAGGGGACAGTAGAAAGCCAGGTGGAAGCAACACCAAGTAGGCAACTTGGTGGCTTCATCCTCGATGCTCCTGACTGTAGTTACAACATGCTAGCTGCTGCTTTGAGTTTCTACCCCTGCTTTTCCAAAATGATTGACTGTTAGCAGGATTTAAGCCAAATCAAATCCTTTTCTCGCCTAAGTTGCTTTTGCTTGGGGTATGTTATCACAGCAATAGAAATGAAATTAAAACAGAAGGCCTGGATCTTTGTCATTCTAGTTTCTTTCTAACTGCGCCCCTTCCTGCTGAGCTGAGCCATGCGTGCTCCTCCAGCCTCCAGACGATTATGTTTAAACCAGTGTTCCATAAAGTTTCCATCTTAAACATGACAGACACAGTTCAGTGCCTCCAGGGCATTTCTGTCACCTCCCAAAGAAGCCCCAGGCCCATTAGCAGTTACCCCCTATGACCCCATCACCCCAGTCCCTGTTATACACTAATCTACTTTTGCTCTCTGGTTAGCCTATCCTAAACACTTCACTTATTGGGATGATGGGATGTGTGACTTTCTTGTTTGACTTCTTTCACTTAGCCACGCACTGAGACTTTATCCATTTTCTTAGTCAAGTAATACTCTGTTAAATGGAAAGACTGCCTGTGAGCTGGTATGTATTCATCTGCTGATGGGCATTCAAGCTGACCCAGTCTATCATGAACATTTGTGTACAGGTTTTCATGTAGCTGTGTGCCTACTGAAATGCCGAGGTATACTATAACTTTGTGTTTCCATTTTGAGAAATTGCCAAACCAATTATTTTCCAAAGTGACTATATCATCTTCTGTCGTGAGTGACAGCACAGGCAGGTTTCGTTTTTGTCTCTGCTGCTGTTTTTTCCCCATCCTTGCCAACCCTTGATATTGTTATATTTTCCTTATAGCTACCCAAACCCATGTGAACTGATAGGCCACTGTGGTTGCATTTCTTTGATGGATAACAACATTGAGCATCTTTTCATGCACTTACTGGCCTCCCCCTACCTTGCCATGTACTCCTGGGAAGAGAAATGACAACAGTGGTTCCTAGACTTTATACCTGGAGAGTCAAAGATGGGGCTGGTATCATAAGTGAGGCTGAGGGATCAGTGCAGAAGCACCCTTACATCCTGCACAGCTTCTGAGGTTTTCAAGCTAGGCCAGTACAACCTAGACCACTGTATGTCCCTATGCCTCAGTTTCCCTATCTACAAAGGAGGCATTGTGCATTCTATTTTACTGGATTATTATGAGTGCCGAGAGAGAAGGAGGAGGAGAGAAGGCCCTCAGCACACTGACTGCTTGTGGAAGCATCAAATGAACTTCATTTCTTTACCGCCACAGTAAGCATTACCTCAGCATCCACCATGATAGGTCACTGGTGTGGGTACTGAGGTCACAGTGATGGACCCAGCAGACAGAAAAATTTCTGCCCTCCTGGAGCTTCTGGGCACTCTAGCATTCCCAAAAGAGTTAATGAGGCTAGTTAGTATTATAATTCAACATTTTTACTCTTGATTGCAAAATAAGTACCAGTTCATCAGAAAGCAGAAGGACAAGACAAAGGGAGTTTCACTAATGAACTTGAACTTTAGTGAGAGACCAGCATTAACTTCCGTAATTACAGCTCACTGTCAGTTCCAGGTACAGCCTTTTCTTCCTCTCTGAGACTAAGAGGAGAGAGACTCAAGAAGCCTACTCAAGGTCTACTAGGTAACAGGGATGTGAAAAGCACACACACGCACACACACACACACACACACACGCATGGGCGTGGGGGAGAGGGTTAGCACCTCTAGATACCTATACAAAGGAGCCCTAAACACTTTCCAAGCTAGGAGTAATTTAGAGGCATAAAAGCATAGGATGCAAAATCAAATGAAGAGGAGTACATGGGAGCAAAGGGCATGGAAGATGCTTGAGATGCACACCAGAGCTAAGTGGGGCCTTGGACACAGAGGAAAGTGGGTGGGGCCTTGGGGCTTGCAGCAGGGCTAAGTGAATCTACTAAAGGAAGAAGAAAACCTTGTTGTAATAGGAGCGGCGGGGCTGCGTCCCCGGCACCCGGCCGCCCACATGGCTTTACCCAAAATAATTACACGGAAACTGTATTCTTTTAAACACTGCCTGGCCCATTAGTTCCGGCCTCTTATTGGCTAGCTCTTACATATTGATCTAACCCATTTCTAATATTCTGTGTAGTACCATGAGCTGGCTTACCAGGAAAGATCTTAACCTGCGTCTGTCTGGAGTGGGCGAATCATGGCGACTCCTGACTCAGCTTCTTTCTCCCAGCATTCTCTTCTGTTTACTCCACCCACCTAAGGGCTGGCCTATAAATGGGCCAAGGCAGTTTCTTTATTAAATGAAAGTAACTCTCCATCAAAACCTGGCAACCTAAAGAGCACCATTGGACAGGTATCCAATGTGGTCCCAAGACCACGCCCCATAGATCAATACTCATTGCCAGTTTCCCTTGAGGTCACCCCTAAGAACTTAACAAGCCTCTGAACCTGCCCCAGGTTCCCTTACTTGCTCAGCAATCTGACTTAAATGAGTACTTGGATGCTAGATCCTTCTAGAACAGACCATTGGAAGAGCCTTTTAACATGAGCTGTAGCTGATTTCCTGGGTTCTGTGGGATTCTCTGCAGTCTGATGACTGTAATCTCCATGTATGTGGGAGGGTGGCATAGGGGACATGTCACACCTGGCTCGTCAAGGCACCAGCAAGGCTGCATTTGCAGAAAGATGGATGAGAAACAGCCAAGAATTTGTCTTATCAAATGGTAAATTCTGTAAAAGTGAGGGGAAAGGCAGTATATTACTAGAAAAAGAACAAAACTGAATTCACAGAACAGAACAAGAAACACAAAAGACAACATGAGACATATGGAAATATATAAAATAATGATCAGGCATAGCTTATTAGTAGATACTAACAATAAAAAAATGAATGGCAGTAAATGATGACAGAATAATCCATTATTATTTTGAAAAAAAAAAAGAAACAAATAGCATCCCCATTGCTACCAAACCCACCAACCAACTACAGATAAACTAAGAAATGTGAAAGTAAACTTTTTTCAAAGCCAGGAATGGTGGTACATGCCTGACACCTCAACACTAGAGAGGTAGAGTATGAAGATTGGAAGTTCAAGGTCATCCTTGACTGTGTGGCAAGTTTTAGGCCATCCTTAGCTATATGAAAGCCTAGCTCAAAATTTAAAAAATATTTTAAAAACACAGAATAGTTAACATTTTTATCACCCTAGGTAGAAAAATGTATCTTTAGGAAGTTCTCAAAGAAAATAGTATTTAATAAAATTTGAATAAATCCAGTTATTTTTAATAATTTCTCATCACTAAGAAATCCCATGTAGTATCAGGCTAACTCATAGACTGGGAAAACAATATTGAAACTCATGTAACATATGAAAGCTTAGCAACAAAATTAATTTTTAAATCTCTTTAAAATTAATCTGGAGAAGACCACAGGGAAAAGTGATGAAATCAAAATGGGTTTTTTTCCAAGGGAGATATGGTCCTCAAGCAACTCAAAAGATAGGCAGCATCTATAGGCTCTATAGTGGTGCCTCCCTTCTCATTCCTGACAATGGCTCTTGGTTTGTTTTAAAACATTTTTTTCTGAGAAAGTTCTGTTCATTACTTTAGAAGAACTAGCCTCTAGTGTTTCTTGTTATTTTTTAAATATTTTATTGATTTCTGTCATTATTTTGATTTGCTTTTATTACCCATGTCCACAGTTGTATCTCAAGATCATTCATTTTCACTATTTGGCAGCTAAATATCTCACAATCTATTTATAAATTCTCTTGTCAAAAAAATTTTTTTTTTAAAATATTGTCACTTTCAGTTGTTACTAGTGGGAAGGGAGATGCTATAGCCTGAGGCCAAGAATGTCCTTATGATACACAAGGCAGACAGACAGTTATAACAAGGAGCTGGTCCAGAATGTCAATAGTTCTCAAGGTAGGGACCCTGACACAGACACAAAAATGTTATGAGATTTGCAAAGACAATGCAATAATCCTTACAAGGACAGATTCATCCTAACCAAGTAAATTTTTTCAGCCCTAGAGTTCACTGAGGAAAGGCTGGTCTGAACTCTTTCCTCTCACACTTCATAAATACTAATCTGTGATAAATCACAGACCAACATCTTTTATAATACAACATGGTAGAACTTCTTTGTGAATTAGGAGTCAGTGAAGCTGTGGTGTAGGAGGGTCTTCTTTCTACGTGTTGCTTTCATTGGTTAAATGAAGAGACTGCCTTGACCTTTTGATAGGACAGTAGCTTAGATAGGCGGAGTAGACAGAACAGAATGCTGGGAGGAAGAAGGCAGAGACAGAGAGCTGCCCGCCATGAAGCTGCCAGGTCAGACATGTTGAATCTTTCCCGGTAAGCCATGAGCTTGTGGTGACATATAGATTATTAGAAATGGGTTGAATCAAGATGTGAGAGTTAGCCAATAAGGGGCTAGAACTAATGGGCCAGGCAGTGTTTAAATGAATACAGTTTCCATGTAATTATTTCGGGTGTAAACTAGCCGGGAGCCGGGCGGCAGGAAGTGGCCCACCACTCTCTTTACAATAAAGCTGTCTTATACAAAGGCTCAGAAAACAACTACAATAAAATAAGGGGAGAGAATAAATTGAACTTTAGTAAAGTTGTATCTTCTGTTCACAAAGAGACATAAGAAAAATGAAAAGGCTACCACAAATAGGGATGAAATATTGCAATCTACAATTCTAACAAAGGATGGATGCCTAGGATATTTAATAGACAAGGGCATTCAAAATATTAACAAGAGCACAAATGGCCCAATGTAAAATGGAGTTACCAAACATCTGTTTTTCTTCCCTGGGTTGGCAACAAGTGCCCTTTCTCTGACTGTTGATAGGCAGCTGGGAGTGGCTTACAAACCCAGGCCACCCAACCCAGAGCATTAGATCCTGGGTCCTCTACAACTTGGTTATGGAGGAAGAATGTGCTTCCAACCCTTCCCAACCATGCTTACAGGATCCTGGACTATGTCGGGCTCCTTCTGTCTCTATTTACTCCAGCCTTCTCTTCCCTGCCTTGACCCATGTCTTCATCTCTATATCCATGTGATGGGTGGATGTGAGATTCTCTTCTTTTAGCTGTTAATATGTTTTATTACCCTTCGTTAATAAAGAATCTGCTTTAGGCCTATGGCAGCACAGTATAGAGCAAGGCAGAAATTCCAAGCAGAGATAAGGAGAAAAGAAGGAAGAATAAGGAAGATGCCATGTAGCTGCCAAAGGAGAGAGATGCCCTGGAACCTTATGAATAAACCACAAGCCTCATAGTAAAATACAAAATTATAGAAATGAGTTAATTTAAAATGTAAGAGCTTGTTAATAAGAAACCTGAACTAATATGCCAAGCAGTGTTTTAATTAATACAATTTCTGTGTGGTTATTTCAGGTCTGGGCAGCAGGAAAACAAATAAGCAGCCTCCTACTACAAATTGGCATCCAATGTGGGACTGACTATATCCACAAAAACCCAAGAGAGCTTAAAAAGAAAATCTAGACATAAAACAGAGTTTAGTGCAGCTTCTTGGTAGCCGCATTTTTTTTTCAGATAGGCTCTGTTTGCTGGTAGTGAGCAGGAGTGCTGTGGCTCCTTTAAGAGAGGTCTTCCTGACTCAGCATTGGCAGTGAAGGCTATGTAGCTTCTTTAGGGGAGGGATTCCTGGTTCATGCTAGTTGCACAAACAGCTCTGGCTATTTCAGGAGGCTAAGCACTTAAATGGGGTCTGTGAGCAGCGTGTTACAAATTGCTTAATGGTGACATAGACCTGCTATGACCCTGGAGCTGGGGCAGTGTGCATGGCTCTCAGAGGCAATGAGCATTCCTCTAAGATAAAAAAGACCTTTAAATGGGTCACAGTGTTGGATAAATGTACATAGCAGAGAGAGAGAGAGAGAGAGAGAGAGAGAGGAAAAAGAATATAGACTTTAATATAAAAGAGTAAGGAAGTCATAGATTAAAGGAATAAAGATAATAAAATAAATATTAAACTTGTAGAAAAAGTAATAGAGTAAGAAAAATAAACCATGTAAAGATGGAATATACACAGAGAGTCTAGATTATGTATTTTATTGTGTTTTCTTTGAATTATTTGACTATGAATGAGCTAAGTACAGAGAGATATTTAATTCTGGGGGCTGCTAAGCTAAACCAACATATATACTTTAAAGGTATCTTGATTTCAAAATTTGGGTTTAAGGATATATTGCTTTGAAAAATAGTTTCTGCCTTTGTTTTCACAGAGGATGAGAACCTGTGTATTCCTTCCAGACTAATGTGGTTTGATGGACCAAGAACCCCTGAAAGGTCTCCATAACCCCACCCCCCAAATACTTAGCCCAACAAAAAGCAGGAAGCAGTTTGGAGAAAACTATGCCCAAATAGTTTATAAGTGCTTGTTTTCATTTAAAGGGGATATGTTATAGATATGAATACTTTGCATTGGTATGGATCTTGGTCTATTCATACAAATTTAAGGTCAATTTGTTATATGTTTATTTCTGCTCTTGATTAAGGTATTGTGTTTGTGCAGCTCATTTAAAAATATAGTGTATAATTAAAAGATACAGGTTAATAGATAGTCATTTATAACAGTCAAGCTTCTAGTCATGTTAGTTAGGTTTTCTAGACGTACGGAGATATATTTTAGAAAGATAGGTAGTCTACAAATCTTTCAAATACTAACAGAATATGGCATTTAAAATGTTTTAAGAACTTAGGACTTTTCATGACAATGAGACACATCTACTCCTGGCAGCATCAATCTACTTCAAGAGGATGATGGGCACTGGAGAGGCTCCTTACGGAGTTTGTTAGTCATTTGGGCAAGGAACTTCTCTTGCCTAGGCTACTTGATGGTATGCTGTATAAACTGAACATGCAGGATCCACAGAAAAATGACTGCTGAAGTTGCCTAAAGAAGTTGAGACAATCCTTCAGAGTTCCCGCTTCACGAAAGAGTCTTCCAGACATTCCAGGATATAGAAGAAAGTGACTGACAAACTGCCAATATGGGCAGAACTGTCTTTGAAATTTCCCACTTCATGGAAAAGTCTGTCATATACTAAGGGGCTATAGGCTGAAGATGGATGCCCCAATGTTACAGAAGAACTTTGGGTGACTGTTCAAGCAGCAGGATGTCTCTATAAATTCTAGAGTTTTGGAAGGTGCTTATAATGTACTTCCTATTAACTTAGGTAATATTATATCCTTCTGGAGTCTTTGATGGAGTTGAAGAAAGATAGTTATAATTATTAAAGATAGATTAGATATAAAACTTTAGATTCACAAAGATAGGATAAATGATAGAGTATTTCCCTTAATTTGCCAAATGTAAATGGACTCAATATTGTAGCTATAATTCCTGCTTGATAACTGTTTTGTTGTATGTAATTTTACTATGAAAAATTAAAACCTTCCTTTTTATTTAGACAGAAAAGTGGAGGTGATGTGGAATTCCCCTCTATCTGCTGTGAATATGTTTTACTATTATTGGTTAATAAAGAACCTGCTTTGGGCCTATGACAGTGCAGAATAGAGCAAGGTGGGAATTCCAAGCAGAGATAGAGGAGAAAAGTGGGAATGGGTTAAGATGTAAGAGTTAGTTAATAAGAAGTCTGAGTTAATAGGCCAAGTAGTGTTTTAATAATATAGTTTCTGTGTGATTATTTCAGGTCTGGGAGGCCGGGAAACAAAGGAGCAGTCTCCTACTACAATGGGTCACTTTATCACAACCTTTGTGTTAGTTATTTTTTTTTTTTTTGTCTACTTGACACAAACTAGAATCATCTGAGAAGTGGGAATCTCAATTGAGGAGATGCCCCTAGCCTAATGGCCTGTAGGCAACTATGTGATGCATCTTCTTGACTGATAATTGATGCAGCAGGACTTAGTCCACTGTGAGGAGTACCATTCCTGAGCATGTGGTTATGGGGTGTATAAGAAAGCACACTGAGCAAGATGAGGGATACAGCCATTAAGCAGCATTCCTTCATGGTCTCTGCTTCAGCTCCTGCCTCCAGGTTCCTACCTTTAGTTTATAACTTGGTTTCCTTTGATTATGGACTGACTATATAACCTATAAAACAAATAAACCATTTCCTCCCCACATTGCTTTTGTTCATGGTATTTATCACAGAAATAGAAACCAAACTAAGACAACCTTCCTGGGCAGTCTTTAGTGCTCAGTCTTTGCATTTCCATTGTAAGTACAATTTTCCCTGAGGTCATAGAGGCCAGGATTTGAGACTGCCTTTCCAGTGGTGGCTATTCTAACTGCAGCTTTATTCCTTTCCCCATCACTTCTCTTGGCTGTAGAGACCTCGCTGGAAGCAACTTTATCCCCTCTCTCTAGGAGTTAACATGGTTAAAAGAAGAGTTCAACTCCCAATAAGTGAATTCTGGACTCTACTTCCTGTGAGTGAGCAAGAAGCACACGCTTGTCACATTAACCCCACCTAACTCCCAACTGTGGATGTCTGGGGTTCACACTTAACGCCATAGATAATATACTTAATCTCCTTCTAGTCAGGCTACACATGTTAGCCCTGTACATACACTGAAGGCCAGAGTGACAACTTTTCTAAGTCAATCGACATAAGTCAGCTCAGATAAATCCATCCTACCATTTAAGGGCCTGTTCAGACTCTTCCAAGGAGCTTTAATCCCAACACCAAATATTTTAGTATTCTACGTTTCTGTCCCCATGTCACACTGCAGCAGCTACATAGTTGCCTCTTCAGGTGCACTGTAGCCCCCAAACCCCTTTGGCAGGAGTCCCTAGTTCTGGGCTTGTGGAAGTTAGGCTACCAGGAATGGGTTCAACCCTGGAAGGTCTGCCACCAGCTTCCTCCTGACCCTGCCAGTGCCTCTCTTCTGCAAATGAGAAAATGACTCCCATTCCCTTTCTGGAGTTGATTACTGCCTGGAAAGTTCTTAGCACAAGTGCCTGCCACATAGCAGAAGCTAAGAAGCAGCAGCTGCCAACAGGGATAAGAGCTAATTAAATGTTTGCTGAGTTGGGCTGAATGACAGTCTCCAGTGAGGGACTCAATCCAGAGTGTTCAGATGGCATCTTTCCTCTGAGACCCAGACCCTATGGGCACTGGAACAAGCTTGCAGCAGAAGCTGCACAAAGGAAGATGGAGAAGGCATGCAGGAACCCACTGTGAGAGGCTGGTTCTCCTTCCCTTTACCCTCCTGTGGAATGGCTAGTGCTTGCCAGTTTGAGGCTAATGGAGGCCTCCTGCTTTGTTTTCCTGAAGAGATATAGAACACAGAGCATTAATGAAAGACTAAAGCATGGTTTCTCAACCTGTGGGCCACAACCCTTTGGGGAGGTGTCAAGTGACCCTTTTACTGGAGTTGCCTAAGACCATCTATGTAGATATTTACATTATGATCATAACAATAGCAGAATTACAGTTATGAAGAAGCAATGAAAATAATTTATAGTTGGGGTCACCACAACCTGAGGAACTGTATTTAAGGGTCACAGCATTAGGAAGGTTGAGAACCACCGGACTAAAGAAATGATGTACTTAAGTCCAATTAGTTATAGAGAATAGGTGAGGGGGTCACTTACAGAGGTATGGATGGCCCCAAAGCAACCACAGCTTCAGAATGTTGCACCCTAGCATGAATGATGTATTAATTACTTTTCTAGTGCTATGGTAAATACCATGACCGAGGCTGCATAGAGAAGAGGGAGTTTGTTTGGACTTTTGGTTCTAGAAGTTTAAAATCCTTGGTGGTAGGAGTGAAGGTGTGGTTCATATAGCATATATATAAAAAAGTCACAAACTCTTTCTCTTGGCTTTTCCAGTTGCAAGGCAACATTGAGAAACTGTAGCCATCCCCTAACGAGGCAGCAGCAGGGCATTTTCATCAGCCTTAGCTGGCTGGTCTTTCCCTCTAGAACCTTCTCGTTAGGGAACACAGCATGAATACCAGTGAACCATAAAGCCAGACTTGTCCTGGAACACTGCCACAGAGGCCCTAGTGCTCAGATCGTTGCCAGTGGCTGCTCCTACCCAGAAAGAGGCTGAGCCAGGCACCATGGGTTCATGAGGATGTAAGAGTGGAGCAGAACCTTGGCTTGTACCTCCTGACTTGTAACCATGGTTTGTTCCAGGTCTGTGTGTGACCATGGGGTCATGGGAGCACCACAGCCAATAACAGTGCCTAAGACAGACACGTTACCTATTTCCCAGAGGGCTTTGTGGTTTGCACTGTGCAGAGGCCTTCCTCAATCTGCAAACAATCTCTTCTATTATTGAATCAAACATATTTCCTCCAGATATGGTCACAGGTGGATGGGGAATAAGAGTCTCCCTCATACCTGAACACAGCACAGAAGCCTACCTACTGGTTAGCCACACAGTCTCAGCCCTGGTCTTGGTGCTGCTAAGACCTTAAGGAAGGGCCAGGGTGCCCTGCTTCCCTGAGAGTGTGAGCACTGTGAAGGAGCTGGCCTGCAATATCATCTCCTTAGTCCTTTAGTAGGACCCCATTTTAAAGAAAAGGAGCCAGGGGTTGTAGGGTACAAAGTATAGCACTTAGAGCTAGGGCCAGGAAAAGCAGGAGTTCAAGGCTATCTTTAGCTACACAGCAGCCATAGAAGTCAGTATGCACTATGTAAAACTGTCTCAAAACAAACAAATGAAAACCACAACCACCAAAAAGTTTAGGTATAATGGTACAAATCTTTAACCCAAGCACTGGGGAGGTAGAAGCTGGGTGAAGCCAGTCTGGTCTATATTCTGAGTTCCAGTCCAGCTCAGGCTACATAGTAAAACCCTGTCTCAAAAAGAAAGTAAAACAAACATGCCATGAATTAAAATCAATTAAATGTAAAAAAGGAAACTGAGACTCAGAGAAGCTGGTGGGGAGGGATTCAAGTCAGACCTAATGTTTCCGAATGTGTACACAGCCCCACCAAGCTATTCTGGCTTCACTGAAACAAAACACCTTCATCCTGTCCTCTCAACCTAAAACACTTCAAACCAGGGAATGAAGTTGCAGCTGTGTTTACCAACCAGAGTGCTCTTGAGCCACTCACAATCCTGTCTGACTAGGTGCTTTTTTTGTTTGTTTTGTTTTTAAAAGGTCCCCCACTCATAGGTCCCCTGAAAATTCCACAGGTGAGAGATCCAGCCAGCCTCAGAGGCTCAGGAGACATTGCTCACAAGAGCTTGGTGTCTCTCCCAAAACATAAAGCCACCTAGGGGTGGATTAGGCAATTCTCCCATCCCCTTGACCAGGCCCAGAACCGCAGGTACACCTGAGATTAAACAAACAGGAAAGTAAAAAATCCAGAGGCCTGAAAGCGAGGTCAGCGCTTATCTTCTTTCCCAACTCAGATAAGAGGTAATTGCTTTTTTATCACTTGCCCGTGGAATTTGAAAGTAAAGAAGGAGGGTGGCTTGACATCATACCTACGCCTCCTCCTTGCAGCACACAGATCCTCAAGGGTCACTTCTGAGGATCCTGAGTCAAGTCTCCCAGACGTTCTAACATAATTTAATGAGAAAAACCATCAAGGCCTGATGGAGAAGTGTGAGCCCATCCCGTCCAACACGGGGGCTTCCTGTAGCCCATGGCACATGTGGAAAACAAGTTGTAAACTGTCCTCAGTGATCCCAAGGTAGCCTTTACCTAAAGAGTTATGTTTGGACAAGAGGGGCGGGCACATCCCAGGGACGGTGGATGCTGTTGCTTAGCAACCTGGAAATCCCCTCATCCACAACTCCATGGGTTATCTGGCCCATGAAAATGGAACACCTCCCACAGATGGAGCCTTCAGAGTGAAGGACCTCCTTAGGTGTCAGCCCTGTGGTGCACAAGGAGCCCAGAGGCCTCTGATCCCAGTGTCGCGGGTCATTCTCCTGCAGGATTTAGAGCCTCCGGTTCCCACCGCTTTCAAGTTTTCCTATAGCTTAACTTGACAGACACAAACTCCTTCCTGTCTCTGGTCCTTTGATTTCTCCCCAGTACAGATTGCACTCTTTTGTACCGACTTGACTCCCCATGCTGTGGCGTCTTACCGAAAAACGTTGACATTGCTCATGTTTATTGAAGGTTGTCATGGGTTGAACTGTGCTCCCTCAAAACCCTTGTGTTCAAATACTCATCCCAGTACCTGAGATTGTGACCCTGTGTGGACAAAGAACCCTTAAAGACATAATCAAGTTAAAATGAAGGCTTGGGGAAGGGTGGGTTCTAATTTATTCTGACTAGTGTATAAATGGGAAACCAGAGGCAGAAACACATACAGAGAAAATGTCAAGTGGACATGGAGGCAGAATGGGCCGGAGATGCAGTTTGGTTCGTAGAGGGGTTGTCTAGCATGAAGCTCTTAGTGTGATCCCCAGCACTTCACAATCCAGGCATGGTGGCACACACCCATAATTCCAGCTTTCAGGAAATAGAGGCAGGGCAACCAGAAAGTTTGGGTTGATTTAAAAAGTCATTCTTGCCTAGTTAATGAGCTTGAGGCCAGCCTGGGCTGCCTAAGACGCTGCCTCAAAAATAAAATGACATGAACAGAGATGAGGAGATGTTTCTATAAGACAGGGGACCCCAAGGATCACTTAGAAGCCACTAGAAGCCTAAAGGAGGTCTCAGGCAGATTCCTGGATGTTGGAAGGCATCAACCAACCTTGTCATCACCTTGATCTTGGCTATCTAGCAAGGTGTGAGTCTGTCCATGTCTGTCTCAACCTCCTGTCTGTTGTGGCATTTTGTCACAGCATCTCTGAGAAGTGTGCACTTGGCACCTGTGGCCATAGGTCCTCATCGCCTCTTCTCATTTAACCATTTGACATTTCAGGAAGCTGTGGCTCAAAGAAGCAAGTAAATGGCTGCAGTACCTCCAGTCCCCATGTAACAGGGTGGAAATTTAAACAAAAGGAGCTATAGCTGGAAGCCCATATTGTGACCCTCGCCTTCGGCCTCTTCTTGTAGACCTGAAGGGGTTTTCCCCAAAGCAACCAAAAGCAAACATCTGCTAACTTGGCGGGGGAAACCCCAAAGCCAAAGCATTATGAAGTATTTAATATGATGGCAGGAGGCACCTTGCCAGCTGAGCTGCTGCCAGGAACTGGTCCTTGCTGATGGCAAGAGACTCTTGCTACAGAAAGTTGAGCCCGGAGCTAAATTAGCTTTGAAGTTGATTAAACCTCCAGGGCTCCAGGGAACATGAGGCTAGGGGAGGCCCCCGCAGTACGGACACTGAACAGAACACAAGCAGAACAGCTCTCGGGAACCTTTGCACCATGATGGCTTGTGAGGGCACTTGGAAGTGCTTTTCACAACAGAATACTCAGCAATCCTGTTGTAGTTAGGATCAGTGTACTTAGCAGGGAAAACAGGCCTGCCATGAAAGAAATAACACATTCCTGTTGGGGTCTTGTTCTGCAGTCGAGAGGTTGAAATAGTGCTTCTCTCTCTCTCTCTCTCTCTCTCTCTCTCTCTCTCTCTCTCTCTCTCTCTCTCCTACCTCCCCTCCTCCCTCCACGCCAACCCTTCTGAGTGTGCGCGAGAGAGAGTGTGTGTACCAGGTAAAGATTCTTAATTGCTCCTGGGAACCTCTTCAGTCATACTTTATGACAGGACAAAGGTTTCATTCAAAGCAGTGGCCTCCAACTCCTGTTCTTATTTAAAACTCGAGGTGATGTGAATAAACATGCTTATCTTTTCTCCTCTTCTACTCACACGGGCTAAATAGTATAGAAGTAAATCCATCCCATAACTAGAATATTAGCAACATAGCCAAACATCAAAATCTGAGAAAAATTGAAAGTAAAGCAAAATAAATGTAATGGGTTTTGATGATTTCTATGAAACAGGCAAACTTTTCAAAAATTCTAAAAGCTTAAGAATTAATTTCTCTAGCAGGTACTTATTAAATGTGCTATATGACTTATGGATTTTGATGGGGGGTACTTATTACAAACAATGAGACTCAGTGTGGTAATCTATAAAAAGCAAAGCAAGGGCTGGGCAGCAGTGGCGCACGCCTTTAACTCCATCACTCAGGAGGCAGAGGCAGGCAGATCTCTGTGGAGTTCGAGGTCAGCCTCGTCTATGAGAGCTAGTTCCAGGACAGGTTCCAAAGCTACAGAGAAACCCTGTCTCAAAAACAAACAAATAAATAAATAAATAAATAAATAAATAAATAAATAAATAAAGCTAAGCAAGACATAAGAAGCTGGAAAGCAAGACCATACCTGTGAGCATAGTGAGACCGGAGAATGAGAGGTGGGCTGGGGAGATGCTCAGCAGCTAAGGAAGCTTGTAGTTCTTTCACAGGACCCAAGTTCAATTCCCAACTCAGGCATCTCACATCTGCCTGTAACTCCAAATCCAGAAGATCCGATGCCCTCTTCTGACCTCTACAGCCCCTCTATATCTGTGGGACTCTACACACATATTCATAAACTAAAAATAAATTAGTTAATTAAAAAGAGATTGGAAGCCATTGAGCCAGAGTCAAAGCAATCTACAAAGGACAATTATCTTTGAAGAAAAACAGTATTCAACAAGAAAACACCAGGAGAAACAAATCAACATGAGCAAAACATGCCAGTATATCTGGAAACACATATAAAATGAAATATGCATGACCTGTACTTAGAGTGTGGTAAAAATTAATGCCAGAAAAAATGAAAGAAAAACTAAACACGGGAGGTGTGACATGTTCCCGGATGCAAAGGGGACAGCCGTCAATCCATTCTGCCCACATTCATTTATATAATCCTATATTTAGCCCATAAATTGACAATCTAATTTGTAAATGTATATGGGAAAGAGAATACATTGGAAGAGTCAGGATTGTTTTAAAGATGGACATAGAGAGTGGGCGATGGCTATACCACTTACCAAAGCTCACCGCAGAGTGATATTAAGTAAAACGGTGCGGTCAGTCCAGGAAGAGATGCAGGGGCAAGGGAAACTAAACAGAGAGCAATTTTTAAGAATTTAGTCTTTGAATAAGAGCTCTCAAGCCAGAGTACGGAGCAGCATAGAAGCGGCCCCGTGTTTAGGAATACCATCATCCTGCAGCCTACATTTATTTTTTTATTTTTGTTTTACATAAATGAGTATTTTGCCTGCCCGTGTGTTTGTGCACCACGTGCGTGCCTAGTGCCTGCGGAGGTCAGAAGTTAGATTCCCTGGAAATGGACCTGCAGGTGGTTGTGAGTTGCCCTGCAGGTGCTGGGAATCGAGCTTGGGCCCTCTTCAAGAACAGCTAGGGCTGTTAACTACTGAGCTATCTCTCCAGCCCCTTGCCATCTATATTTAAAGCCACCACACTCAATGTTACATTTTATATAGTTAAAAATACAAAAATAAAGATGTGAGAGTTTCGAATGACAGAAGTGTTTGTCCATCGGCTTGTTTGTAGCCCTGGAAACCGACCTCAGAGCCTTGAGAACCCTAAACTGGTGCTCTGCCTCGGACTATGCCTCAGCACAGAAGAACACACTGAGTTAATCCCCAAATAATACTGGATGTATAGGAATTTCAAGAGGTTATAAAGATTAATAATTGTACTATCAAGTAATGAGTCATTTTTATATAGCAGATGGAATTACATGTGAAATTATAAACTGAGCAATAGACTGGAGTAAAATATTAAAATCTGAAGCATAAAAGTTCACTCTCAGGCCGGGCGATGGTGGCGCACGCTTTTAATCCCAGCACTCGGGAGGCAGAGGCAGGTGGATCTCTGTGAGTTCGAGACCAGTCTGGTCTACAAGAGCTAGTTCCAGGACAGGCTCCAAAACCACAGAGAAACCCTGTCTCGAAAAACCAAAAAATAAAAAATAAATAAAATAAAATAAAGTTCACTCTCAGGAGTCTACTGGAATAAACACCTTAGAACAGTGACAAAGGACCTGCAATGAGATACTGGATGTTGAGAAGATGCCAGAGCTGTTTAACAAGTAGAGATCTACAAAATGGTAAGGAAGCTGACAGAGTGAAGTTTTTATATCAGAGGACATCAAGAGAGAAAAGGACAAAGGATTGGGGTTATCACAAATCCTATAGCTAATAGTGGTTCATATTCAGAGTGTGTAAAAATCTCTCCCAACTCAACAATAATATAGTTAGCGAGCCGACTTCGATACAGGAAGGGAGATTCAGCAGACAGTTCCTGATAAAGATGGACAGCATCAATGAAAACCACAGTGAAGCTGGGTGGGGTGTCATAGTCCAAGTACTGGGAGATGGAGAGGGACCTCCATGAGTTCAAGGGCCAGCCTGGGGTAGTAGAGTATAAAAATGAACCAACACAGTCCTGTCAGGCTGTTTACTAAGAGAGAAAGCACCAACTGTTGGTAGAACGCAGAAAAATGACAGCCCTGTGTGCCGCAGATGGAGAATATGAGGTGCTGCAAACACTGTGGCAGTTTGGCAGCTCCCTAAAGGGTTAGGCACAGTCTCCAGGTTCTCAGCGGCACTCACTAAAGCACTTTTAGCAGCTCTGTGCACAACAGTTTAAAAGTGGAACCAAACCTCAGTCTGTGAGCAATGATGGTAGCAAACTGCTGTGCCTCCGTACAAGGGAGTACTACTTACGCACGCAAAGGAACAAAGTACTACATGCTACAAGGTGGAGAAACCTACAAAACACGGTGCTAGAGAATGCTGCCAAACTTGGTAAGTCAGATGATAACCTCACCCTTGTACGGGACACCCAGAATAGGGGAATCCCCAGAGAAGAGTGAATTCATCATTTTCAGGGCCTGATGGTAGGAATGAGTGTGTATGAATGCAAGGCTTTCTTTAGAGGTGATGGGGATCTTCTGACTCTAGACAAAAGTAGCAGCTGGACAACACTGCACAACAAACTGCTTAAGATGATGCTGTGTGAACCTTACCCTCACTGTGCAAAGGAATGACAAGATGGTACCTTTCCTTTAATTAGCAAGCACATAGTCTCACGCCTTCCATGACCACAGCCTGCTAAACACACAAGTGTATACACACAAGCACAAGCACATATACTCAAACACGCACTCACATACCACACACAGGTGTGCACACACATGAGGGCAGTATGTGCACTTATACCACTCACGTGCATGCACACACAGCACAAGTGTGTATATATAACCAAATGTCCCCCAGGCACAGTTGGCACACTCATACCACACATATGCACGTACACAAAACACACGTAGACATAAAAATTAAAATAAATCTTTAAAATGCACATTCCTTGTGCCCATCAGCTTCACTTGTGAGACATAACTCCACACAAGTCTTAAGGTCCTTAGCTATATATGCCCATTGGTGTTTTATTTGTTTACAAAGTGAAACAATTAAGAAAAGCTAGCAATGTGTGTTGTTGGTTATGTTGAAAGCCCCAGAGAAGAAACTAAATAACCAATTGGTCTCTAATTGCCCTTGAACACTTTTAACACCACCCATAAATTCCACAGACATGATTTGCGCCAACAACCGCACAAGCAATAAAAATGTACACGTATATTAATTTACAGTATGATGTATAGTGTGTGGCCCGCACAGTGGATATAATAGTCGGACCACTCAGGTGCTACACTGCTCAGACCTCCGCAAGTCTGGTCTGTAACTCTGCAAACATGCCAGCCCTGGCTGTTGACAGCCAAGGCTCTCCAGCTCTCTTCTCTCATCTGAAAAGTGGGATGATTGACGTACCTGCCTCAAAAGGTTGTTGAGAGGAGGCAGCGAGTCCTTCCACATAGAGACTTAACATCAGAGCTGGCGTGTCTTAAGCACCTGCAAATGTGGGGTGTTATTAGGTGCTCCACAGTTGACATTTAGAAAGGAGAAGTAGCTAACTGAAATGTTCCTGTAATCCGAAGTGAGGCGGGCTGTGCAGCTGTGGGCATTGGGACCGTGGGTGAAAAGTAAGAGAGGATGGGCCCACTTTCTCACCACCACCACCCTGACTTTACAGAAGCTGAAAACCAACCCATCCCTTGAGACTGAGTCAAGCGTTTACCACTGAGACTGAAAGCTAATATGCACCCCCCATAGTGGTCAGAGCCATCTTCTCTACTCCCCTGCTATCTCCATTAACACATATGCTTACCAGTTCCCTGGGTTTGTTCCCTGGAAAATAAACTGTTGGAAAGAAAAATCAATTTTCATTAGCAGGGCCATTACTTTCAGGAAAATGCTTTCTCAAATAAGAGAAGAAAGGACACCCTGAAAGCGATGCCAGCTTGACCTTCCTTGAAGGACTCTCGTATGCTGCCAATGAGCCCTCCTGGCTACCATCTCACAGGGACCCGGTACCAGGGTCACAAGAAGACAAGTCGCCAGCAAGGAGATGCCATGGATCTGAAAGGCAGGCAGCTAGGGTGTCGCGGCTCTGCCTCGTCCTGTAAGGATGACGCGACCACCGGAGCTCTTCTCACTGCAGTTTTATTCAGGACCTTTTGACAATTGTAAAATCTCTCTCTCTCCTCTCTCCTCTCTCTCTTTCTCTCCTTCGGCAAACCTCTCCCAGCCCTTAAGTAGGCATGGGCTACCAATCCTGGATTGCCAGGTGGGCACTGCCCATAGGTCCACGCATATGCAAGCAGCTGACAATCATTGCGTGATAATAGCATAAGTCAGGCCTAGTTGATATTAGAAGTTGATTATCACAGAGAGCACTCGCTTTCGGGATCGCGGAGGGCGGGAGCCAGCACCATTAGGTGCGACTCCACGCAGCTCTCTACACTAGGGTACTGCTGATTGGATGGGTAGGTCCTTGCCTACGAATGACAATTTTCAGTTCAGCTGACTCAGCTCGATTCTGCATAAGTCTGAGTTTTTAAATAGAAATTCTCTTAGGGCTGGGGAGATTACATGGTGGTTAAGAGGACTTCTTGCTCTCATAGAGGCCCTGGGCTCTGTTCCCAGCACCTATATTGTGGCTCACCACTATCTATAATTCCAATTCCAGGGGATTAGTACCCAATTCTGACCTGGAGAGGCACTGGATGCCAGGCATCATATGCCATACATACATATATACATACATACATACATACATACATACATACGTATCACTATATGTGATACATATATATATATATATATATATATATATACATATATATGCAGTTCAGTGTATAAAATGAAGAGGCCATGACTGGTATCACATTACCCTATCGCTATTGATCAATAAGCTCCTATAACCATAGTTAATTCTTATCGCTTTTTTTGTGCTATGTTAAGGAAAATGTTCTTGGAACATAAAAACCCAAAGCTTTGCTTTTCAGAGTCACAGTAAAGAAACTTTTACAATTATTTGCTTCTTCTGACCAATCATACTACAGCTATTTCAGGCTTAACTCTATCCATTGACCAAGATCCCAAGGTAGTTACGGAACTTGGAGGCAGGGCCTCACACAACATTTAAATAAAATTCTCCCCTTACTGGAATATTGATCTCTTTCTTGTTCTCTCATTGGCAAATCCATTCTTTGAAAATCCTAAGATTAAATATGAGGATGACCCAACCTCATTGTGCAGTACTCAACATGGGATGCCCCTTCCTCTCCCCTCCAATGTGGTAATTGCTTTAGGATGGAGTGGTCTGGGGAGTCCATGGGGGTTTCAGATCCAGCAAGATCCGGTTAATGAGCAGAATGGCTGTGTTGTAAATGTGCATTTGTGGTCTGTCTGGTCCTTGAAACCAAATACCTGACTTAAAAGAAGAAAGCTTTGTTTGGGCTCATGGTTTGAGGCTACAACCATTATGAGAAGGAAGACATGATGTCAGGAGTCGCTCATGGCTGAGGGAGCAGGAGTGTGAAGCTGCTTGCTCAACCTGGGTTGATCAAGAAACACAGACAAACAGGAAAGGGGCCAAGTATGAGCTTCAAGGCCTATCATTCAAGACACCCACTTCTTCCAGCCAGAACCCAGCTTCCAAAACAGTGCCACACATGGAGATAAGTGTTCCAACACAAATACCTGCAAGGGTTGTTTCACATCCAAATCATGTCACACATCTATGCTCATTTGTGAAAAGTCACTGAACTGTCTATGTTAGGCTCCAGCCCCTTTGAAAAAGAAAACACATTTGCTAAAGTATATTTAGCAAATATATAAAAGAAAGAAAAGTCAGAGATTTAAAAGACTTTTTTTTGTTTTGTTTTGTTTTGTTTTGTTTTCTTTTTCGAGACAGAGTTTCTCTGTGGTTTTGGAGCTTGTCCTGGAATAAAAGACATATTTTTAAAGGACCAAGATGGCTATAATGACTTCAAGTCATTACTTTGGGTCCCTGAAGATGAAAAGGCATGCTTTTTAATCCCCTACTAAATATAACCAATGTATTGCATGATGTTTGTACATGTAAACAAGTACAAGGAGACGCAGAAAGGAGAGAAAAAAGTGAGCAAGCTAGAGACCTCTGGACCCATAGAATGACACAGTGACAATCTCCCTAGCTTTGTCTTTTGCCCCTGTGTCTCAGGCCTAGAGCAGAGATACACAAACAGTAGCCTGAAAATGAGAAGGGTGGAGGTTAATTTTAAAGTCCCTCCAAGCCTACTCTTTCAGCCCAGTGATCAAAAGAGATTCAGACTAACCAGGCAGGGGGCTTTGAAAGGACATGTAGTGCTTTGCTACCCTGGAGGATGAAGCAGCCTCATGCTCACATCACTAGCAGCATGGTATAGCAGAAGGTCAAGCCAAGAAGAGAGCTAGAACTTTCCCCCCTGCCAGCAGTGTGACTGCCCCATGCACAGCACCCCACTTTTCCTAGGCAAGAACACTGTCAGAAGTCAATTTCAGAAAGGAGGTATTAAATAAGACAGCACTTCATGCCCAGGTTTTAACTGAAAAGCTCAGTTGTCATTGTAAGAACTAACCTCAAACTAAAGGGGAAAAAGAAAAAGTCAGTAAAAGCCAGACAACATGCAGGTGAAGGATACATTGGAATTATCTGAAAATTTTGTGAAAGTCCTCACAATAAAAACATTACAGCCACCAGTACCAAGCACACTTGAAATAAGTGGGAAAGAGGCTGAGTAACCTAAGAGAAGAGAGAAAAGCAGTAGAAGGGCAGGTGATAGCAAGAACTCAGCCAACACACCAGGAAGGAAGAGAGTGCCTTGCTAACTGAAGTGTCAGCCTGTTTGAAGACAATGGTCTCTTTCTCAGCTTGGCTTCTGTGATTATGTTGGATAAAGAAATGAATAACAGTGCTAACAGTGCTCCTTGATGTGGTCTAAAAGGATGCAGAGGTATTTAAAACTAGTATATTATAAACAAGGGGAAGCAGAGTTATGTAAAGTGTCTATGTTTTACCCAAACTGTAAAATGATGGTACCAGTATGTATACACTGACATCTTGAGTAATCATTGATGAAGCTATATAAAGTCATTCAAAAACACTAAAGTTATAATGGAATTATTTTTAAAACATTAAAGTAGCTGACTTGAATGAAAATTTAAAAATAGGATTGGCAAGATGACTCAGTGGTTAGGAGTACTTACTGCTGCCATTCCAAGGACCCGAATGTGGTTCCTGACACCCAAGTTAGCTGTCTTATGACTGCTTGAAATGCCAACTCTAGAGGATCCTGCATTTCTGGCCTCTTCTGGCACCTGTACTCACATGTATATACTTCCTTCTCACACATGCACAGAGATACACAAACATACACATATTTTAAAATAAAATATTTTTAAAATAAAACAAAGAAATTAGAAACAGAATCCCTTATAGATCAATAATTTTATTCACTATAAATTGTCTAAATGCACAAATCAGAAGTCAGAATTTGGTAGAATGTATTACAAAATCCAACTATTTGCTGCCTGTAAGAAACTCATTTTGATTTTTAAAGCAGCTGGGTTTTTGATGCTAAACAAACTGACTTAACTGAAAATTTAAAAGTAGGGCTGGCAAGATGACTCAGTATTAAGAATGCTTAACCACTGGTATTTTAAATATGATAAAACATAGAGAAGAAAAGGAAGCAGAGTGTCAAAATCAAGACTAAGCATACAATATACTCACAGACCCAACAGGTGCTAGAAAGACAGAGACTGCTATAGTCAACTCTACAGACAGACAGCATACCTACAGACCCAATAGTTGTCAAAGAGATAACTAGAGAATATCACAAACTGTTCACACAAAGCCTTGACAAACCAAGACATAATAGATAACTCCTTTGAGAAACAAATTACCACAACTCACCCAATGCCAAATACATAATTGACTAGCCTGATAGATATCCAAGGAATTTTAAAGCTCATAATTTAAAACGCTTTTTAGCAAATATCTTCATGCCTAAATGATCTCACTGAAGAATTTTATCAAAAATTTGAAAAAAATCTTAACATCAGTTCTACACAATTCTGTCAAAACAGTAGAACACATCTCTCCCATTTTATTCATCTATTATCATTATCCTGAAATATCATACCCAGAAAGATGCATAAGACAAAATGCTACAATAAAAACTCTGGTGAATATAGCAAAAAGTCTCCAGAAATTTTTAGCAAATGGAATTCATAATATGTTAAAGGACATTTGTGACCAAGTTGGGCTTATAACAGAAATACAGTCTATTGGTCAATATTAAAAACCATATACTATACAGTATACTACTAGAGTTGAGGCTAAAAATAAATCATTGTTCAAACTAATTCAATTCACAAATTGAATGCCCCCATGTAAAAAACACTGTTTTCAGAAAAATCTACAAAATTCTTAAAACAACCTAAGTCATATCATGCCTATCAAAGACTGAATATTTCCTGATCAGTAATAAAGGGTGTCTTCTTTCAACCATTCTTATCAAGATAATATGGGAATTTCTCACCAATGTAATGGGAGCAAGAAAGCAAGCAGAATGCACACTGAAAAATAAGCAGGGCTAAGGATGTGTGTGACTCAGTGATGGGAGGCATGCATGTAAGTCCTTGCTTTGGTCCCTAGCACACAAAGAGAGGGAAAAGGAGAGGAAGGAAAGAAGGGAAAGAGGGAGGAAGGTTAAGGCACATACATATGGAGGTGGGGGCAGAGGGAGGGAGAGAGAAAGAGAGGGAAAGGGAGAGAGAGAAAGAGATCCCTACTTTTAGACAACATGACTTTCCAAAGAGTGTCCCATGGACTCAGAAAATATTTTCCAGAACTAATTAATAGGTAAATTCAGTAATGTTGTAAGATAAAAATAAATATACAAAAACTAATTCTATTTTGATATAGTGGAAAGAACTCAAGGCCAAAAATTTTTTAATAACATTTACAATTGCTCAAAATAATATAATATTTCAGTCTAAGTCTAGCAAAATATATAAAGGGTGTGTGTTGAAAATTACAGTCCTGGAATTTCTCTCACAGAAATAAAGGCCTGTGTCTGAGTGTTTATAGCGGCTTAATTCGCAATGGCAGGAAGCTTGAAGCAACCTGGCCAGATATCCTGCAATGTGTGAACAGACAGATAATTGTGCATCCAGTTGCAGACCACACTCTGCAAAAAACAGGAACTAACTACACCACAGCCTAGATGAATTCCTGAAGAATAATGCTGGGTGAAGAAGCCATTCCCAGAGGCTGTGGGCTCTATGATTTCTCCCTTCTAAAATTCTTTTATTTTATTAATTAATTAATTTATTTAATTATTAAAGATTTCTGCCTCTTCCCCGCCACCACCTCCCATTCCTCTCCCTCCCCCAATCAAGTCTTCCTCCCTCCTCAGCCCAAAGAGCAATCAGGTTTCCCTGCCCTGTGGGAGGTCCAAGGACCACCCACCTCCATCCAGGTCTATTAAGGTGAGCATCCAAACTACCTAGGCTCCCACAAAGCCATTACGTGCAATAGGAAACAGATAGGTGCTTGTCTGGGATTAGGAACATAAGAACAAGAGGAGGGGGGGGGGCAGGTCTGCACTGCAAGAATTTATAAGGTCAACAGCCGGAAGTGCTAGCTCAGATGGGAGTCTTCTGTCCTGACCCATGGCCATGTGCCAGTCGTGAAACTGAACCGTCTTTTAGAAAAATGTTGAGATTATGGTAGGGGAATGATGTACAGGATAAACAGTACGCGGGATCCTTATCAGTTCTTAAAATTGCATGTGAGCTTATACTTGTCTTAAATGTTTAAACAGTTTAATTAAAACCATTCCAATGCCACTACAGTCCTTCGATCAGAATCAATGTGCCTTCCCTCTGCTTTCTCCTCAAGGCATCAGGCTCAGATTGGAAAACGGACTGAGTCAATCTTAGAACTGGGTGTTTGGGAGCTTAAGTTTTTGCTCTTTATATACTAGATGTCAAACACAGAGTATACTATTATCTCTTGCAAAAGAGGAATAAATAAATCTACTTAAAAAAAATCATCCCAAGGTTAGAGGGGGTGTTTGTAAAGTGTGAATAGGGGCCTGAAGAATAACAAATGCTTAGTAACAAATAACTGCTACCACCACCTCCATGTGGACTCTGTCCACTTCACTTGGTACCAGCTCTGTTGTACAGGACTGGGAGTTTCTGAAGCAATGTACTAGGCTCTATTTACTTTGCTTTTCCTCTAGGACAGTCTTTTTCCATGCTAGCTGTGCTCAGAAATGTGTGCTTGGCTGAGTTCATGGCATAAAGTATCATGTGGGGAATATAATAGCAAAAACAAATTTTCAGGCTGAAAAACTAAGAATTAATGAATAGTATGGAAACGACTCTGTTAAATGAAATCTATTGTATCTCAGTAAACCAAAGAAAACATAAGATTCTGACACCTAGCATAATTATTCCAAGTTCATGTCCGAAGCTACCGACTGTCCTTGATGTCATCTATATAATGTCTCAAATAGAGAGGTATAGTTTGGAGTGGTTTACAGGATAGCCTCATTTCCTTTCTGTTGCTATAATAAAATAGCCTAATAAAAGGGGGGGAAATGGTTATTTGCCTTACAATTCTAGGTTAAGTCAAGGCAGCTAGTCATACCACAGTCAAGAGCAGAGAGAGAGTGAATACTTGCAAGCTCAGTGCTCGCTAGTTTTTCTGCTTTTATACAGTCCAGGCCCCCCAAACCAGGGCATGACACTGCTCACTTTCAGTCTGGGTCTGCCCACATAAATGAAGTCAATCAAGACTACCCCAAGACATGCTCCATCAGGTCAGCCTGGTCTAGGCAGTGCTTCAGTGAGGCTCTCTTCCCAAGTGACTCTAGGTCATGTAAAGTTGAGGATTAAAATTAATCAGCGCACAGGAATAAGTCCAAA
This sequence comes from Chionomys nivalis, assembly GCF_950005125.1. NCBI lineage: Eukaryota > Metazoa > Chordata > Mammalia > Rodentia > Cricetidae > Chionomys > Chionomys nivalis. The sequence goes on along the minus strand of NC_080093.1, from coordinate 62,592,787 downwards.
CCTGGCTTCCTTATTATTAAGAAGAACTGCATAATCTTGCTGCATATGAACTTGAAAAGCTCTGCAGAACAGGGAGGAAGACAGCTGTGTCTATGTGTTGATACAATCAGAGATAACAATGCTTATATCTGAGTTCTTTTGCTAGAGGAAAAAAGACACAACCCCTTTTGAAGGCACTTCCAGCTGCCCCTTTTGCCTTCCAGTCTGAAGTCAGAGCAGAATTAATTTACTAGATGTAGTTAAAGGTCTGGAAGATTACTTGTGGCTAGAAGTTGTCACTGTCCTTGGTAGTAGAGATGTTTGGGGCAAGGGAAGTGGGTGTTTAAAGTTGATTTTATTTTTGAGATGATATAATTACATTTCTCCCTTCCTTCAAACCCTTCCATATACTCTTCCCTGGTCTCCTTCTGATCCATAGCCTCTTTTTCCATGGCTATTGTACACATACAGATATACATACATTCCTAAAAATAACCTGATCAGTTCATATAATGTTACTCATATGTATAGCTTCAGGTCTACCTGCTTAGAAGAACTCCCTTGTCTGGGAGATTCTTGACTGCAATGGTCTCCATTTCTTTAACTGCTATTTTTTTCCAGTGCCTAGAACCACACAGCTGTCGCTCAAATATTCCTTAGGGGTGTGGAGTTTGCCTTTGCTATCTCCAAGTAATCAGGGTTACTGGGTATAGCAATCCTGGGACCCACATTTATCTTTCCTCTATAATGGCCTGGCATCTCCTTGTGACCAGCACATCTGAACAAACAGCACAGCAGAAATGAGCATGATGAGTCAGAAACACCTTCCTGGCAGCAGAGGAGCTCTAGAGAATTGCCCCAGCATCTCTCTCTCTGCAGAGGTGGAGCCCAGCTATACCTGATAACCTGTTAAACCCAGGGGTGGCTTTTCTTTGGGCACACACTCAGCAGTGATCTCTCTCTCTCTCTCTCTCTCTCTCTCTCTCTCTCTCTCTCTCTTTCTCTCAACTAGGAAAGATAAATAGAAGAGAGGGTGGGAAGACAGGAAGAAGGGTGGGAGAGAGGGAGGGAAAGGGGAAGGGAAGGAGGGAGGAAGTGGGACTGAGATTGGGTCTTTTTTGATTGGAGGCCAGAGTGAGCCAAAGCAGGAAACCCTGGCTGGTAAGGTTTCCTAGGAAATGCGAAGCCATCCCACTGCCCTGCAGTCTGAAGATGCCATTCATTAGCCTTTTCCTCTCTGCTGGTCACCCAACTCACAGCTTGACAGGCAGTGTGGCAGCAGTGTCTCTGAATCGAGACCAGAAATGAAGGAGGAAGACTTGCAGCTCCTACTACATCATCAGGATAGATGTATCCTCAATCTTCATCCCTCAATCTCTTCAAGCCTCCGTTTCCTTGTGTATGTGATGGGGATAAATTCAGCATCTATATTTTAATTATTTGTTCACTCATTCATTCCTTAGCAGGGGGAGCACATGCCAGGGAGCACACGTGGAAGCCAAAGACAATTTTCAGGAGAGAACTCTCTCCTTCAACCTGTGTATCTCAGAGATTGAACTCAAATCATCAGACTTGGCAGCAAATGCCTTTAGGCACAGAATCATCTTGCCAGAACTAATACCTATATTTCAAAGTTACTGTGAGAATTAACTAACAAAACACATAAGACTCTTAGCATACCATTGACCTGCCGTGAGTAGAAGGAGATATTTTCAATCGATTGCTATGGGTCAAAGGGACATCTGCCTGGGAGGTGAGAAGAAACCTTGACCCCACCTCACGCCATCAATACAAATCAATTCCAGATCCATGATAGACCTCCAGCAGGAAGGTCAGACAATAATACTCCCGGAAGAAGCAAAGGAGAATATTGTCACCACTCTGGGGCTGGTATAGATTTCTTTCAAAGAATACAAAAGAAAGCTCGGACGTTAAAAGATAAATTGTACTTCAGAAAAAATCAAAACCATATTCATCAAAAGATACCATTAAGAAAGGGGAATTCAAGCCATAGACGGAGAAAGGGCACCCATAATGCATATATCTTAGTCATGAATATTTTAAGAATGCCTGAGAGAATAAGTAAGCAAAGGACACAGCTTTAAAGCCTGGCTGGAGGTTTCAGAGAGAGAGCTAGCAAGCAGAGGAACAGATGCTGAGAACCGCCAGTCACCTGTGTAACTAGAGCAAAGAAACGGAGCAGAAGAGCTCAGATGCAAGTATTGGACAGTGTCCAGTTTCAAGAGGATGAGGGCAACTCCAGCCCTCCAGTGCTGCTACTGAGAAGGCAAAAGTAAGACAGCCGCTTTGGGACACAGCCAGACCTTATCCACACAGCAACCCCCTGTGCCTACGCTAGGATGAGCCTTCCTACTTCCAGGCATGTGTCCAAGAGCAGTGGATTAACATGTCTACAGAAGATGCACCCAGCAATGCTTGTGGCAGCTTTGTTCATCATATCCAGACTGCGGAAGTAAGCCAAATACTGACCAACTGTAGAACAGAGAAATGGTAGGGGGTGGTGGATGGATGGATGGATGGACTTAGATAGATAGATAGATAGATAGATAGATAGATAGATAGATAGATAAGAATTAGATACAGATATAGACTCATGCAGTAGAATATTATGTCTTATGAAAAAGAACACAAGAACATGGAACCATACCATGAAAAGTATGGACATTGCATAAAGCAAACAAATTCAGATACCAGAGCATGTGTTTTATTTTTTGGTCCCACCCAGATCAAGGGGCAAACATAATATAGTCTCATAGAAAAAACAAACAAACAGGGTAACCTTGGTGAGTAATACAGATCAGGAAAGGACATGAAGGGGCTGATATCATTGTATGTATTCACTCCTGATCTTAGTGGTTGCTATGGGGAGTGTACCTGTGTGTATATACATATTTGTATATGCATCACACGTTGTACTATCTCATTAGACATTACAGAAGTCCATTCAGTGCTTTGCAAGACATGCGTGGATCACAGAGAAAGTTAGTGATCTATCATTTCTCTTAATTTTGTCGTCACAATGATGGATTCCTCTTCCACCCCGTTCCCCACAACCAATGTTCCCCAGTCACACTGCAGAGACAACACAATGCTTTCTAAGCTAAAAATAACTTCTGCTTTCCCCTTTGCCTCAGAAAACACGTATGAAAGCCAAAGACACTTTTGTTTCCAATGACTTCTCCTGCTGCTCATACCTGCTTTAGCTGTTCCACAGGATGTGTGGTACAGTCAAGTCAGCACCATACTGGAAGGAAGGCATGAAAACAGCAGTTAATTGAGAGCCTGGGACAACCCAGGCACTCACCTCCCTTGAGAATGTTTTAAATGTTTGAAAGCCTCCCCTGGGTATCTCATGACTCCAGAGAAGGCGACCTAAATGTGATGCACACAAAAGGAGCGGCTTCTCCTGATATACATGCCTTATGTGTATCGCTGGAAAGGTTTCACCTGAGAACCAGCCAATTAAACAGGGATGGCTGGGCCAGCGAGGGAGTTGGTCCCACCTGACTCCTTGGAGCTTTATCTCTTGCTAAACACAGTTTGACTTTGGGTTAACTTTGCCTGTTTATAAAAAGAATGGGTGAAACTTTGGGGTGAGGGTGGGGGTATAAAGAGCAGGGAAGGTAAAGAAAACACCAAGTGTGGAGGCATCTGAGTAGCCGATCCAGAGCAGAAAATGAAGAGCAGAAAATGAACTGGGAAGCCAGGCACACTGACACACAGGATAATTCTAGCTGAGAGAAGAGGAACGCAGTCCAGTTCAAGGTCAACCTGGGCTGCAGAGTGAGACTGTCTCCAAAAGGCAAAACCAGGAAGGAAGGAAGGGAGGGAGGGAGGGAGGGAGGGAGGGAGGGAGGGAGGGAGGGAGGGAGGGAGGAGAGGAGAGAGACAGAGATGGAGGGGGAAGGGGGGAAGAATGGAGGGAAGGAAGGATAAAGGGAGGGAAGGAAAGGAAAAACAAAGAAGTGGGGAAGTGGGGGAGTTGGTTCATATGCTATTTAAAATAAAGCTAACGAGGAGCAGTGGGATAGCTGGCTCAGTGGTAAAGGCACTTGCTACCAAGCCTGAGGACCTGAGTTTGAGCCCCAGAGCCCGAAGATTTACATAATAGAAGGAGAAAAGCAACTTCTACAAGTTGTCCTTTGACCTCCAAATGTGTGCAATGGTGTGCATACACATGCGTGTACACACACACACACACACTACATCTTAAAAGGGAGGACTGGGTGGGCAGGGGTAACACTGAGATGAGAATCCACAGAGGGGAAGCATTGTGTGATGCTGTCTACCCCCTTCAGGTTGGAAATAGAGCCCAGATGGTTCCTCCCCATGCTTATCAAACCTGGACATTTGTGGATGCTTTCCTCGCTGCACACCCAAGAAATGATCCTTGAAATTATATTACCAAGAGAAATTTTCCTTCATTGCTTATTTTGATATAATTTCAATAAATGTATAGAATGTGAAATTATTTCCTCATTTCATTCCAGTTCTGAAAATGAAATTCAATTTATGAGCCAGTCTGTGGAACTCCAGCAGAGCACGGCCACGACGCTCCAGCAGCCTATTGCTAGCTGGAGGACCAGGCTTCTGGGAAAAAGAATAACCCTTTAGGGGCGGGATGATCTTCAGAGGCAGGAGTCTCAGTCACTAATGGCAGCTTAGTCTATCCCTTGAAGGCCTGAGAAGATGGGACTGGGAGGGTGAGAGCACATGAGAATCTCTGTGCACCCCACTGTTACCCCCAAATAACGCGAGGGAGACCTGCATCTCTGAATCCAGGTAGCAGGCAGTACTATTACACCTGGGGGCCTCTGTGAGGCTCTACACAGAGAACATGGCTGCTTATGTTCAAATGAGCATCTCAGGAGATGAAACTGGAACACATTTTTTAAAATTGTCCGGGCTTGGTAATCCCACAACTCAGGAGACTGAAACAGGGAGGAAATGAAGAGTTCAAAACCTGTCTGGGATACAGAGTAAATTCAAGGCTACCCTGGGCAACTTAGCAAGATCCTGTCTCCTAATAAAAATCAAAAAGGAGAGCTAGCAGTGGAAGGCTCGCCTGGCACGCGGGAGGTCCTGGGTGGAATCTCCAGTATAAAATAAAATAAATCATGCAATATTTAAGACATATGGGAGTATAATATAATATGGAAAGTGTGCAGGCACCACAACCAGACTGAGAAAAGATGTTACCAAAGTATTAAAACTTGATCCTTTCCCTAGTTATATCCTCCTCCAGTGAGTCCTGTACTGAATTCATGTTTATGCTTTTTATGGTTCTACCATGTTTACAGCTCGTAGCAATACCAGGCATTGCCTAGCCTGTTAGTAATGACCAGCAATAGTGTTATCGTCCTGAGATTCATCCAGGATAACATTTGTGGAGTTGCAGCTAATTCTTTTCACTACTCAGAAAAGTTCTTTCTGTTCCTCTTTTTTGTCTTTCTTTCTTTCTTTCTTTCTTTCTTTCTTTCTTTCTTTCTTTCTTTCTCTCTCTCTCTCTCTCTCTCTCTCTCTCTCTCTCTCTCTCTCTCTCTCTCTCTCTCTGTTTCTGAGTTGGCTATATGAGACAGGTGGTGCTTGGCGAGGAGGGCCAGCACACACAAAAGCTGCCTCTCAATCCTCCACCCTCCACCCCTCCTAGTGTTGAGTCAGAAACTTGGGAGGCACTGGTAAGATGGCTCTGCGGATAAAGGTGCTTGCTGCCACTTCTAATGACCTGAATCAATTCTCAGGACCTATATGGTAAGAGGAAAGAACCTACCCCTAAGTTACCCTCTGACCTCCCAATATACATACATACGCACAGGTTTGTATACATAGACTTGTTTTCGTTTTTGTTTTTTAAAGAAACTTGGGACAGACTAGGCTATAGCTCAGTTGAAGCATCTTGCCTCATACACACAGATCCTAGGTTCAATCCTCAACACCACAAAAAAAAAAAAAAAAAAAAAAAAAAAAAAAAAACATGATCAGGTAATATGGCCCAAACTTGTAATCCCAGCACTCAAGAGGCTGAGGCAGAGAGTCACGAGTCCAAGGCCAACCTGAGGTATATACAGCAAGTCCCTGTGTCAACAAACAAAAACATCTTTCATCTCCCCTATCCTGATTCAGTCCAAGATGAACAGGTCACATTGGCGGCCCCTCTCAGCCTTCCCTGGGCAACTGGCATCCCTCCTCACCCTCACGCTGACTCAGAAATCTATACCCTTCACTGCATTGCAGGAATGCACCTACCATCTGTCTCCTTGCCTTCCTGTGGTTCTAGTCCATCTTCATTAATTTCAGCTACAAATATCCCAGACCAGGTCACAATCGACTCACACTTGTAACACATACCTTACAGCTTCATACTGGAAAGATGAAACCAGCATCCAGCCTTAATGGGAGAGCATCTTTCTAAGTCAGAAACATGAACCTTATCAGCTCCCCACCCCCTCTTAAAAACCCTCCTGTGTCTCTCACTGCCTTCAAGATGAAACCCAACCCCCAAAGCACGCCATCTAAGACACTTGGTGATCCTATCTCTGCCTACCTGGGCAGGTACATCTCCTGAGACTTCTCCCTCAAAGAGCTGTGAAACCCTGCAGCCTAACCACATGCCCCAGCCGCATACGATTCTTCTATATGTTCTCCCTCCTTCCCCAGCTCAGCCAGTGATGGCTACTGATCTCTCAAGACCCTCCAAGGATCCTCAGCAGGCATTTCCATACAAGATAGCTGTGGTAGTTTGAAAGAAAATGATTCCCAAAGCAAGTGGCGCTATTAGGAGGTGTGGCTTTGTTGGAGAATGTGTGGCCTTGTTGGAGGAGGTGTGTCACTGTAGAAGTTGGTTTTGGGGTTTTATATATGCTCAAGCCTTGCTCAGTGTCTCAGGTCACTTCCTGTTGCCTATGAATCAAGATGCAAGAACTCTCAGTTCCTCCTCCGGCACTATGTCTGCCTGCATTCTGCCTTGCTTCCTGTTATAATGATAATGGACTAAACCTCTGAACTTTAAGCTACTCCAATTAAATATTTTCTTTTAAAAGAGTTGCCACAGTCATGGTGTCTCTTCACAGTAAGATAAACTCTATCTAAGACAATAGTCCATCTTCATTGTGAAGCCCAATAAATTCAGAATCACCTAGGAGACACACCATTGGATATATCTTTGAGGGTGTTTTTAGAAAAGATTGAGGAGGGAAGATCCATCCTGAATGTTGGTGGCACCTTTCCTTGACTGTGGTCCTGCACTGAATTAAAAGGGAAAAGAAGAAAGCCACATAAATGCTGGCATTCTCCTTTTCTCTGCTTCCTGTTCTACCAAGATGTGATAAAAGTAATATCCTATCTGAACCTGGGGCGAGGGGCCTGCTCCATGACCCTCAGTGTCACATGTGTCTCTTGCAAGTCACATGACCATGGACTGGTATTCACCTGGTGTTTTCTTCCCACAAGACGGACAACCAACAGGAAGGGTTGCTCATATACCCTATGTCCCCGGGACCCAGAACTGCTCATACATCCCATATCCCCAGCACCTAGTTCATTTTACTCCTGGCAGTGATGGGGGAATGTCTATGAACCATATCAGGTCACCTGGAGAATATGAGGGCAAAGTAACACTAGAGAGTCTAAAGTGTCTTGATCTCATTATATGAATTATTAGGAAAATGTAACTTGGAATATATGATTTTTCCACATCACTGAAGTTCACCCTTTGAGCTAGAATACCCATACTTACTAATTTATGTAGAAAGATTTCTTAAAAAAAAAGTCTCCACTGGCTGAACTAACCAGCATTCTCTGACACACTGAATGGGCTATTGTAACAAAATATTCCTTCCCTGGGAAAGATGTGACTATCTTCTGCACCCACCTCCCCACTAAGATCCTAAGGACAAACCAAAGTTCAGTTCCAACACAGTTCTCCCTGGGGATCCATGAGTTTACTGGCCTTCCTTATGGAGCCTGAGTGAGGAGTTACAGACAGGAGTGTGGGTGACCCCAAAACAACCATCCTGGAAAGTCTGTACCCGGTGTGGCTGATGGCTTCCCCATGGCTACATACTTGAAGCTCCTCCCACTAGTCTTCCACGGTCTGGTCTCTAACCTATCACAGAGACCATGAGGCCACATGTAATTAGGGTAGAATTGCGTGCAAATAGCTGAGAGGAGCGACCAGATCCTGGAAACGGTCCAATGACCCTCCCCACCAACTCCTTCTAGTTGGAAAGGTCAACAGTCCATGGGCCCCAACATGATAGACTCTCAAAAGTAGACATAGATGGTCCTGGCAGCAGTTTGGCTCAAAAGATAACACTCTACAAGACTTGTTTATAGCCACTGTCTTCCCACCCTCCCATTGCTCCCATTGACAGGGTCACTCCGATTTTTTTTTTTTTTTTTTTTGATTTTTGAGACAGGGTTTCTCCGTAGCTTTTTGGTTCCTGTCCTGGAACTAGTTCTTGTAGACCAGGCTGGCCTCGAACTCACAGAGATCCGCCTGCCTCTGCCTCCCGAGTGCTGGGATTAAAGGTGTGCACCACCACCGCCCGGCTGGTCACTCCGATTTTTAAGATAGGCGTTGATGACATTTCCTCTGTTTCCTGAGTCCTTATTAGAACCAGCCTCTTCAAGGAATCCCAAGGAGGTTTGGCCCACCAGGACCCAGCGAACTTCCCTTTGTTGGTTAAACATTCTTCCTTAACATTTTCAGACAGGTATAACATGTATTTTGAACTTCTCTCCACTTCCACCCTGCCAAGCCCCGTCCCCACAAGTCCCTTTTCTCCGCTCATGTCCTCATGTTTTATTTTATAACCTACCAAGGCCATCTGTGCAATTGTGGGTTTGGAACTATCCGCCGGAGCTTCGTGAGCTCACTAGTGGACACCCGAGAACAATAATTCTCTGTTACAGAATCTTTCAGTATCTAGGATTTCAGCAGGGAGGGCATCTCACTTTTACAGACACTTGGTTTCCTTTCTGTAGACGGTATTCACTCTTCCCCATCCATCACTTCTCAGTCGACCAAAGGTCGAGAGCTCACACCATGCATCGTACTGTGTTGCTTAAGCTGCCACTGAGCACAGGTCTGAAAGTAACTGGAAAAGCCACTACTTCAGCATAGTTGCAGGGCCATGTTTATCCTTGCTAACTTCTTCCTCTCCTGCCTGCTACTCCAGAGCCCTTTACAATTGCTGCTACTGGCTTGTGTGGATAAAATGATCTAAGAATCAGGGACACTGAAGCCCCTCTGCTGTGCCTAAGCAGCTACCGGTGGTTTAAAAACCAGACCGTGGGTGGGGAGATGCCTCGGCAGGAAAAGTACTTTCTACGGAAGCTGAGTTCAGATTCCTAGCACCTTCGTAAAACCCAGGCACAGTGACATGTATCTGTAACCCTAGCAGTAGGGGATGGAAACTCGTGCATCTGGTGGCTCACTGATCAGCAAGCTAGCCAAAGAAGCAAGACCCAGGTCCCAGGTGGAGTGAGAGATGCTGTTTTTATAAATTAAAAAAAAAAAAAGGTGAAGGGACTGAGGAAGACAGCTAATGTTAACCTCTGGCCTCCACACATGCAAAAGTATATTTATATACACATGTACACACATGGGCATACATGCATATGCTATACACAAAAACACCATCAACAGGAAACAAAAGCCTGCAACAAAAATCCAAACCAACCAACCAGGAGACCTTCCTTGTTCTTAGGGGATACTATTTTAATCTGATTTTGTTGTCATAGAATATCCAAGTCTAAGAAAAGAGGTTGTTTTATGCTCATAAAACATGGTCTGAGGTTGGGGCATCCCAGGGCAAGGAGCAGCTAGGAGCATTGTGATGCTTCAACTCTTGACAGCGGATGAAGGGAGCAGACTCAGGCCGCTAGAGAAATTGTGGGGGCTGCCTTGTCTCTCAGCAGCCTGCTCTCAGGGCACCCAGACTAGGCACTTATGAATGAGGACTCAACAGTGAGGTCGGCCAACCTCCATCCTTGAGCTCCCCCCAAAATCCAGAACAACCTAGAGGTCCTGTAGACCAATATCACTATACTGAGGGGAGTGAATCTGGGGGGGGGGGGGGCGTCCACTCCAGCAGGCTAACTCAGGACATTTGATATGATGTTAGCTGGAGCTGCTCTTCGCAGTAAGAGAGTCAGGGATGTGTTTCTAAGCACTTGCTAACATTAGTCAAACTCACGATGCTTGGCGGGTAATTCTACTAGAATCAGACCCTCAGGGACCAAGCTACATCTCATTATTTATAATGGGCAGTGCAAAGCTAGACACCTTGGAGAACTGCACCGCTTTTGGCCTATAGATTCCTCGTCCTGCCTGGGGATGACTCAGTGGTAGAGAACCCTTGCCCAGTGTATGCAAGGCCCTGGATTCAATTGCCAGCACTGGAAAGAAAATATTTTAATTAAGTCTGAGTCCCTTTGCCCCCATGCCTGCCAGCTGTAGAGGCTGCACTGTGTGAAGATTCAGGTTTGCAGGATACACGATTTGCTCTTCAAAACTGGTGCCCTCTGCTCGTATAGTCACCCTGTGGTTTCCCTGGCCATCTTCGGTTTCTTCTTAGAGCAAAGTCATGGAGCAAAGAGAATATTTCCCTTTTTGCTATATGGTTTCCACTGCTCAGAGAATATTATTTTTAAAGTAAAATAAGTGTGCCTTCACTGAATTTTACACGGGGAAGATTCCACTGAAGGTGAAGACATACTATTGACTAGAGCCTCCATTGTTTGATTCCAGCATTTTACTGGGAACGAGGGAAACTGAAATTAATTTTCCACCTTACCTCATTGGAAAACTATTTTTTACTCTGCTGAACATTCAAAGCCCAGTCACAAATAGTGAATAATAAGCTGCAGCCATGCCCAGCACATGGCTGGAGGCCCACAGGCACGAGCCCCTTCCCCACAGCAAACCTTGCTCTGAGCCCACCTGACTCCCAGTGGCCATCAGTGCCCCCGGAGGGTACAGATCCCGAACCAGAGGAATCTAATTCACTATCATCACTGGCGAACATGCCCTTACACTGAATAGGGGGCTTTTCTGGACTGGCCAAGAGACCAAAGCCACCCCCACAGAGACAGCTCTGCTTCTCTATTAGGGGTTAGCAGGGTCAGAGAATAAACACCACTCACATTGTGGGTCACATTGTCTCTATAGCACGGGTTCAACTTTTCCAAAGTGGCGAGAAAGGAGATAGGACACTATGTAAGCAGGCAGGTGTAGAACAGTATGTAAACAGGTGGGTATAATGGTTGGTGTAGTATGTAAATAATGGGTGTGGCTTTAGGGAGGTATGTCAATTGTGAATATAGTTAATGGGTAGTATATGAGTAGCTAGTATCCAAGTAGGTGGGGAGGATACAAGTAGGTGGGTGTGTCTCATTACAACATATAAATAAGTGGATGTGAATCTGGGGGACACATAACTGAGTGACCATGACTGAATTCCTCTCAATTTTATTACTCTACACTGAGATGCCAATTTTATATAATTTTCATATGTCACATAAGTTTAGGTTTCTCTTTCCTCTCTAAAACATTTAAACATGTAGAAGACATCCCTACCCTAGAAGTCTCACACATCGGGCACCTTGATTTCCTAGAACCATATATACAGGTCTCAGACGTCCGCTGGGATAAACTCAACTGACATTGGAAATACGAGACAAAAGCAATATAGAGTCCCCACTTCCTGTCATGGACTTCTACCCTGGCCTTGGATAAAGATGTGTTCACTGTGGAGCAGAAATTACTTCTCAGACTTTCCGACAAAGCTAAGAGCAGAGTGGATTTAAAAATAAATAAATAAATAAAAGAATCTACATGTGGACTATAAAGAGCCAGAACAGCTGGAAAAATAATTCAGAGATGGTCTGGGAGAGCACATCTGTGGGAAGTGCACTAGGACGGCACCAGCCCCCAAGTGAGGGCCCTCACCCTCTAATCAATCGTCTCTGGTCGTGTCCTGATGAAAATTCACCTCACATTTCATTCAAGCCTGCACACGGCTCACATACCTTAGGACACAGCAACTCCATGGTGATGAAATTGCCTACCGGAGAGCTGGCTGGGGTTCTGCGGCTCAGAGGCGGGTGTGGGAGGGAAATTGCACTCAATTATATTTTATCACTGCTGCACAAGTTTCAGGCGAATTCATTAAAATTCGCTCCCAGAATCGGGTTGTGGAAGTGGGGAATTTTGGTAGCCTGGCTGACAATGAGGAAGGGATGGTTTGCTCTCTGCGCCAGAGGGTGCCACAGTATGCCAGCAGCCCAGCGAGGCTTTGGAGGCCACCGAGGTTGTCACCTCATGGAACCACAGCTGCGGTTTAAAACAAGGGCCTCTCAGAGAAACAGCACCCACGGTCTGTATAGAGACAGAGGCAGGCAGGGAGGCCAGAGGAGCAGTAGGCACAGATGAGTGGGTGCTGGAGCCAGCCAGCTCTGCCCCCACTTCCCTATCCCTGGTGGCCTGCTAAGCACCCATCAACACCTGCTGATAGAAGGGCTCCCTGCAGAAAGCAGAGGTACAGATTTGGAAGCTGAGTGAGAAAAAAACCCCACCACTGGGAGCTGAGCTGGGGAGGTGAAATCTGTGTCCCATAAGTTCTGCCGCCTGACGCAGCCTCTCCTCCAATACTCAAGCTTAGCAGCTGAGGAGAAGGCCAGGCCACCCTCTAGGAGAGGTGTGGAATGCTTCTGCTGCCTCCACCCCAGCAGGCCAGGAGGCTGCCCAGAGGAAACTATCGGCTCAGCAGCTGATGGCCGGCATTGACCCATGGTGTCTTGTGGGCACAACCTAGACGATCCCTGATGGGATAGCCAGGTATCCCTCCTCTATCCACCTGCTCGCTCCAGCATCTGCCAGCTTCCTAGATCCACATGGGTTTATCTGGACAACCGCCCCCACTCACATGCTCACAGCCAGTGCGTGAGTAAAGTCCACAGGCTGGGACCCTGTCCAACGGTCAATATCTCACTCGTAACTAATGCCTTGGATAGTCTTCCTCTACCAAGACCCTAGCATCTGTGAGGAACGGAGCCTCCTAGCTACCGCAGCAATGACAGAAAGCTGATGTCTACATAAAGCCTGAGATAGGATCGTCTCAGACACACCAAAGATAAGTGTCTTGTTCTTCTCAAGGCTGTTGTGCTCTCCCCAGGCACTAAGTGTCCTTGCTGGTGTGCAGACTGCCCTACCTTCAGAGGACACAAAGCCATTCAGGGGTTCTGTTCTTTCCCTGGGACAGACCCACTAGCTTATGAAGCCACAGTCAGTCTCCATGAACATTGTCTACAGTGTGAGAGATGACACTGCCTCAGCAACCTCTGAGTGCCCATGGCCCACCTGAGGGGTGCTCCCATCACACAGGGAAGCCAGCAGCCCACCATTTAGGAGCATGCCTCTTTCTGTGATTTACTGATGCCCTCCTGCTAATGCAAGACCAGATTTACTCCATCTACAGGAACTAAAGTGCCCAGGACTTGGAGGCCTTACTCTGCCTGGCCCCTTTGAAGTAGCTTGCTTTAGCCAGTTCATATAGTCGTTAAAAGTAAGTGTGAGACTTTCCGCCTCTGAGTTCAAGGGCATCAGCTTGGCAGCTGGACACTGGCCACAGTGGATAGTTTATGGCACAGGAAACGCCAACATCACAAACCAGAGCAAGCACCCCAGACCGCTTACTGACAAGTGACAGAAAGGCCCAAGGCTCCAGCTTCTGCTACAAGATCACAGTGAAACAGAACCTGGCTCCATGAGGGGACACTGTTGTGCCTTTACTAGGTCTCCCCGGGACTGTAAGTGTTAGAGTGTAAGGCTACACATGTTCTAGAATAAGAAGAGTCAGACCGCATGAAACTGTTTTTCTATCTCTAACAGGGTGATGGGTATTAGGGCTCAGGACACATTCCCCTCAAAACACAGCTGTTGGGGACCAGAATGTACCACCCCCAAAGAAATGTCAGAGAATCTCAAGCTAGTTATTCTGAGAAAGCCCAAAGCTCAGGCATGGCTTTGAAAGGCCAACTTTTTCCAGAAAGAGACTTTCATCTGGAAAGAAACCCTGAGGACTCTCTGAAGTAGCGAAAGTCTAGACACCAGAGAGGAGATGCTTTGGGGATAACTGTGATCAGCAGACATTGAGAGACTTTCTCTGCATAACAAGGTCGGTTTCCTCCCCCCAACCCAAACCCAGCTTATCTCCATCACTTCCCAGAAGCTCTGAGCTCCATGTTCTCATGAGGCACGGAAAAGCTTCAGTCATCTGACTCCCATGTGTGTGCATGCAATTAAAACCAGTTCTTCTCTTGTTCATCTGTCTTTGGCCAATTCAATTTGTAAGCCAGCCAAAGAACCCAGAAGGGAAGAAGGAAGCCATTTTCCTCTCCCCAATGAAACTGCAGTTGCCTCCTTCGATGCTGCCATGGGGATTACATGGGATTATCCACGTGGAAACGTGTCGGCCAGCACATGGCATGGAGCCCAATCTGCATCGGTGGCTGTGATGAGTGCACTCCCTGCTGGGATGCTGCTGAGCAATCTGTGAGCTCCACGCAGATGGAGCATAGCTTTGCTTATTTGGTCTTTAGACCAGAGAGGTCGGCTGCTAAGGCCAAAGGAAAACACTGTTTATTCTTTAGCTGACACTTCCCAGGGATCAGCCAGGTGACAAACTCAACACTGTGGACGTTTGGTCCCAGTGCATTCTCTGGGCAGCTGAGATGAGAACTTTAACACCATCCCTAGGCTCCACCTACTAGATGCCAATAGTCTCAACATCCCCCCCCCCCCAGGTCTCCAGTGCTGATAACCCCAAATGTCTCCAAATATCATAAAGTCTCAGACTTACTCTGCTTAAAATCCACCACCCAGCCAGCTGCTTGCTCAATGGGTTGTGGGGACATAGCAGGGCATCTGAACCATGGCCTGAGGGATCAGTAGGCTCTAAAGATATTTGGGAAAGTGTACGTGTCAGTGATACTGTTCTTTCCTGGCTGAGCATTTGGTTTCAGGAGGCTTGGTGACCCTTACAGGCAGCTGCTCATCATACTTGGGTGAGCACAGCAAGTCATTCTTGGAGGGTCACCTTGACCTGAATCCTTAAGGTTGCCCATAAAAGTCAGCAAGGGTGATCCTCCATGAAGCAGCCATAGGGACAAAATTCGCCAGGATACCAGCCTCTGTCGTGCAAACAGTCAATCTCCAGAGTCTTCAAGGAGCAGATAACCTAACTTTCAGCCACAATCTTGTCTGGGCAGAGTAGAGAGGTGTCATTCGCTTTTGTGTCCCAGGCTCACAGCTGCAACCCTGCCCATGTGTGGTGAGTGCATCCTTCTCTCAAGGGACTTCTTCAAGGTCATAAAACATGTCAGTAGTAAACCAAAATAAGGAGTGTGAAAAATCACGAGATATGATATCCACGCTCGCCAAACTTGACAAATGCCACCGTACCACATGAGTGCTAAGCGACAGAGCTGGAAATCAGAGCTCGTGTTCCAGTTGTCTCTTTAAAACAACATGGACTCCCCCAAGAAAAGAGGTGATAGGTTGCAAAACCCACATGTTCTGCACACTCCCAACCCTTACCTTTAACTCCACGCTAGTGGGCTGCCATGTTCCTGGAACCACATGCCTCCCTGGTGCTTGCCTTTGACAGGAAGGAAAGAGGTTGTCTTTAGCAGTCTGGAGACAGTGGCTGATTGAAACCATAGCAACCTCCTCCTGGCTCCTGAGCAGCACGTCTGCTCAGTGCCCTTTGCTCGCCTCACCTTCCCTGAGGCAGCCACTTAAATATTAAAATCAAGACCCCTTTGTGTTGATTCAGTGATAAGTTTAGGAATAAGAGTACACCAAGCTTGAATTTATAGGCATTAAAATTCACACATCAATCTATCTGCTGCCCATCTCTCTAGCAAGAGAAGGCATACTGTAGCCGGCACCATTGCCTGCTACTACGGCATAGCCAACCACCACCTTAACCTAAGCTCATAATAGGTGGTGATTGCCCTGTTCTTAAGGGCAGAAGACAAGACTCAACCTCAAGGCTTTGCGAAACTGGAAAAGCTGTCAACTGGAGATGCCTTCCATCTGCCGTTTGAGGGTCCCCTTAGACTCTAGGGCTTAGAGGCTCATTCAGGGAGTTAATAGGAAGCATTTAATTCCTTGTGAATATAAGATTGAGGGGCCCTGTTTTCTTACTGTGGGTCAGTGTTTCTGCCCTTGCCAGATGGCCCCTTTCAAGTCCTCACCATGTAGTTCCTCTATCTTCACTAAGAGCACACACACTAAAGGTCTCAGACCCTTCCCAGGGTTCACTTGACTAGGCCAGGCCCATCGGATAAGGCACCTTCTGATTAAGCTCATTCTGACCAGTGAGTCATCTTGCTATCACAACAGAAAGCATCCCACTGTGCTCACAGGCTTGGCCCCAGTTAAAGGGTGTGCACACTAGGTCGTCAGGTTCTTAGACTTCTACCTCTAGAGGAAAGAAGGAAAAGAAATGTGGGGCACAGAGGTCAGGGAGTGTTTGGAAACCGAGCACTGAGAAAACAAGGGACTCAGTTGTTCTCACTGGCTTATTTCACACCAGAAGACAAGTCCATCTGCCCAGGCAAGAGAGGAGAAAGTACACAGGGACAGAAAGTTAAAACAAGGAAGCTGAACAAGTGAGAGGCTGGGCAGAGAGGAAAATGAAGGAACAGAGCTATGATGGGTGGATGGGTGGGGATTGCCAGGGGCACCAGTGGTGTAAATAGGATGGATGCGTGGCAGGGTGATGGTATTTCACTTAATCTGGGCTTTGCAGGAAGGGAGTGAAGAAGACCTGGCAACAGGGGAGATGGCTCAGTCAATAATGTTCTCAGTGTGTAAGAAAGAAGACCTGGGCTTGAGCCTCAGCACCCATGTCAGGAATGGTGGTTCCTGCTGCTTACAGTACAAGAGCAGAGGAGATGGAGACTGGCAGATCTTTGGACCCATCAACTAACCAATCTAACTGCACTGTCAAGTCCGAGGTACCAGTGAGAGATCCTTCTCAGAAAACCCAGGTAGATGGCTTCTGAGGAATGACATTTGAGGGTCATCTATACTCACATCTCTCTCTCTCTCTCTCTCTCTCTCTCTCTCTCTCACACACACACACACACACACACACAGATATATAACACACACATACACATACGACACAACACACACAACACAACAAACACACACATACACACAAAGACACACACAGAAACAATGCACACACACACATAGAGACACACACAAACACAATGCACAGACACAATGCACATGCACACACATACACACACAAACCTGGCAACAGTAGTTGGGGCCAGTCAATGACACCTTCTCTAATTCCAAGCATATTTATTAGGGAAAGAGGTAGCCAAAAGACAATTGTGTTGAGCAGGCCAGGTTTGTGGCTTCCGGGGCTTAAAATCAAGGAGACCAAAGAGGCATCTTTTGCTGGGATCCCACATGATGCCAGCTTCCTCCATCACAACTGAAACCTCCCAATCAGCCATCCCAGAGGAAAGCAGCCAAGAGAGACTGTTCCTCATGATCTGCCAGGCATAGCTCATCCCAAGCCTGTACCAGGCTTTGTATCAGGTACTGAGCCTTTGTCAAACTGGTACCCAAGTCTTACAGGAGGATACCCTGATCTGGTCTGAGCTAAACAGAGGTCCCAGAACAATAGAGGCACAAACCAAGGATTCCTCTGGTCAAAACACTTTCAAAGATGTGCGGAGGTAAAACTCAAGAAGCAGGGTACAGCATGAACAAACAGAAGGGCGTGTCTTGAGAACGCGACAAGAAAGAGAAGCTCACAGAGGTGTGACACCTGATCTCACAGAAGAACCTGCTGGGCAACTGCACAGACAGATGGTAATGAGCACTGTAAGGACTCTGCCAACCAAAACCACCCTGAAAGCGGTTCTTGTGCTTATCCTTATTAAAACCAACCCTTCGCAGGAGGAAATCCATTCAGAACAAACCCTACCACTCCCGAAGCCTCTCTAAGCCAGAGAGAAAACTATGGGACATCACCAAGAAGCATCTGCAAGGCCCTGTGTTCTGTCCTCAGCATTGCAGGGAGGGGAGCAAATTAAGTATGTATCACCTCCAAGACTTCTTTAAAAGATAAAATAGACGAGCGGGAAGAAAAGAAACATGATAGTTTTTAGCCGGGCACCCAGCACATTGCACGGGTTGCTATAGTCCATGATTTATTATAATCTTCAGAACCAGAGGCAGCAGTGTGCATCTAAAAGAAATATCTCTTTAAAAATTAAATAAAGCCGGGAACTCACCAGGAGGGCCGGTGGTACCCTCCTGGCCTTGCTCCACGCTAATCATATTCTTCTACTTTATAGTAGATCCAGTTGATGCTGTGTTATCATTCTTCTTTTTAATTCTTCTGCTCAGCACACTTTATGCCTGTAGTCCCCGGAACTCCTTAGGGCAGGCACTTCATTATGGTTGCTGCCAATCAGCAGAGAAATACTCGACTCTCTGCGGCACGGCACACATTGAACCTTGGGTACTGTCTCGCTTTCCTTTAACGTCCTGAGCCAGCTTCTTTAAGTTTCCGGACATGAATGCATTTAAATGGACCCCAAGAAGTTAATATATTATTACCCAGTTAGTGCGGTTTTATTTCATGGTACCATGATGTAGCGCTCAATGATTTTTAAGCAATAAAAGAAGTGACTTTAAAACTTAATTAGGAAAATTTAGAGACTATCTAAGGTTCTTAGGAAATTTCAGAAAATGGGAACGGCACGCTAATATTCATGAGATTTATCTCGGGAAAATCCCAGAAAGGGTTTTGGAGCCCTTGCAAATCACTCTCGAGGGTGCCGTGTCTTACACACTCGCCGAAGCTATTCTGCTGAAAAGAAGTGAGACAAGAGAGATGCCAGGGTCCTAGGAGAAGCAAATCCGGTAATGCAGTCTCTTGTCTGGGTCCTTGGCAGAGCCCTCTCAGTACCCTTGACCGTTTCTGCCCCAAGGACTACAACAACCTCCTTGGCACACATTCAGGCTTTCTCTGAGGCTTTCAGATTAATATGATCTCATTTAAAAAGAGGAAAAAAAATAAGCGAAACTATTTGAGTCCTAATAGAAGCTTTTCTAGAACACGTCTTCTCAGTGCTGCCCTCTGCAATGGGGTGACCTCCAGGAAGTTTCGATTCCTTCCTTCTGCAACCCCATCCTTGGCCCATGGTTGTATCTGTTTCTATTAAAATACATGCATTCACCAGCAAGGATTGCCAAGTAAATAAATGTTGGGTTTGGCACCCGTTCCTTCATTAGAAGCCACAGCCAGAACTGGGAACGTGCAGCCACTGCCGTGCAGAGTCCTTCCTGAAGATTGCAAGTGCTTGCTTTTCAAAGATAAGAATTTGCCTTCTACCCTTCTACCAGGGGCTCCATGGTCTACTTCCTAACCAGGCTGTAGATGAGAATCACCAGGACCAGGGAAAGCAGGCTCTGAGCCAGCGGTTCCACTTACCTAGTTTGGAACCTAGGCAGCCAGGCGGGTTGGTCCTGCAGCAGAAACTGCAGGTGCTAGGGATCCACGGTCACCTGTTGTTCTGCTTCCAGGAAGCTGCTGGGATGTCCCTTGCCTGGGCGGAGGCTGGGGCAGAGGCAATACATGAATAATGAATGAACAAGAAGGCTCTCACCTCTCTTCATTAGCATTCCATTCAAATTACTTAACTAAGGCATCCATTTCTCTTCCCAGCTTCAAAAGAGACATGTTTCCCCTCAGGGGATAGCCAAAGTGAGCTGGGAAGAGGAACCTAGGAGGACCCCACCTAGGCTGACCCTCTGCAACTCTGGAACAACTTACTGTGAAAGAGACCTAGCAGGCCCTGGGAACCTAGGACTGTACCAAAGTAAATGAGCCACCTCTGGCTCCTGGCCACCAAACACAAACCACACAGTGGTAATGGCACAGGCAGCCAAGGATTGAGTACTTGCAAAGGAAACCAAACTGGCAAACCAGCAAGTCATCTTCTGAGAATGTCCTAACATAGCATCCTCTCCCTACAGTATCTCTGTGCGCCCCCCTTTTTTCTTTTTAGGAAGTGCATGTACCCCAGGCAGGCCTCAAATTTGCTATGTAGCTGAGGTTGGTTTTGAACTTTTGGTCCTGCTATTTCTACCTCCTTGGCACTGATATTATAATCATACAGCACAGATCTGGCTCAAGCAATCTCTTTTTAATGAAGCTGAACACAGTTCTCTCAGAAGAGAATATCCTAATGGCCAATAAAAGGGAATATGCTGATCCTTGTTCATCGCCAGGGGAAGGCTAATTAAAACCCTAGGAGAAGCCACCATGAACCATCAGAACGGCGAATATGGAAGTACTGGCAAAATGCCAAGTGCGACAGAAGATGCACACGTTCAATGGTGTGCTGGTGAGCTGGTGAGCTAGCCAAGTCGGTTTATCAAACTGTGTGGTTCCCTCTGTCCCAGCAATTCACTTCTGGTTATCTGCTCTGCAGGACAACGTCCAGCGGCTCTGCTGAGTATGACCTCCAGCTGGGAAGCATTCAAGATGTTCGGCAACAACAGAACACATCAATACGCCATATGTTCAACACAAGTAAATACCACTTAGCAAAGAGCCCAATGCATGGGATGGTTAATATCATCAACCTGACAAGATCCAGAATTGCCTGTGGGACGAGCCTCTGAACAAACACCGAGGGAGTTTCTAGACTGGTTTAATTAAGGTATGAAAACTTACACTACTTATCACTAACACTGTACCAGGAGTGGGGGCCTGGGCTGCATAAAAGTCAGAATCCGTTGAGCATCAGTGTTCTCTCGACTTCCTGACTCTTGCTGCCATTTCTCCACTGTGGTGGACTGTGTCTGTCTTCCAACTGTGGGCCAAGTAGACCTTTCTTTTCACATTTGCTTTTGTCTGATATTTTGTCACAGCAATGAGATAAGTGGCCAGTACAGTGAGTTACAACTATGCAAGCATCTCTAAATCATGGTGCCAAACGAAGAGAACCAAATGTCTTTCATCCCAGCGGCATAGGACACAAGACAGTTCAATAGAAAAGGCTATATTAGAGTTCCTGAGGAACAAAGGAGGGAAGGAGGGAAAAGGGGAGAGCAGGGGAGGAAGGGAAGAGGGGAGAGCAGGGGAGAAAGGGAAGAGGGGAGAGCAGAGGAGGAGAAGAGGGGGGAGGAGAGAGGAGAGATTGAGAGAACAGAATAAGAGAGGAAAGGAAAGGAGAGGAGAGGAGGGAAGAGGAGGGGAGGAGAGGACGGGAGGGGAGAGGAGGGGAGGGGAGGGGAGGGGAGGGGAGAGGAGAAGAGAGAAGAGGAGAGGCTTCAAAAATGCCTGGGTCATAGTCACAGAGATGTTGTCATTGAAGATTTATGAAACTGTACTCTTGGATAAGTGTATTGCTCCTTATAAATAATACTCTTCAGCTAATACATGCCAGCTCTGCTCTGTGCAGAGGCGGTTAGCACCACCTACCCCAGCTGAAACAGCACATTCTGTTTCCTTTCTCAGTGGACCCAGCAGCCACTCTAGGTCAGACTTATCAACTGCTTGCAGACAGGTGTTTCTAGGAGATTTCATTTTAGAAGGGTTTTGCAAATCTGTATTTCTTGATGCAATTTTACACTGAGCAAATTTCACTGAACTCTGTTCCTATCAAAGATCCTTTGAAACATTTAAGAGTTTAGTGTGCATATTATTTCTGGCTACAGATAAGACAAAAAGAAAAGGAACGAAACTAACAAGGAAAGATTTCCCAGGAGCAATCTCTGAAATGGGTGCCACTATGCTTTTACATTATACTGCAAATTAGCTCACCTATAAGTAAATGTTGGTGAAGTGATGAGAGCCAGGTATTACTGTCAGGGCTCTTCATCCTTCGAGTGACCCCATAATGTGGGGATCGCCATCTATAATGTCTAGGTGAGGAAGTGGGTGATTACGGAGCTCATTCAAGATTGCCAGTCTTTTCTACAAAATGGATTGGACACAGTCCAGGATGCCTGAGATCTTGTGTTCTCATGATGCTACTTGGGAATGACCTTGATTCAGAGTGAAAGCTGTGGACCTGCTGCTCCATCAGCTTGCTATTTCTTGGCTGTGGGGGATTTACTGGGGGGAAGATGCCTGATCAGTCTGAATGTGTCTATTTCATGGTCGGTGTGAAAGCTACCACATTAGAGATATGGACTCGGTAGAGACAAACCCCCAGGGGAAAGAAGGCATAGGGTCCCCCTGCTATGGTCCTAAGATGCCTCAGTCTTTTCTCTTCTGACTTGACTATTCAACTCATCCTGGGCTCCTGTGAGCTTTGTATTTTATTCATTAAATCCATTTTTCCAAAAGTTAATTTGGATTGGTTTATCTGATCATAGCGGGGTGTTGTGGAATATTAAAGATGTGTTGCATTCGTTTATACTGTGGAATATTTGTTTAATGATGCAAAGATGTGTTGCATTCTGTTATGTTGCATTTGTTTAACTCTGTGAGGCTGTGTTACTTTGCCTGTCTAAAACACTAGATTGACCTAATAAAGAGCTGAACAGTCAATAGGTAGGCAGGAGATGGGTAGGCAGGGCTGCCAGGCACAGAGAATAAATAGGAGAAGAAAACATAGGCTCAAAAAGAAAGAAGAGGAGGAGGAGTGAGAAAAGGAGGAGAGGAGGCCGCCAGGGGCCAGCCACCCAGCCATCCAGTCAGCCACAGAGTAAGAAGAAAGAAAGGTATATAAAATAAACAAAGGTAAAAAGCCTAGAGGCAAAATATAGTTAAAGAGAAACCGGATTAAAGTTAGAAAAGCTGGCTAGAAACAAGTCAAGCTAAGGTTGGGCATTCATAAGTAAGAATAAATTTCTGTGTATTTATTTGGGAGCTGGGTGGCAGACCCCCGAAGTAAAAAAGCAAAGCAAAACAACAACGACAACAATAACAAACCAACAACACGGGGGGGTGGGGAAATTGCACTAAGACAAGAAATGTATAATATGCTCCTCTGTAACATAAACCGGAAATGTGTATGCACTCTGAATATGCACTGTGTACCAGAATGCATAATCAATGAATGTTTGTGAATTCTCATGCACACTCATGTTTAAGTGTGTGTATACAAGTATAGAAGGATTTTGAGAGCCCGTGTCTCTGTAGTGCCTGTGTTTTTCTGAACAGATTCCCAGCCTCCCTCTGCCCTCTACGCACGTCCCTCTCTGCCCTCTGACTAGCTGCTAGTGACATTGCCAATGTTCTTCCCTGTTCTCCGTCCTGCTTCTCCAGCATTATGATTGACATTTACATTTGTAACAGGAGGTGCTAATTTACCCTGACAAAGCAAAACTACAGGTGTCTAACCAGAGAGGGCAGGCGTAGCTTGTCTCAACCACAAGCCGTTTAGACTCACTGCTAAGCAGAGTAGAGCCAAGGCCCGGGCTGGACAGATTTCTCACCATGATTCTCTTTGCAGTGAGGGACAAGTGGGAATGTTTGTGCAAGGTTTTTCTTCTGAAGAATTCAAAGGATTTGTGGGGAGAATCGGTGAGAAAGCAGGAATCCCAGTTGGAGAGTTTGCTTGACCAGCACATGTGTGTTGGGAAGAGAGAGAAGGCAGCTGGACCCCCTGGTCGTCTTTAGATATATCCTCTAGTTGGGAAGGTCAGGCCATAGTGTTAGGTGGATTCCCAGCTGTGTGGCTTAGAAACCATCTGACCATGCTCTGACTCCTAGATACACTGAGGATCCCTGAAGATCCCTAAGCCAGTGGTTCTCAACCTTATAATGCTGTGAGCCCTTAATACAGTTCCTCCTGTTATGATGACCCCCCAACCATAAAATTACTGTGCTGCTACTTCATAACTGTAATTTTGCTACTGTTATGAACTATAATGTGAAAATTTGGTATACAGGACCTCTGACATATGACACGCAAGGGGGTCACGACCCATAGGCTGACAATCTCTGTTCTCAGGCCCTAAGGCTTCTGCCGGACTCCACCATCAGGTGCTGCAGGCTGCCAGACTTCTCCCTTCTTAGGGCCAAGCTCTGCCTCTGCCGTCTCACAGGCTGGACTTCTCCTCCACAGCCACAAGCTAACCACTATCTCATTAGCTAGTATTAAGCATGGACACAGTGTGCAGCTATCGTGAGTGGCTCTGGAAAATGCCTCAAACACTTCTTCATGCTTTAAAAACGTTCCCCACACTTAGGGTATGAAAAACAAATTCAATGTACTCTGAGGACAGACTCAGAGCAAGCTCTAGAAGGAAACATAAAGGCTACCTTGCAGCTTCACAGTGGCAGCGTCTTGGTCAGAGAAGGGTGATGCGATTCTGAAGGTGGCAACTGTGTGGTCACCATCTGCTGGCAGCTTGGAGGGGGCAAAAGGAGACAGACATCAGCTTCCTGACTGTGGCAGAAAGAAACAGCGTGTGCCCAGTTACTGAGGCAACTCATTGACCTGGGCATTCGGCAGTGGCTCTATAGGCAGGAGCAGCTCCTAGAATGAGCCTATAGACTGCTCCAATGGCCTCCAGCAACAGCCTCTAATAAAACTCCTGAACCAACAGCATTGGACCCTTCGCTCTGAAACTGAGAACTGTTAGCCACCCATACTTCAGTGTGACCTGTGCTAAGGGCATCCAGAGAGAACACAGCTGTTTCTGCTGCTTCCCCAGGCCTCTCAACAGCATCTGCACATTTGATTTGAAGTGTTCAATGGCCTTCTTTACTTCACTCCCCTGGCCCATCTCTTTCTATTTCCTTCAGCTTTCCTGACAATCCACATGAAACTTAAGACCCTTCATGAAACCCATACAAAGTTACATAAAGCAAGGCATGCGGATACGCACAACTACATCTGCCAGGGACCATCAGCCATGATCTGGAAGAATGGCAAGCCGGAGCTGGGGCCTCCGGGTCCCATTTAAAATACTGAGGTTAAGAAGTGAAGTTTTTAGGTAATGATGTAACTATGGAAACAGGTGAGAAAAATGCCCATCTTCCCATTTGCATCTCTTCGTTTTCTCCTTGTGATTAGTCTTCTTTTGTGTTTTGGAAATACCATAAAAAGGATGGAATCTGGAAATGCGAGCACTCTCCCATGAGGGTTCCATCACCTTAAGGATTCAGCCGGAATCCTTGGGACAAAAGGACTCTTTTCTAGGAGAGTGTGCACCACTCATCGAGAGGACAGGAGGAGATGGGTGACATCACAAGATTAGAGAACAAGGACAGCTCCCCATGAGGGTTCAGCATCATTCTACAAGACAGTCTCAGCCTCGGTTGACATGATTGGCACTTGAGGCTGGCTAAGTCTCAGCTGTGAAGCCTGTCTTGTCTTTTGTTTATTAATGCCCATGTCTTTGGGTGCCAGCTGAACCCTCCCCAAGGGACAAAACTACCTCCAGATAATAACTGCTCCTTCCAGGTAGGAATATTAGAGCAGTCTGCTAAGACGAAGTTCAGAACACTTGTGTCTATATATCTGTGCACATGTTATCCAAGGTCTCTGGCTTGAGAAAAACTCACAAGAGGTCCACTCAATCTCAAGGTAATTTTCTTTTATCTCTAAAACATTCCAAAAGAAAAATGATTATGAATTCTAACACAGGGCTCAAAAGACTCCCGTCCCCAAACATCATCAGTTTCTACCTGGGATTTTATATTGGAAACAGATTCTCAGTTGTCTAAAAGATCCTTATCCAATGTAATATTTCAGGTTTAAAAGTTGTGGATTTATATTCTTAAATTGCATTCTGTTTCATATTTATGAGGGCAATTGTTATCATCTCTGTTCAAATTATCATCCCAACGTTCTCTGCTCAGACTGAAGCTCAGTGTGGTAGGCAGCTTCTCTGATCATTTGAATGGAGCCATGCCCTGACAGAGCCTGGGATGGTGGGGACCGCCCTCAAAAGCCAGTTATGCCTCTCAGTTCACTGAGACTGGCTGGAGTTTCTCTGGTCAGCTTGGCCAGCCCTTGCAGTGCTGAAGGGCCATGAGGGATGCTTTCTCAGGACAGGAGTCCAAAGTGCCCAGTTTCCTCGTCCAAAAGTCTCACTGAAATGACAAGCAGAGCTGCATTTAAATCAGTTCTGTTCTCCAGGAGTAAAAACAATCAATGGCCAGTGTGCTGATCTTGCAAACTGCCCCACCTGTCCAGGGAGCATATCCACATGGATTGGGGACCAGACAGAAAAGGAGAGTCATGTGCAGGATATAGATACACCTGACAGCACATAGAAAAAAACAAGCAATGCTAGTCTGGATGTCCCCATCTAGGGCACACATCCATCATGGGTACTGTCACATTTTATCCCTCTTCTGTGGTATTTAACAGCACAAGTGACAGACATCCCAGCAACTCGGGCAAGAATGTTGAGGGCAGAGACCAGGATACCCTTTGAATTCTTGAAGGTAGGATTTGGTCCTGGAACAAAATTGGAAAGGCGGGGGGGGGGGGGGTTGGCAGAAAGGAGAAGGCACAATAAGAGAGGAGAGGAAAGGAGAAATGCTGGGTCAGGTGCAATATGTACAAGCCAAGTACAAAGAACAGAGGGCATCTCATTTGACTAATGCAAGGAATTGATAAAATGCAGACAGGACAACAGAGCAATCTATCCCTAGAACAGCACGCTTGCAGCGCCAGCCTTGGGCACTTGTGCCATAAGCTATTGTCTGCTCCTGGAGGGTCAGCTGATCACAACCTCAGCTGCAGCAATATGACCCAGGAGCTAGACAGAAATGTAAATTCTCTAGTGATCCCTCCCTTGCCCAAACCTCCACATCAGACATCCTCTAGTGGGTTCTGAACCCAGTGATTCTGATGTTTGCTAAAGTTTAAGACACATCTACCCCCGACAGAGCCACTGATAACCAAGCAGAGAAGCACACTGTCATCAGAGCCCAGACAACTATTTTTTTCAGATATGCAAAATATGACTGGCTAATTCAGGGGTTTCATGCCACATCCTAATTCCACAACTTTAAAGGTCTCTGTTGCATTTTTAAATACGCAGTCTTCATTATTCTAGGAATGGCTGTGCCAGGATGTTTGCATCATCGAAACATCCATCACAGAGCAAGCGATGATGAAACCCGTGGCAGTGGGGTGGGAAGATGACTCAGTATGTAAGGTGCTTGCTGAGCAAGCATGGGCGCCTGAGTTCAGAACCCCAGCACCTACAAAAAGCCAAGTGCAGCTTCATGTCTGTGACTCCATCAGTGAGGGGCAAAGACAGGAGTATCCTGAGAGGTTTGCTGGCAAGTCTAGCTGAAATGGTTAGCCCAAATTCAATGAGAGACCCTGTCTCAAGAATAGTGGAAGACATCCCAGCATCTACATCTGGCCTCCACACACACAGGAAGGGGTGACTACACACAGACAGACAGACACACACACACACAGCAGCAGCAGTAGTGGCAGCAGCAGCAGCAGCAACAGCAAGTCTGTCTGGGCAGAACAAGATGCATGGAAGCTGTCTTAAGGCTTAAGCACGAAGATTCTATATGCTGATGCTTCCTGAAGCTGCAGCCCATGCCACCTTGGCCTTCGTTAAGGAACAGAGTGTCTATGGGACCGAGGCTCTGGCACCCCATGTGAAAGAAATATAGGCAGCATAATGCTATTCTGTGAGGCACCTGGAGGTTCAGTGCAGCTCCGAGTGATCCCTCTCTTTGCCTCACGCCATTCACACAATAACAGATGAGAGGCTACATCTATAATTGCTGCTCAGCACCTTCAAAATGGCCATTTGCATTCTTTTCTTTCCTGAAGGTCTTAAACTTCTTAGAACATACCTATAGAATACTTTCTTAATTGGGCCCCCTGATTCCCAGAAGTTCAGAGAGAGGTGTCAGGTGTGGAAGGTCAGGGACTCCAAGGGCTTTTAAATCCCCTGCAAGAAAGAGGCGGGGCAATAGCTGATGGAAAGTAAAGCAGGGCTTTAATAAGGAAACGGTTCATTTCTGAAATATGTGCTTACCTAACCCATCTCAGAAGGACTGCTCCTCAGTGGACCTCAGGATCTGACCCAGGGGACCAAAGGCCCAGCCAGGCAGGTTCAAGAGACCTGCCTTAAAGGGGACTGCCAACATAGTCTCTGTTCCAATGTGGAGACAGACAGACAGAGAAGACAGAAGGGCTCCAGACAATGGAACCCATCTATCTGGATAGATACACACAGAGGTGTACGCCGTCAAGCCCTAGGTCTTTCCTTAATCAAGTTGAACATGTCAATCAACCATCACAATGATGTAACAGAGTATTCTGCAGACAACTGATCAATCGTTTATAGTATGAATTTTGTGTTTACTATTCCACATTATGGAGTGAGTAAGATGATTCTGTGGGTCTCAGCAATTTCATGAAATCTATGAGACGTAGGACACTAAAGTGCCACACCCACAGGATACAATCAAAAAGCCCCCATAAACTTCAGTTCACAGAGCCACTCCAAAGCCAAGGAGGAAATGAGGTGCCTTGGAAACCTAGAGGGCTTTCAGGGGAGCAAGGGGAGGCAAGGGGAGAAGGGGTGCATCCACAGAGCCTCTTTCACTCACAGCCCACAGAGGAAGGGTAACTCAGGTCTGTCAAGACTAATACCAAGATTTTTTTTCAGAAGTATGATTCATTCATTCATTCATTCATTCATTCATTTCTTTTACTAGGAATTGACCCCAGAGCCCACATACTAGACAAGACTTAAACACTGAGCGAAACCCCATATCTCTTCCATATTGAGATAACATCTTGTGTAATTGCCCACACTAGCCTCAGGCTGGGGTCAGAAGTCAGTTCTACTCTCGGGCTAGTGATGCCAGTCTGGGAGGTTTTGGAAACTCTAGGACTTGAGAAGCAAGTAGACAAAGTGGGTCACTGAGAGCAGATTCTTAAGGCTATGAATACAGAGAGACAATGATGCTCCTCCCCTACACAGGCTCCCATCAACATGTGTTCCTCTAGGTACATGGGGCCAAGGGATAGGAACCAAACCCTTTGAAATCATGAGCTGAAATAAACCTTTCTTAAGTTGTTCTCTTGGATTTTTTGATCAAAGCCTTGCGAGATTAGTGAGTACATGTCCTTTCACCCAGAGATAACTTTTCAGAGATCCAAATGAAGCAGGAAATGGTGGCACCATTGAAGTGGCTGCCTGAAAGCCTCATTAATGTGTCCAGACTCTCTGGCCTTGTTCTTGACAGTGAAATAGTGGAATTCAGCTTCCTTTGTGAGACCACCTACTCACACAGGTATTAGCTCGGTAGCAGGAATGCAGAGACCTTGGAAACCCAAGCAGATCCTTAGATTGTCATGGCACATGGCAGAAAGCTGGGGAGAGAGGGTCTTTAATTAATATCCACAAAGCTGACCTCTGCTCCATGGGGCTTGATAGACTGGGTCTTCCCTAGAGATCCAGAATGTGCTTGTGCAGGCTTGGATGGCTGCCACCCCTCCTGACAGTCC
Source organism: Chionomys nivalis (assembly GCF_950005125.1). NCBI lineage: Eukaryota > Metazoa > Chordata > Mammalia > Rodentia > Cricetidae > Chionomys > Chionomys nivalis. Next base: position 62,563,276 of record NC_080093.1, on the reverse strand, counting down.
CATTCCATATCTCCCTGCAATTGACAACATCAGAAAAGAGAATCTAAATTATTTAGTCTACAAGCTTCCTGGCTGCTGTGTTTAGGCTGCTGACAGGGTGTTTGCTGCATGGTGGAGGTTTAGGGGTACCTCCAGAGGCTCTCACCTAGACTTAGAGTAGGGTGCCCGAAGCAGAATCAACTTGGGGCAGAAGGAGGCCTGGCTCTTGCCTCTGTGACTGGTGTGGGTGCAACTGAGAAACCTTCAGTTTTCCTGGGGCCCTGTGTCCCATCTTGTGCTTTAGGGATAGGATCGCTATCTGTATTAGGATATATGAGACTCACTGTTCACATGAAACTATACAGGTGACCCCTCAAAATACACATAAAAGTGAAAGGGCAAGATTGGAGGTGAGGAGCACCTGGGAGGCTTCAAACTAACATAATCCCCACCCCAGCTCCAAACATACAGTTCTCATCATGATCCCTAAACATGGTGCTTCTTAGTCTTTCTTTATACACAGTGGACGAGGCCTGTTCAGGACAGGGGTGAAGTAGATGCACCTAACACTTACCTCACACCACATACAAAATTTAACTTTAAATAGATTATAGACTTGAACGCAGATGCTGTCAACTACAAAACTTACACAATGCAATCTAGGGGGAAAATCTTCACACCTCAGGGAAGGCAGAGATGTGGTTCATCAGAATGCCAAAACCACTAACCACAAAAGGAAAATTTCATTGAATTCTATGAGTGTTTTCCATACCACAAATGACCAGTAAGAAAATAGAGAGCAAGCCCCAAACCGAAAGGAGATATTTGCCTTACACAGATTAGACAAAGGATGGGTTCATATTATACAAAGATTTCTTGGAACTTAATGAGATGACAAATAACTAGATATTAAGAAATGAGGCGATGAGGCGATGCTAGACAGCTGTAGGCGCTGTCTGAGAGGGTCACAGGGAAATGACATTAGTCACTGTCCAGAAGGACCCAGACTAACCACGTCTACTAATAGAGTACTACAGTGTCCGTGTAGATGAGGGGAAAGAGACAAACTCTCAGGCATTGCTGTCGGAGGCATAAAGCGGGATGTGGGTGGCTCTGAAAGGTCAAACATACATTATCACACAACCTAGCAAATCCACTTCTGGGGACCCACCCCTACCCATCCACCTACTACTTTCCCCCAAATGTAGTGCACATCAGGAATTATCTGAGAAAGCATGGAACCCTGTAAGTCACAATAGTGGTACACCATGTGATGAAATATTACTCTGCAATGAAAACGAATAGCCATATGCCGTGGGCAGAAGGAACAGTGTTCCTGAACCTGGAGGGGAGAGACCTTGCAAATGTGCATAAGAGGAGACCTGAGGTCATGGAGGTTGGAGAGGAAGCTAAGCGAAGGTTAGAGAAGAAAGGACTGACCAAGAGGCTGGGGAGGACCTTGCTAACTGGTTCTGATCTTTTCTAAGGATGAAGGAAATGACGCTGCCCTATCTGATCAGATTTGCATTTATAGGAGACAGTCAGACACTGGGGAGGTGATAAGCTGGAAGGAAGCAAGAGTGGAGTCTGGCAGACGTGGGAGACAAGACAATGGCAGCTGGGGCAGGATGGGGCTGCCGGGAGAGGTACGATTGGGATTGCTGTGAAAGAACCAGAGTATCTGAAAAAAATCCCAATGTCTGTGAGATGCATGGGTACTCAGGAAGGTTCTCTTCAAGTCTTCACCAGGGACTCTGTCACCTAGCACTCAGACAAGCGCTGAGGCTCCTCGCCATGTCTGATCAGCTCTGACCAGTGCCATCTGATTTGTTGCCATTGAAACAACAAGAGAAACGCTGGGACGTGGGGCTCCCCACTGAGCTGACTCAACAAAAATCTCATTCTTGAAGGAGAGTTAGAGAGATGCAGGCAGACAAGGTAAGTGATGTTGGCTCTCTGAGATGATGTGGGCATGGGATCTTGTTCTCAAAAGGCTTTGTGAGGAGAAACAACAGGAGGGCTTTTTTCCCCTTTCTTTGAGGATTGTTCTGTCTACCTTTCCCAGATACCCAATTCTTTATCTGTGCCAGAAAATGAGCTCAACAATGACAACACCCAGTTACAACTCCCCAGCCAAGAACCCACCCAGCCATGTTTCTTTACCCTTCTAGCCAAGGTATCATGAAGAACATAGTCAGATGACTCATGGGTACTCAGATACTCTGTTTCCATGGGGCCTCTCTCTCTCTCTCTCTCTCTCTCTCTCTCTCACACACACACACACACACACACACACACACACCTGCTCCAGTAAGCATATCAACAAAAATGAAGGGCAACAGCTGTTAGTATTGATGGTCAACTTGACAGATCTAGAATCATTTAGAATGCAAACTTCTGGGCATGCTTGTGAGGGAAGACTCACCCTGAATGTTGGGGGCACCATCTCATGGGCTGAGGTCCTGGACTAAATAAAAAGGAAACAACAAGCTGGATACCAGCATCCACCTCTCTGTGCTTCCTGATTATGAATGTCATGTTGACAGCTGTCTCTTGCTCCTACCACCATAAATGGACTGTATCCAGAATGAACCACTCCTTCCTTAAATTGCCTTTGTCACGTGTTAAGTCCCAGCTACATATGTAGTAGCTAATGCAGGTGGGTGGTATAACACAACTTCTGCATCTTGTAAACAGTCCTTCCCACCCCCACCCCCACCCCCACCGAAGATCTCAGCCCATCATCCTTGTGATCCTGGTCCACAATCAGCAGTCAGTGGCAAAGATGCTCCCATCCACACGATGCTAGGTTCTCATTGCAGCCACCCTTTCTCAGCAGCTTTAGTCTCAAATGATAGTACCTTGGGTTCTCCTGTCAGTGTGTGGCAAACAGGTCCATAATTACATCTGCTGTGCTGTTCTTGGAAGAGGGACAGAAAGAACAAATATCCCCCAACAAGATCTCCCTCCCTCTCTCCCTCTCTCCTCCCTCTCCCCCCACTCATGTATGTGTATACATCCAACAGTCTGGCCACATGGAAACTAATATCTTTGAACGCCAAATCCACTGAAGTATTTAGAACAAAATCCATCTCATCTTCCAGCCACGCCACGAAACAAACTGTTGTTTAAACATCCATCACACTGGCCTGGTGTTACGCCCTCTGCCCACTCTCTTCTTGTACCTCACACACTCCGTGTCATCTCCCCCAGCCCTGTAATTAAGTCACTGTGTGCACACTGCTTCGCTCGTGCTTGCCACATGAGCTGGGCTTTCTGAGGAAAGTGTGAATTAACTCGTAGATGTGCTAACTCGACAGTGGCGTGTCTAAGCGGATTTAAACAGGATGCCAAAATGGAGTGAAATGTTTGAGTTTTCTGGGATGTGACCCTGTCCTTGGCATAGTTTGGGGAAGAGGAAGTAATCACTGGAGTTGTCAAACCTGTCCTCCCTCTGGTCCGTCCTTCCCGCCATTCCTTAATCCCTTGTCCCTTCCTTCTTCCTTCCTTCACCCTTTCCCTCCATTCCTCAATTTATTTCCTCTCTCTTTCCCATTGATCTCCTGGTTCTTGGCATCTTCCAGCCATCTTGGCCCTATCTCTCAAGCTAACTGTCATACACTCATGCTGGCTCACTTCTTATTGGTATTTTGCTGACAATGACTTAGAAACTTGAGGCATGTCTTTTAAAAAAAATCTTGTGTGTGTGAGAAAGGGGTGCAAGCATGTGTACATGCATGTATGGGAACATGGGTGTGGTCAGAGGATAGCCTCAGGTATCATCCTCAGGAACGCTGCTGCCTCCTTTTAGACAAGGTCTTTTACTGAAACTGAAACAACACTGGTTGGTAGCCTGGAGCCCCAGGGACTCAGTTGCCTCCACTTACCCAATGCTCGGATTATGAGTGTGGGCTGCCACACCTGGTCTTTTCATGTGGGCTCCAGGGATCGAACTCAGGTCTTCTACTAATGCAGCATGTACTTTACCCATAAGAGCCATCTCCCCAGCCCAGTAACTTGAAGACGCTTCTTCTACCGTGGACCCTGAGCTTCCTTAATCCTGCCTGCCATTTCTTGCAATCTGGGATCTTTCTGTGGGGGAAAGGGTGGTCTCCTGTGCAGGAAGCAGATCTCTTCATGCTCCTCAGAGACAGCCTTGCGAGCCCCACTGTTGCTCTACAGAGCTGGAAATGTCTGTGGCGCTGTTGGATAGATGCGGGAGTAGACCATCATAGACCACTGTGGGGACAAACAAGGAGCAGGGGGGCCACAGACACTCCTCTGAGATGGAAGTGCGGAGGGCCTCCATCTGCTGGTCCCTAAGCTTTCCCGGCTGGCTTCCAAGTGCTTCACCAGTAGCTGCACAATTAGGTGGATTAGACTGACTGGTAATGGGGGATTTGGACACTAATCCCCTTCCGGTTGTTAATATTAATTAAATGCTCTTCTCTCTCCTTATGTAACAAATACTAACTATTTCACTAGCTGGAAGAAGAGAAAATGTCACATGACAAGAAAGTATCTGGCTCTTTTTTCCCCATGTTGAAGGCTCTGTGCATTTGCTGTCCTTCCTGGAACACAAACTTTGTGCTCCATGGAAACACTGGGAAAAGGAAGGAGGAATGTAAGCAGTCAGACTTTTTAAATTCTAAACACAAGTGCCTGTCTTTCCCCACAAGAATTTTACTCTGGCCACTGCAGGCGAGTGATCTGGATTAAGACTGATGGGCTCAGTTTTGTGAGCAGTCTCTCATGCGGGGCCTGTGAGTGTGCAGCATGCATGTGAGCATGTGCGTGCAGGGGGGCTAAGATGGTGTAGAGCATTCAGCTAACAAATTCATGGGGAGCACAGGTACCCAAGCTGTGCGAGTTTCTACTGCCCTGAGAGAGGCTGGACAACATGTCAAGAACCTTCTTTCCTCTAAGAGCCAGGAAGGGAAGCAAAGCTACTCATGAGGGGCATTTGCTGCCCACGTGGCAACACCCATGGAACGTGTCTGAACCCAGCTATGTGCCAGAATCAGGAGACAGCAGAGATGCCCCCACCCCCGAACCATTTCTGTTAAGTCCATCAAGCTCTGGGGAAAAGCTACACCTGGCTTCCTTTCCACTCAGACCAGAGGATTTACAAGACACTGGAGGCTCAAATGCATTACAAGACTCTATGTGTATGTATCCATTGTATGTGCATGTGTGTTTGTCTCATCAGGCAGAATATATTTATGGATGGATGGATATGCAGGTGTTAGTGTGTATGTGTGTGTTTCTCTAGGTATATGTATGTCACATGCATGTGTACGAATATGTATATGCATGTCTGTGTAGCATGTACATGCACATGTGTGCTCCTAAGTATGGGTGCCTGTCAGCATATGTGTGCATTTTTGTGAATATGTGTGTTTCCTCAGGTATATACATCTATACAAATGTACACATATGTGTGGAAGAGCTATGCATACATACATGTATAGTTACATGTATGTTTGCTTGCATATGCATTATACTTAAGCGTATATGTGTGTTTGCTAAGGCATGTGTTTATTTGTGCATACATATGTGCATTTTTAGTCATGTAAATTTGCACATCATGTATGCATAGATATGCATGTATATGTCTTCAGCAGATATGCATATTTGTATCCACATGTTTGTCTCCTTAGTATGTACATGCATACAAATTATGTATTTGTATACAGGGGTATACACCATAGTTGCCAGGAAACAGAGAGTGCCGATGCTGTTTCTCCTTTCTCCCCTTTTATACCTTTCAACTGTTGAACTTATGATAGTGCCACCCATACTCAGGGCAAGGCTTCCACTCTTAAGTTAACTCTCTCTACAAACACCCAGTGAATTGCTTATCTCCTAAGCATGCTCGGTCCAATCAAGTTGACAGCTGAAGATAACACTCTACAAGGGGTACACACATCAGTACGTCAAGTCCAAGGTTGAGGGAAGCCAGAACAGGGTTCCTAGACTCTCTTCTCTCAAGCACTATGCAAGCCCAGGTTTCTCCTTTCAGAGACACACACCATGGACTTGTGTGATGCTGTGGCCCGAAGCCCTGTAGGACACAAAATGAGATGCTGTTACCTCCAGGGCAGCTATGGAGGACAGAGAATAGATGTCTCTTGGTTATCTGCCAGACCCTGGGTAGGAAGAATCTGTATAGTGGTCCAGTGAGCACATAAAGGGGACGATAAGAGATGGTTGAAGCTATGGAGAAGGATGGTGTTTTAGCTACTTTTCTATTATAGAGAAACAACAACCAATGCAACTTATAGAAGAAAGAGTCTATAGGGAGCCCACAGTTCTGGGAGGTTAGGGTCCATGACCGTCATGGCAGGGGGTATAGCAGTGGACGGGCAACTGGAACAGTAGCTGAAAGTTCATAGCTCATGCACAAGCACAAGGCAGATAGCTAGCTCACTGGGAATGGATTTTGAAACCTCAAAGCCCAGCCCAAGTGATGTACCTCCTCCAACAAGGCCACGCCCCAAACAGTTCCACCAACTGGGGACCAAGTATTCAAACATATGGCCCTATGGGGGCTATTCTTATTAAAACTACCATAGGTGGCTTTCAAGCTTTCCTCTTAGGACATACGCACTTAGAGAGAGTCTCCTGGGCCTACCATGAAGGAGTGGCATCGCTTCCTCTCATAGTCACCTAGACTTGGGGAATCACCAGAGCGGAAGATTAAGAAGCCATTAAGCCCAAGAGTAGAGGAATATCCAGTCGCCTCTAAAGGTGGCTTCCTATGAAACAGAGCTCCAAAAGTATATAGATTAAACACCTCAAAGTAACTAAAACAAACACAAAACCAAAATAACTAACCCACTAAAGGGATGAATTAATTAATTAATTCGAATGCAGCTTAAGGAAAGGAAAGGATTTCTCAAGATATCAGTAAATTTGGAAGCTGTCCCTATGAATTGAAAGGACCATCATTGTCGAGACCAACATTAGTGACCTTACAGTCACAAGAGAGACTAGCATGTCCCATTGCACCCCAGGGGCTCAGGTTTTCACCTACAGTCCATAACACAGTGGCCAAGAAATCAGTGTGCCAGTGTGTGACTGGATTGAGATTCTGAAGAAAGAGAATGATTATGTCATCCAGAACACAAAATGATATTAATAAGATGAATAATGTCACCCTTGTAGGCTATTACCAGTAGGATGAATGATTTGCTCGTGGGAGAAAACAATTGCAGTCCATTCCTGCGGTTCTCACTGCTATTGGGTGTGATGCGCATTGCTTGTGACATGTTGTGACTGACTGCTTTAACTGTCCCCCCAAAACTCCTGTATCCTACAAACATTCAGAGTAAACCTAACACAGACCCTACCAGGACTTACAGTTTGGACTTCCTGGAGGCATGTGTTGAGAAGTGCCTGGGTCTGCTTTAGCATGGTTGGAACAGTAACAGAGGAATACATTGGGATGCAGGGAGCAGAGGAGACATGTCTGTGAGAGGAACCCTACAAATCTGAGGGTGGTATCCCAGGTCTGCCTCCTGGAAGTGTGGTAGCTTTCCAAACTGTCTTCAAAGCCATTGTCTTACCTTCTTCTAACTCCCCGAAGGGCCTTAGCAAGGGGTCGCAACTCCTCCTTCTTCTTATGTCCTAAGCATAGTTTTGAGCTCCTTTTCATTTCTGTTTTACGTTGTTTGAGACAGACTCTCATATATACCAGGCTAGTCTCAAACTTGCTTTGTAGCCAAGGAGGGCCTTGAACTTCTGGTCTTCCTGCCTTTACCTCCACTGTCTTAGGATTACAGATAGGTGTGCACCACCATGTCCATTTTTGCAGTACTGGGGACTGAACTGAGGATGCATGCTAGGCAAGCACTCTTCCCACTGAACCACACCCTGGTCCCTCTTTTCCATCCAGCGATCAGGCTTCACTATTGCAAACTCTTTCTGTTCTGCTCCGCCTTTTGTTGTAAGTACCACCTTTAAGTTGTTTTCCCACGTCTCTTACCATATACGGCATATGCCGCAGTGATGCTCTTAGACTTCCTGGGACCCCTTCCCCCCGGTGTCCCAACTCATGACTCTTTTTTTTTTCAAGACAGGGTTTCTCTGTAGCTTTGGAGCCTGTCCCGGAACTAGCTCTTGTCGACTAGGCTGGCCTCAAACTCACAGAGATCTGCCTGCCTCTGCCTCACGAGTGCTGGGATTAAAGGCGTGTGCCACCACCACCCGGCCCCAGTTCATCACTCTTAAAGCCTTTCACACCAAGTCCCAGAAGGTGACCCACTTCTACCAGGGTTCTTTGTAACCCAGCAACGAAAATGGCCTCTCTTCCCTTTTCAATTCCTTGACCCTCACTTCCTTCTTAGACCTCTGAATTGTCTTCCTATCCATACTTCTCAAATCATGTTCACAACATTTTCAGCAGGCATTCCAAACTTTTCTTGGCTTCTTTGGCATCCTCATCAGACTCCTCCTCAATTTATCATTCATGTGGTTTAGGCTTTTCTAGACTGTTCCTCCAAGTTCTCCAAACTCTCTCTCTCTCTGTAACCCAGATGCAGAACCACATACATCCATATCCTTGGGTATTGGTTAAGACAACTCCACTTCCCTGTCCCAAATTTCTGTCTTTCTCTAGCTCAAAATTGTTATTGCAGAATATAACTGACTGGATAATTTATAGGAAGAAAAAAAGGAAGGAAGAGAAAGGAAAAGAAAAGAAGAAATTTGCCCTGGGAAATGAATTCAGTCGGTAAAATGTTCACCATGCAAGCATGAGGACCTGGGTTTGATTCCTGGAACCCACAATTTAAATGCATGGCATGATGGCATGTTCCTGTAATCTCAGCAGTGTGGCGGTATTGACAGATGTGTCCGCAGAGTTCATTGGCCAGCCAATCTAGCTGAGTCAGCAAGTTCCAAGTTCAATGAAATTCCCCGTCTCAAAAACATAAGAAATTGAGGAAGGCACCTGACACAGACCTGTACTGCTCACATAGCATATACATACACACATGCATGCACATGCTCACAAAAATATATTTCTCATGGTAATGGAGACTGCACCAGTAGCTTTATCCAGCCCACAGATCGCCCACACTGCATCTGCCCATGGAGGAGAGAAGAAGGGCAGTGAAACACAAGGGTACAAGAGAAGGTGGGGTAACCTCACTGTCCCCATGGACTCCTACAGTAACCAACCCACTCCCTCACAGCAACGCTGAGTTCATAAAGACCCCATTTCTCAGCCTTGTGGTACTGAGCAATAAATCTCTGACCCATTGGTGTTGTGGGATACATGGGGTCTGTAGTACCCACAACCCTTAAATTCCACGTGACATTAATTGCTCGGTGTTACCAAGATGTTCTTTGCACTGAGGGGTCTATAGTCACGGTGGGTAAGGCCGAGGCACCAAAGTCCATAATGGCCTCTGTAGTCTTCATCCCTGTATCTCCACAGGGCAAAACAAATTCTAAACATCAGCACGACCCACCAACATTCCCGATGAAGCAAAGAAAATGCTCCATGTGATGGCACAGGTGTCCTGGAGTGTCTATCACATCACGATCCCATGTGAAGCACGAGGACGCTTCCTTAGCTACGGCACATCGATGTCTTTATGAAAATCCCCAGCACAGCTGTTGGTGGTTGCAGCCGCAAACCTGACTTGTCACTGTTTCCACGAAACATAGTTAAGGCATCATTTTAACTTGAAAGAATGGCTGACAAACCATGATTTCTCAGATGTTATTTTTTTTTCCAAAAACCAAGTGAGCATATCATTTTAAAGAAAACAGCTGAGAACCCCAGTTGGCAACACTCGAATCTGAACTTTCAAGTCAACTTTGAATTTTGAAAGCTTGCTTATGCTGCATCAAGTCTGACAGATTCTCAATAAATTAGGAGCTGTTTTGGATGAGTTTACTGTTATTAATGAATTCAGTTTTGTTTTGTAAAAATAAAATGTACCACTGTGTTGGAGGTCCATGTTACCATTATGTGTTCTGATTCACCAGTGCAGGATATCATACAGTCATACTCGGACCCCCGCATAAAAGATGCATTCAGAGTGTGCGCTTTACCAGTGGACTTTAAGCTGACAAAGTGAGAAAGATTTGTCATCATGCATCTTTAGTCATCAAATGCCATTCATCATGTCATGGAAAGTCACAGAAGACAGCTGCAACACGGGGGGTTCCACTTGGAGGCAGCAAGGAGACAGGAAGTGGGGTGGTGGTCAGGGGCTGCAATGGGGATGGTGGGGTGTTTTATGGAGAAAATGTAAGTTTTGCAAGGTGAAAAGGGGCCCAGAAATGGGTGGGTATGATAATTCCCCAACACCATGCATGGTCTCCAAGTCCGCTGCTCACTCAAAACTTCTTACGGTGCTAAGTTTATCTTGAGTTTATTTTAACGTGCACATGTGTGCACGCACACACACACACACACTTCCAAAAAGAGAACACCTCTTGCCAAGTTTGGGGTGTATTATGAAAAGAGAACTCCCACTGCTATCTGGAAAAACTCTCACACTATGCGCCCACAGCTACATTCTAGGAAGGCATCTTGTTTTCTTCATCTAAATCAGTCCAGACATCAGATTGCAGCAGACACATGCAGAAGCATAAACGAGGGACTGGGGAAATGCTCAGTAGATAAAATGCTTGGAGCACAAGATAAAGGACCAGAGTTCAGATCCCCAGACCTCCTGGGTGCATCTGCATGCAATGACATAGAAAACATTTTAATAATTAAAAAAACTATTTTTAAGACAAAAATTGTAAAAACATATTTTTTTAAGACATAGATTGTAAGAAGCCTGGCATTGTTTCATGTTCGCACATAGTCTTAAATGCCTGGCTGCTGCAGGGTGGAGACAGTCATGGCTCTGGAGCTCACTGACAACCAGCTTAGATAAACCAATGAAGGTCACAATGCAGCCAGAGATCCTGTCTCAAAAGATAAGGTGGAGAGCTAAGGACACATCAACCTCAGTCTCAAGATGCGTCTTCGCACATGTATGCACACATATCCATAAACATGTACATACACTGCACACACAGAAACCTAAAAAAAAAAAACATAAACAAAGGAACAGAAAACAGAAGCTGCTGTGAGAGTCTGGTTGTTTTCTGTTGACCTTGACCCTTAAAGACTACGTGAGAACACCAAACAATGCCGGGCTTCTTACAATCTTTGTCTTCAAAAACATAGCATTTTTTAAAACCACAATGATTTTGTGCCATCACAAATAGACTTATCTTCACTTATTAAAGGTAGTAAGATGTGTCTATACTTTAAGTAAACTGAGAAATTTGTATTTTAATTGTCCTTGGTTTTAATTTCTGATTTAGTAAAGTGGACAGATACAGAACACCTGTCACATGTGGTATTATACCTGGTACATTGTAAATGATCGATGATGTCAGCTCTTGTAACTTGCCTAGGATATATTTGTAGGGCACCTCATGGTTGGCGGTGTCCCATGTGCTGAGGAGGCCACCACAAATAAAGTAACACATACCCAGCTCACAATTTCTCATTTTGCCAGAAGCAGCCAACTCTACCACACAAGAGGCGAAGTGTGACCGTATGTGGGTGGCAGGGTGGAATGCACTGAGGCAGTGTCTTAGAGCAAGTGGGTAAGGATGCCTACAGAAGCTAGCATGTGCTTGAACAGCAGAAGGGGCAGGGGCCAAGCAGGAGGCCACAAAGGATATCCTGGGCAGCCCACAAGCCTTGGCCAGAGCAAAGAGACTGGTTTGTGCCTAGTGAGATGAGGGGCCCAGGAGATGCTGAGAAAGTGTGCTGGGATTAGCATCTAAGTCCTACCCGGTTACAGCAGGATGTGCACCCCCAAGCTCTGAGTGCAAAGTCTTCCCATCACAAGGGCTCTCTCTCTGTGGAGCCTTCTTAGGGAACTCTGGGCAGAAGATACCTTCTGGCTGCTGCTCCATGGGTCCTGGAGACAAGTTTCTCTGAAACCTGTCCTTATATTGGTACCTGGATTCCTTATGCTCTACCTGCCTATTCGTCTTTCTACCTCTCCAAGCCTCTCCAGCCTTCTTGCTCTCACACGGCCCAGATATGCTGACCCACAGGGAACATGCTCCTCGGCTCACTTGCCACCAGTTTCTACGGTGTGCACCCAAAGGGAATCCCAGAGAGGTTACGGGAGGGAGAGAGTTGAGATTATTGCTCTTTGACTGTTCCTTGCTGTCCTTCCCTGTCCTTAATTCAGGTCCCACAGGTACCTCTTCCACTCCTCCCAGTCTCCCACCCTCCACATCCTGTCATCACCCATCACTGTCAGCGGCACCAGAGAGAGCTGGCAGGAGTCCTGCATTCTCTTTCCTGCCCATAGCTTACAAATGGCCCTGTTCGGAAACACACAATAACCCATCTGGAATGTGCTCTTTGTTCTCCCCTTGATTCTCACTGAGGACTCCCTTAGACATGGAGGCCCTCAGGGAGGACAGCACATCTCCTGTCCTGCTTCTTCCTGCTGTCCTTCAGGGCCAGGGAACACTCCTGGCACCTAGCAGTCACTTAATAAATACTGCATGAATGAATGAAGAATGGATTTCATTGGGATTCTCTCCCATGCTAAATGAAAGGCTTCAGAACTCTTCAGAATGGGAATTAATTGCCTCCTCTTGTCATTATTTTAGTCCATAGCTTATAATCAAATCTCCACTCACCCAGAGTTAACAAATGAAATGCAGGCATACGGCAAGGGAGCAATGAAGAACGTTCCCTTAAGGCCCTGAAATTGCTAGCCCCCAATTCTTTTTATTTTATTAAAAAAACAAAAACAAACTATCTTTTTTTCCATTTTACATGCTGATCCCAGTTCCCACTCCCTCCCCTCCTCCCATTTCCTCCACCTTCCCCCCCCAACCCCCATCCACTCCTCAGAGAGGATAAGGCTCATTACTTTGAGGAAGAACCAAGACCCTCCCTATTATACCTAGGTTGAGCAAAGTGTCAAAGGGAATGGGTTCCAAAAAGTCAGTACAAGCAGTGGGGATAAATCCTGGTCCTGCTGCCAGTGGCCTCAGAGTCTGCCCCAGCCATACAACTGTCACTTGCATTCAGAGGGCCTAGTTTGGTCCTATGCTAGATCCTTCCCTGTCCAGCTGAAGTTGGTGAGCTCACACTAGCTCAGATAAGCTGTTTCAGTGGGTGTCCCCACCATGGTCTTGACTTCTTTGCTCATATTCTCACTCCTCCCACTCTTCAACTGGACTTCGGGAGCTCAGCCCAGTGCTCCGCTGTGGATCTCTGCCTCTGCTTCCATCAGTCGCTGGATGAAGGTTCTATGGTGACATTTAAGATAGTCATCATTCTGACTACAAGGCAAGGCTGGTTTGGGCATCCTCTCCACTATTGCTTAGGGTCTTAGCTGGGGTCATCCTTGTTGATTTCTGGGAATTTCTCTAGTGCCAGGTTTCTTGCTAGTCCCATAATGGCTCCTTCAATCGAGATATCTCTTTCCTTGCTCTCTGTCTTTATCCTTCCCACACCTTGACTATCCCATTCCCTCAAGTTCTTTTCCCCCCTCCTGTTCTCCCCTTCTCCTCCCCTTCTGACCTCCCTTCTCTCCCCATCCCCAGGCTCCCAATTTTCTCAGGAGATCTTGTCTATTTCCCCTTCCCAGGGGATTCTCTTACGGTTTTCCTTGTTACTTAGCTTATCTGGGGGCGTGGACTATAGATAGGTTCATTATCCTCTGCTTTACACCTAGTACCCACTTAGGAGTGAGTACATACCATGTTCATCCCTCTGGGTCTGGGTTACCTCACTCAGGATGGTTTTTTATAGTTCTATCCATTTGCCTGTCAATATCAAGATGTCATCCTCCAAATTCTTACAAAAAGGGGTACGGGGCAGACCCTGGACTCTGTTTTCTTCTGGATTCATATCTGTTTTAAACTTGCTTATAACATATTTTAACCTAGCAATTTGATGGGTACACAATTAACATATAGTACAGTTCACCCATTGGGAACGTGTACCCTAATGCTTTTTAGACTACCCACAGGGTTGTTCCAAGCTCACCTCTCGGTTTTCAATGTTTTTATAACTCCAAAAGACCCCACAGCCGGGCGGTGGTGGCGCACGCCTTTAATCCCAGCACTTGGGAGGCAGAGGCAGGTGGATCTCTGTGAGTTCGAGACCAGCCTGGTCTACAAGAGCTAGTTCCAGGACAGGCTTCGAAACCACAGAGAAACCCTGTCTCGAAAAACCAAAAAAAAAAAAAAAAAAAAAAAAAAGACCCCACGTACCCACTGGTAGTTACTCCCATTCCCGTCCGTCCCTCGGTCCACAGATTTGTTTCCGCTTTCAAGCCACGGTGAAGAACACTGCTCTGGGCACATGCGTCTAAGTTTCATGTAACCTTCCATATTCATTTCTCTTGAGGAGAAGTTCTGGATGATGTGGTGACCTTCACATACTTTTGGAAATTACACCCCATTTTCCAGTGTGGCAGCATCAGTTTATCTCCCCACCTGCACTATGTGTGGACTCTAATTCATTCATGCCCTTTCTGCACATAGTTTTGCCCATATTTTCTATGACACTATCGTGTTTGCTCTTAAACATTCCAGAGAGAGGGAGTTTTCATTGCAAATGGCTTTAGTCAGCCATCCAAGCCCACCCCACACATAAAGTCACATGTTGAGAGTTTGTTCTAGAGTTGCTTCCCCAGCACCTGGCCATTCCTAGAGTTCATTCTATCACCAAAGACTGAACAGTACCTTAGAATTCAGACAAATTATACAAAGAACCCTTCGATGCTCTGGAGCTGCTCTGCCCAATATGGAGGAGCAGACACCATGCTACACATTCGTCCCTTGGAGGAGCAGACACCATGCTACACATACAATACGGAGGAGCAGACACCATGCTACACATACGTCCCTCCATTGCAAGGATAACATTTCAAATGCTGAGAGTTACGTGTGACTGGTGTTTTCCATATTGGACCATGAGGGCAGAATACATCTATAGCTGTCAGAATGTTCTACTAGGCAGAATTAAAGGAGACAGACTAAAGACAGCACATGTCACCAGCCTGTGTCTCTAGGCTCCTCCACCAGTTACCTGGCCTCCCCACCGTGGCCCATTGTGCTGGACACCCAGTGAAGCTCTGCATTCCAAGGGGGGTGGGGAGGCGACAGAGAAAAGGGAAATGGGTGGGTTTTATGTGGAAATATAAGACATTTGACCATTCTGTTTTCTATTGGTATGGCATTTAAGTATTCTCTTCATTCCTCAAGCCCAACCACCCAAGCCTTGATATCCAGGATGAGGAATATTAAATATTTCCAGCAATCTTTTCTGAAAGTTCTTCTGTGAATTCAGGGCTCCAGCATTCACACATTTCTTGAGAAAAAAAAAAGGATCTGCTGCATAAAGTGCTATTAATAATTAGCAGTCAATTAACATTTTCCACTTCCAGCATGTTAGAAATGTTAGCGGAGCCATTCACGAGAGAAAAGCATGCCCCTGCAGCGGCAATGCATGTCACATACAAAACCCGAGTCAGCCTTGGGTTCCAGCACTGGAAGCCATGCAGCATACCAAATCTGGAATTTTACACACCGTTGATTATTATTATTCAGAGTTCATTCATTTATACCTTGAAATGAAAGCAAGAGCTCTCAGTATCTGTGCATAAGGTATCAGCGGCCGTTAGACCTGTCTCAAGAATCCAGTTTCATCGTTTATCACAAACTCAAGGACGACCAAGGACCAAAACTACAGGTGACTATTTCAATCCTGTGTCACAAAATCTAAGAAAGAGCAAAAAGAGAAAAAAGAAACCTTAAAAATCAAATCTGAATCCTTTAAGTTAACGCATAAGTGTGTTATTGCTCCATCTGGCTTTCAAGTGGCAACCAGTCACATCTCCATCAGGATAAATCAAAGACACAGCAAGTAAGCACTAAGTATTTACTGGAAGGAACCAGGGCACTCTTCCCTTTGGATGAGAGCTTCAGGGATTACACGAGCCAAAATTTCAATGTTCCCCACCTGAATAGAGTATGTAGTCACCCAGCCTGATGCTCACTGCTTCCTTGAGAGATGTAGTCAGACTGACTGCATCTACTACAAAGTGGGTAGACACCAAAGAAATTGATGCCAAGCTCCTTCCTTCCTCAAGAGCCTTTTAACCTCCTCCAATTGGTTGGGTGGGGGGAGCCCAGTGCAGCAAAAGAATGTCAGGAAATATCAGTATCACTGCCTATGACAGAGATCCAAAAGCGACTAAAGAACCAGGGTAAAGAATGCAGGGTGAGGTCACAGCGCAAAATCCTTATGCTCGCTCTGCACAGTTCCAAGGAGACGAGGCTAGGATTTCATCCTTGCCTTACAGAGAAAGCCACCAACATTGAACAAATCATCCAAGGTCGCCAGGATAAGACAGAAATTAAGGTTGTTTGACATCATCAAAAGCACTGTTAAAATATAGGTAGCGCTTTCAAAGGATGCCTCGACATCAAGACCATGTCCCAAGGACTCGAGAGAAAGTCATACGAAAGCCCACACACCTTGTACCTCCTGGCAGGATGACGTCACCTTTGCCCTTTCTGTGGACTGAGGAGGACATGGGGAAGCTAGATGTCACACACACACAGAGACACACACACACATGCCCAGGCCAGGGTCAGTCTCCATTATGGTTTTATACACTAAGTTCAAATGTTTAACACAAGAAGAATCCACCAGACTTGTGACGTGGTACTGACTAGGAGAGTCACTGCACAATGACCCCAAAGGGCCTCTTCCTTCTTAGACAGTAGTTCTCAACCTTCCTAATGCTGTGACCATTTAGTATAGTTCCTCACATTGTGGTGACCCCTCCAACCTTAAAATCATTTTGTTTGCTACTTCATAACTGTAATTTTGCCACCGTTATGATTTCTAATGTAAGCATTTTTGGAGAGAGGTTGGTCAGAGGGGTCGTGGCCCACAGGTTGAGAACTACTGTTAAGAGGGTTCGCACTGACTCGGATCTCAGCTCCCGCCTATGACACACTTGACAGCATCTGACTTTATCTAAGAAGGGCAGCAGCTGAAATACTCGGCTTTGATGTTGACTGCCTGCCCTGCTCAGCTGTGTGTCCACCTGACCCGTGTGACAAAATGCTGTGAAACTCAGTGTCCAGAGGTGAGAACCTCTTCGCTCCTTGTGACTTTGTGTACTCACCGGGTGCCGCTTTAGCTCGTCCTTTGGCTGAAGCTGTGCCATTCAGAATGGCCTTCCTGAGGTGTCTGGAGCCCTAGCCAACACAGTGTGTTTCTCTCCATGTGCTCTCCCCTAACAAGCAAGGAGCACAAGCTCTGTCCCAGGGAGGCACAAAGCTTCCCTGAAACTAGAAGTGAGGAGCCCCACCTCCCAGCTTCTCCCTTAAGGCCCATTTGCTAACGTCCCTTTGACTGAAGCAAGCCACACAAGCTGGTCCGGGGTCATGGGAGAAACATTCACCAGTGAAGCCACAAGGGGTCAACACGTTGGAAGACAGTTCTATGGTTCCAGATGTTGTTACAGCTGTGGGGTTCTAAGTACCACCAACCAGAAAGCACAGTCCCTCTGAACGAGACAGCGGTTCAGAACACTGACAAACGGTGCCTCAAGCTGAGTTATATTGACTAACAAGATTGTACAGCATGTTGCCTTTGACGCAAGGTCATAAAAACATACAATTTAAGATTTCATTCGTACTTTTAATTTCCTCATATTTTCTAATCCAATCCCTCTATTTTATTCCCTCAAGTTTTCTTGCAGCTGTTGGGCAAATGTCTCTTTTCAGATCCTAGGATGTGTCAAACATGGCAGAGAACAAGAGCCTACTCGGAGCTGTGATCTCAACCCCACTGGGAGAGAGAAAAATCTGCCCCCAGATTGTTGCAATGCTTGCCACAAAGTAGGGGGGAAAGGCACTGTGGGAGGAGAGGGACAAATGAAGACCCAAACAACTCAAGACTGGGCCCTGCCAGTATCTCACGGTGCCTCACAGGCAATGTCCATTTGGGCCCAATTTGGCCAGGTAACAGGGCCTTCGCATCAGTCCGCCATCATTACTGGTGTCCAATAATCTCCACATTCATGGCAGGGGACTTCTGACTAATTGGTCTTATTGACTAGAAGAGTGTCCCGTGAGATTGGCTGGATATCAGGTTGATCAATATCGGAGCACAGATGAATATTGTTTCTCCTGGACTTCTGACCAGCAATATGCTGTGCAGCCTTTGCTTCTGAAGCTGGAGGTTTGCAGTGTCTGCTGCTCCTGCCCAAGCAGGCTGTTTTCCCAGTTTCCAAGTATTTTATCTGTTCTGGGGATGGCAAAAACAAGATCCAAATCTGCTGACCCCCACATTTAAACCAATGGCTTTTGAGCCCGAACCAATATTTACTGCCAACCACGGTCCATTTCTGCCATGGACTTTTTCCAACAAATAGAGGCTTAAGTGGGCTCACCATCCCAGGGAAATGGTTTTGGGGTTCACCTGAGCAGTTTGATGACTGTGTAAGCGGGAGGTAGAGGAGACATACTACATCCATTCAAGCATGCCCTCACCTACTTCCCTGCATCTCGTAGATAGCCTGGCATCCCGTGAGCATCTGTTCCTGTAGGAGGTGCCTGAGAGCTAAGTCTCGGGATGATTGGACCACCCATATGAGCAAAGACACTAAGAAGATCACGTGGCAGGACTACCTGGCAGCTTCAGGAACGTTCCCAGTGGGGGAAATAGTGACTCTTTGTCAGACTTTACTCTAGGGGTCAGATGCGGGGCTGTGGGGTATGTGCGCCTCGCCTTTCTTATCTTACCAATTCATCTCTTTAATTAATAGCTTTTCAGGATTAAAGCTGAGCTCGTGGCAACTCAGGCCACTTCAAGAGCAAAACCTTTTGATCCTTGCTCTTTGCCTGTCTCCTTCTAACCGAATCTCAGGCAGAAAGACAAACAATAGCAGGTCTTTCTGCCTGGATCCTGTGACCTTCAGTGCCCCAGTGACACAGGAACTGGAAAGTGCCATGTGCCCTCTCTTCTATGCCACATGCACACCTCTCCTTTCTATCCAGACCCATTTAGTCTGACTTGAAAGCAATGTTAATAAAAGACTGACCTTTGCACTTGTTCTAAATGGCTCTCAGAGACCAAATTCTTCAACCCCTTTCCCGAGAAACATCTCCCTCTTTGTTATAACCCAAAGAGACAGAAAATATAAACACCGTGCCTAATTAAGGACTGCAGGCTTCAGTGTGGGTGTTGTGCCAGTTTTCTTCCTGCTTTCTGTTTATTTTCCCCCCAAACAATTTCTAACCAACTAGGAAAATGTAAGCTCTAATTTGATGTCTAGGCCTAGAATGTAAGACTAGTGGTTGCTTTGCAACCCTTTCCCCAGTGAGAAGAAGGTTCAGTTTGCAAATTAACAAAAATGGGACTCTTGTGGCAAGACACCTCTGTGGGCTTAACATATCCTGAAGGAATGCTATGGAGTTCTACTCAAAACTACTGGCTTGAGGTTAGCCCACCCCAAGCCAGAGCCAACTTGCTTAGCAGGCGTCCATATCATGGTTGAATGTTCAATCTTTGAGGGGGGGAAGAGACTTACTAACTCCTTAGCTAGCTGTAGGAAAAGCATTCTCCAACACTCTGCCCCATTTGCTGAGATGACTTCCAAGGTCATTGCTAGAATGAGGAAATTAATATAAAAACCTGTGCTCTTGCCTCTTTCTGGTCACCTCCCTTAGAGGAGATGTAGCAGACTGATTTCCTTCTCCATCAGTAACACAATTCATCTCTGTACCAAAAAGCCTCTTCAATGGGATTTGCTGTTTTGAGCACAGATGTGTGCATATGTGCAAGAGAGAGAAAGGGAGAGAGGAAGAGAGGGAGATGGGAAGGGAGGGAGGGAGGGAGGAAGGGAGGGAGGAAGGGAGGGAGGGAAGGAGAGGGAAAGAGAGGGAGGAAGAGCATAGGAGAGGGAGAGGGGGAGAGAGAGAGAGGTCATCACTCATGGGATCCATGAGCAATAAATGTTAACATATGCCAATTTTTATTCCCAGCTGGCTATGGGCCATGGGTTGATGCTTAATATTTATTGAGTGCCCATAATGGACGAGGGCCCTCTGACCCTCTTGTGGAACAGCCTTCCATAAGGACAGAGAGTGCTTTCCTAAGGGAATATGCCTCCCTCGCTGTGATGCTTGGAAGGGAATCTTCCAGCTAGATGTAATTCTATTACCATATTTCATCAATTTGAAGGTGCCTTTCAATCTTGCAATCTTAGATTGATGCGCCATTATTATAATTTTTTTTGGACCTAAGAAAGAAAGACACTATCATTAATTGTAAAGGGCTGTGCACTGTGGGACGCATCCCAATTGCAGAGGTGTGCAAGTGTGGCACAATGCATAACAATGAGACAGACTATTTGTCCATGGCTTCGCCCCTGACACTGGTGAGGAAATGCCAAACAATTGGCAACTGGCCACTGACTCTTCTCGCTGACAAGTCCAGGTCAGAGATCACCCCACCACCACCACCTTCCCCAAAACATTATTATGTTAGAATCACCCCCCAATACCCAAAATTTCTTTCTCTCATCCAGCCACACTGTCTAGTACTAACTTGTACTTGCCTGAGCGTCCTTCTCTTGAATGTAAGCTAAGCCTCTCCTTTCCTATTTGAAATAAAATCTTGTATTTGCTTAATGCTATCCATCATTCTTCCTCTCATATGTCAAACACCCCTATTCC
Organism: Chionomys nivalis; assembly: GCF_950005125.1. NCBI lineage: Eukaryota > Metazoa > Chordata > Mammalia > Rodentia > Cricetidae > Chionomys > Chionomys nivalis. The sequence continues at coordinate 62,542,537 of NC_080093.1, read as the reverse complement.
TTTTGAATGACACAGGACTTATACCTCCAAAGAGGGAGGGGGGGTCTCAAACGTATAACCTGGTAATTTTCATGAAGGGAACGCATCTGGGGACACTATACTGATTAAAAAGAAGAGGCTGAGCCACCTTCGTGCCTGACTGCTTTAGGCTCACTGCCAAACTAACCACTCTCACTTCCCTCAGAACCCCAGCCTCATCTGATGTCTTTGGGCTGGACATAAATGAAGTGCACAGAGTGTCTCTTGGAATTCTGCAGCCTTCAGGGGTGTGCAATGGTACCCAGGTCCTGGTCAGACCTGCGCACTCTCCTCTTGGATTTTTCCATTCACACCTGTTCTAAGTACTGCTGTCTTAGGTGTTCTCATACCCGTCTCCCAGAAGAGAATCACTGCTCTGGCTGGAACTAAAAGCAGGGATTCAATCACCCAACAACAGAGCCTTGTGTGTTCCTTTCCAGTTCTGACTATTCTACAGTTTCCCAAGGAGTCCTGTCTTTGCCAAGCCTCTCAAATAATGAATGGGCAGATACGCCCCACACAAGTATCAGCACTCAATGATGTGTTTCTACATGTGATCCATGCTGTGCTTTCCCCATAATGAATGACCTTGAGACCATTTTCACTTGCTTCTTGCTCCTTGCCTGTCCTCTCCAGTGAAGTCTTTGTCCTTTATAAAAACTTCCCTATAGCAGGGTATGGTAGCTAACACCTGTAATCCCAGGACTTAGACAGGAGGTCCAACATGAGCTCAAGGCCAGACTTGGGTCCTTAGTATGTTCCAGGCCAGACTTGGCTACAATAAGAACTAGTCTTTAAAATATATATAGCTCGAGGCCAGCCTGGTCTACAAGAGCTAGTTCCAGGACAGGAACCAAAAAGCTACGGAGAAACCTGTTGAAATAAGAGTGGCAGGCTAAGTTCCTGGCACCTGGCGGCCCGCACGGCTAGCTTTATACCCGAAATGATTACACGGAAACTGTATTCTTTTAACCACTGCTTGGCCCATTAGTTCCAGCCTCTTACATATTGATCTAACCCATTTCTAATATTCTGTGTAGCACCACGAGCTGGCTTACCAGGAAAGATCTTAACCTGCATCTGTCTGGAGTGGGAGAATCATGGCGACTCCTGACTAGGCTTCTTTCTCCCAGCATTCTGTTCTGTTTACTCCGCCTATCTTAATTCTAACCTATGAGGGCCAAGCAGTTTCTTTATTTTTTAACCAATGACCTTCCTCCATCAGAAACCCTGTCTCGAAAATCCAATATATATATATATATATATATATATATATATATATATAATAAAAACTGCATAATTTTTCACACGGATTTTTATAAATCCCTTATGCATTATGCATATTGGCTATAATTCATTCACATTGTCTATACATATATTTTATATATTCAATTATATATAACTATATTTGATATATCACTCAATTATATATATATATAATAAAGTATATAAATGAAATATATAATGAAATAAAATATATAAATTAAACACAGCAACTGATGGAATAAATTACCTGATGCTCACTATTTTAAAAAACTTTATTGCATTTATTTATTTTATGGAGAACGGGCCATAGGTCACAGCTCGTGTATGGAAATCAGATAACAACTGGATTCTTTTATACCATGTGGGCTCTGGGGAAGAAACTCAGTTCATCAGGCCTGGTGGTAAGTGCCCTTACGCAAAGCCGCACCAGCTCACTGGCCTAATTTCTTTTTCTTACAAAGTATATTTTGGTGAGCAAGAGCTTTCAATTTTCATTTAATCTTAAAGTAATTCAACTCTATAACTTTCATTTATGGTTGTTTTACATTTCCCCAATTATAAAAAATATTTGCCATGTGATCTTCTAAAATCTAATTATTTTTAGAGTATTTATTGATTTTGGCTATTACATTCATGTATACAATACATCTGCATCATATCCAACCTCTATCCCCTCTCTCACTCCACCCTGACCTCCCACAATACTCCCTACTGTCTCAATGTCCTTGTCTTCTCCTCTCTCTCTCTCTTTTTAGAACTCACTTGTAGTGGGAAGAGTACAGTTAATGCTATCTGCATGCACCCTGAGGGGTGCCCTTCCCTGACTGTGGGCAACCTACCAGCAGCCATGCTCCCAAAGGAAAAATGAGACTTCCTCCTCACCAGCTATCACCTGACAATAGTTCTTCAGCTAGGGGAAGCAAACCATGCGAGAATAGAATCCTGTAAATGTCCAAGGGTTCAGGGCCATCTTCCCCATTGTAGTACCCTCTTATGGTACTCCAGATGACCACACTGTGGCCTACCTCTGGCCTTGCTCTTCTTTTGTTGTATCAGTCCCATGCTCTCTCAATTGCCTTAAGTCAATGGTGTAATTCTGTGTTCAATGTCACTCATGAGAGTTGAAAGAACATAGGCCATTAAAAAAAAGGAATTTCAAATTAATTCCACAACTTTATTTATACATCTCGAATGTTATTTCTTCAGCATCTTTCCCTCTCCCTTAGAAATCTGGCCTTCTGCTTCCTCAGAAGCCAAAAGGTGAAGAAGAAGAAGGCGTTGAGGGGGAGGAGAAGGAAGAGATGAGAATGCCAAGGATTACCCTTGTTGCAGAGCAGAAAAGAGGAAAGAAGAGTTACTAGATCCAAGATCCTTTTTACTCTTATGGAAAGAAAGCTGCTAAAAATAAAATAAAGTAAATAATTTTAAAAATTAGATGAAGAGTTAACTATTTATTTGTAATTTTCTTAATGTTAAAACTTACAGAAGCATTGCCCCCTGCTCAACCAGAGGCCATGCTGGCCACCAGAACTCCAGGTAGACCACCCAACCAAGGACTGCCCCTACTCTCTCTTGGGTGCAGGCCCACCCTTCCCCCCAATCATGGTCCCCAAATCCAGCACGACCAGAAGTCACACCAGCAGCTAGGTCTCCAGGTAGCTCCCAGCTCGTGGACCGCCCCATCTCTCAGTGCCCATTCTTGGTGCCCACCTACTCTATCCCCAGTGGACTCTCACAGATTGAGTGAGAGACTTCAGTATTTCACTCTTACCAACTGACAGGTCATCTAGACAAAACCTAAACAGAAATACTGGAGCAAACGGATGTTGCAAATTAAATGAACCTAACAGCTCTTTACAGAGCATTTCACCCTAACACAAAAGAATATACCTTCTTTTCAGCACATCATGGAACTTTCTCTAAAACTGACCACATCCTCAGTCACAAAGCAAGCCTCAGCAGATACCAGAAAATTGGAATCATGCCCTGCATCCTATCAGAGAACCATGGATTAAAGCTGGATTTCAGCAACAACAGAGACAACAGAAAGCCTACAAACTCAAGGGAAACTGAACAACTTGCTGATTGACTACTAGGTCAAGAAAAGAATAAATAATGAAATTAAAGACTTCCTGGAATTCAATGAAAATGAATGTACAACATACTCAAACTTATGGGACACAGTGTCAGTGATGATGAAAGGAAATTCACAGCTAAATCAGTGCCTATGTTTTAAAAAAAAATGGAGAGCTCTCATACCGTCAAGTTAGTAGCACACCTGAAAGCTCTAGAACAAAAAGAAGCAGGTACACCCAAGAGGAGTAGCCAGCAGGATATAATCAAAATGAGAGCTGAAATCAATAATTAGAAACTAAAAGAACAATATAAAGAATCAATGAAACAAAAGTTGGTTCTTTGAGAAACTCAGTAAGTTAGACAAACCTTATCCAAACTAACTAAAAGACAAAGAGAAAATATCTAAATTAATAAAATCAGAAATGAAAAGGGGACATAACAGACACTGAGGAAATTCAATGAATCATGAGACCATACTTTAAAAATCTGTACTCCACAATATTGGAAAATCTAAAAGAAATGGATAATTTTCTTGACAGGTACCACTTACCAAAGTTAAATCAAGATCAGATAAACAACTTAAATAAATCCCTAAGGAAATAGAAGCAGTCATTAAAAATCTCTCAAGCAAAAAAGCCCAGGGCCAGATGATTTTAGCAAATAATTCAACCAGACTTTCAAAGAAGATTTAATGCCAATACTACTCAAATTATCCCACAAATTAGAAATAAAAGAAAAATTGCAAATTCATTTTATGGGACCACAGTCACCCTGATATACAAACTACACAAAGATACAACAAAGAGAATTACAGACCAATATCCCTTATGAATATACATGCAAAAATATTCAAGAAAATACTCAAAAACTGAATCCAAGAATATATCAAAAAGATCATTCACCATGAAGAAGTAGGTTTAATCCCAGAGATGCAGGGATGGTTCAACATGTGAAAATCAGTCAATGTAAACTACCATATAAAAAAACTAAAATAAAAAACCACATGATCATCTTCCTTATATTGAAAAAGCCTTTGACAAAAGTTAATACTTCTTCATGATAAAGGTATAAGAGAAATTAAGGATACAAAGGACATAAGTAAGCATAACAAAGTCAATTTGTAGCAAGTCTATAGTCAACATCAAATTAAATGGAGAGAAACTCAAAGCAATTCCACCAAAATTGGGAACAAGACAAGGGTGTCCACTCCATGTCTATTCAATATAGTTCCTGTTGTTTCAGATATAGCAATAAGACAATTGAAGGAGATCAAGAGGATATAAATTGGAAAGGAAGAAGTATTGTTATTTGCAGATGATATGATAGTATACATGTGGTGGTTTGAATAGGTATGGTCCCCATAGACCCATGCGTTTGAATGCTTGGCCCCTAGGCAGTGGTACTATGAGGAAGTGTGGCCTTGTTGGAGGAAGTGTGTCTCTATAAAAGTGGGCTTTGAGGTCTCATATGCTCAGGCCTTGTGCAGTGTCATATTCTGTTCCTCTTCTGCCTGTGGATCAAAATGTAGAATTCTCCGCTCCTTCCCCAGCATCATGTCTATCTGCGTGCTGTTGTGTTCCACCATCATAATAATAGACCACACCTTTGAAACTGTAAGCCAGCCCCAATTAAAAATTTTTCTTTTATAAGAGTTGTCTTGGTCATTGTATTTCTTCACAGCAATAGAAACTCTAACAAAAACAATATATAAACAGCCCCAAAAATTTTACCAGGGAACTCCTACAGCCAATAAACATCTTCAGCCATGTAGCTGGATACAAGATTAACCTAAGTAAAAAAATATACAAATGGACTGAGAAAGAAATCAGGAAAATAACACCCTTCACCATTAGCTACCAAAAAAAAAAAAAAAAAAAAGGCTAACTAAGCAAGTGAAAAAAGACATCTATAACAAAAACTTCAAGTTTTTGAAGAAAGAAATTTAAGAAGATATCAGAAAATGGAAAGATCTCCCATGCTCATGGGTCAGTAGAATTAATGTAGTAAAATGGTCATCCTTCCTAAAGCAATCTACAGATTCAATACAAACCCCATCAAAATTTCAACATAATTTTTACAGACCTTGAAAGGACAATACTCAATTTCATAGCAGAAAAACAAAAAACCCAGGAAAGCTAAAACAATCTGGAACAATAGAAGAACTTCCAGAGGTATTACCACCCCCAATTTCAAGCTGTACTACAGAACTATAATAATAAAAAAACACATTATATCAGCCTAAAATGGAATTGAATAAAATACTCAGACAAAAAACACACTTCTATGGACACCTGATTTTTGGTAAAGCTGCCAGAGATAAACAATGAAAAATAGAAAGCATCTTCAACAAAGGATGCTAATTTAACTGGATATCTGCAATGTAGAAGAAGGCAAAGGACATCATCAACGGGACAAAATGGCAGCCTACAGAATAGGAAAAGATTTTCACTGACTCCACCTCTAGCAGAGAGCTAATTTCCAAAGTATATAAAGATCTCAAGAAACTAGACATCAAAAACTCAAATAATCCAATTTTTAAAATGGGGTGCAGATCTAATCAGAATTCTCAGTAGAGGAATCTCAAATGGCCAAGAAACACTTAAAGAAATAGTCAACATCCTTAGCCATCAGGGGAATGCAAATCAAAACTTCTTTGAAATTCCATCTTGCATCTGTCAGAGTGACTAAGAGCACACAAGTGACAGCTCATGCTTTTGAGGATGTGGGACCCCTCCTCCATTGCTGAGGGGGGAATCTTGTGCAGCCCCTATGGAAATCAATATGGCAGTTGCTCAGAAATTTGGGAATCAATCTACCTCAAGACCCAGCTATACCACTGTTGGGTATATGCCCAAAAGATGCTCCATCATGCCACAAGGACACTTGCTCAACTATATTCATAGTGGCTTTGTTCATAATAGCCAGAAACTGGGAATGACCTAGAAGTCCCTCAACTGAAGAATGGATAAAGAAAATATTGTATATTTAAACAATGTAGTATTGTTCCATTGTTAGAAAAAATGGCATCATGAAATTTGCAGTCAAATGGATGAAACTAGAAAAAATCATCCTGAGTGAGGCAACCCAGATCCAGAAAGAAAAAAATGATATGTATTCACTTGTAAGGGGATATTAGCTGTAAAGTAAAGGATAATCATGATCCAGTAACAGACCTAACGAGGTCTCTAAGTGGGACACATGGATCTCCCTAGGAAGGGGAGATAGAATAGATTTTGCAGGTAGATGGGGGATGGATGGCGATGGGAATGGGGCTATCAGGTGGAGGAAGGAGGAACAATGGGAGAGAGTACAGGGAGAGATAACTGGAATAGGGGGCGTTTAAGGGGTGATGTGGAAACCTAGTGCAGTAAAAACTCCCTGGAACATATGAGGGTGACCCTAGTGATGACTCCTATAGTGGAGGATATGAAGCCTGAACCAACCATCTTCTTTAACCAGGCTAGGCTCCCAGTGGTAGAACTGGCACACCAACCCAGCCGCAAGACATGCAAACCACACCTGCCTTGTTGGCAAGATGTCCTGGGTCAACAATGGCTCACCTTGTGAGAACGGCCAACAACTGACTGCTCTAACTTGGGGCCCAAGCCACAAGAGGGAGCCCATGCCAGACACAACCTGGATGGCTAGGAACCAGAAGCTAGGTGACTCAGAGGCCTAGGGTAGAACCAAACAGGACTGACCCAAGGGTGGGTTGTCAATAAAATGATTCTTAAAGATATTCTGCTATACTCATAGATATGTGCCTAGCCCAGTTGTCACTAGAGAGACTTCCTCTGACAACAGATGCAGAGACCCACAGCCAAACATTAGGTGGAGCTTGGGGAGCCTTGTGGAAGAGGGGAGAGGAAGGATTGTAGGAGCCAGAGGGATTGAGGACACCAGAAGAACATGGCCTACAGAATTAACTAAGCAGGGCTCATGGGGGCTCACAGAGACTGAGGTGACAATCATAGTCTATGTGGATCTATGCTATATTCTCTGCATACATGCTGTGGTGTTCAACATGGGGTTTTGTGGGAGCCCTAACAGTAGAAGTGTGTGTGTCTGACTCTTTTGCCTGTCCTTGGGACCCTTTTCCTCATCTGGCCTTGATATGAGGGTTTGTGCCTAGTCTGGTTGCATCTTGTTAGGCCATGTTCAATTGAGATCACTGGGAAGCCTGCTCTTACTGAAAGGAAACGGAGGAGTGGATCTGGGGGAGAGGGGAGGTGGAGAGGGACTAAGGGAAGTGGAGAGAGGGGAGGCTGTGGTCAGGATGTATTGTATTCGAGAAGAATAAATAAAAGAAAAAATAATAAAAGGAGAGAAGATTATTTTAAAAAATTATAGAAACAAAAATAAACCAAAACAAAAAAAGAAAACCCTATTCTAAGTTTCAGTAGGGAGCTGTGGCCTCTCTTCCTAATTAACTCAGTGAATGCAAACTATCTGTATCTCACCCTGGTTTTTATTCTGCACACACAGTCAGTTGTTGCTTTCTCATTTTTCATAGCTTTATGATTCTTTGGCAACCCCATAATTTCCATTAAAAATGAAATATAATAACTGATAGAATAAATTACAGAAATTTATGTAAGCCTTTCATTACTCTCGTAATTTAGGTTGCTTCTGGCTCTTTGTAGAATAGATTTAACATAGCAACAAAAATGGTAGTTTCCCCTCTACTGTGTTTTTTTCTCCCCAGTGGATATTTGCCAGTTTAGATGACCAGTGATAATATTCAGTTCAGGAAGAGAGAGAAAGAGGGGATGAGCTGGTGAGAGACAGAAGGGAGTGCAGGGGAGAGGGAGGGAAAAGAAGAGGAGGGAGAGTACATGCACATGCAGACAGAAGTTATCAGATATCATTCTTTATGGCTCTTCACCTTACTTTTTTGGAGGCAGGATCTCTCACTGAACCTGAATCTTGCTGATTCAGCTGGCTAGTCATCAAGTTCCCAGGATCCTCCTCTCCCTACCTTCCCAGCACTGGGATTCTAGGCATACACCACTACACACAGCTTCTTACATGGGTGCTGGGAATTCAAACTCAGGTTCTCATGCTTACAGAGCAAGGGCATTTCTGACTAAATCATCTTCCCAGCCCCTCTGCTTCGATAAATTAATTGTGGATTAATTTACATTTTAATGAGATTAAAGATTTCTCATTGTGTTTCCGTTTGTGTCTCTTCATTTGTACCTGTTAGAACGATTTCTTGACGCTTTTTTTTTTTTTTATTGACTGTAGGGCACCTCTCGGACAAAAGTCATAGTTGTTTGTCTTTGATTGGAATTTTGCACCCTTCAGGTCAAGGACTACACAGATTATCTTCCTGTCATTGCGTTTAATCAACATTTATGGAGTGAATACAGCCCTGCCTGTTCCCAGTATTTTCCATACATTGTTTCCATCTGTGACTGTTCATGGACAACTGATAAACACTGATTGTCTGTTGTGATAATTATGAGATACGGTATATTTATTTTCAGGAGCATCTGTTATAAATAAGACTCCCTAATTTGTTCATTTTAATTCAACAATCTTAACAGATTTTTTTCTAAAGCTAGTCCACTTATTTGGGATGTTAATAAAAATCCCATTAAGTGTGATGGCTCAGGCCTGTCACAGCATTTGAGAGGTTGGAATGGAAAGACTGCATGATTTCAAAGCCAGGCTAAGCTACATAATGAGTTCCAGGTTGGCCTAGACTAAAGAATCAGGCTGTTTTCATACAAACAAATACCCCTCTATGATTGCTACATATAAATATGGATGCTTTAGATAGAAATCCCTTGGCCTGACTGGAACTCATCAGTACCAGTCTAGTTTGTTTTCTGTTGCTATGAAAAACACCATGACAAAAAAAAAAAAAAAAAAAAAAAAAAAACTTGGGGGGAGGAAAGGGTTTATTTCATCTTACACTTGGCAGGTCATTATCAAGAGAGACAAGGCAGGAAGTCAAGGCAGATGCTTAAAGCAGTAACAACGGAGGAACACTGTTTATTGGCTTGCTCCCAGAATCATATTCAACCACCTTTCTTATGCACTCCAGGTCCTCCTGCTCAGGAATGACGCCACCTACAGTAGGCTGAACCCTCCTACACTCCTACACCAACTAGCAAGCAAGAAAATCCCTCCACAGACATGGCCAAAGGAACCAGTTCTTCAACAGAGACTTCTTCTTCCCAGACATCTCAGGTTGACCACACACACACACACAGAGAGAGGGGGGTTCTACACTTTGCTTTAAATGGCAGACAGTTATCTCTGCTTTCATCAGTGCTGGAGGAATGACATTCTCTACCTTCTCTACCATGCCGCTCCATCCCCCTCCTTCTACTGGCTCACCCCCAGAACCTTTAGCTCCAGATTAGCTCACATCCTCCTAGCCCAGCCCTCCCAAGGGCAAGCTGTAGTGCTCCTCTCTCATTCTCTCGCTTCCACCTAGGCCTTGCCTCCATCGTTTGTACTGCAAGGGGATGTCCCTGGCTCACTCTTCTATGGCCTCCGACCCTTTCCCCTTGGCTCTCTTCTCACTTCTACTCCAGACCCTGAGACTTTATTAACCCCAGCCAGGTAGGTGGATAAAAATTCCTGCAATAAATTCCAGGCTCCTCCATCTCGGTAGCTCAGCTAGTGAAATCTTATCCAAAAGGAGACCCAGCCCCAGCCCTGGTTTTCCACTCTTAAAACCCCTTACCTAGTGCCTAGTTCCTCTCCCTTCAATTCAGGAAAAGTCTGTTGCCACATGGCAGTATCTGTCAGTCAATGTTGTGTCTTCTCCAGGGTCATCTGTGTGAGTCTAGAGACCATTTTATCTTCTGTAACTGGGGGATGGAGACACCTACTGGTTCTAGTGGCCAGAAGCCAATCACGTTCTTAACACATGGCTCCACCACAAAGAAAGGTCCAAATCCCAAGTCAGCAGTGCTGAGAGCAAGAGACCCTGTTCTCTTCAATCCTCGCCAGGGACTACAACCCTCACTGTCTCTTTCCACTCTTCTGCAGTCACCATTTTCTGGCAGCCTGAATAAATAACAGGGAGAGATTTCATTGGGGTTGGCCACGCCTATTACAGTAAAAAAAAAATGCATTTCTGCCAGCACCAATGTGCTGTAATATTAAAACACACATACGCACACTCCTATTGTGCAAAGAGATGTCAATAATCCTTCAGATGTCCGCTGGATATGAAATTCTTTCATTTACATGGACAAGCACATATTTTCACACAGACTCCTCACTCCACAAATTAAGTACCAATATTGAAAGGCTTGACATGCAGTGCTAACAATACAGTTAATTTCGTAGTGTTCTATGTACTTTCCTGCTAGGTAGAACTATGTGGACTATGTGGAAGCAGGACGAGCCACCACTCCCTCAAAGCTCAGGCCACGCCTGCCTGTCAGTAACCGGGAGATTTGCAAACAGAGCTTACAAAGACTGGCTCTGCAGATTCCTGCTTTGCCCTTTCCTGGATCCTGATGGTTTTAGGGCTCCCAATCCCCTTATTTCTGTGCCTACACTGCCCTTGTTCACCAACTTTAAACTAGCCCTGATCCCTCTGCATGGATCTGTCCCCATGTGCCCTCCCTAAATTTCTACTTCCTTTGTCACTAAGTTCTCCTAATAGCCCTCTGTCCAAGAGACCTTCCTTGACCACCTAAATGGAGGGTACCCCTATTTCATTTCACCCATGTACATGGTTTTATTTTTTATTTATAGAGCTCACTTCCCTTGACAATTTATATCCACATTTGTCTGCCCCACCCCCAATAGAACAGCAGTTCTGTGTGGCTGGGTCTTTGATTCAAAGTTATATTTCTAGTCCCAGAATGGAATCTAGGACATGGTGGGTGTTTATTAAATGTCTGAGTGATCACCCCATCATCATACCCAGGAGGGTTCTATCCTCATAATACAAAGAGATAGGGAACTGGACCAATCAACTCACCAGGAATATTCTGAAATTTCACTAGGTGTTTCCACTGCATATTAGCTAGTGCCAGCCTGTAGAATGATTACAAGATAATACAACCTGGTCTCCTTTTGGTCTTGTTTTCTATTAAGAGGCCTCATCAGAATCTGCCTCTGGCTAACCTATGCCAGTGGGACTTGCAGAGCTCATAGAACTGCTAGGAGACTGAAAACAGATTTGGCACCTGGCAGGAGCTAAGTGGGCTCCAGGGAACCACGAGGCTCAGTTAGGAATGGCTTCACTGCCAAGCCAACAGGCAGGATACGAAGATGGTGCCAAATGGCCTTCTGTTGTTGAGCCCCCTCCTTATGCTAATCATTTCAGGGTCAAAGGCCCCGGAAAGGACAACCAGGGTCACCTTGTGAACCTGTTCCAAATTAAACAGCAGGAAGAGGAAAGATGTAGCAGAATTATCTGGCTAAAGGCTCCTTCAGCTTCCACAAGAGGAAACAGGCATCCAGATATGTTCCCGACAGGGCAGAGAGCCATAGGTCAAGGAATCCCCAGGAAGAATCTGGCACACTTGCCATGTGTTCTAAGCAGTCAGAGACTGGAAAAGATCTGCTTTGACCTTACCCTCCAACTACTGGCTCCTCATTACTGCTGAATCTCAACAGGAGGTGAAGCCGATATGAGGATCTAAGGGGTCCTGAGAGGAGTATCGGGTAGAAACCCAGAACTCCCCACAAACTTAGGAAGCTCAGATGGTCTACCTAAGAAGATGCTTACTCATTTCCTTCCATTACCAGAAGACTGGCCTAACACAAACGTTTAGCAACTGTCCCAGGAGCTATGGAGCCGGAGCTGCACTTACCAACATGGTCACAAGCCACTCTCCTGCAGACATATGTCATGCAAAGGCTACCACATTGACTTGCAGAACTTGAACAAATGGGTCCATTGTACCCTAGGGACCCAGTAAAGGAAACAGCTCAGAATCAATGATGTTTTAATAAGATGTAACTAGAATTCAGCACCCTGCTTAACTAGTAGCCAGCTCCACATCCTCGAGAAACTAGTTCCAGAGAGAGAGAGAAGATGAAGTCCCATCTCATATCTGATTGGGTCCAAAAGGAGAAATCCAATTGACTGACATCAAGTTGACGTTTTCTAAAAAAAATCAAAGTCTCAAAATAGAGTGCATGGAAATATTTTTTAGAATCAAAATCCAACCACTTCATTTCTTAATAGGGAGCTATTAAAGAGTGGGAAGTCTCTTCCCAAGATGTGGGGATGCTCAGAGACCTCTGTCCACTGAGGCTAGTTTCTCATAGAAGGTGGCCTCGACCTCAGCAACACCGTCCATCCCTCATAGGAGATAAATCCTAGAGCCAGACTGTTCCTTTTTGCCTTATGTTTCTAGGGTCTTTTGGGGACCATTTATCTCCTAGACCCCGTTTTCCCGACAAGGAGGCCAGGAAATTGGTCATCCACATGGAAATGACTCCCAACCTCCATGAAGCTCAAGGATGTTGGATACACGGGGTCGGTTCAGGACACCCTGAACCTGACAGCCTGCCTGCCTTGCATGTGAAAGGCTTGTTACCAAGCTGACATATCTTCCCTTGGTTTCACATGTGTTCTCCCAACTTAGGAAGCGATTGTTGCCCCTTTGATTTCACAATTAAAATGGACCGGTAGGGAGAAATCCTGATTGATCTCTGAACTGTTGTGCTGATCTGTTGAAAGTGCTGCAGTGTGCCTGGAGCAGAAGCCCTGCATCTCAGGGATCAATAACCTGAGCTATATTGATGCAGTTGCTGCAGGCTTCCCGGGTAGGCTGGTGCTGCCAATTAAAGAAACGGGTCGACTTTAAAAGTGCTGCACGAGGAGCACGGAACCTTGATTTGTAAGTGTAAGTGGAGCGTCCTTGGGGCTGTCAAAACTTCTCCGCCCTTCTACAAGTGCAGTTCCATCTCACAGCTGCCAGGGTGCTACAATAATGGCCATGCCCCTGCAGCTAACGAATACTCAGAAGTCTGGCAGGGCCATAGAGGAGTGCAGACTTTAAAAAAAAAAATAATGGGGTTAAGAAGGGGTTTAAATTCCTAAGATACATCCCATGGACACGTTGAGTGGGTGGCTAGAAGACCCTTGTTAAGGTACACATTGATGGGACCGCAATGTAATGACATTGACTTACTGAGCGTCAGGACCAAAAGGGCAGTCCTGGAAGAGGGTAGCTTCTTCTTATCTCTGTGATTCATGCCTCCAACCCAGAACTTGCTCCAGAGTGATTTGATTTGTTTGTTTGCTTTCTTGCTTGCTTGCTTGACTGACTGAATGACTGACTGACTGAATGACTGACTGACTGACTGACTGACTGACTGACTGACTGACTGATTGATTGATTGTCTTAAAGTTGGTGCTTAGATCCACAGAGATCAACTGTTAGGGGGAAAAAATATAACTCCTAGTTTATTCTGACCTCTTGGCAATGCAAGGGTAGAGAATTCAAGGTTAACAGGCGAGGACACGTGCTTTCATTCTCTTGTTGGGCACTACCCATTTCACGTTAGAGTGAATATACCTGCCTCATTCAGCAAGGCACTGAACTGGTGTCCCCTGACTATGGGGCCTGCTCATTCTCTTCGTCAAAAGCAGTATGTACAACTTAGGAAAACTCATGGAATTCCATCCAATCTAGAGGGTATAAGTCTGTTCCAACCAGGAAGATGGTCACTCCAGGTGACTGGAGGAAACTCCTTCATGTGGCAGTGAGAAATCCTCATTTCCAATCCTGGTTCTCATTCCTGGAGGGGCCACTCACCTGCTCTGTGGCTCAGGGATTTCTTATTGGTCAAAGCTGACAAGAAAGTTTCCATGAAGATCACTTTGCTTTTGATATTCCTAAGACCTCCAGATGCCCATGTACTATAGAAAATACAAAATGTCCAAGTGTAAGCCTTGTTCACCTACATATTTTCAAGGCCCTACTCAAAGTTGCTGTCTATTAGATGTTGGATGGGTGTGTGGGTGGGTGGATGAGTGGACTGCTGTGGAGGTGGGGAGGTGACTGAATATGTGGGAGGGAGGAATTAGGAGACCGGATGCCACACTGATTATTATTTTATGGGTTCTTTATTTGTGGAGAATGCTAGGACTCCTGCTGAGGCCTCTCCACATATTTTGATTGTGACTGGAAACACAGCAAAAGGTATGGTGGCAACCTTATCAGGGGTAAGCTTCAAGCAAGTAGATGCTTCCTTTTGGCTTAACCTTTTAGTAGTCAGAGCAGTTCAATTGAGCAATTTAAATCCACTTTGCTCAGTGGACAATTCTGGTTGTCTGTCTTGGGCATCCCTGCAGTTATAATGGTTGTCTGTCCTACAGCTTCTCAGAGGCCAGGTTTACCTGTCTACCCTACCATTCACCCTTGTCTTCCCCATGAGCAGAAGTCATCTTGTTACCCATGTTGTCCCAAGGGGCTCTGGAGCTATTTTGTTTTTTCTAAACGCTATGGTCCTTTGCGTCTCTACCACACTGTGTAGTAGCCATTTACTCTTCTCTGTGGCCCACCTTGGCCTCACAGACACCTGTGGATGGCTCTTCTGTAAGCATCTGGATCTTGAGCTAGAGAGAAAGAGATAAGTCAGTAACGTAGCTGCCAACTGTGAGGACCTGAATTCCGTCTTCAGAATCACCATTAAAAAAAAAAAAAAAAAAAAAAAAAAGCCAGAGACGGCAATGCACACGAGAAATGAGGGGATCCCCAGGACTCACTGACTAGCCAGCCTAGAGTACTTAGCAAGCTCTAAGCCAATGAGAGGCTCTATCTCAATAAACGAGATGGATAGCTCCCGAGAATGACACCTGACATTGACCTCTGGTCTCCACAAACAAGTGCGCCAGTGGTCAAAGTCTCCACAGAAACACGTATGTGTGCGTGCACACACAATACACATGTATCCCGAGAATATCTGGGATCTTAGATGAACTCCTTGTGACACTGCCAATGGACAAATTAGAATTCCAAACACAGCCAGTGTTCTATACAATTCCAGTCTCCTCCCCGGGACTGGAAGGCAGAACAGCCTTCAAACGTGCCATTTAGGGCCCTAACTGCTCATGAATGATGAAGGCCGACTCCCGCAGCATTAATCTCCCATCATTGACCTCTCCCTGCTTTAATTGTAAAGGGTGAAAACTCTTACGACAGCGGCTTCTTAGGAACTAACTTCTTTTTGGTGAGGGAGCAAGAAGCCCAGCTTACCCTAGCTAATAAGATGACACAGGCAGATTCCTCCCGGCAAGGATTTCCCGTGAGCAGTGTCTGATGGACATGTCCTAATAAAGGAAAAGCAGCTGGCCAAGAACTGTGCCCTCGGCACCCTAGAGTGAGGCCTCACGTAGAACACATCTCAATTACCAAGAAATGTCTGTGCAGAGACAAATGGCAGGTGTGAAAAGCAAGAGCAGGGGACGGCCCTTCCAGCTGTCTGACAGATGTGGACATCTAGAGAGATCTATTCTTTATGCAGAGGCTTGAAAAGGGGGAAGTTTTCAAAGTAATTTTAAATTCTGTAAATTTAAATTCTGAGTTAAACTTAATGGGGAGAGGACGCTCATGGGTGATTTGTGAGGAGATAGGTTTGTGAGCGCAATGGCGGTCCATGCTTTGTATTCTGCGGGGATGCAACAACCCTCTCCATTAGGAAGTCCATAACCACACTTAGTATTCAGTAGAGACAGGAGCCAGCAGCATCATAAAGCTCTGTCCAGGGATGGGGCCAAGCAGAGCAGGGCTTTGATGAATGCAGGCTGCTGGAAAGTTAAACATGCTGGAGGTCTCCTGTACCCAAGAGTCATCCGTGAACTTCATAGATGAGCCTTGTTTTTATATCCTTTAATCTTTCTCTCTCTCTTCTCCCCCTCCCTCTCCAAATCCTTCTCTTGCCTCCTTCTGTCTCTCATGCGTGTATGTCTGCGTGTTATGATATGTATCTTTGTGGTTTTGTAAGTATAGGCACGTACGTGTCGCAATACATGTGTGGAGAGAGATCAGAAGACAATCCTAGGTACTGGTCCTCACCTTTCTCTTTGTTTGAGACCCTCTCCCAGCTGGCCCATGAGTTTCTGGGGAGTCTTCTTTCTCTGCCTTCCATCTCATCATGGGAACACAGGCTTATAGACATACACTGGTATCTTCACATTATGTGGGATCTGAACTCAGGTCCTCACTTCACAGACACTGGGCCATCTCCCCAGGCCCCAACTTCTCCTTTATCTCGCAAACATTCCTTAGAGATTTATCTAAATTAGAACGTGTGATGTGCAGATTTCTTTCTTTTTAAAACACAGATAATAAAACCATCCACTGCCTAGATGTGTACTATGCACAAGGCCCTATGCCAGGGCGACATCATTTTATTCTCATGATGTCCCTGGCTTGCAGAGACCCCCATTGCTCCATTTTAACAAGAAGGCTTAAGAGAGTCTTACCCTCTGATGCAATGGCACCTACCAGCCTGCCACTCCATGTTCCTGCAGGAAACAAAGCAACAACACAACCCAAACCCTACCAAGAACTGAATCACAAGGATACTGAAGAAGATAAGAGTGGCACGGTAAGGTCACTGTGAATGAGGGGTTGGGAGCAAGAGCAAGGGAGGAGAAAGAGATAAATGGCTCCGATGTGATGGCCTGAGCTAAACTCTGATATGGTGCAGAGGGATGATGGAGCTAGAGATGGTGGAAGCCAGGAGTGAGGAGAAGAGTATAGAGGAACATAGAAGAGAAGGAACCCAGCATGGACTCACACATCTCTTGGTTGCATCCTCTGACACAATAGGATCTCCAAGGCCACCCTGAGCCTGGTCTGGCTCTGGTATCTGCTCACCAATCCTCCAGATTTACCTGCCCCCCTCCCAATAATCCTCATATGTTAAAACAACTGACCTGGCATCAGCCCACAATCCATCTAGCAAGCTGTCCTTCCCCTCTGTGGCCTTCCAGTCCACCTCTCTCCTAACCTCTCAACTTCTCTAAAGGACAGCACAAACTGCTTCAGAAAAGACGACAATACTGATAATACCCCTAAGCATCTGTGCTGATTCAGCGATGAGAGACTGACCTCAAGAAATGCTAACCTAAAACCAATAATTATGATGGCTCAGAATCAAAGCTGAAGCCAGTCTCTGGACCATCAGGGTCTAAGGTCCTCACATCTCTAAGAGCAAGGACATTATTCCTTGACCCAAACTCTAACTGGTGATCAGAGTCCACACCCTAAGATCCACTCCAGCCTTACACTGCCTATCTTCCCCACCCCCACCCCAGACACACCCCGGAAACACATCTAAATCTTTAATCACCCTCAGATTACCACCTAAATCTCATAAGAAGAACAAATCAAACTTAAGCCCATAAAAAGCATCATGGAAAGCCACATTCAGAGTTGAGTGGGGAGCTGGACTCATGCCAGCACGGGAAAGAAGGCCCTAGAAGAACCTATCGTTATTGCATATAGCTATTACAAAACTATCAAGACTGGGAAAGGAAGAGAATTTTAAAAGCACAGTCTTATCCCGGGTGATGGCTCTGTCCATCTTGCAGCTAAAGCCTAAAGCACGTCTCTACCCCCTCTACACCTGTTGGGGAAGCCTTCTCCACCCATGATGAGGGAAATGTCATATAATATGAGCTTGAGGCCCTGAGATGACCAGAAAAATATACAACAAAGTGGCCTGGGCTTCAGGAAGTGGTATACAGAACCATAAGGAAGGGGAGATCTGATTGGTCAAATGGACTACCCATGGTGATAACCTATATGGTCCATGGTCTCCATATTCAAAGAGAAAACAATCAATTCTTATTCGAATGATCCATGGTTTCCTTCAAGTCCTGTAATGTGCAGCTTGCAAGTCATGCCCTTGAATGGCCGTGTTCTTCGGGAGAGCAGGCCCACCTGAGGCAAGGAAGGCTCACTGACCCCTTTAGACCGAGCCCATCCACTTTCCTCTACTTCATGCATTAGCTTCTCATAAGGGCATGCTTTCAAAAAGACTTCATTTAAAAATAACACACAGCGCTTTAGGGAAAGTCAACCCTCCGTGATCCGTGCTCACCCCAAATGGTCAAGGCAGTTTTCAGAAAACAGAAACTTCACAGCAGAGTCTTAAACTACTACTCAGGAGCTTTCTTCCCTACACAGAAGTCAGAGGTAGGGTGTCAAATACCAGCCAGAGGAATGTTCCTGAAGGTTTTATAATCACAGGTTTCCTTGTGTGCCCAAGGTTGGCATATGACATAAGACCAAGGCTTTTTCAAAGAACGATGGCACCTTTGCATGGGAAACCAGATCATCCCTGTCTCTTGCTCAACAAGGAAATGAAGTCTGCCTCTGGACATGGAAAGTCACTGGGCCATCATTTTGGCAACTACAAAGGTGCATAGCCTCTTTTGCTCTTTCTTGGCCAGGCTCAGGGTTGCCCACACAATCCATCTCTGCCACCACTGACCACATGAAACCATTCACCTGCATAGGGAGAGGGACTTGGGGCTGCACAGAAAAGAGGGCTGCAGGCAGAAGAGTACTTTCCTCCTAAGCAGCACGCTGGCATCAGAACCCAGATGTAATACAAGCCAGGATCACCCAGTGCACAGTGGGAGCGCTGCAAGTTTGGTTTCATCTGAAGCTCACTTGACTGGGTGACTTCACCCCCTCTGACTCTGTCACAGTTTGACCGCCAGATAAATGTTCTTTTTGTTCTGGCAAGCCGGATACTACTGTGACTGTTGGATTAAACATCACAAGGGGTTCCTAATGCATTTGATCCCATGTGTTGCTTTAAACTTAATGTTGCATTTATTCATGGGGGAGAAATTCTCTCCTTAAATGGCCATCTAGGTTAAAAAAAATATAGAAAAAAAAGTCCCTCTTTAGTTCATGACCAAGTCCATTCTCTCCACATCTTATAACAGCACATCACTCAGACAGGCAGTTTGTGCCCAGCAGATTCCGTGCGAATTTGGAGGCACGTCCCTGTGTGCGGGTCCACCCTGATCACATACAGTTCTGGAAAGGGTATATGGCTTCCAGTAATGGCTTGTGTTATTTTTATCTAACCAGCATCAGGTGTCTTGTCAGGCTATCCCATAATACCAAAACAGAAATTCTCTTTCACCTCTGACCTGAAGAGGATATGGGTCAGACACTCCTCTATTAAACATGATTCTGCATAATACAATGGTAATAATACAATGGTGGTCACCAGACTAGCAACTGCTACTCCCTTCCTTCTTAAAAACGCAGCAACCAACCCTATGCACTGGCCGTTTTTCAAGATGCTGTGACAAAATAGCAGAATCTCTTAAAACAGGAAGGAAATAATTCGGCTCATGATTTAAGAAGGATGCGCCCATCGTGACTGGAACAGTGATGGCAGAGGTGTGTGGCGACTGGTCATGTTGCATCCACAATTAGGAAGCAGAGAGAAGATAGGGAGTAAAGGTGGCATGATCAAATCTCAAACCTGTCCCCAATGACCCATCTCTTCCAGCAAGGCTTCGCCAACTAAAGGTTCCACCACCTTTCCAAACAGCGCCACCACTGGGGACCACATAAGCCTGCGGGAGCCTTTCATGGTCTAACTGCAAAAGTCTAGCCGACTTTGAGTGAGGTTTTAGCAGGGTTCTTCGTGGTAGCTCTTAAGCTCTGCCCCTATAGGTCCAAATGCTGTAGGTTCTGGGTGGGACTCCAGGACCCTTAAGCTGTGGGATCTATTGATGGTTCAGGTTCATTTCCCCTGGGTGGGAATGGCTCTGACTCTGGAAGCAGCTCACCATGCGATTTTAAGAAATCTTGTCTCTATACCGGGTAGCATAGTGCTGCTACTCAGCAGCGTCCTTGGGCTTCTCAGTGATGCTTCCCTGGAGGGTGAGAGTGTCCCTCCTCTGCAGAAACAGCTCTGAGAGCAGCCTGTCACTCAGGACACTACTCAGAGGTACCTCCTCCCTAACACCTGGGTCAAGGCAGGACTTATGTGCAAAATCCCAATAGCCACACTAGTTTGCCATAGAGACTGGCAGAGGTGCACGCCTTTAATACCAGCATAGAGAGGAATATAAAACAGGAAGAGACCACTTTCACACACATTCTCATTCTGAGATTCCTGGAGGCAGGATCGTCGCCATCTTGGACTGAGGTAGAGGTAAAAGCCAGTGACTGACTCTTTTGCTTTCTGACCTTCAGGTTGAACCCCAATATCTGTCTCTGGGCTTTTATTAGATATGCTGCACCCATCACTTGGGAAACTGAGGCAGGGAGACTATCACAAGTCCAGGGTCAGCTTGGGCTACATGGCAAGTTTCAGATTACCCTGGGCTACAGAATGAGATCCTGTCTCAAAACAACAGAAAGCTGTTTTTGTTGTTTCTTTGTTTTGTTTTGTTTCACCAAAGGGAAAGAAAGAAATTATAGAGAATTTTAATATATATAGTTCTATATTTACTAAATGAATATATTTATATATTTAGTATATATATATATATATATATATATATAGAGAGAGAGAGAGAGAGAGAGAGAGAACTATATATAATAAATATATAGTTCCAGCCTTGTAAGAACAAAAGGCAATGACTTTCATGGACTGACTGCCTCCTATCCAACCTCAAAGCCCCCTAGCTCTTGGTAAGGTCCTATGGCCACGTCCCTCAGTCTTCCCAAAGCAGTAGCAAACTTTGGTGAGTTCGAGAGGAAACCCTGAATGCTCTGATTGCAGCTCTGCCTGACATGAAGCTGGGGCTGCAAATCAGAGGCGAGCTCTGCATAGGACAGGATTTTACCAATTATTTTTAAATTAGATTATGCACGAGGTGATAAAGGCCAGGATGAAGCTACAATGAAAAACCCTCACAGGGTGGAGGCAACGGCTTACTATACTATTTATAAGGCCCTGTGACCAAACAGAAAGTCAAGGCCCATGCAGCCAGTAGGTGGAGTTGAGAAAAGGACGCAGGCATGATGATTCTTCCTGGCAGAGTAGATAGGGTTGTCACACAGCCCTGGGAGGCAAGGATGTGTCCTGTCCAGTAAACGGCCTACCTCAGTAGGTGCAATAAGCTCCCGTGTGTCTCCTCAGGCCTTTTGTGGGAAGCAGCAACAGATATTTCTCCGAAAAGCAGGGATACCTCCCCCACAAGAACAAGGTGGACACTGCACAGAGAAAGCACCCAGCAGGCTTACATCAGCCCCCATCCCTCTTGACAAGGGGGCCAGTGACAATCAGGGGCCTCTTGGCAAGTGTGTAAAAGAATCTTGGAGAATCCTAAAAGCAGGTGTTTTCCCAAAGCAGATGTTTTCCCTACCAGAATCCGAACCGCGGTCACAAAATCAGGATTGCTCCCTGCTCATCCATGAGACTTAAGGTTCAGTAAGATTCCCCTCACATAGAAATGGCTCCAAGAAGCTGCATCATAGCAACCCTGCCATTCAGCCTGGAGAGGGAGGTCCCTTGTCCTCAGTTCCCACAGCATTGGAGGCAGGATGATCAATGGACAAGGTGAACCAGGGAATGCTGCGCAGCCATGATTGTGGAGAAGCTGAAGAGGAGCTGCGGGGCAGAGGAGTCCCTGAACACAGAGAGAGACAGTGGTGGGAAATACCATGGGATTGCAGTTATGGAGAGATGGGACAGCACTCCTCAAAGCAGAGCCAAGGGTTTGTGTGTGGTATGGATTACTGTTTTACCCAGACCTGGAGTTAAAACCATTGTTGGAAAGATGGTGGGCCCTGCTCCTATGGAAGCTGGATAGGGAAGCCATTGTTCTCCTTGTTTAAGGGAACTGCAAAGACTTGAGCCGTCTCATTCATCACAGACCCACCCTTTCAAAACTGCCAGTTGTAAAGGTCAACCCTAATTGATCAGGAGGTAGAAAATTCATGCCACCATCACCCCCCCCCCTCCTCTCTCAGCCATCAGAATCTGTAATGGGAAGTCCAGGTAATCTTCATCTGTTCCCTTCAATTACATTGCTGCTAACCTGCTTCCCAGGTGTGCCCCCTCCCCCAGGCAACCGACTCCCCACCACCCCCTCCCTAACACCTGCAGTCTTGCCTGCAGCCAGGCCACAGGGCGATGAGTGAGGACGAAAGGGAATCTTCCAGAACTTGTAGAATTGGACTTTCCACCATCTTCTGATTTTAAAAGCAGATGTGAATTTGGGAGGAAAGTCATCTTTCTCACATTCTTTCTCCGTTCGTGTTCATTCAGATCCTATCAATCATAGGAAACTGAAATCTGACTCCAGCCAACGGATTCTCAAGGCCTTGCCAAGAAGGCAATTTAACCATAAGGCTTCAACTCTCCATCCTTGCAGGATGGAATTTTGAATGGGTGAATGAGAGGTTACATGGTGCTAATGGAGATACAGAAACCAAGATTCTCACATTGTAGTTACGTGAGTCTTCCCGCCTGAGCACCACGACCTTGTTATAATTATGGCCCAGTACCCTCATCAAGCTCTTACAGCAGGGGCTATACCTTCATCACGGAGCCTTAGAGCAGGCCTGCAGAGTCTAAAAATCTTCTGCTCACCCATCTCAGGAAGTCAAGAAATGAGGAAATGTCAGAACCTTCCTTAAGGAGAAATCCAGTTGATGGCTAAGTCCCCCATTGGCATAAGAAATGTCTCAACTAGAAAAACACTCAAGAAGCCTGGTCTCTGCCCACTTACGCTTGTAGTCACTGCTGGGTTCACAGTCCTACATACTTCCCAGCTCCTGTTTCCTCAGCTGCTTTCCTGGTATTTCCTCCGCCAACCTGTGCGAGAAAGTAACCTATGCAACAAGATGGCACATTGAGTAAGGGTGCTTGCCACCAAGCCTGGCAATGAGTTTGATCCCTAAAATCCATGGGATAGAAGGAGAGAACAAACTCTTTTTTAAAAAAAAATAATTGATTTGTTTTTAATTTTTGTGTATTGCATTTTGCCTACACATATGTCCGTGTGAGGGTGCCAGATCCTCTGGAACCGAAGTTACAGACAATTGTGAGCTGCCATGTGGGTGCTGGGAATTGAACCTGGATCCTCTGGAAGAGCAGTCAGTGTTCTTAACCGCTGAGCGATTTCTCCAGCCCCGAGAACCAATGCTTATAAGTTGTCCTCTGACGTATTTGCATGTACCATCACAAGCATGCCCATGCACACATACACAGATAAATAAATACATTTTTTTAAAAAAAAAATCTGGAACCCTGCCTTAAATACTTACATCAAGCTGCCCCTGTTCCTGAACATCTAGAGCAGATGTCACACTGAGTACTCGCATGAAGTATTCAAACCACAAATTCAACATATGCGACCTTTGAGCTTAGTCTCAACTGTGCCCCTCTCTTGCCTGGACAACTAAATGACACACCTCAAAACCCCTGCCTACGGCCTCCATCACGAAGGACATTTTTAAGAGATGAGCAACATGTAAGCCGGCTGACTCTTTTTACTTAAACTTTACTTAACTTTTAAACTTTGAACCTCATTACAAAGTATATCCTGACACATTCTGGTGACTTCAAAATCAAATGCATAGCTACTGTAAAGCCACCTAAGGGTGATTCTTTCTAGAGAAATACACACTCACTCTTTGGTGGCTACTCTTACTTTCTTAATTAAGCCCAACTTTGCTTCATATGACTATGGTGGTTTGAATGGGAAATGTCCCCATAGGCTCATGTGTTTGAATGCCTGGTCCCAGCAGGTGTGCTGTTTTGAGGACATTACGGAACCTTTAAGAGGTGGAGCCTTACTGATGAAAAGCAGGTTGCTGGGGAAGGGCTCTGAGAAGTCATAGCCCATCCCACTTCCTCTTCTCTGCTTCATGTCTGTGGTTAAAGATGTCTTTTCTCACTCCCCAGCTCTGGATGCCTAAGCCTCCTCCACCATCATAGACTCTAGTCTTCTGGAACCATAAACGAAAACAAATTATATCTTTTATAAGTCACTTTTGGTGGCATGATATTTTATCACAGAGACAAAAAGCCATTAACACACTGACTCATCTCAAAATTATTTCCTGTGATATAAGCTAAGATTCTGGTCATAGCTAAGCAGAGATCTCTAAGGTGAACTCAGACTGCACAGCCAGGACCTCAGCCTGTGTTTATCACTTCCACTGACACACCCAGAATGTCTTGGGCACATTGCAGCCTGGACCATCAACCCCCAATCTGGCGCCAGCACAATCTTGGTTGCTCGGGAGCAGCATCCTTCATGGGAAACCTAATTAGCATCTCCAGAGATGACCCGTTTGCGAGATACAGTACCACATGCACACTCTTCAGTTACCGAGAGTGATTGCTCTCACAGCCACACGGCTGTCCTGGTGACAAGGCATCACTCCTCTCCATGTCCCCAAACTCCCCGGAGCTGCCGATGGCCAGCTCTGCTCCTTGGGATGGCATTTGCTGTCCAGGCAGAATCATCCATCAACAGAGTCACGCTCTCACCCCAGGCAGCTTCTTGGCTACATTTTCATATGGTCCCAAGCTAAATATCTGCCATTATTAAAGAACAAGCTGTAAACGACACTCAGGGGGGCTTCCGGGGAGGATTAAGTATGAAGGCTTCGTTCTAATAACATTTTTGTCTTGGGTTGACTGTGTTGGTTAGGAAAGAAATTCAGGTGCCTGATATCTTTTATATAGTCAGGCAGCAGCAAATTTGGAAAGAAAAGATATATATATATATATATATATATATATATATATATATATATGGAGAGAGACAGACAGTTATGATATATAATGCACATACATATATATGCATACCGATTTACACAAACATATACCTACTTTGCATCCACAGCGATTTGTGTACCATGCTTATGAATTACGATCAAAATGAGGATTCAAAAACATAATTTGCAGCACTAAAACATTCTTTTCGAGTTTGTTTTTGCTTGAGTCTCTGAATTGAATATTTTATTAACCCAGTAGTCTTATTATTCAGGACCATCAGAACATTTGACCTAAATCCATATGATTTCCACCAGGAAGGCGGGAGGGATGAGCTCCTTTCACATCATTTATATTAACAAATTTCATAAACATTATGAACTGTAACCGTCTCACCTCCTGTTTTATAATGTAGCGACTATGAGTTTAAGCCCCATAAAGGAGATTTACAGACGTGCAGCTATCATTCCCATATTTAAACTGCACCCACCACATTGTGAGATTGTCACCCGTTTGCCCTGTTGCTCGGTCATACAGAATCTGATTCTGCGCTGACCTGAACTCCGTGTGCTGTTCACAGCTGAGAACTCAGCTGTGGGGCCCTGTCTGTGCTCACCAGAGGTTTCAGGGATGACTCTCGAGGTGACCAGTGCACCCTTTTTGTTGGTTTTTCAGAGACTGCTGGCCTGAAAGTCTGGAGGTTAGACATTCCAGTCAGTCACTTAGCTAGCACCTCATGCTTGGAGGAAAAGTGGACTCCAAATCCTTTTCAGTATTAATAAGACAGAGAAAGGGAGAAGAGGGGAGACAAGGGTAGGGGGAGGATATGAGAGGTTCAGTCTTTACCTGCTTTTGAAAAAGGTTCATTTCTTTCCCAGGCAGAGTCATTGCTGCAGGGTGAGAAAAGTCAACTATTCATCTGGAAAACAACAGAAACTTTTCCAGTTCTGTTTTTCCTGGTCTGAACAATGGCTTACACGAGGGCTGGGGAGATGGCTCAGTGGGTAACGCGGCTGCTGGGCAAGCCTGACAGCCTGAGTTCGATTCCCCACAATACGTATTCAGCTGAACATGGTGGGAGAGTCCCTCTCACACCCAGTGCTTCTCTGGAAAGATGGGGGCAGAGACAGGAGAATTCCAAGAATCCCCAGGCCAGTCAGCTAGCTTAGCATACACAGCAGTGGACAACAAAGGGACCCTGTCTCAAACAAGGTGGGAAGTGAGGACTGATACCCAAGGTTGTCCTCTGACCTCCACACGCACTGTGGCATACACATGCATGTTCTTATATACACAACTGTGTATACATCCCACATGGGGAAGGGTGGGGGAAAGTGAGAGAGAGCATACATTATCTTTAAAACTAGATACATCCCTGAATCTGTCTTTTCTCCTAAGAAAGAACCAGAGAGTGTTGTGAACATATCTCCATTGAGTTAGCTCTGCCAAGGAAAGAAAGCATAGGTTTCTCGTGACATCAAAATGTTCAAGAAGAAAGGAGGAGAGGGAAGGAGGGAGGGAGGATCGTGGGAGGGTGTTAAAATCAGCCAACAATGATTATGGGTGGATTTTCTTAGTAGATCAAAGAACCACCTCCCAGTGTTGGGTGGATGCTTAAACCTGTACGTTCAATAAATATTGGTAAATCGATTAACTGAGCAATTAAATTTTAAGAATTAGCTTTTAAAGCCCAATGAAAATAAGATTAATGTCCACAAAAGAATTCTATTGTCTGTAAGTGCGTGATCATACCGATTTTCTCCAGAGGCAAACGGTTGAAATTCTGTTTGTCCTTGTAAAAGCAGTTGCTATGAGTGACACTGTGGACCTGGTCATGAGACATGAGGCTACAAAAGGTGTGTCCAACTTTATTTGATGTGGCAACAGGGTGTGATACTCCGTGAAGTTCAAGATCAGGACCCCTGCATCAAGTTACTCAGGAGAAAAATCACACACACTAAAATCTCAGGATGGGGCTGGGACATGGCTCATGTGTGAAGTGGGACATGCATCATCACTGTTACTGCCATCATCATCATGGCTACCGCTGTCATCATTGCTACCACCATGATTGATCAATAAACGCTAGTGCTTGATTAACATCCCCTACTCACCCCCCCCCCTTTTTTTGGTTTTTCAAGACTGGGTTTCTCTGTAGCTTTGGAGCCTGTCCCGAAACTAGCTCTTGTAGACTAGGGTGGCCTCAGACTCACAGAGATCTGCCTGTCTCTGCCTCCCGAGTGCTGGGATTAAAGGCGTGCGCCACCACCGCCCGGCTCTCTGTTCTATTCTTAAACTTAACGTGGACATGTCACATGAAATATAGTATAACACATGAAATATTTTCAGGAAGGGGAAAAGCTTGCCCTGAGTGTGGTGTTGAAAAGCCATTTAAATGCAACGTTCAACAGCAGCTACAACCCAAACCGCCAGTTGGGTCTGGATGCCCCCCACCCTGGCAAGTAGAGGGATGAAGCCAGGATCTACCCAGTGCAGGCTCAGGGCTGCCTCTCTCTTGGGCTGTTGTCTTGTGAGGCTGCTTTAAGGAGACCGCCATACACACTTTAGAGTTTACCTATCAAGTCACTGCAGCTGGGATGTGACACCACAAGTGTCATCTTTACTTATTGACTCTGGTGTGTATTCAGTCAAGAGCCATGGGGCCTCTGTCAACTAACCAATACTTGACTAACTACGCCAGCTTGGATTGAGGATGACTTCTCTGTATTGGACCCCAGATGTCCCAGTCGATGAGTCACTAAGAGAGCAATGCCGTATTTCTCCCAAGCAGCTCCAGTCACTAAGGATTCAAGGATTCCCATGGCAGGCGGTTCTGGAACTTCTTTCATCAGCCTGACCCATTCACAGTGTTCTGGAAAGTTTGAGCTTTGGTTCTACTTTCTGTAGGTCTTTCACAGCCACCCTTTTTTTTTTTTTTTTTTTTTTTTTTTTCTTGCTGATTTTTTTATTAATTAATTAATTTAATTATTAAAGATTTCTGCCTCTTCCCCGCCACCACCTCCCATTCCCTCCCCCTCCCCCAATCAAGTCTTCCTTCCTCCTCAGCCCAAAGAGCAAGCAGGTTTCTCTGCCCTGTGGGAGGTCCAAGGACCACCCACCTCCATCCAGGTCTATTAAGGTGAGCATCCAAACTACCTGGGCTCCCACAAAGCCATTACATGCAATAGGATCAAGAACCCATTGCCATTGTTCTTCAGTTCTCAGTAGTCCTCATTGTCCATTATGTTCAGCGAGACCGGTTTTGTCCCATGCTTTTTCAGTCCCCGGCCAGCTGGCCTTGGTGAGTTCCCGATAGAACATCCCCATTGCCTCAGTGTGTGGGTGCACCCCTCGCCGTCCTGAGTTCCTTGCTCGTGCTCACTCTCCTTCTGCTCCTCCTTTGGATCGTGAGACTTCAGTCCAGTGTTCCAATGTTGGTCTCTGTCTCTGTCTTCTTTCATCGCCTGATGAAGGTTAATATTCAGGGGGATGCTTATATGTTTTTCTTTGGGTTCACCTTCTTATTTAGCTTCTCTAGAGTCACGATTTATAGTCTCAATGTCCTTTATTTATGGCTAGAAACCAAATATGAGTGAGTACATCCCATGTTCCTCTTTTTGGGTCTGGCTTACCTCACTCAGGATAGTATTTTCTATTTCCGTCCATTTGTATGCAAAATTCAAGAAGTCATTGTTTTTTACTGCTGAGTAGTACTCTAATATGTATATATTCCATACTTTCTTCATCCATTCTTCCATTGAAGGACATCTAGGTTGTTTCCAGGTTCTGGCAATTACAAACAATGCTGCTATGAACATAGTTGAGCATATACTTTTGTTGTATGTTTGGGCATCTCTTGGGTATATTCCCAATAGTGGTATTGCTGGGTCAAGAGGTAGGTTGAACCCGACTTTCCTGAGAAACCGCCACACTGCTTTCCAAAGTGGTTGCACAAGTTTGCATTCCCACCAGCAGTGGATGAGAGTGCCCCTTTCTCCACAACCTCTCCAGCAGAGGCTATCATTGGTGTTTTTGATTTTAGCCATTCTGACCGGTGTAAGATGGTATCTTAATGTTGTCTTGATTTGCATTTCCCTGATTGCTAAGGAAGTTGAGCATGATCTTAAGTGACTTTTGGCCATTTGAACTTCTTCTGTTGAAAAGTCTCTGTTCAGCTCAGTGCCCCATTTTATAATTGGATTGATTAACCTTTTACGGTCTAATTTCTTGAGTTCTTTGTATATTTTGGATATCAGACCTTTGTCAGTTGCGGGGTTGGTGAAGATCTTCTCCCAGTCAGTGGGTTGCCTTTCTGTCTTAGTGACAGTGTCCTTTGCTTTACAGAAGCTTCTCAGTCTCAGGAGGTCCCATTTATTCAATGATGTCCTTAGTGTTTGTGCTGCTGGGGTTGTACGTAGGAAGTGTTCTCCTGTGCCCATGTGTTGTAGAGTACTTCCCACTTTCTCTTCTATCAGATTCAGTGTGTTTGGACTGATATTGAGGTCTTTAATCCATTTGGACTTGAGTTTTGTGCATGGTGATATATATGGATCTATTTTCATTCTTCTACAGATTGACTTCCAGTTTTGCCAGCACAATTTGTTGAAGATGCTCTCTTTTTTCCATTGTATACTTTTAGCTCCTTTATCGAAAATCAGGTGTTCATAGGTTTGTGGGCTAAAGTCAGGGTCTTCTATTCTATTCCATTGGTCGACTTCTCTGTTTTTATGCCAGTACCAAGCCGTTTTCAGTACTGTAGCTCTGTAATAGAGTTTGAAGTCAGGGATGGTAATGCCTCCAGACAATCCTTTATTGTATAAGATTGTTTTGGCTATCCTGGGTTTTTTGTTTTTCCATATAAAGTTGATTATTGTCTTCTCCAGATCTGTGAAGAATTTTGATGGGATTTTGATGGGGATTGCGTTGAATCTATAGATTGCTTTTGGTAGAATTGCCATTTTTACTATGTTGATCCTCCCAATCCAAGAGCAAGGGAGGTCCTTCCATTTTCTGGTGTCCTCTTCAATTTCTTTCTTCAAAGACTTAAAGTTCTTGCCAAATAGATCTTTCACTTCCTTGGTCAGAGTTACCCCAAGGTATTTTATGCTATTTGTGGCTATCGTGAAAGGTGATGCTTCTCTGATTTCCCTCTCTGCTTCCTTATCCTTAGTGTATAGGAAGGCAACTGATTTTTTGGAGTTGATTTTGTATCCTGCCACATTACCAAAGGTGTTTATCAGCTGTAGGAGTTCTTTGGTAGAGTTTTTGGGGTCGGTTATGTATACTATCATATCATCTGCAAATAATGAAAGCTTAACTTCTTCCTTTCCAATACGGATCCCCTTGATCCCCTTATGTTGTCTTATTGCTATTGCTAGAACTTCAAGCACTATATTGAAGAGGTATGGAGAGAGTGGACATCCTTGTCGTGTTCCTGATTTTAGTGGGATGGCTTTGAGTTTTTCTCCATTTAATTTAATGTTAGCTGTCGGCTTGCTGTAAATAGCTTTTATTATATTTAGGTATGCCCCTTGTATCCCTAATCTCTCCAAGACCTTTATCATAAAGGAGTGTTGAATTTTGTCGAATGCTTTTTCAGCATCTAATGAAATGATCATATGGTTTTTTTCTTTCAGTTTATTTATATGGTTGATTACATTGATAGATTTGCGTATGTTGAACCAGCCCTGCATCTCTGGAATGAAGCCTACTTGATCATAATGGATAACTTTTCTAATGTGTTCTTGGATTCGGTTTGCCAGTATTTTATTGAGAATTTTTGCGTCGATGTTCATGAGTGAGATAGGCCTGTAATTCTCTTTCTTGGTTGGGTCTTTGTGTGGTTTTGGTATCAGGGTAACTGTAGCTTCATAAAAGGAATTTGGCAATGACTCTTCTGTTTCTATATTGTGAAATACATTAAGAAGTATAGGTATTAGCTCTTCTTGGAAGTTCTGGTAGAATTCTGCATTGAAACCATCTGGCCCTGGGCTTTTTTTGGAAGGGAGATTTTTGATAACTGTTTCTAATTCTTCGCGACTAACAGGTCTATTTAGATCGTTCACCTGGTCTTGGTTTAGGTTTGGTATATGGTACTTATCTAAAAAAGTGTCCATTTCTTTTGCATTTTCCAGTTTTGTGGCATACAGGCTTTTGTAGTAAGATCTAATGATTCTCTGAATTTCCTCTGTGTCTGTGGTTATGTCCCCCTTTTCATTTCTGATCTTATTTATTTGCGTGTTCTCTCTCTGTCGTTTAATTAGTTTGGATAGGGGTTTGTCAATCTTGTTGATTTTCTCCAAGAACCAACTTTTTGTTTCATTGATTCTTTGGACTGTTTTCTGTGTTTCTATTTTGTTGATTTCTGCCCTCAGTTTGATTATTTCCAGTCTTCTACTCCTCCTGGGCGCGTCTGCTTCTTTTTTTTCTAGAGCTTTCAGGTGTGCTGTTAAGTCCCCAATGTATGCTTTCTCCGTTTTCTTTAAGTGGGCACTTAGTGCTATGAACTTTCCTCTTAGCACTGCTTTCATCGTGTCCCATAGGTTTGAGTATGTTGTCTCTTTGTTTTCATTAAATTCAAGGAAGACTTTAATTTCTTTCTTAATTTCTTCCTTGACCCAGGTGTGGTTCAGTAGTTGACTGTTCAGTTTCCATGAGTTTGTCAGCTTTCTGGGGGTAGCTTTGTTGGTGGCTTCTAACTTTAATCCGTGGTGATCTGATAAGACACAGGTGGACACTGATATTTTTTTGTATCTGTGGAGGTTTCCTTTGTTTCCAAGTATGTGGTCAATTTTCGAGAAGGTTCCATGAGCTGCAGAGAAGAAGGTGTATTCTTTCCTATTTGGGTGGAGTGTTCTATAGATGTCTGTTAAGTCCATTTGATTCATTACCTCCAACAATTCTCTTAATTCTCTATTAGTTTTCTGTCTGATTGACCTGTCCATTGGTGAGAGAGGTGTGTTGAAGTCTCCTACTACTAGTGTGTGTGATTTGATGTCTGCCTTGAGTTTTAGCAATATTTCTTTTACATAAGTGGGTGCTTTTATATTAGGGGCATAGATATTCAGGATTGAGACTTCATCCTGCTGAATCGTTCCTGTTATGAGTATAAAGTGTCCCTGTCGATCTCTTCTGATTGATTTTAGTTTGAAGTCAGTTTTGTTAGAAATTAGTATGGCCACACCTGCTTTTTTCTTAGGACCATTTGCTTGAAAAACCTTTTCCCAACCCTTTACTCTGAGTAGATGCCTGTCTTTGTGGTTGAGATGAGTTTCTTGCAAACAGCAGACTGTTGGATCCTGTTTTCGTATCCAATCTCTTAGCCTGTGCCTTTTTATTGGTGAATTGAGACCATTAATATTAAGTGATATTAATGACCAGTGGTTGTTAACTCCGGTTATTCTTACTGCTTTTGGTAGAAGAGTTTGTGTGTCTCCCTTCTTTGAGTTGTGCTGTTGAAGGGTCACTAGTTGCCTGGGTTATTGTAGGCAGTGTTGGCAATGTTGGATTCCTTGGGTTGTGATTTTCCTTCTATTACTTTCTGTAGGGCTGGATTTGTGGCAACGTATTGTTTAAATTTGTTCTTATCCTGGAATGTCTTGTTTTCTCCATTGATAGTGAACGATAGCTTGGCTGGGTATAGTAGTTTGGGTTTGCATCCATGGTCTCTTAGTTTCTGTAGTACCTCTATCCAGGACCTTCTGGCTTTCATGGTTTCCATAGAGAAGTCAGGTGTAAGTCTGATCGGTTTACCTTTATAAGTTACTTGGCCTTTTTCCTTTGCAGCTCTTAATATTCTTTCTTTAATCTGTATATTTTGTGTTTTGATTATTATATGGCGAGGGGATGTTTTTTTTTTGATCCAGTCTGTTTGGTGTTCTGTATGCTTCTTGAATATTCAAAGGAATATCTTTCTTTATGTTGGGGAAGTTTTCTTCCATAATTTTGTTAAAAATGTTTTCTGGACCTTTGAGCTGTGCCTCTTCTCCTTCTTCTATCCCTATTATTCTTAGGTTTGGTCTTTTTATTGTGTCCCATATTTCCTGAATGTTTTCTGATGAGAATTTGTTGGTTTTGGTGTTTTCTTTGATCAGTCCGTTTATTTTCTCTATGTTGTCTTCAGAATCTGAGATTCTTTCTTCTATCTCTTGTATTCTATTGATTATGCTTGTTTCTGTAGTCTCTGCTCGTTGACCTATATTTGCCATATCCAGCTGGTCCTCAGTTTGTGTTTTCTTCCTTGCTTCCATTTCAGTTTTCAATTCTTGGACTGTTTCCATTACCTGTTTGATCGTTTTTTCTTGGCTTCCCAGGGTATCATTTACGTATTTACTCATTTCTTCAAACTTTTTGTTATACTTCTCATCCATTTCTATGAGGGCGTTTTTTACATGTTGTTTAAGGGACTCTATTGCTTTCAAAAAGTCAGTTTTTTCCTCTTCTCCTGTGATAGGGTGTTCAAGTCCTTGTGTTGTAAGATCATTGGGTTCTGGTGTTTTCATGTTGTTTTTCAGATTGTTGGGTGAATTCTTGCCTTGGCGTCTGCCCATCTCCTCTTACCGATGCTATCTATTGGGTTTGATTTAATTGTAGCGGGGCAATCTGTTCTCAGTGCAGGCTTCACTGTTTCTTGCCCGCACTATCCTGCATCCAGTGCCTCTGCCGCCCGGGCCTGCCTGCCGGTGCCTCCGCCGCCCGGAACTGTCTGTGCGCCGGTGCTTCCGCCGCCTAGGCCTGCCTGCCGGTGCCTCCGCCACCTGTGCCTGCCTGCGCGCCGGTGCTTCCGCCGCCTAGGCCTGCCTGCCGGGCCTGACTGCTGGTGCCTCCGCCACCCGGGCCTGCCTGCACGCTGGTGCCTCTGCCGCCCGGACTTGCCTGCGTGCCGGTGCCTCCGCCGCCTGGGCCTGCCTGCGCGCTGGTGCTTCCGCCGCCTAGGCCTGCCTGCTGGTGCCTCCGCCACCCGGAACTGTCTGTGCGCCGGTGCTTCCACCGCCTAGGCCTGCCTGCCGGGCCTGACTGCCGGTGCCTCCGCCACCCGGGCCTGCCTGCACGCTGGTGCCTCTGCCGCCCGGACTTGCCTGCGTGCTGGTGCCTCCGCCACCTGGGCCTGCCTGCGCGCTGGTGCTTCCGCCGCCTAGGCCTGCCTGCTGGTGCCTCCGCCACCCGGAACTGTCTGTGCGCCGGTGCTTCTGCCGGTGCCTCTGCCACCCGGGCCTGCCTGCACGCTGGTGCCTCTGCCGCCCGGACTTGCCTGCGTGCCGGTGCCTCCGCCGCCTGGGCCTGCCTGCGCGCTGGTGCTTCCACCGCCTAGGCCTGCCTGCTGGTGCCTCCGCCACCCGGAACTGTCTGTGCGCCGGTGCTTCCACCGCCTAGGCCTGCCTGCCGGGCCTGACTGCCGGTGCCTCCGCCACCCGGGCCTGCCTGCACGCTGGTGCCTCTGCCGCCCGGACTTGCCTGCGTGCTGGTGCCTCCGCCGCCCGGGCCTGCCTGCGCGCCGGTGCTTCCGCCGCCTAGGCCTGCCTGCCGGTGCCTCCGCCACCCGGCACTGTCTGTGCGCCGGTGCTTCCGCTGCCTAGGCCTGCCTGTCGGGCCTGACTGCCGGTGCCTCCGCCACCCGGGCCTGCCTGCCCACAGCCACCCTTTATCCAGAAGATCAGCCCCTTCATTGTGAGACGACAAAGTGTCAAGAGGGTCTTGTGTGTTGGCCTCCAGCAATTTCAGTACATCGCCAGGTCTGTGAGCTTCTCCATCCCCTTGATTGCACACCCTTATACCTACCAGAGGGTCTTTTTCTGTATCCATGAATTTGTTTCGCATGCATTCCTGGCCTTCCTATGGAACTCAGCTCATGGGACGTGCCCTCATGACTATCTCCTGACATTACCTTCAAAATCAGGCCAGGATCGTGATTTGTATGCCCTCGTTGACCCTTCTTTTCCTTCAGAACCCATGCCTTCCTTTGTAAATGCAGTAGAAAGCATGGGGCTACACCCACTCATTTCTCAACTTTAGTCTCTGTGAGAATAAAATACATCATACCCTGCTTGCCGACAGATTCCTAGCTCCAAATATATGGCTGGACACATTATAGCTCTCAATTAGAATTTGTTGGGGGAGATTAAAGAATAATTCAGTATATGAATAAATAAAAACAGAGCCTCCTAGCCAAGGAGCATGGTGTACAGTATTCCAGGATCCACTGGCTTGACTCCGTAAAGACCTCTCCCATCATGATGTCCAGTCATGCCTTCCTCAACATTCCTATCTGCCTCTGCCTCCTAAAATGAACAATGCCCCCACCTCCCAGACTGTCTTCTTTCTGACCTTCAACTCTCCATAACCCCCCCCCAGGAAGCCGTCCACTCCAGTGCTCCCCAATCACCCCTCAGTTTGTCAGTCTTCACTGAGCTATTGGCCCACATCCTAGAGTTCCTCCTATTCTGCTTTCCAGTGGCCAGTGCTGCCAACTCTATTGTATGGCTTCGATCAGCTGCTCCTATTGGCTACCCTTCCTAATCATCTCACCATCCCATATTTGTGCTTCCCAGCGCCTTGATGACAACCTACGTAGTAGCCTCTCACTCCCATCCCGTCAGCCTCCTCCCTCTCCTCCATCACCTGTGACATTTCCATAAAGCAATCCCAGCTCCGTGTCTCCCAGCTTCCAACTCTTTTTCTCAATAGATTAAAAATCTAGTAAAGGCCATTCATTTTCATAAGCTTTTTCTGAGTAGAGTAGTTCATAATATCAAAATGTCAGATGTATCTGAATTAGCCAATATCAGGGAACAGTATTGTAGGTCACAGCACATGTGTACAGTGAAGCCCAGACATCTGCTACCTTTATGACAATGCCTGTGATCCTGGCTACATCGAGATCGCCTATGTATTTCAGTATGACACGAGTGATCTCAAATGCTGGGCTAATCTAAATATGTCTTCTCAAAGGACAGTTTTTATTAACAAACTTAAATTTTTTAAACAAACTTAGTCCTGCATAGAGATAAGACCTGAACTTCACAGCGGTCATCACTGAAAAGTTTCTACACCCTGATAAGTCTCTCTGATGATGCAATAATCCAAATCAGACCAAATCAAACTGAATTAGAGAAAGCCCAGGTTTAAAGGATACCAGTATGCTTCCGCCCAAATAATCACCCATGAGTTGCCACAATGGCTGCTTTTGTGACAAGCAACATTCTTCAGCTCTGTTCTAACTATGTAAGGTACCCAATGTAGTCTTCAGCGTGTGCTCCATTTCTGCCCCGTGAAAAGTAATCCCTAATCAATCCTTTGTTCACAACTGTATTGCAAAATCCACAGCAGCCCCAGGTCCATAGTATATCCCCAAAATACAGACAGAATGATGGATGAATGGATTGATGGATGGATAAACAAATGAATGGTAAGGGCACAGGCGGAAATGCTTGTGACCCACCATGCTGCAGCAGGAAGTACTGCCAGAGTTCATCAGAACTGCTACTCAAGGCACAGCCCTAGTTCATAAAAATATCATTCCAAACAATGGAAACATATACAAGATTAATATAATTCCTTTGGCTTCTCAGACTCTAGGTAATTTTCTGTGCTTCCTACTGGAGATGGCACTTGAATAAATCTACAGAGTAGGTGACTGTGGACCTACTAAACACTGAGCTAGAAGCAGCCCCAGCCTAGCTCACACACTTTCACTGCATCCCTGCACTCAAAGACTCCAGCTTCCCTTTCTGTGGCTAGAAAGCGGTGTCCACAAGTGTGTGGCATGTGTGCACATGTATTTGCCTAACAGCCTCAGAGACAATTCCTGAGCTTCGAAAACATCAAGTCAGCGAACCAGGTGCTGAACCTCACACCCCAGGAAAGAAGAGGGTAGAAAAAACAGCTGGGAATTTCCAGTTCAGATACAACCCAGTTGTCTACACCCAGTTCCCCAATGAGGGGAATCTTACAACACTGTCTCTCTAGAAACATGCAAGTTATCTTAGTCACTTTTCAAAATGCTAAGCAAAGTCAACTTAAGGGAAGGGCTTAATTTGGCTCAAAGTTCGAAGGGATACGGTCCATCACAATGAAGAAGACAGGGCGGCAGGAGCATGAAGTGATCACATTATATCCACAGCCAGGAGGCAGACAGGGAGGATAATGGTCCTTGGCTCATTTTCTTCTATTTCTTCACCAGGAGACCCAGCCCAAGAGCTGGTGCCATCCACATTCAAGCTGGGTCTTCTCTACTCTCTTAAACCCTTCTGGAAATACCCATTTATAGTTATACCTACAGTATATGTGTATAGTGATTCTAAATCCAATCAAGTTGTTCACGATGATTAGTCATCAGAGCACACAAAAGACTATCCCAAGTCTACGTGTAGCCCAAGGAACCTGAGACCAAGAGGTTTAGGGCTGGATCTTATCTTTAGGATAATGATGGATGTTGTTGGAGTCCAAAGAAAAGGCCATCTCTTTCAGGCACTAAAACACCCTTTCCTGGGAATACAGCAAGTTCTATTAGGGGGCAGGCAGTACGTGGGGTGGGGTGGCTGGGTCACTTTGGACCACTGTTTAACAAGGGCGCTGTTAGAATAACACACTTTCTTCCAGCAGTCAGACGCATGATTGATCTTTGCCAGTGGTACATATTTGTTTTCAATCTTCTTCACTCTCTTCAGCAACAGTAATTAATGTCAGACAGTATATTTTCTGGTTAATGCAACCCCACACCTATAATAGCTCAAATCTGCGCTTTCTGTCTCTGCCATGCCTCCCTCTCCATGCTCCGTCTCTTCGTGTTTACTTCTGGTTTAACTTTTTCTAATCTAAAATAAATCAGCATGAAAAGCATTAGATTTTTTCATTTAGATTCTCAATTGACTTTTATTACCGAGATAATTCCCCTTATCTGATTGCAAATGGAGGATTGTTCCCTGGTTAGAATCTGAAGGAAAATGATGAGGTTCAGCCTCTCCTTGCTTTTGCTTCATTCTCTTTTGCAAATGTAGAAGCTGGTGGGATTCTGGTTTGAGAATGCGTCACATCGGAGTGTAATCTCCATCACCCCACCTCATGGAGGCATGTGAAGGACATCAGTCTCTTCCCTGGCTGCTTAATGAGAAGTGGCCTACAGAGAATTCCCTGTTCCTTATGTTCCCGCCAGGGCAGCATCAGCTCCCCTCTGGCTGCAGGGAGAAATTACACAGCCAAGAACAGAGCCATTGACGAGAAATTCCTATCCAAGCACCAGGCATGATGGGTAGGATCAGCCCAAAGTGCAGTGCTGACCCTGCTATGAGGTCAAATTTAACTATTCTGTATTTCAGAAGATGTCCCCTGATTCCTTAAGCATCCCTTCCAGTGTGTTCCATCATGTTTGCTGTTATTCATCTCCTTTAATCCAAGAGATGGTGCCTCTAAGGGCTATTTCTGGCACCAAGGGGAAACTTTTCCCCCAGTAATCATTTAGTGCCACTTCTTGCTTTTCCCAGTGACTACCCTCCTTCCCATCCTGGCCCACGGTGTGAACTACTTGTGAATCAAGAATAGCAAAGTCACTCTGACTTCGGAATACCCCAGAAAGTGTTGAGATTTCAAAAGCCCTCTCCAATCTATGACTGGTAATGCAACCGCTTCTGCTTTTCCTTTTCCAAAACAACAAAGACAAAATCAAAAGCACTGAACAAGATCAGGGCAATTCCAGGCCCTTCACTGACCTGCCTGATGGAACTCCTCCTTGGCCTAAGGGGAGGAGATTGATATTTTAAGCTAGTAGCTGCTGAGTGGCATTCGCTTGTTTTGTTTTGTATGTGTAAAAACCAAATTGACAGAAAGCAATATAAAGAGATCCTTTTTATACCCCGACTTTCATACTTTTCGAGAATTAAGGGGAGAGACACTTATACCTGCTACTTGGTGGAGGAGAATACGATTTGGTCCTTAATAGCTTTATCACGAGAAAATGATCACAGCTGTGCTCTTGAGGGTTTACCATGAACTGAGCAGTGCTAAATGCTTCTGAGGGATTATGTGGTTTCCATGGCAACCCTAGAACAGAGGGTCTACCTTAACCCTATCTTCACAGCAAGGAAGTGTCATTCGTACTAGTGTTGTTTGTAAAGCTGTCAGCAGTAGCGTGGTCAATGGTGAAGTATTCTTGAGTCCCTACTGTGTGCCAAACTCCATCTTGAACCCCTTCAACATGTGACCGTATTGCAGCCCCACAACAGCTTTCTTTGAAGGCATCACAATAAAATATCTTATATACGAAGCAACTGTCAAAGGGGCCTCACAGTTATCTCTTTGAAGCAACTGATGATGAACAAAGCAACAGTCCATGGGCAATTTCAGCATTAAACTTGGCCAAACTAGAAGACAAGCTTGCCTTCTGCTGTCTCAGGAAGGAATGATTGATTTGATTATGATGATGAGAAGTTGCTCTGGAAACTTGGAGTGACGGTTAATCTTGGCTGTCAACTTGACTAGAAGGAGAAACTCCTGGGAGATGGTAAAGCACACTTCTGGGTGTGTCTACAAGAGCATTTCCAGAGATGAGGAAATCATGAGGGCTCTGACCTACTGAACCGGTTCACCCATTGTTGGACTCAAGCTGTGATAAGATTGTCAGGTGGTGGGGAGCTGACTGGAGGAAGTAGGTCACAGGGGCTGTGTCCTTGAGGGTTGTACCCTGCTCTTGCCTTCTGCTCAACCCTTCACTCTACTTTCTGGATGTCCTGATGTGAGCCTCTGCTCTCCCACACCCTCTCCATGATCAACTGAGACCTCCAATCCCTGAGCTAAACAACCTTCTTCTCTCTTGTGTTGTTTCTGTCAGGCATTGGGTAATGGTGATGATAAAATAAACATACTTGGTGACGGGGATGTGGCTCGTTGAGTAAAGTGCTTGCCACACAAGCATGAGGACCTGATTTTGGGTCCCCAGGACTCACATCAAAAGCTGTGTGCCGCTGCATGCCCTTGTAATCCTAGGGCTGAGGTCATGGGTACAGGGAGGTCTTGGAGCTTGCTCTCGAGCCAGTCTGGATGAATTAAGAAGTTCCAGGTCCAGTGAGAGACCTTATCCAAAAGATAAGGTAGAGAGAGGGCTAGCAAGATGGTTCAGCAGCTAACAGGCGTTTGCCACCAAGCCTGCTGACCTGAGTTCAAGTCCCAGAGTTCTAGTCCCATGTTAGAAGGAGAGAACTGACTCCTAAAGTTGTCCTCTAGCCTTCACATATGTGCTATGACACATGTAGGCACACATGCATGCACACACATGCACACACATGCACACATACACACACATGTAATAAAAAATAAGGTTAAGAATGACTGGACACCAGAGTGCCAATCTCTTCTTGTACGGAAACATGTCCCCTACATACATGTGCATATACAAACATGAACATATGCATACCACACACAAACACAAAATTAACATTTGTCATGGCACAAAACACTATAAACTACAGGGTGTCTGCTATTGGTCATTTCTAGAAAGCAAGTGGGAGGTTGACAGGTACCTGGTGGGGTGGGGACAGAGGTCTGAGAGCACACACAAGGCAGAAGGAAGCTTCAGATCAGTGGGAATGTCTCAGATCAGGATTTGGTACTGGTTCCATCACTGTCTGCATCTGCCCAAACAAAATGAACTATGAGCTTTTTAAAACCCATGAATAGTGATGTATGCAAATTTTATTAATAAGGATGAGCTTTAAAAAAAAATCATGAATAAGCTCCGACTTGGCTTAGAGTTTGATTCAATCAGAATGTCTAATAAGAAATAAACCGGGTCAGTAGGTTGCCCTTGGGGATCTTACCACCCGCTGGAAAACTCTACCCCTGGGGACTAAGACGTGTGCCTAGAGCTCATATACCTTAAGCACAAGTGAGTGCAAGGTCAGTTTTGTGAATGTGACACCTGTGTGTTTACCCAAGTGTCTGTACACAGACACTCCACACTTGGCTTAATGATGCCATCTCAAATGACTTGTTATGGTGGTAAAATATATATAGTATAAAATTCACCATTGCAGCCAGTGTGTGTGTGTGTGTGTGTGTGTGTGTATGTGTGTGTACTTTTTCATGAGTGTGCCAGTATATATATATGGGGGGTACATGTGTGCATATGCCTATGGAGGCAAGAGGTCAACTTTAAATGCCTTCCTAATCATATTTCATAATGTATATTGAGGCAGGCTCTCTCACTGAACCTGGAGCTCTTCAGTTTGGCTAGTCTGGCTAGCCAGTGAGCTCCAGGGTATGCCTGCTTGTGCCCTCTCAAGCACAGCACTAGGGTTTGAGGTTTCATATGGGTACTGGAGATCTGAATTCAGGTCCCTGAGCTACACAGTCAAGCGGGCACTCTACCAATTAAACCAGCTCCCCAGCTCCCATTACAACCATTTTTAAAGATTATTAAGAATCTGCAGGATGAAATCCAGCCATCACCACTGTTGTGGCTTGGAGAAGAATTGTCCCCCACAGGCTCATGTATTTGAATACCTGCCCCTCTTGGTGGTGGTGTTGGGGAAGTCCCTGGAACCTTTAGGAGGTGGAGTCTTGCTAGAGGAAGTATGTCACCAAATCACAAGTGGGGATTGTCGAGAATTTATGGCTTCAAACCACTTCCCCTTCCTTTCTGCTTCCTGACCCAATGAGATGTAATCAGCTAGCTTCCTGTTGCCACCACCTGCCTTGGTTTTCCTGCTCTCCTCCCGGAACTGTCAGTTAATATAAACTTTCTTCTCTATGCCACCTTTGATTGGGGTGTTTTGTCACAGAAACAGTAACCAGTACAACCACTATCAGTTTTCAGGATGTTGACTTCCCAGAAGGAAGCTCTGTACCCATTGGATAATTCTGCACATCCCCCACGGGTCCCTCCTAGCCCCTGTCCTACTTTATGCTAAAGTGAATTTGGCTATGCCAGCTGTCTTGTGAAGCTGGAGCTCACTGACGCTGGCTTCCTTCACTTAGCATAATAACCTTGAGGTGCATCCATCCTGCGGATGAGCTCCTATTTACCCCACTGCTAGCACCCTTTGACCCACACACCTTTAATTTTTATTAAGTCAAATTTATCCATCTTCTTCTTCGGTAGGTCTCTGCTTTTAGTACTACCATATTGAAATTTTCAATAATTTTATTTTTAAATGTACAACTCAGAAGTGAAGTCTGATGGGATGTGGAGCTGGCATGTGGATACAACAAGGATGTATGTAGCGAGTGCTCATTGGTTTCCCTGATGGCCTTGACATAAGGAATCCCTCAAGGTCAGAGTCCCAGAAGCCTGTGATACTCTGGAGTCCCATAGACTTGCAGTGAAAGCAAGATGAGCAGGTTATGTCTAGACTTCATGTGTCCACATACCCACCACACAGAGGCCACACTTCCTAACTCACTGAAGACATAGTCAGGTATCAAGAGTGTTCAAAATGACACAAATTGTCAAACATCCCAATGGTGTCTTACTCACTGGCATGGTATAGAAATGAAGTCAGTCTCCAAATGGTTGAGGTATTGAGAACTTGGTCCCCAGCTGCTGGCCCCATTTTAGGAGGGTCTAGAAACTTTAGGAGGTAGGGTCTAGCTAAAGAAAGTGGGTCATTGGAGGTACAATGGCACCAAGGACTTCAACATTATATCAGCTACTTCCCTCACTGCTGTGGATAAATCCCTGGTAGGAAACAAAGGCGGGAGGCTGATTCCAACTCATAGTTTGGAGGGACACAGGCCATTGGGGTGGGGAGCCACAGCTGTATGGGGAGTCTACACACTGACTGGGAAGCAGGGAACAAGGGAGGCTGGAACCCCCTGACCTTCTTCCTTTCCCTTTTAGTTCAGTCCTGACCATAGTCTGGGGCATAGTGCTGCCTACACTGATGTTGGGGCATTCCCCATCAGTTAAATCTCTCTGAAAGCATTCTTACAGACATTTCCAGAAGTATGTCACCCACGTGATCCCAAATTCCCCAAATCTAGCCAAGTTGGCAATGAAAGTGAACCTTCATACCTTGAAGTTGTATGCTAAAATAAATCCTCCTCCATTTAGAGGATTCGGCCAAATATTTTGCCACACGGTATTGAGGTGGCAGGGAGGGGGGTGCCTACAGCTACACAGTTGGCAGGGAAATGAGCCATGAAGAGATGAGAATCAAAATTCAACACAGCTGAATTTGGTTGGTCAGACTTGATCAAAACTTCTAGAGAGTCTTATCCTATGATTTAATTTTCTTAACATTTAAACACAATCAAACTTTGGGGAGAAAGTCTTCATGTGACAATTCTCATAACAAATTCTCACATCAAAATTCCCTTGCAAATTACCAGCTATAGCTAAGTAGCTGAGACTCTATCATAAGAATGAGCTCTGCTGACTGGGAAACAGTGCCAGGGCTTGGAGCCTAGAGAGGAAGGGCAATAAGCAAAGGATGGATTCTACTTACTGTTGGAGGATGCCAAGTACATTGAGCCTTTTCCACAAGGATGAGTTCAATTCCCTGAGAGACAACGCCTAGGATTAGGGCCTAAAGAGTTCTCAGGATATTAGAGAAAATTCAAGTAGAGACTGGGTCCTGGTAGAGTAGCCAAGG
Organism: Chionomys nivalis; assembly: GCF_950005125.1. Lineage (NCBI taxonomy): Eukaryota > Metazoa > Chordata > Mammalia > Rodentia > Cricetidae > Chionomys > Chionomys nivalis. The sequence goes on along the minus strand of NC_080093.1, from coordinate 62,498,942 downwards.
CTCAGCAGGTTGTTTAACCACTTTCATGCTAGCATTCCAGGGGTCCAGGGGTCATTCCTCCTTCCTTGAACAAAGCTGGCCTGCACGCTTAGCAATTCTGGCTTCTGCAATGCTTACTCTAGCATTGTGTTTCCTACAACGGGAAGAGAAAATCTGACCAACACGTTTATGTCACTTTTCTGGGTTGATCATCCCACATAGAGTGAAATAATGGTAAAGAAAAAAGGACCAGCTTGGAAAACCCGAGTCACCTCTGCAGTCCTTGCCTTCTGCCAAGCAAGCTAGAGGCAGTGAGCATTGATGGACAGGAGTATGACAGCTGAGTTGGTTCTTGCAGCAAGTCCACTGTTCTTGTAAGAACGAAGTACACGTGCCCATAGATGAGTTGCGACATAATTGCCATTGTGCCGATTCCACTCAAGAGTTAATGCTGTGACTCAGATTTTGCTAGAGATGGCATTGGACATTATAAAGATGAGCAGTAAAATCCACATCAATAATGTAAAATTGTAATTTATCTTTACAGAGACTATTTAATAAAAAAAATCTAAAACATTGTAGAAAATCAAAAGAAAGAAAAAAATATTTTTCAGAAATTATGAAATCTATTTAGAGAGCTTTGCAGACAGCTCTCCCTGTTTCCAAACAGGACTATTCATGCTTCCATTGTGACAGTCTCCATGAATTTTTCAGGCCAATACAAGTGACCACTATTCCAAGACTGCTTATGAGAGCCTTCCCGCCTATACTCCTGAATTCCTGGTGCAGTGAGTGGTACGCACGAGAAAGCCAGCAAAGCTCGTTCCATCCCAGGGAGCACGCCTCTTCCCTACACTCACAGAGCCCTCTCTGCATACCTTTCAACAGAGATGCGATCCTTCTGCATGCCTGACCTGGCCCATCGCCACTCAACAGTCTGTGTCACAGGGACTAGAGAGCAACGCAAGACAGCGGCCGGAGCAGAGGACTGAGGGCAAAGCAGAGTACAGAGAAGCCACTAACACGTGGAATGAATCAGTGGTAAGATAAGCTAAAAAAAAAATCACATCACAGTTCTCATGAACTTCCTGTAAACACACGACTGAATGAGAGGCATCGGGTCTCTGTGCAGGCGAGTGCCTTGTGCATCCAGTCCCTTGCTCTCGGCTGTGGAATGCTTTAACATGAAGCGACGTCTTGCCTTCCATACAAAGTGGTAAGCAGTCGGTTATCTACTTTGAAAAACTCCATCTCCATTTGCCTTCAGCTCTCTTTGCTTGTCAGGCACCCTGTCATTTCCAAATTGTGGATTGTCTTTCTGAGACCGAGAGAGGATACGAATTAGACCTGAGATTATTTCACTATTTTGGAATCCTATTAACAAAAGGGATAATCAAACAGGCGGCTTCTACTTTGTAGCTTCACTTGGGCAAAGTGGAGCTGGAACTCAGCTATCCATCACCCGTCTGTTTGTGTGCCAGTCACTCAAAAGCACGAGTGTGCAAGGAAGCCACTGTAAGCGCTGCGTCAGAGAAGACACCATCTATGCAGTAATTGTCACTTTCCCTGCCTGCCAGTTTGTACCCAAGATGCATTTAATGAGCTTTTGCTCATTATTTATTTATGGCACAATCCTAAGGTATCTACTCAAGGCTGATCTGGTGTCAGAAGAAAGTTCATGATTCCATAGAACAACTTACAAACTCCCTTCTCCATGCTGCTCTCAAATAGACTCCGACTTATGTGGCCCTTCCCAAAGCCTCCTTTTATTTTCTTTCCTCTACCTATACAAACAATTGAAAATTAGTCAGAAAGCAGACAACTTGGACAGCAGCTAAGACGCCTACCCTTGATGGGTATGACTTGCACAGTGACCTTTCCTTGAGTCTGGGCAGCAGTCATGAACAGAGCAGGCTCCCGCTCCTATAGCTAAGCTATGCTACATTGGAAAATGGTTTTGCTGGTGATACTGAGTTTACAAATCTGTTGTCACTGAATCAACCAAAATGGAGACTATGTCAGGTGGGCCTGACCTGCCAAGTAAAATGTGTAAATATGTCAAGAGAGATCCAAGGCAGAAAGATTGGATCTCCAGATGACCTTGAAATGGCAAACAACGGACTAGAGATATCTCTCTTGCTGATGACCCAGGTTCCGTTCCCAGCACATGCATGGTGGCACCCAGCAACCTTTAACTCCAGTTCTAAGGATCTGATGCCCTCTTCTGGCCTCTGAGTGCTCCTGCCTGCATGTGGTACATATATCTTCACTCAGGCTCACATAAGTAAACATAAATCATTATTTTTTAAAAAGATAAACTAGTATTCTCTCTGACTAGACCCACATGGCAAAGACCTACAGATGGCCTCTGGTAGTTAATATTTGTCTGTGACCCACAAGGAAATGGAGACTTTGGTCCTGCAACAAGGAACTAAACTCCTCCGTTTACTAGTAGCCTTGGGAGTAGACCCTAAGCCTTTGGTGAGAGGCTGGCACCTACTCAGACTGGGGAGGACTTCCTTATGCAGAGGAGCCATCTAACCCACACTAGGACTTGTAGTCTACACAACAGTCAGACATGACCATCTGCTGCACAGCAATATAAAACAAATACAGATGGCACTTGCTGGGGTGTGTTTCCTGTCTCTTAGAGCCAATCCAAGCTGAGGCAATCTGCAGTGGTGCATTGTGCTGATGCAATCCTGGTCTTAAGAAAGAAAGCTGGATGCTACAGTGATCAATCCAGGGTGACCATAAGAAAATAACCTACTTTTCCTAGATTGGGGTTCCCTGGATAGTCACCGTGTACCTGTCATTTGGGGAATAAAGATGCTGGGCAGGCAATTCTTTCTTTGCTTATTTTTTTGTTTTTGTTTTTGTTTTGAGACAGTGTTTTTCTGTATACCACCTTTAGAGCCTGACCTAGAACTTAGTATGTAGACCAGGTTAACCTTGAACTCACAAAGATCTGCCTGCCTCTGCCTCCCAAATTCTGGTGTTAAATTATGTGCCACCATCTCTTTAGGTGGCAGACAATTCTTTAGACATTTCATTGACAAGGAGACCAGAACAGGTTAACAGATCACTGAAATTGGAGTTACTGGTGGTTGGGAGCTACTTTGTGGGTGCTGGAAACTGAACTCAAATTCTCTGCAAGAGCAGCAAATACTGTTCACTGCTGAGCCATCTCTCCAGCCTCCCTCATTAGTGTTTGCAAAAGACATCTTTATCATGTAGAGAATAAAGCCGCAGAAGCCAAAATCAATATTATTAAGCACTTGGAATCTTACAATGTTCCTCTTGGAATTTGAGCTGTATGCCTCCCTATTGAACTTGTCCAGTTTTCCCATAATTGTGATTATAGTCTTGTGAGTCACTGTTCAACTAGAAGAAGATAGGTGCTGTCAGTATTATTCAGTTTTATTTCCTCTATGTTTTCCTTGTGTGGCTGTGGTGTGCTCACACCACAGAAGGCGTGTGAAGGCCAGAGAACAACTTGCAAGAGTCAGTCTTCTTCCGTCCTGTGGACTCCAGGGGTCAAACTCAGGTAGTCTGCCTGTCAACAAGGGCCTTCCCCTGCTGAGTCATCTCACCAACCCTAGTGTTGATATTTTAACAGACAATGTTATATATATATTTTTTAAAAAAAAAAGCACCAAACTTAAAAAGATCATTTTACACAGAATCTAAAGTATGGGCTCAATTCCCAAATCAAATCTTGCCTTCCACAAAACTACAACATTCACTATCAGAAATAATTTGTGGATCTCTATGCTGAACCTGTGGAAACTGTCTGTAATTCCAGAGGAACAGCTTACAGTGGAATCAGCATATGACAGAATATGGCTTTCTTTAAGCACATCATATACATTATAGCTTTTGAAATATTATCATCTGCTTGGAAAACAAACTTCTTTAAAAACTATGTTCAAATGGTATAATGACTTTTGCTAGTTGGTACTTTACAGCAAGCCAGCCTGAGTGTTTCTTCTTAACCTCCTCTACTCTCTGCGTGAGGAGAAACTGGAGCAGCATAAATAGAGGGATGGAAGTTCCAGACAAGAGAAGGTGACAAAGAACCATGTCCTTAGCAGGAGGCCCCGGAGCAGTAGAAGACCCTGCTTTGGCCTTCTACCACCGAGACTAGCTTTGGCTGCATCTGCAATGACTCACGGAACCACTCTCCAGCAGTTACAGTCAGGAGGGGAACCTTGCCTCTTCGTTTCTCCTCATGAGCACCCCGTGAAAAACACAGACCTCAGAGTAGGACATCACAAGGCTAGAGTCCTCCGAGCCACACTGCCCCTGTGATGATTGCATCAGCTCTCTGAGCCTCTCAGAATTTTCTCTCATGTGTCTCACACAGCTGTGATGAGGATGAATGAGGCTTTTCATGAATCGGCCACACCAGCCTCCTTTGTTCTATCTCTGCCTCAACGGAGCTCCTCACACACAGCGATGCTGGCCTGGCCACTCTCCCCTCTGGTACACCTCCCCCATCCTTCCCATACCAGCTCTCGCAGTGGAGTGGTTTCTACTGGTGTCTTTGTTGCCTTCCACTGGGTCCTATGGATACAAAGGATGGGGCTGGAACTTCAGATCATGGCTTCATGTTTAAAGCACAGACTTGTGGGACTAGATGTGCACCTCAGCGGTTCTAGATTTAATTCCCAGCACCACACATAAAACTTCAACAGCCCATGGATTTCTGAACCAGCCATGGGCAGTGGAGGAGGAGGGATAGCCCTGGAGTGAAGAGGAAGCTAAATGATCATCTCGAGCCTCAGGGCCATCTACTTGCCTCTTCTCAGATTGCTCATTTTGGAGTGCTTGGGCCTGCGATACAACAGGAGTCACCAGCAAAAGCATTGCTTCGTGGCCAGGACTTGAGGAAGAAAATCAAGATCCAGAAGACTTTGGTCTGGCTCAGAACTGTCAACTCAGTGAGATACTGGGTAACACTGGTGTGAACCTTTTGATAGCCAAGAGAAGAAAGCATTTGTTTTTCCTCCTGTTTGGTTTTTGTGACCTCATCATCCCATGAATCAAGTCATCATGAATCCTGAGTTCTTCACATCTGTGTGTTTTTTATTACTCAAGACCTCAAGACCCATCACAGCCCCTTAAAAGCCTCCTTCAAAGTCCACAGTAGAGGGGCTGGAGAGATGGATGAGTTGGTGAAGTGCTTATCTCGCAAGCATGGGGACCTGAGTTGGATCCCAAACCCCATATTTTTTAAAAGCGTGATAGTATGTGGTTATAATTCCCATAATGAGGAGGTGGAAACAGTCGCTGCCTGAGGCTCACTGTTCAGTCACCTTAGCCTATTTGGCAAGTTCCGGGCCATTAAGAAGTGTCCAAAAACAAAGTAGGTAGCTACAGAGAAATGACACCTCACCTGTGGCCTTCACAAGTACCTGAACACATATACACTCATTCCCATGTGTATACTGGTATGAACATGTGCACACACATACATGTACATGAGCAAACACTTTATCAGCCCTGGTACAACATCAAAACCATATTGCCAGGCCTTTCCTTCTGTTCACAAACAGTGTATAATAATGTCGTACAAGCGGTGGCACAATAGCTTTTTCTCATTGTAAGTCAGCAATGCAGGTCTATGATCCCTGATGGAGGGGAAACAAGAGGGAAGAACTCCATAATTATCCCTACATGGGGTGGCTTCCAGATTGTGACCCTGGGAGTGGAGAAGCAGCAGAGCCTGAGTTCTCACTGAGCACAGGGGACATAGGCTGGACTCAGGTGTTGACATTCATGAAGGGCAGGAACTGTGAGAAAAGAGAGCATCAGATGATCACAAGGGACCATTCAAGGTTTCTGACCTGCATCTGCTTGAGAGAAAACGATCTGAGAGCAAAAGGAACAAAAATCCAGAAAGGGGAAGGCCAAGGGATGGTAAGACCTTAAACAGGTGGAAAGGATTCACATCCCCATCTGCGGGAAGGACTCATCACACCAGAGAAGCCAGAGAGTCCTCAGAAAGACCATGTCTTAACAGTGGGACTAAGTATGTCCTAGAATAGGACTTCTCCCTTTCAATACTGGGAGCCTTTTAGGCTGGAGTGTTCTCTGTCAGAAGGAAGGGAGCTACGCTGTGTATTAGAAGTTAACACCATTTCAGCTTGAAGAATAACTCAGTCAGTAAAGTGTGTGCTATGATAATCAAAGCTTGACCCCCTGGGGGGGAAATATATATGTATATATAAATATATATGTATGTATGTATACATATAAATATATGTATGTATGTATATGTTGGAGTGGTGATAAATATACTCGTATAGTCTCAGACTTCAAGATGCTGAGAAGGGAAAGTTCCCGGGGTTTGTCAGCCTAGCCAAACCAGTAGTTTTCAGGTAAAAGTGATGGAGAGACTCTGTCTCAAAAAAAAAAAAAAAAAAAAAAGCAAGATAAATGGCATCATCCAAAGCTGATTCCTGGATTCCATACATATTCACACATACATGCACACAAACATGCACATACATTTTTCACACACAGAAGCTGCAGCATCTATGACCTCTACCCATTAGAATCAGTGGCATCCTCTTCCAAGCTTCCCTCATCAAAAGTATCTCCAACCATTACCATGGGGCAGAGCTATGATATTAGAGAACCATGGCTCTGCACGGGAGCCTCCTCTCAGCCTTTCCTAGATCTCCCAGGTAAACCCCAGCACGACCAAGCTGTCGGCAAGCATCTTAATCTACCCCCAGAACCTAGCCAACACTCTTTACAGACGTAGAACAAAACCAAGCATCCAAACAATGCAAAAGTCACAATAGCTCAATTCCAACTGAAAACCTGCCTGGTATGAAAAGAAGAAAGGAAACATAACTCATAACCAGGAGGCAAATCAATCAGTAGAAATAGATGGGCAAGGAGCAGAAAGAATGGTGAATGCCGACAACAGCCTTAAAGCCCCGTTAGTGTTTGCCTCGTGTACTTGGGAAGGTAGAGAGAATTGAGAACCGGAGAGAAATGGGAGAGGTAAGGAGCCTCCTAGGAATTGTTTTAGGTTGCGATTTGGTGTTGATGGTCTGATATTGCACTGAGCCCACTGAGACACAGTGGTCTTAGCCGAGTCACACATACAGAGGGACTTTCAGATTTCACCATGATTCTTTCAGGTAGCCAGAACCAAGTGTTGCCAGCAAAAGTCTTGCTAAATAGTAATAATGATGATGATGATGATGATGATGATGATGATATAAGTGGAAAATAGAGAAGCAGATGGTCAAAGAGGCTTGGGTAATTAGTGTTTTCCACATATATCACCTTCCCCTAGCTCATTTCCTAGAGAAGGTCTAAAACTGTCACCTGTCAGAAGTCAGATAGGCAAGCCTCGACCTGCAAGCTCCAGCATGTACCTGTGACCAGACACAGTAATCTTTTGAGAGGTTGCAATGCACATTACAATGGCAAGTTATCATATCTTATTCGAGACCACCAGGGCTGCTCTGGAGTGTGCATGCCTAACCCCGTTTTAGACGAAAGCATGTTTGTCTCAAAGAATCTTCTGAGGTCCCCTGTTTGAGAATGAGTCACCCACCCCCAATTCTGTGCCAGGGAGAACAAAACAGCCCATGAGCAAAATGCTGAGCCCTTGAAAACCGGGAGAAGGTGAACTATTTCCAACAGGGTTACTACTGCTTAGCTTGTAATACAAAAGTGTCTGCTGTGGGAAGGAGAAGCTGGGTGTCTGACCACGAAGAGAATGGAATGCCCAAGGGGGAGCTCCCACTGACTGCCTCAGTCTCCCTGCTCAGTTTCTCTTGGCTCTTGTGAGCACCCTGTTCCATAGCATTATCTGCTCCTATTGGTTTTGACATGGAAGCCTTACCTGAGAGTCCTCCTGTTCTGCTTGGGACCCACCTGCTGGGAACTCGGGCAGCTTTATCGGGGCTTCCCTAGTTAGTTTCTACTGAATGCTTGTAATGTCATTTGGTGATGTCACCTTTCTGTGCGGCTTAGTTCTTGTCCTTGGTGGCATCATTGGATGGGTCACCCTGTTTGCCCAACACCTGGAACACCAGATGACTGCCTTAAAGGGTCTTCCCCATTCCATCAGGATGTCCAATTTGGTGATGTTTGTCACCTATGTATCTGTCCGCTAATCATTATTTACTCTTTTACTTTGGCTTATTGTGTACTTAATAACCCATTCAAAACCAAAGTGTAGCTACTGAAGCTCATACTTTGCATCCTGTAGAAGAGAGATGCATATCTATCATACCGCTCTATGACTTCTCTTCCCATGATTCGCAAAGCCATCTGGGCCTTATTCATGGGCATCTCAGGAATGCACGCTTACAATGTGAATAGCAAACATAGTTTTCAGACGGGACCATCCACGTCCAGATATGGTGTGGTAAATTTCTTAAGCACACAGAACACTTACTCAAAGAAGAATTTCCTTAACACATAGTGTTCCTGTTAGTTTAGGGCACATTTGGGGTCAAGAGGAATCCAGGCTCTGCAAACATCAGGCAGCCGGGATCTACAACATTCTCACCCTCATTTGCTTCCTGACCTGGCAAGCTCTCACTCAGCACAGGTTCTTCTCATGTCTCCAGCTGAAGGCAGTTCAAGGAAGGGACCAGATACACCTGGACCCTGCCTGGACTGGAGTTACCCAATCATTGTCGTCCCAAGTGCACAATGATTTCTCTAGGCATTAACGCAGCTCAGGACTACCACTGCGGTTTGAGAGAACTCCCCATTCTCAGGTCAGCAGACTTGCAGCTCCTCCCAGGAACTTGACATCAGTAGGTTTTTCACAGAAAAGTCTCCCAAACACACTCTCATTAAAAAATGAACCCGTTTCTTTAATCTAGTATCCCTGTGGATTGAGAGTTCATGCCAGTGACCTTGCTCATTTTCTACCCTATCAGTCACTTCACGGCCAGAGCCCAGGTTAACAGGAAGCCTCTGAGCTGATGTAGGGGGAGAAGTCACTGGGCCGAGTCCAATGGCAGGCTGGGCTGTTAATTGGTCTCCTGGGTATGTTCAGCTTGGGAAATGGAGCCCCAAAGTTTGTTTCTCCCTACCCCTTCTATCTAAACAGTACTGACATGCCCCGGCGAGGATAACTGTAATCGCTCCATGGCTTTGGACTATTTTAAAATCTGAAATGTTTGCTATCGAACTTTGGAGGTGAAAAATGTCAACCTGAGATAAACACAGGACCCCCTAAAAGGTATCTGTATTCCGCAAACAGTAGCAGCCAGAGCAGGTATCACTTCAGAAAGTAAACACATGAAATCTGATAAGAAAAAAAGATCATACAGAGAAATAAACTGATGGCAAACAAATGGGATGTGTTTGCCAGACCGAACAAGATGCCTGGCTTGTGGACCTTCTGTGCACACCTCCCCCCCTCCATCTGTGTCTCCCAACTCTAAACCTAAACCCTGCTTAAAGTTCAAGTCAGGAGGCCTGGGTCCTATTCATTGTTTTCAAACTTGGCCTGTTCTTGTGCCCTGGAAGCAGGCCCTGTATGTACCATGTGTCATGGATAGATAGACTCAGTAAAAACTAGCCAAGTGGTTGAACTGCTAGCTGGGGAGTGGTCTCGGGTTCACTTAGCACACATGGCTAGGATGTTGGCTCCTAATGGTAGAAAACAGTTCAGCCACAGGAACATGTAGTTGTGGCAATCAATGTATTTGAAGTTTTCCCGCAATCTCCAGCTGTACACCCTTCACATTCCTTTCGGTGTGGCTACAATAATGAAGAAATGAATGGGGAAGTCTTATGAAAACTGGAAGGCAAGAGAGGGTATTCACTAGGAAAGGTCTAAAACAGAGCCACGAGGGCTACTGTAAAATGCATGATGAGACAATTCAACAAGTTCTTCCCTCTCTTGGGGACTGGAAAATAGTCGCAATGGAAATTATACAGTGATAAAATTCTGTCCCCCATCCGATTAATTACTTGTGAATAATAACATCTCTGGTTTCTTTCAATTATATCCTAATTGCACACCTTTTGCTCTGGCTGATTGGGCAATGAATTAATGAATAAGGACTACTACTGAATTTAATTAACACCATTTTTTTTCCTGTGCCCTTTACATATCTGTTGTGAACATGGAAATTCACTCTCTCAGGGCTAGAAATGGAAGAAAGTTAACCTTGAACCCTGCAAAACCTGTTCCTCCCAGTCAGGCTGGCTTCCCTACTGCCAAGTGTGAGTGATCAAAGGTCTCAAGTATTTGCCAGAACTCAAGGGAGGGCTTTCCCAATAACAACATCAATATTCCAACACTCACCTTTTCATAAAGCATTAGCAATGTGCATGTTACAGTCATCCAAAGAGATGGGTAAGTGAGCTATCTGGGAGTCAATTACAGTGTCATTCATAATTTATTCCATGTACAATGGAAAGCTGATCAGATTTCACATGTGTTTACTTTCTGAAAAGATAAGCGCCTATGGCTGGTACCCCGGGTAGAATACAGATATCTTTCATGGTGATGTGTTTATCTCAGGTTGACATTTTCAATTGCCAAAGACCTCCTTGTTTTCCAAAACTAGTCTGGGCTTGAAAACTAAAGCTCATGCTTACGAAAAATAAAAGACCAATCTGGAATCTTGCTATCTCAATTCGAGCAAGACAGTCATGAATACGCTCGCTCTAAACACGCAGGCAGACAAATAGGCATTTCTTCCTAGAGACAGGTAAGTGCAGACTCACGGGGCTAATAGCACTGGAATCACAGGGCGCAGTGCAGTTCCTAGGTATGGATACCAGCAACCCACCTCGGAAATCTTTGGGCAGATTTTTGTGGTCAGTTGTCTATCAGTTACACTTAGCTAACATGTTATCCCCTCCAACATACTGAAAAAAAAAACTGAAATAAATTAAAGAAAGGATTTTACAAAGTATTTGCCAAGATACAAACAAATCAATGTTTTTGCAAGACAGAAAAGACACATGACCAGTGGGTCTCCCACATAGACCTCCATCGGTATCTCCGAGCTCCGTGTGCACCTGCCCCCCACCCCGCCACTGCCGAGCCCCGGCTGTACCTCGTATCTGCTGACTTGCTGCTCAGCCACCTTCAGGCCTTGGCACGTGTGGATGAAACAAACTTTGGCTCGTCTCTGGGAAGGAAGCCAGTCCCTCTTTACCAGGTCCATGACCATCACATGGTTTTTCAGGCTGGTACTAAAGGCAGTTATCTGAAAGGTGGGGTGCACAATCTTCCCCTCCTCGGGAGGTTTCACAGGCATTCCGGAGCCCTGTGTGATACTGGGAATCTTGTGACTTCAGCCAGCCAGCCCGGCAAACACAATTTTCTTTGTTTGATGCAGGTATTGAGTGCAGCAGGAGGGGTTTGGGACCAGCTCCAGTGCAGGCCTGTGTTTTCCAACTTCACAGACAGTTGCTCCAAAATCCTTGCTACAGGGGGGCTCACGATATAGTTGTGGAAACCCCCTGGGTGACCTTTAAATGCCACGAGAAAACTTCCTCTGCTGCAGCCCGGCCAACTCCAGCCTCCCGCCCGGGCTCTGAGGTCTTGCTGTCTTCTCTGATTTCAAAGAGGCACGTTTCCTTCTCGCTTGTTTTGTGCTTGCCTTTAAGTTCCAGACGCTGAATTCACCTGGTTACCAAGAGGTTTGATATGTGTTTCCGTCTCTAGACCCTCAAACCCAAATAAATTATTTACAGAGTTCTGTACAAAGGAACCAAGGGGGATAATTGCCGCTCTTTTAAAGTGTCTGCTTTTGCTTGCCAGGGGCCTGAAAGAAACAAGTACAGACTGCCTACTGGCACAAAGAGTGGCCTCAGCCCTGCAAAAGATAAGAGCGCATTCAGGGAAAAAGAAACTCACAGAAATGACAGCTGAAGACGGGCATGGAGAGACACCGTGCCGGGAAGGACAGTGGCTCAGGTAGGGGGCTGCCATCCAGAGTCAACCATGGAAGCCTTCTCACACCTGGAGCCTCAGTTTCCCCCAGGAAGAGCACTGGGATAGAGCTGCCCTCCCTACCTGCCCCCGCCCAGGTTATGAGGATCAGGTGAGCCACACAATGAGGAAAGAGCTGCGTGTGCCTGCGCTGGTGAATGTGCCAAAACTGTGGCACACATCACTCTTAAGAGATGTTACAGCTTCTGCTCAAATTACTGTGCACAGTTCCCTCTCCAGAGCAGAACCTAATAGCGCCACACTTATGAAGGTTTACTTTATGAAAAAAGTTATTAGATTCTGAATGTCAGGCTGCTTAGAATACAGACCCAAGGAGGGCTCCTCCCTATTTTCATTTCCTTTGTTGCTTCCATTTCAATTCATCTGGTCTTGGGAGCCGTTAGTCAAGGGCACGCACAAGGCACGCACAAGACAAAGCCGATGGCAAGACGCAGAACTCTGCTTGCAGGGAGGGACTTCTGCCTGGCTTTCTACAAGGATGACCTTGGGAAAACTTTAACTCAGGCCACAATGAAAGCCAGGGAAGGCTGAAGGAAAGCCTTGGTGATGTTCCCAGAAGCAGAGCTCAATGTCAGCTGACACCTCGCTTCTTCCTGCTGTGTACAGGGTCTCTGCAAGTCATAGTGACTGGCTAGGACCGGGATGATGGGGTTTTAGCCTCCTGTTACCAGGGGCAAGGGTTGAATGTTGAAGCTGAGAATTGAAGCTCAGGAGGTGACAGGAAAGACTGGCGGCCATTTCAGTCAGTGTTTGCAGCAAACACCAGCCCAAGGTCACTAAAATGGTGTCTACTGTGTTCAGCTGGGACTCTAGCTTTCCTGAAGACATGAATAAGAGCGTAACACCCAGCTGGTGGGAGGCTTCATTCACATTGAAAACTCTTCAGGGAGGCATAGGATGCCATGCTGGATTTTAGAAGCACTGGGATAAAGGCAGCCAGGGAAAATTTTTTTGGATAATAAAGTAACTAAAATTTATCAAAGACCTCAACAAAGGAAGGGGTCTGCATCTCTGGTTTGGGCTCTGAAGATCTAACTCAGTGCCTCCTCAAAGTCTGCTTCTGGTACCTGAGTTCCTGTCCAGCAGGTCCTGCAGGTGTGAGGACACTCACGACTTTTCTTCTGATGCCACCACACACTGAAGGATCCTAAGCCATGTAGAAGCTACCAGAACCTCCTGTCCAGAAGTTTCAAAACCAGCCAGGGGAAATTTACCTAGGGTTGCCTGGGTTGTTATGGAAACCAGCTCTCTCAGGCAGCACCAGGGATCACGAGCTTACCTAACCAGTGAGTGACTCCTCCCTTTCCACTGAGTGCTGCAGTGGCTGGTCACAGGACACAGCTGTAGTGTAGCCAAATAAAAGGTCTCAAGATTCTTGCACAGGAGGGCTGAACAGGAGTCTTGAGATTGTCAGATTCAACTTCTCAGTGTATGGAGTCAGGATGGAAGGCCGGAAGCAGGGAAGGTGGAGGAGAACTCATCAGGGGCTGAAGCAACCACGGACAGAGAGTTGGGGGATGAGTTTGTGTGGATGGCTAACAAGCTTTGGATGAGGCTCCTGTGCTCCAGCACCAGCTCCCTTTGTCAGCCCTCCCCCTCTCCCAGTTGTTCTAACAGCCTTAGACTTTAAGAGCCTATCAGTGCAGACCATTGCAGACATAGGTCACAGAGGACAGCTCCACCCACCTGAGGCAGGGTTTCTCTAAGGAGAGCCTCCTGACTCTGTTGGGATTAGAGATGAGCACCACCACACCTGGCTTTGCGGGGGTTCTGGGATTTGAACTCAGGTCCTCACACTTGTATGCCAAGTACTTTACTCACTGAGTCATCTCCCTAGCTTCTCCTCTTCTTTCCCTTAAAGTGAATATCTTGTTCGCTATGAAAGTTAGACCTCTGCTTGGCTAATGTCCTGAAGAAGGTCCAACTGAACCTCTCTAAATTGGCCCCTAACGTGTCTGACTGAAACTGTCATTGGTGACCATTGCTGTTCATTGACACCCAGTTATGGTAGTGAACCTCAAATATGTTTACAGTTAGGACAGATGGGGAATGAGTCTCTCACTCTCAGTACCCTGGCTGTGATATACAGGGTTGCAGGGAACATGCATCGAGATATTTAAATAATGAATTATTCAAAAAGAAAAGGGAACTGTGGGTACCTGGTGCCAGAAATTTCTGCTCGTGAATTCTTAATCTGTTCTCCAGTGGGATTACCATTTACGACTATGAAAGACATCCTAATTACGCAGCTCCGGCGTTGATTTCCTGCAAGGCTTGTGCTGATCTAAAAGGCATTAGGCAACAATAAAAACAGATGACTATGGAGCCCTGAGTGCATAACCAAGTCTGCCTTTTGGAGGGGAGTGACGCTTTATCTATGAGCGCTTCACTCATCGGGTGGGAACTGAAGTTTTCCTCCTGGCCCAAGGAGGAAAGGATGCTGTGAGAGTATTCATTAACAAAACAGATGTGCAAGAGCCACACAGGACCACTGCAAGCCCACATATCCTCCTTTCAGTTCCTGCTTGATGGATGCTAGGACAAATGAGAAGGATTGAGAGTTTTGTGTCCAAAGCAAAAAACAAAACAAACAATAACAACAACTAAAAACCCTGGGCTTTTTAACATAAGAGGAAGGAAATATGAGTTTATTTGATACTCATTGTTGCTACGTATTTGGGCTGTGTTGAATAAGGCCTCAATGTGGTGGAAAAGAGACTGACTTCTGAGCATGCCTGGGGGGGAGGGGTTGTCTTGATTGTGTTCATTGAGATGGATGGAAAGACTGGTCCACTCTGGGTGGCACCATTCCCTAGCTGGGATTCTAGACAGCACACATGCAGAAAGGGGAGCTGAGCAGCAGCATGCGCTGATCTGAGCTTCCCCAGGGTGACTTCGATGTGACCCAGCTGCTTCAAGACCCTGACACTTCAGCTCCCTCCCCCCATGATGTACTCTTGAGATATGACTCAGAATAAACCCTTTTGTCGGTATGTTTCATCACAGAAATGAGGGGGAGACTAAGGCATTTTTGTTCAGTAGATGTAGGAAATACATATTATATAGGTATTTGCTCCTAATTTAAACACTTCCTTGTAGGATGTTCCTGGAGTTCCTCAATACTTCCAAGCTCAACATCTCACAAGGCTCACAGGCTGGACCCCACAGTTATATAATCAGTAAGCAAAGGAGAGGAGACTTTAGGGTGGAGCTGCCTATGAGAAGTGCAGGGAGCTCCAGGGATGCAGTCACCAGCCACACAGGGGGGCTTTCTGTGCTGCAGCTGCCTTTGAGTGGCTCACATTCCTTTAACTCCTCATATCTGATGCCCTAAGTAACCCAAATAAACTCACTGGTTCCAAGTTAGATTTGGGTGGAGTCACTTTTTCTGTCCTTCTTCTGTCATCGTGTGGGGTAAATAAACATCTGTTTATGTCTTCCCAGGAAATGTCAGCGACAAAAGGAGGTGATGGCTTCATACGCCACTTTCTCTACTGTGAACAGAAACTTTCCTCTACTTCTTTTGGAAATCATGATAATTGGAGGTTTGGGAAGTGGCAAACGGAGGGGTTGGGGGCGGGGACTGCAACAGGAATACAAATAATATCGGCACATTTGTCTACATCATTCACTTGCCCCCACTTCTACAAACAGTCGAGAATCATTTATTTAGCACCCACTGGGTGTTCAATGTTGTGCCAACTGCTCTGATTAAATATTCAAAGCCACTTCTAGTGTTGCTGAAAACCAAAGCAACCCGCAGTTAGGGGGAAATCCTATTTCTCTCCTTCAGATCCACGGGGAGGAGAGAGTTATCTCCAGACAACGCACGGTGTTTTCTTACTTTCCCTCCAACATCTCTAATGGAACTTGAGAAAGGAAAGTCATGATTTTAGAAATTGCATTTGATTTTATAGAGTAGATCTGGACAAGCAGGAGGGAGGAGGGCTGCAAATGACATTTCCCAGAAATATTAAACCCAATTTCCTTCTTACATCCTAGAGCAATTTAACTCAACAAGAAAACTTGGTTGGCTGCCCCCTTCCTCTCCATGAAGGACTGCTGTGCCTTCTTCCACCAACACATACAAGGAAGCTCTTTGGTGACAAGCCTGGTGAATAGGAGCAAAGGACAGAGACCTATTACTGTGGCCCTGAGTGTGGACAACCCACTTGTTGTAATTAACTCCAAATAAACACATCCACCATCTCTCTCAGCCATGTGCTCTTACGCAGGCAAATTAATTTTTTAATGAGCTGATATAAACAGATTTCTGAAACGCAATATTTACCAGCAAAATACCCAGAGGCAATATTAAGCTTAGCTGCCCCATCTTCTTAAATAAAGTTTTCCTGGCTTACAGCCACTGCCAGCTTCTTGTATGCTCTTCATGTCATGTGACAGGGGGAACAGCTGACCTAAAGTGTGGGACTATGAGTGCCTGATAGGTAAAGCCTAGGTCTTTGGCCAACATGTGTGTTTCCTCCTGGTTTCTGTTAGGAAGATGTCTTTCTCTATGCCCCTACTTCTCAGTCATCCCACACCCCAAGTCTTATCATGGTTGTGAGGGACCTCCTTGAGCATTCAAAGTACTTACTTTTTCAGTGCCAAGGTGATAGCCCAAAGATATTTTTTTCAAGATGATAGGGAGGGGGACAGATGTGACTCAATAGGTCATCCTCATATATTAATACTGACAATTGATATGAACAGAATTTTGACTTCCCAATTCTCCCATGAATTCACAGCAACAATAGCTACCTGCCCAAACAAAACAAAACAAATGAAAAAATACTTAACAGACCATTCTTAAAATAAGAAGCAAAAATGGTCGATATCTTTAAAACTACCCCACATCCTTTTCTACCAGGGAAATGCCAATCAAAGCTGCCTAGGGATCCCACCTGGTATCTGGATTCTATCATTAAATGTCTGGATTGCTATCATTGAAAATGTAATAATAAAAACAAATGATGGTGAAGATTTGAGGAACGTAGAGAGAGCTCTTGTTCACATTCATAGGAATATAAGCTGATTTAGTCACTTCGGAAATCAATATGGAGGATTCTCAAAAAGTAAAATTAGAGCTGTCACATGATCAAGTTATACTATTCTGAAATATATACCCCAAAGACTCTATATCCAACCACAAAATTACTTGTACATTATGGTAGTTTCTGTTCCTTTGAGGATAACAAGGAAATAGAATCAATATAAAAGTCTGTGGACAGATGACTGCATAACAAAAGTATGGTGTATACACAATAGAATGTTATTTGATCGTAAGAAAGAATGAAATTTTTTAAAACGTTTTCTTCCCCATTTTTTTTAATATTTATTTATTTATTATGTATACAATATTCTGTCTGTGTGTATGCCTGAAGGCCAGAAGAGGGCACCAGACCTCATTACAGATGGTTGTGAGCCACCATGTGGTTGCCGGGAATTGAACTCAGGACCTTTGGAATAGCAGGCAGTGCTCTTAACCGCTGAGCCATCTCTCCAGCCCAAGATTGAAATTTTTAAGATTTCATGAAAGAGGATAGATCTGGAAATCCTTATATCAAGTGAGTGACTCAGACTCAGAAGGACAAACGCCACACATCTCCTTCATGTGGATCCTGGCTTCTAATTTTTACACATGTGTATAATTATGGGTGTGCAAGAGTGTGAGTCTGGGTAATGTTATGAAACTACAAAGGGGACCAGGGAGGAGTGAAAAGGAATTAAGGGAGGGGGAAATATAACATGCGACATGAAAACATAAGGAGACAAGAGGGAAAGACAACACAAACAAACTGTTTCGGAAATTTTATATTTGAAGCCAGACGTAGTGGGGCACACCTTTAATCCCAGCTCAGGAGGTAGAGGCAGACAGAACTCTTTGAGTTCAAGGCCAACCTGGTCTACATAGTTGAGTTCCAGGACAGTCAGGGCTACATAAAGAGAACCTGTCTCAAAGACAACATGAATAAAAACAAACCAATTTGCATGTCAATTAAAATATAAGCAAATCAAACTGTTGGGTCATTAGCCACAAAAAAAGATGGCAGGGCCCCTCCCCATAGCAAGGGGTGGAGGGAAGATAAAGATGGCAAGGTCCCCCATAGCAAGAGATGGAGGGAGGATTTGTCCAAGTAATTTGACACAGGCCCCCTTGCCACTGGGATCTGCCAGTCACTCTCCCACCTGAACCCTTGCTTCTCTGACCACACTCTGGCTGGTTCCACCTTCACTCTCCTCAGACTCAGCCCAGAAGCCATTTTCTCAAAGCGACCTTCCCTGTCAATTTCCTTCCCTGACCTGGATTTTCTCAATGTTAGTTCTTGCCCTAGCACGTATAGTCATGGCTGTTTTCTACAGCCTCTCACTTGCTTGAAGACAGCAGAATACCGGCTCACTCCATGGGGGCAGTTTCCAAATTAGATCCTCCCCCTCCTTCCTCTATGTTACCCTTCCATACTTCCCAGCCATTGTTTACATTGCAAAACATGATGCAGAATGTATTCTAGTAGGGTGTCAAGAATACAGGTACTGAGGGAGTTGTTCCCCTGAACAGAGAAATCATGGGGTTTAGACAGTCTCGGTAATGTTAGGAAATGATATTTACAGCACCTAGCCCCTGCAGCAGCCCTTCGGTGTGTATGTGAAAGCCATTATGGCACCAGTCAGCCTCGTCAAGCCGATTTCCCACTTTTTCTTTATTAGCTGTATAATCTTCTTGATTAGCTTTGTGCAGGGCTGTTGGGACACAGGGTTTGGTGGCTCTGAGAGCACAGGTCTGAAGCACAGTTCCAAGCCCGCTGTGGGAGCTTGTGGATGCCATGTTAGTAGCTCTCGAGTGACCATCTGTGGCTCTCCGTGCTTGCTTTGATGGCTGACTTCAGGACCTTGATCCCCTACCTCTTCCTGAAATAGGCATCTCGGGTCAACTGATGCTGCTGGGTCTTCTCTGGAGAACTTGGCTGAGCCCCATTCCAACTCCTCATTCTGTCCTGCCACTGTGTCTCCACTGGTGAATGGCCCAGTTCATCCTTAACCTTCACCTGTAGTGTCCCAGTGCTTTGAGGGTGTCACTTCCCCAACATTCCTGGCATTGGGGATCAGACTGCCAGTACATGGGCATTTGCAGGGACAGTTTGTACCCAAACCATCACGAGGATTCTCCCTTGTGAGACAACAGGCTTCTGATTAACTGATGGGCTAAAGTGCGACAGAGCACTCCCGTCTTCCTAACAGACTATTTCTCTGCTGTGTTCGAGGTGACCTCATATACCCACCAGGAAGCATACAGTGCCGGCCGCATGACTGCTGAGCATTGGGAAGGTTCTTTGCTGTGTTTGAGGTGACCTCATACCCACCAGGAAGCATACAGTGCCAGCCGCATGACAGCTGAGCATCCGGAAGGTTCTCTACTGTGTTCGAAGTGACCTCGTATCCACTAGGAAATCTACAGTGCCCTGCGGCATGACTGCTGAGCATCAAGAAGGTAAGGCCACCTGGAAGAATCTGTCCCTTTCCGCCTCTCTGTGTGCTGTCACAAGAGCCTGGAGCAAGGCCATTGCACCTGTGAACCCCTTCCTCCAGATTCGCAGCCCTGCAGCTCCTTACTCTCAACTGTGCCTCCAATGGTGTGTTCCCAGCCAGCCTGGTCACCGAGGGGAAGTGGGCCTCGGATTCAATTTCTCTTCCCTGTCCAGGGCTCACAAAGCATTCCTTTCTCTGTTTTCAGCAGTGCTTTCTCTGCCCTGGCTTCTGTTTCCCTGATCCAGGTCTGCCTCAGCCACAGGTCTGTCCGTTCCTCACTTTGCAGTTAACATTCAAATCGGATGGCAGCCCGGTTTCTCAGTGAAGAAAACAACCTTATTCTGGAGAGCTGAGAGGAACTGGAATACCGGGCCAGGCTGCATGAGCAGCCTCTTCACAGGGACACTAAGATGTCTGAGGCCTTTTGCATGCTCTAAGTGGAGAATGCATGTTGTTGGCCACCAAGAGATGACCTCCTCTCTTCAGCTAAACCTTTCTGCTGACATCCTCACAGACATGCTCCTCTCCTAGGTGACTCTGAGTCAGGGCAGGGTGACAGTCAAGATTAACCATCACAGCTGCCTTTGGCCTCTTAATTTCCCTTTGTCTCCCGAGTGTCATTTTCCATATCTGACAGCCAATCTATATTTGTCCCTAAGTGGAAATGAGTCCCTTGTAGGTAGCACATAGCTGTGTCTGGTTTTATTTAATCCATTCATTCACTCCGTGTCTTTTTAGGAAAAATTTAATCTACTTACATTCAATATAACTATTGATAGATAACTATTGTTTCTGTTGTTGTTTTATAGTTATCTTGTAAATTTTTTGCTCGTTTACTCTTCCATGAAGTTCTTTGGGGATTGAGTGGTGGGCCTCATTTTTCTTTTTTCAAACATTTTATTTATTCTCATGGGTACAAGGATATCGGCGTGTTGTATGTAAGTATGTAGGCCCATGTTGCTGTGCAAATGTGGAGGTCAGAGAGCAGCTCCATCCATGGTGTGGACCAAACTCAGATCATCAGGCATGACAGTCAGTACCTTTATCTGATGACCACCTCCAGTCCCTTTGGTTCTAAGCTATGGCTTTATAGTTGTCATAAAATTTACATAAAACACGCCTTATATGCAGTCATTAACCATGTTTCCAGTTTCAACACCTTTTCTATCTACCCATGTCAAACAAGAGACAGAACAGAAATATATATGTATATATATGTGTGTGTGTGTGTGTATGAGAAGATGATGTGATGCTGTATATTTATTTTGGACAAAGGAAAGAGCCCAGCACTACAAGGTCAAACATCTGTTACTCTCGTCACTAGATGTCCCATGGTCGCCACATCACCTTCATGTCCTACCTGTCTCTCTCTTGGTAGACAGAAGGACATGTTTATGTCTCGTATCTCAGCCCATTGTGTCCACACAGTGTTTCCCGGGCTGTGATCTTTAATCCAATGAATAGGTTCACACTCTGGTCTGATTTCTACTTGTCTTGTACTGTGGTTGTTCCATCAATCAAGTCACCGTAACATGTAACCCAGCTAAGAGCAGCAGGCTTTTCTCCAGCGTGCACCTCCTGGTATTCTTTATCTTGCTGTTGCTCCTTCACCTCACTTCTTTCAAGGGTTACACGAAGTTCCGCATGTGTTGAATGAGAACAACACGGCAGCCTTCTAAGAAGCAGCTGTAGCTCTCATTTGCGAAGGCACTACTGCCTGTCAGCCTTGTAAGCTTGTAGACAAGACAAGCTTAATGGTGAGGTTGAAGGCTGCCACAGCAAACACAGCAAACATCCTCCCAGGAATCTCCCTCTAAGTGTCAAGGATATTGTAGCTTAGGTCATCCTTGAAATACGTAGAAGGTTTTGGATTGCTTTAAAAAAAAAAAATAGACTGAAAGTAAGTTCTGTGGTGAAGAATGCTTTTTTTTTTTTTTTTTTTGGTTTTTCGAGACAGGGTTTCTCCGTAGCTTTGGAGCCTGTCCTGGAACTCCCTTTGTAGACCAGGCTGGCCTCGAACTCACAGAGATCCGCCTGCCTCTGCCTCCCAAGTGCTGGGATTAAAGGCGTGTGCCACCACCGCCCGAAGAATGAATTCTTATGGAAATGTTCATTACATACAGAGGTAGCACCCAGCTTTATTTGTGTTGTTTTTCTTTTGTTTGGTGTTTTACTTTCTTTGGTCTCAATCTGTAGCCCGGACTATGCCAGAATTTGTTATATTGGCCAGACTGGCCTGGAATGTGTTGTGTAGCACAGGCTTTCCTAAATACTCTCTACATAACCCAGACTGACCTGGAACTCATGGTAATCATTCTGTTTCAGTCTCTGAAGTGATAGCAATACAGGCATGAACCACCATGCCTGGCTTTTTCTCCCTGTTTTCCAGAGCAAGTTGAGGGTAGTTGGCTTCTCTATAGAAGTGATCCCTAAGTCATCTGGAGGCAGTTTACCACAGATAATTGAATAAAGAATGGAGGTTTGATTCAAGTGTAGTTTAATTCTCTCAGAGAAGCTTTGTAATGAGGGGCAAAGAGACAGAGTCGATTAGTTCCAGTAACTAATCAAGGCACTGATAGCGACTGAGTCATGTTTCTGCACAGAACTGTGGGCACTGGGATGGTGAGAACTTAGGCTTCAGGGAGGACAGGGAATATTTAAGCAGCAAAAATGGCCAGAGCACCTTGCCCAGGCTCCCTGGTACTCACTCATGCTTTATTCTAATGGCAAGTTCTATGTAAATTGCACAATGAGATGTCTGCCCCAAACAGTCAAGAAGTTGCCCTGGCTATGGGGCATCGGAAGATGCTTCAGATGATGCAGCACCAGCATCCATCAACCTGTCATTGCCCCATCTTTCTCAGCACCAGAAGCTTCTCCCAGACTGGCAGCCTCACACCTCTACTCCCTCTGCTTCTTCCTCTGCTACCAGCTGCTCATGAATGACCTCTGCAGAAGGCTTCAGGCACACACAGCCAGTTACTTTCTAAGAAGATACCCGAGTCTTTATGGTGGGAATTTCCAAGGCTTAGTACACTTCATGCCTTACTTTAATACTAGCAGAATTTACAAATTGGAAAGAACTTTATACTGAAAGACTGTATGACCAAATTCTTCAAGATCATCCTGGTTGCAAATACTCAGCTTAACTTGCAATTGATCTAATCAAATCTTTGTTTCAGAAAGTATCCCCTTTCCTTCATTTTGGGTCAATGATAAATGTATATGCAGGAAACAATCTCTCTCTCCCCTCTCCTCCCTCTCACATTAGGCAAGTATCAGGCTGAGCTACATTCAAGCCCTAGAGGGGATAATTTCCAAGAGATCACGATAAAGTACACACATCACTGGAACTCTTGTGTTGCAGGTGGTAGAAGGCCACCCAGAACAGGGATGTGTTAGTTACTTATCTCACTGCTGAGGCTCAAAATGTGACATGAAGCAATGTAAAGGTGAATGGATCTGCTTTGTCTCACAGTTTGAGTGTACACAAATCCATGATGGCAGGGAAGGCAAGGCAGCTGACTATTCCATGGTGGCCACAGTGTGTAGCTAAGACTCCTCTAATTTAGTTGAGTCAGGAAGCAGAGAGAAGATAGAAAATGGGGCCAGGTTACACAACCTTAAAACTCACCTCCCAGTGACCCCACTCTATCTGGCCAGGTCCCACCTACTAGAAGTTTCACAAGGTCCTGAAATATTGAAACATTATCATCAGTTGGGGACAAAGAGTTCAAAGAAATGAGCCTGTGCGGGACATTTTGTAGTCAAACTGTGGCAGAGGGGAGCCCACTATTTTAAGGAATCCAAGGATACAATAAAGAATTAAGATGGCCAGGACCCATCAGGAAGGCAGGACTAAACTGAATCCTCTTCCTGGACTCTTTTCAATAAAGTGGGAAGATCATGTGGTCCTTAGAAAAAGCTGGATAAAGGTTGAAACTTAAATATCCTAGAAGTGTGAGGAGGGTACAAGGTATGAGTTCCATAAATGTCCTACTTTCCTTTATACAAATTCCACTGTACTTGCAAAACACGGAGGACCAAAATGCAAGTGAGCTGAAGAATGCACAATTGTTAATAAACATGTTTTAGGTAGAGCAATATGAAAGTACAAAACACAAGGAAAGAGGAAAATGCCAAAAGCAAAAGAAATTGTGATTGACTGTGAAGGGTCCTCCAGGCTCTTTCATTTTAACAGAGACACTTTCTCCTCATAAAGCCAGGGAGGTATAGTCAACCTCTCACACTCAGGATATTTACAGAAGATTATTATAAATTGGAGGTTATCAAAAGCAAATCATGCTTCCTGAATTTCCAACCATTGAAGGATATGCTGAATTTAAAATAGAGCATTGGAGTATTTAAATTGAGTTTGTGAGCAGAGTGCTACAAGTTGCTTAATGGTGACACAGACCCACTATGTCCCTGGAGCTGGGGCAGTGAGCATGGATCACAGAGCTGGTGGTGAACTTACCTCCACCATGCTGGACTGGGTAGAGCCAAATGTCAAAGCAGCCTTAGTCCTAGCCACAGTGCTTAACATTTTAAGAGGTTCTCCTGATCAGACAGATATGCAGTAAGGACAGATTCAGACATAAACAACCTCTAAATGAGTCATGGTGTGTTTTAAAAAACAATGTACATAGGCTTGGGAGAGAGAAGAAAAAGAGTAGATAGTTATAAAAAGAAGTAAATAGTTTTAAAAATAGAACAAAGTCTTTAAAGAGACAATAAAAGTAATATAAAAGAGTAAATATAGTCATAGATTAAAGGAATAAAGAAAAATAAGTCACGTTAAGATGGAATTACACAGGGAGTCTGGATTATGTATATTATTGTGTTTTCTTTAAATTTTTGAGTGCAGAGAGACATTTGATTCTGAGGGCTGCTAAGTTAAACCAACATATATATTTTAAAGGTATCTTGACTTCAAAATTTGAGTCTAAGGATATGTTACTTTGGAAAAGAGGTTCTACTTTTGTTTCCACAGAAGATGAGAACCTGTGGATTCCTTTCAGGCTATTGTGGTTTGATGTAACAAGAACTGCCGAAAAATCTCCTTAAACCCCTAAAAATTCTTTGCCCAACAAACAACAGGAGGCAGTTTTGAGAAAACTACATTCAAATTTCTAAAATGATAGTTTATAAATGTTTGTTTTCATCTTAAAGGGGTTGATTAGAAGTGATTAATTGTCACAGTTAATTTCCAAAAATAGATAGATAGATAGATAGATAGATAGATAGATAGATAGATAGATAGATAGATAGATAGATGGGATATGATAGATAGAGATGAATACTTTAATACTTTACATTGGTATGGATTTGGTCTATTGATACAAACCTAAGGTCAATTTGCCACACTGTGTATATGTATTTCTGCTCTTGTTTAAGGTATTATGTTTGTGCAGCTCATTTAAAAATGTAATGTATAGTTAAGAAATACAGATTAATAGATAGTCATCTGTAATAATCAAACATTGTAGTCATGTTAGTTAGGTTTTCTAGATGTACAGAGATATATTTCAGATAGATAGATGATCTTCAAACACTTCAAAGAACTATAGAATGTGATATAACTAGGATTCTGTTGACATGAGACATGATTGCTCCTGACAGCACCAATCTATTCCTGAGAAAATGCTGGTCACTAAAGACACTCCACTTGGAGCTTGTTTTATTCTTGGAAAAACTGGCCTTTAGGCAAAGAACTGCCCCTACCTTGATCACTGACAAAATGCACAGTCTTCAGACTGGACAAGCAGGATACAAGCAAAAAGACTGCCAAACCTTGCCAAGACAGGGTAAGATGGTTTTTCAAATTTTCCTACCTCTGAAACTGATCTGTCAGTTACTCTAGACCTTAGACAAAGTTGGTTGCCTCAACATTGCAAATGAGACTTTGGGTGATTGCCCAGTTAGCATGTTGTCTCTGTCATTTCTTGTACTTTTTGGAAGTTGTTTGATTGTACTTCCTGTTTACTCGAGTTATTTTATTTCCCTTCCCAGGTCTTTGATGAGATTGAAGACTAGCTAGTCATAGTTACTTTCCTCTCATGACTTAGCCAAGTCATCTTTAATATAAGACTTGGACTCCTTAGAATAGGATAACTCTTGAAACATTTAGCATATGTTTTTTGTTTGATGTTGTTCATGCTGGTTGTAATTCTATTTTTGTGTATGTTTTTGCCTCTTCTTTTCCCTGGACAATACCTGATATTTGTTCTTATAGTTTTGTATTAGGCTTAGAACTCTCTTTAGACAAAAGGGGGAGGTGCTGTGAGAACTCCTCCATCCAATAGCCTTTAAGATACCAGCCTACTTTGGGCATGGTCTCATGTACTATAAATGCAAATGAAAAGTGTGTGCAGCTCTCTTGGCTGCTAGATTCAGTTCCAGTTCCCAGCACACACAGAGGACTGCAGATCACTAATCTTGAGTTTATCCCCCAATAAATAAACCTTTGTTATACTCCATTCCAAGCTATTGTGGAAATCTTTTGTATGCCAACAGAGCCTGTAGAGAGAGCTAGAGAAAAAGGAAATGTTCAAAATGCCCATGATGGAAGCAGAGACTGTCTAAAGATCCACAAACTAATCTGAAATCTCTCAGAGATGCCAACAGCACTCTGGAATTAGCATATAAAAATAAGTGAGCGTTCTGGAACTAAGTGGCTTGGAACTGATGCTGATTAGAGGTCTGCAAGTAGGAGATTCTTCAAGCAGACAAAGATGATATGAAAGTACTCAGACCAAAACAGCCCTCGCCATCTCTGACTAAAGATTCGCCACAGCATAAGCAAGACGGCTGAGAGAGACACGGATGCAGCATTGTTTAGAAAGCAAAAGAACAGTGGGCGGTAGATCACCAAGTCAAGTGCCTTCCCTGCAGGCATGAAGATCTGAGTTCAGACCCTCAGAACCTATATAAATTCTGGGTGAACTTGGCAGCTCTGCTCTAGTGGCAAAGACAGAGGATCCCTAAGGTAAGTTAGAGTAGTGAGACAGCAAGCTCTAGGTTCAAGAGAAAGATCCTGTCTCAACATATATAGTGGAAATAAATCAAGAAAGATTCCTGAAATCAACCTTTGACCTCCACATGCACATGCATCCACAGACACACACACATGTACCTACACATATGAGAATGTCATACTATATACACATCATGCTATATACACAGTATTATTATACAAAAAGACAAGGGCTAAAATACTTACAGTAATAAAAATTGTAAATTTTGTACTGTCTAGTGCACTTATACTAAGAAAGCCACATGATGAAAATATAATCATGCATGTTCATGATGGGCCATTTGTGTGGGCTCACTAAGCCAACCTGCCTTACTGCCGTCCTTTTCTATAACAAATATGCACTATTCTTCATTGAAACAATTTTAAGAAACATTTTTAAGACAGTTCCAACTACTGCTCACAGAGTACCTGGAAGGTCGGCCTGGGGTTCAGATGGGATGGGCAACATTCATGTATAATAGCAGTCACCAGGCACCCTGATGCATCAAATGTTTCTGAATCTACTCAAGTGGACTGGGTATAAGGACAGCCAGTGGGTAGACTCATGTCTGCCCTGAATCATTCTCCCAAACACAGGATGGAGCAACTGTCTGCATTCAAGGCCTAGTATGTAGACAATCAGATTCATTCAAAGTATCACAAAAGTTATTCCCAGGCCATCACGATGGTTCAGCAAGTAAGGGCACCTGTTGCCAAGCTTTATGACCTGGGTTTTATCTCCAGGACCCATGTCATAGCAAAGAGCTAGCTCCTGCAAATTGTTCTCTGACCTCCACATGTGTACTGTGACACCCACACACCCATAAGCATACATAGACACACATGATAGATAAAGAAATAGACTAACTAATTGAGAATACTGTTTCTTGAGCTCTCTGGCAGATCTTAAGGTATATACAGAGAACAAGTTTCAAAGACATCAGGTTTCTGGGCTGGGGAATGACAGCTCAGTGGCCAGGCCTTTTATCTGGGGAATTTAATAGCACATGCATCAACAACCATCCTTAAGTCCCATCCTAATCACCAAGGGTCTGAAGATAGAGGTGATGTCTCTCTTTCTAGGAAAGCACCATATTCTGCTGGGTTATGTGTACCCACAGCTGGAAGGGACGGTGACAGGGACTCATAACTGCTGACGACAATGAGGGAAGGAGGTTATGATGAGCAATCAAATGAAAATCGATTTGCCTGTCAGTGTCCTGAGAGTCCGCGGCCAGGGCA
Source organism: Chionomys nivalis (assembly GCF_950005125.1). Lineage (NCBI taxonomy): Eukaryota > Metazoa > Chordata > Mammalia > Rodentia > Cricetidae > Chionomys > Chionomys nivalis. Next base: position 62,471,217 of record NC_080093.1, on the reverse strand, counting down.
CTGGCAAACAAGTCAGTTGAGCACGAAATTCAGAGGCATGTCCTGCTTCATTTCCCACCTGCCTTCTCCATCACCCTGTTTGCACCACGATTATCCAAACTTCTTCCACCCCTGTGTCCCAGGCTGTGTGGATGGTGCTAAGCAGGGGAAAAATTGTAAGAACCAAGCTCCCTGCTGGGCTCTAGCTCCTCGTTCCTGGCCTTACATCCCAAACGGCCAATTGTAGCCATCACTTCATAGTATTAGGTAGATTTTCTGAAAGCCCACCGTGAGCTGATTGGATGAATAGAGAAAAAAGAACCATGAAGAGAGGAGGTAAGTCTCTGATTTCCACTCTGCCAGGGAGAGGGCTCCCCACTTGTCTATCCTAATCCAATTTCCAAAACCCAAAGTGGTGCTGAATATCAGGCTCATATAATTTTATAGTGGGAATCATCAGCCTTGCAGCTGGCTGCCTCTTGCACAGAACATGAGAGAAAACTGAAGCTTAAAGGAATTAAACAACAAACTCAAGGCCACACAGCCTGCTGGAGGTGCCCTTTTTACTTCTGCTAAGTGCGGGCTGGTTGGGGGTGAAGACCCCTGAGTATTTACAGAAAGAGAAGAAAAGCCACAGCTTCCGCTACTATGCAAGTAAAAAACTCCTGGGGGACCAAAAGTCAGAGAGGTGCCCTTCTGCTCTCTCCCTTTCTCCCTGCCACCAGACGACTGGCCCCTGAGTTAGTTAATTTCCTCACCACTGAGAACAAATATTGGATAAGAAAGAACTTAAGGGTCTATTTTGACTCACGGTTCAAGGATGCAGCCCACCGCGACAAAGCCTTGACAGTGGAAATTCGAGGCAGCGGGTCACATTAGAAAGCAGAGAGAGGAATGCTGCTGCTCAGATGGCTTCCTTCTTTTTCTTTCTCAGTCAGTCCTAAGACCTGAATTCTCTGGACAGTGCTGCTCACAAGAGATGTGGGTGGAAGGTACACCGTGCGCAGCCAGCAGAGAGCCAGCCAATCAGAAGCCAGGCTCTAGGCTTTCGTCCCAGTGTTATAACCTGCTGAGCAATTGAATCATTGGTTTCATTAGAGTAAAAGGGGGCGATATTGTCTTTTCCACTTGTAGCTTGTTAAAGGAAAAGAGATTCAGATACATGATGAAACCATCAAAGGAGATCTTCTATAAGACTGTGGCAATAGACTGGACTGTGTTGTACCAGGAAGAGAGCAAACAAGTGAGCTCAAATACAAACCAAATAAGGTAAAGGGGGATTTATGGCCAAGAGGCAAGGCAAGAGGCTTGGTAGTGGAAAATTACTAGGGCAAGCAGCAAGGGTCGGCACTTCTTACTAAATGGGCCCAACAACATTCTTGTCAAAGGCCAAGGATTCAGACTTCAAAGCTGAGAGATAAGGAACTTGATCAGATACCAAGGGTAGGGAGATTCTTGCTAAGACTGGGCAAGTCATAGACAAGAGAACAGGCAAAACAAAGCCAGGTCAAGGAGAAGGCTCAGAAGGATCTGATTAAAGCTTGGCCAAGCTAAATGTATATACATCAGGAAGATGTCAAGAACCATGTACACAGACCTTTATATAATGTATCTAGCTCCTCAATTGCTATGAGAGTTATTTAGCAATAGTTAAATAGCCGGTACAATCATATAGTTAGCATTTCAAGACTGATCAAACCAAGCACACAGTCTTCAGGCTCCCAAAACTCCAAGAAACAAGGAGCTTCACAGGCCACTGGTTAATTATTTGTAGCTACCATCCTATCTAATAGTCAAGGACTCGGTGAACCACCGGGGAGTGGTCCTTCCATCCGAGTAATGGCTGGTGTCAGTTTCCAGGAGGCTCTTGGACAGTCCCTTCATAGTATTGTGTTGGGGGGGGTAGCTCCTATTTCTAGCCATCCAGCCTGTGCTAATTGATTCTGAGCATAGAGGAACCCTTGATGTGTGAAAAGCTTCCCTGTGCTCTCAGTATCTCTAAGAAAACTGACTGCTTGGGCCACCTGGGCAGTTTTCTCTGCAATTCAGCTTTCCGATGCACCACTCTTCCCCATCAGAAAGATTTGTGTTTACAGAATCACAACAACAGATGAACTTAGAAGGTCCAGAACCCAGAAAGGAGAACAAAATCCAACCAAGAGCAGCCTTTGGCCACAGTAGAAACTAAGACTCTGGGTGTGTTCAGAGATCCTCAACCTAATACAGTAGAATACAGACCATGTAGGTAGCAACCAGCCGATCTTGTAAGGAAATAATCTGTCCAGTAAGCCAATGCTTTCTTTGCTGTTTTCTGCCTGTAGATTCCTCACACATGATAGGAACATGAACTAATAGAGTTTCCCGTTCTTGTATCATCATGGAATTCAAGAGCACTGTGGCATGTGGAGACACTAACATTGTCCACAAACCACCCTTGCAAAGCCAAGAAGGCTCTTTGCCTAAATCAAGCCTTCCTGGATCCCCAAGCTCAACACAAACTCATTCCCACTCAAGCCCCTGTGATTTACCAGCCCTGATCTCCACCCATCTTGTTGGTTTCGTTCTCTAGTTGTTTCTTAGTCTTATGCCCCCATACTCCACACATCCGCATTTCCTCTGAAAAACCCTTTAGCACTCCTGGGACAATCACAGCATGATTCCTCCTGACCCTGGATGCAGACTTGTCACCATTAAGTATTTTCCCAGGAAGAAAACACCCACCAGCCAGAACTGGCCTCCAGAAAATGTTTATCCCCATCCTGAGTTGGGACAAAGAGGCAGGAAGCCTCTCTCTTACCTTGGTTTTCCCCTGGAGTAGGAGTAACTTATCCCAACCCTATAGATTCACTCGCCTTCTTCTGAGGTTCTCTTCTACATTGAGATAAAACAAGAAGTCAAATCTGCATCCAAAGCCAGTCGATCTTGAAATGTCCAGACACATAATCAAAAATCATCCTGAGAGGAGCCCTCTCCTTTGTCTCCCTCTTTCTTCACCAGAGACTAGGGATGCTCTTCTGTGTAGCCTCAGCCAGCCACCCTAACAAGTCACCGTGACCAACTTCTTGGAGACACCTGTCTGAGCCTCTCCACAGACATTTGGTCCCATGGGCCTGGCAGGCTCCACGCTTCAGATGTGGACTATACAGGGTTCATTGGTCTTCCGGGAGGAAGTCCAGTTGAGGAAGGAGCATGTGCCATCTGTCTGGATTGCTCCTATGAGAATGAAGGGCTGGGAACACCCTGGCTTGTGTCACGGCTGGAAACGCCCACTGACAACTGCCTTTTTCTTTCCGGGTGTGAAATCTCCAAAAGGAAAACTATGATCACCCCCTCAAAGGCATCAATGAAATCCTATCAGCAGGCCAAGGACAGACACCTGCTCTCTGCACTAAATTCACGGGGGGCCAGCAGCGGGTTGGCTAACAGAATCAAAGTAGCCGGCAAGGTACAGACCTGAATGAAAGTGGGATAGGCCTGCAGGGTAGTGTGAGTCTTGAAGATTTGATTCTATTAACCTGCTAAGCCGAGTAAAAGGAAACCCCTTCAAAGAAGTCTCGCCGATATGTATATAAAGGGGGCGCGAAATGTAGGCCTCAGGACGCGTGTGGGAAACACATGTCGGAATAAGATAAGCAGGCGTGAAAAACCGCTTGCTCTCAGCTCGTTTCCATGATTTTAATACAACAGAAATGAGGATAAGTGCACGTGTTATTAGAGATTTTAGAAAGAAAAAAAATAAAAGCCTGGACTCCAAAAGCCCTAAAACTAGGCTCCTCCGCCTGTCACTAACATACCAATGAAAGGGAAGGGCTAAGTGTTGTGGAAAGGCAGACAGAGGAGACTTACCTGATGTGGCCATACTGGGAAGAACAGATAAAGGGGTCCGGTGATCCCTGAGCCTATACTCAAGGTGCTGCCATGAGCTTTGGACGTAAATGAAGAATGGATTGGGGTAGAAAGGACTTCAGGTGTTTGCTGGCCCCACCCATCCTCTCCCTGACAGTATCCCAAGGTGATCCAAAGAAGTCCTTCTTGCTGACTTTGTTTCAAGGGCTAAGTCTGATTCTCAGAAGATGGTTACCTCTGCTTCAAGGTGCAGCCTTAACACGATGGATCACTCCCCTCTTCAGGTTGATGGGGCAGGAGGTCTGACCTAAGTTCTGCTGTTCTTAGAATCCAAGATGCCTGCTGGCTTAGAACATTAGCTTATCTCTGGGTCTTCATGTCTGAAGGGGAATGAGCCAGGTTAGAAGGACATTCCTTGAGAGATTAGCGTGCCTGTGGAGGTGTGCAGGCGACCCAAGAACAGGGAATGAAGGTAAAGGTATCCTGTATTTGGTGATCTTGCAGGCCCAAGTGAGGACTCCGTGCTCTTTAGGGAAAGCAAATTCTGGGCACCTGATTCCACAGATCCGAGGGTGACTCCCTGAGGCCCCTGCTCCTAGTGTGCTAATACTCCCTCCCCACACTCAGGATACCAAAGCCCCAGTACTGCCTTGAGGGGAAAAGCACAAGCAAGAGAGCCCAAGAGCACTCATTTCTGGGCCTTATCTACCACCGGGCAGCCACTCTCTCCAGAGATGCCCTAACTCCAGTAAAGCACAGGATCTAGCCAGAGGCTAACAGCCCTGAAACCATCAATAAGGAACCACTGAGGCCCGGTAACACAGCAACAGGCAGAGCTGCCAAGAGTGCAATAAGAGTGGGCTTGGAAAGCAAGACCCAGGGCTGCTACACATAAGGGGAAGGTTACAGAGAGCCAGTCAAAAAGCCTGTCTGTTATCCCTTTAGGGGTGATGTTAGGCCATCTCAGAACCCAAGGAATGCCTCACCTTTACCACTATCTGTAAGATACTTCCCCTACTCTTAGGATCTCCAGTAAGCACCACAGGGAATACTTTGTAGGCATGGAGGTGGAAGCTGGTCCAGAGACCGTATTGAGGAAGAATGGGAAGTCCCCAGAGCCAACCCAGACTCTTTTTTGTTATATGACCTTTATTGATTCTTTGCGGATTTCACATCATGCATCCTGATCCTACTTATCTCCCGTTCCCTCATATCCACTCTGAGGCCTTGCAACGTATCCTCCTCCCAAAGAACAAAACCAAATTTTAAAGAAAAAGAAATTCAAAAAGGAAGAATCTGTGGAAGCTGTAGTGTGGTCTGTTGAGTCACACAGTGTCCCCTTAAGTCCATTCATCTTGACTTGCAAGTGTTCATTGCCACAAATCACTGGCATCCACTGTGGCACCGACAATGGGCTCTCACTAGGGCTCCTCTCGGATATTTTGTTATCCCGTGTCGTGGGGATCCTGCTGTTTTGGATTTGTAGGTTCATCCTCTTCACAGGCTCCAACAGTTCATAGATGAGGTAGATGTTGGAGCAGGTCACCTCACAGGCCTGGTGCTGGGCATGGGTGGTACATAGCCAATCCAGACTCTTGAAGACCCCCATCCTTCCAGGACAGCTCAGCAGACATTCATTGGCAGAGCTATGACATATGTCACCTGAGACAGGTGGTGTATAGGGCTAGAGATGACTTTGCGGTCTCTATTACCCAGGGACATTTAACAATATCTGTTGCTATCACAACTAACATCTGGAAGCAGGCACCAAGGAAGCAGCCTAACATCCTACAATGCCCAGATTGTGTCTTCCTACAAAATGTGTTCAAGATGATTCTGCCCCCAATGTCACCAGGGCTGAGGTTGAGGGTATTACCAGGATCTCACTCATGTGCCCTCAATTCTCTAACCCTTATGAGTTCCCTCAAATGATTTCAGAGGGATACACAGAATATAATGTAGAAGGAAAGGCAGACTTTATCACAGAATAACAGGCATCTCTCAAGGGGGACAATGAGTAATGGCCAAAGGGCCCATAACGGGAAAACGGGCTCTAGGAGTAGGGGTGAACAGAGCGGCCTCTGTGTAGGGCCTACTCTTGAGGGATGAGAGTGGACAATAGGCAAAGGGCCTAATGCAGAGAAAAATGCACTCAAGGGGTAGGAGTGGACAGTGGACAGAGAGATCACTGTGTAGGGAAAACTCAAGGGGTGAGAGTGGACAGTAATCAAAGGGACCATTGTGCCAACCTACATGTTTAGGTAGGTTTTATCTTATTTGGTAAAATCGCTAGAACTCATGGCCTTCCTGAGGGGTGTTTCCCCTGCTTAGCTGATTGGATTGGTCAGGAAAGGGGTGATGGTATGTCTTTGTTCTAACCAGAATGCCTCCAGCTCTTTGGGATACATGTGAACTTTAGGCAGATGCCACTCAAGGCCAAAGACAAGACTCAGAGCCCATTCTTTAAAAGAATAATCAGAGTATTACAGTTTCCATTTCAGGTTGTACACGCTGCTCATCATGTGCGGAAGGGGCCACGCCAGGGCTCTTCAAACCTTGTCTAGCTACCTAACAAGGCCTGCTTTAGCTGCTTAAGCTCACAGACATCACTGAAGACGAAAATGATATGCCAAATAGCGCCACACCTGCTCCCTGCTGGACATCACCTTCTCGAATCTCTCCTCAGAATTCCTGATCTAGCCAGTACACTCAGTAGGTGCACTGGTGAGAAGGGAAGAACACTCGAACCCAGGATCCAGACCAGCTTGGGCAACAAACAGACACTGACTTAGAAAAGGAGGAGGAAGAGGAAGAAGACGAGAGATGGGGAGGGGGCAGTTCCTGAACCAGGTCAACCTGTGCAAACACTCCCACTAGGAACAAGGTAGCCTAAATCCAGAGGATCGCCTCTCTTTACCTACCAGGCCAGCTCTGTGGAAGTAACCCTGTGCATGAGCAAAGCACTCTGAAGATAATCAATTTAGGAAAAACAAATTGAGGGGGCAGGCTGTTACTCCTCTAAACAGAGACCGTTAGCCCTGGAAGGATGTCTTCCCTTTGTTCTGACCAGAGCTAGGCATTATTCATGTTAAATACAAGTTAACTGGGAAATTACATTTCCACTCTTTTAGGATACAGATTAGAGAGACGAAGAAAAATCTGCCATAAACAATAGAAGGCACCATTATTCAGATGAAGATGGCCTGCAGAAGGGCACTCTGCTTCAACTGCAAGTTCACAGAGCTGCCTGTGGCTAAGGAGCCCAAATTCTCAGTAACTACACAGTGATTTTCATCACCGAGGAGACGGAGAACTCAGTGCTGGGCCACACTCTCGCTAATTATATGAAGCAGCACCAGGACAATGAGAGGTTCCCAAGAGCTTCCTCAGAAACCCCGGGAGGTTTGGGAGGGCTGGTCCTAATTTAGACTGCTTTTCCCGGTACTCGTGGTCTAAGCTATAGTTGGGTAGAACCTGCCAATTTACATTTCTGAGAGTTTCCCAGTGTTGCTGAGATCCACACTCAAGATCCATGACTGTGAGGCAGACCCAGGCTTTCAATGCAGCCAACTGCTGACAATCTATGGGGTTGCCTTCTCTCAGATTGGCAAGAAGAACCAACAAAGTGAAGGGAGTGTGTGTGTGTGTGTGTGTGTGTGTGTGTGTGTGTGTCCACATTTGTGTGGAAGTCAGAGGACAAGACAACTTGGTTGTTATTTGTTAATCTCACTTATTGGCCTGAAATTCAGCAAGTTGGCTAGGCCATCTGCCCAGCAAGTCTCAGGAATCTGCCTGTTTATACCACCCTAGTGCTGGCAGTACAAGTATGAGCCAACTTTCTATGTTTTTATGTGGGTTTCTGGGGATCAAACTCAAGTCTTCAGGCTTGATGACAAGTAATTCCCAGCTGAGCCATTTCCCAGTGCCTGTGCCTTAGTTTTATAAACAATCAATGCACCCCTCTAATGAGATTTCTCAATAAGCTGTGTATAGCGAGGAAAGAATATTCACAGTAATGTGAAAAATTCTGCCCCTGAGCACCGAGGCTGACATCAACTGTAGTGACTCAGGATGTTACCACATGACCATCATATGACATGAAGAAGGGTACAGAGTCACTGTGATATTCTGCCATGAAATCCATATCTCCAGCCTACTCATGAGCAAACATCCCACAACATCCTTGGTCATATTCTCTTAACAACAACGTTAAGGACCACAGGGGAAACTGAGGGCATTCCTCAAACTGCCAAACAGATGTCTTGGGAGCTATACGCTATAGGAGTCCTGGATTTGACCTTGCAACAAAGAGGGGCATTAATGGAAAGTCTGTGGCTATCCAACCGAGTTCATAGCATCATTAACAACACAACGCCAACACCAGATCCTTGGTTTCGACAACTGTGCTGGCATTGGATAAGCTGCTGGCACAGGCAGAGCGTGGGCTAGGGCGTCAGGAAATCTACCAGCAGCGCACTCACCTGCACAGCTGCAATTATTTCACACAGAGTTGGACCATGAGACTATTGAGACTATAATCATTCCCTCAACCCATTTCGTAATGTTACTGGGGTGGGCTGCAGTCGGACTAGAAGCTGGGCAGACAAAGCCTTTTCAGGAGGAAAGCCCTTGTTTGTCTGAAAAATGATGAATAGTATTTGCCAACCATAACATCACAATGGCATTAGGAGAAGGAAGCTTATGAAACAAGATCCAATGTGGAGCTGTGTGCTCCTGACGAAGGTAACCATGGTTAATCTCAGTTTACCCAATGCGATGGTTAATTGTAGCTATTAACTTGACACAATCTAGGGGAAGGACATCTCGATGAGGGACTGTCTAGACTAGGTCTGTGGGGAGCATATTGGTTATGTTAGCTGAGGTTGGAAGACCTGCCCACTGTGGGCAGCACTATTCCCTACGCAGGGGACTCTGGAGTGGAGAAAGTGACCTGAGCACCAGCACACATTCATTAATCCATTGCTTTCTGCTTAACTATAGCCAAATGCTTCGGGCTTCCGCTGCCTCAACTTCCCTCCAACAGTAGAAGGTAACCTGGAGTTAGGAGCCAAATAAACCCTTTCTCCTTTAATTTGCCTTTGTCGAGGTATTTTTAATCTCAGCAACAGAAGCAAAACTCTGACACCCAGTTACACATCAGAGGCTAAAACAAGCTACACTCACGTTCACCAGTTTACCTGGAACTCAGAGATCCGCCTGCTTCTGCCTCCCGAGTGCTGGGATCAAAGGTGGGCACCACCACACCTGGCTCATATTGGAAGGGCTTTGTAATACTCAACATTTTTTAGAACAAGCTTGGCTTACCCTGAACACACTGATAAGGGCTGGGAGTGTAGCTCAGTGCTAGAGGGTTCATCTTGCATTCTCAAGGCCCCAAATGTAATACATGGTCTAGGGAGAAAAAAAAAAAAAAACAGTGAGACATGTAAAGATATATGAGTAGTGATTTGTAAGTGGTATTTGTGGTGTTTTATGATTCCTTGTAAGACATTTTAAGTTACTTTATAAATTTTGTAAAAAGTATTAGGTACTAGTTTTGAGTTTAAAAATCAAGGGAAAAAAATAAAAACCTACAACATACATCCAAAATTACTAAAACTTCCATGTTCAATACAAACAGAAAACAAATCACACACGGGAGGCCAGCATGGCCTGGGATTGCTAATGGGTTCTTTTCTGAGTGATGTCTCAATCAGATAAAATGTGTAAATATGAACACCCAAGGGCTCAACAAGATGCTAAGAGAAATTTGCTTTTCAGTTTTCTCCAAAAATGGAACTGGCTTCCCTCTTGCTAGGAAGTCCCAAATTACAGTTTTGAATCCATTCCACCAACACATTAGCAAGGCTGTGGACTTGACCCACAGTCAAAGCACACAGCACTGAGTTTAGAGAGCTAATCTTGGAACACTAAATAAGAACTACAGAAAGTCTTCCATATCTGGCCATGGCAAGGGAGCCAGTGTCAGCCTTAGCTTCTATGGACCATGCCTGTGGTCTGTCCTATACCCAAGTGCCTATGCTGAAGTCCTAAAGTCCAGTGTGATGGTATTAGAGACAGGACCTTTGGGAGGTCAGTAATTGGGTAAGATGGAGTCACCAGGGCAGCCCTCATAATGGCATTAATGCCATCATAAGAACAGACACCAGAGAGCTGTCCCCATGGGCATTTGGCAATATGGTAGCTACCTCCAAGCAAAGAGAAGCTGTTTCTAAAACCTACTGTGAGAGGCATCAGAAGCTGCCTTTGCTAGAAGCATTGCTCCTCAGCAGGGCCCACAAGAGCACAGCAAACAGAGGACCTGGCTTCCAGTTGAGTCTGTCTCCTTTAATTTGGTCAAACTTTTGCTGGATTCTCCACAGGAGTGATAATAATACATCGAAGGGTGGCACTGACCAAACCCATCTCAACTCCCTGAAAGGCTGAAGACTCCAAGTTATTGTCCCAAACCTGCAGTCACCTTAGAGCCTAGGAGCTACAAAGCCTCACAGACCCGGGTCACACTACTCTTCAACTGACAATGATTCTCTACCATGGTGATGCTACACCATCTTCTCAAAGGAACCAGACTGACTCCCCCTCCCCCATACAATAACAACAGTGCAAACATTCTGAGACTACACTGCATAACCAAACTGGGGACGACAGTCAACCTGTCTACACCTAGACAACGCTGCTTGAATCTATGTATTTCCTGCTTCCTGCCCCCATTCTTCCTCTGTTTAAAGCTAGAGTTTACATTGGTAACCCAAAGATAGACATGGGGAATGTTAGAACCGTTCATTTGATCCTCTTCCAACCTACTACTTAGATCTTCTCTTGCTTTCAGCCGTTACTGGCCTCTAATTAGTGGGCTGAGTCAGGTGGCCAAGCCAGAACCTACTGGGGCTCCCAGAGCTGGTGCTTTTACCCTTGTTATTGGGATCTTAGAGCTACAAGGTAGCGATTTCCATCGCTTAAGCTACGTGCTATGTGTTTTGTGAAGGAAACCTGGAACACTGAAAGCAAGGCTATGTATAAAACCCAGCTAAGTGAGCGGGGCAAGTGCTCTGGGTGTGGTACAGAAGAGCAATCCCTTTGAACAGGCACACACACCAGGCCAGCTGCACACTGATTGCCAGCAATTCCCAGGGTCCGGTGTAAGACACGAGGCCTGAATACAGGAAGATGACCACACCAAGTTGAGGAGTCAGGGAGCTATACTATCCGGCAGCATTGTGACCTCTTCTGTAGCACTCCCCAGAGTCAGCACCATGAAGGCAGAGGTCGTGTCCTAGATATCCCTCACAACCAGCATCTAGCTGTGTCCTGAGCCACACTGCCCTGACAGAACACAGTAGAAGAGCTAGCATACCAGGACATGGCTACATGACCTCTGCGGGCAGGCCTTCTGCCGGTTGTGAAATTGATGCATCAACAAAGCAGAGGCAGCATGGCATCAAGAGGCTGACTATGCCGCCACATGCGCTAGCAATTCAGCCACCACAAACTGTGCAGCCAGGGGCAAGTTCCAGCCTATCAGGGAAATATAGAGAAAGCATCACCGTTTCTGAATTCTTGAGTACGATGCCAAGGTTAGTCACTCAACAAACACTTGATATTATCATTTGGTATGAAAAGAAGTTCCCATTTTGATAAATCCCCAAAATGACACGAGTTTCAGCTTTAGCTAATGGAGAAAATGTTTTCCTGGCCACCAAGGCCAGCTCTGCTCCCTCTCTTCCATGCAGTACCTTCTCTGTCACCTACACCTCCCCCTACACACACACACTGACTTCTGGTAGAGAAATCTCACACAGAGATTTCTGAATTGCAATATTCAGGGAGCGAGAGAGTGGTCAGAGCATTGATCTTGAACCTGAGGTGCTCAAAGGGCATGCCAGAGTAAGACGCACGCTCACAATCACAGAGAAAACTGTGCTGATATCCAGGCTCAGAGTCTGTTTTGCCTGCCTATAATGTCTATGTACCATGTACATACCTAGTCAACAGAGGCCAGAAAAACCCATCAGATTCCAGGAAGTAAAGTTACAGATGGTTGTTAGTTGCATGAACATCAGTTACCCTTAATCCCTGAGCCATTTCTGAAGCCTTGAGGGTTATTTTTTTTTTTAAGATTTACTTTTGTTTATCTGAATAGATGTGTATAGATGAACACCTGCAGAGGCCAAAAGAGGGCATTAGGGTTCCCTGGAGTTTTAAACCAAATTCTGGTCCTCTGCAAGAGCAGCAAGTGCTCTTAACCACTGAGCCATCTCTCCAGCCCTTCCTCCCATCCCCAGACATTTTGAGTCCATGGGGTGGGTGATACACTACACTTGAACTTCTCCATAAGATGTTGGTGTAATGTGCACCCACAGAGTACAGTTAGAGTGACACCCCAAACACAGTACTCACCTCAAAGGAAATAAGTTATAGTTTATTCTTGAGCCAAACAGAAGTGAGCATGGCCCAGGAATACAGATCCAGGTCAAGCCAAATACCACTTTCTAATGTGGAAATAGTTTCACGTTGCTTTTAAAGATATAGGACTTAAAAAAAAAATAAAGTCAACATTCACCAGGTGGTGGTGGCACAAGCCTTTAAACCCAGCACTCGGGAGGCAGAAGCAGATGGATCTCTGTGAATTCGAGGTCAGCCTGGCCTACAAAGCAAGTTCCAGGACAGCAAAGTACTGTTACACAGAGACACCTATCTCAAAAAACAAAACAAACAAACAGATAAATAAATAAACAAACAAACAAATAGGTAGAAAGTCATCACTCAGGGTACTTTTCCAGTACATTTGTGGGAACAGCATGTAGGCAGGCTACAGATGCTGTCTGATGATATTCTTAGCTCTGGGATGTGTTGGAAGCTCCTGATCTGCTAAATTAATACATTCCACAAGGCTTTATCTGACCGTCACAAGGATGCTAGTTCTGGCACAGAGGTTAGCAATAAAAGTCTATCAAGGGAACCACAGAAAGCCCAAAATAACCTGACTCTGGATCTGTGCCATTCCAACTCTCTACAACCGCAAACTTTTAATTAGTCGATTGCCCTTGATTCTTTAACACAGGTACATCTTTCTCTGAGAATTCCAGTCCGAAGAAGAAACATCTATCATGAAGACCCTTCTCCTTGGGGATCTGTCTAGCACTTCTGCAGAAATCAACCTGCTAAAGAATTCCCAGTCTGCCTAGGGTCTGCAGGCAGCATAGTTGCCTGCCTGCCTGTCTATTCAAACTACCCTTAGCCTTGAGGACTTAGCCCTCGGACAGTGGACACAGTGATGATGGAATTATAAACTGCAGCCCTTATGCTTCTGCCTACTCACCTGGCATAAGTGAAACCTATTACAGAACTAGTTCTCAACCTTCATAATGCTGCAACTTTTTAATATACCTCCTCAAGTTGTGGTAACCCTCAACAAAAAATTATTTTCATTGCTGCTTCACAACTGTAATTTTGCTACTGTTATGAATTGTAATGTACATATCTGTATTTCTTAATGGTCTTAGGTGACCCCGTGAAAGGGTCATTCACTCTCCCAAAGGGGTCACTACTCAGGGGTTAAGAACCACTGTATTATAGACTACCCCTTTGATACATAAATCATCAGAAGTCCCGCCCTTCAGCTTTCCATCTATCTGTGACCTACTGCATACCTTCCAGGTGAATTTGAATTCCTGTTTTATGCTAACTGATATTGGCTTGCATTGTTCTAGACAACACCTGAAGTCGTGTGTCATGGGGCTTGTGATCCCAGCTGAACATGACAACGTACAGAAACATGACAGTGTGTGCCAAGAGGTTTTCTAGTAAGGATTACTATTGTGGAATATTACTTTAAGGTGGGTTAGATTTGTTTATTCTGTGGAACATTTGTGTAATGATGTAAAGATGTGTTACTTTTGTTCATGTTGCATTTGCTGTGATTCTTTGCCTGTCTGAAACACCTGATGGTCTAATAAAGAGTTGAAATGCCCATAGCAAGGCAGGAGCAAGGATAGGCAGGGCTAGCAGACAGAGAGAATAAATAGGAGAAAGAGCAAGAGAACAAGGAGAGGAGGATGCTAGGGGTCAGTCACCACCAGCCAGTCACAGAGTAATAATGAAAGTAAGATATACAGAAGTAAGAAATGTAAAAATCCCAGAGATTAAAGACAGCTGGAATAAGATAAGAAAAGCTAACTAGAACCTGGTGGTGGTGGCACATGCCTTTAATGCCAGCACTCAGGAGGCAAAGGCAGGCAGATTTCTGTGAGTTTGAGTTTGAGGCCAACCTGGTCTACAAGAGCTAGTTCCAGGACAGGCTCCAAAGCCCCCAAAAGAGACAAAGACCAAAAAAATTTAGAAAATAAAATAAAATAAAAAACATAAAAAATAAGCCAACATTTTGGCACCCAATATGGGGCTAGAATAAAAGGAAAAAAAAACAGGTTGCCTCCCAAAGAAGGATAAGGAAAATACTCGAAGTGCTGGGCTGTGCCCTAGGTTTCTGTAGCAACTATAATATCCAAACTACCAGATGATCTAACATGAAAGCAGCCTTTGAAGGCAGTGACCTGCCTCTTGTACATAGAGTTCAAAAGAATAAGAGAAACTCAGGATACTGGAGTCGCAGGGTGTGCGCAGTCATGGCAGAAAAGGGAAGGGAAATAGAAAGCAGGAGTCTCTATGGCCTGTGTGTGAGCTTCCCCTAGTGTGCAGGTGCATTAGAACCCAGGAGAATTGTCCCTCAGCTCTGGAGTCTGTGTTAAACCAGGTGTGGTGGTGCATGCCTGTAATCCTGGCACTTGGGAGGCAGAGGCTGGAGGATCAGGAGTTCAAGGCCAGCCTTAGCAACATGAAGCCTTATTTAAAAAAAAAAAAAAAAGCAAACACAACTCTAAACGATTCCACGTGGAACAGGTGGACAGAAGATGTAAGAGAAACTAAGGATCATGCCCACCCATGGGCATGACAGTGTGAAAAATAAATCCTTCCTTCCTTACAGTTTTGAATATTTGAATTAAGAATTTTGAATATTCTTCTTTTTCTTTTTGCACTTGATAGTTTTTAGGGGTGCTGCAGTGCATGTATGTAGGTCAGAGGAAAACCTGTGGGACTCAGTTCTCTCCTTTTGCTGTGTGTGTGTGTCCCAGGGATTGGATTCAGACTTGGAGACAAGTGCCTTTACCCACTGAGCCAAATCACCTGTAGGCATTTTGTCACAACAGAAGGTCTAACACATTGACCCTACTCAGAGCCACCGTAGACACTCAGCATGTCTGAGAGGGCAGGAGGTGGCCTTTCCTCTGGCAAATGAAGGAAACGATGGTTCCCTTTCTGGGCTCTATCACTTGCCAGACACTTCCTGAAACTAAACTATGAACTGCATCCCAGCTGTCCATGGGTATTCCAGCAGTGGCAATGATGTTACAAAAGAAGAAAAGCAACACTCATTGGTGAGGATGGGCAGATTGGGATCTTCCAACTGCATGTGGATGTGGCAAGGTGCAGCTGTCCTGGAATATCACTTTAACCATGTAAAGATGTGTTACATTTATTTATACTTTGCGGAATATTCCTTTAACTTTGTAAAGGTGTGTTACTTTTGTTGATGCTGCACTTGTTTAACCATGTAAAGATGTGTTGCTGTTTCACCTGGCCTGCCTAAAGCACCTGGCTGGTCTAATAAAAAGCTGAATGGCCGATAGCTAGGGCAGTAGAAGGATAAGCAGGGCTGGTGGGCAGAAAGAATGAGTAGAAGGGGAAATCTAGGCTGAAGAGAGAAGAGAGAACAAGGTAAAAAAGGAGATGCCCAGGGCCAGTCAGGCAGCTGCCAGTCAGACACAGAGTAGGACATACAGAATAAAAGCCCCCAGGCAAAATGGAGATGAAGAGGTTAAATTAAGTTATAAGAGTTACTGGGACAAGCATAAGATAAGGCTGAGCATTGCCGGGCAGTGGTGGCGCACGCCTTTAATCCCAGCACTCGGGAGGCAGAGGCAGGCGGATCTCTGTGAGTTCGAGACCAGCCTGGTCTAGAAGAGCTAGTTCCAGGACAGGAACCAAAAAAGCTACCGAGAAACCCTGTCTCGAAAATCAAAAAAAAAAAAAAAAAGGCTGAGCATTGACAACTAATAGTAAGTCTCCGGGTCATGATTTGGGAACTGGTTGGCGGTCCAGAGAAAGCCCGTTACATGCAGCTGCTGAGGAAAGTATCATGGCGGCTCTTCAATAAAGCCTACTTGGACGTTCTAAGCCAGCCAGTCCACTGCTAGGTGTCACCTAAAAGAACTGAAAACAGCACCCAAACAAAAACCCAACCGTGAATGTTCATGGCAGCTCTATTCATGCAAGTCCAAGAGTGGCAGTTCTGGAGGCTCGGCAACAGATGCAGGCATGAAACAGGGTTTGTCCCCATGATAGAACTGGATCTGGCCTTTTAATAAAGGCAGGGCTGAGACCTGTTACAACATGACTGACGTTGATAACACGCAAGGAATAAGAAACAAGATGCCAATGCTTCCACCTATATGACATTTCCGAGGCAAGTTTCTAGAGACACAATGGAGGATGCAAGCCTCGAACAACTAGAGGTGAAGGCTGTATGACATCAGGAACATAGTAAATGTCACAGAACTGTTAACTTTACTACAGTTAAGGTGGTCAATTTTATGCAACATATATTTTACCACACGTGATACAGGATTATCCTTCAAGTCAAACTGTTACCAACTTTAGGCCTTCTTCTGGGCCTGCTTGCAAAAGATCATCACAGCTGGGTCTGCTGACTAGAGAGAGAGAAGTGACTGCATGAGGGCCCACATTTATACTTATTATACACACAGTAAATAAATAAATGGGACATTGCCAGCCAGAGGTTAGAATTAAAGAAATAAGCAAGGCTATTAGTCATGAAATTCACGTGATAAAGATAATAGTGGGGATGGCCAGACTCCTTGGGCCACTGGGAAATGGGCTTAGAATCTGGACACAGCAAGGGTGTCAGCAAAGAAGATGTCCAGATGGACAGTGGCATCCAGCTGGAAAGGAAGAACGGAGAGGGTGGGGTTGCCAAGGCTGGGGCCTGACATGCCAAGATGAGGTGTGGAGAAGATGTGGGAAGAGATGAGGGAAGGCAGCAGGTACAGAGACAGGCCAGGGCTACGCTAGCTCCCCCGTCTTTCAGGAGATTTGGCGGTGCAGAGTGAGGTGAAGTGAGTTAAGGAGTCAGTTCTGAATGGCACGCACTCTGCTCGTGTCTACAGATTCTGTGTCTGCTGACCTGGGCTCAAAGGACATCAGAGCAACCGCTGGGATAGCATCAGGCAAAAATATCCAGGAAGGACTGCAGAAGCCAGGAGAACATTCTAATCACATGAGCATCTCTGTTGGGCTCCCATCTCCTCCTCCTGCCCCAGCCCCTTGGGATTGAGGATAGAGAGCAGGAATGGACTCGGGAGCCCTCTGAAGGAACTATGACACAGGGACTCAGATCCTGGGGCTGTGCTGCTGACATTCAGTCCAGTCTGCCAGTGGGGACACTGGGGCTCAAACATGTTAAAGACTTCTTAGAATTCTGTGGGTCTTGAGCAGTGGAACACACAGAGTGGGCCAGGCCCTGTGTACTCTATGTGCAGGATTAAGCTTGGGAAATAGGCATGAGAGGGAATGGTGACAAAGACCTAACCTTTGGGCCCCACTGTCCAAAAGGTGACCCTCGCTGGGCGGTGGTGGCGCACGCCTTTAATCCCAGCCCTCAGGAGGCAGAGGCAGGCAGATCTCCGTGAATTTGAGACCAGCCTGGTCTATAAGAGCTAGTTCCAGGACAGGCTCCAAGGGTACAGAGAAACCCTGTCAAAAAAAAAAAAGTGACTCTCAGCATCAGAGAGCAATTATACCCCAAGCATTTGACATCTCTTCTTCTCTCATCTCCAGTTCCCTCTGTTACTGCTTTTCTCTGAACTAAAACATGCCTTCTTGTGGGAGGAGAGAAGCTCGCTCAACTTCCTAGGCTTAGGAGACTCAGAAAGTTACAAGATCCTCCAAACCCACCCAGACATTGTCTAAGCAATACCAATGGCTGGGGAGAGGAGAATGAACAGTCAAGCTGCCTTCAAGTAGTGTAGAGAGCTCCAGAAATGCAGCCTTTGGGGTCCTCCTCCATTCTAGATGGGCTTTGGGGTGAACCCCTTTCTCCTCCTGCTGTGTTTCCTCAGTTAACTCACTGGTCCACTAAACTAGAGCTGAGTGGAATCGTTCCTTTGGTCAGCTGTCAGCACCCTACCTGGGGTGACTAGACATTTGTCCATGTCTCGCCAGGAAAATCCACACAACGTACCCACAGCCTACTTTCAGCAGACCCACAGTGCCTAGTCCTGGGCTATCATTTCTCCTGAAAGACTTTCTTTTCTGCATAGGCTTCAGGCCCAGTGCATCCTGGGGGATGGGTGTTGTCTCCAGTCAAGGTAGGATTCTAGAAAGCCCAAGTAAAGTCAAGGACCTTGTTCCTAAGGTAGGGTGGGGAGTTCCCAGGGCCCCAGTGTCTCACGCTTCCTGGGCCCCAGCTCCTTAAGGCTGTAGTACCACCCAGTTGGGAATCCCTTGATGCTCAGAGGAGCTTCAGGGCAAGAGTTATCTTCAGTGGCTTCTCCCAGACATTCAACTCCAATGGCCTTGAGGTATTGACAGTACTTCCCAAAGCACAGAACACGGGTAATTTCTGCCTTTCCTGCAAGTCGGGTCCCACGTCTGTGCTTACCTCCCTCGTTCCCACCCCCCACCCCCACCCTGCCCCGCTCCCAGGTGTTCTCTGCAAAGGGCAACAACATTATTTTTGTAAAAGACAAGGTTACTGTGACTCTGAAGGCTTAAACTGAGAATAATGAAACAGCGAAGGTGCCGTAATTAATTAGGGGAAGAATTGGGAGATAAGATGCTTTATCTAACACCTCAGAACATTAAGTAACTTAGATCCATCCTCAAGGCAAAGCCACCCAAGCTGTTTCTCGCTCCCGCAGGGAAGCACATACACACAGCCTTAATCTCATTCTCTGTGTTCTGCCCAGTCCTACCTCTAGATGAAGGAAGTCTCAGCCAGGAGGCCTGGCTCTTACAACCTGCCTTGTTCTCCAGCAGGGTTGGCAGGGCTCTTGGAAGATGTGTGGCTCCCCTAGGACCGCAAACACACTTAGTTTCAGTGTAAGGACTGTGAACAATCATTGACCCACACCTGGTGAGAGGAATCCCCTTTGAGAGAGAAACTGAGCTCAACCTTCAATAGGTCATGGTATTGGCATCTGCATACTTGGGATCTTGAGTTCAAGACTACCCCAGGCTATATAATGAGACTCTGTCTCAAAAAAAAAGTTCATCTCAATTTACCAACCTACCCCAGCATCTGTCCCTGAGGTCCTCCCTCTGAACTACACAGGCCAATGCCCTGAGAAGCGCTTTTATTTTTTCATTCAAGAAAGGAACATGGAAATAGGACTTTGAAGTCCTATTATGAGCCTTATTTATCTTTCCTCAAATTTGAAAGCCAAGGGGAAATTTGACTCTCTTAATTTCTTTTCCTTTTGGGTAAACTACCATTATTAATCCTAGCTTGAAGACAAGTTTAGGAAAATGAGAGAAATATTCGGGGGTGGACAGATTAATCATTCAAAATATTGAGACACATGCTTCCAAATGGGCTGAGCTCACTGGTGGCCAACCAGCTGTCTCACCTGGGATAGATACCCAGATGATTCAAATAGAGAAACAACCTATAAGAATCCATGTCTCCCATAAAGAAAAAGATGGCATCATTCTTGCAGTGACCTCATGTAAGGGAACATAAGGAAGGAGCTGGGGAGGGGACACGCATCACACCACCATGCCTGTGAAGGCTGGCAGAGCAGAAGCTCACCTTCTGTGCAGAAGGAAGTTCAGCCTGAGCCCTCAGAGAGCCATTAGCCACAGTCAGTGGGGAGGCGAGTCCTGGGTATGCCTCACAGCCTTGGGATCCTCCTTCACTGGCTAGGGGCAGCCCCTGTAAGGACTGGTCTCAGCACAAGGCCATGGCAGATTTCAGAGACTGGCAATGAGGGATCTCCGGAAGTTATAGCCCCAGTACTTGGTGGTCCCCAAGGTCCATACTTGTGCCTCTGACAGCATCTGTTTGGGAGCCATAAAAAGAAGCCATGCCTAATAATTGGCAGAGTTGACAGCTCACAAAGAACCGACCATGGAAAGGAAAAGTGCCCTGGGAGAGCAGCTTGACTCTAGGTTTGGAAAACAGACTGAAGAGTCTATGTAAAGTGCAGCGGGGGCTGTGTAGGGGCCAAGGCACAACGGCAAAGGAGGTAGAGTTCAAACCCTGGGAGTCCTCAAAAACACAGATCTATTGCTTCTTGATATTAGCTGAGTTTGGGGGCTACATAAAATGCCAATGCAAACATCAATGGAAAGTTCCGGAAAGCACAGGCTCACAATATAAGAATTTGAACTTTGCAATTTAATTTAAACACATCTTGCAGAAAAAGCCCTGTATCTCCATTTAATTCAAAATGAGAAGCCTAAGAGACAGCTCAGCATTGAAAAGAGCTTGTTGCTCTTATGGAGAACCCAGGTTTGGTTCCCAGCACCTACATTGGGTGACTCACAACCACCTTATAACTCCAACTCTGTGGATCTGATGCCCTCTTCTGGCCACGACAGGTACTGCACTCACCTATGCAAACCCACACATAGACATATATGTGCATTTAAAAGATGGAGATAGAGACAGAGACCCACACTGGAGCACCGGACTGAGCTCCCAAGGTCCTAATGAGGAGAAGAAGGAGGGAGAACATGTACAACGAAGTCAGGACCACGAGGGGTGCACCCACCCACTGAGACAGTCGGACCGATCTATGGGGAGCTCACCAAGGCCAGCTGGACTGTGACTGAAAAAGCATGGGATAAAACCAGACTCCCTGAACATGGTGGACAATGAGAGCTGACAAGAGGCCAAGGACAATGGCACGGGGTGTTGATCCTACTTCAGGTTCTGGCTTTGTGGGAGCCTAGACAGTTTGGATGTTCAACTTCCTAGATCTGGATGGAGGGAGGAGGACCTTGGACTTTCCACAGGGCAGGGAACCCTGACTGCTCCTGGGACTGGAGAGGGAGGAGAAGAGGAGTGGGGGGAGGGGGGAGGGGCGGGAGGAGGGGGAGGGAAATGGGAGGCAGGGAGGAGGCGGAAAATTTTTTTTTCAATAAAAAGAAAAAGATAAAAATAAAATGTTTTGAAGGCAGAAGGAGGACACAGCATCCTGGGAAGGTCCAAGATTAATCACTCTTTACTAAATCCCTTTACTAACAAGCTATTGTGTGAATGCATCTGCCACTCTTCTGTTTTCACCAGAGGAAAGAAGTAACCATGTGACCCAAAACCAAGAAAGAGAGACCACAAAGCCAATGTGCCCACAGGATCCAGATGTTAAGGTTATCTGACAGACTTTATTTTTTAAAAAGCTATTTTCAACAAGTTTATGATGATAGAGAAAGATGGATATTAGATATGATAATAAAGATGATTTTAACATAGCTCATAATCTACCAAAATATTAACTAAATGGATGTTCTCCGATGGAAAAGATAATGTTTGAATTAGGAGCTCATTAGCTGGAGTTGCCAGCAAGTTTAACATGCAGAATACAAAATCTGCACTGATTATATTCAATAGGAAACTGCTGTAGGAATTCCTACAGCCACTATCCTTTAAGTTACCAGCCCACTTGATTGGCACACTATATATCCCAATGTAAAGCGTGCTTCCGGCCTTTCTTCTGCCTGCAGGATTTGGCTTCTGTTCCCCTTTCGAACAGAGGACTGTAATCTGTGAGTCTACTCCTAAATAAATAACCCTCTATGATACTCAATTCTGAGCTAGTGTGGGATTTCTTTTAAGCGTTCTTCATCTGGTGCCCACGTGGATCCGGACTCCACACCTACCAGGTGGACTGGCTTAAAGGCCTAACTGGTCCACAGCCCAGAAAGTCTCCCACCCCTGCCCACTTGGTTTGCTTTTACCTAAGCAGTTTTTCATACAAGCCCTGTCACAGTGGAGTTAACTGCATGCAGTGACTTGGAAATTTCCCAAGCTAGCGCACATCCCCTCCCCGACTGCCAGGTTCCCTGCCGCATGGTGACTTATACAGCTTCTAGTTTGTGCTCCCTGCCCTTAAGCTCTGGGCTTCTTGCTCCCTGTATGGAATTGATTTAATTGCTTTTAATTTGTCAAGCAAAGCATATTTCTCAGTATTTAACCAGCACCTAGGTGGAAAAAAAAAAAGCGGCTCAGAACTGTTATTGGCACCAGGTTGCAAAGCTAGTCACCACTCTGCAACCACGACACCTGCTGGACAATAAAGATTATTACACCTAAAACAATTTACCAGACCTCATAACAGGTACTTAATAAATCAATATAAAACGGCAAGCAACATTACCATGGAAAATTTTAGTAACGTTTTTGCTAATACTATGGAGTGTATTCTACAAGGCTTATATGGTTATTGTGATACATCCATTTATTGGATATTGGGACTCAGTTTTTTTCTTCATATTATATCTTTAAGAAAATGGTTTGATAATAGAGCCAAGAATGAGGCACTTTTAGAAATAATACAGTCTTTACAGACTAATAATGAACAGCTAGCTGACAGGATTATTACCATCAAAAATCAAAAGTTACCTAAAATATTAATACTATTGAAAAGGGTAACATTACTTTGCTATTCTCATGGTACTAAGGGATTTTAAAGAACTTCTTAATATAGTTACTGATTCACAATATGCAGAAAGAGGTATCTTGCATATTGAAACTGCTGAATTTATACCAGATGATACAGAATTGACTTCCATTATTCATGCAGGTTCAAGATATAAACAGGAATAGGCTTTGTCCCATATACATAACACACATTCAATCACATATGGGTCTGCCAGGTCCTCTAGCACAAGATAATGCAGAAATTGATTGATTACTAATTGCAAGTGTGTTGAAGGCCTCAGAATCCCATAAGAAACATCATGTCAATAGCAAAGATTTCATGACAACAAGTTAAAGAGACTATAAAGAGATGTCCTACTTGCGCCTTCTATAACCAAACACCACTACCTGCAGGAACTAACCAAAAGGGTACTCACAGGAATGAGATCTGGCAGATGGATGTGTTCCACTTTGCAGAATTTGGTAAATTAAAATATGTACACCACACCATTGACACTTCCTCAGGTTTTCAATGGGCAACTGCTTTGAGCTCAGAAAAAGCTGATTCAGTAATCACACATTTATTAGAAGTTATGGCCATCATGGGTACACCTGCACAGATGAAAACAGATAATGATCCAGCATATGTCTCTAAGAAAATGAAATGATTTTTTGCCTATTATAATATTAAGCATATTACAGATATACCACACAATCCTACAGGTCAGGCAGTTATAGAAAGATCAAACTGAACTGTAAAGGATATGTTAAACAAACAGAAAGAGATGGAAAATACCCCCAGAAATAGATTATATAATGCTTTATTGACCTTGAATTTTCTTAATGCCAATGAGAAAGGAACAACAGCAACAGAGAAACACTGAATAATAGAAAAGTCTTCTGAATTAAATCAGCTGGTGTGGTTCAAGGATGTGTTGATCTCACAATGGAAGCCAGGAGATAGCCTACTTTGGGGAAGGGGTTTTTCTCTTGTTTCAATAGGAGAAGAAAAGTTATGGATACCAACAAAATTAATAAAGATTTGGTTTGAAAAAAGAGAAATGTCTTGAGAAAGAGAAATAATGGCTCATCCACAGAGGTGACAACCAATCATATGGTAAAGAAACCTCATAAGGGTTGGGGCAGCGTTCTGTTCTTGTCTTTGCAGGAAAATACTCATCTTCAAAAAGTCAAGAGACCCTGGACATCTAGATGTCTAAAGAAGAAAAGATAATTATCCAGATAGGATCCCCAAGCAAAGAGAATTATCACTTGTGAGGACATGTCATCTAAGGGTAAGAATATCTGAATACTAAATAAAATAATAATCATGACTCACTTAAAAACCAAAGCTGGCTTTAGAGTTGGACATTGGCTCTGTTCTTCTCTAAATCCAAGCATGTTGTTAAAATAAAAATGTGGAGTTTCTGTCTCATGTCAGGATCCATAGTATAGGACAGAAAAAAATTGGAAAAAAAATTTACTTTTCTTCATACCTATTTTTGTCTCTATCATACCTTTCATTGCATATATATGTCTGTATAAATAATGTTTAAGTTTTCCACAATGTGAAGTTTCCAGGAGAAGATGGAGCCCCACAAAAACTCACCTGGTTGGTATGTGTCATGATACTTATAGGGCTACTATAAGACCTGTTTTTGGGTACCAACTGCTCAAGATGGTTCCAACTCGGGTAGCTGAAATGGTGCGTTTTTTTAATAGCATTCTGGCCAGAACTCCAAATAGGAGCCTCAGAAAATCCCTACCAAATACTCAGAGACTATTTGCAATTACATCAGACAGTAATCTTGGAACTTAATCATCAACTTACTTTCACAGGATCCCATAGAAAGAACATCACCCCCATGACAGCTGGAAGTAATTCTAGAAGACAACGTCCCCTCTCCCAACAAAGTTTGTCCTCAGGGTTAGGAACATCATTTAGGAGTTGATTATAATTGTGGTAGGATGGAGGGGAAAATATTATGGAAGCTCAGGGATCTTTTTAAAAAAAAGGAAATTGGATGGGATAATAGAGTAGTGTGAGCTTACTCACACTAATAATAATACTGAATAATAGAGTGAATACTTGTGAGCTATTATTTATAGGCAATTTACATTGGTATGGATTCTTATATATTGATACAAATTTAAATTATATTGAATATGTTCCTATTTTTGCCTACAATATTTGTATACCTAGGCAAAGTTATTTTGTCGTATTGTGTGCATGCAAGCTTCTACTGCTACTTAAGATATTTTGCATATTGATACAATTTTAGGATATATTTATCATATTACAATATACACTTCTACCTTTGATCAAGATACTTATACATTGTTTACATTTTGAGTCATTGTCGTCATTTGTTACACAGTTGTTTAAAGATTGTTTAATATTCTAATATGAAGTCTTAGTCTTTACATTATAAAGGTATTAAGATTTATTGGTCAATAGTCATTCATGTTTGTCATACTTATAGACTAATCAGGTTCTTTAGAAACATAGAGATTGTATTCTGCATAGATAGGTAATCTTCAACCACTTCAAAGAGCTGTAGAATAGACATTTAAACAACTTAGGGTTCTGTTGAAGTGAGACACGATTGCTCCTGGCAGCACCTATCTATTCCTGAGAGAATGTTGAGCACTGAAGACACTCCACTTGGAGCTTGTTTTCTTCTTGGAAAAACTGGCCTTTGGGCAAGGAACTGCCCATGCACCAACCACTGACAAAGTGTATGATGTCTGGACAAGACAAGCAGGATACAAGAAAAAAAGACTGTCAAATCTTGCCAAGACAGAGTAAGACAGTTTTGAAAAATTTCCTGCCTCTGAGAATGGTCTATCAGTTACTCTCAGCCTTAGGGAAAGTTGGTTGTTCCAACATTGCAAATGAGACTTTGGGTGATTACCCAGGTAGCCAGTTGTCTCTGTCATTTGTTGCACATTTTGGAAGTTGCTTGATTGCACTTCCTGCTTACTCAAGTAATATTATTTCCCTTCTTGGATCTTCATTGGGGTTGAAGACTAGATAGTTGTAGTTACTTTCCTCTCATGACTTGGCCAAGTTATTTATAATATAAGACTTAAACTCCTTAGAATAGGATAATTATTGAAACATTTATCATATGTTTTTTGCTTGATATTGTTTATGCTGTTGTAATTCTAATTTTTATACATGTTGTAATTCTAATTTTTATACATGATACTAGTTTTTTTTGTTTTGTTTTGTTTTTTGGTTTTTCGAGACAGGGTTTCTCTGTGGCTTTGGAGCCTGTCCTGGAAATGATACTAGTTTTTATTGTATATAATTTTGTAATAGGCTTAGAACTTTCTTATTTAAACAAAAGAGGGAGGTGCTATAGGAATTCCTATAGCCAGTAGCCTTTAAGTTACCCACCCACTTGGGCATGGCCTCTTATACTATATATGCCAATGTAAAGTGTGTGTCCAGCCTCTCTTCTGGCTGTGGGATTCGGTTGCTGTTCCCCATTTGAGCAGAGGACTGTAATCTGTGAGTCTACCCCTAAATAAATAACCTTCCATTATACTCAATTCTGAGCTAGTGTGGGATTTCTTTGAAGTGTCCATCTTCAGGAAACATTCAAACTGAGGCATGGAAATGAAAAATAATAGGAAAAGCATATTTCAAAATTGGAGCATATGCAATAGGGACTTAGAATTGCTAATAGAATGTAAAAGCATTAAGCCTAGGTTCCTAGGTTCGAACTCCAAAAGGAAGAAGGGATTAAATATGTGGTACATAGTCAAAGTGTCTAATGCCTCTAATAACAAACAAACAAAAAACCACGGTCAGAAGAAAAGGAGAAAAAGAGTGGAACAGAGCAAAAGTTTAAGAAGAGGTGGTGGGGTGTTTCTATGGCTGATGAAAGACACACATCCGGAGAGAAGAAGCAGAACAAAAACAACCACAGTAACACCGATAAAAACCAGAGAGACAGACACACGGAAGAAACCTGACAACCAGCTAAGTGCTGTGATCCAATTCATATCTGAAACATCCCCAACAGGTCCAGGGGTGGACTCAGTCCCAACTGCATGGAAAACCTCCTTTTGCCCAGACAGCCAAGCTTCTTCCCCTTGTCACTCAACAGAAGGAAGATGGGCCATGAGGGAGGATGCTGAAAAGATGTCACCCGTTCTCTGTGGCACCTGTCACCACTCCTCCTGTGTTGTCAGGGCTCCATACATCATGATCCAAAGCCCTGGCTGTCCTGTGTGTGAAGACCTCCATGCCTGCAGAGACCATTGTCTCAGAGGTACTCTGCAACCCACTGCGCCCTAGCAAGGAGGCTGGTTCAGAGATGAAGGAAATCCCCTCTCAAGTCTTAGGGTTTGGGAAAGCTGTACATTCCTATTGTCGTAAAAAAATTCTCCCAGGTGACTCTGAGGAACAATGCAGGCATAATTATGGCTGTGTTTTTAAGGTGCTGAGAGCCCCGGAATTCCCACCAGGAAAAGAACGTTCACCATGGTATGAAGAAGAGCTCTCCGATTCCTTCAGTGGTAACAGTGGTTTGGGTGACCAAAAGACCAAAACCTTTGTGTAGATTTCAGTAGATTCATATAAACTAGAAAGACCATGAGGGGAGCATAAAAATGGAGAGATTAAGAGTTATTAACAAAGATGCTTAGACCAGACTCAGAGCAGGTGCTCAGAATAAGTGATGTTGGTAGGGGCCACAAATTCCCTTCAGACATACAAGAACTTTGCTAGAAGTTTTTCAAGTGAGTTGGGCATGGTGGTGCAAGTCTGTGATCCCAGCACTCAGGAGACTGAGCCTGGAGCATCACGAGTTTGAGGCCAGCCTAGATTACATAGCAAGAGCTATCTTAAAATACATACATGTAATCTGAGATTATAACTCAGTCAGTAGAAAGCATGCCTAGGATGCACAACACTGTCTTCTATTTTCAGTATCCCATAAGCAGTACAACACATATCTGTAATCCCAGCACTCCAGAAGTAGAAGCAAGAAAATCAGATGTTCAAGGTCATTCTTGGCTATACAGGGCATTTAAGGCTATCCTGAGATATAGTAAAATGTTATCTTAAAAAAAAGTTTTAGATGTTCCCTAAACCATAAAAACTGATCTAAAACCTCTACGGAAGAGTGTGACTTCTATTGAGTAGGAAACTTGACCTTCAAATCCCGCATGGCCAGTACCAAACACAAGCAAGGTTGCTATGCTGGACGCTCATGTGATCAAATGATCTCTGTTTTTATCAATGCCAAGACAGTTCTGCAGTCTGGTGGAATGCAGTCATTTTCCCAGGGAACTGTGCAAAAGTAGCCTGTGTTCTAGACAGACCACAAAACTGAGAGAATGCAGTCTGGCGAGTTCACAGAGCTTTCAGATATCCTGTACCCCACGAGCTAGCTTACATCTGGGACACATCTGCACTCTTATTTCTCATGCAGACTCAAAAACCTCTTCCTAATGCACAGTACACCCAGAGCCTTCCTGGGAGCTCAGGAAAAGGAGTGGGAAAGCTGGGTTCTTGGCACGGTATCAGACTCTTGGTGAAGTCTTTTGTACACTTTGACAAGCCTTCTGGACTATTGAGAATGACATCACCTGGCCACTTTTAATCTGGAAGCCTCGGGGGAGTGGGGGGCAGAAATATGCCCTGCACATGTGGTAGGTGATGAGGCCAGGATAGAGTGTTTCTCCCTGACCGTGCTGGAGTCGGAATTTGGGATGTCTTCAACACTGCCTGGGGTTCTGCTGAGAGTGATTTCATATGTTTCATTAAATACTCTGGAGATGCCCGAACCCAGATATAAACTTCATTCAAGGTCACTTTTGTAACACAGGGAGAAAAGTGTAGAAACCACAGCTGCTCTGAGCCTTTTCTATCTGATGCTGCAGCTCCCAAACAGCCAAGAAACAAGAATGCCCAGCACACAGCTATGCTAACCAATAAACTCCTCGTTTTCCTTTCAAGAAGCTGTTGTTGCTGGATACTACTGTATCCTCTTGCTGAGCCACTGTCCAGACCTTCTCTCTGTGCGTGGAAATACGTGTTTGTCTGTTATTATATAAATTCGGTATCTCTTGGTCTGCGGCTTCACATTTTTGCTCTTTCTTCCTCCTTCCGAGAAGAACTCCCCATGCCAATGTGTAGAGGGTGGATACTAAGAACTACAACTGCATAGTCATGGTTACTTTTCTTTTGATTTTTACACAATTATTTTACTTTCCAAAGGCAATGTCAAGTAGATCTCCAAAAATCCACAGGGGTCTGACCTGACTGCCTGGTAAAATAGCTCCTAAGCCTGGGGTAAGCAGCTTAACATTTGTATTTCTCAGTTTCCTGACTTGTAATACAATAACTGGCCATCCACCCACTGCCTACGCCCCAGCAGCAAGGGGGATGAGAACAAGAAACAGATCCAGTGTGTGGCCACACTGGGAAAGCACAGCACAGAATGCCAACGTTAGGGGATTAGTCACCAGAGAGCACTGAGAAAAGCAAAGCAGCTGGCCCCAGCACAGCTGGGCTGGGCAGAGCCAGGCTGTGGCCAGCCTGCTCCTGCCACTGTTTAGAAGCCAGGCTACTGCCTCCTCTTCGGCATTGTTTAACAGCTCCAACCCTCCTCGACTGCAAAATGAGCTGGCCTAGGCTTAGCCAGGCATACAAATTGCTGTGTTTCCTTAATAGATTCTGAGCATGTGCACTGGCATTAATTTAAAGCCATTCATTGCGCTTCTTATCAGGGTAAAGGATATTGGAGCATTTTACTGTTATCTTGAAGTTAATTTGAGGACTTTAAATATTTAAGTGTTTGATAACGTATAACCTGGGAGGGTGAAATACCGTGAGCGCCTCAGACTGTATGTATTTATCTCTGGGTTAGCGACGAGATTCCCTCCACTTCCCCAAACAACACTGACTTGCAAAGAAGTCCTTTTAAAATTCATCTCCAGGCTATTGATTCTTTCGGAATGAAGACGCTCTATCAAGAGGCAAAGAAATTACTTCTTGAATAGTTTCCTGTTCTACGGACTGAGTGGGTTGGAGCAGTGATGTTTGCAAGTGTTCAAGGATACAGGTGGTGAGATGAGCTGTGAGCATCCTAGAAGCAGCTCTCTGGTCTCTCTCTCTCTCTTTTTTTTTCTTTTGAGAGCCCTCATCCCGCCACAATCTGCCCTAGCAGCAAAGTGTGGCAGGGAGTTGGCCTTCCTATTAAAAGTCACATGCTTTTTGTGTCATTTCTAAAGTCAGTAAGAGCTTTCACGAAGCACCCCTCCTTCCTCACCCAAATGCCCTTAATACTACTCAACTTTCTTTCCCAAATAACGAATGATAGAATGAATGACTCAGAAGGGCTGTCGGTGACAGTCACATGGTTTGGAGCAGGGTACATATACAGCTGGATCCAGATGGAAGGATCAGGCTTCAAGGTGAATTGTGGGTTTTAAAGGAGTGTGTACACAGACCAAGGCAAGCAGAGTCCTGGGTTGTTAAGCAATCCCTATGCTTGCCTGCCTCAATAGAGCTTTCTAGAAAGGAACTGTTCACTCATGCTCCATGCCAGCTCTCCCCTCTCACCCAATACTTGGCTTTGGGCCAGGAGCTCCTTAACTGAATGTAGGACTTTTTGGAAGCATCCACTTCAGACCTCAGTTAACAGTTAATAAGGCATAAGAACACCAAACCCAGCTCTAAGCAGAGAGGTGAATGTCTTGCACTACTGAAAAGAATCTGCTATGCGCATCTTGTACACATGACCTCAGGGGGACTAAGATAAAGAAGAATAAAATCTACACCTACGGCATCAGCCTGGAGGACATTCCTAACGGGATTAAGGCCATGGAGAACTCCGAGAAAGTTCCAGAGTATACAACTAGAACATGGCATTAGGAGACCTCAGCATCTACAGATGTGCAATGGAGAAGCAGAGACGAAAACTACAGAACACACACCTTAGGGGATTCCCGAGAACTGAAATAATTTCAGGGCAACTGGATCCTTGAGTGTGCGCTGGGGTCTGTGATGTGCAATCCACAATTCTAAAATACGAACAGGTCTTGTCTGGGGCAGGGCACATGCACAGGCCGCACGGTGACAGATGGTGACTCTGTGGATGACAGCTAAGACATTCGACATTGTTTGGTTGAAAGTGAGCCAGCTGGATGCCTTTAAACTGAAGCAGAGCAGTGATGTAACCCAGCTGTGCTCCAAGAAGAATATCACGGGCACAGAGTGGAGAAGAGTCGAGAAGCAAAATCGAGAAACAGATAACCAAGTAGACACATGAACCGAGCCAACAATGGCCTGTGGCTTCTGTCTCTAGCAGCCTTCAAATGCACTGTGATTTCCAGTCCGGAAGGATTTGAGATGGGGTGGAGCAGGGGAGAGCAAGGTCCACTGGGCTCAAAGGAAAATAACTCTGAAAGACCAACTAAAATAAAAGGCAAATGAAGAATGGGAAAATACACCTTTCTCCTGGGAAACCATCATCTGTCACAAAACCATTGTGATTTGAACTTTATTGCCTTTGTTATTCTGTTTGTGTTTAGTTAATCACTCAGTTTGATTTCAGAGTAGCTTTAAGTGCTGGCAGCATAAGAATACTGTGCCTTGTTTTCAAATAGGTGATACCCAGCACAAGCTGATGACGCCCTTTAAAGCTCTGCCAAGAACGCCTATCCCCGGCTCCACCTGCGTGTCTTATGGACTTCTGGGACACGTCACACCCAAGCCTGAATGGATGTCCTTCTTGAATCTGTTCCTCCCACAGGTTCATAGCCAAATAGCAACGCCAGCATTTCCATCACTGGGCCAAAAACTATGGAATTATCTGTCTCTTCTCTTTCTTTCTCACCCCATTTCCAGTCAGCTGAGCCTCTTAGACTTCCTGCTGCACCTTCATGCACAACCCCCACACACAGTTCAGCATCTCCATTATGGATACCTGGGGTCACGCTACCCGTATCTCTCCTGGATTATTATAATAATCTTTCCCCACCCTTCCCCTTCCCTCTTGATATGGACTGAGTGTGACCCATCAAGGGCTGTGCATTATGAGCCCGGTCGTCATCTGACTATGTTGAGAGGTAATGAACTTTTAAGAGGTAGGGTCTAGTGAGTGGTCTTTCTGTCATTAGAGATATCTCCTCAGAGGAGATTAATGGAGTTCTCATGGAACCCCACCAATTCCCCTGACACACACTGTCTCAATCCGGCTTCCTATCTGCCGTGCGATCATACACCCCCACCATAAGTCAACCACCCAGAGTCGATGACAGCTAGCATCATGCTTTTGGAGCCCTAGAACTGTAAGTTAAGCAGGTTTTTTTCTTTATAAAGTTTCCAGCCTTTGGCATCTCATTACAGTAAGGAAAAATACATTGATATGCTACAGTCTCTTCTAAGCATTGCAAACATGTAAGTTAGAGCAAGTCCCTTTCTACCCCAAACACTTTCCTTCTGCACAAAGGAAAAATCAGATTCTTACACTTGCCTATAGGACCTACTCGCTCTGTCCCTGGGATGCTCTTGCTTTTCATTTGAGCTATTCTATTTTTTATTGCATTATATAAAATCCACTGTCTTAATTGATTTTAAGTGCACAGTTCAGTAGTGTCAAGGATATTCACATTGTTGATAAACAGATCTCTAGAGTGGTTGTCATCTCTCATATCTGAAACCTGGGCTGGGGAGATGGCTTAGCAGGCATTCGTTGCCAACCTGACAGACTTGAGTTTGATCTCTGGGGCATACATGAAGAGGAGAACAAACCGCCACAAGGTATCCTGTGACCTACACAGAGAGAGAGACAGAGAGCAGGGAGACAGGGAGAGAAGCATGTGTGTACACACTCCAAGTAAACTTTATTATCACATGTGCAATAAAAGGAAACCGGAAACTCTGTTGCCATGAAACTTCTCTCCCTTCCCCCACCTCCTCAGCATGGAGCAAGCCCCATACCGCTTACCTCGCTAGGAATCTCACTGCCTACACAAGTGGAACCACACAACCCTTGATCTTTTGAAGCTGGCTTCTTTCACTTAGCCCCAGGCTGCCTTTTAAAATTCAGCAGCTACTCTCCCCCTTGCTCAGCTTACTCCAGTCATGTGGTCCTTCTGCCTGTCCTTAGGCCATCTAGAATACACCTTCTGTGTCCATCCATGGGATGCTCAAATCCATCCACGCCACAGAAACGACAAGCAGCTCTCTCCCTGGCTGTGCATTTGATAATGTGAAGTGGGGGGGGGGGGGGGGGGGCGCAGCTAGAAATGAGCCTCAGTGGTCATGTTTACATCACAGACAGGAATCAGAAAGTTCTGCACACAAATCCTAGGGAGCCTGCTGCTCCTCTGCCCCGCATCAGTGGCCCTGTGTTTTCCTCTTACCACTTTGATTCCTGATGTCTGAAACACAGCCTGCTAGCAATGCCCTTCTGGCTCATACTGTCTATAGTAGCAATCCCTACATGCTCTCTTCTGCTTCCCGTCACTGCTGCCTGACAAACTATGCACGTAACACCTCTCTGCTTATAATCCGTGTTTCCCTTCCAGAACGTCAACTCCATAAAAGCAAGAGCTTTGTTTAATGGACTTCTTCTCTTGCGTCAGGAACAGTACCTGGCCTGCATATATATGTGTGTGTGTATATATATATATAATATATATATATATATTAGGCCATTCTATGCCTTGATTCGATTTTCCAGTGATTATTTAATGCAGTGAAATGTATCACATAAAATAATGAGCTAAATAGATAGCAACTACACACAACAAAGCTAAGCATTAAAGAGTAAACTATTAAACATCATAAAATAATGTATATAACATAAATAGGTATATACATATATATTTACAAAACTGTCTCAC
This sequence comes from Chionomys nivalis, assembly GCF_950005125.1. Lineage (NCBI taxonomy): Eukaryota > Metazoa > Chordata > Mammalia > Rodentia > Cricetidae > Chionomys > Chionomys nivalis. The sequence continues at coordinate 62,437,784 of NC_080093.1, read as the reverse complement.
AGAGTATAGAATGTAGCATTAGTCCCTTTTCTGTAGCTGTGATAAAAGGCCATGACTAGATACAACTTAAAGAAGCTGGCTGATGGCATTTTTCTGATACTGGAAAGCAGAGAGAGTGAACTGGAAATGGGATGGCACTATGAACTCTCAAGCCCCACCCTCTGTGATGTACTTCCTCCAGCAAGGCTCCATGTACTAACGATTGCACACCATCTCCCAACAGAGCCGCCAATTGGGATGAGACTATGGGAACATACAGAGCCCCTAGCTGGGAATGAGCCTGGGGGACCATTTCTCATCCAGACCACCATTAAATGTTCACAATTTAATTTCATATCCTTTCTCAATGTGATGTTCAAACAGTGAACATGCAGTCCTTTAGGTTTCTTGTATTTCCAATATGTAAAATCCAAAACTGAAAACACATAAGTTTGAGAGCTCCATGAAGGGAAACAGCTGTAGTCACCGGGACAGCCCTGGTGTCTAGAAACTTCCTACTAAACATTAGGACTTTGGAGATGCCTTGGAGCAGAGGAGTTCAAGTGTCAGCTAGACCAATCCTGAGGTCAGAAGGAACAGGTGAGGGTAAGCACTGTCGCGTGGTACTGTTCTGTGCAATTTCCTAGGAGACTACAGTCTTTCATCTTGGAGGGCAACTTCCTAACACACAGGCTGTGAAAGGGAAGTGAAACAATAGGATGTTCGCGCGCGCGCGTGTGTGTGTGTATGTGTGTGTGTGTGTGTGTGTAAAACACTCCTTCCTACAGGGTAGAAGTCAGGAAGCAAACCTTTCATAATAACTTCAGGAAGTCCCCAATAATGGACCAGATTCCCTAGGTCCCTCCATTCCCCAAAGTAATAAAGACTGCTGAGAGTCACTCTCAGAAGAGCCAAGCTACAAAGAAGCTCAGGCCAGACAAGCAGCCTGGAAGAAACAAAGACCAGCTAAACCGCCTGGAAGAGGGTCAGACCAACTGAGTCCCTGGGAAAGAGCAATTTCTGGCCTATCGTAAGGCGGTGTGCAGTGTGCTCCACGTTTCCAGATTCTGTGAGCTGTAACCAGTGCTGGGTGGGCTGTCTTGGGGTGATTTCTGCTCATCCACAGCCCTTTAATTAGCTTCAAAGAAACTCATTGGTTCACCAAATTGTACTTGAGTGATAGCCATACTTTGGTCTGCCACAGACTCTCCCTATCTGGATTGAGTCAGTGTGTGTGTGTGTGTGTGTGTATGTGTGTGTGTGTGTGTTGCCTCTCCTCAGAGAAAGTCTGTAATACAACAAAGTCTAGAGATCCTAGGGGCCTGGAGGGAAATGGAAAGGGAGGGGGAGGGGTGCCATCATACCTGCAGATGATGAACACTTAGCGGCTATATGGAGGGATGTGGGCACCTGAACAGTGGGAGAAAGAAGACATAGCATCAGCACACACTGTAGACAGTACTGGAAGCTGAAGCATAAAACCAACAAAGAGCTGTGGCCTTGGAAAGAGAAGCAAAGGGCTTCCTTTGAAGAGAGCAGTGCTTGGACCCCTGCCGTGCCCGAAAGTAAAGAGCCTGCTGTGTGTGTGGCTCAGCTGCCCTCCCACCAGTGGGCTCTTCCTCACCAGACTCCTTGCTTGCACTTGGCACCAACAAAGTGGCCATCATACTGAATTTCAATTTAGGGTATAAGACCATTGGGGGGGGGGGGGGGGCGGGGATGAGTGTCTACCATCCATTTAACAGGGTCTGGAACTGTCTAGGAGACAAGCCTGCAGGCATACCTGGGAGGGGTTGTTTAGCCCCAGGGAATTCCTGGGGAGATTATCTTCACCATGTTAATGAGGTCTGAAGAGCCATCCTGAGAGTGGGCAGTACCATTCCCTAGGCTGGGATCCTGGATTCTGTATCTGGAGAAAGAGAGCTGGGCAGCAGCAGGCATTCATCACTCTCTACCTCTTGATATACAGATGTGATGTGAGCAGCTCCTTCAGGCTCCTGCTGCCTTGACTTCCCCACCACGATGCACCCTTGATCTAGGAGCAGAAATAATCTTTTCTCGCTGAAGTTGTTTGATGGGGGTTCTATGATAGCCACTGATAAAGAAGCTAAGGTAATAGTTAACTCAGAACCAGCTCTCTTATCAGCTAAGTGAGTCTAGGGTGAGCTGCACACAGAAGGGAAATGGAGACAGTGATGCTCCTCTTCTTGAGGAATCAAACTGCTTCTTCATGTCCTGAGTCCCTGATGGTCCCTTATTACACACTCCATTATCCACACATTCAATTAGGAGACATTTATCTTCTATTTTAAGGAATCGTGACAACTCATTATAGGAAAGAAAAACAAATAAGACTAGGCACACTCAATGATGTGTTTTTCCCAATTAGATGGTGATGTTGGCAGATAAACTTTAAAAAAAAAAAAAAAAAAAAAAAAAGGACTTTCATCTGACCTGGGTTTTCCCAATCTTTGAACACTAGATACTAAGAAAAAAAAAAAAGGATGGAACATGAAAGAAAATAGTATACATTACCAAGATCTTAGTTTCCCCAAGCTAATAATTTTAGCCACAGTCACTTGATAAAAATAAAGAATTTAGGTCTGGGGAGATGGCTCAGTGGGCAAACACTGACTATGGAAACGGGAAGGCTTGAATTCAGATCCCCAGGGCCCATGTAAAGCCAGACCTGAGCGCACGACTCTATGAATGCGAGCACTCCTACAGTGAGCTGGGAGTCCGAGACAAAGTCCCAGAGCTCGCAGACCACAGCCTGACAGAGGCAGCAGCAAGCAGAAGAGGCCTATCCCAAACAGGAGAGCCAGCATTTCAGAATGTTCTCTGACACTCACAGGGACGAGGAGTAAGCAAGCATCCCCACCACCGCCACAAATACACACAACACATACCTAAAAATATTTTTTAATTTAAAAAGAAAATTCTTTTCTATTATGTCTGATGATGATCTTTCTAGGAAAGAATTATGGACATGACAAGGAAGGTCTTGGGGTTCGTACAGTGAGGCTGCTCCCCTTACTCACCAACCAAAAAACTTAAAGCGAGGCCTGTGACCTCTCTGCTACACATTTTCCCCTCTGCAAAATGAAATAATATTCACCTCACAAGCTGTCATGAAGGTTAATTGTGTACTTTATGAAACTGTTATGACAAATTCTACTAAAAGCAATTATGACTTCTGTTTATTTTGTTAAATAAGAGTTTGGGATATGGATATGTTATTAAAAATAATTGTGTCCTTTAAGCTTGTTGTAACTACCAATTATGTATGTTTTCACACAACTCCTGCTAAATAGCCTTTTACTAACGAATGAATCATATTTATGTTTCCAAATGGTCTCAGCCAACCATTATCTTTTCTGCTTCTGACGTTTGTCTTGTAAGTTCCCACATCTGTCATGGGAATATTCCCTACCTGACTGGAGGATTTACCATACACGTGGCCAATTTTCAGATATTTTATATTCTTTGGGGCAAAGAACACATAAAGAGAAAGACACGAGTCTATCAAGTGAAAGCGTAGGACTCTATTTATGAGCCTAAGATCTCTATGGGTTATTTGGTGGTTGATTGAATGTGTAAAAGCTGGCTGACAGGGTTGGATTCCAGAGACAGGTGTTCATTTTTACCCTGGGCAAGGGATTCCCATTTCTTCAATTCCGTTTTGAGTTGGAGCAGCTCAGTGGTGACGAAACTGGTGACGAACAGAATGAAGACACTGCAGAAGGAGCCAGGCATCAATTAATAAAGACTGACCGCTGTGACCAGGTTCTGGGACCCCAGCAGCTGATCACTGCTCTGTTTCGAGGGAATCAGATTTGGGATCCACCAGTGCACTCCACAAGCGCCCAGAAGCCACGTGAAATCTGATGCAGCGGTGCACATCTGTAATTCTAGCAGCTATATGGCAGTACGGAAGCAGGAGATAGAATGGGCTTCAGAAGATAAGCAAGATTTCCCTTTGAGGAGAACAGTACTTCTGACTAGGCCTTGCTGTACCTTGAAGGCAACCAGCACCCAGGATAGAGCCTGCATGTGGCTCAGCTTCCCCTCCCACCAGTGTGCTTGTCTTCACGGATTCCCTGCTTACCCTTAGCACTGACAAAATGACTGTCATGTTGAATCCCAGTTTAGAGTACAAGACCACGAGGATGGTTAATGCTGACTCTCAACTAGACAGAAGCTGGGATCACCTAGGAGTTCCCATGCACACCTGGGAGGGATTAGTCCCCTCTTGCCTTCTCTTCTCACATCTCCTTTCTGCCCTTAGAGGCTTTTCTAAAGATTATTTTCATTTCTGTGTGTGAGTGTTTTGCTTGCATGTATGTGCACTGAGCACATGCCTGGTGCCTGAAGAGACCAGAAGAGGATATTGAATCCCCAAGAACTGAAGCTACCAAAGGTTATAAGCCTTCCTGTGGGTGCTGATAATGGAATCCAGGGCCTTTGCCCAAACAGCAAGTGCTATTCAAGTCTGAGCCATCTCTCCAGCCACTATCTCCACAAGTTTCACCTTCCAATATTCCAAAAACTTTAAGGATAGAGGGGGAAACATAGGGGACACTGGCATAGTACACAGTCCTGAAGAATCTTGCCTTTCCCCCATCAGCGTGTTTAAACCATTGCGCTAGCTGGTCTTATGTCAATTCGACACAAGTTATAGTCACCTGAAAGGAGAGAACCTCGGCTGACAAAATGCTTCTGTAATATCTGGCTGAAGGCAGGCCTGTAGCACATCTTCTTAACTAGTTAATAAGGAGGACCCAGCCTTCTGTGGTGCCATCCCTGGGCTGATGGTCCTGGGTTCTATAAGAAAGCAGGATGAGCAAGCCATGAAGAGCAAGTCAGCAAGTAGCATCCCTCCATGGTCTCTGCATCAGTTCCTGCCTGGTTTGAGTTCCTGCCCTGACTTCCTTCAATGACGGACAGTGAGGCAGAAGTGTGAGCCAATTAAAACCTGTCCTCCCCAGTGTTTCATCACAACAGTAGAAAAGAACTAAGACAATAGTCATCTCACTTGGCTTCAGAGTTGATCCCTCTTCCTACACAGGTCTCAGAGCCACTGAAAGACTGGAGAGCATTGTGTGTAGAGACATTTAGATGATGCGTACTGCGGTAAAAGGTCCAACTCCACAAAGTGACCCTCTTGTCCTTAGTATTTTATGCTAAATGAAGGTAAGAATTAAAATTCAACTCTTTCTACCACTGCTTTCTTTAATGAGAAAAGCAAAATTGAATTAGAAGTAGATTAAATAACTCATTCAATCTTGCTCAAGGTAAAGCCAAAAGAAGGCATTCGCTAAAAGAGAAGATACATGTTGAACCACTTAAAGGACTTAAGACTCAAGTCTTTTAGCAGTCAGTGGCACAGGGTCTCGAGCAGACCAGAAGTTTCCAATGCTATGAACTTCCTTTTGTTTCCTGTGTCAATCTCAACATTCACAAGATCACGGGATTTGAGACAATAAGGAAAGTCCACCAGGCCAAGACAGTTCAGTTGGTGAAGTGCTTGCTTTGCAAACATGAGGGCGTGTGTGACTTTCAGTCCCAGTAAGTAATTGTGTAAAAAGCAGAGCATGCTAGCAATGCACTCTGAAACCCAATGCTAGGGAGATGGAGCCGGCTGGATCTCTGCAACTCACAGCCAGCCATCCTAGCCAAGGAAATGCTGAGTTCCAGGTTCAGAGAAAAAGACTGTCTCAAAATGAAATATCTGAATGGCACCTGAGGAGCCACACTGAAGCCTGTCTTCTGACCTCCTTATGCATAGGCACACACATGCGTGAACCCCCAAACCTACAAAGGCAACCTCCATTCACACATATACACACACACTATCAATAGATTCCCAAACTTTAACATGCATGAACTCCAAATACATACTTCCCAGGCTGCTTCTCCACAGAGCCTCATTCTTAGGTCTGGAGCAGCCAGGAAATACCCAAGTCTACATAATGAGCAAGCCCCATACCTGCTGGAAGGGACCTATAGGGAAAGCCACCAGTTTCTGAATAACAAGATGCAGCCTTTGGAGGCATCCATGACTTAGGAACATTCCACACCTATGATCAATTTATAAAGCAAACAAGCCTAAGAAGAAGAGAGATTCCATGGCTCCAGTCCTTCCTGCATTCCACCCATATTTAGCATCTCTTTGCGACATACTGGCATTGGTGTGCTAGATCATAGCCATCTATTCGTTTCATCCGCACACGTGACATTCTCTGACAGTGCTTCGGGACAGAGCTGGACTGAGTTTTAGTGGACTGAAAGGCTTCGCTCTGTTTTGCCTTTGAGTCCAGTATCCTCTCAGTGGCTTGGGATGTCTGAGCAGGTCTGAGAAAGAAAGAGACCTGGAAGCTATAAAACACATTACAAAACAGTGGAGCTGGGGGCTTTGGAAGAAGTTGTATCTATAAGGTCAGAGGTCAAAAGTAGGTATATCTCCTGCTTAGTACCAGAAAGACCTCCCAAGTATATACTATCAGCCATTACCATAAACATTAAACCAACCACACAAGTCATAACTGTAGAGAGATCTCTTTGAAATCCACTGAATTTAACAAATCCTATAGTTGACTTTGTTCATCATTTCTTTGAATTTCTTGAGAGTTCACCATGCCAGCAAATGACCAGAGACATGACATTAGTGGATGCATTCCGATCAGGAATCCAGAGGGACTTGCCTGCCAATCTTTCCCTGTCCTAAACTGATTGTTGGGGTGCCCAAGGCTATAGGTTCCCAATCACCAGCCTTTAGATTTCTTTCCCACTGTGACTCCTGTGGTTGACACTTCGTAAATGAAAAGTATGTCTACATGGGATGGTTGTAATGTCGTATCAAAGGAAGGGCATGTAGGTTTGAAAAGTCCATCAAAGATGCCCTTGTCTGAAGTGTTGCTGGTGTTCTTGACAAAAGATCAGAACAGCCGTGAAATTAGCACTGTGTCTAACATCTTGAAATGAAGACTCTCGGGCACGGAACCAGCTTCCCCATAGCTGCTCTTTTATGTTCAATATACTCCCTCCTCAACAAGGAATCCCGACTGGTCTTTATGAATTCAGTACTGCCTTGATCTAGGGCTCCGTGAGTTCCCTTAAAGGAGCAGCAATCATTCCTTAAACAATGCACCGAGAGATCACAGATCCATGCAGGGCTTCACTAAAACCAGTGTGGACTCCTGGGGTTATGAAATATCCTTTTTATAACTCCCACTAACAATCCTCTGCTTGGATGACATTGTCCCCACCACTCGGCTGGATTTGCTGTAAGGAAAGCTTCTGGAATCATACATACAACTGATCAGCATGCTGACAGGTATCCTAATTTACTTTCCATTGCTGTGATAAGGATCAGGACCAAAAGCAACCTGGGAAAGAAAGGACTTAGTTGGCTTATACATGCTGACCACTATCCACCATCGAGGGAAGCCACGGCAGAATCTCAAGGAGGACAGGAACCTAGAGGCAGGAATTGAAGCATAGACCATGGAGGGCTGCTGCTTACTGCTTGCTCCTCAGGCTCGCACTTCTCTGCCTTTCTTCTTCCTTCTAGGACCACCTTCCCAAGATGGCACTGCCCACAGGGAGTGAGCCCTCCCACATTAATTGTCAATAAAGAAAATGCCCCTACAGACTTGACTACAGGCCAGTCTGATGAAGAGATTTTTCTCAGTTTGAGGTTCCTTCTTCCAAGATGACTCCAGTTTGTGGAAAGTTGACAAAAAAAAAAAAGCCAACCAGTACAGTTGGGTTTTAGTTTTTGGTCTTTTTTAAATGTGTTCTGGCACCAGCAGGTATTATACTCACAAGCACAGAGAAGTGGGGTTTCCTGGACTTCTTTTTAGTTGTGAGATATGGGTCAATTGATGATGACTGTTTCCTGGCAGAAGAGACAATCCAGATCACTGATTTCAAGGAGGTGGAAGCAAAAATTTACCTAAGAAAAGTGTAAGTGACAAGTATGATGGTTATTGCACACACGAGAGAGAGGGGGAGGAAGAGAGAGAGAGAGAGAGAGAGAGAGAGAGAGAGAGAGAGAGAGAGAGAGAGAGAGAGACTTCCTAACAACTCTACTAAGGAAGAAGGTGAAAAGGGCATATTTTCCCTACAAGAAATGACTCCTGATGCAGGGTGGGGGTTGCTTACTTGCCTAAAACGTAAGCTCTGCTAGCACAAGAGATGAACCAAAGATGCTAAAAATGTTTCTCATTAGATGACCAAGATGACGAGCCTCCAGATGTGAAATGTTTTCCCTGTATATCTTCAAGGACTGCCAGATGTTGCACAGCTGCATCATCTCCTTTGGTGACCAGGACCAGCCTTCCATGGCCAACATTCATGGTCACTTTTCTCAGCATTAACACACATTCTTCTTCAAAATCTACCTACTGAATAAGCTGGAACTGTTTTGGTAAGCCCGCAAGTAATTAAACACACATAACCCTTCCCTCTAGCAACTCAGTACGGTCCAGGAATTCATCAGAAGTTCTCCACCATAAGACCAGGTTTGCAAGAAACAGTGAAATGTTAGAGGTCTCCCCAAAACTCACCAATGTTCAATAAACCAAACACTTAGTCTGTGAAACTCTGTGCAGCCATCAAAATGAGACAGACATTGGTTTGTTCTATCAGCAGACAGGCATGCTTCAGTGTTGTTCAATTAATAAGAGACCACCATCAATAATATATGAACTGTTTTGTTTAAAAAATTAAGAACAAATGTTAGTGTGTGTTAGAATACATCAGTTTCTGTGCTGAATAAAGTCATGGAAGCTTGCAGAAGGATCACCTCCAGAGGATGGTGCTGGCAGGAAGAGAGGGCTATAAAGGATGATTTTGGTTTTTTATTAGTATGAACTAACATGTAACTTGTAAATTCCTACTCTTCAGAAATCCAGACTGCTCCAGGCCAGGTCATTTCACACTGTGCTCAGTAGCCTAGCTTCTGTCTGAAAGAGCCCAGGGTGGAGTGGTCATTAACCAATGTGCTAAGAATAGTCCTGGGACCTAAAATAGCCCTCGGCAAGCTTGCTAGCATTGGGGAGGCCAGGGTCCATCAGCTCAGATCCTGCCCTTCAGACAAGAATGCTACAGCCCAGAAAGGAGACAGCAGAATCTACACGGTGAGAATGCCCTGCTAGAACCAGTTTCTGTCTCGTTCCTAGGACACCAACACCATATGTCAACCCACATCAGTGATGGAGCACTGCCCGGTAGCCCGGCCTCCCGTCTTGGATAGAACCGAGATCCACCACTGGCCAATTTCACCATCCATGACCTGCCTCCGCTCTAGGATTTATTACAAAGGACGCTGCCCAAGCGGCATATGAAAATCATTGGGCAAACTGCAAACACCCTGGCCCGGACTCAGCCCGGCTCTCCCTTCAGTGAGGCCCAAATCACCTTGTATTTTCCAACATCCCAATCTTGGTCAGAAGAATTTCAAGCCAGTTAGATTTGGACAGCTAGAGATAAAAGTAATTTCCATTACATAATGCCATCTTTCACTCTCCACTCCCAAGTCCTGGCTCCCCTTCCACTTGACTGAGCTACTGACTGGCACCTGAACGCTGCATTTAACTAAACTCAACAAGGGCCAGAAGGCAGAGGATTTGGCTTGCAATTCCAAGCCACCCACCAACCTTTCCCTGACACCACTTATTATATTTTAGTGTCAGAATCAATTGAATGGTGGGTTTGGAAGAGAACAACTGAATACATTTATGCTCTGGGAAAAAGACAGCTTCAGCCATTGTCATCCATCACTGCAAGATACAAGGGGGAAATGCCTTCAAGAGGCTCATTTTTTTTTTCAACTGCAATATGCCAGCCGAGCACATAAGGATTCCATAGCATGTAGAGATTTATCCTCACAAAGCAGTGTCTGAGCCAAAGGAGACCGTAAATCTCAGCAAAATCACCTTCTGCTGTAGGGAAGGAGATGGGGCCATTTGTCCTCCAGGTACAAACCACGTAAGGGTTAGAATGCCCCCTGGTGGTAGCTGCTTTTATCTGCCCTGTGTAATGGCATACACTCGCTCCCCAGGAAGACCAAGGCACTGCCCATCCACACTCAGGGTACGCGACTGCTGGGCAGCCTGAGGAAGTCCAGAAGTCTACAAAAGTACCTGCGTATGGTCCTGAAGAAGAGACTCTGAGATGGAAATCAAGGCAACTGGCGTCCAAAAGCCAGGTGAGAGTGACAGGTATGTTCAGACCTTGTTCCTTTGTGTCGTATTGAGAATTGACACCTGGCAGGTGAGAGAAGAGAATGTGCAAAGTTCTCACAGCTTCCTCTCCAGATCTGCTGAGAAAACATGGTCAAGAAATCATCCAAGGCAAACACAAACACACAAAGAAGTAAAAGGAGCTGTGGCTTAGCCACTTGATGGTCAAACGACAGAGTTATTTAGAGTCTACAATTTGCCAATAAGTTCACTAAACTATGAGATGGTGCTCTGGTTATATTTGGGTTTTGTTTTGGATTGTTTTTTTTTGTTTGTTTGTTTGGGTTTTGTTTTGGATTGGCCTTTTGTTGTTTGTTTGTTTGTTTGGGGTTTTGTTTTCTTGTCAACTAATCACAAGATAGATTTATCTGAGACAAGGGAAATAAAACTGAAAAAAAATACCTCCATAAGATTGGCAGTAGGGCATTTTCTTAATTAGAGATTGATGTAGGAGGGCCTAGATCATTGTGGGTGGTGCCAACCGTGGGCAGTTGGTCCCAGCGTATACAAGGAAGCAGGCTGGGAAGCAAGTCAATAAACAGCATTCCTCCTGCCCTGGGTGATAAACTACAAGCTGTAAGAAAAAATAAACCCTTTTCTCTCCAAGTTACTTTGGGTTACGGTGTTTATCACAGCAATATAAAAAAGAACTAAGATGCATGAGGGTATGGCTGTGATAAAATATCCAGCAAGAGACAATGTAAGGGAAGAAAGGCTAATTCTAGATTATAGTTTAAGAGGACCATTCTCCTCCAGTGGGGAAGGCATGGGGACAAGAGCAGAAGACCAGCTGGTTACATTGTATCTACAGTTAGAGAGTATAGTGTATCTACAGATAGAGCCCCAGGAATTGGGGCTAGGCTACAAAGCCTCCAGCGAGACTTTACCTCCTAAAGGTTCCACAAGCTTCTCACACATGGTCACTAGCTGGGAACCGAGTTTTCAAACGCACCAGCCTGTGAGGGACATTTCACATTCCAGCCATAATGGGGTTGGTGGAAACCCATCTTAGGAAGTCAGTATTCAAAACAAACAAGACGACACAGAGAAGGGCTCACTGCAGAGTCTCTTAGAGAGTGAACAGTCCCTAGGACGGCACTGCACTGAAAGCTGAATGCAGACATGAACGTTATTTTATGGTCTTGATGTCGCTCAGTGAGATTGGAAGTTCTCATTTTATAATCACATTCATGTCATCAAGCTCTCGTCCTCTTTCCTCTAGGAAATCCAATAATACAGAGGACCCAGCATAAGCCATCACCATGTCCCTTATTTTTCCTTTTCCAAACTTCATGTCTTAGTTACTTTATTGCTGTGAAAAGACACCATGATTAAGGCAGCCCTTACAAAAGAAAGCATTTAAATGGGGGCTTGTTCACAGTTTCAGAGGATTAGAACATGATGTCATGGTGGGAAGCAGACAGGTATGAGAGCTTTAAATCCTGATCCTAGTCAGCAGGCAGAGAGAGAGAGAGAGAGAGAGAGAGAGAGAGAGAGAGAGACTGGGCCTAGAGTAAGATTTTGAAATCTCAAAACCCACCCCCAGGGCCACACATCTTCCAACAAGGCCACACCTCCTAATCTTCCTGTTCCATCAACAGGGGACCAAACGTTCAAATATGTAAGCCTATGGGGGCATTCTCATTTAAACCACCTCATGCTCCACGGACTCATGCATCTGAATCTAAAATTAACAGACTTAGAAAAGTCTTTTGGGCAATCTCTTGTAGGTTTCCAGTCAGAGAACTCCTATTTTCACTAACATTACTTGCTCAAAACATCCCAAAGCGCTTCATAGGATCTAGGGAATCAGGCATGTGAATATCAATTTTAAGAGGCAGTCAATGTTTATATGATTATATGAGTCATCAAGTTAAGCACGGAGATTCCACATGTAAAAGGTATTCCAGTGTCACATTAAGTGTACTGATGGTTTATATGTTGGGGGATAGTAGTTACACAGTCCTACCCAGCAACTAATTGCAAAGACGCATACAAACACATGCAATCCATTGGCACATCATACCAATGTCAATACCCTGTAGCGACATTATACTAAAGTAAGACAAGATGTTCCCCTTAGGGGTCCTGAATAGTATGTGGGACTTACTAATATGGATTTTATAATCAATGATAAACTTGGAATTCTATCAAAATAGAAAATTAAAACAACAGCATACCAATAAATTTGTCAAAACTATGACAATTTATAAATAAAATAATTATTATCCTTTGAAGTAGTAAAATATTAAGAGGATGCTGTGAACATAAATTACAGTGATTTATATTACATTTTACATTCAAGTACAGAGTTTTCCCCAATCATCCTCTTTATTTAGGTTTTAGAATATTTGTATTTTAACCTTGAAATGAAGACAAATCACATAGTAGATGCTGTGCTATGGTTGAATTAGCTGTATTTCTTTGTTCTTACTGGTGATGGAGAAAAGAGGTATGAACAAACTATCTAGGCTTTTTTGTGCCCTCTCCATAACTTTCCTTGAATCTTAACCATAAAGTCTAGAAACCACTGACAGGATCTAGTTCAGGCTCATGTCCCTAAGGTGACCCTAGCCGTAGAGCATGTGTCTAAGGAAATCTCTAGAGCTGAGTCTACTATTTACTCTGAAGCATACCTGAAGGAATACCCTACTTGGATGTCTGGCAGCTGCAGAGGCTGCTGGCCTAATGGTATGTTCATTCTCTGATTTCTCTCTGCCTGGGCGCCGCTAAGGCCCCGCTCACCCCTCTTTGTTCTCTAAAATGCCTAATCCACTAGCTGGAAAAGGCAGTACACATCTTTAATCATAGCACTTAGGAAGCTGAGTCAGGAGGATTGCTGTGAGTTTGAGACCAGACTGGGCTACTGGGCTATGCAGTAATTACCGGGAAAGCCAGAGCTATATAGTGAACACACACACCTACTCCTTGCAGATCCCATTTGGTTTCCACAGACTCCTCACTGGAACCATTATGTTAACACTGTCTTTGATGTTTCTTAGTTGATCACTGACAGCACAACAAAGAATAATGTATCTTCAACTGATGAACTGATGGCATCTTCCATCAAATGACACATAACGAATGTGACCTTACTTAGCACTCTTTGCCTCACATAGCCTGCTTTCCTCCTGGCTTCAAACAGGATGGCTCTTAGCTTCCCTCTGGAAATTTGGTGTGGCTCTGGGATTGACCTCAGTCAAGCATCAACAGAAACAATACGCTCTGCAGAAGAACAACCTTCAATGCCTGTGAGATGCATCCTTCCATGCACTTAGAGCTGTTGTGACCAGTTGTGCTGGGACCTGTGCCAGCCCACATCACAAAGAGAAAAATGCATGCATAAGAGCCCTCGAACTGACAATGAATACGAAGCAGGAACTATAAATGAATGGCATTATTAGGGATGCTGTGCTGATGGCTCAGAGCTTGAGGGCACTTGCTGCACAAGTATGAGGACCTGAGTGCAGATCCCAGCTCCCATATAACAAACTGAGCATGGTCTTGTGTGCATCTGTAATATTAACTCTGGGAGCAGAGACAAGGGGATTGCTAGGACTTATTGGCTGCCAGCCTAGCCAAAAACATAAGATCCTGGCTCAGGGAGAAAGACATTGCCTCAAAAGAATAATGTGGAGAGTGGTAGAAGACCCTCAATGCCTGTGGCCTTTGTTAGAGTTCACAGTTGTGTACACTCGACACATCTATTACACACACACACATGTGCATGTGCACACACACGGTATTGTTTCTAAAGAATGTAAAAGAAGAGAAACTATTATCACTCTGAAACACTAAGATTGAGGACATGTTGTTACTGAAGCACACAGCTGACTTATCCTTTCTAATGAAGGGATGGCCAAGGAAAGGCATGTTCCATTAGCTAACCAGCTCATATTTCCCATGATAACCTGATAACCATGCTCAGCAAAAACACTGACCACTGAGTGGGTGAATACTGAATCCCTGTCCCCAGGGGAAATAGAAAGTCAGGTTCTTACAAACTCAAGGTCAAAGCACTTCAACCGAGAAGCACATAACCTTGCTTTCTGTGTTCATTGAAAGACGCCGCGCCTAATACTCGCTTTTCACTTGTTAACGTGACGTTCTGTCAGCAGCACTGCAAGTCAGACAAAGCAGGGCTTCGTTTTCATCACCCGACCAGCACATAAGCTTGCCTTACATATGTTTCTGCCCAAAGACTCCTTAGTTAATATATTTTTCACTTGTAATGTGAAACACAGCCAACGGTAATGAACCAAGCCAGATCAGAGCTTTGTCTCATCAATATGGCTTTTCTGCGAAGGCGCCCATAGTTTTCTTCTGGGTCATTCTAAACTGCAAAACTATCAAAAAAATTACCTGAAACATTATGGCACAAATTACACTGCACATGAGGGGCACTCATTCACCACAACAGGAGAGATGAGCACCAGCTGTCAACCTTGGCTGGGACCAAGCACGCTGGCTGACCTCACCAGGACACATAGTGCACATGAGTCTCCATGAATTACAAGGTTAGCTCAGAAGCGCTGATGTGGGCTTACAAACAGATCTTAGCGAGGAGGCGAGTTTCCATATGCTGAGCCTAGGGAGATATTGTTGCTCCAGAAGTTTAGAGAGTAAGACATCTGGAGCCCCAGCATCACAACAGTCCCAGAGGACTTGTGCTGGGAACGTTCAGTGGGTTCAGCTTGCTTGGGATGCTCAAGGAGGCCTTGGTTCACTCCCTAGCCCTCCTCCCTGTGAATTTTCAGTCTGAATAGCCAAAGGCTAAATAAACAACATTCATGGCCCCACAAAGAAGCCATCTGCATTGTTCCAGATACTGCTCCTTGTCTATTACTAAAGGTGAAGAACAACTGTGTTTTAACACCCTGTGTCTAGTGGCCGTGTGTCTACCTGAGTTGATGGCCCTGTCCTTTGCTGCCATGCACAAAGAAAGAAAGAAAAAAACTGCCCTTGTTGAATCAGTACAAATCAATGCCACGTGACTTAATATCCCTTGTAAACACACATAAAATTCCTATGCTATATATTGTATCTAGTAGCTGTCTTCAATAAAAGATCTTGGGTAATTATTTGAGTTGTGCCCTGAACATTCCCAGGGAATACTCTAGATATGTGTAAGAAGCACTAGCAACATAGTTACTCAGCCTTGCACTTGCTCAGGAGTGGACCAGGTGACCCTGCCACTTCCAGCTAAACAATTGATACTACTTGTTGCGAAAGATTAAACTGAGGTTTTGAGATGAATATTAGATTTTGGAAAACATGTATATATGCTGCCACAGGCTGGACAGCCTTCCGCTCACTGTTAAATACTTTCTGATGTAGTCGGCGCTGAATAGAACCAGTATTTACTTTATCATTTTTAATGAAGCATGTCAACATTTGTAAGTGGCACCTTGCTTAGAAAATGGTTGCTTTCCAATTGGCTAGTGTAGTGTTACAAAAATCTTCTGTGGGTAAAAAGATTCTGATGCAGAAAAACGGATTTTAATATAAGCAAGGATGGAAGGTTCGTCGACACCCCAGAGTCCACACTGTCACTAACTTTTGGGAAGTTGGTACTATCTCACTGAGCAAAGAATAAAAGAAGAGCAGTGGCAAGCGTTGGGGCAGTAATCTTTCTCCAGATGTGACGTCAAACTTCCCCCATTTGCTTCAGCAAGACATCACAGCCTGCTGCAGGAAGCAGCAGATAGGAGAACAAAGAAAGCTCTCCTGTTAACCCAGACACTCTGTGGATTTTCAGACTGGCACAGCAATGCTGGTCTTATTGCTACCTTCTCTTGGAAAACAGCTTATTTTGATGAATGTGTTCTGTTAATATGCTAAGCACTGGTCTGTTGCTGTTATTTCAAATGAGTCGATGGTCTCAGCTTCTCAGTTCAAGCATCTCAGTGCATCTCGGCAGAGGTAGCTCGATGCACACAAGGTCTTGGGGCTCTTGATAACTTCAGTGTTTGAAAACTGCCGCTCATGTTACCGCCTACTTAATTAACACTATTGTCTTTGCCATGCATGCACCCTGTTCTTGCATAGGTTCTAGAAGATTGCAGACCAGAGAAAGGAGAGCAGGAAGGAATAGACAGAGAATGGGAGACTGAAAATTAACACCCATTTTCTTCCCTAACAAACAAATGACATGCAATTCCTGTCTTTTCGCTTTATAAGACTATGAGTTTCCCAAGCATGGTGTTTTTAAGCCAGAGTTCCCAAACAGAAAGTAAGCAAGCTTTAGGGCTGCTGAGCACCCTGCTCAGCTTCTGTTTGACAGCACTGCCTGGGCTGCGAAGCATGGGAATTTGCAAGGTTCTGTTTCTCCTGCACCATCAGCGTGGCCTGGCATGGCTGTGACTTCAGCTGCTGCTATTCTTCCACTTTAATTAGAAATCTTTATGGGTTTGCCTTCATCATTATCACTGTACTTTCTCGTGAGCTATTTGGTTTGTTATATAATGAGACAATCTATTAGCATCTGTGACATTTTGGGTCTATAATTTTCCACTGCCCAGATTTAGCACTGTGCATCGCGGAATAGGAACCCTTCAGATTCCCGTTGCTAAGATTTGTGAGACACCATTACAGGTAATTATACAATGATAAATACTTATTATTATTTAGTTGTTACATAAATAATGGCCTCAGAATTTCTTTGAACAGTGAGATTGTGTGTGTGTGTGTGTGTGTGTGTGTGTGTGTGTGTGTGTGTGTGTGTGGTTCAAAATGTTTCTTAAGACGGGAAAGTGACTCTTCTTGTAACTCTGTCACGGAAGAGTCTGAGGCAGGAGGATGATGAGTTTAGGGTCTGCCTAAGTTACATAGTAAGACTTTGACAGATAGGAGTGGGGGCGACATTTGTCTCTCCGACCACTGGTGTCAGAGTGGCCAGAAGCACATGCTCAAAATTCCAAAATTATCTACTAGTGGTTGAAATTGAAATTATCATCTGCCAGTGGTTGAGATTGAAGTTATCTGCCAGTGGTTTCACGGGCCCAGCCATTTCACAGGCTAACTTCCTTTCCAGCGTGGAAGCCATCCTCCCTTCCCAACACTAAATGGCTCCTTATAAGTGTCACCATCAGCAAGACTGGCCCCTGTATCTTCTTCACCAGCACAATCTTTCTACAGAGTTCATCCTAACTCCTGGACAAGCTTCAAACCAGGAGTGTCTTTGCAACATGGCATTGTCATTGACAAAGCTTATGCTAGAAAAAAATCTTTTCATATTTTAAGTCAATTTACTATTTTGTGTTTGGTTGATTTCATAGCTTTCCTGGGTCACAAGCTGTTGGACACACCTGCAACCCTCCTGCATACCCAACCTCGTAGCTCTCACCCCAAGAAGTTCTAATTGCTCATGGGATATTCCCTGCTCTGTTCCCCTCTAGGTTGCCCCTCTGGCACATAGTAGGTGCTTACACACCATCTCTCTTCCCTGTCCCTCAAAAGCTATGCTTCTCCGCTCACCTCTGCCCTGGGTCCAGGAGGCCACCTTAGTAACTTAGGAACCATCACAGTAACTTAGCCTGCATCTGACTTTGTCTGCGAAGCAGCAATGAAAGAAAATGAAATACAAGTCATAGCCTCATACCATATGTATAATTTAAAACATTCTCATAATCATATTTTTAAGAGTAAAAAGAAATAGGTGAATGTAATGTTAGCAATATGTTTTATTTAACCCAATATATCTAAAATATTACAAAATCAATGTGTAATCAATATTTTAAAAGTGCATAATTAGTAAATTATTTTTACAGTCCTTTTTCACTAAATTCTCACAACCCAATGTGTAGGCTGCTCTCAGAGGGCATTTTGGTTTAAACTTGCCACATTGCATATGCCTTGAAATCATAGAAGGCAAGTGCTCAAACTAGGCACCTTGAATCCAGAGGCCAGAGGCAGGGAGAGAGTAAGGCGAGAGTAGGCTCCGTCTCAGCCCCAGCCTTATGAATCACTGACAGCTTCACAGTGTTGTTCCAGAAGCCTTCTGAACGCCAGGTCCAGTGAATCTGGCTCCTATCACAGAATATTCGTTTAACTATGTAAAGGTGTGTTACATTTGTTTATGTTGTGGAATATTCCTTTAACTATGTAAAGGTGTGTTACATTTGTTTATGTTGTGGAATAGTACTTTAACTGTGTAAAGGTGTGTTACATTTGTTTATGTTGTGGAATATTCCTTTAACTATGTAAAGGTGTGTTACATTTGTTTATGTTGTGGAATAGTACTTTAACTGTGTAAAGGTGTGTTACATTTGTTTATGTTGTGGAATAGTACTTTAACTGTGTAAAGGTGTGTTACATTTGTTTATGTTGTGGAATAGTACTTTAACTGTGTAAAGGTGTGTTACATTTGTTCATGTTACATTTATTTAATGGGCTGCTTTGCCTGCCTAAGGTACGTGATTGGTCAAGATTAAAAAAAAAACCTGAACAGCCAATAGCTAGGCAGTAAAGGAATAGGCAGTGCCCACACCACTGTGGGCAGCTTGCATCTGCCGGTAATTCCAGTTTCAAGGGATCTGACATCCTCCTCTTCTAACCTTCCCAGGCACCCACACCAATATGCACAGACACACATGCATGCACATAATTAAGGATTAAAAACAGCTGGGCATAGTGCTGTACACCTTTGATTACAACACTTGGGACGAAGAGGCAATCAATGTTTCTCATTTCAAAGGCACCCTACAGAACTACAGAACTCTACATAGTGAGTTTCAAGCCACCCCAGGATACACAAGAGGATCCTATCTCAAAAGACCAAATAAGGAAATTTAATTAATAAATAAATATCTATTATCTAGACTTTCGTATATAAGATTAACCTGACTGGCTGTGTTGGTTAGCCTGCTATTTTCCTACTGAATTCTTCTCTGTGTGCAAATCCTTCAATTGACAGAGGTGGATTAAGACTAATATTAATGCATTCGATGGCTTCTCCTTGAATCTCTTATTGATTCTGCGGTATGAAAACTGACGTGTGCTACCGATGACTAAACATTAATCACAGTGCCTGGCTGCATTATGAAAGGCAGGCCCTGACATTGTAAATTATCTTCTTTGTCTCCTGTGATGCTTTCTGGTCTGAATTCCATCCCACCCAATGCCAAGCTGTCTGTCTTGCATTTCATCTTTCTTGTTATTTTATTTTACAAGACCTCTCTTTACATATCTCTAATATAAAGCACAATGTTGATTTTTTTCCTTTAGTTAAAAAAAAACATAAAAAATGTTTCTTTCAATAGTGAGATCTTGTGTTTATCAATACACTTTTCAGGCTTGAAACCCAAGTTGACCTTGAACCTCTATCTTCATGTTCTGGCCTCTCCAGTGCTGGGATTAAAAGCAAGGCATATGTCACATATCCAGTTAGTCAGCATATTTCATCTCTTTTCTGGCACACAATGGCATTCATATTATATTACACACAGAGATGCCCAGACATAGATGTATGTGCATACTGAAGCAGACAAAAGTCTTTCCACGTTTTGGAATTTCACTTAACTTCTTGTTATTTAGTCTGTGTTTTAGAGTTTAGGAAGTCTTGAATTTCTGTGCAAAAGAGTTTTTATACTTTTATAATATTTTTAAGATTTTAATCTTGTGGATTTTATCTCTTGACCTCCTACCATGAAATATTATTTGCAACTTTTTTTCTTTATACTCCCATTCTCCATAGCTTCTAATTTAGAATAAAAATTTTATTCCCAGACAATATCAACAAAGGAACCCATGAGCTCATTCTGGTCTCCGTCAGCTCCTTCCATTTTTGACAGTTGTGCAACTGTCAGTGTGGCAACAGCCACTGTGCGTTGTATTTTCCCTCATGACCATTGCTTATCAATATCAGTTCTTCTGTCATTTTCTCTCTTATTATTTTATTTTGCTTTGCTTTATTTTTACTTTGATACAAGGTCTTCTGTAGCCCAGGATGGCTTCATACTTCCTATGTAGTCAAAGATGACCTTGAATTTCCGATTCTCCTGCCTCCACCTCACAGGTGCTGGGATCAAAGGTCTGTACCACCACACCTGGTTTGTGCAGGGATAGGGATCAAACCCTGGAAGTTTTGCATGCTAAGCACATACTCCACTAAGCTGTGGTCCTAACTGTCTCTATCTACACAAGGCTCAGGCTAACCACACTTCATAGTTTCTGCATATTCGTTGACATTTCACCTGTACCTTTATCCTCAAAGGAGAGGTTGACTAGAAATAAGCTCTTGGCTCATATTTTCCTCCCATGAGTACCATAAATATACATTCATTCATCTTTTAGTGTGATTTGTTGCTGCTGAAATGTTTCAGCACTTCTTTCCTGGCAATGACTTGACTTTTTTTTTATTCAAATGCCTGAAGACCATTTTTCTTTTCCAAATGACATTTCTTAAAACTCTCAAGGTTCTCATTAGAGCATGACTGTGGTCTATACATACAACATTTCCTCTTTCATTGTGTACTTTCCAGGAACTTTATGTCAAGGAAGGAAATTTTATAGAATGTGAATATATATTACAAGAGTTCTTTGCAAGGATGCTTGAACTCTCTGAAGTCAGGTAACAATATGGAGACAAAGAGGATGTGGGCAAATTTTTTCTTTTTTCTTTTCTTTTCTTTTTTTTCTTTTTTCTTCTTTCTTTCTTTCTTTCTTTCTTTTTGCCATGTTTTAAGCCACTTGGTTTTTCACTTACACAAACCCATACATTCTGTTATGGCTGGTTGTGGAAGTGACTCCCAGCCTAGTTTTGAAGCTCATATGATTCTCTGTCTTCTGCATGAGTGCTCCAATCTTCTACATTTTCATCTCTGCTCCTACTAATCCATCTGTCTGTGACATCCCTTCAATAGCCACATTCTCATTTCTTGAAATCTCAAATAGCACCTGATCTATAAAGAATTCCTCCAAAGAATTGAGCTATGGGGAATCTACTCAACAATGTATTTTTAAAGATTGATTAATTGGTTGATTGATTGACAGAGTGATTTATCCAATATTTCTGTATGTGTACCATCAGCATCAGCAGGTGCACACAGAGGCCAGAACAGGGCATCATATCCCAGGTCCCCTGCAGGAGTAGCAAGTGCTCTTACCCACCAAGGCAGCTCTCCAGTCCCCAAAATTTAAAAATAGTCTAAGAAACCCATGTTCTTTATATCACCCTCACAACTTTCATAAAAACTTCCCTACTGCTTTAGGCTTTAACAAAGTAACCATTACAAAAATTTAAAGGCTGGGAAATACCTCTGTGGAAAAAGTGCCTACTGAGCAGACATGAGGACCTGTGTTCAGATCTCCAGCACCCACGTTGCACATAGCAGAGGGTGTCTATAATCCCAGTGTTGAGAGAACAGAGGCAGACAGACAATTAGAGCTTATTAGCCAGACAGACTAGCTGAATTGGTAAGCTCCAGGTTCAGTGAGAGACCCTGCCTCAAATAAACACGGTAAGGAGCCATTGGTGAAGAGACCCAAAATCTCTATGTCTCTGTCTGTCTCTCTCTATCTGTCTCTCTCTGTGTGTCTCTGTCTGCCTGTCTCTCTCTGTCTCTCTCTGTCTCTCTCTCTCTGTCTCTCTCTGTCTCTCTCTCTGTCTCTCTCTCTCTGTCTCTCTGTCTCTCTCTCTCTCTCACACACACACACACACACATGCACACACTTCAGCTCTTTGACAAGGTATTTGTACGGGAGCTTCACAGTAGTGTGATTACTGGTAATTTCCTTCCTTTTGAGGCTGTTTTGAAGGGGCCCTAAATGTGTTCATTCTCTTGCACAAGGCAGATAGAGCCCTTGTCAAAGGGCAAAAGTATCCAGGATTTGTCCCAATTCCTGGCAAACAGCAGGCGCTGGATGTTTTGTGAATGAATGAATGGGCAGAGCTAGAAGTCTATATACAGTTATCTACCTACTGGCTGTATATGATAACCTACAGGATGCAGGGCCCCCACCCATTTCATGAGATTTAGTCAAAGTTATTAGTGTTCTGGGTCTGGTTAAATGGTTAGGAGAGTAAAAAGATTTTCCATCAACTGGAAGAGCTTCGCTTCCTCGCTGAGTAGAAGGATAATTGAAGATTCATGCGAGACTAATGGATTCTTTGCGAAAGCAGCCGGTGCATGAAGGGAGCCTGATACCGCTGCACATTGACATGAGTAACAGTTATGAATCAGAAAAATAAATGGGACCCATGTGATCCTGGGGCTGCCCCTATTGTGATGCTAAGCACACATTGGCACCTTCTGTCCTTCTCCATCTCTCAAACTCTGCTCGCTCTTTCTCACCAGATAGAGACTTCATACAAGAGTGATGGTGTATTATAACCATAGAACTCACCCAGCACTCTCCTGGGTATGGCTCTTCAAGGGGGAAAAAAAGCCACCACTCTTGCAAAGAGAATGTGCTCCCACAGCACTCTTTGGTACAAGGCTGACCTCTAGCTCAACTCTGTGAAAAAGACTTTTCCTCAATTGTTCTCTCGAAAAAAACCACCTTGTCAGGAAGGCTCAGTGGAGAAACCTCACCCCTGTCCCATATTGTAGAAAGAGATTCGGGAGCTGGAGTGATGGTTTAGTGGTTAGCCACAGTTTATACTGCTTTTGCAGAGAAACAGAGTTTGGTTTCTAGCACCTACATTAGGCAGCTAACAGCCACCTATAGCTCCAGGGGGTTCTCCAGAGGGTCACCACCGTCTCTAACTGTGGTGCACACCTGCACTCACACGCATATGTATCCACCCACACAACATGAATGCTGGGTGGTAGTGGGGCACACCTTTAATCCCAGCACTCAGGAGGCAGAGGCAGGTGGATTTCTGTGAGTTCAAGACCAGCCTGGTCTACAGAGCTATTTGTAGGACAGCCAGGGCGACACAGAGAAACCCTGCCTCAAAAGAACAAAGAGAGAGACAGAGACAGAGACAGAGACAGAGAGACAGAGAGAGAGTTCAGCGATCCTGGCTGCCACTGGCTGTTGTAGGCAAGGAAGCTTCCTTTGCAGTGGTATAAATGATGACCGCACACTCACAGTTGAGAATGAGAGACACTGAAGACTTCTGTGACAACCCCCAAAACAAACAAACAAAAACCAGTCCTGACAGGAAGCCATTGAAGACAACTCTCGAAATTTGTGATAGGGATGCTGGAGCGTAGCTCTTCACAGTTGATGGCTTCTGACAGGGAGGACTGGAAATCGAGTGTGATCCGAATACACTGTGTGAAATTCCCATATAAACAATACAATATTATGTTGGAAAAAAAAAAGAATTTAAAGAACCTACTTTGGACCCCAACACTGTGTTTTGTAAGACTGGAAAATCACTCACCTTAAAGAGTCTTGGCTCTTGGTAGGGTGAGCAGGTGAATCAACCGTACTAGTCTATAGCCGCACCACCCTGTGCCTGATCCTGTCTATTGGAATAAACTATCCTCATTTTTACACAGAGTTGTTACAAGGATCAAATAAGTGTGAAAACTCCATGCAAGCAAAATAGATGCTAACGCACAGCCCTTATCATCAATATGTAGATGCAAAGGCGGTCACTCTAGAGAGCTGAGTGAGCATTGAAGCACAGGGAGAGCAGACTAATAAAACTTCATGCAGTTTCAATATGGGCAGGACTGCTGACCTCACCCAGTGGCCTCATCTTCTGCCGCCCCTTGGTCTGAAATGTCACAGGAAAGGGTCTGGTTATATAGGACTTGTCATTTCAACATACATTGTCTCAAACAGTGTGTCCGAGAGACAAGATGGCCGAGATATGGTGGAATGGGGGAAAACAGAGAAAAGTGCACCTCTCAAAATGGGCTGTTGGTATCGTCATTTCTGTCCATACCTCGAAGGGACCGTGTTGCCTTGGACCATACAAGTCCAGGTCTATGGTCTTTGATGTCAGAGGATTAGAAGATAAAGAGATGCTCAAAAGGCCTTGACATCTCTGATTCAAGTGTGCACCCCTCTCGTTTGCAAAGCAGCCTGGGAAGGTGTCTTAGAAAGGATTTTCTTGTCTAGAGAGGGGAGGGATAACATTTCCCTTCAACTAAAGGTTTCCGTGTGGAATCACAAGACCAATTAAAAAGTATAATATGCAAATTTCTCTGGCATTTATGCTCATAAATATGTTTGCAAATACTCCAGGGTGACCTGCCTTGACTGCCAATGAAGCAAATGCTGTCTTCTAGAATATTCTTTAAAATCCTGTTTTAGAAAATGCTATTACAAGACCATAAATAGTTTATATCTATGATTTGCCAGATCTACTGTCTTGGTGGGAGATTCCTATTTCTCACATCTGTATGAGCCCTCCGCTGCTCACTAGAACTCAGAAACCTTAGTGCCAAGAGCGAGTGCCTGCTCAGAAGGAACCTGAGGGTTTGACCACCATATTTGTCTTATGATTCATTTTGGCTTTGAAAACTTGACTAAAGTAACTGACACTTTCTTAGGAAGTGATTAATGAAGATAACGCAATAATGCAACTGGCTTCGTTGGTGAATCTTTTTAATTCATTATGTTCTTAATCAGAGAGGGATAGCAATGATGTCACTAGATTACAGCAAATCAGACTCCATGTGTCTGTGTACAAACATTGTGTATGTGTGTGTGTGATATCCATGTATATCAGTCACTTTTCTTTTGCATTATAAAGTGGGGGGCAAGGCAACTTAGAGAAGGAAGGATTTAAGGATTTATTTGGAGGTTATGATTCCATAAGAGGGATAAGAATCCATGACCAACATGGTGGGAAGCACAACAGAAGGTAGGCATGGTGTCTGGAGTAGCAAGCTGACAGTTCATATATTAAATCACAAGCAGGATGCCAAGAGAGTACACTGGGAATATTGTATAGCTTCAAACTCTCAAAACCCACCCCCAGAGACATATTCCCTCCAGCAAGGCATTATCTCCTAAATCTCCCCCAAATAGAGCCACCAACTGGGACCAAGTATTCAAATGGACAAGACTATACGAAACATCCTATGCAAACCACAATGCTGTGTATTACAAACTATGTACTTCATGACATGTTAGTATTTTTTAGTTCAGATGTGGATCTGGAGAGGTGTTTGAGTCAATCGTTTGCTGTGCAAGATTGAGGACGTAAGATCAATATCCAGCACCCACTTAAAAAATCAGACACAGTTGTATAATCCCAGAACTAGAATAAAGAGATGGGAGGATCCTTAGGGCTAATCGGTCAGAATGTCTAACTGAATCTGTGAGTCCCACATTCTGTAAGAGAACCTGACTCAAAACATAAAATGAATGGCAATTTAAAAAGATGCTGAGATGAACCTCTGGCTTCCAGATTCACAAGTACGCCACTGCTACATGCATATGACTCATTGGCATGCACATTGTCTTAGTTTGTTTCTATTGCCGTAATAAAACACCATGACCAAAATCAAGTGTCAAGGAAAGAATCTGACTTATACTTCCACATCATAGACTATCACTGAAGGAAGTCAGGACAGGAACCCAAACAGGGCAGGGACCTGAAGACAGGAGCTGATGCAGAGGCCATGGAGGGGTGCCGTTTACTGACTTGCTCAGCCTAATTTATTATAGAACCAAGGACCACTACCCCAGGAGTGGTAGCATCCACAATGAGCTAGACACACCCACATCAATTACTAATTAAGAAAATGCCCTAGAAGACTTGTACAGCCTAATCTTATGGAGGCATTTTCTCAATTGAGGCTTTCTTTTCTATGATGACTCTAGCTTGTATCAAGTTGACATAAAACTAGCCAGGACACACACACACACACAGCGTAAATATGTTGTACTGATTTGCATCATGGGAATAGCCTTGACAAGCTACCTGTGGACGTAAAGAAAAACTCAAAACTTAATCAAAACTTCCGGTAAGTTGCTGTTGCTTTGGGGGTCAAGGAAAGGGAAGAGGGGGAATTGGACACAGGGGAGCTACCTTTGAAGGGCCTCAAATAGCTACCTGCCTACTTTATAATGCAATTATTGCTTCCCGTCAGGCCCCTTGGGCACAGTGGCTTTGAGTGTAGAGACCAGGAGAGGGTTCAGAGCTGCAGACCATTAGCCTGTAGCGCAGCACCTGTGGGGGTCTGCAAACACAGAACTTAAGTGAATGGATGGAGACAGGAGGCTGTATCCTTTCTCGGTCTTTCAGCATGACTCTTCCCTTTTTAAAGGGAAAACCTCACACCCGAGATCTGGGACTTCGTTCTTTGTGTGTGTAATGTGAAAAGTCTACTATAACCTCCCCTTCAGTGCCGGGGAGGGGAAAACACCCTGCAGTCAAGGCCAGCAGTTACAGGGAGAGAAGGCAAAGATCTCCCAGCACCTCTCCATGACTGCTGTCTCCCCTCGACGTGGACCACAGCTGTTCAGATGCTGTGCTCCCAAACCCCATGGGAAAAACCTACAAGAGCCCAGGGCAGCATCTGCCTTGCTCAGAAAGTCCTGTGGTCCTTAGGTCTGTCTCTTCCCCTTCCCCCTAACAGCTCCCTAGAATTTGTTTGAGGCCTAATTTCCTGATGTTTACTGCTACATATGCCAGGATAGTTGGTTCATAAGCCTTCCAGAGATCCCCATCTCCACCTCCCTTCTTGCTGTAGGAGTATTGGCATTCTAGACACTTGCTACTTTTACGAGGACTTGGCTACTGCTAGGGCGTCTAGCTTTACGTGGATTCTGAGAATCCGTCACTACACTGGCAGGATAAGCACTTTGCCTCCTGAGCCATCTCCTAAGCCCAAATTAGTGACTTGTAAAGTCAGCTGAAAGCAAATGAAGCTATTGTCTGTATGTGTGTTTCCCCTAGACTTTGGAGGACCCTGCAGAAAGTCGAGGTAGGAGCTTGCTGTTGCTCCTATGACAAGTTCCTGAGACCTGAATAACTCCAAACACAGATATAGTGCCATGGTTCTGTATTATAGAGGTCAAGAACAGGTCTCACAGGTCTTAAAGTCAAGTTCTCTGTCTTCCTGTGGTGGCATCGAGAGAAAGTGTGTGGCCTGACTCCTTTCGCTCCAAGATGCATGAGTCTAACCTCTCTTGCTCCTGGCTCTGACATTCACAGTCACCCAGAGCCCAGATCATCTGGGGGACTCTCCAGAGGCAAGAGTCTGAGCTTACTCCTTTGCTGTGTGAGAAAATGGTTTCAGATTAGCAGCTGGGATGCTTTAACCTAAGACACAGATATAACACAGGGCAGACTTGGTTGAAAATTATTCCTTATTTGTCTGATAGTCTGACTTAATTGAGTGTCCTTTATTGTTAGTTGCAAAATCTGGAAACCCTTAGGGCTCTCATAGAAATGGTCTAGCAACATCTGGGGCAGATGTTGTGAGGGAGCCAGTGTCCCACGATTAAGCCACCAACAGCCTTTGTGGCTGCCATGCACATTACACACAGAATTTGTCAATTTTATAAATTACAGCCATGATTTCCTTAACACTTTATTTCCCCCATTAATAGCTTTATGATCTGAATTTTATTATCTGCTCTAACTTAGGCTTCTGCCTGCTTAAAATTTGTCCAATTTTACCCAGATACTAAATATATGTTTCAAAGATATGATTCCAAGCAATGTAGCTGATTTAATTTTTTTATTTTCATAAAGCAAAGCCACCACCTGTTGCCGTCGATAAACAGATGGGCAGCTCATCCGAACTCATGATCGAGCCATTTGCTGTTAGGAGTCCTCCCAGTTCTCAGGAAGATGAAACTCACGTTAATAGCCAGCTATATTCCTTATGCATCCGGAAATCCCCAGAGGTCTTTGGTAAGAGGCTATAATTCTTCCAACAGCATTATAGCCCGGGTATTGAAAACAGTTCCCAGCCAACTGATAGATCATGGAGGCTCTCCTCAATGGTGGGCAAACAATTATGAACAAGATCAGCTTACTGACAGTAGCCTGAACTGTCTACACCAGTGGTTCCCAACCTTCCTAATGCTACAACCCTTTAATATAGTTCCTCATGTTGTGGTGACCCCAACTATAAAATTATTTTTGTTACTATTTCATAACTGTAATTTTGCTACTGTTATGAATCATAATGTAATTATTAATTATCTGATATGCAGGATATCTGACATATGACCCCTGTGAAAGGGTCGTTAGACTCCCAAAGGGGTCATGACCCACAGGTTAAGAACCAATGGTTTTAGACCAAGCCTGTCCAACAGAGGTAATGACAGTCACATACATAATTATGGATTTTCTGGCAGCCACACTGAGAAAAGTAGAAACAGATAAGGTTAATTATAATATAGTTCATTTTGTTCAATATACCCAAAGCATTATCTGTATAACAAGTAATCAACAGGGGAAATATTAAAGACATATTTTTACATCTTATTTTTTCTAGTACATCTCTGAGCTAGAGAATATAATCCAGTAGCTACATGTGACTGCGGGTGGCCATACTGGATAGGGCAGCCCTGGCCTGAGCCCTACACATAGCCAATGAAGCAAATTCTCCAGACCTAGCGGCCTGAGCAACCAGAGAGTGATGCTAATGGGTACTGCTCGGGTAACTCTGAATCATCCCAATAATCGGGACGTGGGGCCACTTTTAAAATCCAAGTCACACATTAGTTTCACTGTCATTCCTTCAAGCCTGAGCTCAGACATGCAAAGCAGTTAATTGGAAGGAGGCAACCAGGAGAGAACCGAATGTGAATTCGTTCCCTTCCACCCACCAGAAGGGAAAAGCAAGGCAGAAGAGTCAACTTTGTAAAAACACAAGGTCCCACTCTGTCTCTGAGGTGAAGTGACTTTCAGTCCCATGAAAAAGAGGTGTGGCTGTTTAAGGCTGTGGGGCAAGTTGAAGGCTGGGATTCCAGAGACCATGAGCCCTGGGAAGAGGGGCTACATGAAGCCTTTATCTATATGCACAGTGTCTTCACGCACCATATCTTCACGCGCCATGTCTTCATGCGCTGTGTCTTCATGTGGCGTATCTTCATGCATTGTATCTTTACGCGCCATACTATGGGTACCACAGATGCAAAAGCGCTTGCAGACCCTGTGGCAATGAGCCCAAACTGTTCATTGCAGGAAAACAACCCACGACCAGGAGGGGGTGGTGATAACTAACCATTTTGGAGTTCTGTGAGACCCCTTTATCCAAGGAAACCAATTTTTCTGGTCTGCATCATACCTGGAATTCTCTCCAGAGAGCGTTTCTGGCATCCACCAGGTCAGAGGGTGGCTGCAGGTTGAAGCAGCTGCCTAGCTGTGCTTCTGGGGTGTACCTGAGAACTCACAGAAGTGCCGAACAAATGTTCCACATCTACAGTTCACATATCCTATTTTTAAGGTTAATAAACTATACCTTAGGAGGTGTAATTGCTTCCTTGGAGCCCATGCTGTTAGGGCGCAAGGGTTGCCACCGTTTACAACACCACTGTGAACAGACTTTAAATTGGAGCTGTCAGAATGTCCCTTTGGTAACAACAGAAGCAAAATTCTTATGGCACATACTAGACAAAACAGCTGTGTTTCTACAGGAAAGGGATGCTGCCATCCCATGTTAGACCAGTGACTTGATCTGAGCACCTCTGGTCAATACATATATGACATTCGGCCTCATTTTCCATGTTTCTTACCAGTAAGAGTGTTGAGCCTGCCAAAGCCATCAACAATATTCTGAATATCTAGGTGGAAACACCAGCTGTAAGAGGGGGCAGATAACCAACATCACATGCACTGTGAGCACTGAAGGTGTCACTTGCCTAGTGACAAAGCTATGCTCTGTCTCATATCTGAATTACAATATGAAGAACAGAAACTCTCCAGTCAGAAGTCTCTATAGGACGAGGGGCCAGGTCCTGATCCAGGCTGACCAAAATCCTGAGCCTAATAACCTGAGATACTCTAGACCTTCAGGAAGTTTGGAGGAAGATTTTAGAAGAGGAAGTAGGAAGGTATAATGGACTGTCTTCATGGCAGGTCTTGCTCCAACATTCATGGAGCCCTGGAAGGTTCTGTGTTACTGTTTTGGGGGTCTCAGAATCATAGCCACCCATATATGCTCCCTGACTTCACATCATCCCAGTTCTGGAAACATTTCTGACTCTCTGGGTGGACCTAGTTGTAAACTGACCCAGTTCCCGATCAGTCCAGTTCCTGATCAGAGGACTGAAAGCCATGTGCGTTTGTGGAGTCTGCTCCCCAGAGACTCTGAGGAGAACCAGGGACCTCGCCCATTACCCGCAGATGCCACTGTGCACTGGAGCTTATGACCTCAACATAGACCTGATGTCTTCATTTTTTGACCTCCACCAGCCTTCAATGGCACTGAATCTCAAACCAGAAAATAAATAGAGAGGGGGAAATGCCAAGCGTAATGGAATCTGCAGAGTCTGCATCAGCTGGCAGCTCGGGTTTCAAAGCAACACCTTCCCAATGACCCCACTCCTCACAGAGAAGCATGAGGCCCAGGAACGAAGGTTCTGGCTCCTGTTCCTTAAAAATGTGGAGCCCAAACACAATCAGCTACCTCTGCCCAAAACAACAGCAACTACAAAGGAAAGTGGATGTCTTCCCTTCCTACCTACCCTGCAGGCCTTTATATATCAGGCTGGGAGAGGCTTAAGAATGCCAGGCAGATCACCCTCCTCATCTGTAACCAATGATGCCCTAGTATTATAGCTAATGCCAACAGATGATAACCTAAATATTGCCTGACAACAGAGAGTCAAAACACATGAGCAAAAATGGTTAAAAATAGAAAAACGCCAACTACCGAGAGTTTCACAAAGAACAAAAGAGGAAAATAAAGATAGTTTTCCACAATATGCTCCCAACAGAGGCAGTGAGGTCACTTCCTAAAACATACTATGGGTCAGCATTATATTAATAATTAGATAATATAATTATGTGAAGAGAAACTATAGACTTCTACATGGACATAGGCTCAAACTCTCAACCCAATGAGCAAACAAAATCCAACAATGTGGAAGAGAACTTTATTCCACAACCAAACAAGATTTATTTAAGGTATGCAAGGATGGTTCAACATTTGAAAAATCAACCAATGCGATCAATCCATCAAATTGGGATACTAAAAAAAATATATGATCATATTAACTTAGATCAGAAAAACACTTGACAAAAAATCTAACATCATTTTGGTTTTTTTTTTAAAAAAAAAAGACTCAGCAAATTAAATATAGAAGGGAATGGGCTCAATTTGATAAAATAACTATGTACCAAACCTAAAATATCATATGGCTAATATTGACAATGTGATCACTATCGCCCTAAGCCAGGAGCAACTGAGGATTGATACACCTGTTTATATGAAAATTTCTAGATATATGTGCATACCTGGGTTCATACACACACCTGTTTATATGAAAATTTCTAGATATATGTGCATACCTGCGTTTGTAAACATATGAAAGGACCTCAAAAGATTGACACCCCAGTAATGGCAAGCAGAGAGAGTCTCCATATCCAGGATCCTTCAGAATTAGCTGCTTCTAGGAGGGGCAGGAATACACAAGAAGAGCCTGGAGAAGGTTATAGTGCAAGAAAGCAAGGGACTTAAAAAATAAAACAGTGGGGTTTGCCATCAAGATGCAGCAGTCAACTAAAAAATCAACAAGGGACTTACACTCAACATTGTTGTTTATCATTAGATGAAGTCAGAACAGGAACTCAAACAGGGCAGGTACTTAGAGGCAGGAGCTGATGGAGAGGCCACAGAGGATGCTGCTTACTGGCATGTTCCTCATTGCTTGCTCAGCCTGCTTTTTTATAGAACCCAGGACCATCATCTCAAGGGGATGGGCCTTCCCCCATCAATAACTAATTAAGACAGTGTTCTACAGGCTTACTTTACAGCCTGAACTTATGGAGGCATTTTCTTAATTGAGGTTCCCTCCTCTCAAGATGACTTTAACTCGTGTCGAGTTGACATAAAACCAGTCAGCACACTAGTGGTCTGCTAAATTAATAGATTCAAAAAGGGGGGGGGGGCTTTTAACTATTGTCACAAGCTGCTAGTTCTGACACAAAAGTGGGCAAGGAATGATTGTTCCAGAGGCCCAGAACTTAGCCCAGTAGGAGATATTAGCCTCTGGACCTGTAACCTTCTAATCTCTCCTCAGTACTGAAAATTCTAATCAGACAACCATTCTCTTCAGGCTCCCCTCAGGAATCTTCATTTGCAGCCAAATGAAGCTTCTGGTCGGGCATTTCCATTCACACAGGGTGACCATGACAGGTTGCACTTTCTTTAAGAAAATCATCAACGGCTGTCCCTGCGTCAGGGTGTGACTACTGGATCAGAAGGTCCTGGAAGGCTGTCTGAGAGCAAGTGACAGCCTTACTGTGAGTTTTCAGCACACCATAGAGCTGAGGCACCTGGTAAGGCGTCAGAGAATAACGGAAAGCAGGACTAAGTGACACAGGCGAGAGTGACGTGGCCCAGACAAGGAGGGAAGAAGAGAAACCAGTGTGTGTGTGAGCTAGAAGGACCTGAGAAGGGGTCCCTCAGGCTTTGATGGCACCTAAGAATAAGTAATCACAGGTCAAAAGTCTTCCTGGGCCAAGTGAGAAGCAGAAGTCAGTCAAGCCAGGATCTTACTACCTTAAGCATGGGGCAAGGTGGGAACAGAAGGTCAGTCCAGGCCTGAGTACTTAGAGCACAGTTCAGGGACAAAGGGCATGGAGGAGAGCTGACAGAGGGCCAGGGGGTCCTGAATCTCCATTTACCCATCCCAAGCAGAATTGTAACCTCTGGCAGGTACCCAGATGGGTGGAGAAGCTCTGCCTATAAGCATCAGCTCAGCAATGCCTAAAAATGGACCAGAGATCTCAGATCATGCCAGCCTTCTACGGCTCCTACCCATGCCTCTGAAGTCCACTATGCAAAAATCTTATCCAAAGAGCAAAAGAAACTAATTCCAAGAGAGACTGCCACTGTTTTTGTTTGCCTGGTTGGTTGGTTGGTTGGTGGTTTAGTTTGGTTTGGTATTTTTGAGATTATAATTACACTTTCCCCTTATCTTTCCTCCTTTCTAGACCCTCCCATGCATCCCTCCCCACTCTCCTTTAAATTCATGGCCTCTTTTCTTCACCAATTGTTATTGCCTGCATATATGTATGGATAAATATATTCCCTCTGTTGCCCTCCTCTTGATGACCTGGCAACATCCAATATCCTCCCCTGACTCAGCTCATCTCCTCCTCAGAGCTTCCCCTGACTCTCATTTAGTTCAGTGGAGAGTGGGATGGTTAACACCAGCTTGGGAGTCTAACCATTCACATGGCTTTATTTTTGTAGCAGCAATAAAATTCAAGCAGAGTTTTCCACTGCCCATAGATGAATGCTGCTTTTCCAACCTGAATGCTATGGGAAGTTTCTGCCCAATAGTAAAATGCTTGGAGTGGATCAGTAAGTAAGCTCTAGCCATCAAACTGGCAGCTTGCATGCCACCAACCCTGCCCCCCTGCCACAGCCATCAACAATGACAAGTTTGGCAGTGTCCTACTGAGGAGACAGTGGGGGTAGAGCCACTCTCAAGACCCCACTCACTGCCAAAGGCAGGAAAACAGCCAAGCCAGCTTTGAGAAACAGCTTCATCACTCCAGTGAGTAGTTCCCACGTGGCTAAAAGGTAATAACTGAGTCTCTTGTCTGCTTTTCACATGTGCTTACCCGACATAAGGCTGCATGTGTTTATTAAAATAGCCATTTTCAAAATTGTTTTGGTTGGCCCTATAACAATGCAGTGTGGCACACTGGCTATTAACTTCTGCTTAATAAATGCACTGTGGGTATGAAGTCTTTCCCAGCATGCTATCATGGGAAGGAGTAGTTCTAGAAGATGCTCTGATGAACAAGGTTCATCTGCCATCCTTAGACTAATGCATTAAGAAGTTGGAGAACTTGCCAAGTTTATGCTGCAAACTTGGACTTGGGACTGGAGAGATTGGTCCACAGTTAAGAGTGCTTACTGCCATTGCGGAGGACCGAGGTTCAGTGCCCAGTACCCATGGTAACTTACAGGTATCTACAACTACAAGGGACCTAGTGCCTTCTTCTGGCCTCTGTAGAGACCAGGCACACAAGTGGTGCACATACATTCATGTAGGCAACACTCATACATACACAATAAAAATAAAATTTTATGAAAGAAAGGTAGCAGATTCATCTCAAGCTAATTTTTATTTGCCCAGCTCAGGAGTTTTGTATTTGTGTGGGTTTCTTTCTTTTTGTTCTCATATATCCTAGGCTGGTCTCAAACTTGCTATATAGTGGAGAATGATCTTAAATATCTGGCTCTCCCAACACTGGAATGACAAGCAGGGATCACTATGCATCTCCTGCATGCCAGGAATGAACTAGCCCTGTATGTTTTCTTATAAATTTGAATTCAACTGATCTCTTCTCCCAGTAGAAAGGCCATGCAAATACATATTCTCCAATGTCAACAGGTCCATCAACACCCACTGGCCCATCTGCACCTGACTTCACTTTGAGGTATCATGTCCCCAACCAGTAGAGACACCTCAGCAGTTTTTCAGTGAAACTGTTGCTTGTATTCATCTCTAGAGCAGAGATCCCAACAGAAGAAATTCAGAATCCAGGACACACACACACACCTCATTTAATTTTAAAGACAATTTTTCTCCATGATCTAGCTCTTCTACTTCTAGAAACATACCCCAAGGAAATATGGTCCCCAAAATGCATGCATAATGATGTTCATCAAAGCACTGATTAAGTACCAAAAATTAGAAACAATTTAAATGTCTGAGAATATGGCTTGAATACATAATTCAATACTAATGATAAGCTATATAGCCATTAAATAATAAATATGTCATCATTATATATGTTAATAACATTAATTCATACAGTTAAAAGAAGAAATATTACAGTGGATCGAGTTTACATGACTTCCCATCCCTAGGGCCTTGGATGCTCACTCAAGGAGAATCCCAGATACTGCTACCAACCCCGGTGTCCTAGGCTTCCTGCTATGTCAGTGTCTCCAGGCAAGTGCTAGACTTGCCACTATCCCTACTGTTCCGGGATCCAGGTATGCTTCAATAACTCACATAGACCTCTGCACCTCCCATCCCTGTACACTCCAAAGAGACACTGAGCCTGGGAATAAGAACTGGCTCTTTCAATGGCTGCCTCTAGAAGCTGGAACAGAACAGATTCAGGAGTCAATGTCCTATGGGGCAAAATTTGACCTATAATAAAGACAGGAAATCAAAAGCACCTTCTGCTGAGCATCGTTCCTTCTGCCCTTGGCAGCCCAGCTACCAGGTCCTTGGGAGTTCTCCAGAGCTCAGTAAGGCTTTGCCTTCTCTTTCTTCTCTCTGTTGCCACCCTGAGATTGCACATTACAGAAAGGCCTTAGGAGAAAGAGACAAAAGCTAGCCTCGATCGTACATGTTTGCTGTGATGCTTCACTTTTATTTTGATTGCCATTTGATAGTATTTAGCAAGCTTAAACCCTAATCAAGATATACCTTTGGGTAGGCCCGTGATGACATCTCCAGAGAGGGCTAACTGGGTAGCGAAAATCTACCCTGAGTCTACAGAGTACCATCTCATGACTTCAGTCAAAATAAATTTGTTCTACCTGAAGTTGCTTTTTTTTTGGGGGGGGGGGCGGGGTCAGGGGAGCAGGTATTTTGGTTCCAATAATGAGGACAAAAAAAAAAAAGACTTGTTAAGTTTAATAATGGATATAATTACATTCATGGTACCTTAAGATATTTATTAGAAGTTTCACACTTAAGATTTTAACTATGCCATGAAGAACAGCAAACTGCAAAGCTAGAGGAAACACAAGCTATGAGCTGCCTGCATGTCTAACATCAACAAGTTTTAGGGAATTCCCAAAATTACCCTCACCTTTGCTAATCCTCCCGAAGAGCTCATAGATTTTATCAAATCCTGATAAATTCAGGGTTAAGATTTATTGCAGGGAAGGATACACTTTCAAATCAGCTGAGGGAAGAGGCTCTTGGGGGAAGCCAGGGAAAGAAGCAAATGTGGAACTTGTGTTGCTTCTTTCTGTAGATGAGGGACAGCATTGTTTTCCTGGCTCTGATGAGTAAGATAATGTGGAAAGCATTACTGAAAACAGTTGTCTATGCAAGTGTGGTGGTTTGAATGAAAATAGCCCCCATGATGCGGGATGTCCTTCTGTATATGTGTTACTTTATTTGTTGATAAATAAAACAATTTTGGCCAATAGCTTAGCAGAGTAAAGACAGGTGGGAAATCCAAACAGAGATATATAGAGAGAGTATGTGGAGTCAGAGAGATGCCATGTAGCTGTCAAAGGAGACAGATGCCACCAGAACCTTGCTGGTAGGTCACAGCTTTGTGATGATACATAGATTAGTAGAAATGGATTAATTTAAGATGTAAGAGTTAGTTAATAAGGAGCCTGAGCTAATGGGCCAAACAGTGTTGTAATTAATATAGTTTCTGTGTGATCGTTGGGGTCTGGGTGGCCGGGAAACAAATGAGCAGCCTCCACTTACACCCCCATAAGCCCATAGGGAGTTGCATTATTAGGAAGTGTGATTTTGTTGGAGTAGGCATGGCTTTGTTGGAGGAAGTATGTCACTGGAGGTGGGCTTTGAGGTTTTAAATGCTCAAGTCAGGCCCAGTGTCAATCTCACTTCCTTCTGCCTGCATATCCAGATTTAAAACCCTTAGCTTCTTCTCCAGCACCATGTCTAACTGTGTGATACTATGCTTCCCATCATGGTGACAATGGTCTAAACTTCTGAACTATAAGCCAGATCCAATGAAATGTTTTCCTTTATAAAAGTTGCTGTGACCATGATATCTCTTCACAACAATAGAACCACAGACTAAGATTGTAAGTCTTCATGTCTAGAGCCTTTACTGGGTCTTCAGCACGGGACACAACTGATGGTCCAAGAAGCTACTTTGTTTCCAGCCTCTTTGAAGGTCAACTGATTCCACATGACCCAAAGTTTCTGTTCAACATCATATTATAATATACAGTTGATATAAAAAAAAACTAGACACTGAAAGTATGCATACATATCCAGAAAAGAGGAGGTTGTATTTAACCCATATACAGTATATATGTGCTTGAAGTATCACACTGAGCCCCATTAATATGCACAATTAATATAGTATTAAAAAAAAGAAAGAAAGAAATAAAAGAAAGGAAGAGTGGGAGGAAAAAGAGCAGGGATAGAGGAAGAAGTACTGATGTGGGATTCCCCTCTGTATGCTGTGAATATGTTTTATTACCATTGGTTAATAAAGAATATTCTTTGGGCCAATGGCAGCACAGAATAGAGCAAGGCAGGAATTTCAAACAGAGATAGAAGAGAAAAGAAGGCCAAGTCAGGGAGACATCATGTAGCCACCTTGTAGCCGCTGAATGACACAGATGACAGATGCTACATGGAAACTTACCAGTAGGTCACAGCCATGTGGCAATACACAGATTAATAGAAATGGGTTAATTTAAGATTAACAGTTAGCTAGAAGTACTCATAAGCTATTGGCCAAGCAGTGTTGTAACTAAAAAAAAAGAAAGTATTAAAATTTTTTGTCAGGCATGGTAACACATGCCAGAAGTATAAAATACATCTATACTATATATTATATATATATAGTATATATACACATCTATAGTATATGTTATGTTATATGATATATATAATATTATATATAAATTGTATATATATTGATTATTTTGAAGGGATGTTTTTTTATTGTTTTCATTTTATTTTATGAGTGTTCCACCTACATGTATGTGTATGTACCTTGTGTGTGTCTGGTGCCCATAGAGATCAGAAGAGGGTGTCAGATCCCCTGGAGCTGGAGTTACAAATAGTTGTGAGTTACCATTTCAATGCTGGAAACTGAACCCAGGTCCTCTGCAAAAGTAACAAATGTTCTTAATCACTGAGCTATCTCTCCAGTCCATATTGTAGACTTTTATTTTTTAAAGACAGAGCCTTTCTCAGTAGCCTTAGCTATTCATTTGAGTAATAGTCAAGCAAGGTATTTAGCATGTATACCACCTCAAACATTTATGCTTGTTTGTTTGGGTTTTTGAAGTAGGGTCTTAGTATGTAACTCAGGCTGGTCTCCAACTTTAATCCACTAGTGAATATTTAGGTGTCCACTAATCTCTCAATAATCTTGGGAGAGTGGGTGTCTTTTCAACATGTTAATGTCATCTCCTTTAACTCTACACCCAGAAGTGGGGTTGCTCAGTACTGGGGGTTAGAATTATTCTATCAATTTTGTCTATTGTGTGAATGTCTGTGCACTCATGTGTGTGCATGATTACACAGCAAGCACTCTTTTTTAAATATAATAATTTTAATCCTTTGAGAATTTCATACAGTGCATTTTAATCATAGGCACTTTCCGTAACTCCTCCAAGTTCCACTCCTACCCCACAAACCCTCCCAACTTCAAGCATCTTCTTTAAATAACCCACTGAATCCAATTTGTACTGCCCATATTTCCCTGGGTGAGGGGCTATCCATTGAAGCATAGTCAACCACCCTTTTAAAAAAAACTGACCTTCCCTCCCCAAGAAACCTCAACTATCCTTACTCCTCAGTTACTGATGGGAGTTTGTGAACCCCCTCCCCTTCCATGATGGAGCATTGACTGGATTGATCATGTCAGGTATTTTTCAGGCAACCACAGCTGTTGTAGTTCATGAACAATCCCGTAATATCCAAAAGACACTGTTTCTCTCTGGTTTCCCCCCACCTCTGACACTTACAATCTTTCCACCCCTCTCCTGCAATGGTTCTGAACCTCAGGGGGAGGGGTGAAGTAGACATCTCATTTGTGGCAGAGTGCTCAGCTGCGAGTGTGTATTAACTGCCATGCACAACATCACATTAAACCCTCTTAACGACTGAGCCATCTTGGCAGCCACTAAGCCATCTTACCAACCCCCTCATCCTACCAACCCCCCATCTTACCAACCCCTGTCTTATTTTTCATAGGAACCCCAGAACTGTTTACTACAATGGCTAGAACTGGCTTATATCCCCACCTATGCTGTGTGAGCGCCCCCCTTTTCTGCACACCCTCTCAACACACCTTCCCTTTTGTCCTTTTGGTCATGACCTTCCTAACCTGACTGAACAGGTGTCCCAAAACTATTTGTATCTTCATTTCCCCTAGGCATTAAAACCACAGTGTAGAGCTCATTGTCTCAAAGGCACCTGCTAAAAAGCTTAGTCACCGGTATGGCACTCTGTGGAGAGGATGCAATCCTCAAAAACTGGGCTTGCTCAAAGAAAAGTCTTGAGTTGTGCCCTTCAAGGAGACATTGGGACTCCAGCCTTTTCCTCTCTCATTCTTTGCTTCCCAACCACCATGAGGTGAGCACCCTCCTCTGTCACATCTTCCCTTTATTCTTGTGCCCAAGGCAATCGGAGCAAGGAATCATGGGCAGAGGCTTCTGGAAGAAGAAGCAGAAGCAAACCGTCCCTCGTTTTAACTCTGTGTCTCAGGTGTCTCATCACGGTAGCGGAGTGCTGGCCGATTGTGGTGTTACCTGTGTTGTACATGTTCCTTGGCCACTCGTATGTCTTCTTTTGAAAGATACCTACTAAGATCTTTAGCCTACTTATTAATTAGATTATTATTAGCTTTGCTAAATTAAAATCCAACTATGCCTTGGGTATTTTACTAAGCCCTTTTGAAATACCAAATAATTTTCCAAATTATTTGTTCTTTCTAAGAAAGCCTAGGAGGTTATGTTATAAATGTCTTCCATTTGCATACGTGGAAAGTGATATCTTGAAAGGAGAAGCATCTTGCTCAGGGTCACACTGCTCTAAAAGGGAAAGTCTGAGTAATGGCGGACTTCTGAGCTTCCAGCAATAATAGGGGACACTAGAGTATAGAATCCAAGCAACCAGGAGGTAATGTCAAATATTTACTGTGAAACTCACTGCTTTTAACACATACATGAGGTTAAAAAAAAAAAAAAGATTTACTATGAACTAATTGAGAGGATTCAGTATATTTGAATGTCCATTAATTACTTATGCAGAGGGTCTGGCATGCAGCCTATTTAATGGCAAACGAAGACATTAAGTCGTTTGCCCGAGCAGAAGGATTCTGTAACTCAAAGGGTGTTTTGAGGATGGATAAAAGCCAGTGGGTTAGGGCTGCAGGGCAGGGGCCAACGAACAGAGAAGCTTTGATAGAACTCTCCTTTCTTTCAACAAATAAGAGTTGGCGGACGACTTCCTGAGGTGAAGATAGTTAAGACACAATCAAATAAATTTCTCATTGAGGTCTTCAGTGCACTGTCGGGTCCATTAGTCAGAGCCCATAGGGCATAAGTTGAGAGAATCTGAGATTTTTCAAAGATGGAAGTGACCTAGAAGGTCACTAAATTTAACTTTCTCGTTTTACACGTGATTTTCATAAAAAGAAACCAAGATCTACGGTGTCCAAGCTGCCGGTTCTCTCATGCAGAAATTGCAGCCTCCCTTCCTCTGGATGCCTGGCCAGATGCATCCCATAGGACCTCCTCAACTTCTGACTTCCCAGCAGTCTTTCTTGCTCTAAGGAAGTCATTTTCTTTCCTAGTCCTGTAGGACACATCTTGCAGGACTCCTTAGGAACCGGTCTTTCTTTTCCATGGATGAGTGTGGAACTCAACAGTGCTTGTGGAATGAAGGGTCTGGGAAGCTACAGCGTATCCCTAGCTTGTGTCCCATGACTTGCCAGCTCAAACTCTTGCCGTAGCTTTCCTCGGGCCTGGCTCTCATATCATGTGGGAAGGGGAAGCCACAGTGCTCCAGATCATAATCTAAAAGATGGCCTGCCCGGGACTCTGTCTTTCCCACTCACTGACTAATAGCCTGGTTTAGGTGTCTGCGTCTGCCTCTCCTGTCTGGGTAATAGGGCTAATAATATTGCCTGCCTGTGATGGTCAATTTCAATTTTCAACTTTATTGGGTTAAGAAAAACCTAGGGGTACTAGACAGGTAGGTGGCTTATTTGGTTAAGTTCTTTGCATGTAAGCATGAGTACCCGTGTTGAAATGCCAGCATTCATGTAAAGTCCTGCATGGCAGTATTAACATGTAATCCCAGCACTAGGGAGGAGGAAACAAGTAGAACCCCTGGGACTAGCCAGCCAGCCTAGCCAAATTCATGATCTCTGGGTTCAATGACGGACCCACACTCAGAAAACTATGTTGGAAATAGTGGAGGAAAATATTAGGTATCAACCTCTGCCTTCCACAGAAGTTGGCACGCACGTGCGCGCGCGCGCGCACACACACACACACACACACCCTAAGACATTGGTAAGATATACCTTTGAATATGTCTTTCAGGGTTTTTCCATACAGAATTAACTGAGGACATAGAATTTGCCTTGAAAGTAGGTGGCACCATCTTGTGTGCTGGACTCACTGAATGAATAAAAGTGGGGTGAGAGAGAAAGCCAATTGAGTGCTCACTTTTGCCTTCCTCTGCTTCCTGATCTGCTGCAATATGAGCAAGCAGCCTCACCCCTCCTGCTGCCACAGCTGAGAGCAGCCAGCTCCTGCCACTATGCCTTCCTCATCATGATGGACTCCATCTTCAAATCCTTCCTGCGTGAGCTCTTCTTGTCAGAAATTTGAGCTCAGAAACAAGATAAGTAACTCCCAACACAACTTCCTAGGGGTTTGTGAGGACTGAGTGGGGAATGTACTCTAAACCACTGATAATGGTGTCTAGTTGGGGCTGGAGAGATGGTCCTGCTGTTAAGAGAGTGTGCTTATTGCTCTTGCAAAAGACGTCAGTTCAGTTCCCAGCACCCACATGGCAGCTCATAACCATCTGTAACTCCAGCTCCAGGGGATACAACACTGTCTTCCGGTCTTCAAAGGCACCTGCACTTATGCACAACACACACATACACACACACACACACACAAACAGCAGCAAGCAGAATCATTGATTTCCTGTTCTCACCTAGAGCAAAGCTCAGTGTATGGAAAGTACAAGACACACGGCCATGGCCAGCAGTTTCCACAGCATCCAAGGATACTGTCAGCCCTTTTCAAGACAGAAAACTTCCCACTTTCCCGAGGGCAAAGAATTCAGAATAGTCTGTTCAAAGTGCCCCTCCGGTAGTCATCTGAGCAGGGAGAGAGGCATACAGCTGCTACTGGCTCTTAACAATTCCATAAAGTTGCAGGAGCAATTAAAACACATTAGGGACAGATTCCATATTTGCTCCCAGAACCAAGGAGGGTAATTGTGTCATTGAACTCATATCATTTCCATTTAGCGGGAAGAGTTCTCAGGTCATAAACACAATGGTTCTTCATTCCACCACAGCCAACTGTGGAAAACATAATGGAGACCTAATGACCCATCTAGCTTAATCAAAGCGAGGAATCGTTCATCTTTCTTTCTCCTTCCAGAAGCCTCTGCCATGCAAATTGTATGAGCCAAACTTAACCTGATGCCACAGCACACACGCAAGGCAGTGCTCATCCACCTTGATGGAGTTCTCAGCTTGGTAGATTGGAAATGTTTTGAGCCAATGACTTTGAACTCAGGAAAGCAAGCATTTCCTCAGAGTGAAATCACGAGGGCAACATTGGTTATAAGACATGATTAACCTCTCCTGCCCTGTCACATTTCACAGACAATAACGGATACGGCTTTCCAATTTTGACATCGGTGCCTTTCTTTCCTCCAGTGTTAAATATTAGTCTCAGGCTCTTGTGGCTCTGATCCACAGTGTGTGTGTGGGGGGGGGGGGGGAGGGGAAGACAAAGTGACCACATCTCTGCGTGTGTGTCAAAGTGTCAAAGAACCTATTCAGGGATGTGCACATGTGTGTGTTCCTGCCTGCGGGGGCCAGAGGACACCTTTGCTTGTCATTCCTTAAGCCCTACATATCTTGAGTTCTTTGGTTTGGGGTTTGGATGTTGCTTTGCTTTGTTTTTTGAGACAGGATCTTTCCCAAACTGAAACTCTCCAAACAAGTCAGGTTGGACAGGCCTAGGGCTGCTGTCTCCACCACCCAGGATTCAGATTACAGCTGTACTGCGCCACTCATGGGTGTTAAACATAGGTTCTGGGAATCAAACTCTGGTCTTCACACTTGAACTTTACTCACTGCGCCATCTCCTTGATCCAAAGCACCTACATTTTATCATGGTCTTTATCATGATCTTCAACCTTCTTGCATCTACCACATGTTGGTAGGTGGTCTGAATGCTCAGCCTTGCTGGCAGAAACACAAACTGAAAAACCTGATGGCAGCATAGCACTTCTCTTCTGTTTGGATGAGCTACAACAGAACAGCTCTGTCTTTGTGTCCATGTCCACAGGACTGCTTGACCAGCAAGCAGTACTTCTACAGGGAGACAGAAACAGAAATTCCTGTCAGAAGTGGTATGTTTAACATGGTATTTTTGTGGAAATGAGACTGTCTCACCCTGTTGTTAAACTAGACCCTAAGAGCTGCTGCCTCTAAGAGCTCCTCCCTCTGAGTCTTAGAAGTTGCTTGTGATGTTGTGATGTCTTTTTGTCTTAGTGATTTTTTTTTGCACTATATCTTCTCTCCCAGGAGGAAGCAACCCTACTATAGAACACTGTTCTGTCTAAACAGAAAAGTCACCTTCACTTTCGGACCATCACAGCAGTCTGGACTTCTTGGGAAAGAGATAACAATCAGGAAGATGCAGCAGAAGAGCAAACGAGCTGCAATGTGTTGCCACAGATGCTCTTGACTGCTGAGACAAATAGTGACATGTACACTAATGGTTATCACCAAGCTATTTCAAATGAGGTGGGGCTCCTAATATGGGCTATCCTCTAAATGAGCATCTTATTAAGTAAAAAGAACCAGGTCATGAACAGGGAGTGTGGTTTGAGGGTGTATGGGGTGTGTGTGTGTGTGTGTGTGTGTGTGTGTGTGTGTGTGTGTGTGTTATAATGATTTCCTTCTTTCTTTCATTATTTTCTTCTTTTGTTTGTTTGTCTGTATGCTTACTTTCTACAAGCTCTCAGGTATCCCACATTGAGTTGCTCTTATATTTCCAAAGTTGGCCACAAATTCTGCCGAGGGTAACTTTGAACTTGATCCGCCTACCTCCACTTCTCAAGTGTTTGGATTATAGTGGTGCTATGCCCAGTTTCATGCCATGTGTTCATGTGTGAACTATGGTATGTGCATATATGTGCTCATCTGCGTGGAGGCCAGAAAACAACTTCATGGCCATTCTTTAGGGGTCTTCCATCTTTGTTTTGGTTTTGTGTTGGTTGGTATTGGATTTTGTTTGTTTTGGTTTAGACAGGGTCCCTGAGTGTCCTGAACCTTGCCATGTAGACTAAGATGGTTGACCTTCAGGCATCCTAGGCAAGTACTCTACCAACTGAGCCACAACTCTAGCCAAAATACATTGTAATCTTTACATATGGAGAGTATTTTGCTGGAAGAACCCATTAGAAATTGATAATGGTTGTCTCTAGGGAGGCAGCCAAGGGCTTAGGAAAGAGACTTGCACAGAACTCTGTAAGAACAATGGCTGAGTTCTTGTCAGAAATGATAGAAGCCAAATGCAGTGGAAGGGTGAAAAACTCTCAAGCTAGGACTGTGTCCAGTGGAAGCAGCCTTCTAAAATAAAAGTTTTCTATAAGCAAAAAGTGAGAAACTT
The DNA here is from genome assembly GCF_950005125.1 of Chionomys nivalis. Classification (NCBI taxonomy): domain Eukaryota; kingdom Metazoa; phylum Chordata; class Mammalia; order Rodentia; family Cricetidae; genus Chionomys; species Chionomys nivalis. The sequence continues at coordinate 62,392,876 of NC_080093.1, read as the reverse complement.
GTCAAAAAGCACACACAAAACAAGAAATATATTTAAAAAGTTTTCAGACTAAAGAGAAATAAAAGTAGGTAGAAACTCAGGTCAATAGGCAGGAATGCAGGTTGCTAAAAGTGTCGACTTACACGTCAATATAAAAGACTCTTAATTATGTAGGGATAGCTCAGTGCATACTCCTGCTTAGAATGTGCAAGGATATGGGTTCAAATCCCAGCACTGAAAATAGCAAGAGTAATAATAGCAATGGTTTTGTTAATCTTACCTTACTAAAATAACATTTATAGCTTGAAACAAAATAGAAATATTTCATGCCTTGTAAAGATAAAGATGAAGCAGATGAGTATAAAAAGTAGTAAGTTGGAGAAGCCATGGGTCCTCTGCCTGAGACAGCCAGTTAGAATCTTTGCCAGTAAGCCACTGCCACATGGAGATATACAGATTAATAGAAATGGGTTAAATGAAGATGTAAGAATTAGCCAATAAGAAATTAGAGCTGATGGGCCAAGCAGTGTTTTAATGAATTCAGTTTTTGTGTGATTATTTCGAGTGTAAGCTAAGTGGGCAGCTGGGACAAACAGGCAGCTCTTTCCCCTGAAACAATTGGCACCCGTGTGGTCGGATAAATCCACGTAAAACCTGAGAAAGCTTGAAAAGGAATTCTGGACACAAAAACACAGTTTAACACAACTTCTTACTGTTTGCTGGCAGCATGCCACAGCGCCTTTGGTGGGGATTTTCCTGATTCAACCATAGCAGAAGAAAGCTGTGTGGCTTTAAAACGCGTCTTCCTGGGCTGTGCAGCCAGCGCAAACTCTGGCTATGAAGCATTTCAATGGCATGTATGGGCCCAGGTGTTAGTTTGCCCACTCAGGGTCGGGAGGAAAGTAGCTAAGATCATGCCTGCGGATCGGCACTCCCTGGGCAGGTGGCAGGGTCAGGTCTACTAGGCTTGCACAGGTGGGAGAACATGATAAATTCCCACCACCATACACAGAGATATTTTCAGGCTGCGCAGTGCTCTACATGACATATTTAGCTTTTACTCAGAGGGGGAAAAATGGGGTTATATGTTGCATGGTGCTACCCAGAGTTTAGGTGGTGAGGACGGCTCCCACAAAGCAGTCCTAGAGCTGAGGTGAACTACCTCCACCATATTTAAAGCGTGAGAGAGGCGGAGTCAGCACCCAGGGCCACTGAGACCAAGCTGCTTAGCATTTTAAGAAACACTTATGATCAAAATATAATTACAGATACATAATAAAGACAAATTCAAATAGAAAAGAACTCTAAATGGGTCATAGTGTTGGATAAACATATGTAGGCTTGAAAGAGAGAAGAAAAAGAGTATAGAGAGTTGGAAAAGAAAATTTTTTTTAAAAAGTCTTTAAAGAAACAAAGTACAGTTAGTTATAGATTAAAAGGAGTAAAGAAAAATAAGCCATGTAAAAACAGAAAATTCACAGAGAATCTGGATTAAGTATATTTTTGTGTTATCTTTGAATTTTTTGGCTGTGAAGGAGCTAAGTACAGAGAGACATTTCATTGTATGGACTGCTAAGCTAAACCAGCATATGTTTTAAAAGTATCTTGATTCCAAAATTTGAGTCTAAGAATATGCTGCTTTGGAAAAGAGGTTTTTCTTTTGTTTCCACAGAAAATGAGAACCTTTGGAATACTTTCAGACAAATATTGTTTGATAGACCACACCCCCATGAAAGATCACTGTGAACACTCTCAAAAAATTACTTCACCCAACTGCTGACTGAGATAAACCTAGCACACAGGATACGCCATAAAAGACCCAATTAATAGCACCCCAAATCAGCAGGAAACAGTATGGAAAAAACTACACCCATATTCCCAAATATTGTCTATAAATGTTTGTTTACATTTAAAGGGGTATATGATAAGTTACGAATAATTTGCACTGGTATGAATCTTGGCTTATTGAAAAAATTTAAGGTCAATTTTGTTTTATGTATATTTCTGCTCTTGATTAAGGTATTGTGTTTGTATAGCTCTTTTAAAAAATGTAATGTATAATTAAGAAACAAAGGTTAATAATAGATAGTCACCTATAATAGTCAAGACTGTTAAATTTTCTGGATGTATAGAGATATATTTCAGTTAGACAGATATTCTTCAAATCTTTCAGAGACCTTCAGAATATGGCATTCAAATGTTTTTTAAAATTTAGGACTATTTATGACAATGAGACACATCTGCTCCTGGCAGTTCCAGTTACTTCAAGAGGAAGATGAGCATCAAAGGGGCTCCTAATGAAGTTTGCTAGCCATTTGGGCAAGAAACTGCTCTTGCCTGGACTGCTAGACTGGACATTCAAGACCCACAGAGAAATCACTGCTGAACTTGCCTAAAGGTGAGATGATCCTTCGGGGTTCCTGCTTCATGAAAGAGTCTGTGAAACATTCTGCAGAATATAGAAGAAAGTGACTGAACTGTCTTTGAAACTTCCTGCTTCATGGAAAAGTCTGCCGAATACTATGGGCCTGAGGGTTGAAGCTTGGATGCCTCAATGGTACAGGAGAACTTTGAGTGACTGTCCAGGTAGAGAGATGTCTCTGTCATTTCTAGAGTTTTGGAAGTTGCTTACAATGCACTCTCTGTTTACTTAGGTAATATTATATCCTTCTGGAGTCTTTGATGGAGTTGAAGAATTTATAGTTATAGTTTTCCTTAGTTATGATCAGAGATAAAGTAAATATAAATATTGTAACTGTAATTCTTGCTTGTTAGCTGTTTTGTTATATGTAATTTTACTATGTTAAAGTTAAAGCCTTCATTTTGTTTAAACAGAACAGAGGAAATGGTATAGGAGGTCCTTCTGTTTTTGTGTTGCTTTTATTGGTTAATTAAGAAACTGCTTTGGGACTGTTGATAAGGCAGAACTTGGGTAGGCGGGGAAGACAGAACTGAATTCTGGGAGGAAGAAAGCAGAGTCAGGGAGAAGCCATGGATCCTCCACCTGAGAGAGGCGCCAGTTAGAACCTTTGTCAGTAAGCCACTGCCACGTGGTGATATACAGATTAATAGAAATGGGTTAAATTAAGACGTAGCCAACAAGAAACAAGAGCTAATGGGCCAAGCAGTGTTTTAACAAAAAAAAAAGTAGATAAGTTGAGACTGTGTACAATATCTCTAGAACAACCAAAAATTACATTTTTAGACATAAATCACTAGAAAGTCAATAAAGAAGAGAGGCTAAGAAATATTCAGTTAACACAAAAAAGAATAAAAGTACAAAAGCACAAAACACAGAAGCTGAAGACTTAAACTCAACTGTATCAAAAAAGTACATTAAATACAGAGATTATCAGGGCTGGAGAGATGGTTTAGGGGTTAAGAGCACTGACTGCTCTTCCAGAAAGCCCTGATTCAATTCCCAGCACCCACATGGTAGCTCAGAGCTGTCTGTAACTCTAGTTCTAGGGGACCTGACACCCTCACACAGACATACATGCAGGCCAAAACACCAACATACATAAAATAAATAAAAATAAATAAATAATTTTTTAAAATGCAGAGATTATTAGCTGGGCAGTTGCCTTTAATCCTAGCACTCAGGAGGCAGAGGCAGGCGGATCTCTGTGAGTTCGAGGGCAGCCTGGGCTACAACAGCTAGTTCCAGGACAGGCTCCAAAGCTAAAGAGAACCCTGTCTTGAAAAACCAGAAATAAAATAAAATGCAGAGATTATCAATCTGGATTATAAAGGAAGACTCAACAATATGCTGTTTATGAGTGAACAATTTAAAATATAAAGATACAGAAACTATAGGAAATGTTTATATAGTTCTCAAACTTAAGAACGATGATGTAGTTGTATGGATGTCTGACAAAGTAGATCTCAAATGTGTAACCCACGTGACTACTCTTGGCTGAGCACTCGCAGCTGTCACCCCTTGTCCAAGGGTTTACATTTTGCAGCTTCAAATGTCAGTAGCATAAGGAATAATAGAACTGTTTTTGAAGAAAGAGAGCATACTCTTATCAATGACCAAAAAAAAAAAAGTCAAAATCAAATATTTCCTAAATCTGAAGTGAGTCTGTCAACATTCACCCATGTTACATTTCATGACTTTACAGCAGCCTTGGTTCAGAACACAACAACAACATGAGCTCCTTGCACCGTGTATGTTGTCACACAGCACACATCTGTGAACTCTCTGGAGGTCAGAGAACAACCTTGGATGCCATCCTTAAAAATGCTATCCACTTCCTCGTAACAAAGTCTCTATTTAGCCTGCAGCTCACCAATGAGGCTAGGCTAAGGATTCTCCATCTCTCCCAGAGGGATTTTGGGTATGAACTCGGGTTCTAGTGCTTACCTGAGTCATCCTTGGCCTCCAGGCTTGGTTCTTATTACCTGGTCAGGGTGCTGATTAAAGTCAAAGTCAGGATGTGAACCTAAGCTGCTCTTGCTCGCACTCAAGGTCTTTGCTCCCACCCTAGAGCACTCATTTTTGTGGCCTTCTCTCTAGCCACTGAGTGGCCTCTTTGCAGGATCCTGAGCTCCCTTGTGTCTTTCAGCTTCTGCTATTCCTGCTGTAAAACTCGCTTCCCACACTGAGTCCACTGAAAACCAGAGCTCTCACAGGGCAGTGCTCACAGGCCACCTCTCTCTCCATAAAAGTGTCCCCTTTCTCCCATGTCTGTATTTGCTTTCCTGTACCCTTTAACTCCTAGTGCCTGCATCAGCACCCTGGATGGTAAGAGGAGGATGCAGGAGTCCTGATGGGCATGGAGGAGTCCCCACTAGAGACTCACTCCAAGTTCTGCTCCTCACTGACCACCTGAGAATGGGTGCACAGTTGGGTCCCTTTCTGTAAACATGACAGCAGTTTCCACGCAGAAAGGCTCCTCTGAGAATGTAGAGGGACTACCTATGTGGTCCTACTTCTTCTATCCCACCTCCCCTGCAAGGGAATAAGGATTCCCTGCGCTATCAGGGCTAGGGCTGGGTTAACATGAGTTATTTACTCATCCAGAAAACATAGTGCATCTGTTACTATCTGTCTAATGGAACTAAACGCTCATATCACCAGAACAGGAAACTAATACATAGACATCCCTTGTGCTCATCTCCCCAGAACAGGGACCTAATACATAAACATCCCTTTATCTCCAGTCTGTCTCTGAGAATATACATTTTTAATACAATAAAAGTGACTCCAACTTATTAACTGTTAGAAAGAGCTTTTAAATCTCTAGCAGGAGGTTGTATTTGTGTAGATATTTATTGAGCTTAAGGGTCTCATAAACAATCCTCCCGGGCATAGTTTCTGTGACTGTTTGGAGCAGACTAACTTAATTTCTCATAGTCTGGTTAGTTATTAAGGACATATCACCTTGTCCTGGTATCTTTGCAGCTACCAGCATGGAGAAGTCAAGCAGAGAAAAAGCTAGGCTTTTGAGGAGACTGAAGCAGGAAGATTTCTTGAATGCAGGCATTCTAGACAATCCTAAAAATACAGTATGGGGTATTTAAAAAAAAAAAACCTATAAGAAAGGTGCTGCTGTTGTTGTTGTTGTTGCTGCTGCTGCTGCTGTTGCTGTTGTTGTGCTGTTTTGTTTTTTAACTAAGCTGTATGTGGTGTCACACATCCATGACCCCAGCAGTCAGAAGGCTGAAATGGAAGGCTGGCAAAATGCTGGCTAGCCTGGGCTATTCATTGAGACACAGTCTTGAAAATGAGTGAATGCAGAGATTGAAATGAAAAAGGTGCCCATAGTCTCATATGTTTGACCACTTGGTCACAGATTGGTAGTGTGTTTTGAAAGGTCTAAGAGGTGTGGTCTTGATGGCAGAAGGATGTCCCTTGGGGTGAGTTTTGAAAGCTCATAGCTTATCCATTCTCTCTGCTTCACACTTGCAAATGAGATGTGATCTCCTGGCTTCCTGCAAATGCTGCCATGCATCCTGCATACAGACATGCCTGCCTCTCTGCCATGATGAGCTCTTATCCCTCTGGAACCGTAAGATAAAATGAACTCTGTCTTCCTTAAGTTGCCTTTGGCCATGATGTTTTATCATAGCAACAGAATAATTAATACAATGAATGTATTAATAAATGGGTAGATGGGTGAATGAATGAATAAAAAATAATAAAAATATCTTTATATATGAAAAGAAAAAGAGCATGGTCCAATTCTCATAGCCCCGGTCAGTACCACCTCTCAGAATGGAATCTTAAATAAATGACAAATCCATGGCAGCCTTGATTTGTCATCTGTAAAATGGAGACAACAGCACTGATCCTGAAAAAAAAAAGTGGTTGAGGATTCAACTAGAAACTGGATGCAGTGGGGTCTATCAGCATACAAGAAAGCAGATTTCAGAAAAGGCACTGTGCTAATGCAACTGTTTACCAAACACATTTCTGAGTGTCTTGAGTACCCAGTCTTTGCCCTTTTCAGTACTTAGTAAAAGGAAACTCAACCACTTTTTAAAGACAGAAACTTTCACACTAATTGCGTTGGAGAATTGGTTCTGTGAATGTGCACAGGAGACGAGCAGTTCCTGGGGAACACTGTGGGTGGGACATTGCAGAAACAAGTTCTGCTTCCCGGGCAAGCTTCTTCACAGACACCATAGCAAAGTCAAGGGCCCTAGCCAGGTAGCCAGCCATTCAGCAGGGGTTCCTGGAAGGCAGATGTCGGATTCTTGTTGAGTCCTTTCTCAGCCTTCAGAATCTCTCCCTATTGGAGAATGGCTTCATTATATATAATCCTCCAAAGGATTGGAGTGAGGGAGGAGAGAGAGAAAAAGAGGAGAGGACTATTCTTCGGCTGTCAGCTTCATTTATTCATAGCGCTGAGAATCAAGGATCCACAATTTCCTCTAACTGTCTTACTTGACAAGCTAGAAGGCGATTAAAACCTTTGCAATGATATAGAGAGAAAAATCCCCAACTAAAGATTTTTCACCAAGAGAAAAATCTCTAGCTAAATTATGTTCTTGCTCCGAAGTAAATTATTAAGCCACAATTCATACCAGTGGGTGTAATTCTCGTTTGCCTAATGCACAAATATTCGGTAAATATCTACTGGGCATCTTCCATCAGCCCCAATGATAGTTTTTAATAAAAAGCATATAAGGAAGGCAATAGCAAACATGGAGTCCTCTCTATGAGCCAAGGAACAATTCTGGATATTAATGGCCTTTAAAAAAAAAACTGACAAGGGGCTAGATATGCAGATTGTCATAGAGCCCTCGTCTGCTGTGCTTGAGGACCCGGCTTCCATCTGAAACACCGCAGGAAAGATGTGGCATGGCGCACACGCATGTGCACGCTTTGAAGCTTCTTTAAGCTCTGGCCATACCGGGGCCAGGAAGAACATCTTCTCCAGGCACGTCTTACAAACAGCAGCTTTCCTCTGAGCTGCAAGGGGCAGCTCCTTCCTCCTGCCCATCATCTCTAACATATGGTGATCTGGCACCACACACACTAAGTAGCCCTTCCCCAAGCACAGTGACGTCAGACCAGAAAGCAGCCTTTCTAAGTGGAATAGAAGCGCCCATGAAGAAAATACCATCCTGCCTATCTAAAGCTGACAGACGTATCTACAGGATTGAAAAAAGGTTGGACCACCTGGTGGATCATTGCCCTGGAGAAGCAAGATCCAGCCACCAGGCCTTCATAGGCAGGCCATACGTATGCATAGAGATATTTGGAGTTTGCCCTTGGAGAGGGAGGAAGGAGTGCTCTGCATTTGGGAGGATAGAAGTAGATCTTGTGACCCAAAATGGGTATGGCCAATCTGAACCATCCAAAATCACTGCAGAGGAGGCCATATTCAGGAGGAAAGTGATCCTTGTTGGTAAGGCAGAGGCTTAACCTTTCACACTTAAAAGCAAGACTGCATTGGACTTGTCTCAGTTAAATGTTGCAACATGTGCGTGTGTGTCTAGAAACTTCTCCTTGATCTAGCGCTCCCTCCTAAACTACAAAACGTCTCATGATAAGGCCAGCTCTTCACAGGTCTGTCCCCACACATCTCCCCAGGTTCCGTGTCCACGGTCCTTCTTGTCCCAAAGATTGGCTTAGTGCTTCCCTTCTGGAGTCTCATTTTCCAGCCTAAGAGAGCTTTGTCCTCTCTCTCTCTCTCTCTCTCTCTCTCTCTCTCTCTCTCTCTCTCGCTCTCGCTCTCGCTCTCTCGCTCTCTCTCTCTCTGCCCCCCCCCATCCTGGATACAGAAGCAGGAACAAGAAAAGGAACTAGTAAATGATCAGAGTGCAGAGTCCTACCAGGTTCTGGGCAATGAAGTGGAATGAGCACATTAAAGAGAACAGGCCTCAACTTGCTCGTGTGATTCAGTCAGGCGTCTACACGAGCAAGTTGAGGGGCCATGGAAGTAGTGGCTATCGCAGATCAATAGACTCCTGGCCTCTGCCTGGAGTCAGATCACCCCCAGGCTCGGCACAGTGTAGCTAGTTCTGCCCAAGTAGACATGATCATCACCACCTTGAAGCAGACCAGCCTGGTGACCACTCGAGGCCGTACCAACGTTGAGCATCTGTACATTCTCTGTGGGGGAAACTCACTAGACCCCCTTCCCTCCCCAAGATCTTACTAAATAAGAGGTAAATGGTTAAGCTGTTTGGACATGTGAGTGCTGTGGCTGCCTCTGAGCTGCCCAGGCTCTTGCAAACTCCCTAGTAAACTCTTTGGTTCTCCAATCTGGACTTGGAGGGAATCCTTTCTTTGGTCGATGCCATGTTTATCTGGAATGAATAGACACTTTTTTTTAACATCTCTCCAGGAAAAGTCAGACAATACTCAGCTTTTGGGTGGGACAGGCACATTCCATGCCCTTTTGACTCTCAGTTTGTTGCAGCCCAGGCCAGACCCCGCCCCCTCCCCCCTCCCCTTTGTCACTATAGGTACATTGCTGGCAGGGGTGCTGTCAATCCCAGCGTATCCTCCCTTGAGTGTTCTGAAATGACCAGCCATGGAATGATATAATACATTCAGGTTCCCGTGGTTTGGGATTTGGGGACCACATTTCTGAAAGAGAGTTATTTTTCCTTCATTTTCAGACAGCTCAGAACAATCTTTCACCTCAGCTACAAAATATCAACGTGTCAGCATTTCGACACTGAGGGTTCAGTGTGAGCAAAAGTAATAGACTTGAGAGACTCTGGATTTATCCGCATCCCTTCCCTTAGATCCCTGTCTCTGCTCTACCACACGCTCCCATTCTGACACTTCTGGGACAGCTCTTTGTACCAAACTCAGCCAGCCTGGCAAGGCTCTCTGGGAGCCCAAAGGAAATGCACCAGCTCCCACGACGAATATCACCAAAGAAATCTAAGCATAAAATACCGACAAGGCTTTGTTTCCACGCAAAACTCGACCCCCGGGGAAATTACGCTTCGATGATTTATGGAATGTGGGTCTTTAGCCGTATTACACTTTGCAATGCCGACAAAGACAACAATAATGTATAATTGATTCCACTTGGATCTCAGTGAGTCAATAAAGAACTTTGTTTATACATAATTTTGTTGGGCAAATCTCCCAGATGGTGCTGAAATGTTGCATTTTTAAGATGCTGAGCTTGGTCCAGGAGGATCATAAATTATAAAGATAATGTGTCTTTTGTATCGTTACAGCCATCTGATTGTAATCACAATTATAGTCACTGTGAAATCTAACTACATTCTATTGCAACATGACTCTCGACATTTTTAAAGCTTCATTTATTTAAGAGCCAAAAGTCAAAATAAGGGCTCCGGCAATCCCAGCGCTCTACCTGCCATGCAAGGGCAGCTCTACAAATTAGAACCTATTACACAAATAAAAATTTAATATACTCATAACTGGATGAGACAGGACAAATACAGACTCTTCAATAGGATATGGGTTAACTTCTGGCTCCACAGCAGATGGATTTGTATAGGCACCTGGGAAACTAACACCTTCTAGCTTCACAGTAATTTTCTACTGTGCAGAACAGATAATTGATGCTTCTCTTAAAGATACAGTTGTGTCTCTTTTATTGTCATACCTAGAGATGATCATAGGGTCAGGAAAGCAGACCTAGAATGACATCACTGAGAAAATATCTTTGGCGTACTGGTGGGTAACTGCCAGGACCAGGCTGGCATCCTAGTAAGCTGGCCCAAAGCATAGACCATGTGACTCCCTCCCAGGAGAGGAACAGGTCCTGCATACTAAGACACTGTAAACAGAGGAAGCAAACACTCATTTCCAAAATGAGTCCCGAATGGAAAATTCCCCAAGCCTGGGTTCCAGATTGCAGGGATTGACTTGTAATAAGGCTGTTTATCCCAAGGGTGTCTGCACACCTACCTACAGGCTCTGGGTGAGAGGGCTCAGGGGTTTAGATGTAAAAGGATGGTTAATGATTCTCTCAAAGAATGGCAGGAAGCCCATCTAAGCAGACCGCGTGGAGTCTAGGGCAGGAAAAGGGTGCACAAGAATAAAGGAACAGCCGTTCTCAAACTTGACCTTGCAGGGTGGTTGAGCTCAGGACACATCCTCTGCAGGGTGGAGTCTGGTGACATGTTTGTGAGCTGACATGAGCATTTGTATGACTTTAAGTCCCCGGAAACTGTTGGCCTAGAAACCACACTTCCAGAAAGCAGCTTCAGGAAGGTGTCCTTGGTCCATGTGTGGTCCTTGGCCCATGAGCCTCAGCATCCCCCAGGTAATCCTTGGAATTCTATAACCTGAGACCCACTAGAGACCTACAGATTCAGGATCCATCTTGAAGCAGACTCCTGGAGTGTCTTTTCTGTGCACATTAAAGTTTGAGAAGCACCATTGGATATGATGTAAGGTCCTTCCAGACCCTGGATTCAGCTAATTTCATGGTCAGGTAGTTCCTGATGTGCAGGTACAATCATATGCTTTGAAATTGGAAAAGTGGGGAGAGGCTAACCTCAACTTACTCGCTCTCCGTCCGCCCTCCTCAAAGCCTCACTAAAACAGACATCACACATGGTAGCACAAGGGCCAGGAGTGCTCTCACTGAGCCAGCCACAGCCTTCATTTGTCTTTGAGGTACACCTTGAACTTATGTTTGTGAGGAAGGCAGCCACCATCTTAACTCTTTGATCTTCTGCCATCTTGATACACATCAAGACCTTGAACACATATACGCCTCATAAGTATTTGGGCGCTGTCTAAAGGGCTGCTGGCTGAGGACGCATAGGGACTCGCTGCTTCTGCTTGTAAGATGAATAAGATGAAATGTTCACAGTCCTGCGCAGGCCTACCTTCACTCCACTATCTACGGAACACAGGCCAGGATCCCCAGATTCCTTTAGAAAGGCCTCTGGGACTCCTGGAAACTCAGATTCTGCAGATCCCAGCCGTCTGGAGTAGGCTGTGTCTACAAAGGGCCAAGTGGTTAAAATCTCAGTTTTGGCAGGTCACAGGTCACATCCACTAATAGTCAATGGGCTTGAAAACACTTGACAAGGTGTAAAGAAATGGGAGTGGCTGTGTCCCCGTAAAACTTTACTTATGTCCACTGACCTTGATTTTCATGATTAGCCTCTATTATAAATTTTTCATCATATATAATATAAAAGTGTTACGGCGTAAATGAACGGCAGACAGAAATTATAGTAAAATATTCAGCTTTAATAAGGTAAGGACTTACAAAACCGAGGTTCCCGCGGAGAACAGGAAAACAGAAGGGGATGCAGGGAGCACACCTGCAATCTTTATAAGTAAAAAATAACCTCAGGGGACCCCACCCTTCAAGCAAGGTGATTGGCTGGGCTTCCCCTACATAAAAGTTTTTTTAAAATCTTTCAGGCAGTACAGAGACCACAAATGAGGTTCTGGCCTAGTACCATCTTCTGCTTAAATAACATTAAAAGCACTTGTCCTCTCTCTCGTGGTCCTTAGTGACTATTATGAAGGCCAAATGAGAGGATGCTTCTGATATATATATATATATATATCCAATAAGTAGAGGCAAACTCTAGAATAAGCCAATAAAAACAAACATAGAATAAAAATCAAAATTCCCCAATGAGGACACAGGTTGCCTTTGGATGAGAAGCAATGAGATTGGGGTCTCTTTGGAGGAGTGTGGGTGCCTTCAACATGGCTCACAGGAAGCCTCAAAGATATTCAAACCAGCACTGTACTGTGTCAGAAGGTGTGAGAAAATAAAAAGGGCTATTCTGGTCAGAAAAAGTCCACCTCAGCCCTGACCTGGAGGTGCTGAAAAGAAGCAAGAAGTCCTGAAAACACTGGAAATGGGAGTTGGGAATCACATTTATAAGCTTAGGCTGGTATGTTAGTCTTGGTTCTGCCTCCAGAAAGTTCACTGATCTAACAAATACTTAATGATTATTTGCTATGTGCCAGCTGCCTAATGCGTTAGGCTCTACAACACAAATGCGGAGCGTTTCTGAAGTTAGATGGGTGGAATCTGGAGAGGTGGCTCAGTATGTAAAGTACTTTCCATGTAAGCCTGACTGTATGAGTTCAATGCCCAAGACCACACATAAAAGTCGGATGCAGGGACTCACAGCTGCAATCTCAGCATTTCTGCAGCAAGACAAGAAGTAGACAGGCAAATTACCAGAATGCCATCTAACCTGGAGTATGCCAGCCCAGAAACAAGAGTGACCAACCCTGCTTCAAGAAGGTGGAAAGAGAATCGACTCCTAAAAGCTGTCCTCTATCCTCCTCCTACACACACACACACACATACACACACACAATAATAATAATAATAATAATAATAATAAATTAAATAGAATTGTAATCTAAAAAGATAGATGGTTAGGCCAGATGATAAGAAAGATAGTAGATAAGATAGATAGATGATAGTTAGGTAGATAGACATGTACAAAGATAAATATAGATAGATATATAAACAGACAGACAGGCAGGTAAGCAGGCAGACAGACAAGCAGGCAGACAGACAGACAGACAGATAGATAGATAAATGATATATGGATGATAGGTTGATAATTAGGTGACAGGTAGGTGACAGATAAGTAGATAACATGATAAGTAAATATAGATGATAAATAAGTATGTACATAGATTATAGATTCATATTTAAATAGATCATAGCTTTCTCTGATCTATCACCTTTGCTTAAAATAACACCCTCTAGGCACTTCTAGATCATAAAAACAGAAGTCCTAATGCCATGGGACCAGCCCACAGAAAGGATGCTCCAGCTAGTTGCTGTAAGGCGGCAGGGTGGCAGACTCTGGTCAACTAGACAGAGTATCTCATCAGCGGGAAAGAGTGATTCCCACGGGAAAGACTCCTGTGTTACCTTGCTGTCCAGTGGCTTTTTTTTCCTACATGTTTAAAATTGGCTTCTATTTTTTAAAATGTTCAAAGGTTGAAGCCAAACAATGTGCAACTGTGAGTTGCATGCATCTTGTCTGTAGGCCGTGGTTTGTGATTGTTGTTCGGAAAGAGATGAAAACAGAAATTCATCTCTAATCCGTGCCACACACAAGAACTGAGACTAGAGTGGAAGACAGTGCAGCAGAACCAGCAAAGCCACGGCTGATAGCCAATGAGATATGTTCAGGGCACTATAACCAGCGGTCCTGAAGGACAAAAATGATGATGGTAGCACTGTACTTTACTATGACATCAACTCCCTCAGCTGCTGCCAGGCCTTAAGTGAGTCCCAGAAGGCAGACATAGTACAATGTTGAAGGCAGATGACATGGAGGCATGAGACGGGGATATCATGACTGAGGACTTGCTGGCAGGTTTAGATGCTTAGAACCCAACTGGCCATAACCACAGAACTCTCAAGAGTGCCTATTGGCTGGCTGGGGCACTCCTGGTGGCAGGCAGAGCCTACACAAAGAGAAAGCCTACCACTCTCTTTCCGGAACCTATAGCTGCAACATCAAATGCTGTTTTGAATCCATTCATTCTTGAAGACCATCACTAGTTTGCTGCCAATTAACTGAGCCCAGGTCAGTTCTTAGGAAGTCTATAGAAGAGACAGATCACATGACCACCACAGACCTCTCAAGCCCCATCAAGGGAGCATATTGCAGAGTAGTTGCATCAGACATGAGAACTGCTCATCCTTGGGATATCATGGGTGAAATGAAATATTCTATTAATATACAAAGTCAGTAAGGGGCAGACTCAGGAAAGTGTGCTTGGCAAGGAGCAGGTACGGGAATCCTACCATATCTGATACTTCATAGTTTGCATCAGAGGAATTGCTGTGATGTTGCTATCATCTAACCATACCTAAAGAAGAGAGAGGTTGTACCTGGACACGGACAAAGTGTGCACCTGCAGATGGAAAGGGGCAGTGTACCCAGCCCTTCTGACAGAGCATCTGGGATGTCTCTGGGCTCTTCCTATCCTCTGTTAACTGGATAGGTCATGGTAGATAAGTTGAGAATGATGCACCTAGACTCTGACTGTAAAGGTAAAACCCAGTATTTCACTATTATCTCTTCTGTGCTGTCTATCATCCATCCATCTATCCATCCATCCATTTATCCATCCATCCATCCATCCATCCATCTACCCATCCATCTATCCATATATCCATCCATCTATCCATTCATCCATCTATCCATCCATCCATCCATCCATCCATCCATCCATCCATCCATCCATTTATCCATCCATCCATCCATCTATCCATCCATCCATTTATCCATCCATCCATCCATCCATCCATCCATCCATCTACCCATCCATCTATCCATATATCCATCCATCTATCCATTCATCCATCTATCCATATATCCATCCATCTATCCATCCATCCATCCATTTATCCATCCATCCATCCATCCATCCATCCATCCACTCATCGACCCATTTGTCTATCCATCCATCTATTTAGCCCATCCACTCCCATGTATTCATACATCCACTATCTATTCCATCCACCCACCCATCTTTTGTCTACAAAATGGAAATGAAAATAACAGTTTCTATCCTAAAGATGATCTGGGTTATTGGTACATGTCTATACAGCACTTCAAGACTGAGGTAGAAAGACCACGAGTTCAAGGCCAACGTGAACTACACAGAAGGACTTTCTCAAAACAAAACAAACACAATTTGTCGAAGTATAGGAAAGACGCCATGATGCTGCCTTGTAACTGGGAATGATTTGTCATTGCTGTTGGTCATGGCAATCTCTTTAGTTCCCATAAACTTTGGCATCTGAGAAAGCCTCAAGTCAGCTGTAGTTGTCACTTATCTCCTATAACTCAAACTTGATTCTAAAAGGCCTCTCTTTAGCACACAACAGGTCCCCTCCCTGCATAGGAAAAGGCTTGGCCTTTCAGATTCACCCATGAGGAGCCCTTGCTTGTCGCCCACCAAGGGACGGTGCCTTGCAGGGCTCAGGAGCGCTGCAGCCAACTCTCACACTCAGTGCCCAGAGCATTCTTGTCCCTGCCTCCTATCCCACCTGTCTTGAGGTGAGCCCCAACTCCAGATAGCTCCAGATATCGAGATCTTCTCTATAATAGCAAGCCATTGTTCCTTTCCCCAGACTTATTATACCCAGATTCAGTTCCTGCTACACACCTGCACCAGGTGCATCCCAGCCATCTGGGATGGACTCTGGTGATTTCATTCCAGCAATAGCTGCTGTTGTTGCTGCTACAGATCACAAAGAAGGAGAAGAGGGATTGCACGTTGTATAGGCTCTGCCTGACCCCAGGAGGGCCACAACCACCTCCAGGTAGACCACCCATAGGCCAACAGTGTCACAACTTTCCCTATTGTAAACTTGAGTGCATCTAACCCTTCTTATTTATTTTTTTTATATTTGGGTTTGTAAAATGTATTGGTTCAATAATGTATTGCTACATGTAAAACAGTTTATTTTTATAGAGGTTTAGCAAGCAAATGGCAGCCTTCTTTGCACAGGCTTCCCATAATTATATGTAATAACTTTCAAAATGATCCCATTTCTGTTTTGATTTAATTTGTATGGGGTTACATAAGTCCCTAACATACCTGGAGCACATTGTACATTGCATCTAATTCTTTACAAGTCACATGTGTGTCACTTTGGGTGCATTCACTGGCCTTGTGCTCTGTGGCACACCAGGCCCCCATGCACGCATTGGTGTGTTCTGGGAAGAGAGGGGCAGCCTACAATACACACAGCTTGTCTTACAATGAGATGTTCTAGAATGCTCCTGAACCCTGAGGTTTGCAGAATTGACAGGCACCTGGACATTTCCACCCTGGGCTACATGAGTCTACCGAGCCATGGGTATACCCATGATACAGCATTGCCACAGAAATCAAAAGCATCTCGCTGGTGTGTGCCACACAGGGAGGTGATAACCTGCACTAAATGATGTGTGATTTAAGGCTGGGGAGATGGAAAGAGGATAAGAATGCTTACTGTGCAAGCATGAGGTCCTGAGTTCAAATCCCAGCAGCCACATACAAAGCTCACATGCCTATAATCCCAGTTCTACCAGAGCAGAGACAGAAGGACTGCTAGGACTTTCGGGCCTCCAGCCTAGCTCCAGGTTCAGGGAAGAGAAAATCTCAAAGAAATAAGATGAAGCGTGCTAGATCAAGACACCCATTATCCTCCTTTGGCCTCTGCGTGTGCTCACATAAGTTCTTGCATCCCCACCCATCCTCCACGTGTTCATACACCATACACGGCACACATGAGCAAAAAACCGCATAATTTATAAATTGTTCTTCTTTTCCCCTCTAATTCTGTAATTTAATTTTAAAATATCAACTTTGCTTGATAGAATCCATCCTTTCAATACCTAAGGGATGGGCATTATTCCTTTAAATTAAATATAATATTGAGATATGCCACCTGGATACTGTGGTCCCCTAAGCCCTTTAAGCAATATTCTCTTGGAAACAGCATGACATTTTTGCTGAACACAAAGTGTCTTTTTCCCCCAGCTGTAAATGAGCATTTTATGCCTTCCCAAAATCAAAATGATATTTTTACTGTTATGATTTTATTATGCTTCTTGATAGGGCAGTTTGCTTTTGTGAAGTTAAAGAAGGCAGCGAAGTGGAAACTCTTAACAAATAGGGCATATTGAAATTGGGTTCTACTGCTTAAATTTTCCGTTCATTTAATTGGGGAGAAAGTGTGTGTTTGTTTGGATATCTAATTATTGGGAAAAGAGAGGTTCATTTGTCTAAGTTAATATCCCTTAACCAAGTTAAAAATTAGCATACATCTCTTTAATTACACCTTGGAGTGACAGCAGCATGCATCAGGCCCTCCACTGGCCTGTTCACTGCAGCTCCCATCCGCCCAGCACTAGAACAAGGCTGGGAGGCAAAATCCTCTCTACCCATCTCTCTCAAGGGCCCAGAGATTCTCTTGTCCACCCTGTCCCCTGACACCTCTGAGCCTCACCAGTTCCATTTGATCACTCACCCTCCAGGGATTCTGGTTTTCAGATGGACTCTGGGGACACCAAGCGTGGCTCCCATGTCAAACCCTGACCCTGAAGCTCCTCTGCCTGTGTAACACTGATGGACTCTTACATTAGGCTCTAGCTAATCCCACTACCTAGTTCCCCCATCCCCCACCTTGACTCCTCCCCCCTCTACTTCACCGTGAGCCTCAGTGCAAGTTGCTCAGAGCAAGGATATGGTCGGGAGTTGTCTGTTGATGAAGAAACAGAGGGACCACTGGGTCCATGAATGAATGAATGAATGAATGAATGAATGAATGAATGAATGAATGAATGGCAAATGAAGGAATGCAGTAAATCTCCCCTGTGGTATAACAAGAAGCAGTCAGTAGGATAGGATAGGAGGTTATCAATAGCTTGCAAACTGCTAGGACCTGGTGAGTGCTCCCCCTGGAGGCTGAGTAGGGAATGATTCTCTTGTCTAGGACTACATGTATAGTTCTTTCCTTTTGGTCTTTCATCGCTATCATCATTATTGTTGTTACAGGATCTCATGTAGCCCAAGGTGTCCTTTCACTCACTATCTAGCTCAGGATAACCTTGAACTCCTGATCTTCCGGTCTCCACCTTCTGAATTCTGGGAGTCCTGGCATGTGCCACCACATTGACACATGTACCTTCATTTCTTAGTAGTCCACTAGGAAGGTCTATTTCTTCACTTGCTTATTTTTGCCCACACCAGATGATCTGGGCTTAAACATTCAGCAATGGACAAAAGAGTTGTGGAAACAGTAGCATTTCAATGGCTAAGTTGCTATGTAAGATGTTATTTATAGAGTTTACGCTAACATGAGAAATATCATCATATCAATAAAAAAATAGTCTGTGCCATTCAACATTATGCGAAGACAGGGATGGCAAAGGCAGTTTTCACGAGGTTGGAGAATTCAACATAGTGTTGAGCCAGCAGGATGCTAGCTGTCCCTTGGGCCAGGCAGCCAAAAATAGCTGTGAGTGGAACCCAACACAAAGTAGTAGATCTAGTGCAGACAGTATGAGATTTGTTTGTGACTTATCTTTGGTAGCTTTGTAGATGGCGGTGTCCAGCTGCCCTGGAAAGGTTGGGCACACCTGACAGTGAGCCCTTGTCATTTTGTAACATAAGGAAATCCTAGGGTGCGGCTCAGTGGTAGAGTGTTGCCCAGCATGCCTCAATCTTCAAGTTCAATCCTCCACACTAAAAGGGAGCAAACAAGGAAGGAAAGAGGGAGGTAAGGAAGGAATGTTGGGAGGCAGATGGGGACTGGGGGGCAGAAGGAGCAAGGGAATCATAAAGTTTCTTTGTCATTCCCTGGTTAATGTCACCTCCACTCCAACAGCTGGGTTATATTGCTACTTTGCTCTTCCCTACGGGAGGGTCCTGATGATATCACACCTGGGAGGAGGTCCCATTGCTGGAGAGCTTTGGGTCCAAGCTCCAGGGGAGGGCCAGCCAGCTCAGCAGACAGGTGTGCCATCCCTTTCCTCATGACCTCATGACGGGCCCCTGCACTCTAGGATTGTGGGTCGCCAGCAGAGTTGGTGGTAAACAACAGAGAACTCTACAACTCACACTGCACAGACAAGATGTTTGGAAATCAATAACTAATTTATATATGGCCCTCTTTGCAGGAGGTGCTATTTCATCGCATTCAAATGCTGCTGGAGTGTCCACCGTGCATCTAGCTGGAGTCTGAGAACTAGCTCAGGTGAGAGACACAGGGCTGGAGACTCCAGCAGGAGAAGGTGCAGGCGGGCTCTGGGCAGAAAGTCCTATATGCTCGGTCCAACATCAAAGCCACTGTGGTCACCAGCCAAGGGACTGCTCCTATGCTCAGAGTGGTGGCTTCTCCCATGGACTATCCCAGTACGCAAATTGGTCTGAAAAAGTACAGAAGTCATTGCCAGGAAGGCAAGTCGTTTTTCTTCTAGGGTGGAACCACCAGTATATTGCCCATGACACAGTATATCACTCCATACCGTGCACATACAAGTATTCCTAAATAAACTCAGTGAGTTTTTTAATTTTTGTTTTTAAAGACATGACAATAGAGAGGAGACATTTTGGAACAAAGGACCTCAGAGAGAGAGGTAGGGAAATAAGATAGGGGATGGGATGAATATGATCAAGTTGCATTCTATACACGTATGAAGTTGACAAGAATAAGTAAAAATTTATTTTAAGTACAGCAGTTGTGCTGAAAAGTTGCCTCAGGAGTTGAGAATGCCTTCTGCGCTTGCAGAGGCTTAGTTCAGTTCCAAGCATCCACTCGGGGCAGCTCACAGTTACCTGTAACTCCAGCTCCAGGGATTAGATATTGTCTTCTGACCTCCAAGGGCACCTGTGCTCACATGTACTCAGAACACACACACACACACACACACACACACACATATATATATATATATTCATAATTTTTTTAAAATCATAATAATTTTTACAGCATACAATAGTATGTGTGAGTGGATGCACAGAGAAAACTCTTCAAAGTTCTCCTTAATCCTTCCACAGGTAGAAACACACAGAGCTACACATTGTCATTCCTCTTTCTCTCTCTCTCTCTCTCTCTCTCTCTCTCTCTCTCTCTCTCTCTCTCACACACACACACACACACACACACACACACATACACACACGGCAAGCCTGGGGACACTTGAGTACTTCCCTGTACTCCCGCAGGGCTTCATTTTTAACGAAAAAATCTTTAAAGAGTAAAGGTTTTATTTAACAACATGTGAAACATTACTGTTACAAGGACAAACCCCCTCCTTTAAATAGCTTATTGAGACATTAATCATCCAAAGTCCCAAAGATACGATTTTTAAAAATAATTTAAATACTGTCGCATTAAAAAAGCTTTGGCCCACAGCTTCCCCTAAACTTCCAGTGCAGATTTCCTCTGATTTATTGGAATAACTGAATACCATCCATTAAACTTGCTTTGTTAAGATGCCTGGTAAATATTGCCAGAGCCCTAATCCCAGCATCTCTCAGGCCTGTCCAGCCTGCACACACATTATACTGCAGTGATCCTCCATGAGGAAGCTAGGGGGCTTTTTTCCCCCAGTATCTCTGTTGCCCCCTCATCTTCCCTGTGTAAACTGACCACATCACTACCCCTCTTACTAACACCAGTGAACTGGATGGGGAGCCCTCATCCCTGGGGACCACACTGAAGCCAATTTTGAAAAAAACTGAGGAATAGGGAAGAATCAATTAAAAAGCAATTCAAAAAAAGAAAACAAACAAACAAACAAAAAACCAGACAATGAAACTCACAAGTTGAGAGATAAAAAAGGTAAGTTGCTCCAGAAAGTGAAAGTCATTTTGAGTGCCCCCCGAATGCAATGCCAGAACGTGGGCACTTCATTATGCAGATTACTAGGGATCCATTGGTGGTCTCTAAGCAGAACAGTGAGGTGATTGCGAATTTGGCCTTGGAAGATCATAGAAAATTGATTAAACCTGCCAAAGCTGTCCTGTTCCTGTGATAGTTTGAATGAGATTGACCCCCAAAAGCCTTTGATGTTTACATGCTTAGCCTCCAGCTTATGCGCTATGAGGGAAGGATTAGGAGGTGTGGCCTTTATGGAGAAGATATGGCCTTGTTGGAGGTGTGTCGTTGGGAGTGGGCTTTGAGATTTCAAAAGCAAACACCAGGCCCAGTCTCTTTCTCTCCCCCCACACCCCGATCTGCTACCTACAGATCAGGATATATAAAGCTCACAGCTACTTCTCCTGCCCCACGCCTGCCTGCTGCAACACTCCCCACATGACAGTAATGGATTAACCTTTTATAACTACAAGAAAGTCCCCAAATAAATGTTTCCTTTTAAAAAATATTTTGTATTTATTTATTCTACATAGCAACCACAGTTTCCTCTCCCTCCTTGCCTCCTGTACCCCCACCTCTATTTTACCCCCCTCCATCGACTCCTCCAATGGGAGTCAACAAAGCATGGCATATCAAGTTGAGGCAGGACTAGGTTCCTCCCCGTTGCATCAAGGTTCAGCAAGGCATCCCACCCACCATAGGGAATAGGTTCCAAAGAGCCAGCTCATGTATCAGGGACAGGTCCTAGTCCCTCTGCTAGGGGCTCCACAAAAGACCAAGCTACACAGTTGTCACCTAGATGCAGAGAGGGTCTGGGGACGTTCCATGCAGGTTCCCTAGCTTTCAGTCTAGAGTTCATGAGCTAACACTAGGTTGTGTCGGCTGTCTCTGTGGGTTTCTCCATCATGATCTTGACCCCCCACATACACTCATATAATCCTTCCTCCCTCTCTTCAACTGGACTCCCAGAGCTCAGCCCAGTGCTTGACTGTGGATCTCTGTATCTGCTTCTATCAGTTACTGAATGATGGCTCTGTGATGACAATTAGGGTAGTAGTCACCAATCTGATTACAGGGGAAGGCTAATTAGGTGCCCTCTCCACTATTGCTAGGAGTCTTAGCTAGGGTCATCCTTGTGGGTTCCTGGGAGTTTTCCTGAAACCAGGTTTCTCCCTAACTCCCAAATGGCCCCCTCTATCAAGATATCTCTTTCATTATTCTCCCCCTCGACCATCCTAATCCCTCATGTTCCCATCCCCTCTTCTTTACCCCCTCCCTCAGTTTACCCAGGAAATCTCATCTATGTCCTCTTCTCAGGGAGATCCATACATGTCCTTCTTAGGCCCCTCCTTGTTACCTAGTTTTTCTGGGGCTATGTAATTTTGCCTGGTTATCCTTTGCTTTACATCTAGTATCCACTTATGAGTGAGTACATACCATGTTTGTCTTTTGGGGTCTGGGTTACCTCACTCAGAATGATTTATTCTAGTTCCATCCATTTGCCTAAAAATTTCATGATGTCATTGTTTTTTTACACCTGAGTAATATTCCATTGTGTAAATGCACCACATTTTCTTCATCCATTCTTTGGTTGAGAAGAATTTAGCTTGTTTCCAGGTTCTAGCTATTATGAATAATGCTGCTATTATAATAATATTATATTATTATTATATAATAATGTTACATAGTTGAGCAAATGTCCTTATAGTATGATTGAGCATCCTTGGGGTATATGCCCAAAAGTGGTATCTCTGGGTCTTTAGGTAGTCTGATTCTCAATTTTCTAAGAAACCACCATACTGATTTCCAAAGTGGCTGTACAAGTCTGTACTCCCACCAGCAGTGGAGGAATGTTCCCCTTACTCCACATCCTCTCCAGCATAGGCTGTCATTAGCATTTTTGATCTTAGTCATTCTGACAGTTGTAAGATGGTATCTCAGAGTCATTTTGATTTGCAATTCTCTAATAGCTAAGGATGTTGAACAGTTTTTTAAGTGTATCTTGATTATTTGAGATTCTTCTGTTGAGAAATCGCTGTTTAAATATGTACCCCATTTTAATGGGATTATTTGGTATTTTGATGTCTAGTTTCTTTATATATTTTGGATATAAGTCTTCTGTCAGATGTGGAGTTGGTGAAGATCTTTTCCCATTCTGTAGGATGCTGTTTTGTCTTATTGACAGTGTCCTTTGCCTTACAGAATCTTTTCAGATTCAGGGGGTCCCACTTATTAATTGTTGATCTCAGTGTCTGTGCTATTGGTCTTATATTCAGGAAGTGGTCTCCTGTGCCAATGCATTCAAGGCGACTTTCCACTTTCTCTTCCATTAGTTTCATTGTAACTGGATTTATGTTGAGGTTTTTGATCCACTTGGACTTGAGTTTTGTGCAGGGCAATAGACATGATCTATTTAAAATAAATGCTTTCTTTTAGATGAGTTGCCTTGGTCATGGTGTCTCTTGGAGGCAATAGAAAGTGACTAAGACAGTTTCTCTAGGAGGAGGTCAGGTTAGCCTTCTTCAGACAGCTCAGCAGAACTTCCTCTTTCTGCACAGACTCTCTTGTGACACTCTCTCTCCTGGTGGGTCTCACCTCCCTGACAGTCCACCAGTCTCTTGCAGTCACATTTATGCCTGACATCTCCCCAAGCATGCACCCAGTGCAGCAATCATGTGGCCAAAGCCACCAGCTATCTGCCTTTTCCAACTTTGTGCTGGAAGTAGAGAAATTTAGGTGGCCCTCTGGGTAAATGAACAAGAGAAAGAATGAAGGGGTGGTTGAGAGAACACCAGCATTCATCATCCAAGTAATGTCTGTTTTTCCCATGTCCCAGGGAAGCCAGCACAGCCAGGCCCCTGGGAGCCTCCAGGAGAGGAGAAAGAAGTGTGAGCAGACCAAAGAGGGAGACAGAGTTTGGACTGCTGAGATAGAGGATCCCCTTTCAAAACAGAATATGCCCACCTTATGAGAAATCAACTGAGCCTGCCTCCTGTACCCAATGGCATTCCATTGTCCCTTGAAGACCCTTTTCCTCTACTTCCTCCTTCCTTACGGGTAGAGACTCTTCTTAAACCCATGCCTGACACTGCTTTGGCAACCAAAGACCAGAGGTTAGATAGTCCAGAGACCTAGAGTAAAACCAACACTATCAGTTTTTTTTTTTTAAAAAGCATCAATAAAATGACTCCTGATGGTTTTTTGTTTACTCACAGGTCAGAGAAGCTTCCTGTGGCAGCAGATGGGAACAGATGCAGAGACCTACAGCTAGGCACTATATAGAGAGAGTCTAAATGAAAGGTCTCCATCAAATACCTCCCCTCAGAGCTCAGGGAACCCCACAGAAGAGAAGGCAGAAAGAGCGTAAGAACCAGAGGGAATGGAGGACACCAGGAGAACAAGGCCATCTGAATCAACTAAGCAAGGTGCATATAAGCTCACAGAGACTGAAGCAGCAAGCACAGGGCCTACATGGGTTGGTAACAGGCCTTCTGTGTGTTTGTCATAGCTTTTAGCTCAGTATTTTTCTGGGACTTCTGAGTGTGAAAACAAGCAGATCTCTGACTCTTATGCCTGCTCTTGGACCTCTTTTCCTCCTCTTGGATTGCTATGTCCAACTTTGAGATGATAGTTTTTGCTTCATCTTACTGTATTTTATTTTGTTGTGTGTAGTTGTTATCTCTTAGAAGTCTGTTCTTTTCTAATGAGAGACAAAAGAGGAGTGGATTTGGAGGGGAGGTGGGGAGAAACTGGGAGTAGTAGAGGGTAGGAAAACTATAATCAGGATATAGTGTATAATGAAAGGAATCTATTTTCAATAAAAGAAGAAAAAATAAAAGATTCTTCTGAGAGCAGCCTATGTCATGCAAAGACTACTAAAGCCAAGCTTCAGGTCCAAGCTTGTCCACCCTTCCTAATCACATTCTGAGAACCATTGACCTCCATGAAAGTGAAGTGCCCACTGCTGAGACTGCCTGGGGTTGGGCTATGGACAGGTACCACATAGCTCTTATTAAGCCTCACCCCTCACAAATCAGCTCCAGCCACACCCTTCCATGGAGTCTACCCCATGTCCCAGTACTGCCCTCAGGTTCCTCTGCCTACCTTACCTGTCCTTAAGTGAGAGTTCTACCTCCATACCAACATTAATGACAAACCTAAATAGGAAAGACATGCAACAATCCAGGCAGGCATGGCAGCATGTGCCTGGAATTCTAGCACTCAGGAGGCTTGATCATGAGTTCAAAACCAGTCTGGGCTACTTGGGAGGATCCTGTCTCATACAACAAAACAACAAAAGGAAAAGTAGAAAGATGTATTCAATTTCTTGATTTCAGTATTTTGAACCATCCCGGCATTCTCCTTTCAGATCGGCTACATTCATCTTCTCATTCCTCCTATGTGTGTCCTTACACACACCCTACACCCACAGAGCTCCATGTCTGGTGCTGAAGACAGTTGTTTAGAGAGCTTTATAGTGTAACCACAGAGTAAAGGAAGGCCATGGGTCATGCAACTAGTTGGCTGTTAATATTATTTGTACTGTAGAGATACAAATGTTCACAATCCGACATTTTACAGGAAATTACTGCAATTCTGAAAATGTGTAAAAAGTATTCCTAAATTTATCAAAAGTGTGATGGCTTTGGAGCATGCACGACTGAAGCAAACTTCATGAGGCGATAAATGTCCACAAACAGCAAAAGGAATCTACCAGAGCTGTGTCAACATTTGGGGTTTGTATATTACACTCAGAGAGTAGCACCAGAGAATATACCTGCTGCTTGTGGGGAGTCCATGTGCAGCTCTGTTCACGGCACGAGTGTTGGGCCTCCAGATGGGTGAGAGCATCATGTACAGCCATTGAGGGTATGCACTGAAAAACTGCAGGGTGCTTGTTTTTCATAGGGAATGATGAGGAAGGTGCCTGCTGGAGATGGACCATGCACAACCCACACCACTGTACGTTCTTCAGAAATCGTCACTGAACGAAGTAGAGTCCTCCTGTGCAATGCCCAGAGAGAACAGCTCAGGAGGAAAATGAATTCTGATTCCTACAAAGTCTTGCTCAGATTGGTGACTTGCCCTAAATGCATGAAGTCCCTGGCTTCAACCTCAACAGTGCAAAGAAGAAGACTGCTACCACCAAACCCTTCCTCCTTTGTATGTGGCAGACTCTCCCACAGTGCCCTTAGGTGCCTCTAAGGCTTCCCGGTGCTCATGGAAGAGCAGGGCTCATCCATCTACTGTCCCTGGCTGTTTGAGAACTTACCACCAGGCAAATGGTAGTGTCTCTCTTTCCACTCTCTGGTTCCAGGGAACATTTTTTTTTTACTCTAAGGCTTGTGGGTTGGGACCTGTTCTGCCCTCATCATCAAGTAGGCGTGTGTGTGTGTGTGTGTGTGTGTGTGTGTGTGTGTGTGCAGTGTGTGTGTGTACGTACAATTTGAGATATACATTTGAGAAATGTCTACAACAGCTCTTTTCATCCTACCTGATGCAATCCTAACGCCAAACAGAAGGGCATAAAATGGCTTCTCCAGAACCAGCCATGCTTCCAGCCAGGAACAAACACATAAAAATGTGCTCTTAGTTTTAGGCCAGGGAATAAACAACTCCATTCTAACAAATGATTTATAATAGTATTTTGTAAGTCTTGCAAATAGAATAGGAATGAATAAACAATGAGTTGACACCTGCTATTGCTTTCTTATTCTTGACAAGATTTGTTTTTCTTTGTAATGGTACGTAAAACGAGCCCAGGGTGGTGATTCGGTGCATGTGTTCTACCTGTAGCCATCAAAGCAGGATGGGTAGCATCTCCAGCTCCCTGTCCTGTGTGATGAGAGCCTCTATTGTTTCTCCTAAGAATGTCTAGGCAAGTAAGGATGGGCCTTACATGACCAACGTCATGGGACAAAGAGCATCTCCATGGGGGTTCCTATTCAGGAGCCAGATGCACTGAACACTAGAAATTCTTCACCCATTCTTTTCTTTATAACTAGTACATAAAAACTGATTAGCTGAGAACACTGTTCAATTGCCAAAGTATTTGTCACACACATATAATGCTTGTGCCTGCAATCTCGGCATCAAAGAGGCTGGGACAAGAGGATCACTGATGCTGATGCTGGCTGGCCAGCAACAGTAAGCTCCAGGGCCAGAGGGAGACTCTGTCTCAAAAACTAAGATGGAGAGAGATTGAGGAAAATACCTAATGTTGACCTCTGACCTCTACATGTACCCAGAACATACAAACACACACACACACACACACACACATCAGCTATATATTAAATAACTTCAAGATCCCCAGTATCTTCCAACAGAAGAGAGATTCAGGAAATTTGCAAAATAGAGAACAAGACTTAATTTCTTAAAAAATTAAACAAAATTAAGGATATTTAATCCAGAGAAGAAGATTACATGGCTTTTAACCAAGTTTGGGGAGTTCATACTTCATGTGAGACACTGGCCATCTAGTCTTCCCTTCCTGAACAGAAATGACCCTGAGTCACATAAGGAAGGGTTTCCCTAGGAAAACAAGGATTTCTGGATGAGCTGACGTCATGAGATCACAGCAGGACCTTTTGGGGAAATGACTGTGGGACAAAACTACACATTGGTCCCACTAATTTTAGAAGAGATTGGAGCAACTCTGTCTCTGAAACGTCTTCCACCTGTTTGTGGTTGCATGGTACTTCTTAGGGCCAGGGAGCAAGCCACCAAGAAAGAGCCTTCCCTGCCTTCCTTCTATCTGCCTTCCCTGTCTTCCTCCTGTCTGCCTTCCCCGCCTTCCTCTTGTCTGCCTTCCCCCTACTCTTATTGTGATTTGGATGTAAGAAGTCCTCCACAGGCTCATATGCTAGACTCTTGCTCCCCAGCTAGCTGGGCTATTTTGGAAAGTTCTGGAAACTTCTCTAGAGAAATGAAGTATCTGTGAGCAGCAGGTCCTTGGGATGTTTTGTATCTGGCTCCTTCTTGTTTCTTTTTCTTGTCTACTGTAGTGTAGACAGGTCTCCTCTGCCATGTTTGCCGTGATGGCTAATCTTGACTGTCAACTGAGGATGATTTAGGATCTTCTTGCAAATAAGCACCCGAGCATGGGGACAGGGTTCTAGTGTTGGGTTAATTGAAGTTGGAAGACCCTCACTATGTGTGGACAGTCCTATGGGCTGGGTCCAGGACTGAATAGAAGGAGAAAGGGAGCTGAGCACCAGCATCCGTCTCTCTCTGCATCTTGACTGTTGTGACGGCTGTTCTTAGCCATCAACTTGATCGCATCAGGAATCAGCTAAAACCTAAGCAGCTGAATGCACCTGTAGGGGATTTATTTCTTAATTAAGACATTTGAAGTGGGAAGACAAACTGTTAATTTGGATCTTTGAGGTGGGGAGATTCACCTTTAATCTTGACCGAATCTTCTACTGGCAGCGTCTATAAAGCACATGGAAGAAAGAAGCTTGCTCTCTGCCTTTTTGTTCTCACTCTCACTGGCAAGTTCACTCTTTCATTGGCATTAGAACCAACTTCCTTGCTGTTTTGGCCTATGCTGAAGATCAGCTGAGACATCAGCCTCATGGACTGAACAACTCCTGGATTCACCATTGATAGCCATTGTTAGGCTAACTAGACCACAGCCTGTAGGACATTCTAATAAACCCCTTTCGTATATATTTTTCATAATGATATATATATGTATATATGTATGTGTGTGTGTGTGTGTATATATATATATATATATATATATATATATATATATATGTTCCTCTAAAGAACCTTGACTGATACAACTATGTATACAATAAGATTAGCTTCCTCAAGTTCCTGCCTCCACGGCTTCCCCACAAGGATGGACTGTAGCTTTGAACTGAGAACCAGAATAAAACCTTCCTTCTCATAGTTTCTTTTCTCAGATATTTTGTCCTAACCGTGAGAAAACTGACTGAGAAATGATGTTCTGCTCAAGAACACGGGGCCGACATGGACAGACCCTTCTTACACTGGGAGCCAACACAATGCTCTCCTCCTTTTAAATGGCTCGGGTATTTTTGTCACAGCAATGCAAAAGTACTAGTGTGCTCTTTCTAGAGCCTGAATGGAGTGTTGAAAGGGTTCAGACACAACGTGGAGATCTGGTTCTGGCTTTGTCCCTCCTGAGAGAGAGCCTGCAATGCGATCCCTGCAGAACCTGTTTCCTGTTTGCAGACATCTTTGTGAGAGGGACACAGTACTGAACACTTTCTGTTATTGCCAGTTGTGGCATTCACTCACTGACCTCGCCCTCCGTCTCCACGCGGCATCTGCTTATCTGAGTGTCCGGGAGCTAGAGTCCCCGAGAGACCTGAGGCTGAGCTCTGAGATCCTGTCCTCCTTAGGGTTTCTCCTGCTGTGATGAAACAGCAAGACCAAAAGCAAGTCGGGGAGGAAAGGGTTTGCTAGGTTTACATTTTCGCATCGTCATAGTCCGTCACTGAAGGACGTCAGGACTGGAACTCAATCAGGGCAGGAACCTAGAAGCAGGAGCTGATGCAGAGACCATACAGAGGAGCTGCTCACCAGCTTGCTGGCATAGCTTACTCAGTCTGCTTTCTTATAGAACCCAAGACCACCAACCAGTCCAGGGGTGGCCCCACCCACAATGGGCTGAGCCCTCCCCTATTACTCACTAATTAAGAAAATGCCCTGCAGGTTTGCTGATAGCCTGATCTTATGGGAGAGTTTTCTCAATTGAGGTTCCCATCTCTCAAATGACTTTAGCCAATGTCGTGTTGACATAAAACTAGCCAGCACAGGTACTGCTAGCTGGATGTGCTGGGATCTAGAGATCCCTAAGGCGTCTGGGTCATGGAGGGTTTGCCTTTGCTGGCATAAGGCTGCAGAGTGACCTAAGATCTAAACCTGAGCATCCGCTCATGGCTGTAATGTGAGGCCTTCCACACTGCACACAAGTCTTCTATAACCCCAGGTGTGTAAGATGCAGGATCATGTGCTCCATATCCATGGAGAACCAAGCTAGGCAGCAGCCAGGTGAAACTGGAATTGGCGAAAGGAAAATCAGCAAAAACAATTATCACACCTACACTGTGGAACAGCAGGGAATGGCTTCCAGGTTGAAACTGATCAGGACTAGAGGTTATTGATGAAAGGGGGTGGGGAATCCACTCTTTTGACTGCTAAACTTCTCTGTAACTACTTTGTCACTACTTTCTAACAAAGGAGACTTACCGTGAAAGAAACTACATTTCCACAACATCTTCCAAATGTCCCAGCACATATGTACTAAGGATGATGGCTTCCAGGCAGCTCAGTGGGCAGGACACCGTGTGCAGAGCCACCTCCAGGAGCACTTACCGGTTGCCGACCCTTAAGGAGACAACCACATACCCAAGATGAGCGAGCTTCCACCAGATGCCCAAGTGAAAGACAGAGTGCGCATTTAAAGAAGTTGCGCCTTAGCTTTTCCTGATTACAGGATGTGGAGGCTTGGAAAGCCCCGAAGAGCGGCTGGGATGGACCAATATATACACTGAAGTCTGCACCAGACTTTTTTTATTTATGACTGTATCCTTTCTTTCCTCTGAGAAGAGGCCCCATAGCCACTAAGAAGCACTTGTATGGCTGTGTTTTATAACCACTGTCCCAGACGGCTTTTCTGTAATGATGGACATGTGTGTGGTTCAGACTTGTGATCAACAGCAGCATGTGACTATTAAAGGATATAGTGGTTTATTTTATTTTAATTAAGTAAATTTAATTTTAAAGGCCTCAGGTGGCAAAGTGCTTGCTTTGCAACCAGTAGTCTGAGGTGGATCCCTAAAGTCCTTGTAAATAGTCCAAGTGTCTTCTAATCCCATCACTGGGGAGGCAGACACGAGTAGATTCCTGGGACTCACTGTCAACCAGCCTAGCCCACTTGGTCGTGCTACTGTCCTTCATGGATAGGCCTATCTCAAAAAGAAGGTGGGTGTGCTCCAGTAGGTGGTCCAATACTCATGGGTGTATGGGAGGCACAAAAACATTCATGAACTAAAGATTCAGACCAAAGAAAAAGAAGAAAACATAAAGTTGGGAGAGCGGTTTGGGGTGGAGCTAGAAAGAATTGAAAGAAGGAAGGGGTGTGAATTTGATATGAAATACATGGCATGCATGTATGAAATTCTCAGAGAATTAACACAATTTTATATATTTTAAAAGTAAGTAGCTGGCACCTAAGGCTGACAGATGAGATTATGCTCTGGCCTCCACATCCGTGCATGCATATTCATGGACACCTGCACACACACAAGTGCACACACAATATTTCAATCTGAAAGGGCACAACTTGAGATATACAGGAGAGATGAAGGACTGCCAGGAGCAGGAGCTGGG
This sequence comes from Chionomys nivalis, assembly GCF_950005125.1. Classification (NCBI taxonomy): domain Eukaryota; kingdom Metazoa; phylum Chordata; class Mammalia; order Rodentia; family Cricetidae; genus Chionomys; species Chionomys nivalis. Next base: position 62,361,746 of record NC_080093.1, on the reverse strand, counting down.
AGAAGGCTAAGCACAAGGAGCCGTTCAGGGGACATACTGGACCAACATTCTTCTGCATTGCGTTCTTGCTAGTTATTATGTGACTTCAAGGCTCCTGCAGAATCACACACACACACACACACACACACACACACACAAAGAGTGACTGGACTGCTAAAGTTCTTAGCCACTAAAGGCTAAGCTCACAACCAAAATGTCAAAAACTAGTGAGCTCTGTCATAGACAAATTGAAAACTGTATTTAGCTGTGTGTGGCTCTGGCTGGTACACTGGATATGCAACTGCAGACTGTCACTTCTTTAAAAGACTCCAGGCATGTGTGCCAGCACTGACTCAGCTGGACTTTCATGCCCGTCAGATGTGTCAGCTCAGACGTTGTGTCCCTGAGTTGCCAGATTCAAGAGCATTCCTGCCTCCCAGATAAGAGCAGCCTCAAAGGGCACACTGATTCCCCACTCAATTCTTTCCATGTCCACTGAGTAAAGACAATCCTACTGGGCAAGCAGGCAATTCTTTTGGGAAGTCTAAGTTAGTATCCCAGGTGCTCACCCAGGCATGATTAGATATTCTCTCCTTCAGACAACCAAAGAGGCAAGTTGTCCCAATTGTACAGTTGCATTGGTGATAGCTTCCACCCATGCCAACAGGAACTTTGCTTTGGAGTGTAACAAATAAACCATGGTTGTTCATTTTCAGTACCATGTTGGTGTAGACGTCAACAGAGAAGCAGATGGGCAGGTGGCACTGGATTCCTGTCTTCCTTAGGTGGCAACCGGTGTCTGCTTATATTTGTACTCTCAGTTCATCCTGGAGTGGAAAATTTGCAGGCAGTTTGCTATGTCACTGAACTCATGTATTGAAAAAGGAGGGATCTCAAGACTAAGGATATACATTAGATAAGGCTTTGTGTCCTGAAACAATAGGATGAGGAATCTAAGGAGGGGGCGATGCTAGAAATCAGGAAGATTGTAACTCCCTGAAGAACTCAGCCAATGAGAAATTTAGAACCAGAGAAATGCAGTTAGAAACATCAATACCACTGTTTTGTACCAAATGCACATGCTGACCACTTTTGCTTTTTCTCTGGGATGACATCTAACTTTGAAAGATGAATGAACAGCTTCACTTTGGTTACTCCAAGTCTCCAGCACTCTTATTATGACGTGAGGATCATTATTTCTCACAGAAGCTATCTCCCAGGCTTATGATGACTCTTAGATACAATTCCAACTCTTTCCCTTCGGGTACCAATAATTTCCCAAAACTGTCCTAACTGCTTCACAAGTTGGGAAGTTTAAAACAGTAGAAATGGATTTGTTGTGGCGCTGAAGCCCAAAAATCTGAAAGCCGGGGGTCAGCAGGGTTGACCTCTTGGAACCTTCAAGAGAGAATCTACTGCAGGTCTCCCATCTCCTTCCAATGTTTTCCAGAGTTTCTATGAGTTCCCGGACTCGTGGCCACCTCCTTCAAGCCTCTACCTCCACCTGCACAGATTTCTGTTCTCTGCCTCTGCCACATGTTCATCTCTCCCTTTTCTTACAGGATTTGACCACATCGACAAAGATCCAGTTCCAAAAAGGCCATAGTCTCAGGTACCAGGAACTGAATAGAGTTTTTTTTTTTTTATAGATATAATTCACCCCTAGAAACCATTGCTATCTTTGAAGCAGAATACCTTCCCCCAGAATGGACTGTATTAGGTCAGGATGACTTCAATTCTGGCAACCTTTAAGTTGTATGCCTGCACACATGCGTGCATACGTGTGTGTATGTTTCCAGTAGAGCAGCTTCATCATGGCACTGATGTCATCTTCTTGACAAAGAATGGTTCCTGGTTAGTGCTTCCCAAAACCGAGTCTCAGCATCCAGCAAAGACTGCCCTCCTTTTGCTGCAAGACTGTGGTCCTCCTGCACTTGTGACTTCAGAGGATTTGCTAGAGCACAGTGGCCACATGGGTAGAGATGCAACAGAATAAGAGAAGTAGGATTTAATTCCAAATCATCATTGCTTCATGTGACAATGGGCAAGGTCATGTTCGGGTCAGTTTCCTCATCAGTGACTCATGATGGAATGGCTCCCTCACAGGGTTATTAAGGTCATTGAATAACATGCCAGGCACTTAGCTGCTGAGAAGTGTTAATTTTTAAATCTTTCATTTTTGACATTTTCCTTTCATATTTTTACATGCACTAATGGGTCCTTATTAAAAAAAACAATTTCTATCTAATATTAGAATACAAACAAGAAGAGTAAATTAAAATATCTGTAATTCTCCCTCAGCAAGATAATGATATTTTAGCTTTGGTGATTTTCCTTGGTCTTTTAAAATGCATATATTTACACATAGCTCTTCTGTAAAATTGGTTTCATTCTGTTCATGTTTGTTTTGTTACCACCTCCACTTAACAAGATAATACATTTTCATATTTAATTACATGGTCTTCTGCAGCCTAGCTCATAATGTCTGCAGAGTAACACATCCTAGATATGACATAATTTCTTCAATTAGTACATTTTGCCTGTCAGTTGAGCTGTTCCCAATTCTTTTACAGTTATTTATTTAGTGTGTGTATATGTGTGTGTATGTGAGAGACAGAGAGACAGAGACAGAGAGTGCATGAGTATGGGCGCTTAAATGCCATAGAATGCAGGTCCAGATCAAGGACATCTTGTGGGAGTTGGTTCACCATTTCCACTATATGGGGTCTAAGAATTGAACTCAGCTCTTCAGGCTTGCCAACAGGTGCTTTTGCATACTGAGTCATTTTGCTGGTCTAATTTTTAAGAAGTTTTTGGAGTGTTATTGTGTTGTGTGTTTGCATAAATATATGAATATATGAACATGCACTTGTGTAAGTGTTTAGGACAAGACAGCACTGGACATCTTGGAGCTGAAGTTATTGGAGTACTCAAGATGCTTGGGTAATGCTATGTGGATAAAGGTATCTGAACCCTGGTCCTCATGATTGTGCAGCAAGCATTCTCAGCTACTGAATTAAATTTTTTCAAACTATTTTAGACAGTACTATAAAGGACATTCCTATTGATAAAATTCTGTGTAGCTCTTTGATTATTTGTTTTGGAAAAGATGTAAAAAGTAGAATTACTTAAGTCTCCTCTCTAAATGACCACTTCATATCTCTCTCTATCTCTTTCTTCTTCTCTGTCTCAGCTGATAACCCTCTCCCCATTTTTTTGCATTAGTTCCTTGAGCAATGGGTTTTGATCACATTTATCCTCTGGACTCTTTCTGGAACCACCTAGCCCCGTCAGCTTCCCCATCGCCCTCTTTTCGTCCTTTTCTCAAACCATCAAGACAATTTGTCCTGCCCAAATATTCCTGGATGTTAATCTCCAACTAGAGTGTGATCAGATTACCAGGGACCACACTCTTGGAGAAAACCATCCCTCCCTTTCCTGGCATCTAACAATTGTCAATAGATCCAAGGGTATGGGTGGGAAATTTTGCTCAACTCTCATCTCCATGCTGGAATTTGGTCTGGCACAGGCCTTGTATGGGCCGTCACAACTTCTGTAAATTCCTATGTGTAGCTGCCCTGCTGTGTGGAGAAAATAATGTTTTTTCTTAGTCATCCGCTGTGGAACAGTCTTGTTGTACACTACGAATATGCATTGCTTTCTCCTCTGCCTCTGGCTCTTACAATTTTTTCATGCCCTTTTCTGAAATGATCTCTGGGACATGGGGGACGAGGGGTGCCTCATATATAGTCCCTTTGGAGTTGAGCATTCTGGACTTTCTCATTCTCTGCACCTTGGGTGGATGTATGTTTCTGTGTTAATCACCATCTACTGAAAATAGCTTTTCATTTGAGGGTTGAGAGATGCACTCTTTAGTCTCTAGGTATAATGATAGGTCATCAGAAGTCAGTTTAATACCATGTCTGTTTAGTGGAACAACAATAGAAGGTTCTCCCCTAGGACTTAGGACCTGTCTAGACAGGTTCTTGGTTCAATAATGGTAGTGAATATGGGTTTCATTTTGTAAGTGGGGCTTAAGTCCAGCAAGAAAGTGGTTGGTTATTCCTATTATGTTTATGCCACTGTTGTGTCAGTGGGGATGTCTTGCCAGGTCAGTCATGACTGGAACTGAAAGCATTTACAAGTTGGTATGATCGATGGTTGCTTTTCTCCTCCAGTTGCAAGCATAGAACCTTCTAGCACTGTGAAAAATAGCCAGTAGGAACTTCCCCCCTTTTTTTTTTCATGAAAAGCAGAAAATATCCAAAGAATCTCATCTTTGCTTGGCCAACCAATTTCATAACATCCATCCCTCCTTCAGTGCTCACACGCTACTTAGCTACTGGCTGCATAAGTTATACTCAACCCTGTCTGGGAGCAGGCTCCCTATCTCTTTCCTCCCAGAGTACACAACTCCTTTAGATCTTGGCTGCCTCTGCTACATCTTCAGACAGACTTGTTCATTTCCCTATCTTAATGTCCATTAGTTTCTAGAAGAAGTGACCAAAAACCTAATGGTTTAAGATAAAGTGTTCATTATCTTTAAGTCTGGAGATCAGAAGTCCAAAGGGGGACTGGTTAAAGAAAAATCACAATGTTACCAGGGTTCCTTCTTGAAGCCCAGTGAAAGCATTCATCACTAGCCACTTCCAGCACCTACAGGCTCCCCAATTTGTTAATGTCTCCATCTCCATGCCCATTAGCTCATGGGTCTATCAAAAGCGAACAGTGGGTCACCTCCAATCATTCTCTGACTAGGAATTTCTTGCTTCTCTTGAAGAGGACTCTTAGAGTTGGAGCCCGTCAGTGCCCCAAGATAGCATCATCTTCTACAGGACCCCCGTATTAGTCATATCTGCAGGAACCCTTTCTGTCAGTCTAGGTGACACACTGTGAAGCTTCATGATGCTAACCACTCTCTTCTTTGCTCTCTGAGCCCAGACCAGCTGATTCTCTACCCACCACTGTTGGGCTCTACCCACACATTGATCTCCATGGAGCCACACACAGTAGGTCTCAGTCCTACCGTTACATCTCTGCAGCGGCCAGCTGGTTGGTCATTTTCTTTGTGAAATTCTCCATACTCATAGGGTACTAGACATTTCTGCCTTGTCCCTTGTTTGATATCATCAGCTGCTCCCTCATCTCTCTTACTAAGCCCTCTCCTTCATCTTGGTCATGAAATGTGGCCCAGGGTACTCCATTTGTGTGACTGCCTGGGTGACTTAATGCAGCCCTACCACATTACATAGTTACCCTGCACGGCTCTGCTCTCGACCTCTCTGACCTCCTAAGTGAGCTGCGCATCTCCATCTTGACATGCCCAACCCCACATCCACGTCCTTCAGTTTCTGCCTGTGCAGCATGCTCCTCTCATCTCTTCATGGCATAGTGTACCCAGGTGCTAAGGAGAAAGCACAAGGCTCACTTTCTCCCTCTTTCCTTCGAAGTCAGGACTGCCCCATCAGTAGTTCTTAGAAGTGTTTCCATTAGCAGACATCCCTCGACTGAGTCTTCAGCATTGCCAGCACCTTGCACAATTCTCCCCATACTGCACTGGTGCCCATCCTTGCTACTGGGATTGCTGGTCAGTGTGCTTTTAACCCTCCCTACTCCCTGCAGCCTATTTCTCATGCAGAACATAGGAAGAGTTTGAAAATCTTGAGTCACTATGTATTGCTCACATGCTCAAAATCCTTCGGTTTATTGTGTTCAAGGCTAAGATAGTAGCCAATGTATTAACTAAAATCAAGCTCTAGGAACCTCCATAATGTGGGCATGCAGTGCTTGGAGGCCTGCCTGCATTTAAGTATCATGCTGGGGGAGTTTTGAAAATGACAATAGGTGGGTGTTCCCTGTATAACATAAGCCAGAATCTCTGGGCATCAGACCACCTTAAAAGCTCTCCAAATGATTCTCCTGGGAGGACTGAGGACACCAGGGTTCCTGCCTGAAATAAGAAGGCAGCTGGGCATGAGAAAGCAGTGAATTTCAGACTGTCAGGTCATTATTCATGTGGACTTAGAAGCTTCCCTGCAGCTTCAGACAGAAAATGTTGGTTCTGTACCCACTTGGGCTTTTGACCCAGGCATTGTCTCAGACATTGGTAGGAAGTTGATGTGGCACCTAGCTATGTGAACTTAGAAGACCACATGGGCTTGTGGGACCCTCCTCAGATTCTTCTGTGGATATACTACGGTCCAGAGTGAAGAAACCAAGGAGTCTAAATAGAATATCTCTGAGCTCTGGGGTCTTCTGTGTCTGTCCCACATCCCAATTCCCAGACCCAGGTGTAGGCTCAGTTATGTAAAAGTAGACACAAAGGTTATTGATCGATTGAAGGTGGCTACATAGGTAACTCAATAAATGGGGAGGTGGCTAGATGTGGTGCACATGCTCATAACTTAGCACTCAAGAGGTGAAGACAGGCACTGCAGAGTTCAAAGATAACATGGGCTACATAGTGAGACCCCTCTCTCAAAACAAAACAGGTTTGGGGATTACACAAGCAGGCCCAGTGTAATCACAAGTATGTCTTGTTGAACAGTGTCTTCCAAAAGTAAATGTCCCCTGGAGCCTCAGGATGGGGTTTCTGTAGATGTCATTGGTTAAATCAAAACAATATAATGTGGGTTATGGCAGGTCCTAAGCTAGTGACTGCTGTTCTGATAAGAAAACAAGGACACAGAGACACAACGTAGAAGGACCAGGTGATAGCGTTGAGTTACAGTGCCACCGGCCAGGCAGCGACAGGGATGTGGGAGCTAGGAAATGGGTGAGGAGTGGGTTCTCCTTCACAGCCAACCTTTCAGCTCCAGGTTCCCAAAGTATGGTCTTCAGAGCTGTGAGGGTGGGGTCATTTTGAGCACCTGTTAGAGATGTTCTGGGAAAATAACATGGGGTCCTTGTGCATGCAAGAAGACAGAAGAGTCACCATCACAGAGATGGAGGTGTGAAGACTCGCATGGCCCCTGCTGGCTCAAGACAAGGAGGGGCATGAATGCAGGCAGCTTCTAGAGCCAGAAAGTGCAGAAAGCAGAAAAACAGGCTCTCCTTCGAACCTTCTGGAAAGAATGTGTCAGTCTCAAACCGAGATTTTGGCCTAAGAACCATGTTTAGACTTCTACCTTTTAGAACACTTATGGAATAAATCTGTATTATTTTCAGTCAATAGGTTTGTGGAACTTTGTTAGAGTAGAAATAAACCTCAAAAGTGTCAAAAAAGAACATGATAATTTTTTCTCTGCCTTTTTAGAGTAAACTGAAATTTTTATACTTATTTATTGTTTATGTAGGAGGAGGCATGCCTAGCTTAGGTGTGGAGGTCAAAGGGCAACTTCTGGGAGTTGGTTCTGTCCTTCCACAGGCAGATCTGCGAATCAAACCAAGTTGTCATGCTTGGTAGCAAGCGCTCTTCACTCTCTGAGCCCTCCCTCTGGCCCTCGCTTGGTTTTTGTTTGTTGTCTTGTTTTTAATATAGAATAATTCCAAATGTTTTTACTAAGCTCTTATAAATTCCTTTGTTGTATTTGCTCCCATAATTCTTAGAGCTCCTTTCCATTGACACTAGATAAATATTCCCTATATTTTCTTCATTTTTCCTAATTCACTTTTTGCATTGATTTTACAATTCAGTAGTTCTTAGCATTCATTTCTGGTTGATGATAGATGCTTTGAGAATCTGTGGAAGCCAAAGCCGCTTCCCGAAAGAACACAGGTACACAAATGCAAAACTTAACCCACTGATATACTGGGGGAAGAGGGCTATGTGTGCTGCCAAATCATGAATGGCCTCATGGAAGAGAAAGAGGACAGTCTTCTTGAGTGACCAGAGGTGACCCTGTCCAGCTTGGGGTAGAGTATTACACTAGGCATGATTTGGCTTTACTTCGCTGTGATCCAACTACTTGAAAGAAGCATAAATTTGGAGTCACAGTTTCAGAGGTCAGAGTCCCTGTCTCCCTGACTGTGCCGGTCCTGGGCCTGCAGTGAGGAACAACATCAGAGCGGAAGGGCAGAGTGGAGCGGAGCTGTGTATCTCTAGGCATCAGGGAAACAGAGAGGAGGGTGCCTAAGCTGGAGAACTTCCACCTCCATGCCATTTTACTCCATCTGGGCCACCAGCCTATTAATGCCGCCCACATTTAGGGAGGGTTTTTGCTCATTGTCTCCAGAGCCATCCTCACAGACACACCCAGAGAAGTGGGCTTTCCAAATTGCCTAGGTTGTCTTTCAGTCCAATCAAGCCGACAACCAAGATTAACCATCACAGGAGGAAAAGGGATTTCTTACAGGCACAAGAAAGTGCATTTCCAAAGGAGAGAAAGAGAGGCAAGAGGAGAAATTAGGGCTATGTCTCAAAGATAATGAGGAACCTACTATAGCTGGGACAAGATGTTGAGGGAAGGCAAGGAGCTCTCACACATATCTGTTACTGACCATGGACCAGTCAGGAAGATATCTGTTACTGACCATGGACCAGTCAGGAAGATATCTGTTACTGACCAGGGACCAGTCAGGAAGATATCTGTCACTGACCATGGACCAGTCAGGAAGATATCTGTTACTGACCATGGACCAGTCAGGAAGATATCTGTCACTGACCAGGGACCAGTCAGGAAGATATCTGTTACTGACCAGGGACCAGTCAGGAAGATATCTGTCACTGACCAGGGACCAGTCAGGAAGATATCTGTTACTGACCATGGACCAGTCAGGAAGATATCTGTTACTGACCATGGACCAGTCAGGAAGATATCTGTTACTGATCATGGACCAGTCAGGAAGATATCTGTTACTGACCATGGACCAGTCAGGAAGATATCTGTTACTGACCAGGGACCAGTCAGGAAGATATCTGTTACTGATCATGGACCAGTCAGGAAGATATCTGTTACTGGTCCATGGACCAGTCAGGAAGGCATCATCCTGCACATTGTGCAATTAGGAGAGCATCAAGACCTCTAGTGGTTAGCACTAATTGTCAACTTGATGTAATATAGCTTCTAGCCATGCCTGTGAGAGATTATCTTGATGACATTAATTGATGTGGGAAGACTTGGCCACCTTTGGTGGCACCGTTTCCCGCCTGGGAACCTGGCCTGTGGAAGTGAAGGAAGGGAGGAGAGCAGCGGGCCTGCCACTCTCTCTGTGCTTCTTTGCTGCAGGTACAATGTGAGGAACTGAGTCAGGGCCTCCCTCTGTGGCTTCCCCACAGTGATTGGCTGTACCTTGAACTGTGAGCTAAACAAATTCTCCCCCTCTTAAGCTACTTTCCTAGCATATTTTATCACAGCAACCGAAAAGAAACTGAGACCAAAAAAAAAGCCTGAAAAAGATCAGAAGCCTTAAAGAAAAGCACTTGGGAAAATTCCAAGTGTGTGTATAGGTGTGTCAGCTAGAAAAAGTTCATGTTCCCATACACATGGATGAAGCCATAGCAGCATCTTTCTCTGAAGGTTTTCTCATGCACATTCCCCCATGCACAGGTGTGATGATGAGCTGGGGATTCCCCCATGCACAGGTGTGATGATGAGTGATGGAGGTGGTTCTTGTATTTTATCTGTTGCTTTCATTGGTTAACTAATAAAGAAAACTGCCTTAGCCCATTATAGGCCAGCCCTTAGGTGGGTGGAGTAAACAGACAGAATGCTGGGAGAAAGAAGCCGAGTCAGGGAGTCGCCATGATTCGCCCACCAGACACAGACGCAGGTTAAGATCTTTCCTGGTAAGCCAGCTCATGGTACTACACAGAATATTAAAAATGGGTTAGATCAATATGTAAGAGCTAGTCAATAAGAGGCTGGAACTAATGGGCCAGACAGTGATTAAAAAAATACAGTTTCCGTGTAATTATTTCGGGGCATAAGCTAGCCATGCGGGCGGCTGGGTGCCGGGGACGCAGCCCCGCCGCTCCTATTACAACAGATGAGCTGGGGGTTCCCCCATGCCCAGGTGTGATGATGAGCTGGGGATTCCCCCATGCCCAGGTGTGATGATGAGCTGTGGGTTCCCACATGCACAGGTGTGATTATAAGCTGGGGGTTCCCTCGTGCACAGGTGTGATGACAATCTGGGGATTTCTCCATACAGAATTTTGATGACAAGCTGGAAGAACTGGGAAGATGTTTCTCTAACCACCTTTGAACCAATGGTTACTCACACTGAGACCCAAAGAGAAGTTAAGACATTTGTCCAAGGCCGGTGATTTGTGGAATTAGACTCCCAGAGGGCAAGAGTGGACAACGATGGCATAGTTAACACAAACTTTAGTCGAATGTATAAAAGCAGACTTTTCAGAGCTTGAACTGCTCTCAGATATGATCTTTATCACTCACTAACCGATAAGGCCTCTGAGGCCCAGCGAGGTTAAGTAACTCCTCTCAATCACAGAGGCTAAAGCTAATCTTGATCCAAATTCTAGGGAGTTTGAAGGACTGTGGGGAAAAATCACATAATGCTCTAAGCAGCAACAGAAGACCTTTGCCTGCAATCCAATAGGGCTTGCAATCAGGGCCTGCATTGGATTCAGACAATCTTTTTTAGCAGCCCAACAGGCAACAAGCCTTGCTCTGTGCCTCTGACAAGTGAACAGGGCCTTACACAGTGTTTACCAACGCGCGGTCCATTGGACCCCAGCTTTGCGAGGGCAGTATGTATTTGCAGCCCTTGCGTCTACTATTCTGTGATGTGGGGCATGCATGTCTGCCACATGCTCATGTTCCCAGCTAAAGCTGTGCTCCAGTGTCTCCTTGTTTTCCTTGAGCCATGTAGCTGGGAACCAAGCAACAGATAATCCCATGGCCACCCTTCAGCCCACAGTGTCCGGGGCCTTTGCATGTGCTTTCTAAGATAGTTTCTGCGTTCTCTGACCCTGCCCTGGAAACCCTGCTTCACTAAAATTCCCCCTTTCAAAATATCATCTTCTACACCTGTGTTCATAGCAGCCGTGACCTCAGCACCAAAGCGGTGACAAAGCTCAAATGTCCTTTGGTAAGCAGATAAGTCAAGTGTGGCGTTGTACGAAATAACGTGACTCAGACTTAAGAAGGAAGGAAATGTTGGCACGTGCCCCATCAGGTATCAACCTTGAGGATGTTGTGCTATGAGAACCAGGAAGGCATGGCAGCAGGAGAGTGGGGCTGGTCACACTCAGGTCCACAGTCAGGAAGCAGACAACTATGAACGCTGGTCTTCAACTTGCTTCACCTTTTACTCAGTTTAGGACCCCAGCCAGTGGAATGGTGCTGTCTCACATTCAGAATGGCTCTACCCACTTCAAATAATCTAGAACAATGGTTCTCGACTTTCCTAATAGCTGTGACCCTTTAATACAGTTCCTCGTGGTAACCTCCAACCATACAATTATTCCATCGCTACTTCATGACTAATTTTGCTGTTGCTGTGAATCTTATATCTGAAATGCAGGAGATCTGATACGTAACCAGCCAAAGGGGTGGCAGCCCACAGGCTGAGAACTGCTGACCTAGAAACTACCTCATGGAAACGCCCAGAGATTTGGCTCCTAAGTGGTTCTAGATCCCAGCATATATGAAGAACTACAGCTGTCAGATCTGCAGTCAGAAAGCAGAATGGTGGCTGCCAGGGGTTGGGGGAGGGGAAACGGTGCCTAGTAGACAGACACACAACTTGAAATAAGGCGAAGTCCGGAGCCTTCACAGCAATGTGAGTATAGCTCACTGAGACAAATCAGAGGTACCCAGATCTCCCTCAGAGTATATGACTAGGAGTGAGGAGGCCCTGTTACATATTGCTAATTACATCAGTGTAAGGTTTTCCTTGTAAATACCCTTAAAGGTTCACTGTTCCTTCAGAGAAGCTAAGTTGCTGGAGGCCTGGTGATGGGAACCATGCAATTTGTTCATTCTTTCCGCCTGCCTGGTGCCTTAGGTAGGGAACTGTCACTCAGACCTGTGATGGCCGGCTCAATGGTCATCAGGGCACCCCTGCTATTTTGAACATCTTGTGGATATCCTGAGGAAACTATCGGCAGCCTAACTGGATGGCTGAAGCCGCAAACTTTGGGAGGCCTTGCTGCAGTCACTACCACTGCAGGCAATGGGCACAGACTTCAGAAGACTCCATTCCTGCCAAGAAAAGCTGCAGTGACTTTCTAGTTGGCCCTGCTCATCCTGCAGCTTTTCTCTAGACAGAAGGTAGACACCTCTCTAGTGACTCAGCCAAAATCCTGTGATTGGCAGAGTCACTGTGTAAGGTTTGCGATTGATGGAATTAGAAGCCATGGTGTGATCCGTGTATTTACGATCCCCCCGCAGGTTTGGCATGCTCCTTCCCTGCTCTGTAAGGAAGCTGTTCTTCAGTCTTGTCAGGTTAGCTTAGTAGCTTCCTACTGAGTATTTTCCTCTGATGTTGCAGCATTAGGTACCAACAAAGGCATCTCTCAGAGGGTCTTTTGCCTGTTCTTGGAGAAAATGGGTTGAACTGTTTCACAAAAAGCATAAAGAAGAACAAAAAGGCCCTAGGGCTCCCTTCCCTAACTGTGGAAGCAGCAGACACCGCATCAAGATGGAATGAGTGAAGGGTTCCCGAGGGCAAAGGGCTGTGGTACCTGAAACTTTGAGCTGCTGCAGTTGCTGTAGGCCAGTCAAGAATCCCCTACTCCAAACCAAGCTGCCAGAGTAGGGGGCAGCTAAAGAGGTCCAAACGTGAGAAGGGATAGACATTACCAGAACCTGAAGAAGAGCAGATGCGTCGGGAAGGCGAGAGACAGCAGCAACGCTGGCACACTATAAGAGACAGCGACTGTGAAGGGGCACAGGTGGGTGCTTAGCGTGAATGCTACAATTCTAGCCTCTGGAAGAGTCTGAGAGCTGCCAAAGGTTAGAGAGCCGAGGAGTCCAGGCTAAGGGGCTGTGACTCTTGATGGTCACAATTTAGAGCAACAAGCTCTGCCCTGAACGCTAGAACAGGAAACTTTCAGCTTTGAAAGCTTGAGTCGTAAGGCTTGGAGAAATACGCCTCTGGGTTTGGAAGCCCAGCCTGTGAGACTCTAAGCTCAGTACAAACACTAAGGAAGCCTGTTCTTGTTACGTGAGTCAGGCATGTCTCCAACTCACTCTGCAGCCAGGCTTGCCTTGAACTTGCAGCTGTCCTCTTGCTCCAACCTCTCAAGTGCTGGGATTGCACGCATGCATGGCCATATCCCACTTCCCAGGCACAGTTTGTAACCAGATAGAGTAAAGAAACCCCAGTCAGCCTCGGCAATAACCTTACTGAACTAAACACTTAAAGATGGCTAAACGTAGGGCTGGAGGAACAGCTCAGGAGTTAGAATGCTTACTGCTCTTGTAGTGGATGAAAGTTTGGTTCCCAGAACTCACAGCAGGCTGCTCAAAACCACCTGTAACTCCAGTTCCAGGGGATCCAACACCTTCTTCTTGCCTCTCTGGGCACCCACAAACACCTACACATATTCATACTCACACATTCAAATAAAAATAAAACACATCTTTAAAAAAAAGCCTAAGTGGTGAGTTTTCATGTACAGTTTACCACTATACTTTAAATTTTGCATATATGTCTTCATGCATCTGGGTGTTTTACCAGCATGTATGTCTATGTACCACACAGGCCTGTTGCTGCTGCTGCTGCTGCTGCTGCTGCTGCTGCTGCTGCTGCTGCTGCTGCTGCTGCTGCTGCTGGAGACCAGAAGAGGGCATGAGATACCCTGTCACTAGAATTACAGACGGTTGTGAGCGCTGTGTGGGTGCCAGAAATAGAACCTAAGTCCTCTGAAAGAACAGCAAGTGCTTTTTTTTTTTAATCTTTCTAAATTTTATTCCAAAAAATTATGTGTTAAGATTAAGATGTCTATAAAGATGTCCATCATTACAATAAAGATCCGACTGGACAGATACGACAAGGACCCAATTCAGTATGTAATGTCCTATTTCCCCAATGGGCAAGTTAAAGAAGAAAAAAATAACAAAAAACCTTTCCAGGGTAGAAGGCCAGGACCACGCCTAACTGAATTGGTGCCTCTAAGGAGTTATAAAATTCATGATTTTGTTTATTTATCCTTTTCTTTCTGTTCTTTTTCTTTCTTCTCCCGCTCAGCTTTAGCTTCTTCCTCCTCATGTTTTTTGATCAACTGTTCTACTTCCTTCTGCTTGAGGACTCTGATCACAGTTTTTCCATTCTCTCTTGTTAGTGTGGCGACTTCCACTTTCTCAGCTGACAGTTTACTAACATCCATGGTCTTATTTAGCACCTTGATAGCGAGAGCAAGTGCCGACTTCAGAGTCATCTCTCCTTCTTTGTAGTCTTGTTTCAACATTGACACGGCTGCCGCACTGTTGTTCCCGATACATGTGGCTTTCCATCCCCCGTAATTTCCACTTGGGTCACTCTGATAGAGCTGAAAGCCATAGTGTTTATCCCAGCCAATGTACAGCAGAGAAACACCAAAGGGACGCTTTCCTCCAAACTGTGTATAAGCCTGTTTGATATCGCACAGTGCTGTAACCAACTGCTCACATGGAATTGGCTCCTGGTACTGTAATAAATACCTTTGAGCAATGAGCGTTAGTTCATTAGTCAGGATGTTAGCATCAGATGTGATGCCTGCCACACTGCAAGCCATATCCTCATTAAGTTTGTAAATTTTCTCAGAAAAAAAGACTTCGTCAAGAAGCTTGTGGATGTTGCGCCGCTCTGCTGCGAGCAGGACTCCATCATTGGCTAAGATCCCCAAACAGGTGCCCGCGTGTCCGATAGCTTCCATGGCATACTCCACTTGGTACAACTGACCTTCTGGAGAAAATATAGTGGTCCTGGAGTCATATCTTCGAGACATGGCTTCTGAACTTTATGTAACTCCGGAGGAAGACAGTGAGGGGTGCAGATCAGAGTCGCTTTACTCAGCTGGAGAAGAACCAACACGGGTGGCCAAACATCCGCAGCGAATATCGCAGCAAGTGCTTTTAAGTACTGAGCCATCTCTCCAGTCTTTACCACTATTTTGTTTATTTATTTTATTTATTTTTATTAATTAATTTATTTATTTATTAAAGATTTCTGCCTCCTCTCCACCACCACCTGCTGTTTCCCTCCCCCTCCCCAATCAAGTCCCCCTCCCTCGTCAGCCTAAAGAGCAATCAGGGTTCCCTGCCCTGTGGGAAGTCCAAGGACCACCCACCTCCATCCCGGTCTAGTAAGGTGAGCATCCAAACTGCCTAGGCTCCCACAAAGCCAGTACGTGCAGTAGGATCAAGAACCCATTGCCATTGTTCTTGAGTTCTCAGTAGTCCTCATTGTCCGCTGTGTTCAGCGAGTCCGGTTTTATCCCATGCTTTTTCAGCCCCAGGCCAGCTGGCCTTGGTGAGTTCCCGATAGAACATCCCCATTGTCTCAGTGTGTGGGTGCACCCCTCGCGGTCCTGAGTTCCTTGCCCGTGCTCTCTCTCCTTTTGCTCCTCATTTGGACCTTGAGATTTCAGTCCGGTGCTCCAATGTGGGTCTCTGTCTCCTTTCATCGCCTGATGAAGTTTAATATTCAGGAGGATGCCTATATGCTTTTCTTTGGGTTCACCTTCTTATTTAGCTTCTCTAGGATCACGAATTATAGGCTCAATGTCCTTTGTTTATGGCTAGAAACCAAATATGAGTGAGTACATCCCATGTTCCTCTTTTTGGGTCTGGCTTACCTCACTCAGGATAGTGTTTTCTATTTCCGTTCATTTGCATGCAAAATTCAAGAAGTCATTGTTTTTTACTGCTGAGTAGTACTCTAATATGTATATATTCCATATTTTCTTCATCCATTCTTCCATTGAAGGGCATCTAGGTTGTTTCCAGGTTCTGGCTATTACAAACAATGCTGCTATGAACATAGTTGAGCATATACTTTTGTTGTATGATAAGGCATCTCTTGGGTATATTCCCAAGAGTGTTATTGCTGGGTCCAGAGGTAGGTTGATCCCGAATTTGCTGAGAAACTGCCATACTGCTTTCCAAAGTGGTTGCACAAGTTTGCATTCCCACCAGCAATGGATGAGTGTACCCCTTTCTCCACAACCTCTCCAGCAAAGGCTATCGTTGGTGTTTTTTATTTTAGCCATTCTGACAAGTGTAAGATGGTATCTTAAAGTTGTCTTTATTTGCATTTCCCTGATCGCTAAGGAAGTTGAGTATGACCTTAAGTGTCTTTTGGCCATTTGAACTTCTGTTGAGAATTCTCTGTTCATCTCAGTGCCCCATTTTATAATTGGGTTGATTAGCCTTTTACGGTCTAGTTTCTTGAGTTCTTTATATATTTTGGAGATCAGACCTTTGTCAGTTGCAGGGTTGGTGAAGATCTTCTCCCAGTCAGTGGGTTCCCTTTTTGTCTTAGTGACAGTGTCCTTTGCTTTACAGAAGCTTCTCAGTCTCAGGAGGTCCCATTTATTCAATGATGCCCTTAATGTCTGTGCTGCTGGGGTTATACATAGGAAGTGGTCTCCTGTGCCCACGTGTTGTAGAGTACTTCCCACTTTCTCTTCTATCAGGTTCAGTGTGTTCGGACTGATATTGAGGTCTTTAATCCATTTGGACTTGAGTTTTGTGCATGGTGATAGATATGGATCTATTTTCATTCTTCTACAGATTGACATCCAGTTTTGCCAGCACAATTTGTTGAAGATGCTCTCTTTTTTCCATTGTATACTTTTAGCTCCTTTATCGAAAATCAGGTGTTCATAGATTTGTGGGTTAAAGTCCGGGTCTTCTATTCTATTCCATTGGTCGACTTCTCTGTTTTTATGCCAATACCAAGCTGTTTTCAATACTGTAGCTCTGTAATAGAGTTTGAAGTCAGGGATGGTAATGCCTCCAGACGATCCTTTATTGTATAAGATTGTTTTGGCTATCCTGGGTTTTTTGTTTTTCCATATAAAGTTGATTATTGTCTTCTCCAGATATGTGAAGAATTTTGATGGGATTTTGATGGGGATTGCATTGAATCTACAGATTGCTTTTGGTAGAATTGCCATTTTTACTATGTTGATCCTCCCAATCCAAGAGCAAGGGAGATCCTTCCATTTTCTGGCGTCCTCTTCAATTTCTTTCTTCAAAGACTTAAAATTCTTGTCAAATAGATCTTTCACTTCCTTGGTCAGAGTTACCCCAAGATATTTTATGCTATTTGTGGCTATCGTGAAAGGTGATGCTTCTCTGATTTCCCTCTCTGCTTCCTTATCCTTAGTGTATAGGAAGGCAACTGATTTTTTGGAGTTGATCTTGTATCCTGCCACATTACTAAAGGTGTTTATCAGCTGTAGGAGTTCTTTGGTAGAGTTTTTGGGGTCACTTATGTATACTATCATATCATCTGCAAATAATGAAAGCTTAACTTCTTCCTTTCCAATACGAATCCCCTTGATCCCCTTATGTTGTCTTATTGCTATCACTAGAACTTCTAGCACTATATTGAAGAGGTATGAAGAGAGTGGACAGCCTTGTCGTGTTCCTGATTTTAGTGGGATGGCTTTGAGTTTTTCTCCGTTTAATTTAATGTTAGCTGTCGGCTTGCTGTAAATAGCTTTTATTATATTTAGGTATGACCCTTGTATCCCTAATCTCTCCAAGACCTTTATCATAAAGGGGTGTTGAATTTTTCGAATGCTTTTTCAGCATCTAATGAAATGATCATATGGTTTTTTTCTTTCAGTTTATTTATATGGTGGATTACATTGATAGATTTGCATATGTTGAACCAACCCTGCATCTCTAGGATGAAGCCTACTTGATCATAATGGATAATTTTTCTAATGTGTTCTTGGATTCGGTTTGCCAGTATTTTATTGAGAATTTTTGTGTCGATGTTCATGAGTGAGATAGGCCTGTAATTCTCTTTCTTGGTTGGGTCTTTGTGTGGTTTTGGTATCAGGGTAACTGTAGCTTCATAAAAGGAATTTGGCAATGACTCTTCTGTTTCTATATTGTGAAATACATTAAGGAGTATAGGTATTAGCTCTTCTTGGAAGTTCTGGTAGAATTCTGCATTGAAACCAGGGCTTTTTTTGGAAGGGAGATTTTTGATAACAATTTCTAATTCTTCGCGACTAACAGGTCTATTTAGATCATTCACCTGGCCTTGGTTTAGCTTTGGTATATGGTACTTATCTAAAAAAATGTCCATTTCTTTTGCATTTTCCAGTTTTGTGGCATACAGGCTTTTGTAGTAAGATCTAATGATTCTCTGAATTTCCTCTGTGTCTGTGGTTATGTCCCCCTTTTCATTTCTGATCTTATTTTTTTGTGTGTTCTCTCTCTGTCGTTTAATTAGTTTGGATAGGGGTTTGTCAATCTTGTTGATTTTCTCCAAGAACCAACTTTTTGTTTCATTGATTTTTTGGACTGTTTTCTGTATTTCTATTTTGTTTATTTCCACCCTCAGTTTGATTATTTCCAGTCTTCTACTCCTCCTGGGCGCATCTGCTTCTTTTTTTTTCTAGAGCTTTCAGGTGTGCTGTTAAGTCCCCAATGTATGCTTTCTCGGTTTTCTTTAAGTGGACACTTAGTGCTATGAACTTTCCTCTTAGCACTGCTTTCTTCATGTCCCACAGGTTTGAGTATGTTGTGTCTTTATTTTCATTAAATTCAAGGAAGACTTTAATTTCTTTCTTAATTTCTTCCTTGACCCAGGTGTGGTTCAGTAGTTGACTGTTCAGTTTCCATGAGTTTGTCAGCATTCTGGGGGTAGCATTATTGTTGCCTTCTAACTTTAATCCGTGGTGATCTGATAAGACACAGGTGGACACTGATATTTTTTTGTATCTGTGGAGGTTTCCTTTGTTTCCGAGTATGTGGTTAATTTTCGAGAAGGTTCCATGAGCTGCAGAGAAGAAGGTATATTCTTTCCTATTTGGGTGGAGTGTTCTATAGATGTCTGTTAAGTCCATTTGCTTCATTATCTCCAACAATTCTCTTAATTCTCTATTAGGTTTCTGTCTGATTGACCTGTCCATTGGTGAGAGAGGTGTGTTGAAGTCTCCTACTACTAGTGTGTGTGGTTTGATGTCTGCCTTAAGTTCTAGTAATATTTCTTTTACATAAGTGGGTGCTTTTATATTAGGGGTATAGATATTCAGGATTGAGACTTCATCCTGATGAATTGTTCCTGTTATGAGTATAAGGGGTCCATCTCGATCTCTTCTGATTGATTTTAGTTTGAAGTCAGTTTTGTTAGAAATTAGTATGGCCACACCTGCTTTTTTCTTAGGACCATTTGCTTGAAAAACCTTTTCCCAACCCTTTACTCTAAGTAGATGCCTGTCTTTGTGGTTGAGATGTGTTTCTTGTAAACAACAGAATGTTGGATCGTGTTTTCGTATCCAATCTCCTAGCCTGTGCCTTTTTATAGGTGAATTGAGACCATTAATATTAAGTGATATTAATGACCAGTGGTTGTTTACTCCGGTTTTTCCTATTGTTTTTGGTAGTAGAGTTTGCATGTCTCCCTTCTTTGAGTCATGCTGGTGAAGGGTCGCTAGATGCCTGAGTTATTGTAGGCAGTGTTGGCTATGTTGGATTCTTTGGGTTGTGATTTTCCTTCTATTACTTTCTGTAGGGCTGGATTTGTGGCTACGTATTGTTTAAATTTGTTCTTATCCTGGAATGTCTTCTTTTCTCCATTGATAGTGACTGATAGCTTGGCTGGGTATAGTAGTTTGGGTTTGCATCCATGGTCTCTTAGTTTCTGCAGTACCTCTATCCAGGACCTTCTGGCTTTCATGGTTTCCATAGAGAAGTAAGGTGTAAGTCTGATCGGTTTACCTTTATAAGTTACTAGGCCTTTTTCCTTTGCAGCTCTTAATATTCTTTCTTTAATCTGTATATTTTGTGTTTTGATTATTATATGGTGAGGGGATTTTTTTTTTGATCCAGTCTGTTTGGTGTTCTGTATGCTTCTTGAATATTCAAAGGAATATCTTTCTTTATGTTGGGAAAGTTTTCTTCCATAATTTTGTTAAAAATATTTTCTGGACCTTTGAGCTGTGCCTCTTCTCCTTCTTCTATCCCTATTATTCTTAGGTTTGGTCTTTTTATTGTGTCCCATATTTCCTGAATGTTTTGTGATGAGAATTTGTTGGCTTTGCTGTTTTCTTTGACCAGTGCGTTTATTTTCTCTACGGTGTCCTCAGAATCTGAGATTCTTTCTTCTATCTCTTGTATTCTATTGATTATGCTTGTTTCTGTAGTCTCTGCTCATTGACCTAGATTTTCCATATCCAGCTGGTCCTCAGTTTGTGTTTTCTTCCTTGCTTCCATTTCGATTTTCAATTCTTGAACTGTTTCCATTACCTGTTTGATCGTTTTTTTCTTGGTTTCCCAGGGTATCATTTACATATTTATTCATTTCTTCAAACTTTTTGTTATACTTCTCATCCATTTCTATAAGGGCGTTTTTTACATGTTGTTTAAGGGACTCTATTGCTTTCATAAAGTCAATTTTTTCCACTTCTTCTATGTTAGGGTGTTCAAGTCCTTCTGTTGTAAGATCATTGGGATCTGGTGATTTCATGTTGTTTTTCAGATTGTTGGGTGAATTCTTGCCTTGGTGCCTGCCCATCTCCTCCTATTGATGCTATCTAATGGGTCTTTTAAAGCAAGATCAGGTTTCCCTGCTGGCCAGGGGCCCCACTTACAAGATGCCCTCGTTCCGTTTCCTGGCTCCCGCTGCGGGCCGAGGTCCCTCTCACCACTCGAAGGGTCTTCAGGAACAGGATCAGGCTCCCTGTTCACCAGGGACCTCGCCACCAAAAGGTCTACCACTCTGCAGGCCAGCCACCAAAACAGAGAAACTCCCGCTGCCCTCTGTCCCGAGCTCCCAACCCAGAGCCCAAACAGGCAAAACTGGGTGATCCTGCAGCCCCGCAGAAGGGAGGGAGAGTGAAGGAGGCCCCTGGGCGCAAGCTGGGATGGGCCAGGGAGAGAGAGGTCACAGCAGAGGAGGAACAGCCCCAGCAGAGGGGACCAGCCCTCGCAGACTAACCGGAGGGTCAAGGGGGTAGGGGAATGCCCCTGCTCCATTTCCTGTGTCCCGCGGCGGGCCAAGAATACTCTCCCCACCCAGGAAGGTCTTCAGGGACAGGACCAGTCTCCCTGTTCGCCAGAGGAACTCACCAATAAAAGGCCTCCCACTCTGCAGGTTAGGCCCCAAGAAACCTACTTGATTTAATTGTAGTGGGGCGATCTGCTCTCAGTGTGGGCTTCACTATTTCATGCTTGAACTATCCCACATCCGCCGCGTCTGCACAACGGTCTCCGCCCGGCATGTGTGTCTGCCCGCTGGTGCCCGCCGGTCTCCACCCGGTGTGTGTCTATTTTGTTTTTTTAAACAAAACTATTTAACACATAAGCCTCTGCTGCTTACTCAAAAAATTCCTGAGTCCCCACAGTGAGTGAGCGAAATGGCCCCTGGTGTCACGGTCATCAGGTGCTTTCTTCCAGCAACCAGGGGTCTCTAGAGGAAACAGTACCTGCCTCTGATAGGGTTAGTAGCCCCACACCCAGCACTGGTCCTGAGCCAGGGCCATGCCCCAGGTCACCTTGCTATATCAATTAGGACTCTGAGAGAGATGTTTCCTGGAGTCATTAAGCTTTCTCTGACTCCTGGATATGATCACAGAGTCACAGACACTCACTCTGATGCTGCTACAACCGATGGGTCATTTGTAAAGGATTGGCTTGACAAGTTGGACACTTTCTTCTTGAAAAATGGAGATGAATATGAAAACATTGAACATCCCGAAGGAATGACATGATTTACAGAGGCATTAATGAGAGCGGAGCCCTGCCCAACTCAACTCTTCATGCCAGCCACAGACTCACCTCCATCTCCTTCCTCCCCTTATCAGACCTGCTATCTAGAAGCCTATAAATATCGCTGTAGCATATTCTGTGGTGTTAAGATGGCAGCTGTGGTGATAAAAGTGTCTATGGAGCTCCAGGATCTGTCACAGAGAGAGATGGCCCGGAGACTCATCATGGAAAGTATTCAAGACGAAGGCTGGTTTGGAGTGCCCTGGGCAAGCAGGCAGGAGGAACAAGGAACCTCAGAAGCAGTTTCTAAGGCCAGGCAGTCCCTGAGCACCTGAGGCTGTTTGTTATTTGTGGTGTTTGGGAATGACAGAGCATGCCCCCCCCCCCAAGTTCCAACTTGTTTCCATGGTTCCCTAGCCCTCTCATTACACCCTCACCCAACACAACAACATGTGACTAAATGGCCTCCCTGAAGACAATCACAATCCTGACTCACATTGGCTCAACACTTCATTCAGGTCAAGCCCTGCACCAAGCATTTTTAAAAGGGTCATCTCATTTAAGCCTCCAGTAATGACACAATAAACTCTGTTATCTGCATGTGCCTATGGAGGACATTAGTGTGAGTGAAGGTCAGGTGATCTGCTCAAGGACTTACTTGTGTGATATCAGGAGGAAGACAACTCAAGGAGACTGGATGACACCATCGTAAGTCAACATGTGCTGGGTGACTATGGGGACATCCTGGGAGAGCAGATCTCAAATTCGGCCCTACTCGGCAGATGATCAAAACTGCAACCCAAATGTCTGGGTCCCAAGCATTCCTGACACTTTGATAAAGGGGCTGGTAGAGGGAGTGATAGCAAGACAGGTAGGGTGTCCTTACTCATAATCGAGGTGTCAGGTTCCATGCAGGATGACGGAGTGGCATGCAACAGCTGCCACAGCCAGGAAGACAGACTTTGACCCTAAGGGACAAGCTCACAAGCAAATGGCTCACAGGTGAGGAGCCATCATAGAACATGTACTGGGTTGTCCCATGGAGTACAGTCACCCTGAGGAATTCATGGGCCGACAGTCAAAGATCACCAATGAGATTTCCTGCACTGCTCACCTACCACACAGGTAGGACCATTTAGGCTCCACTGGCAAGCAGGATGCCTGAGGCATGAGTCAAGGGTTGGTGGGGTACATGCAGGTGGTCATAGTAAGTGGGCATCATTGGAGCACTCACTATGCCTCCATTAAGGCTCATACATCCCTAGGAACTATTTTTAAGGGGTCTGTCTTGCCTCTCAATTCACAGTACACACCAAGCAAGGAAGAAGCCCACTCCTACATCCCTCAGCCTCCAAGTCACAGAGTGACACATACATGACGTGTAACCCATACACTGATGTGGGAGGGGCTTCTATCTATCTATCTGTTGCTTTCATTGGTTAGTTAATAAAGAAAACTGATTGGGCTGATAGGTCAGAACATAGGTGGGTGGAGTAGACAGAACAGAATGCTGGGAAGAAGGGAATTGAGGTAGACGCGATGAAGCTCCGACCCAAGATGGACGTAGGCTAGAATCTTCCTGGTAAGCCACCACCTCATGGTGCTACACACATTAATAGAAATGGGTTAATCAAGATGTGAGAGTTAGCCAGTAAGAGGCTAGAGCTAACGGGCCAGGCAGTGTTTAAATGAATACAATTTGTGCGTTGTTATTTCGGGTGTAAAGCTAGCCATGCGGAAGCCGAGCAGGATGAAAAACAGGCCTGCTCGCCTCATCACTACAATACACGTGCCGAGTGTCAGATCTGGAAGGTTATACACACAGTCTCCTACTGCACCTCCTCCCTGCCAGTCCTGTGTGAGATCATCGATCGTCTCCTACAGAGGAGGAAACAGGCTTGTGTGTCAGATCTCCTGAACGTGTAAATAAAAGGGGGCTGTGTACATAGACACAGGAGGAGATACTGCTCAAGCAGACTTTTCTGTGCATGGATCCTCCTAGGTTGTGCAGTACCCAGCTTTGGCATGTGCAGGGTGTTGTGAGGAAAAGTGCCTTTGGCCAAACATCAACCCACTAGGCAACAGCAGAGTGGAACATTTCTTCACCTGTTGACAACAAATTTTGCCCACCTAGCTCTTTGCCATCAGGGCCCAGGGAAGGTGCTTCGTGAATGCTTGATGATGGCATGGTGCTCCAGAAGGATGCACATCTTAAGTCTTTCAGTTCCTGGGGACAGCAGTGAGTCATGATGCAGCCTCACAGATTAAAGGATCGACACATGCAACTAAGAAGAGAGCAGTCACAGCCACAGACCTGCACAAGTCACGACAGACTAAAGACGGGAAACAAGCCGGAATAGAGGTGGGAAAGAAGCAGCGACATTTGCAAAAAAAAAAAAAAGAGGTGCCCTCTGCTTAAGGCAAATTGATGCAGAAAGCAAGCCCCCAGGGAGACAAGGGAAGGGACCCATGACATCCCCAGGGAGTAGAGCCCTACTAACAGAGGGCCTTCTTGGACTCTGGTTCCCCCAGAGAACCTTGCTTTGGACTCATCTCTAGGAACTGGCTCTTTAGTTAGAGACATACATGACCACATGGGGACTCAGGCAATTTTACCACACATTACTCTCTCTAGCAAGAACTTCACAGGGTCCAACCTGACTCTGGTGGAGGGTTTGAGGGCTGTGGTTGGCAGGTCACTGAGGTCATTACCTGGAGCTGTTGGCCATGTGGCACCTCTGCCAAGGGCAAGAAGCTTTGGGATCCTCCAAGTGCTCCTGGTTCCCTCACCCCTGGTGTTCTAGTTAACTCCCAGCCTGGAGTGCTGCTTTGCTTGCCTCATTTCTGCTTCACTGTTCCCTGATAGTTTGAAACACACCCTTCCAGGAGAAACTCCTCACAGGGCCTCTGACCTCACCCCAACCTCGCCAACCCAGGAAGGACACTTGTACCAAGGTAGCACCAGAGCATCACAACAGCTGATTTGATAGACCCCCCTGAGTAAGAGCACATCTTACTTTTCGGGACACACTGAACAATTCACACCTTCTTGGCTGCTAGAACCCATCCTCTGTTTCTGTTTGATAACAGGATGCTCTTGTTCAGCCCCTGAGCTGGCGAGTTCCTGGTTCTGACTCGAAGTGATAGGCACTCAGCTCTGCCAGAGCCTTCTTTGCTTTCTGTTCATTTCTCTAGGACTCTTATCCTGGCTCTGGGTTTCCTCATCCTACCCTCTTACTTCATCTCTGCTTGCCTCATCTTCTGTTTTTGACAAGGCTCCTTCAACACCTAAGAATCACCTTGAAGGAAACAGGACAAGTATACAACTTCCTTTTCTTTTTTCTTTTCTTTTCTTTTCTCTCCTTTCCCTCTCTCTCTCTCTCTCTCTCTCTCTCTCTCTCTCTCTCTCTCTTGTTTTTTGGTTTGGTTATTCAAGACAGGGTCTCTCGTTTCTCTGTGCCCTGGAACTTGCTTTGCAAACCAGGCTGACCTCAATTTCACAGAGATCCTCCTGCTTCTGCCTCCTGAGTGCTGGGATTAAAAGCGTGTGCCACCACCACCTGGCTTCAAACACAGCTTCTTATTCCCCACGCTCACAGCTGTGACACCTTTATCTCTTTCTTCTCAGTGACTTCATGATGATCCATTTGCTTTTCAAACCCTGATTTCAGGAGGCTTCAAAGAATCTCTTTGTCCTCTTTTCTCTTGCAGCCCATTGCTGAGTCTGTCCCGTCTAGCTCTCAGGACCCACGTCTCCAGCAATCTCTGGCCTGTGG
This sequence comes from Chionomys nivalis, assembly GCF_950005125.1. NCBI lineage: Eukaryota > Metazoa > Chordata > Mammalia > Rodentia > Cricetidae > Chionomys > Chionomys nivalis. Next base: position 62,336,209 of record NC_080093.1, on the reverse strand, counting down.
GCTCCTCCTGTGGCTGTTCCTGCTGTCCCATGTCCTCAGTCAGTCCATTCTTCAGCTGGAAGTTTAAAGCTACTACCCTTAAACATAAACCCACCAATTAATCACAGCCCTCCAGTCCCACTGATGTCTGCCTCCTTCCTGCTGATCTCCCCCTTGTAGCCTCCCCCATCACAGAACAGTCTTTAATCAGTGAGCTCCTTGTATTGGGCCTGGTCTATCTCCAGTCCCTCTTCTCATGTGTCCTTACCTTATCTGTATTGTCCTCCCATCGTTTATACTATTGATCACCTCCTCCACGTTATCCTAAGTCTTAAATCAACCTCTCTATCTTGTTGGCTTTCTTCTCTCTCATTTCTCTTCACCGTCTTACCCCACTACAGTTGGAGCAGTGTTCAGCAGGGCAGCCCCGTGAGATTCTAGTTCACTTATTTGTTCATTTATTTATTCTGTCATCAATGTGTATGGATGGTATGTGTGATGTGTGTATGCAAGTATAGGTATGTACATGCCATGGAACACACACAGAGGTCGGAGGACTCTCTTTGTTTCCAACTGTGAGGTTCCACGAGTGAACTCAGATTGCCAGGCTAATGTAGCAATGTGCTATTACTCACTGCGCCATCTCGCTAGCTAGAGGAGTAAATTCCAACTAACCCAAATGGAGAGGAACCAGGCCTTGAAGTCTCCTTCAAATGCAGGTGCTCCCAAGCATGATCTGAGAATTAAATCACCTCCAAGAACAATGAGATAGCAGCTTTTCTATCTCCAAGGACCAAGGTAAAAATAGGAGTCACTCCCAGATTCCCAGTCCACAGCAGTATCACCCAGTTCCTCAGTGGAACCAACCCCCTCACTGCAGCATCAACTGGTTCCCAATGGTGGGAACAACAGAACAATATGTTGATGATGTCTGACCATCAGATTCCAGCTTGAGAGAAAGGGCTATTTCTACCTTCAGCCCCAACACTGGCAGCTGCCAGTTCACCGCCATGCCATGAGAAATAGCTTTACTATTTTGCCATCCATCACTGCCCTGGGTTTGTTTCATCAGGATTTAGATTTTGGTCCGTCATATTTCTATAATTATATGTCAGAATTATATTTCACTCAGAAAACCAATTTGAAGCTCAAAGTATAGGCATTCTATCTAGACATTAAAGAGAAGGTACCAATACAAGGAGGGTCTGAGGGACTCAGTCAGGTGATAACCCAAGGTCAGAGTGGTCGGTAACCAATCAATGTTAAAATTTGGGCTGTTAGGGCTGGGGCTGTAGCTCAGTGCTAAGAGTTTTGGGTATTGTGTTTGAGATTCATACACAAGGCCCTGGGCTCAAACCCCAGTACTCCCAAACAAGTACTTAATGAAATCCCAATGGACTGTTGCTGTCCAAATGAATCCTCTCTAAATGGGTTGATGGCGTTTCTTTCCAGGTTCAGTGACTTTTGCCCTTTGACACCCTTGAGAACTCTGAGAGTTAAGATTTGTTGCTGGGCCTTGTGGTGCAGGCCTGTTTTTCCGTTTACTTGGGCACAAGGGGTGGGAGGATCTCAAGTTCAAGGCCTTCCGGAGCTAAGAATAAATTCAAGGCTAGTTTGGATAGCTCAAAGAGACCTTTTCTTAAAAGAAAAATGGAAAATATGGCCACAGTGTAGCTCTGTAGATAAACTGAGTGCTTGCTCAGCATGCATAAAGCCCTGGGTTGAATCCCACATACACAAATGTGTATAAGCCTGTACACTAGCACTGGGGAAGGGGAGTTAAGGAACAAACATTCAAAGTCATACTTGGCTACAAAGTGAGTTTGAAAGACTGCATGGCATAAAGAGACCCTGTATTCCCACCCTCCACCCCTAAAAAGGGAAAAGCAGGGTTGGAGTTTCGGCTCAGTAGCAAAAGGTGTGCCTGTTCCCTCTCACCTCATCTTGCCCTTCTTTCTCAGCATCCACTGTGTTCTCCACACTCTCAGTTCACTCTCAGTCACAAGCTCTCTTCCTGGTGGGCAGCTTCCCTGCTCTCTGCCCACATCCCACACAGCCAGGTTTCATCTCTTGAATGAGCCTCCCAGAACCTCAGAGGTCATTCCCAGCTGTTCCCCATTGGACATTTACTGTCTACTCCATTCCCAAATCGTACCCATGCGTATCCATGTTTGCTTTAAAGGTGGAGGAAGCGAGAGCAGTGTTCAACGCAGGGAGCTTCAGGACATGGGGGAATACTGGTCAGTGCTGGGAAATTCACAAGGGATGGGAGTTGTGAGACCATTTGGGGTACCACTTACACTTAGCCGAATTGCTCTAATGTGGCTAATTGTCTCATGTTTGATTCTTTCTTATTCCCAAGAGGTGAAGTCTCTCAACAACACTCGTTGAAGATCCCATTGCCTTCAGCTAAAAAATCCAACCCCAAGAATAATGTATCTACCAGTCCACAAAATGTGGGTGCTTCCTTCCACGGTGTTTGCGTTCGCTGTGAACATATGTGATTCACGATGTGATTTTCCCTACCTGCCCCAAAATGTGACTTTTTGGTTCCTTTTAAAGATTAATTTATAAGCGTAAATCAGCCTTTAAGAGATGTGGAATGAGACTTAGAATCATCTTTCAGTTCATTTCTATTTTAATGCTGAGATTAACAGACCTGTCTGAGATTTAAAATTTTTCTCTTTTGCTCATTTAATATCTTAGAATTAAATATTTATTATTAATATTAATGAAAACTAAAAAATGATTAATTAGACCTAAATTGTAATCAAGCCATTTTTTTTCAAATTAATATGTGACACCAAAACAAACACTGATCACTCCTTTCAGTTCATAATGTAATTACAGAGACAGTCAACCTGCTATTTATCTAGATTTCCACTCAACCATGTTATAAACTATTAATTTTTAGAGAAAGCACAGTTGCCAAGCACTGACGGCTTTTGCTTCAGTATCTAAGATATATTCACTGCTCCTTGACCCACTGCAATGGCAAACGACAATGACAACACTTCTGAAATCTGCTGCCTATAACCTCGATGCAATTACAGGAAGACTGGACCACTTCAGTAAACAAGCACAAAACAAAAGTGTGTGTGCGCATGTATGTGTGTACATGCTTGTGTGTGTGCATGTATGTGTACATGAGTATGAGTAATGTGTGTATGCACGTGTGTGAGTAATTTGTGTGTACGTGTTTGTGTGTATGTGCAGTGCGTGTGTATGCATGTATACATGTTTTGTGTGTGCATATATGTGTACATGTGTATGAACAATGTGTGTATGCATGTGTGTGAGTAATGTGTGTATACATGTTTGTGTATATGTGCATGTGTATGTGTGCGATATGTGTGCATATTTGTGTGTGCATATGTATGTGTATTTGTGTGTGTTTATGTGTAGGTCAGAAGTCACCATCAAGAGTCTTCTTCAGTCACTCTCCAACATACTTTGGAAACAAGGTTTTTTACTGAACCTAGAGATTACTGATTTGGCTGGCTAACCAGCAAGTTCCATGGATCCTAGCCTCCCCAGCACTGAGATGAAAACCCAAATCTTTATTTGCATGCTGGGGATCCAAACTCAGGTCTTAATACTTGCATGGCAAGCATTTTACTGACTGAGAAATCTTCTCAGCCTTGGGTTTTGTAATATTCCAAGAGTAGTGCATATGGTCTAGAAGGTTTTGCTTCTTCAAATAGCAGATGACTTGCACAAGAGACCAACAAAAAGAGGGTCAGAGAGGCTGGGCACACCCATGTCCAGGAAACTCTCATAACCACCCTTCTTGAGTTCTCTGTTGACACAGGGGCTAAACAGAAAAAGAAAAACTGGGGATAGAATCAAAATTCACAGGAATAGGAATAGTAGAAACATAGAGAAATAAAAAGAAATCTCAATTCAAAGTATGGTTGGGAGTGAATCTTCAAGGTTCAGTAAGCATGTTACCCTGGATTTTAATAATACATAAACATAAGCTTAGTGTAATTCTAGAACCCCTAAAGTAGAGGTAGGAAGCTCAGAGGTCTGAGGTTGGACTGAGCTGCTTACATAGCAAGAGCCTGTCTTAAAAACAAAACAAAATGAAAACAAACACGTAAACAAAGAAGTCAGGAGGGAGCTTAGGAGGTGGAAGAGTTTTTCTGATCACTAAAGGCAAAGTTCAGGAAACACAAATTTCTCTTTAAAAAAATTAAACTTAAAAAAAAACACAAAACACACAAACCTGTGTAAACACCAAGGTCCACACAAAGGACCATGAATTGGAAAATGAAAAAGAGCAGAGTAAACCACTTTGTGGTTCGTCCTGGGAGAGCAGCAAGGTGTGATCACAAGAACGTCAAGAAAGTTCAGAATTAACAGGGCATAAGCATTAGCTGAAATGATGCAGCACAAGGACTGCACAGCCTGCAGAAAGCTTCAGAACAAGACAGCAGAGCACTGGAAAGAGTCAGAGACCACAGAGTAGTCTATCTCACATCTCAGTCTAAGTCAGGAGGAGCAAGGAATTCAAGGGTGACTAACAAAGGAAAAGGCCCTAGAAGTGATGACGGGTCCAAAAAAGAAAATGGTGTTAAATTAAAAATAAATGAAGAAATATTAAGAATTGTTTGAGAAAGGAAACAAATTTTGAAAATGAGCAAGAAAAGATTAAACACGCAGATCACAAGGCTCCCTTAAGAAGACCATCAACTCTAAGAAAGAAAACAAATATTAAAAACATAATTCAAGGAAAACCCCCTGGAATAAACAAAAGAGATGTCCAAGTGTTCTTTGAGAGGATGTGCTGCCCGTCAGTGTCTCCTGTCTCTGACGACCAACTGCAAGGCACTGGCAACTGAAATCGCCGAGTTGAAAACACAGAAATGAACAGAAGCTTTGAGTCTCTAGGAAAAAACTTATGAACCTGAAAAACTATTTTCTGTTGACTGAGGTCCCACCCGGTCCCACAGCCATTCAGTACCAAAGAAACACTCAGAGGTCTACATTAATCATAAACTGGTTGGCATATTAGCTTCTTATTAACTCTTACAACTTATATTATCCCATAATTATTGTCTGTGTTAGCCACATGGCTTGGTACCATTTTGGTGAGGCAGTCACATCTTGCTTCCTCTGTGTCTGGATAATGACTGCAGACTACATCTTTCCTCTTCCCAAAATTCTCCTGTTCTCATTGCCCCGCCTCTACTTCCTGCCTGGTAACCCCACCCATACTTCCTGTCTGGCTACTGGCCAATCAGCATTTTATTAAACAAGTACAAGAAACAAATCTTTACAGGGTAAAACCATTGTCCCACAGCAAATGACCACACTCCTAAGATTACATATCTTTAAAACACCCCCAATAGTCTTACAAGAAGGTTTGCTTGTGGGGAAAATTAATGCAGAAAGATTCTCTTGACTAGCAGGTGGGAAAGAGTGCTAAGCCATGAATTTTTATACCCTGCAAAACTGGATTTCAAATATGCACATCCATCATTGTGAACCTAGTGTTGCCACCAGCTCTTTCAGAGGGATCTAGTAGAGAATGAGGGCGGCAGAGGATGGCATCAGTGGCATCTGACCAGTAGCATCAGTGGCATCCGACTGCTAACATCACATCCCAAGAAGATAGGAACCAATATGAACTGATATCCACTGGTGAAAGATGGGGCCATGAGCACCAAGTGTGGTCATATTTGGGAAGAGCTAGGCCTAGAGGCATAGGTTCTGTGGTCCCAACTACTTAGGAGTCTGAAGCAAGTGAGTGTAAGTTCAAGGCCCACCTGGGCAAATTACTGAGTCCACAGCTCAAAATAAAACGTTAAGAGACTGAAGCTATAGCTCAGTGGTAGAACACTTGTCTAGCATGCCAAGGTCATGGGTTCAATCCGCAGAACCACCAAACAAAAACAAAAGCCAAGGATCACTTAATGTAAACCCATAACTTGGCAACATCTTCTTAATAAAAACAACTAATCTGGAGTATGGCAGGACAAACTCTTTACATGGAAAAGCATTTGTGCTGGTTTCCCAGCATTGAGTAGAAACAGAGAAAAGGCTCTGTAGCAGAGGGACTAGGATAGGAAGTGGCCTCATCTTTTCACAACCCTTTCTCCACAGACAGGCATGTATCCCTTGAATGGTATTCCATGGTCTAATAGCCCACTAAGCCCCACCCCTTCCAGGTTCTACCACCTTAGCACTAGCCCTTGGTCCTTATTCTAATGGATGAACCTTTGTGGATAAACTACATCTAAACCAGAGCAGATTCACACTTAGGTGGTAAAGGTAAAACAAAACACCACCACCACCAAAAACCAAAAAACAAAACAGAAAAACAGGCAAGCATGGTCCAGCATCTCTGTAATAAATGTACTTTATTTGCCGAAGATATTGAGGCAGAAGGTTGGCTCTGAGTTCAAGGCCAATCAGTGCAACATAGTGAGTTCTCAGCAACAACAGAAATTATAAGAAACTTAGAAAAGTTAGGATAATGCTTCTATGGACCAGAGAGGGACCATGACAAACACAGGTGTGTGGGAGAACCTTCTGGGAGTAAGTGGCTGGCCGAGTTACAGTTCTGAATCTGGCTATATTTGTTTTGTTGTAATTCTCTAAGAGTTGATTTGTGACAGTTTCTCTATTTGATATTTGTCCTAATTTCCTTTCTATTGCTGTGACAAAACACTGACCCAAGTCATCTTGGGGAGGAAAGGGCTCATTTCATCTTACAGCTTCGAGTCCATCATGAAGGGAAGTTGGCAGAACCAGAACAGAAGCTGTGGAGGGATGCTGCTTGCTGATTTGCGCGCTATGACTTACTCGGTTTATATTCTCACTCTCTAGGACCACCTGCCCCTGGGTACACAGTGGGCTGAGCTCTCACACATCAATCCATCGTTAATCAAGAATTGATGCAGGGTATCAGTAAAATGCCCTACAGACTTGCCTACGATAGAGGCATTTTCTACATTGAGATACCATCTGCTCAGGTGATTCTGATTTATGTCAAGTTGACCAAACACTAACCAGCACAGTAGTTTTTCAATAAAAAGATTTTAAAGCAAAACAAAACCAGGAGTCCACCTGGAGGATGATTTCCATTCTGGAAGCTAAAACCTCCTCTGTCTCATGTTCTTTTCTATACTTCAGTAAACAACTATTCCTAGAAAATAAGGAGGCAACAAAGCCCCCAGGAACTATGCCCTATACTGGAATGAAACTCCTTTACTGTTCAATTCATGGCTCACTGTGGCCTTTTCAGCTTTCAAAAATGAGACTCAAACATACATTGTGGTTCCTTCTCCCAGGACAGGCCTCACTGGTCTTTCTTCAACAGAACAAAAACTGGCTTCTTTCTGGGCTGTGAGATGGCTCAGCCAGTAAAACACTGGCCTTACAAGCACGAGAACCCGAATTCGGTACCTAGAACCCACATACATGGTTGGGTGTGGTACAGCACACATGCCATCTCCGTGATGGTGTGATAGGAGGGGCAGACTGGCAGGTCCCTGGAAGCTGGGAGCTTGAGGGCCAGGTAGCCTAGCCTGTGAGCAGGGCTGTAGTCACTGTGGGGCGAAGTTCAAGGTCATGAAAGTCCTTGCCTTAAGTGAAAGATGGAAAGCACTTGAAGATTGACACCCAAGATGACCCTGTCACCAAATGGGTGTACTGTGCGTGTGTGCTCCTGCAATCACACACACATCTGAACCTGTGTGAACACATGTGGACTCTCACACGTGCACACTTCCTTATCATCTTCTTAGAAAGACGATTTGAGACTCTTTAATTTCCTTGGGAAATGGTAATCCCATCTGGCTACTAAAAGTCACCCCGAAGGTGGGACCTGAGCTAAGCAAGGAGACTCTGGCCCTGGCACCAAGGGAGCAACAAGCCTGGAGATGCTGGTGAACTGAGCAGGAATGACTGGACATGGGGAAAGGAGATATTGACATGGTAGGCAACAGGCAGAGGGTGCAGCTCAACTACCCAGACCTTAGCCATCTCCTGTGCATGACCTTCAGCAGCCCCACTATACACAATCCCACCAGACCTTAAGCTGCTGTGCTGTTATAATTGTCACTCCTTGACGTATGAAAGTGTAGCCTTAAAATATATATACTACAGGATGTATTGAGTCGATGGATGGGGCTGGGGGAGGACCTCCCCTCGTCCCGCTCTTCAGGCTCCCCTCTGGTTAGCAATGCCAGCAGGCCCCACCCTCATGGCGAAAGATCTTCGCTACTGCTCCTCTACCTTGCCCCATCACTGAAGCTGAAAATAAACACTTGTAGCACCGGAGAAGGGAGCCACCATGAACAGGAGGGGAGCCTTTGTATCACAGAGGTCTCAGTTCCAAATGCTGTGCCCCCAAGGCATTTGTGATTCTCTTCATCATGAAGGTCTCAGCTTGAGTCCCATCACTTTCCACAGGTTTTCCTGAAAGATCCTGCAAAAAGTGTCCACGTAGATCTGAGGGCTTGGCACAGAGGTGGAACACTGCCTTAGTACTGGGAAAAACAAAATAGGCATAAGTAAATATGCTACTAGACACCCCTTCCTGAGGTTTCTCCATGTGTGGGTGTTACTTAAATTCCTTCCCAGAGAAAGTGATTTTTATCTCTCCTCCTAAGGCTCTAAGGACAAATTGAGGCATAATTCCACCAAAGTTCACTTGGGGGAACCAATGAGTTTATTGGGCTTCCTTACAGAGCATAGGTTAAAGGGGTATGGGTGTTCCAAAAGGCTGCACCAGAGAGTCTTTACCCAACAGGGATAAGGCTTTCCCATAGCTGTATAGATGGACACCCCCCTCCGTATACAACACACATACAATCCTACCCAGTCTATATATTCTAGCCACTCCAGAGTTCATGTGTGATTGGAGCATAGTTGCTGCTAGATTCTTAGGTGACCCTCCTCACCCTCCATGAAGGGATATAAACAATCAATAGTCCCAGCTGGGGTAATCCCTCTTAAATAGGCCACAATGGAATGCCCCAAGATGACTGCTGCTTGCCTTGGAGGACTGTTGCTCACAACAGTGGGCCATTGTCTCCTCACACTGTGGTCTAGTTGACCGCTTTTCTGCCCATTGGAGAGAATAATCCCTCTCAGAGCAGATCTTGCCACTCACAGCCTGAGTCTGTAGATTTGGATAGGCTCCAAGAATCAGCCACCAGAAGTTGAAGGTGACCTCTGACCCTCACCTGTCACCCTCCCATTTACTCCTGTCCTGTGAGTTAATGACTCTCATCTGTCTCTCTTGGAAGAGATCAGAGTGCAGCTTGCTTAGGTCCTTTCCCAGTCAGCAACTCTTTCTGCCTGACTCTTTTGCTTTCTCCTTCTCTGAAGACTCAAACCCTCTTTACATGTGTGCTAGGTCATGCTGCCTATGGGTCATGTCAGAAGTGGGAATCGTGTTTGGGGGTGCATAGAGGGCAGGGTGGTGTTTGGGAAAGGGGGAGGGGAAGCAGCAGGTAAGGAAACCCCAGCAAGAAGTGGTGTCTTTGAAGCCAAGCCACTCTGTCTCCATCCTGAAAGCCCAGATCGTGTGCACGCGTTCACGTGTGTGTGTGTGTGTGTGTGTGTGTGCATCCTTGCAGAACAGTCCATCTGCAGACAGGAAGGAGGATGCTACCAATCAGGACTGGATGGTGGAGTTCAGCTGAGTACAGATGCCACCAGGGCTGCTAACACCCAGCATCTTCCATATCCTGCCTGGAAAGACCCCAGGAAACAAAGACAAAAAGGCAGCAGGGCTCTGCCCTGAATGGAGAATGCAAAACAAGCAGAAAACAAACACACTAGGGGGTCATAGGTGAGCTCCAGGGCTTTGCCAGCAGTGCTGGGGAAATGTTCCTTACTTCTCAGCTGTGGGGGCACCTACTGTCCTTGGAAGAGGATCCTAGAAGCTGGGCTTTCGTCTCCTGATTGTCTAAGGTTTTAGCAGTTGAAGCCTGTTTTACAGCTCCACTTGCCTGTGGACTTCACAGTTCAAAGGATGGGATAAAGGGGAAACCCTTTCCCCTGAAGCATGGGCTCTGCTCAGCAACACCCTCCCTATTCTGCCAGCCTCAGGGGAGCCTGAAGCTGCCTACACAGCCTTAGAAAATTTTCTTGAACGGGTGCTGCTCTTGCAGAATTCCTCCATTTCTGTTTCCACTTACTCAAAGAAAAGGCTTCGAGAATCCACCAGAAGCGCCTTTCTCTTAAAACAGCTTTATTCTCCTGTTTTACAAAAGAAAAACAATGCTTGCTTGACTTAAAATAGGAACAAATTTTGTGTGTAGTGCAGCAGGGATAGAAGTTTGAAAAGCTAATTTTGTAGTAGCGTCAAAGGCAGGGAGGCCTGGGAAAGCCTTGGAAGACATCTGTGTGCTTATTGGGGCTGGGGTTGTGGTGGAGGGGAGGGGGGAGGGGTCAAAGAGGAGGGGGTCTTTGTGCCTCCGGTTCAAAGCGGAGGTCCAGGAGGGAACCTAACCTTCCAGGGTGGACCTGGTCTCTCACCAGCAGGCAGGCTGGAGGGGGAGCCAGGAGACAGCTGTCTAATTCTCATCATATGCAGCATGTATTACATATACTTCATTCTTCAAATCCCCCTGGCTCGGCCTGCTCCAGAAACATGCAGGAACTGGCCACAAAGGCATCTCAATTCTCAGGCCGTGGCAGCAAGTTCTGGGTAAATGTTAGCTTCGGGTGCAGGTGCCTCAGCTTTCTATCAGAGAGAAGCACAGAGGCCGGCCTTTCCTCCTGCTAGCACAAGGCATCCCACAGTTGCTGAAAACGGCCTAAGAGATACATACAGGAATCTACACAGGAAGGTGAAAAAGACAAGATCTCCTGAGTAAATTGGGAGTGTGGGGATCAAGGGAGAGGGTAGAAGGGGAGAGGTGAGGAAGACAGGGGAGTGGAGAAAAATGTATAGCTCAATAAAAACAATAATAATTAAAAGAAAAGAAGATCCCCTTGTCACCTTTCTGACCTTCAGTTTCTCTTGGCCATCAGCTGAGTCCTACAGACCTGCACACTGCCTTAGCAAGCAGGTCCCCACTCAAGTGACCAACCTGAGTTGGATTCTGTGTGTCCAGAGCCTTTCTAGTGAACCTGGGTATGTGTCTGGACTGGCCCCAAAGTGAATTTCTCATTGCCTGTGTTTCTAGTCCTGGGGTGAGGGGCAAGCAGAGACAAGTGCTCATCAACTTACACTTCACCCCGACTTCATCTCCACTTGCTAAGCTGGGCTTTCCAATCTCCCAGGCTGAGGAAACGAGGAAGACCATAGTCAGTCACACACTGGGGTTGTCTACAAATGTATGAGGATCTTGGGCTTGTCCTCTTCTAGAAAAGGGTCCAGGGGCAGACCTTCCAGAGTGGCTAGGTTCAGGCAGCTTATACAGCCTCAAAAAGGGAGCCAGTGGGATTGTCAACTGTGCCTTGCTTAGTCAGAGTAGCACGTGGTCAAGGCATGTCTTCCCTTTCCCTTCAGATGTCACCTCTAGGTCCACTCTGTCTGGTCCCTCCAGCTGGTGTGACACAATCTTTCCCCCGGATATGTCGAAGCCTTGTGTCGTGTCCACAGACAGGCAATGAACCAGGTTTGTGAGTTCGAGCTGGCTGGCTGTCACCCCTGAGTCTGCTCGTAGTGGCCAGGACACCGAATGGCTGGCCTGAAGGGCTGGCAGGGATTTTTTGGCCAAAGAGGTCAGCCTGGAAGGTGTAGAGGAGACGTCAGGACATACTGGGTTCAGTGGTATTGCAGTCCTCAGAGAAAACCCATGGCCCAAGCCCACGTGTTGGTGTTTGCTTGTTTACTGAGCAAGTGATACTCAGAAGTCTAACACAAAAGGACAGACTCCCCTACAGAAAAAGCTCTGAGGAAAAAAAAAAAAAAACTTTTAAGGAAGACCGAATGATGACTGTTAGCGTAGCTTCCCCAAAGGGCTGCATTAATGATCTCTGGTGGCTGTATATAGAGGTGACTTCACACCAGATGAGGAAGCTGCGTCAGATGCAGCAGGCTCCGAGGCAGGGTTTCTCCAGCTCTTCCCTCCACATCCTCCATTTCTGGAGAAGTGCTGGGTGAGGATGAATGACAGCAGGAGGCCTCTGCAGCTCAAGTGTAGGAACCCAAGGGAAACCAGCAGGGTGGGGGCAGGGAACCGGCAACCTCTGAGTGCTCACTAAGGGCCAAGAGCCATTCATGAGCAGGGAGGTGGACTTCTACAGTTCTCATTACTGACCTCATTGTGGTACAGTTTCTCTCTTTCGGGGTACATAGAGTTTATTTGTAATGTGATCTTTAGACTTTTTAAATTTCTTCATCTGTTTCTGACCTGTCCCTCTCCTGGCTCAGGGACATGTCTTCCTATTTCTTTGCATGGCAGATTTTTTTTTTTTTTTTTTGAGGAGAGTTTGGGTATAGTTTATTTAGTGGGTTATGAAGGGGAAAGGGAGAAGGGGGGAGAAGAGAGAGGCAGATGTTGCCTCTCAAGAAGAAGGGCAGAGAGAGAGAGAGAGAGGCCGACTATTTTTAAAAATCAGATAATTGACACTATGAATTTTATGTTGTTGGGTGTTAGTCATCACGCCTCTATTAACATATCCTTGGACTTCGTCCTAGGGTTCACTTAAGTCCCTTGGGCTCGGCTTCATTGCCTTGACATTGCCTCTAAGTTGTTTTTATTACTTATCAGAGCAGCCCATGGTTTACCCCTGAGTCCGCCGTTCTGCAAAGATGGGAGACCGCCTTTGGAGGTTGTAACCTAGTATCTTTTGTCTGAGGAGAGTTTACCATGCTGGCTGCCAGAGAGTTCCATGACTGAGCCAACTCTGAGAGCACTTCTGGCAGGGGCCTCTGGTATTGAGCTTTAGTCTATACACTCAATATTCAGCCAAATCCTGCATCTCCCCCCGACCCCCACCTCTCTCTGGTAACCATCCCACCTCCTCCCTTGGGACCCTGACCTACCAACCCCATCACCATGGAGGGTTGGTTAACAGTTCATTTGACAGGATCTAGAACCACTAAGAGACAAACCTCAGTGTGTGTCTGAAGATTATCTAGGTTAGGGTTGCTGAGATAGGAAGAGGCACCTAATGGAGGTAGCATCATTCCATCAGCTTGCTTGAAAAGGAGAAAGACAGCCGAGCACTTGCTCCACTTAGAGTCACTGCTGCTGTGATGAAACACCATTACTAAAAGCAAATTGGGGAAGAAAGGGTTTATCTGTCTTACACTTCCATATAATAGTGCATCATTGAAGGAAGTCAGGACAGGAAGGAAAACAGGACAGGAACCTGGAGGCAGGAGCTGATGCAGAAGCCATTGGCTTGCTTCCCTGGCTTGCTCAGCCTACCCTTTTCCAGAACCCAGGACTACCAGTCCAGGGATGGCACCACCCACCGTGGGCTGGGCCCTCCCACCTTGATCACTAAATTAGGAAATGCCTTACAGCTGGATCTCGGAAGCATTTCCTTCCTTGAGGCTTCTTCCTCTGCCGACTCTAGCTTATGTCAGGCTGACACATAAAACCTGCACACATTTAAGTCACTTTTCTCAGAACTTTTGTCACAGTAATGAGAAAAATAAATCCACGTGGCTTCTCTGCAGTTTCAAACCTGCCTCTGCTCAGTGAGCCTTGGGCTCCCCAGAGTTCCCTGTCCAGAGTCTGCCTTCTTAGAGAGAATGGGGGAGCAATAGGATGCACCATACTTGCTTCTAAAAACCCACATTCTAAACCTCTTCTGCCCAGGCTGGGAAAACTGCTGCTTCATCTGGGTCCTTCCTGTGTGAATCTCCCAGAAGTAGGGAGGTCATGGAACTTTGCCAGAGTCGGACAGACACCAAGGTCTTGGTGAAAATGCTGGTGAGCTCTAAGAACAAACATAACTCTTTGAAGGACCCTGAGATCCCAGAGGTGGCCTGGCCACCAAGATCCAAAGCTCCATCAATTCCAGGCAGCTTCTTTTGCCACTGTCCCTGGCCCCGATCAGAGCTCATTTCCTGTGTACAGGGAAGCAGAGCTTTGGCTGCATTTAGAGTCACGTCACCTAGGCCCCTAGGGTACACCAGCAGCATGTGCGTAGCATCCTCTACCTAATACCGTATTTATTCTGTGTGGCCAGGAAAAGCTTAATGCCTGGGGTAAGCCCTACTCATCTTTATGGAGTTCTCTAAACATAGCACCTACCGGCTGAGTGCAAGGAACCCACAGTCAGCATGGCCAGTTTAGGCTGCTGCTGTGTGGTCACTCCCAGACACTGCGTCTTAAAGTGGGCTTGAATCTCACCCCTCCCTTCCCCCAACCTCGATCTCATGGCAGGAGAAGTTTCAAACATACAAAGAAGGCAGAGAAATTAAAACACTCACAGATCCTTCACCAAGTGCCTCATTTTGCGTATGGAGGCCAGATCAGGACATGGCGTGTCTTCCTCTCCTACTCTGTGTTATTGTTCTGAGACTGTTTCTTACCTAACCAGATGCTTTTCTGCTTTGGCCTAGGATGCAGTCACTGGCCAGGGAGCTATCAGGAGCTGCCTGTCTCCGCCCCTTCCCCATGCTGGGGTTACAGGTCAATGGAGACAGGACTGGCTTTAAAAATAACAACGATGAAGCCATTTTGATTTGTACTCAGGCCCTCGAGCCTGTCAGATAAGAGCTCTTATCCAGGGAACATCTCTCCAGCCCTCTGACTGTGTTTCATTTGTGTCTTAGTCTCCTCTGTTTCTTTAAACTGGAGGTTTGATCAACAATCATGCTTATAATGACACTGTGACCACAGTGTTTATCTGATGACATGGTCATACCTGCCACTGGGTCAGTGGTCCAGCAATCACGTGCCTCTGCTGCGACACCAAGGCCCTTCTCCTTTCAGCAGTCATGTTGGCTACGCTTAGTCTCCTTCTGTGCGTAGACTCTTCATGTTCTTGTCCAGTTTCACGTGTTCTTCTCCCAGCATGTCTCCATTGACTCCTGGGGCCTTCTGGTACCTCTACCAGGACAGATTTCGGCTGACTTTACCTCCTGGCTTTGCATAGTAGTGGTGTTCAAGTTAAAAGTATTTGTGTGAAGTGACACATAATCCTAGGTGGTGGCAATAGGTCAGGAGTTCAAGGCCATCTTCGGCTGGCTGTATAGCCAGCTTGAGGGCACCTTTGGCTACCTGAAACTCTCTCACACATACAAAACTAATCCAGAGTGGTACTCACACTTGTAACCCCAGCATGTGGGAGGCCAAGACAGGAGGATTTTGAGTTTTAAGCTGTATAGTGGGACTCCTTTAAATTTTTTTTTTTGAAATCTAGATTTAAAATTAATAGTGTAATGGTGGTCACTGCTTCTGCCACGCCTCTGCTTCAGTGGGAGGCTGCTAGTCTGCACTGTTGATGACTGGGGCTGGGTGACCGGGCTAATGTATCCTGGATGGTCTGCAGCCCTGGCTCACAACCCTGCGATGACATTAGCTGAGGGCGAGTGCCACTACTGATTTCAGGAGCTCTGGGTCCTTCAGCCAGGTGGTGGCATAGGTGTGATGCCTGGCAGGAGATCTGTGGCTTGGGAGTTCAAAATGCCACTGTCGCAGCCCCAAGGCTCATAGAACCAGAGAATACTGAGCTCTTGGGACCACAGGACAAGGAGACAGTGTTATTTTGAGCCACCATATTGTCTCAAACGCATGGCCATGGTCCACCTGGAGTCTGACGACTCTGACTCACAGGCCCAAGAAATGGCTAGGTGAGCTAAGGCTGCTTGCTGCCAAGTTCTTGACCCGAGTTTGATATCTGGGACCCACATGGTGGGAGGAGAGAACTGACTACAGCAAGTTGTCTTCTGATTTTCTCATGTGTGCTGTGGTAGATGCCCCGGTCCCCAAGTAATAAAATAATATAATACATCATAAAATTTAAAACTCTGCCTTAGAAATTTATTAGTATGGCAGGCTTACAAAAATATGTAAATCCAGTATCAGTCATGATATGTGTGTTGTCGGTGTATATTTGTATGGGCGTATGCGCCTGTGCACAAAGGCATGTGCTCCTGTGTACATGTGTGCATGTGTAGGCAGAGGTCCACATTTGGTGTGTTCTTCAATGGCTGGCTAACTCATTTTGGAGACCAGGTCTCTTACAAACCTGGAGCTCAAGGGGATATGCCTGTTTCTGGCTCTCCATCTCTGGGGCTACAGATGTGTGCTGCCATGCTCAGCGTGTTATGTAGCTGCTGGGGGTAGGGGAGAATCCAAAGTCAGATCCCCCTGATTTTATATTAGGCCCTCCCCCATTGACCCACCTCCCCAACCTCCTGCACCAGTCATTTTTATCAGAGTGAAAATGTGTACCGTGAGGTTATTGAACAATGACTGTGAAGGGTGGGACAGACAGGAAGCAAACAGCTGTAGGTCTGTTGTTGAGAGAGCTACACCCTCTCTTGAGAGCTCCGGGATGACCTGGAAGGTTGGTGTCAGCAGCCCTGGCTCATGAGTAGGGCTGTCAGGAGCGACAGGACGATTGGGCAGAAGCAGTCACAGAGTGACTGCACAGCTGGCCACAGCAGGGCATGCTTTCAAGGACTGTCAGTTCTCAGGTCCCTGGCTGTTCTGTACAACAAGCCATCTCTCCTCAGGTGGAGCCTCAAAAACAGAATTGAAATGAGGCACAAAAGAGAGTGAGCCAGTCCAGCTCGCCTTGGTGAGTTCCCGATAGACCATCCCCATTGTCTCAGTGTGTGGGTGCACCCCTCGCGGTCCTGAGTTCCTTGCTCATGCTCTCTCTCCTTCTGCTCCTCATTTGGGCCTTGGGATTTCAGTCCGGTGCTCCAATGTGGGTCTCTGTCTCTGTCTCATTTCATCGCCTGATGAAGGTTAATATCCAGGAGGATAACTATATGTTTTTCTTTGGGTTCACCTTCTTATTTAGTTTCTCTAGGATCACGAATTATAGGCTCAATGTCCTTTATTTATGGCTAGAAACCCATTATGAGTGAGTACATCCCATGTTCCTCTTTTTGGGTCTGGCTTACCTCACTCAGGATAGTGTTTTCTATTTCTGTCCATTTGCACGCAAAATTCAAGAAGTCATTGTTTTTTTTTTTTTTTTTTTACTGCTGAGTAGTACTCTAATATGAATATATTCCATACTTTCTTCATCCATTCTTCCATTGAAGGGCATCTAGGTTGTTTCCTGGTTCTGGCTATTACAAACAATGCTGTGCTGAACATAGTGGACAATGAGGGCTGCTGAGAAGTCAAGGACAACGGCACTGGGTTTTGATACTACTGCACGTACTGGCTTTGTGGGAGCCTAGGCTGTTTGGATGCTCACCTTACTAGACCTGGAAGGAGGTGGGAGATCCTTGGACTTCCCACAAGGCAGGGAACCCTGACTGCTCCTAGGGCTGCTGAGGGAGGGGGAGTTGATTGGGGGAGGGGTAGGGGGAGGGAAATGGTAGGCGGTGGCGGGGAGGAGGCAGAAATCTTTTTTTTTTTCTTGCTGATTTTTTTATTAATTAATTAATTAAATTATTAAAGATTTCTGCCTCTTCCCCGCCACCACCTCCCATTCCCTCCCCCTCCCCCATTCAAGTCTTCAATAAATAAATAAATAAAATAAAAAAAAGAGAGACTATGTGTGCCCCTGAAATCCATCTTCCCAGTTTTCTTCAGAGTTCCAGATTCCCAGGAAGACCTAGAAAGCCCTTCCCCCCACCCCAGAAGCTTCTCTGTGAGTCAGTTCTCTGAGCTTTAGCCTTACTGGCCTATCCTTTCTCGAAAAGACCATTATTCTTCCTCCCCGCATAGGCCCTTCGCACGTTAGTCTCCCACATTATCTTGTTCATTTCTGCTTATCCTTCAAGTCTAGGCTTAAGACAGTTTTCTCAGGGAAACCCTTCTGTCAGAGCAGGTTGGGCACCTGCCACTCAGCTCTGAGCACCCAGTTTCTGGTTAGCACCTTCAGTGGCTTCCCCTTGGAGCAATCTGAGTCACCAGGCCACACCCACAAGGCCTAAGCCCTTGAGGTTTCTGATTGCCACAGACGGGTTTAAGTGCATGCCAGAGACCACATGGGAGGTGAGCCTAGGCCATTTCCTTCTGTGGCCCTGAAGTTCCTTATCAGTGAGAGGCACCTGTGACTTTCTATGAATCTGCGGCTTTGGTTAGAAATCTTTAGTTGCACGTTATCCTGAACTGGGGAGGCTCTTCCTTCTAGAAGCTCCTGGCTGTTGAAGCTGCATTTTGGATGGTATGACAAGACTGCTCCAGGCCAGGGTGGTCTTGTCTACAGCAGGACAGCTGGCCCTTCTTTGGTTCTGATATCCAATCATTGCACTATGTAGCCTTCAACCCTTTCAGCTGTCACTCACTCCTCCAGCCCCTACAGGCTCCCGGGTCACTGTGTCTGCCATTGTTTCTTGGATACAAGGGAGAGGGGGCACACGGTAAAAGAGCTGATGCCCTTGATCCCTTCTAATGGGCAGCCATGGACCGGAAGCCCCGTCCCACCCTTTCCCCTACTTTTAACCTTTTCTTGGATTCTAGTGAAAACTTGGGGTTTGTCTGTGTGCAGGCCTTGAAGAACTAGGAAGTTTTGCACTTGTGGCCTAGCACTGGGTGAGTCTGAGACCAGCCTCCTTCAAATTATGGTTGCTAGGAGGTTGAATTTTAAGCTTGGCCTGGCTTCCTTTCTTTGCCAGCAGCTCTTCCAACTTCCTCTCTTTCCCCACCCACTTCAGCATGCCCAGGTCCTACAGAATGCCTCAAAGTTACTGCAGGCAGGGGGCCTCTCTGCAGCTCCAGGCCCTCAACAAAGGGTTTTCCTAGGTCTCTCTAACCAGTGCTGATGGCACTTGGATCATCTACCAGGTGTGCTTAGTGCGCTCAGCATGCTCAACCCCCGCAAAATAGGTGCCCACTTCACCTTTGCTGAATGAGTAAATGAATGAATGCACCACGAAGAACTCCTAACTTTGCTCCAGCCCTCTCCACCAGAACAGAAACTGGGGTTCCGCACAGCAGTGAATGTGTGTGTGGTGTCTGACTCTGCATTAACTCTCCACTATTCTTGTTAGGTCTAGGCCTGGAAGGCTGCAAGGACCTGGGTCACAGGCGCCATGCTGGGTGCAGAGTGTGCAGGGTGCACGGTGTTCCATAAAGAGTGCGGGGTACGTGATAAAGAGTGCTGGGTGTGGTGCGGAGTAGAGGGGCGCAGGGTGAGGGCAGAGTAGAGTGCGAGGTGCTCGGTGTTCAGCGAAGAGTAGAGGATGCGGGTCGCACAGTACAAAGTGCAGGACGTCCGCTGGCTCGAGGCAGCGGCCGGGGTCCCTCGAGGGACGCGGCGGCCCGAGCCCAGTGCACGCGCGCCTGGGCGGGCTACAACGGGCCGCCGTCCCGCCTCTCGCCGGCACTCCCGGCCTTTTCCCATCCGGCCCGCGACGCTCCGCCCGCCCCGTCCCACATGACACCGCCTCCGCCGCAAACTTTTTCCTCCCCATCCTGTCGCGGCGGGGAGGGAATGGAAGATGGCGGCCTAGGCGCAGAGTTTCCTGCCCGAACAGCGGCGGTAGCGGCAGCGGCTCCCGGGGGCTGCGGCCCGCGCCACCATGACGCGCTGGGTCCCCACCAAGCGAGAGGAGAAGTACGGCGTGGGTGAGCAGCGCGCCGCCCCGCGCCCGCCCCGCGCGCAACTTCCCCGTCACGGCGCCCAGCCTGTTGCCGCGCGGTGCGGAGCCCGGCCCGCCCGGGGCTGGAGCCCGTGCAGGGACTCCGGGGACCCTCTGGGTTGGGAGGTCACCGCGCTCCTCATTCCCGCTCACTCGCTCTATCCTCGTCCCGTGTGGTCCGGCGCGCGCGGGGCCTGCGGGGTCATTGTTTGCGTGCGTTTTTGCTTCTTCGGGAAACTTCTGTTTGGCATCCGGGACAACGGGTGGACACTTCATTGTGCTGTGCTGGGCTCTGAGAAGCCCCTCTTGTCCGCGTGGGGAGTGGCCGCTGCACCCGGGCTGGGTTGGTGCCGCTTTTCCCGCCTCGGAGTGTGGGGGCACCAGGGTGCTCTAGTGTTCCCAGGGCCTTGGAAACCAGCCTCGAGGGCGGGGACCTGGTTTTGCCTCTTTGTCGCTTCCCGAGGGGGTGGAGGGAGTCGAGTTGCAAGCTTACGTTTGACTCAGTACACACTTCAGGGAGCCCGGCTTTCCTCAGTGGCCGGTCAGTGTTGGGCCCTGCAGACCTTGTCTTCCCCGGTTCGTCCCCATCAAATATCAGGGTTCTCTAGGCCGCAGGGCTCGCTGGGATTCCAGATCTTATTATTTTGTTTTCAGACTCTTTTCCCCAGGAGCCGTTAGACACCCAGCCTCACCTGAGCAGATTCCCTGAATTGCAGACAAGCATTTCAGGAGCTTGCTGCCTTCCACCCTAAGGGCTGCCCTAGGGCACCTTCTCAGCCGCTGTCTGTTCCAGGCATGCCTTTAGCACCTTCTTGCAGGCCTAGATCAAGTCCCAGCCCGCTGACTGGAAGCTTCCTGGAGACTCCGATCTACAAGGCTGTGTCCTTCCTGTGAACTCCAGTTACTTATTTCTGTAGTGTGTCAGGGATTGTGGCCGTGGACACAGGGCTGGGAACGCCTAGGGCCATTACCTCCCGTCTAGGCCCACAGGCAGGTTTGGAGGGCTTCCCTGCTTTGGGAACACGGGGGCTGAGCTCCAACTGCACTTGGCAGACCTTCCTGAGGCCTATGGCAGAGCTGGGTATTCTGAGGGTGGATGGGGTGTGCAAGGAGCTAACAAGCGTGCTGTGTACCTCCTAATGGGCTCTTTATGGGGCATAGGCTGTTAGAGCTCCATCCATCTGCATCTAATTTAGGATGGGGATTCCACTTAGGACTTTGGGGTGTGGCGGCAATGAATTTCCTCCTGGGATTGCCCAGGACTATTCAAGGAACAGCTAGAAGAGGAAAAGGAGTGGGGAGAAACTGGCATAAGATGTTCTTGAAGCAGTGAGGAAGGAGGGATGCTGGCTCCTGCAGGGGAGTCACTCCATAGTGGAGAAAGTTGCTGCTTGCCCTTCATCCTTGCTGCGGGAGTATAGCTAGTAATGGGAGCACTCTGGATTTGAACCCTGGCAGCAGTGGATTTACACTCAACCCTGTTCCGGCACAGCTGCCACCATGGCCTGTGATTATTGGGTAAGGGAGTCTACTGCTTTGGTTTTGTCTATTTTGTGAGACGGAGTTCCACTATGGGACTTCTGTGTAGACTAAGCTGGCTCCATAAACACAGAGATGTACTTGTGTCTGCCACCTGAGTGCTAGGTTTAAAGGCATGTGCCATCACACATGGTGAGTCTGCCCCCCCCTACACCTTTTAAAAGAAAAACTGGAAGACTGTTTCATTGGCATTTGAGAGAAAGAAGCAGGCAGGCTGGAGATCTCAGCAGCTGTGGGGGTGGAGGGTGGTAGACAGGAAAGGTAACAGCCGTGGTGGGGTGCTGGGAGGGGACTTGAACCCTTGTACCAACCACATAAACCCAGTTTGTAGTGCAGGGTGGTGCATACCTGTAAAGCTGGAACTTGGGAGGTGGAGGCAGGGGGATCAGAAGTTGAAGGTCACCCTCTCTATCATAGTGTTTTAGGGCGGCCTGAGGTACATGGTATCTTACCTCAAGAAGGAAAAAAAAGTCACATTTTCTGAGGGTAAAGCCGGGAAAACTTGCAAATTTAGCAATGAAGTCTGTAGGTTCTTTTGTTGAGCGTAGGGACTTCAGTTGAGAGAGAGAAGAGAGAGATCTATCCATCCATGGGGGTGAGGGGTGGGCCGATACAGTACGCTGTAGTATCCGATTCCCATAGTAACCTGGATGCCATCAGGGAGCCTTCTGTAGTTCTGTAGTGTGACTTTACCTGGAGAAGATCGGGGGAACATTCCTATAGAGGGTCAGGAGGGTCTCCCTCCAGAGGTGGAGGTAAACAGCCCAGGAGGCTGTGACCTTCCCTGTTAGGTCACACACCTTCCAGAAGCCGCTCTTGGATATGGCTTCTAACATCATGGCTTTTGCTAATACATTGATCTTAAACCTATTTTGGAAAGTTCTCAGTCCTCCTAATGCTGTGACCCTTTAATACAGTTCCTTATCTTGTGCTGACCCCAACCATAAAATTATTTTCATTGCTCTTCTTGACTGTAATTTTGCTACGGTTATGATTCATAATGAAATATCTGAGATGTAGGATGTCTGATCTTCGACCCCTGTGAAAGGGCCATTTGACCCCCAAAGGGATTGCAACCCACAGGTTGAGAACTGCTGGTCTAGGGGCAGTTTTTGGCAGCAAATTCTAGTAAAAGTGTGGAAGACTGACTGTTGTAGGGGAGGGTGGAGCTGTGTCTGTCTTCACCCGGATAATGGAAAATAGCTGAACTGGGGTGTAACAAGGTGTCAGAAGGCACCTTGAGGATTAGAGTCTCCAGAATGTGTCAGAGTGGAGGGAAGTCAAGGATGGATCCACAGAAGCCTCCCGGCTCTCTGCAGTTCTGACAGTTGGCGCTCAGAGGATCTTAGTGGTTCCCAGGGCGGATGCTCACTGGGAAGCATGGAGTGCTTGTATACATGGTGATTGGCTGTTTTTCCCTAAGGGAAAGTTACTAAAGATCCCCCATACCAGCCTCAGCATTCTCTTTGGAAGCCTTAACAACAGGCCTGTGTTTCTCTCCTGAGGTTCTGGTGGGTGGACCCCGCTTCTCTACTCAAGCCACTTGGCCCATGAATGAATCACGAGGGAGAAGGAAAGAAAATGATCAAAGGACATCTTTTTTGGAAACATGAATCACATTTCATTGTTCAGAAGAGCCTGGGGACTCTTAGAGCATTGTTTGTAAATGAGACACTCCAGTTCTTTCTTTCTTTCTTTCTTTCTTTCTTTCTTTCTTTCTTTCTTTCTTTCTTTCTTTCTTTCTTTCTTTCTCTCTCTCTCTCTCTCTCTCTCTCTCTCTC
The DNA here is from genome assembly GCF_950005125.1 of Chionomys nivalis. Classification (NCBI taxonomy): domain Eukaryota; kingdom Metazoa; phylum Chordata; class Mammalia; order Rodentia; family Cricetidae; genus Chionomys; species Chionomys nivalis. The sequence continues at coordinate 62,313,265 of NC_080093.1, read as the reverse complement.
TCTCTCTCTCTCTCTCTCTCTCTCTTTCTTTCTTTCTTTCTTTCTTTTCTGAAACGTAGAGATGAGAGTAAATGGCTGATGTGTGGCTCCTGCCAGGACAGGAAATGGGGGATCCCATGATTCATTTCGTGGGGTTGCTGCTTGTGAAGGCTGGCTTTCTCTTAGGCTTGGTTTGGTGGGTCATGTTTAAGGATCTGGCTTATTCATGCAGGCATAAGCCTTGAGTTAGCTGTCATACCAAGGGCTGGGCCAGGTGATCTTCACCATCACCTCAGATAGGGCAGGATCCTGTGTTCTGGAATTAATACGTTTTGATGGCTCCTGTTTCTCAGGATCTCGCATGGGCTAGAGGCACACCTGGTGACAGTGTGTGCACAGTTGTGGAAGGCGAAGCAAGGTCCACAGAGGTGTGCACAGCCTGGTCTCTCCACCTTGTGAACTGTGATATGCTAATACAGAATAGAGACTTTGTAGGGGTGACTAAGCTCATGATGTTTGGGATGGAGTCTCACGGTCTTGGCAGAGGGAGTGGGAACAGAGACACGTAGAGTGGGAAGTCAAGTTCCAAACCAGATAATGACTTGATGGGCAACTGCTGGCCCCAAGATATAGGGGCTCACTTGCAGGGACTAGACTGAGGTCCCAGAGAGCTGAGAACTGCCGGGCAATGTGACCTCATAAAAGTGGATGTTTCTGCAAACACCCCAGATGAGTTTGGACATAGATTCCTCCTGGAGTTTGCTGGTGGGAGCCTTGCTGGCCAATGCTTCTGTTTTGAGACCCAGGGCCTCTGGGCCTCTGGCTGCAGAAGTGTGAAACCATGCTCTTGGGTGAGTTCAAGGAGCCCTAACTGGGGTGGTTTGTAATGGCAGCAGTAGAAAACCAGAGCAGGTGGTGTGGGCAGCAGCTTGGGTCAGGAAGATAGTGAGCCCGGAATACCTCACCGGCCACTTTCAGGTAGAGATCCCCAGCTGGGCCAGGGCATTGACAAGGTGGACACCTTAAATTATTCTTGGCTCTCCCTCCTAATGTGACCCTCAACCTCGATATTCCACATGTGCAGAGTGGAGCTGAGCCTGCTTATTTCCGAGTCTTGCAAGGAGCCATTGAGATCATGGGCTCAGAGAGTGGGAGTGGAATGCGCCAACTGCTCAATGCAAGCAACTATTGTTTTGTTTTTAAGAAAACATTATTCTGTTTATTTATATGTGAGTGTTTGTGTATGTATTTGCACGTGTGTTTGCATGCACAGGTCATGGCGATGATGTGGTTATCACAGGACAGCTTGTAGGACTAGGATTTCTCTTCCCACTGTGTGGGTTCCATCAATCAAACTCATGTTATCTTATTTAGTGCCTTTACACCAACACACCAACAACTAACTACCTGCCGGCCCCTGCTTTTATTCATTATTTAATAAGGTTATAGCTTTTAGAAATGGAATCAAGGAAAAATGGGTGTAGTAGTGTGTGCCTTTAGTCCTAGCACTTGGGAGGCTGTAATGAGTCTTTCTTTGTCCTGCCAGCTCCCAAATAATAACACGGAGGCTTTTTATTAATTATGAGTCCTTGGCCTATAACTTAGTTCTTAACTAGCCCTTTATAATGTAAAGGAGCCCATTAATGTTAATCCATGTTCTACCATGTGACTCGTGACTGTTACCTCTCCTTCTGCACATCTTGCTTGCTCTGCTTCCTTGCCTTTCTTCCCAGAGTCCTTTCTGTCCCCGGAAGGCCCACCTAAACTCTTCCTGCCTAGCTATTGGCCATTTAGCTCTTTATTAAACCAATCACAGTGATATGTCTTCACACAGTGTACAAATACTGCATAACAGGAGGCAGAAGCAAGCAAATCTCTGTGAGTTTGAGGCCAGCCTGGTCTACATAGGGAGTTTCTGGACAGCCAGAGCTACATAGTGAGATCCTGTCTTGAAAAAAGCCAAAAAGGAGAGAGAGAGAGAGACAGAGACAGAGACAGACAGAGAGAGAGAGACAGAGACAGAGAGAAACAGGGACTTCTTATTTAGACACAATGCACATGGTTCTTGGGAAAATGAGTTCCTTCAGAAGGTGATTTTAAGTTTGTTTGTTTTAATTGGGGTTGTGTGTGTTTTCTCTGCAGCTTTGGAGCCTGTTCTGGAATTTGCTTTGTAGACCAAGCTGACCTTGAACTCCCAGAGATCCAGCTGCTGCCTCCCGAGTGCTGGGATTAAAGGCATATGTCACCACCACCCGGCAGTTTGTTTTAATTTTAAGACATAATTTTATCAGATTCCTTATGCTGGCCTTACTATGTAGCCCAGGCAAGTGAGTCCTTAAAATCCTGTTTGTTCAGAGTGAAACATGGAGCGTGTTCGTGTAGACGTGTGGTCTTTGCTTCAAATGCTTGAATATCCAAAGACCCCTGGGAGGGCAGGCGAGGTGGGGAGCATGGAGATTGCTTTTACTATATAGAGAAGCAAGCAGGCTGCTGCTTTGAGGTAAAATATTAGGTTTGATCCCAAGTAAGTAGGAACGTACATGGTGTACTTCACTAGAGTTGCAGAAAAACGGAATCAGAGCACAGACAGTGTTTCTCCAAACTGGATTGTTAGACCTCCATTGTGGAATATTACCTGTCTGACCAGGATTGTGTTAGGGCGTGGGAACCAGTCTCAGTCTGCTTCTGGGTCACTGTTCACCTCTGTGGCTGCAGGCAGTGAAGGCGGGTAATGTAGTCGGCTGAGTCCTCTGTGGATATGGGGGAACCCACCAGGTCTTTTCAGTAGGACTTGAGCCCACCCTCCCTTCCTCCCTCCCTCCCTCCCTACCTCCCTTCCTCTCTTTCTCTCTTTCTTTCTTCTTGGGATGTTTTGTGTGTGTGTGTGTGTGTGTGTGTGTGTGTGTAGGTGTAGGCCAGAGGTCATTGTTGGGTCTCTTTCTCTATTACACTCTCCACTTTGTGTTTTGAGGCAGAGTCTCTTACGTGTTTTGGCTAGGCAGGCTGGTGACTGAGCTACAGTGTCCCTGTTTTCACTTCCTCATTGCTGTGTTTATAGATACATGCTGCTGTGCCTGGCCTTTTCGTGGGTGCTAGGGCCCAAATTCAGGTCCTCAGGCTTGTGGCTCAAGCACCTTACTCAGAGAGCACCCTCTACAGTCCTTTTAAAAGAAGCTGTCAGATTTTACCCTACTGGCTGCACGGGCTACCTTTACTGGCCGAGTGCTGCTACCTTCCTGCCCTCGCTGTCTTTGCTATTGTCCCAGTTTGTCCACTTTCCCCAGGTGGTTGATTGGCACAGCAGTGTCTTCGTATGGGTGGGCTTTGTGTCTCCCCAAGGTAGCCCTCCTCTGATGTCGGGGTGTCATGCATGCGTGGAGGTCAGCATGCAGCTGCCTGATGATGATGGAGATGTTCCAGGGAGGGAACAGCAGGAGCTGGGCCACTGTTGTGCAGGGTGGGCCCCTCAAGATGGCACAGTGACTACAGGTGCTTTCTGCCTGAGGACCTGAGTTTGACACTCTGAACTCACACGGAGGAAGGGAAAAACTGGCTCCTGCAAGTTGCCCTCTGACATTGATGGCTACCAAGATACACATGCCCTTCCCCCAAATAAGATAAAATAAATCTTAAAAAAAAAAGAAGAAGAAGAAATAGCAAAAAGGCAATACTTTGTTTACCAACAACAAGGAGAGAACTTGTTCCATGTTCTCATGGAAGGGTAGTTGTTCAGTGTGAAAGGATGCCATGGAGGGGGTGGCACAGTTGGTGGGAAGCAACACTCACAGAGGACCTGCAGTGTTGGTCACTCATCCACACCATCTCTTTTCTAACTGTTTCAGTGTGCTGAGAAGGTCGTAGGGACCTTCTGCTCTAGTTCTTTCTGTTGCTGTGGAAGGGTTTGCTGGGTTTACAGGTTACAGTCCATCATCCAGGGAAACCGAGGCAGGGACTCAAGGCAAGAACTGGAGCAGAGACTGGCTTGCTTCACCAGGCTTGCTCAGTGCTTTTCTTATACAGTCAGCAGAAGAAAGTGCTCCCCAGATGTGCCCACAGGCCGGTCTGATGGATGCAGTTCTCCAGTTGAGATTCCCTCTCCCCAGGCATATGTAGGTTTGTGTCAAGTTGAAAAACCCTAACCAGCAAAGAGAGCAAAGCAGCGAGGAGGTGCGTGTCAGAGGTGGTTGTCATCGGTAACCTCATGGAGTTGATGGGGTGGGGGTGCATTGTCACCATCAGCTGTACGCCAGGCTCCAAATGGACCTTGACATCTTCAAGGTGGAGACACCATATCTGACTGGGAAGGCCTCTGAGCCTCTCCTAGCCTCCTTTCTGCCTCTCCCTGAATGCTAGTTGATGTGGGGTTCACAGGAGTTGATGTTCTGTAAGGCCTCTCTCTCTCTCTCTCTCTCTCTCTCTCTCTCTCTCTCTCTCTTTCTCTCTCTCCCCCTCTCCCCCTCTCCCCCTCTCTGCTTTTAGTTTGTGATGGAAGATGTTCCAGCTGCCGTGTCTACCATGCCAGCTTGGGTTTGTTTCCTTCTTTCCTGCAGGCTGCAAGTCCTTGGAAGGATGTGGCAGATGAAGTGTGGGGGACTCCTGTTCTTGGTCAGCCTGGAAGTCAGCAGTAAAGCCACAGCCAGAACAATGCACTCAGGCAGTGTTAGACTCTATTTGATGCTGCTGTTCCTTAAAGCCTCTTTGGGTCTGGGCGTTCACACACCCTGCTGGAATTCATTTCCCGGTTCTTAGCAGGTGTGTTTTGTGGCAGAGTGGCCAGGTGCACCGGTGCTTCTTGAATCCCAGCTCTGCCTGTGGTTCTGGGACGGCACCTTTGCTGCCATCCTGCTCCCTCGCTCACTGCCCGCTTCCGGGAACTGCTCTCAAACTGCGATGGGAGGCTATCTTCTTTCCGTGGTCGAACTCACAAGGCACTCCTGAGTCACAGGGGAACAAAAGGACCAGAAAAGGGACTGTCTTGGGGGCAAATAAATGACTTCAGCTTGGTGATCATTTTGAAGCCATACTGGCTCTGTACCCACCAAGTAAGTCACCACGGAGGGTGACTGCACCCAGGATGGAATCTGGGTACACTCAGGCGCTCTCTGCTTTCAACAGGCGGGTGGTTCCTCCCAGACAGACAAGGCAGCTTGTTAAATTTTCTAGCGGGTGCCTATGGTACTTCACATGTGGTGGACCACATTAAAAAAAGTCTCAGTTTCAGAGGCACAGAGAGCCCCATTGTGACTTTATTTATGTATTTGTTAGTTGCCTTTTGAGACGAGGCTTTAGTCGGTAGTGTGCTGGCCTGGACCTCACTGTGCAGCCTTGACCTACCTCAGATTCATGACACAGCGGAAGATGGCCTTGAACTCCTGGTCCTCAGACCTCCACCTCCTGAGTGCTGGGATTACAGCTGTGAGTTGTTTTTTTTTTTGTTGTTTGTTTGTTTTGTTTCCTTCATCGACTGTAGCCTTGCCAGCTTCTGTCTCTCACGAGAGTGCGAGATGCTGCAGGATGAGCTTTAGGACGCATTCCTGAGATGGGGTGAGTGGCCATAGTTCATACGGGTTCTCAGGGGACCGTGAGAGTGCAGGGTACAGGCACAGCTTGAAGGTGTCACTCAGCCTCTACCAGGTGCCATTTAAAGCTGTGATTTGCCATTACCTTGGGAGTGTGGCACATAATTCATGTGCCACCTGGAGTGATTTGTTTAACTGGGTCTGAAACAGTAGATAAGCTTGTAGAGAAATGCAGGAGCCACGATTTCCTTTCTGAGTCTGGCTGCTCGCTGCTCTCACAGACAGCTCTGCTATTTTGCTGGTTTTTTTGAGACAGGGTCTCACTGTGTAACCCTGGCTGGCCTGGAACTCAGTTAATAGACCAGGCTGATCTTAGACTCACAGGGATCCTCCTGCCTCTGGCCTGAAAGACAGTCCTTCTGGCTGGCTTCTTACAGTTAGAAGTTTGTTTTATGTTGGTGTCCCTGACACAGGTGGCTCACAGCTCTTTTCCCTGCGTGCACAGGTGGGTGGAGAGAAGTGTGCACCTTGGAGTTGGTAGTCTTTTCTACCCGCTCCTGTTGACACATACTTTCTATTAATCAGGAAGCACACTGGAACAGGCCCTTTAGCATCACCGACTATGAGCACAGGTTGTATGTCTTCTTTTTATTTCTGAAATTCAATGGCAAAAAATTGTATGGGTCCCCCAGAGATGGGCAGAGAGGATTCTGGTGTCTGTGGTTTTCAAGATGCTCCCCATGGTGCTGGTCTAGGGCACCAACTCTGCTGAGTGCCTCTTCTGTATTGACCCAGCAGCTTCTGAGCATACCCTGGGGAGAACACACCTTGTAACACCTTGTAAGCTGTCTATGGCTGTGGGCTTCTTTTGGCCTCAGAGGGTAGTGCCGGGAAGTCTGTGGAGGAGAACTACCTGTGTTGGTTTTTGTCTTATTACTTCCTGGAACCTGTATTTTGAAGTCTTACTGCCGTTTGTGATGGAATGTACACCGAGAAAGGCGGTGAGAACCCCGTGACAGTGTGAGATGGGAAGGCTGTGAGGTGGGACACGGAACAGTGTTGGGAGGCCATGTTGAGGATTGTGTGATCAGCTCTTGCAGCCTCAGCACCTCCCCGAGAGACAGGGCAACAGCAGCACCCGTGCCCCTTCCCACAGGCCTGGAACTTTCAGGAGGGAGTAGTGTTAACTCCTTAGAAAACACATGCCATTTCTGGCAGTTGTTCTAAGTCTGAAAAGGACGTTGTGGGCTTACTTTCCCCAGTGTTTTAGAGTTTCATTTTACTGACCGTGGGTCAGATTTCTGGTCACCGTTTGCTGTTCTGAGAGGTGAATGTTATGGATGGCTCACCTGGGCTGATGGGCCTGGGCGTGGAGAACTCTGCTGGTAGAAGGAAAACTGTGCTTTCAGTAGCTGCTTCCTCCTCTCCCTCTTCCCCCTCCCCTCCTTACTCCTTTTCTCTCTCTCCCTCTTCCTCATACTCCCCATCTTCCTTTCCTTTTCTCCCTTTTCCCTTCTCCTCCCCTCCTCCTAACCTTCTTCCTCTTCTTTCTTCCCTCTCCTATATTCTTCTCTCCTCCCCCTCTTCCTCATACTCCTCCCCATCTTCCTTTCCCCTTCCCACTCTTCCCCTCTCCCCTCCCCCACTCCTCCCTCTCTTTTCCTGTTTTTTCTTCTCTCCCCTTCCTCTCCTTTTCCTTTTCTTTCTCCTCCCTACCCCTCTGTGCTTTCCTTCTTCCTGACTCCCTTTCTCCCTGACTTCTCCTTTTTCTTTTCCCTTCTTCCTTCCCCCCCTTCCCTCACTTTCTGTGTGTCTCAGTTCTGTTTGGCCCTGGTGATCCAGAGCTGCCCTCCATGGGCCCCATTCTATCACAGTCCCCGCTTTGAACCTGCCAAGGCCAGTGTTCTGTCAGATTGGGTTGTTGTAAAGTGGACAGACAGGTACTAACTGGTAGGTGGCTCCCGTACATGCCAGACCCCACCCTGCACAGTTCTGGGTGACACCCAGGAATCTTGTAGATACAGTGGCATGGGATGTGGGTGCGTCTGCTGTAGGGACCCTGCTCTCTACCCAGGTCGGGGTTCCGCCATTGAATAAATTCTTGTTGGGTTCTGCAGCTTTGGGGTTTCCGGGTGACTGATAGTCAACTGGATGTTACCTATTTTCATGCAGTGCCAACAGTTTTTCCTCTTAGAGTTCCTGGCTCTCCAGATTTCACACTGTGGGTGGCTGATGAACCTTGAAATGCCACAGAATGCTCCTTGTGGCTTTCTTGGCTTCTCCCTTATCGCCTCTGCTGGGTGCCGGATGGGGTCTGGGTCACAGCCCCACATCCTGCTGTCCTTCCTTGGCTTGGCACATTTGTGCCAGATTCAGCTCCCAGCCTTGCAGGCTTGTCCTGTCTGTCTCCTGACTCTTCCCCTTGTTCTGAGCCAGCCTGTGGGGACAGGTACAAGGGAAGGCTGAAGACCCATTTAGAATGATTCTGAATCTCCAGACCTTACCTTACCTGAGGGGAGGAAGGAACAAGGAGGGGGATGGGAGCCAGCAGGTGTGTCTCCCTGGAATCTTGGTGCTGGAGGATTCTGTCTTCATTTCCTTTACCAGAATCTCCTCAGGCAGAGTCTGGGGAAGGACCTCTGTGGCTGGGGCAAAGTCTTCCCCTGGCCTCCATCTGAAGAGGAGAGACTCAGCTCTTCCTGGTCTACCCACACAGGCTACTTACTGGGAGATGGAACAAAGAAGAAATTTCTGCTGGCAGACCCTACAGTTTGGGCTCCCATACTGCATGCCTCTAGAGTGTTCCCCAGGTTGTTCCCCTTGTGCTGAGTGATTGAAAGAAGTTTCTACCCCAGAGAAACATTCTGGGTTCACAGAGCTAACTCATACCGAGCAGATTCTCAGCTTGGGCTGTACTGACTTCCTGGGCTGGGTCAGTTTTGTCACAGGAGCTATCCTGGGCCTTGCAGGATACTCTACAGTATTTACTTAGGAATCCATAGCTCTTTCCAGCTCTTGGTGGGAAGCTCCCCCAAATGTCTCAGACCTTGCCAAGTGTTTCCTTGGGGCAAGATGGCCAAACTCACAGGAGCCCCGACTTGTTCGCTGCTGCTCTGACTGGCAGGAAAGAGTGTTCTGGGAGCCATACACCTTGTTTTATGTTCTGGTTGTTCCTTCTGCTGCTGTGGTCAACACCAAGACCAAAAGCAACTTCGGGGAGGAGAGGGTTGGTTTCATCTTATACTCCCAAGGTCACCAGTGATCGCGGTCAGGGCAGGACCCTGGAAGCAGGAACTGAAGCAGAGACCATGGAAGAGTGCAGCCTTCTGGCTTGATCATTTTTCTTTCTAGCTCAGGCCCACTTGTCCACAGTGGGCTGAGTCCTCCTACATCAGATCAGCTATCAAGAGAATGCCCCACAGATATGACCACATTTTGATGAGTTCATAAGTGTGCTGCACTCCTCTACTGTGTCTAGAAGATAATGTCTCATCCACAGCCACTGGCTCTTCCACCCCTCCCTTCCCCCAAAACTGATCCCGAAGTGTTAGTGGGAGGTGTGTGTGTGTGTGTGTGTGTGTGTGTGTGTGCACGTGCACATACGCTCACATTACATGCACATGTGTGTAGGTATTCCTGGAAGGCCAAGGGCATGGAATTTCCCTGGAGCTGAAGTCTTAGGCAATTGTGAGCTACTTGATATGGATGCTGTGAACTGATACGGGTCCTCTACAAGAACAGTATGTGCTTTTAATTGCTGACCCATCTGTTTCAGCCCCTAAATTTTTTTTTCTTAAATTACATTTATTTTCACGCATGTATTATGTGTATGTGTGGCACTCAGTTACATGGTAAAGTTGTTCAGAGGACAACTTCTGGTAATAGATTTGATTCTTTCCTTTTCCCATGTGGGTGCTGGGGAACAAACTCATATCACAGTTTTGGTGACATCACCTTTACCACCTGTCTTGGGAGTTTTCTGGATGTCAGGCCACTGATGCTATGTGGATCAATTGGGGATGAACCAGCCAGACCAGCCTTTCATGTAAGAAGTATCCCCAAGCCAGTAACTGGAGACCTGTCAGGCATATAGGAACCCAGACACTTTGTTCAGAGTTTTTTTTGCTTTTTGAGACAGGATCTCACTGTGCAACTCTGGCTGATCTGGAACTCACTCTGTAGACCAGGACTGGCCTTGAACTCACAGCGATCTGTTTGCTTCTAACTGATATGTGCTGGGATTAAAGGCATGCACTACTACTACACCAGGGAACCCTCAGAGTTTTATTTGTAGAAATAAAAGCACTTTCCAAGCCTCTTTTTTTTATTTTTCTAAAATAATAACTTATTTTCTTTAGCATAATTGACTTTACCAGGGGCAAATAATGATTTAGCAGGAAGAAGATGTGATTATTTTTCTTCTAAATTGCCTCACTTCTATTAACTTAGCATGATTTATTTCAAGCCCTTCCTGTCTTGTGTGTTTGGCCATCCATTTCTCAAAGGTGCGAGTGCATGTAGGTTTGGTTGCTCAACCCTTATTCCAGGCCACTGAAAACCTTGGGTAGTTCTTGGCGGAGAGAGGGGTACTGCTTTGAGGACTAGTCTGGAGAGGCTACAGGGATGGAGGACCTGGGGTCGGAGTAGTTTCTGGGACTACCTCTCACAGAAAGGAGGAAACTTGGTCTGTGAGCCTCAAGCTGTCTTCTGGTGTTTCTACCCACAGGCTCAGTGGTCACTTAGCTCCTTCCAGACTCTGGGGGGCTTAATGTCCTATGGTACAATACACCACTGCATATTCACAGCCTCCCTTGCTGTCTGGACATGCTCTTTGTTTCCACCTGTCTTGATTTTTCCAGGCTCAGCCCTGCCTTCCCACCCAGCATGGTGAAGCGTGGCCTCTCCTATGTTACTCTGTAGTACTATATACAGTGCACTCTACTCCAGGCCCCATGTTCCCAGCGTGGGATATGGTCAATGCATATAGGTGAAGGGACAGATTTCATCTCACCTTCCCTGCGGCTGGAGTCGTGTGTGTGGTGCACGCGCACACGCACACACACGACTGACTTGTATTGCTGCTTCCAGGCTGGTGTGGAGGCCCACTGAGTGACCTAGCAGATGACTGGGGGCAGTGATCAAAGCTGCCTTCCCTCGTTTGTGCCCTCGGCTGAATGAGTGAGGGTATAGATGGGTGGGGTGAGCAGTTTTTATAGCTCAGGAATTCTCTAGGTAAACTGGGGCCATCACTTGCATTTTTGCGATTTTTTGGGGGATTAGAATTTCTCCTGCTGTCTCTCGATACAAGGCTCCTTTTCAGGTCTCTTTTTTAGATAAAAGAGTCCTCCATCCGACGTTGGCTCAGGGAGGAGATAGAAGGAAGGTGACTGTGTGAAGGGGGTGGCAGTTGAGTCCTGGCTCCAGCTCCACCCAGTGAGGCTGAAGCTCGTCTGGGGTCTCAGATGATCCATCAGTGAAGGTTCTGCCTCTAGCTTTTTTTTCTGCCCCCAAATGCGATGAAAAGACAGGTATCAAAGGAGAGAATCGACGTCAAAGTGCTTTGTAAGCGCAGAACATTAAACAGCTACAGGGAACACTTAGCAGTGTCTGTTCAAATGGAGATGGGCCGCTTTTCCTGTCCAGTTCAGCCGATGCGCGCAGGAGACTGCAGACCAAGGGGCACGATCTGGGACACTTGGGGTCACTAATTCAGTCCCTGACAAACGATACTTCAGGAAAATGTGATAGCTATAAAAACAGTTTGTCAGTTACTCAGAAAACCACACATAGAAGTAGGAACTAGTAATGCCCCCTCCCGCCCCGACGTGTTCCTTATAGAAACTTAAAAGGTGCCCGCAGACATTGACAGTGGCACTGTTCACAGTACTCGCAAGTGGGCATGAACAGCCTCAGTGTCCACCTTTGGTGAGGGGATAGTGGAGTGAGATGTTACTGAATCTTAAAAAAGGAATGCTATTCACAGAGCAGTGTGGATGAGCTTGGCAAACCTCCTTTTAAGGGACCATAGCTAGTCACAGAGGGGCGTATTTTGCAGGACCCTGCTGAGAGGAGTTATCCTCCACAGGCGAATCCATAGACAGGGCAGATGAGTGGTAGCCTGTGGCTAGAGGAAGAGGAATTGATTGCTTAATAGCCCTTTCCTCTTTCAGGGCTGACAGTATTTTAGAGTAGGTGGAGGTGACAGGAGGCTCACAATATTGTGAATTTCTGATGTAAATGTTACCCCAGTTAGACACTTTTACCTCAGAAGTGAAAAGATGAAGGCTAGTCTTAGCTTCTGGGCCCTATTTGGTCTGTGGGCCTTGGATTGTTCACACCTGGCTTAGAGTCTTAGAATGTTTGTGTGTGTGTGCGTGCGCGCGCGTGCAGGCACGTTCATGTAGAGGTTGATGCCAGTGCCTTCTTGATCACTCTCCACTATATTTTTTGAATCACACAGAACTGAGAGCTCACTGACTGGCTAGCCAGGCTGGCCAGCAAGGCCCTTGGGTCTGCCTGTCTCTTTCCATCCCCCAGCACCGGTTACAGATGTCTAACACCACATTTGACTTTTTCTTTCTCTTGATGGTAGGAATCTCAACTCAGGCCCTCATGCCTGTGTGGCAGTCACATGACCCACTCAGTCACCTCCCTGGTACTCAGAATCTTTTAATTTTAGAATCAGTACCATTATTTTTAATGCTATTTTGTGCTGGTTATGAAAAGAATGTAGACAATATGGAAAGTGTAAAGACCTTAAAAACAGCAAAACTCTGTATTTTCCACTTAGCTGTAAGCAGCATTCTGAGTTGCCTATGTGGCGCTGGTAGGCAGCGGGCCTTGGGCCCGTGGAAGGCATGAGGGTCGGTGCCTGTCTTAGTTTCCTTGCTGTGGCTGTGATGAAAGGACTCTGACAAGAGCGGCTTATGGAAGAAAGGGTCATTCAGCTCACAGTTCCAGGTTCCAATCCATCATGGTGGGGGAACCGAGGTAGCAGGAGCTCGAAGCAGCTGCTTGCGGCACATCTGTGATCAGATATCACAGCAGCTCAGAGATGAGTGCTGCTCCTGCCCAGCTTCTGCTCTCCTTTGAACAGACTCCACCTAGGGAATGCTGCCATCCACAGTGGGCAGCTCTTCCCATATCTGTCAAGGCAGTCAAGCTAATCCCTCACAGAGGCCTGTCTCCCAGGTGATTCTAGAGTTTGTCTACTGACAACACAACATAGAGCCTCTGTTAGAGGCCTCCCCGAGAGTTGTCTTCCTTCTTCCGTGTGAGGACTTAGCAGAGAGGACATCTGTGAGGTAGAGGCAGGCCTTCACCACATGTCAAACGTGCTGATGTTTTCAACCCGGACTTCCGGCTTCCAGAGGCTGGGATGTCAAGGTGGGGTTCGCATGGAATGAGCCTTCAGAGTGAGAAATCACAGTCCCTGGAAATGAAGGATTGTGTGAATGTGTTTCCTCAGGGCGGAGGTTGAGTGATCGTGGCACACAGGGCACAGTATCAGGGCGGCTTTGCGATTTGCTTTCAGATCTGCCTGTGTGCATTTCATGCTTTTACCAGTTCACAAAATTCCTACCAGGAGACTGGGGAGACTCAGTAGAGTGTTGGTGGTAAGTACAAGAGGGTGTGAGTTCAAATCCTAAGCAGCTACATAAAGGTTGGCCAGTGCCATGTATGCCTGTAACTGTAGCATTGAGGTAGGGTAGAGACAGGCAGATCTCTGGAGCTTGGTGGGCACTAGCCTGGCTGTTCAGTGAGAAACTTTTCTTCAAATTAAATAGAAAAGAGTAGAGAGCAATACAGACAGATAGATGTCTGATGATTTCCCCTGGCCTTCATGTGTACACACACCTGCATATACACCCACATGCATATGTATAACATATACATGCGTGCGCGCGTGCACACACACAGATTGGGTGAACTCCTTGGTAGGTCCCAGGCCTACTTCTCCTTGCTGTTTCCTGACCCCCAGGACATTTTGTGTACAATTCTAAACTCATTTGCAGAATTGCTTCGCTCTCCTCTTACCTGATGGTTATTTACCTGTGATCAGCTGAAGTCTGAAAATGGTAAATGGAAAAGTCCAGATATGAATGATTCATGTTTTAAATAATTGAGTACTGTCTATTACTGTAATTGTTCTGTTTCTACTTAGCTGTTGCTGCTTTCTTCCTGGGCTGGCTTTGTAATTGAACTTGATTGTGCCTACGTGTGTGTGTGTGTGTGTGTGTGTGTGTGTGTGTGTAAACATGGTATATATGTAGCTTGGTACTCTCACCTTCTGGCATTTACTGGGTTATAGCACACATGCCTGTTGATGAGTGGGGACTACTATGCACATGTGTTAGAAGGGTGGGTGCCCCTGCACAGGAGGCCACAGACCATGGTGTGCCTGGCACCCAAATGGAGCCACACTGTCACAAATTTTTTTTCCCAACATTTGAGAACTTGAGAGTGTCTGCTGTTCTTAAGTTATTACATTTTATTTATTTTATGTGTGTATGAGGATACATATGCATGCCACATTATGCATGTGGAGGTCAGAGGGCAACTTGTATGTAAGCGTTCTCTCCACCATATGGGTTCTGTGGGTCAAACTCTGGTCACCAGACTTGGCAGGAGTTGCCCTACCTACCAACCTATCTTGAGAGCTCTGACCTCTTTCCCTGAGAAGAAGTGGGGGAGGGGAGGTGTGAGGAAATACCTAGAGTGTCCAGACAAGGTGACTGTGAGGCAGAATTTCCCCATCTGTGTGATACTGAGTGAGGTGAAGATCCTCTGCCTGTAGAAAGTGAAGGAGAAACCCAGGAATGATGGGTGGCCATGGACAGATGGCTGACCATGCCTGAGCACTGACTCCATCATAGGAGGCCATCCGGGCATCTGCAGAGAGCTCATGACTGGGATAATGTGCTCTGGTGATTTTTAACTAATATTTTATTTTATTTTTTGTGTATATGTGTAAGCCTGTTGTAGAGTGTATATGCACATGTGTGCACAGTCGTATGCACACAGATACCAGAGAAGAATGTCAGGTATCCTGCTTCATCACTCTCTACTTTATTCCCATGAGACAGGGTCTCTCACTGAACCTGGAGCAAGGCTCGCAGCCAGCAAGCCCAGTGATGCTCCTGTCTCTGCTACATAAAGCTCTGGGGTTACAGGCACATATGACTGTGCCTGGCATTTTACATGGGTAGGTGTGAAGAAGGATGCTTAGAAGAAGTCCCACACTTGCTCAGAATTGAGAATAATAGATGGTTATTTCTTTAGGGGTAGACTCACAAATCAGAATCCTCTGCTGGAACGGAGAACAGTAACGGAATCCTGCAGCCGGAAAAGCATGCTTTTCATCGGCATAAATACTATAAGAGGCCATGCCCAAGTGGGCGGGTAACTTAAAGGCTACTGGCTGTAGGATTTCCCACAGCATAGGAGCTGGGGTTTCGAACTCAGGGCCTCATTATTGCATAGCAAATGCACTGTTTACTGAACTCCACCCAGCCCTTGGTCAGGTGAGCGTGTAAGGGCTGTGAAGGACTCCTGCAAGCCAGGGCATTGCCCGTGCTGATTGGGAGTCTGACACATGTGAGGCCAGTGTGGGTGGCATCTCAGGTGACCACGGGTCTTGTGTGGGACTGGAATAGGAGGAGGGGAATGTTCTTGGTTTGGTAAGTTGTTGGTTGGCTACGTGTGATAGCCGGGGTCGGGGGAGGGAGGTTGACCGTGAAACAATTAAGAAAGATCCATAAGTGGAAGCCTTAGTGGCACTTGTCACAGTGTGAAGCCTTGGCTGTCTTGACTTGTCTGTGAGCAGAGGTGTGTCAGCAGAGATGAACAGCGCCAGCCTCCTGCCCCTGAAGGGGACGGACAGGAGCGCCGCACACATTCAACTCTGCTCGTCACCTGGTAACCACCTGCACATGGGATGCCACCCCCAATAAAGAAGCCTGAGAGCTGTTCCCCCGTGACAGAGCCACCTCAGTTTTCTTCTGTTTAAAAAAAACAAACAAGCAAGCCAACAACAACACCAGCCCCCAAATCCACCGCAGCAGCTCAGGAATACTAGAGAGCTGTTCAGTGGGATCTTCAGTTTTCCATCCAATTACTCTATGTTTGTTCTCATCCTAAAACGACTTCCATGCTCCAGTCTGAATTGAGATTTCTAGGAAAAGTAGACAAAAGGAAAACGATTGAACTTTAAAAGCCGTTTTTCTCATCTCCATTTGCATGTATTTGCATACCAACTGGAGGGAAACATAGCCACTTATCACCAGGGTCCTCTGGCTATATCATGTCTTAAATATTTTCTGATGGAAGGCAGTGCATGGTCCAGGTGAAACTGTAACCCTCAACTCCTTCAAAGTGGTTGAAATTCTAATTGAGCGTCCCAGTACTTTTGTATATGTGTTGCTTTTATTGGTTAATGAAAAAAGCTGCTTATGGCCAATGGCTTAACAGAATATAGCCAGGTTGGAAGATATATATATATATATATATATATATATATATATATGGAGAATAGACTGAGTCAGGGGAAAGCTGTTTAGCCACCACAGGAGACAGACGCCTTCGCTGGAGCCTGCTGAAACTGCCAGTAGCCACGACCTCATGGTGATGCACAGATTAATGGAGATGGGTTAGTTTAGGATATAAGTGCTAGCTAGAAATACGTTTAAGCTATTGGCCAAACAGTGTTTTAATTAATACAATTTTGTGTAATTATTTCGGGTCTGAGCAGCCGGGAACTAATGGGCAGCCTCCGCCTACAGTTGTGTCTTAGGATACAGGCTCCCAGCTACTGCTCTCGCGCCATCCCTGTCTGCTGGCCTTCTGTCATGCTCCCTGCCATGATGTCCATGGACTCTAATCTTCCTCAGCTGTCACTCTCAATGAAGGGCTTTCTTTTCTTCCTCGGTCATGGTGTTTTGTCACAGCAATAGAAGGGTAACTAAGATACCCAGAGAAGACATTCATCAAATGTAGGGTAAAGCCAGAGTCAGAGTAAGGATGTGGAACTTCCAGAGACTTCAGGGAGTTAGAGGAGGGATGGTGACTGATGGGACCTACTTCCTTGGGGCCAAGCTCTGGGCCTTTGTATGGTTGATTGCTGTGTTCGGGACGGTTGGTGGGCTCTGCTCCCTGGGTCACATGCAGCTGGATTTGCAATCTTGCCTTAGTTTTCCTGGCCTCATCTCTTCTCCCTCTTCTTTCCTCTACTCCCTCCCCTTCCCCCCTTCTTCCCTCCCTGATCTCCTGTCTCCATCTGATTGATGAATAAAGAGGCGCAGAGGAGTTCCACTCACATTGTCTTAGTTCACTTGACCATCATCTTGACATAGCCAAGGTTTACTTAAAGAGGGAGTCTTTACTGAGGGATTACCAAGATTTGATTGGCTTGTGGGCATGTCTTAGGGTTTGTGTGGCTGCATCATGACCGAAAAATGAGTTGGGGAGGAAAGGGTTTGTTAGGCTTCCTCTTCAGCATTGTTGCTCATCACCGAGGGAAGTCAGGGCAGGAACTAAACAGGCAGGATCCCAGAGGCAGGAGCTGATGCAGAGACCCTAAAATGGTGCTGCTTACTGGCTTGCTTTCCATGGCTTGCTCAGTCCAGGGATGGCCCCACCCACCATGCCCTGGGCTCTCTCACCTTGATCAGTAATTGAGAAAATGCCTTACAGCTGGATCTCATCAAGGCATTTCCTCAACTGAGGCCCCTTCCTGTGATGACTGTAGTTTGTGTCAAGCGCTCGCTCCCCCCCCCTCGTTCTCATTTGCTCGCATGCACGCACACAGCCAGTACCCTGGTGCTGGGGAGGCAGAGATGGGTGGCTATCTAGCTCACTGGCTAGACAGCCTGTCTTACCTGCTGAGCCTCAGGTTAGTAAGGAACCCAGTTGCAAAGAAAAGGTGGATGACAGCTGAAAAACAACATGAAAGTCTGTCCTCTGACCTCCACATGCATGTGTATACACACACACACACACACACACACACACACACACACACACACACACGAGACATTTGCCAGATGCAGAATCAAACCCAAACCAGAGGAAGGGCCTAAAGTCTTCAGAGACTAGAAGGCTGTAGGAGAAGGCGTGCTGATGGAACCCATTTTCCCAGGGTCATGCCCCGGGCTTCAGTATGATTGATTGCTGTGTTTGAGGCTCGTGGTGGGCTCTGCTCCCAGGGGCCTCATGCAGCTGGACGTGCAACCTCGCTCAGCACTGTTATGTCTCTGGATCCCAGTTTACCAGGACTAAGGAGGACTGCTGCTTGCTTTCCATTCATAAGCATCTTTTTGCTCAGTTGCTGTGTAGTCAGTGTTGCCTTAGCTTGAGGGTCGATCTCTTGAGTCTAGATGGGTATGGTGGGTGAGTATTTAATCAGGGCTGGGGGTTGGTCTTTAGTCTCTGCAGGCATTCATGTGTACTGTGTGTGTGAGGACTGTTGGGGGCTGTGGATCCCTGGCCCCTTGACTTTCTTTGCCTGCCTCAGACCCTTTGCCTGCTGGAGTGAACAGAGTAAACCACTTGTTTTCCTGTGCCTGCAGCTGCTCTGAGCATGAGACCCTCATGAGTTCCCGATGGCAGGGGAGTGGTTCCTGGTAGGTTTTACAGCTGAAAATTCCAGGAGCTTGGGCGTGGCTATCAGTTAAGGATCCCTATGTAAGCTTTCTTGGAGCACAGTAAAGTTAGCATTCTTCTTTCAAGGATGACCCGTGTCCTGCCTCTGACTGTATGTGCATGTGTTTAAATCTCCAGCCCCTTTCCTGGCTTGCGAACCGTCCCCTAATGCAGGCGCTACAAGGGCAACTTCTTGGTCCAGAGGGTTTGTGGGAAGTATGTTCAGACATAAGACGGCTCTAATTTGGTAGCAGGCACCACTTTCCTGCCATAGATCGCTCAGATGCAGGCAGAAATCTCTGGAAGCTGATTTGCATTGGCATCGACTCTGCATCCTATTGCCAGGCCCCATTATGGACTATGTGGTCACTGGAATGACCTGGTAGGTACCCCGAGGGCTCCGAGACTGTGTGCAGGTGGGCTGATGAGTCCTGGCAGTCCTCTGCTGCTTGTATTATAATTTCTGATATTTACTGCACCCACCATCTGTGGACTGTAGACCAGATAGCCATTGCTACCCTGTGGTGCTGTCATGAAGATTAAATGCCAACACAGGAGACATTAAGATTTATTGGACTTTCCCTGCTATGGTCTAGAAGAAAATGGATCTTGCAGGCTGACAGTGACAAGGTTGAGCATGCAAGGTATTGTTCTTGGCCCAAGAAGGGGCCTGAGGCTCCTGTAAGGGAAGGGCACAGCTTCCCCACAAGGTGCCTGGTGCCCTTGGGAGGATGATGAAGACATGAGGAAAGCAGAGGTGGGTAATGACAGCGGGAGACCGTGGTGGGGCTGCACAGACTCAGGCTTTGGATGCTGGGAGAGAGAACAAACGGGTGACAGGCAGGGCAAAGGGCAGTGGGCTAGGCAGACAGCCTGGAAGGGGCTCAATGGCCCAGCTCTAAGGTTTGATTTGCAGTTTCAAAATAAATGCATTGACGTTTTGCCCAATGTTCAACTAGCCAGTATGACATTTACTGCATTTAGGTGCCGTGTGGCTGTTGACCTTGTCTAGTGTCAAAGCAGCTTTGATACCCAAGTAAACCCCTAATGTCTGTGTGTGGAGGTGAATTTTCCTTGTTTGTTTTTCTACCTTATTCATTGAGGCAGGGACTATTAATCATACCCAGAACTCACAGATATGATCAGTTTCTCTAGTCAGCTCGATCCCCTGTGTCCTTCCTCTCAGGCTGGAATTGTAGGCAGGCTGATGTGCCCACCTGGCCGTTACTGTTAAGTGGGACCTGGAGATCTGAACTCTGGTCCTCTTGCTTGCTTTGCGAGCACTTAACCATTAAGCCAGCTCCTTAACCCTGTATTCTGAATATTTCAAATGCATGCAAGTCTCGGTTATATGGGTGCTTTATTTCGGCATGTTTTTGTAGCTTATCTATTCTGTATAAAGTCTCAATACTTCCTTCCTTTATATTACTGAATCATGTTCCACTCTATGAATAAATTTCATATTTACTCATCTGTCAGTGGACACTTGGGCCGTTTATATCTCCAGGCTGTTTCACCTCGTCCTGCTTTACCTAATTCATGTGTGAGTATTGGTTTGAACATGTATTCAGTGCTTTTGGAGATAGGCCTAGGCATGACCAGGTACACTGTGTTGCGGCCTTCTCTCTGTCTTTCCTGAGCCCTGAGGCAGAAAGGGAGCCCTCCCTGGCTGGTCTCCCTAGTCATCCTCTTCCCTGCACATACTCTCTTGTTTACATAGGGAAGGGTGAGCTCCTTCTCTGCCTCTTTGGGAATCAGGACTTGGGTAGTGGGGATTCTGAGCTTACTGCTAACACCCTGGGGTCCCTCACCTTGATCACAGGAGTCCAGGCCAAGGTATGATTTGCTGAAGAATAGATCTAAAACACACAGAGACAGAGCTGCCTGTGCTTTCTGGGGGCCAATGTCCTTGGCAAAAAAAGGTGCTGGGCCCAAACCAAGGACCCAGGTCCCCAGGGTTCTGGATCCTGCATCTCCTGATCTATTCTCTCAGTTCTACATGTGGCCTCTTCTTGGTCTTTGGAGCCTATGATGGCTTTTGTTAGCAGTTCAGACATTTGATTCCCAGGATGTGAGAGGAACTGGAGGGGGAGGGTCCTCTTGTCTTGTCAGGTTGCACGAGGCTGCATCTCCCAAGCTGTGGTCAGAGCCCTGGCACCACGGAAATGTCCAGAGGAGTGAGTTGCTTTTGGCAGTAAAGGTTTCCTGGCCTGGTTCCCCTACATCCAGCTGAGGTCTGTTAGTTACTCTTTGTTGCTTCAGAGCTCCTACTCTTTCTGGGGTCTGAGATTACACCTCTGACATTAGGTCTGGCTGGCTGGCTGGGGAAAGGAACAATGGCAACTGTAGGTCTCTACCTGTCCTTCCAGTTCTGCATCTGAGTGGCCAGCTGCTAGCAGTCGGGCCTCTGAATAGGAGGCAGATGTGTCCCAAGTCTGACAGGACCTGAGTGGGAGACATTGGGAGAGAGGAAAGGAGACTACTCTTCGGGAAAGGAACAGGAGCTCCAGGCTCCACTGCTTCTTCCTCTCCAAGCAGAATGATAGGAGCCCTTGTGGACATGGCATGAGCTTGTGTATGTAATGTCCATAGGCCTGCCTGCCACCCTTGAAGTCATCAAGCAATAGCAGCTGCACATAAAACCGGGCACTGTAACCCCCAGCCATGCAAACACACACAGACACACAGAGACACACACGCACACTCTCCACAGTTCTAGAAACTCTCAGAATGGTGCCCACAGATAATGGGCTCTGGGGACCCAGAGGGAATCTGCCCCTCGTTTCTTCCGTAGCTGCTGCTGTGGTCTTGTCATTGCACTTGACCCTTGGCGCGTGTCAGTGTTACGCAGACCATGCTCTCCTTGTCTGCCATGTTGGCCTGTGTCCAAATCCCCCTCTCCTAAGGACAGCCATGAAAGCCGGTGTTCCACCTCATGCTTCCTTCCAAATGCCCTTTGAAATTTCGATAGTTGTATCATTTTTCCCCCTGCCTGTTTTAGTAAGGAGACTGAATTAAGTACACATGGTTGATGGGATGATAGCTGACTCTGGGTATTTGGGACTACTCTTGGTGACTCTCCTTGCTTCAGAATTTTGGCTTAAATTAATCTTAATTGATGGAGAAGAAAGCAGTTCTGAATAGAGGAGAGGCACACCACTGTTCTGCCTATTCTTCCAAATCACAGTGAGATCACAGAAAGAATCTGGGGCACTCAACACTCAATATTCATTTCCAGTGTGTCTATGCTAGGGAACAAACTCTTCAGCCCAAATAAATCAGAGTGCCTCCCTTTGTAGCTGGCAGACTGCGTGTAATTAGTTTATCAGGGAAAATTTGACTAGTATCGACGGGAAGTGGGGTTGGGAAAGCAAGCAGCCACAGCTAACTATCTTATCAGGGAAATCAAAAGTGTCTATTGAATTACAGTGACTCTGTTACGTTGCTCTGGCCACTCCATCAAGCTAATCCTCCTGAGGGTGATTAGAGGCAACCACAAATGCATAGATACGAGAAATCTAACAGATGGATGCACAGACAAAGTAATTATGAACTATGCATTTACATTTTTCTGTCGTAGTGTTTCAGGGACCTGCTGGGCCGGGGTGTTGACGTGGTTGACACTGTAAGCTTGGTGTGGTGGCTTCATCTTCCTTGTGAACTTAGCAGGGCTATTGCACTCCCAGGGATATTGGGGATTCCTTGTGGCTGTCTCTGGTGGGTAGAGGAAATGTCTTTGGTTACTTTTGCATCCCTCTTCTATGGTTCTGTAAAAGATGTGACATTTAATTAGTCTGTTGTAAAGGATTTGAATCTGAAATGTTCCCAACGGACTCATGATATGGACTCTTGGTCCCCAGGTAGTGGTGTGATTTTGTAAGGCCTTTTAGGGGGTGGGGGTCTAGCTGGCAGACATAGATCACCAGGCAGGGACCTTGGAAAGTTCTGTCAGGTTCCTGGTCCTGTTTGCTCCCTACTTTCTGATCTGCTGTGATGTGAACAGCTGTCCTCTCTGTGCACTCCAGACACCATGATGCCAGGGTTGAGCAGCTGTGGACTGCACCCTCTGACCCAGGAGATGAGGTTAATAGTTCCGCCTTTTAGTTTGTTCCATCAGTTACTTTGTCACAATGACACCAAAGTAACTAATTGTCCTGCCTTATGTTGTTATAAGGTGGACAGCACAGTCTAGGTAGTTGGGAAAGATAAGTTACTGCTTCCAGGTCTGAAGGTTGTGAACTCTTTTAATAAGGGCTTGTGATGCCGTGGTGAGTCAGAGTATATGTGCTCAGGTGTCCCTTCCTTTAAAGACCCCGATGCCTTGGGCCCCATCTCATGACCTCACCTCTGGAGCTCTGCCTTTAATCCCTTTAGCATGTCAATGAGGAGATTAATTTTTCAGCATGTGAACTTCTGAGAACCAAACCACAGTGGGTGGATGGCATAGCTTAGATGGGATTCCCCCAAAGGAACATAAAAAGGGCTTTGTTTGCAGATTGAAGTCCTGAAGAGATATATCTGGACCCTGTGATGCTAGCTAGCATCAGCTCTGCTCCTGTGGGTCTTTGTGTGTGGTGTACAGATGTGTGCCTAGATCTTGGGTACTTGGTGTATGCTTGGAGGCCAGGCATCAGTTTTATGTTTCTTCCTTTATCGCTTTCCACCTTGTTTTTTTGGGATAGTGTTTCTCCCTGAACTTCACCGACTCCTCCTGTCTCTGACCCCTCAGTGCTGAGTTTGTAGGTGTGCCCTGTCCCATGTGCCTTTTTGTGGTAGTGCTGATGCAGAATTTAAACCCTCACTCTTCTACTGCACTTTACTGACTGAGCCATCTTCCCAGCCCCTTGGCTTACCTTTTAAAAGAAAATTTATTTTTACTTTTAATTGTCTATGTGTGTGTATGTGTGCACTTGCATGTGGGTGCAGCCTGTGGAGGCCGGGAGAGGGTCTCAGATCCCCTAGGGCTGGAGTTAGATCCCTTGAGACTGAGTTAGATCCCCTAGGGCTGGAGTTAGATCCCCTGGGGTTGGAGTTAGATCCCTGGGGCTGGAGTTAGATCCCTGGGGGCTGGAGTTAAACCCTCTGGGGCTGGAGTTAGGTCCCCTGGGGCTGGAGTTAGATCCCCTGGGGCTGGAGTTAGATCCCTGGGGGCTGGACTTAGATCCCCTGGTGCTTGAGCTTTATGACTGTGGTACTAGGAACTGAACTCCTGTTCCTCTGGAAGAGCAGTAAACTTTCTTAACTGTAGAACCACCTCTTCAGCCATACTTGGCTTATCTTCCAACATACAAAAATAAAATCAAATGAGTGAAATCGCCCAGCAACTACAGAAATCCCCCAGAGCCTTGATCAGATGGTGACCATGGAGTCTCCTCTTTTGAGTAAAGTGTGATTGGCTGCCCTTTCTGGAATGTGCTCCTCTTCTCACGACACCTTTGCTCGTGGGATGGCTAAGAGAATGTCATGGTTGGGTTATTTCGTCCCTGCCTTTTGAGGGTTCTGAGCACCAGAGGCGGGGTGGGCTAGGAGGGTGGTGATGCTGTCCCTCTGTCATCTGCCCGCTGTCAGATGTGAGTCCGGAGGGGCGAGCATGAAGGAGCTTGTTTCCAGCAGGCCTGGGTAGGAGCTGAGTGTGGGTTCCGCGGGGAGCGGGCTGTGTGCCGAGGCTGCAGGACTAGACCTCAAAGACGTGCACATTGGAACAGAGTGGAACGGAAGCAGCTCCTGCTTATTCTGGTCTGCAGGAAGCTGCCTTAAAGGGATGAGCCAGCCTCCAGGGAACAGCATCTGGGGACATGGGGCTTGGGACGAAGCAAGGAGTCCTGGTGGAGCCTATTTTTACTGTAAATACACTCTGCATTACAACATTTCATTAGAAGATAAACATGATCTGTCCTTGTGGGAAGCTTCTAAGGGAGAGCAGGGGCAGCTCCTTGAGTGTTCCGCCTGGGCACTTGTTTACAAGGGATTTCTAGAAAACACGATTTCACGGCATTAATATATAGAGATTGCTTTGGTCTTCCCAAGCTCTTGTGATTTTAATTACCATTTTAAAAATAATGATTTCCTTTTCGTGGTCATTTAAAGATGATCACTAAAAACAAACCAATGAAAGGTTTAAGATGTCCTTGAATCTGCCGGTATACTTTCTTTGGAGGACGAATTTTCGTAGTCAAGAGCATAGATCAGGGGCCAGACTGCCTGGGCTCATATTGCAGACCTGGTGTGTGTTTGGGGTGGGGTCACTTCTGTATTAGTCAGGGTTTTCTTGATGAAGATAATTGATAGAATAAATGTATGTTAGAAAGGAATTTTTAAGATTCGCTCTTACATGGTGGTACTGAGTAATCCCACAGTAGCTGTCTTAACACTAGAGAGGCTGGGAGCCCGATAGCTGCCTCAGCAGTCCTGGTCTCACATTGAAGACCCGGAGGATTCCTGGAGAGCCACTGGTCTCCAGTCCATGTTGGAAGCCAGAAGAAACTGGGTTCCGAAGTCAGGGAAGGAATGCAACAGCAGCAGCAGGGAAGAAGTGCAGTGAAGGAATGCAGCAGCAGCAGTAAGGAAAGACTGCAACAGCAGCAGGGAAGGAATGCAGCAGCATCAGCAGCAGGGAAGGAATGCAGCAGCAGCAGGGAAGGAAGGCAGCAGCAGCAGCAGGGAAGGAATGCAGCAGCAGCAGGGAAGGAATGCAGCAGCATCAGCAGCAGGGAAGGAATGCAGCAGCAGCAGCAGCAGCAGGGAAGGAATGCAGCAGCATCAGCAACAGGGAAGGAATGCAGCAGCAGCAGCAGCAGGGAAGGAATGCAGCAGCAGCAGGGAAGGAATGCAGCAGCAGCAGCAGGGAAGGAATGCAGCAGCAGCAGTAAGGAAAGACTGCAACAGCAACAGGGAAGGAATGCAGCATCAGCAGGGAAGGAATGCAGCAGCATCAGCAGCAAGGAAGGAATGCAGAAGCATCAGCAGGGAAATAATGCAGCAGCAGCAGGGAAGGAATGCAGAAGCATCAGCAGCAGGGAAGGAATGTCGCAGCAGCAGCAGGGAAGGAATGCAGAAGCATCAGCAGCAGGGAAGGAATGCAGCAGCAGCAACAGCAGGGAAGGAATGCAGCAGCAGCGTAGATAAACTCACCAGTTGGCAGGGAGGGTAAGCACGTAAAAAGCGAAGCTTTCCCTTGAACCCCCTTTTATCTGGCTGTCACAGGAAAGTGCTGCCCACATTTAGGGTGGGTCTTTCCCACTTCAAATAACCTGATAAAATCCCTCACAGCTGTGCCCAGCAGACTCTCTCAGTGAATTCAAGATGTAGTCAGGTTGTCAACCGGAATCAACCATCACTGGAAAGACCCAGTGGAAGGAAGGTAGCTAAAGAAGAGGGCCTGATGGGAAGCTGTATCCTAGCCCAGGCACTGGCCTTGCCATGTGCATGAGAAGGATGTCTTTGCTGCCAGCTCCTGGACCAAGAAGTTGTGGGGTTCTGGAGCAGTTCATAGGGATGGGATGCTACAAGTAGACAATGATAGTTCTGTGGATGTGACTTGGGTGGGAGGAGTTGGAAGAAGAGCTATAGCTAAGGGACATGGAGGATCCTCAGAAGGACAGAGGAGGAGGGTGTGCAGTGTAGCTGCCCAGTGTCGATATCCAGGAAGACCCTGCAGGTCGAGAGAAAGGTAGGCAAAGAATCTGGTAGGAATCTGTGGTTAGGATGGCCTGTGGGTGCATCTCAGTGGCTTGGTGACCTGGCCCCAGTGGGCTCAGGGATTAATGGCTGGGCAGGAGATGATGGGACAAGGGAGCACTGGGGAGTGGCGTGGGGACAGTAGAGTGTAAGCCTAGCTCTGGAAGCTTTATCTGCTGCTGTGTTACAAGGTGCACCAATGCTCTTTGGCCAGAAACTGTTCTTATCTCAGGTTTTGAGGCAGCGGTCCTGGGGTGGCTTCAGTCCTGGGGTGGCTTCCCTGTGACTGGAGCTGGCTTTCTTGTGGGCCATGCGGAAGGCGCCTGGCTCAGAACACTGTCCATTCACTGCAGTGGGCTGGGCTTCTGAGCTCCAGGGACTGCTGGCGGGACTGTGGACAGAGGATACCTGTGATCTTTGCCACACGGGCTTCTCCACAGCTCACAGTTGGCTTTGCCAAAACTAGCAAGTGAGTTGAGGGTGGGGGTAGACAAGTATACCAAAAACAAACAGGACAGAAAACTGTCCATCTGTGACAGAGAGGCCTCCAACCAGCAGGAGGTGGGTGTCTTTGGCAGTCACCCCGGAAGTTCATTTATTCTCGTCTCTGAGGCTGTCTTCCTACTGGGATATCACTGGGCACCTGCCCCCTTTAGCTGTGTTGGGTGCCTGGTTCCCTGCACATAACACAGGATACATGGATGAAGCAGATAACATGTTGGGGTCCTGTTAGAAAAGGGGCAGTGGACTCTGGCCTGATTGTCATGGAGCTTGTGATTATAAGGGAAAGCTGTTTCAGGGGGAACAAACAGATGGCATCATAGAACTCAGTGGCCTTACATTTTTTCACTTTTGTTACTTTTATTTATTTGTGTGAGTGAGTGTGTCACACATGCGATAGTGCACAAGTGGAGGTTAGAGGACAACTTGCTTGAGTAAATTCTCTTCTTGTGATGTAGATAAAAATATTGGAAGGTATAGCTCAATGGTAAAACATTTCACTGCAGATCAGTCGGGCCCCTGTTTCTATCTGGGTGCCCCTTGACATATGACATGGACATAGTCCACAGTGTGTGTGTGTGTGTGTGTGTGTGTGTGTGTGTATCTTGCCAGGTGTGTTAGCTCACACCTTCAATCCCAGTACTCATGAGACAGAGGAGGCAGATCTCTGTGAGTTTGAGGCTAGCCAGAGCTAGAGAATATTTTTTCCGTTGTGAATATTCATGGTTACAGTATGTTATATAAGCATGTTTTCGTAGCAGTATATTTGATATGCTCAGCCCATTCCCTGGCATAGACACTGCCCTTTTGTAAACTCTCCTTGACTGGAATTAACCTTTTGGGAGTGGTAGAGAGATGGCAAGCCTTAGTAGAGGCCTGGTGGAGCCAGGACTCACCCTAGGTAGCTTTGGGTGTATCTACTTAGAAACTTTTGTCCTGCCTTGGCCATGGGCGAATCCTGCACTGGGGACGGGTAGAGCCGTTCCTGAGATGTACCCAAGCCTGCTCTTCCCTGGACACAGTCCAAGCCCTTCCCAGTTGTCCCCTCCAGGAGGCTCTGTGCATGTTTTCCAAGAAGTGACTGGATTCCTTCTGGGCAACCACTCAGCTCCCTTTATCCTGTAACTGAATAGAACCCTGTTTGCAGAAAGGAATGTTGGGAAAGATGAGCTTGAGGCTTTGGTTGTGGGCCTCTGGCTTGTGCAAGGAGCCAAGGAAGCACCCGGTGACTTTTCTCTGGTGGCTGTGGGCACACAGTTGTAGTCCTACTGTGTTTGGCTGATTCTGTCACCGTTGTGCATGACACTATAGACATGGTTGGGACACTTTGTGGCTATAGGTTGTATGTTACATTCAGCCTGTGGGACCTCAGGAAAGTTGCCCATTTTGGGTTTTCTGTTAAATTCTAATAACCATGGTGCATAAGTATCACCAAGGTCAGGGTGCCAAAGAGTCAGTTGGGTATCTGATGCAGGTGATGTAGCTGACACCGTGAAAGACCAGTTTCTGTACTGTGAACTCAGTAAAGCTTTGTCTGGGGAACCCGGCAGGATCACCTGAACAACTGATTGTGTCTGGGCTCCATGTAGCTGAGGAGGAGTGTGGTAGGCAGTGTTCAGTGGCGCTGCCAGGACATACTAGAGCCGGTGTGTTGTGAGATTTCCCTCCCTGGAGCGCTGTAACCAAGGTCCGACCCTTCCTCATAAGGCCACAACAGCCAACCAAAGGACAGTGATACCAGAACTTATCCTGGGGAAACCAGTGAATTTATTGGGCCTACTTATGGATGAGGGAATGTGGACAGGAGCGAGGTGATCCAAGACAGCCACATTGGCAAATGCATGGTAACTGCCCCATAGCCAAGCAGGTGGGGTTTTTCTCAGTTACCCTCCCCCCAGCTTATATACTCCAGCCCCTGCTGAGACTCTTAGGACACAGTAGTTGTAGCAGAATTGCATATAAATGGCTAGGAGGAGGTGCTGGGATCTAAAATGAGGGTCCAGTGACACAACCCACTGCTTCCTCTGTGACGGATGTGGATGTGCCAACAGTCAGTGAGCGGGGGCTATTTTTGTGAGCAGGCACGGTTGCTCTGTGAAGATAGCAGGTTTTTTGCTTGGTGGAAGCATGCAGGGGAGATATGGCAGACATGGCAGAACTTAGAGCAGGTGGAGTCCTGTGCAGTGAGAGCACAGGGGTGGGTGGGACCCGGGGACAGGTTACCATGAGTACTCAGGGGAAATGGCTTCATAAGACCTGCACAGTTTGGCCAAACATGCATCTGAAGAGGTGACACATAGAGGCTGCCTGACATAGCCATAGAGACCCGCAGCCTTTTCTAGCGCCTGGTGGGTCGTCTTCCCAAAGCATGCTGCCCTTTTTGTTATTGAAGACTCTTTGGCCTTCCCCTTCCTTCTTTTCATAGCTCTGCCTAACTCCCTATCTCTTCTCCTTTCTCTCTCTCTGCCTCTCCTAGAGGCCCTTCTCTCTCTAAGAGGAGGAAAGACTCCTCTTAGTCCCGTGCTTCATTTTCTCTTGCTGAGGCATCTGCAGAGCCTCAGTTTCCAGGGCGATGCTCAGCGTGGCACTTTTCTGTTACAGGCGTTCCACACATGCCTTCTCTTGGGCCGCTAGGAGTAGAGGTCCAACCTGGGATTACAGACTAAGCAGTTGCTAGAGGGAGCTCTGAGAGGTGAGAGTCCAGCCATGGCTGCCACCAGGGCTCCAGAGCCAGGTTGGCACCTTAGTTATGACTCTGCCCACAGCCAGCGGCCTGCCTCATTGTGTCTGTCTTGTATCTGTCAGTCATTTTTAAGCTCTAGCTCCCAGCATGCTCCCTGGCAAGGTGGCTTCCGGCTCCGAAGGCACCCAGGAAGGCTACACAGTACTAGGTGGTTGCAGCCCACACTCACAGCCTGGGGGTATTCTTTCCCGCACATAACTTGGGGTCTCTGCCACACCTCTGTCCCTGCTTATTGTACATTGATAGACTATGGCATGGACACCACTTTGCCTTTGACTTGGGGGATAGGAAGCCCTGTGCTTGGGGAAAAGATGAAGCTGAAACTCAGATGCCTTAGGAGCCCCTCTTCCATCAATATGAAGATCGCCTGTGGTCCTTCGTGTTGGTTTTTCTATTGTACCCTTCCAAGGAAATCTACCTCACACCTGTCCCCAGAGGGATTTGTGTGTCTTTCTGCCCTGCTGGATGATCTAAATCATGTATGTCTTGAAGATATTTATTGCATGTGAACTGTGAGCTGGGTCTGTGGAACCAGGAGTTAATGCATCCCAGCCCCTGCTGGCTGTCTGGGCAATGCCCACATCATGAAATGCCTTTAAGGGTCTTGGTGGAGGGATGCTGCTTGGGCACTATAACATGTATTGGGTTTAGTTCCTACTTGCTCTTTCATTCTTGAAATTTTGCAAGTGAACATATAGACCTGGATGAGTGGGTTTGTTAGGGTACTCCTATGATAGGAATAGGGCTATAAACCCTCCCTCCAGATACCAGGAGCTCCCTCCCCTTCT
Organism: Chionomys nivalis; assembly: GCF_950005125.1. Taxonomy (NCBI): domain Eukaryota; kingdom Metazoa; phylum Chordata; class Mammalia; order Rodentia; family Cricetidae; genus Chionomys; species Chionomys nivalis. The sequence goes on along the minus strand of NC_080093.1, from coordinate 62,283,419 downwards.
TGTACTTCAGAGAAATAAAGAGCTGGGACACAGATGGATCTCCGTGTGACCAGAGCATGGGGTATTGAATGTCCTTTTTGTGCTATAACTATCAATCTGTGTTAGACAGGAACGTGGCTGGAGCTTGACTGATGCTGGAAGGATCTGGAGGGGAAACTATTACTGAAAATATTTCATCTAAAAAGGACTTTGTGACAAGGTGTGCTTGTGACAGACCTGTGTGATGTTGGATGGGATTTTGTGCGACTTTTGTTTTGACATCTGGCTGGTTTTATGAGAGCTTTTCTGTAAAAACCAGGGGAAGAGTGATTAGGTAGGAGAAAGCTGTGTTCAGTTGCCACAGGGGTGCTGGGGTTCTCCAGAGTGTGCAAGAGTCTTAGTTAATGTTCTTGTCACAGAATATCCGACAGACAGTTTAAGGAAAGAAGGGTTAATTTTGGCTCACAGTTTGAAGGTTCAGTAATACTGATGAGGGGTGGGTGTGGCAGCAGGAGCAAGAGGTGGTTGGAGACATTGTAGTCACAGACAGGCTGTGCAGAGAGAGAGACAGGGACAGAGAGAGAGAGACAGGGACAGAGAGAGACAGAGAGGGAGAGGCATAGAAACAGAGAAACAGAGAGACAGAGAGAGACACACACACAGACAGAGAGACAGAGAGAATGGTTGGAGACATTGTATCCGGAGACATTGTATCCACAGACAGGCCACAGAGAGAGGATGCTGGTACTCAACCCACTCTCTCACTTTTTTATCTATCTAGACCCATGGATTGGTCTGCCCACATATTTAGGGTGGGTTTTCTCACTTCATTTAATACAGTCTAGAAGCTCCTTTACCGACATGCACAGAGGCTTGTCTCTTAAGTAACTTATGATCTTGTTGACAGTCACCATTAACCATCATAGCTGGGCTGTGGTCAGCCATGCTGCATGCTGCTAGCATGTACATGTAAGCACATAACTTCCCTACCTTCTGGCTCAGTGACAAGGTAATAGCCCTATGCTTTCTACTTGTCTTAAGTTTTTGTGTCTAAAATAGGGGTACTGAGTGTAACCCCTCACTTGTGAGTTTCTGTAGTGGTAAACATAGGTCGATTAAACTCAGTGCTCCTCCAGACAGAAGTCATCAGGTGCTGTTGTCCTGTGGTCACAGTTCTATGGCTTTCACTGTGGTTTGCTATGGTTGAGACCTTTCATTAGGTAGATACCTGGTTCCTGGATAGGCTGTGAACTCCTTTTGGGGGTTGGCTTCCATAGTGTCAATCTGTGAGTGTCCTGTGGTATGGAGCTGGGATCTGGCGAGAATTACTAAGTGTTGTGTTGAACTGCTTGATTGACTGTATGTAATAGCCTGAGCTATGTTTACTGGAAGGTGAATTTTGCCCAGGGGGGAAGTGGTACAGCCCTCTGTCCTCTGGCTGCCCTCTGTTCCTGCGATTTGCCATTTCATCCTGGCTCACGCGCTTTCTGAGTGAGACCTGCATACAGTGCAGTGACATGGCCACTTGAAGCAGAGGGAAGGTGGCTGTGGCAGCTGAGGGGTAGTACTTCTTTGTTTGATATGTGCAGGGAGGTGTTCACAGAGCAGGACAAGCATGGCCTCCAGGCTGGGCAGCACCACATCCTTCTCCTGTTCTTGGCCTCTGAGTCTTTGTTCAGAAAAAGGAGCATTGTGGCGCCTGCTACAGAGGCTCAGCTATGAGCAACACAAGGAGTAGTTTGTGGAGTGTCTGGTCCTACTTGGTCGTAGTGACTCTTATGCTTATTTCCATGGTGACAGTGATAGTGGTTGGCAGTGTTGCTTGTAAGGATACTGTTGGTTGTTGTAGTGGTGGTGGAGATGATGGTGACACTAGTGTTGACAGTGGTTGGGACAGTGGTGGGGGCATTAGTGTTAATGTGGATGAGGTAGCGCTGTTGCTAATGGTGGTGGCTTCAGTGGTTATGTGGGGGGGCTGTGAGGTGTTGATGGTGGTAGCAATGGTGGTTGTGTGGGTGGTATGATGATGGAATCTATGGCGGTGACATTGTCAGTGGTGGTCCTGATGATTCTGCAGATGTTGTGATAGTGTGGATGGTGGTGGTAAGTGGTGGTTATGAGGGTGATGTGGTTACGATTCTGGTTGTGCTGTGGTGATGGCAGAGGAGGCAGTGGTGGTCATGTGATGATAGTGCCTGTGTGACATTACTGAGAGCACTGATGTGGTTTTATTGATGGTGATGATGGTGGTGGCTGGTGGCAGTGAGTCATATATCGATGGTGCTGATGCAGATCAGTGGTGGTGAGGTGAATGATGGTACTGGTGTAGTGTGGTCGATGGTGACTGTGGCATTGTGATTAATGGGGCGGTGTGAATGTGGTAATGATGCTGATTTGACGTGATGGGTGACAGTGGTCATGTGGTGGTGATGGGGCCACTATGACATGACATGGTTGGTGATAGTGTTGGTGTTGTGGTGATAGGGCTGTTATGACATGGTGTGATTGCTGGTGACAGTGGTGATGGTGGTGATGTGCTAATATCAGTGGTGGTAGATCATGGACATGGTGATGGTGATAGACTTCCTTGCCTCCTGGCCTCTGTGTCATTTTTGTGGTGTTGCCCTCCTTTGTGGGTTAGAAATTTTCTGTTATATGGTTTGTGGAGGAGAACTTGCCCACGTGTTGGCGCCAAAATGGCTGTTGGTGCTCAGCTCTGGTACCATGCACAGCAGTGGGAAGCAGGGTTGAGTGAAGTCACAGGGAGCAATGAGGAGATGTGTTTTCTTGTGTCCCATCTGATGGAGTTTTAAAAGTTACGGATGGAACAGGAGTGGAGGGATGCTCATTTTTATCTTCACACCACTGAGAACAGTCCTGAGCGTTTTTGTCTGCTGAGCATCATGGCAGACACGCTGTGGTGTGCGTTTTGCTGCCTGCTCTTGCCTGCTGGCCCCTCGTCGGCTCCAGCTTTCGTCTTATTCAGCAGCTACTCTATAAGCAAGCAAATAGGGTTTTATAGCCTCTTGCTAAGTATTTCTCATCTCTTGCTAAGTATTTCTACCACAGTGCAAAAGCAATTTTATTATGTGAGGCTGTATTTTTATAGTCAATTGAAACGACTATTAAAATACAACATTGCTTGTAGGGCTCATAGCAGCTCTGCCCTTGCCAGCTGCAGAGTCCTGGAAAGAGAGGCCTTCTGGGAATTAGGGCCTGAACACTGGGCCTGAGGCCTATACCTGCCTCTGGGCCCCAAGTTAGTTACTTGTCTTGTGCTGGAACAAAATATTCAACCAAAGCATCTTAAAGAAGGGAGAATTGATTTCGACTCACAGTTGAGGGAAGTCATGACCGTGGAGAATACCTGGGGCAGGAGTGTGAGGCAGCCGGTCACATTGTATCTATAGTCAGGAAGGAGATAGATAGATAGATAGATAGATAGATAGATAGATAGATAGATAGATAGATAGATAGATAGATAGATGATAGATAGATGATAGATGATTGATAGATAGATGATAGATGATTGATAGATAGATAGATGATAGATAGATAGATAGATAGATAGATAGATAGATAGATAGATTGAACAAATACTGGTGCTCAGCTTATTGTTTCTTTTTTTTATTTAGTCCCTGGCCTCAGCCTAAGGGCATGGCTCCACCCGCAGTAGGTGGGTCTTCTCACCTCAGTTAACCTAATTTACATAATCCTTCACAGATTTGCCTTTCTGCTGGGTGACTTTGGATTCCTTCTGGTAGGCCATCTAGATTAAGCATCACGGCTGGATCCCTGAAGGTCCTACAGTTAGTTTAAGGCCCTGCAGTCACACCTTGTACTTCTCTCCTTGTTCTCAAATATATGTAGGCTTTTCCTTTTTGACAATCCGTGCTTCTCACTGGCCTTTCCGGGTCCCGCGTGGTGAGCCCATTCGTATTGTTGGGCCCACATCAACTAAATCATTTGGTAATTCTTTTTTGGGCTTTGGAAGCAGCTCAGGAGGTAGCCCAGTGTAACCTAGTAGTCCAGGGTAGCCTGGTATTTGTTGTGTAGATCATGTTGGCCCCACACTCAAAGCAATTCTCCTGCCTCAGCCTCTTGAGGGCAAGGATGACAGGTGTAGGCCACCATACTCGGCTCTGTGGAAATTCTGTGTTTAATTTTCGGAAGAACTGTCAAAGTGGCTTCCCTAGCGGCATCTTTACAGCATACAATCTATCTGTAAAGAGTTCTGGCTTCTTCCAATGTTTGTGTTATTCTTAATTAGTGTCATCATGTTTGGAAGTTTATCACAATTGTTTAATAAGAGATTTTGCACCGGTTTAATAAGAGATTTTGCACCGGTATTTTGTGCTGGGTTCTGAATGTTATGTAACCAGTTCCAGGAATAAACACCATCATGGATTGGCAGGGCATTCTGTGGAGTGCCATTCCTGCTCAAGAGCAGGGGCTTTTGGCTAGGAGGGAGTGAGTTTGCCAGACTACAAGACAGAGACCCTTGCTTTCCAGGTACAAGTGATGTTTAGGGATGTTTTCAGCAGGCCTATGATCCTGTACTGAGTATATTCCCCCCCCCTCCCGCTTTGTAGACAGGGTCTTGCTTTTTTTTTTTGCAGGCTGACCTTTAACTCCTGATTCCTCTGGTTTTGTCTCAATACTGAGTTACAGCCAGGTACCACCATGCACCAAGTTCCTCTGTGCTCATTCCTCGGAGTCCCCATTACATAAGGCTTGTGAGTGTTTCTTTCCCCGCTGTGTTCAGACAGCCCACTGCAAACACCACTCCCAATTACTGCACATTGTCTTCTCTGTGTTTTGGGCACTGTCCAGGGAAGGCAAATTTATCAAGCATTTAACCAAGGCAAGATTTGTCTGGTGTCCTCTGGGAGCTCGAGTTGCACACTGGCTCCTTACTCAGCAGTGCTGAAGGTAGGCGTCAGTTCTGCCTGGGCTTCATTCCTGATATGACAGACAGGAAAGACAGGTGCCCTATGTATCCAAGCCAGGCCCTGGGTTTCCTCCCTCAGGCTGTGCTGGGATGGGCTCTCCTGAAGTGCAGGCTGTCCCTCTTTTCCTCTACAGAGCATCTGAGCCAAGCCCCAGCTGCCAGTGCCCAGTGTTGATTCTGCCTGGGAACAAGAGGGCAGTGTGTGGGCTGCTGGGCCTTCAGCATCTGAGTATGCAAATCTATCCCAGCAGCCTTCTCCCTCTGCAGTGCAGTCCTTGCTCAGCCAGTGCTTTGGAAATCCTGGGATTAACCCAGAAGAGTGAGGCTTGTGCTGGCCCTGATCTCTGTGCCCTAAGAGTGACCTTGAACATGCACGTGCTGAGGACCTACATCATATAGTCTTTTAACCATCTCTCTCTGATGGCTTAGACATGAATACCCTCATCTGGGCCAGAGTGACAGGGGAGAGAGGCCCTATGGTGGGGCAGGGAGCAGGAGGAGGATGGGGGATGGAGATGTGGGTAGTGTTGTATTCACATGGCTTTATGCTATAGGACGACAACTCATAAATCCTTGAAGTGTGTGTGTGTGTGTGTGTGTGTGTGTGTAGGTGCATGTGCCCACATGCACACCAATAGAGTGCAGAGGTTGTCATTTGCCATCTTCCTGGATCCCTGTCTAGCTTGTTTTGAGACAGTGTCTCTCACTGAACCTTGAGCCAGCATTCAGTTAGACAGCCAGACCCAAGGATCCTCCAGTCTCTATCACCCAGCTGTTGTAATATGAGCGGCGGGGCTGTGTCCCCGGCACCCGGCCGCCCGCATGGCTTAGCTTATGCCCTGAAATAATTACACGGAAACTGTATTCTTTTAATCACTGCCTGGCCCATTAGTTCCAACCTCTTATTGGCTAGCTCTTACATATTGATCTAACCCATTTCTAATATTCTGTGTAGTACCACGAGCTGGCTTACCAGGAAAGATCTTAACCTGCGTCTGTCTGGAGTGGGAGAATCATGGCGACACCTGACTCAGCTTCTTTCTCCCAACATTCTCTTCTGTTTACTCCACCCACCTAAGGTTTGGCCTATCAAATGGGCTAAGGCAGTTTTCTTTATTAGTTAACCAATGAAAGCAACAGATAAAATACAAGAACCACCTCCATCACCCAGCTTCAGGTTTACCAATGTGTTCTGCCAGGCCTGGCTTTTATGTAGGGGCTGGCGATCCAAACTCTGGCTTTCATGCTTGCACAGCAAGCAATTTGCCCACTGATCCCCCATATTCCCTCCTTAAACTTGAGGTATAGTTCAGTGCGTATAGTCGTGGGTATGGCACTGGACACACACTCCTTTTGGCTTTCTCTCTGAGTGCACAGTGGGAAAGTAGCGAGGAGGAATCCTGCCCTCTGAGGAGACGGCTCCTGGTGGAAGAAGGAGGCAAAGGACTTGGCGTGATGGCAAGTCACCAAACTGGCAGAAGAATGGCTGGAAACTGTGCTTTGTGCAGGGACAAGCTGCACAGAGGGCTCTGGGCACCAAACAGTGTGCGGTTCCTTTATTAACACCCCTGTGCATGCCACTTTCTTGTTTATCTCAAAAGAGGGCTTGATTGTTTTTTAATCTTCAATTTTATTTTCTATTAAAGCTAAGTAATGTAACAATACAGAGGAGGCATTTCAACAAACTATACCAAAACAGCATCTATATCTGGTAATAGGAGATTCCTGTCCAATGGCTGTCTGCCACCACTGTTGTCCCTCTCTGTCTTGTGGGATGGGTGAGGGGCACCCTCAGGCCCAGGGGCTCTTAGTGGTGTTCCTGATGCCTTTACAGTGTGCTGCTTCTCCCAAAAGTTGGCTCTGCTGGTCAAGCTTGAATTCCCATCTGTTGAAAGTAGGTTTTCGAAAAGGTTAAAGACAGCATTGCAGCCTTATTTGTAAAAGCTCCAGCAAAGAGTACCTTTTGATGCCCTTCAGCCAGGAAATGGGCAAACTCATGACAACATATATTCTGTAGCAAAACTGTAGAGAGCACGTGCATATCTCAGAAGGTCAGGGAAACAGGTTGGACATGAAAATAGACATGTGCTTTCACGTGACTATCAAGAATTAACATATGGCCGGGCGGTGGTGGCGCACGCCTTTAATCCCAGCACTTGGGAGGCAGAGGCAGGCGGATCTCTGGGAGTTCGAGGCCAGCCTGGTCTACAAGAGCTAGTTCCAGGACAGGAACCAAAAGCTATGGAGAAACCCTGTCTTGAAAATCAAAAAAAAAAAAAAAAAAAAAAAAGAATTAACATATGTCATACCTAATAGAAGAGGGTGCCATGGGGCCCTATAAGGGGCCCATGTGCGAATGTCATAGGACAGCCTTGACTTGCCAGTCTTTGCCTCCTACTTTCTGAGAGGTGGCTCTCTTATTGTGTGTTGTTGAACATACCAGGCTCCCAGACCCATGGGTTTTCTGGGATCATGCTACCTCTGACCCCCGTCCCACCACAGGGGCATCCCAGAACTCGTCTTACTTTGGTATGCATCATGGATAGACTCGTGGGTCTGTCTGTCTGAGATATGTACTTGGATATATTCATTCTGTCTGTATGTGGGCAGGGGAGATGGCTCAGTGGCTAAAGTGTGTGCCATGGAAGAAGACCTGAGATTCAATCTCCAGAACCTGTGTCAAGCCAGACATGAGAGCACACACCTGGAATCCCAGGGCTCTTGTGACAAGATGGGGGGCAGAGGCAGAACCCCCAGAAACCTGTGGCATTTGGTAGCCAGCCCCATGAAGAGTGGTTTGAAGGAGGTGCCATTCAGTGTGGAACCTTGGCAGAGGAATCTGCACCATCTCTGATGGAAGATGATGAAGCCATCTTGACTCAGGAGATATGAAGATGCTTATGTAGAAGTGGAAGTTCAGGACCTGCTGGAATAGGAGCAATCACTAACTGTTCACCACGGTGTTAGCACCTAGAGGCGTGTGTGGTTCTTTCCTGGTTTCAGTGGATTGGGGATTCTTTATTCCCACATGGCTTTGTCTCCATAGCTCTCTCCTAGAGATGGTTGGTCACCTGTGAGTGTTAATGGGAGACCAGGTAGCTGGCCTTTGTGTCCCATACTTGCTAAGGTGGTTCATTGGGCACATTCCTTGGAGGACTTGGTACCCCTTGCCCAGGTGGCAAGAAGTATGCTTCTATAGGTGTGGAGGTTGGACCTTCAGGGCATGTTGTCTGGGTAGATGTTTGGAAGTGGCCTCTGCTGGCTCTATAAGTTCTAATGTGAGCTAAGGCCAACAGTAGAATTGGGAGTGTCGCCATGGTTAGGTCACCACGAAGTCTCTGGTGAATTTTTAACACAGCTTTGTAAAACCATGAGTGCTGGGTACTGTGTAGTGTGGTTGTGATGGGGAGGGCACAGGGTGGCAGGGAAGGGAGTCATGTAAACAGGAGGGGTTCAGCAGTCCTGTGGCAGCAGTGAGCACTGGACGAAGCCCTTCTGTGTTCTGTCTTCTACGCTTATTGGATTTGGCTTCTGGTAGGCAGTGAGCATTAGCTAATGGACAGCATTTGATAGCCACCTGTCATGGTGTTCAGGTACATTCCTGACATGTGGGGCGGTTTCTGTACTGAGGCGGTGGGGGCCAAGCGGGGCAGAAGTGAGTCCTAGACACAGGCTTGAGGTGAGTGGTTCTGATGTGGAGCCGACTCTCTTCACAAAGTAGCATGGACTCTCCCCTGCCTGATTGCTGGATTTGCTGATAAATTTCTGCACTTTTAAAATTGGAACTGTGTGAATAGTTTGCTATTAAGAAAGGCCAGTTGGGAACGGATGTCTGTAAAGATGACTTGGTGGTTATGTGCTTGCTGCCCTTCCAGAAGACTCAAGTTTTATCCTCAGCATCCACATCAGGCTATTCACAAGTGCCTGTAACTTCAGCACGAGGGCATCTAATGCCCTCTTCTGGTCTCTGTGCCTGCACTCACATGTGGCGTGCGCACGCATACACGTGCACACACGCATACACACTCCTAAAAGAAAAGCCAGTTGACATTCTAGGCAGTACTTTTGCCCCTCCTTTTATTGATTATCATTAATATTAGACTTTATGATTTGGCATTGGTGAGGAGAGGAGAAGGAATGGCCCAGTGCTCTGCAGGACACATTATTTGAATTTTTTCAGATGCTTAGGATGAAAAGTCAGGGTGTATGACAAAGTGAATCATCACCAAGTATACCACAGGAATGGTTCTGAGCTGAGCTTTTCTGTCCTCATGGTGGAGACCAGCTTATCTCTGTCCAGGAGATCCCAGGTCCCTCACTGTTGTTATAACACAGTGCCTTTTATTTAAGACCAGGTTGGCAGGTTGTAGAGAATACAGCTCCTGGCCAGGTTTATAGCCAGATGAGCAGAGCTGAGGTATGGATGCCTTGTTTTCTACCAGGGCTTGTCACTGGGGACCCTAGTGTTGGAGTCCATGGTTCTTGTCCTCCATGCCTGATTGGTCTGCAGTACCCATGCCCAGGGAGCCAGTGCCTGGACATTTCCGAAGCCTATGTTCTCCTAAGGTTCCATCTTTAAGAAGGTGATTAAAGAGATAACTCTTCCCCCTTATCTAGTCTCTCCATCTCTGCCATGAAACAAAATTCAGTGTAAGAGTAGATAATTTTCAGCTCAATCACTTCTTTCTTTTGCCTTTTGTTGTTGTTGTTGTTTGTTGTTGTTGTGGTGTGTGTGTGTGTGTGTGTGTGTGTGTGTGTATATGTAAGTCAGAGGAAGTCAGTTATCATTTCTCAGGTACTATTTACTGTTTTCTTTTTTTTAATGATAGGATCTCCTAGTGGCCAGGAGCTCACCCAGTAGGCTACACTGACTGACCTTAAGCCCCAGGGAACCTTCTCCCTCTGACTACCTAGTGCAGGGATTATTGGAGTATCTAGTTTTTTACATGCGTTTTGGGGATTGAATTTAGGTCCCCAACTGAGCCAATTTCCCAGCTTTCAGAAGTTCTTTCTTCTTTGTGGGTGGGTTTGCACAAATTCACTGATATATGAGGATGGTAATTTTCTATTTCAGGACTGACTTCATGAAATCTGAAACTGTAGAAATGTAGGATTTTACTTTTCCTATCATGGAAGAGCAATAAAGCTGGCATTCCCCATCCACCACCGTGCTTCCTGTGAACCTGTGCATTTTGGCACTGTGACCTTTTGAGCTAGATAGCGATAAGATAGTCGCTAGCTAGTCATGGATAAGGCAGACAGTGATATTTTATTCTGAAGAAAGATATTAAAATGTCTTTGAATTGTGGCTGTCAGTTCAATTAGAATCTGAGCAAAGACCCTTTCACAGTCTCCCTCGCCCACCATTATCACCACTATCCTTCCACCTGTTTCCATTAAGAGGCAGAAAGAAATATTGAATTACAAATGACAGCGCCTTTATCCTGCTGTGCCCTGCTCTGTTTTTTAAGAAAATTATTTAGATGAGTTTCTAGATTCTAATATCCAAACAGTTCATGAAATATGGCCACAGGGGATTTTATTGGCAGGGAAACAATCTCTGTGTTCCTAAGAAAGAAAGATATGAGCCCGAAAGAGTAGTGAACCCTGCAGGAGTAACATGGTGACTTTGAAAGTAGTTTCCTTCCTCAGAGAATCTGGGGCACTCTGTGAGACGTGTGCAAAGCAATGCAGCTGGGGGTGAGCCTGGACGGCAGGTGCCTCGCCCCGAGTTCTCGTGCGTCCCTTTCCACATCGTGCCTGGTGGTTTAAACTGGGTAACGAGGCTGCCCAACCCACTGGAGTTTGCACGGGGAACCTGGGGATGTTTTATGATTCCGGCTTAGTGGTCTATGGCCAGTCTTTGGGGGGGGGCAGTCCTCATGCTACTCAGCCCCCGTTTCACTGCATCTTTGTTTTCCTTTAAATTGTGTTTTTTTTTTTTTTTTTAAAAGAAGAAGACATTGCTTAAAATTTGCCATTTTGATCCGTCAAAACCGTCAAGTTCAGGCTTGTTAAGCACATCCTGGCTGAGGGACAACCATTCCCACCGTCCATCTCCAGAGCTCTTCTCGTGGTCCCCAGGAAAGCTGTCGTTCAACACCACCTCCCCAAACCTTCTCCCAGCTTCTAGCAGCCCGTCCGTCTTCTCTGTCGGCATCCAGCTTCAGCACTTGTTAGACTTTCCTTTCACCGAGTGTAATGTCCGGGTTGTGAACCGGGCTAAACTGCCTTTCCTCCTAAGACTGAGGGGGGTGCTCCATGGTACATGCCACATTTGTTTATCAGATTTCTGTTGATGGACAGGTGGCTGGGGTCACATCTGTTTTTAGACTGTGTAAATAATACACTTATAAACACAGTGTTCTGCTTTTACTTCATCTGGGTGTTTACACATTGGGTGTGTACATATTTGATATATGTACCTTGAGTATAGACCTTTGGTTATAGATGTGTGTGTTTGGACACATTGCTAGGTCTTGATCATTCAGTTTTCCGTGGCAACTGAACTGTTTGGCATTCTTGTCAATGACATTTCTAAGGGGTTGAGATTGTCTTACTCACCAAGACTTTGATTTTAGTAGGAGAGAGAATAACAGCAGTCATGGTGGCTGCGAGGCGATAGCTTCGTGTGGGTTTTGAATGATGGGGTGTGGCGAGTGTGGCAATGGAGAAACTTCTGTTCATATGTTTTGTTCATTTAAAAACCACTTTCGGTATTGATTTGTGGAAAGTTTTGAAAACATTTCTTTAATCTGGGGAGAAGCACACATGTGCCATGGCATAGTGTGTGCCACAGTGTGTGTGTGTGTGTGTGTGTGTGTGTATACATGTGCTCATGTGCACACCTCATGTTGTATATGTAGAGGTTAGAGGGCAGTTTGTAGGAGTAGATTCTCTCCTTCCTCCATGTGTGTCCTGGGGATTGAACTTGGGTCTTCAGGCTTAGCAGCAAGCATCTTTACAAACTAAGCCATCTTACTGGCCCAAAAATTATTTACATAGTCAAGATACTACATCTTATTAGATTTGCAAATGTTTTCTCTCATTCTGTGAGTCATTGTATTAATAATATCTATAAAAAGAATAGCCTCTTTTTTTTTTTTTAATTTTGGTGACACCTAACCTTTTCATTTTGCCTTTTGTTGTCTGTTTTTTGGTAGTATATCCAAGAAGTCCTCCGGATTAATGTCATATTTTCCCCACAAGAATTTTGCAGGTTTGAATATAACAGCATTTCTTCTACCTTGTTGATTTTTGTGCTTGGAGGACCCAGCTTGGGTTCTTCGTTTATTTTTCACTTGGTATCCAATTGTTTCCACTACCATCTGTTGAAGTCTGACCTCTCCCCATAAGAGGGTCATGAAGTCTTGATGAAATCAATCACCTGTCCTTTCTGGACCGTGGTCTGTGTGTTGGTGTCTATGCCTGGACCACACTATTGCTGTGGCTTTGAAGTCAGGAGCATGGGAAACTCCAGCTTTGTTCTTTTCTTTCTATAGCATCTCAACTTCTCCGGAGTCCGAATGATGGGTACTTCTGTTTGTGTGGTTTCTGTAGAGCTACCCTGAGCTGTTGATTGCTTCGGATGCCACTGACCTGCTGGCGGTTTGCAGTCTTCCTCTCCAAGACCGTGGGAGTCTTACTACGGATACCTTTCCGTTGGTTTGTGACTTGTCATTTCTTTCTGCAGCATCTTATAGTTTTCAGAGTGCAGCTGCCTTTTTCTTCCTTGGTTAAATCTATCCCTATTTCGTTATTTTTGTGCTTTAAAAATTTGTTATGATTTTTAGCATGTGTATGTATGTATGCATAAATGTGCACTCATGTACACATCGTGTGGTCAGAGAACAACTTTGGATAGTCAACTCTCTCTTCTGGGGGTCAGCCTCAGGTTCTCAAACTCATACACAAAGTGTCTACCTACTTAAGCAGCTTCCTGGTTCAGTTTTATTTTATTTTATTTTTTTTTTTTAGCTTTAAAACATTGTAGAAACAGCACTTTGAAAAGTACCATTTCTGCCTGGCTCTCAGAATCTTCCTTTCATTCTTCCTCCTTCTTGTAGCATCCTTCCTTCCATACTCCCACCTGGTGTTAGAGGATCTGTTCTGTTCAGGAGCATTAGAAACTTGCCCCCGGGAAGTCACGGTTAGGTCTTTGAGGAACTCACAGTCAAGGGGAAGAGACATTGGCCCTGTGGCCTCCTCCAGCTGCTTGACTTGAGGGCAAATGCAGTCCTGTCTCCCTTTGAAGGGTCAGTTTAGGAACTCCAGCCTGTGCCTGCAGCCTCTATGGGAATTAATTTGTTTGTACCTTTCTTTGTGGTGATGGCATTGGGTTTCCATAGGCACTATTGGTAGTGATATATGTCAAGTCTGCCATGACCATAGAGTTAACTTTCTTCCCTTGCAGTCCCAGCCTTTTAAGGCCAGATTCAAAGGATGTGTCTAGTGCTTCCTTATTTTTTTCTATACAGTATTTTCTGAATGGCCCAGTGTGGGAAAAGGTTGTCCCTTACAGGCCAGTCTGTGTGGCTGACTGCTTCCTCAGGATTCAGCTCTAGTCCTGACTAGCTCATAGTGGGCCAGGACAGGTGTGGGCCTGCCTGGGCCTTTGAAATGCTCAGAGGGGGTCACCAGCAAGCTCTGTGCAAACACACAGTACCCTCGAAGCTGAGGACAGGCCCTGTGGCAGGTAGGCTTGAAGGAGTACATATGGAAAGAAGCCTGGTCCCCATCCTCCCAGCATGAGCCCTGAGAACATGAATGCCCTTGAACAGTTTCCCATTGAAGGCAAGATAAAGGGACTGAGGTCGCAAACAGAGCAACTGATTTTCACAGATTGACTTGAAGAAAGAATTTAATTATCTTTTAAGCCGCTGCTGTCTGAAATTCTGATGTCATGTTTCAAGGATGTGTGGGACCCAGACAGATCTCTGAGCCAGCTGATGGGGTGGTAACCTTCACCTGGGTTGCTGTGAGGAGGCTCTCCAGAAGGTGGGACTGGGTGAGACGTGAGACTGGGTGGGTGGTCTATCCTTGGACCTAAAACAGAATTGCAGTGAACTGGATAGATCTCTAGCTCCCAGATCCAGGCAAGAGCAAGCTGAAGAGGAACAAACTGTCAAGGTCTTCTTCTTTCATGCCACTACAAACCACCCGAGAACAGACACTTCATGACCTGGCTCAAGTTGGGATTTTTGCTGAGTGCCTTCAACTCTAATATAGGTTTCCTTCCTGTCAGGAGTCACGGGGAGGCACACAGGAAGACAGTTCAGCAAGGTCATGGGATGGCTCAGTAGCCAGCAGTTCATTCTAGGTCTGCACGGAACCTTCTGATGATTCACTTAGGATGTTGCCAAGGATAGAGAGTCAAGGGTGGGCCTCGCAGATGAGTGAGGCTGTGACGTATGGGGAAGGAACTTTTCTCAGCAGCAGGAACAGCTCATGGCGTGGGTGGTTGGTGGAGCTGGAGAAGGCTGAGTGGGGTGCAGTCGGATGACACCGTGGGCTGAAGTTCCATCCCACAGGGTTGGTGATGCCGCGCTGGGCAGTCACTCTCAGGAGGAAGGCTTCGGGCAGTGTGCAGTGTTGTCAGCGGTGATGGGGGCAGGAGAAGAGTTACGACTCTCATGGAGGTGGTGGGAGCTGGACACACAGTTTGAGTGGGAGATAGTTTGGAAAAGAAGACAACGGGCCTCTAGGGCTGCCTTTAGCTCCCTGTGCTACCCTGAGCCTGCCAAAATGCCATGGACCTCAGTATTTGTCTTTTCTTTTTCTTCCCTTCCCTCCTTCTCTTCCTTTCTCCCTCCTTTAGCTCTTTTCTGAACTTGAGATTAGATCTAGGACCTCGCATTTGCTGGGTATTGCTCTATCACAGAGGACACAGAGGCGTGTCCTCACCTCTCTTTTTATTTCGAGGTAAAGTCACTAGGTAATCGAGGCCAGATTTGAATTCACACTGACTTTGAACTTGTGGTACACCAACCTTAGGGTCCTGGGTAGCTGAAATTAAAGGGGCGATGGCATCCATCTGTGGTGCCCAGTTAGTGTTTTCACCTGCTAGGTGAGTTGATGGGCTGTCTTGGAGCTTTCTCACACAGGAGTCCTTCAGTAGACTGCTGCTCCCCTACAGTTGGGCTTTCATGTCTTAGATGCCTTTTCTGTACCCTTTGGGGGCTCCCAAGGCTTTGCAAATGCGATATGTGTTGATTTGAATAAGCTAGTTTTTTGTTTCTGAGATTTTCTTCGTAAGGAATGAGAAAGATTGGCCTGAAGAAAGAGTAGCCTTAAACTGAATACATTGGGGTTTATTTAAAATCATCTTTGCTCCCTTATGCTTGTGTACCTTATATAACGTGACAGTTGTAACTGCAGGCTTGTGCTTATTTGGATTCATGTTCCTGCAACGGAGACCAGTTCCAGCTGCCTCCAGGAGTGACTGAGTTCATTACAAAATACCACTTTTCAGTCATTTTGTACATTTGTTTGTTTGTACATGTGTGTATGTGTGCATATCCATATAGAGACCCAAAGATAACTTTGACGGTAATCCCTTAGTTACCATCCATCTTGTGTTTTAAGACAGGTTTCTCAGTGGCCTGGAATTTGCCAGGTGGGCTAGATTGATTGGCCTGCAAGCCCCAGGGATCTTCCTGTTTCCACCTCCCCAGATGGCCCAGCTGGGCTTTTTTTTTTTTTTTTTTTTTTTAAATGTGAGGGTCAGGTCTTCATGCTGGTAAGATTAGCCTTCTGACCTGCTTCCCACATTTTTTCTTTTGCCAGCCCCCTTTGCTGCTAAAACACATCCCACAAATTTTGGGCCTTGAAACAACATGCATTGACCACTGTCCCTAGTCCTGGAGACCTGAAGTTCCAGAATCCAGGCCCACATAGGGCTATGGTCTCCAAAGGCTGTGGGGAACATGTGCTCCATGACCTCGGTATGTAGGACCATTTGGACCTTGTCTCCTTCATTCTGGACTGTTCCTCCTGCCTCTTTCTCATAAGGGTCTTTGTGATAACCTTGAACTCCTCATGTAATCCAGAGTTAACAACTCAATCTGAAGATCCTAAGCTTGGTCACGACTTCAGTGACTTCTTTGGTTGGGAATATGCACACAGAGTTCTGGGAATTCAGATGGCGATGTCTTTGGAGGGTTACTGTTTGATCTACCACATTCCCCTGTCAGATACTGTGTTGTCGAGTGCTTTAGTTTAATGTTGGGTTCTTTAGTCACTGGCATTAACTCCGCGCACAGTTGGGACCAGTGCTATGGTTCCGACTCTGGTGATTCGGGGCCATGTGCTCACTCCTGGGGCTGTGTTCTCCTTCACATATAAGATTGGGAGGGGGTCTCTAGGCTCATTTCCAAGTTAAATGTGTCGTTTTGGATGTCATGTATGAGTGTCTCGCCCTGCCTTTCACTGCGTCTGGATAGGTAGGATTGTTTGAGGGGAAACGCTAAGGAAGAAATTGCCTGTATACATCTTCCATGCTCACACATGCCCAGATGTATTTACACTTTTGATGTGTTCCTTTTATTTCATTTTTAGTACGACAGACTTGTTTTTTCCGGATCTCTAACTGAATAGGCATGCTAGAAGGGATGCTGTTAATGGTGGCGGTAAAAGCATTTATGGTTCCTAAAGGCTTGAGAATATGGCGGTGCCTCACTGGGGAAGCTCAGCGTCTGCTCTGGGCTGCTTTACCTGATGCAGTTATCGCCTGCTAAAGAGTCACTATAAAATGCTAAATAAACTTAATAACTGGTAACAACCTACTTTGTCGGTTGGGGACACTTACATTTTATGAATTTGGGGAGGAATACTTGAGAAAATGGAGTTTTCTAGGCATGTGTGGCTTTTGATGCCTGAGATGACGTGAAGGCATCCAAGTGCCCTTGCTTTGACTTTTTGAGAAAGGGCGCGGAAGCCGAGCAATGTTCTTTGCAGCAAAAGCAAATCACCTCCCAGTACAGCGAACACGTCAGTGTCGGCCAGGCTCACGGTGGGCCAGGTGGTGCTGTCAGCTGGACACACCTGGAAAAGGGAACCTCTGTCGAGGAATTGCCTCCATCTAAATGGCTTGAGGGCATGTGTGGGGGGCATTTTCCTGATCACTATTGATGTGGGAGGGCCTATCCCCTATCCTAGCCTACCTGCCTAGGGATCCCACTGTGGGCAGTACCATCCCTAGGCAGGTAGGCAGGCTGTGTAAGGAAGGTCACTGAACATGAGGCTGGGAGCAAGCCAATAAGCAATGCTTCTTCATAGTCGCTCTTTCAACTTTTCCTCTGGGTTCCTACCTTGAGCTTCTGCTCTGGCTTCCCTCAGTGATGGTCTGCAATGTGTAACTAAAATAAACACTTTCCTCCTTATACTGTTTTTGGTTGGTGCCTGATCACCGCAACAGAAAAGTAAACTGAGGCAGGAGTTACTGCTTGGTGGGTACTGAATTTTTTTTTTTTTTTTGTGGAGTTTTAGAAATGTTTTAGGAATTAGGAGTGATGTGAGCGTAACTAAAGTCACCAAATTGCACCCTTAAAATCATATTCTCTTCCCATAGTAAAGGAAAGGGTCGCTTGGAGCTAGGAATGGTTAAGCATACCCATGATGAAGACATGCTCTTTCCCTTCTGTGTCTGCAAGGAAAGGCTGCCCATGTGAGGGTGTCAGAGATGACACAGGACAAGACTGAGTATATCATAGTGCCGGAAGTAATCACCACCCCCTGTGCTAATGCATTTCCCCTCTTCTTCTTCAACAGCTTTTTATAACTATGATGCCAGGGGAGCAGACGAACTGTCCCTACAAATAGGAGACACTGTGCACATCCTAGAAACTCATGAAGGTGAGTGTCGGCTGATGTTTCTTGTCTGGGAGTTAGGGTGCTTTGGGGAGACTAAACATTATATTTTTAACCTCTAAATGCCCCTCACTGACTCATTATTTGTGTACATCTTGACTGACACTGACCCTTTGGTGAGAAACAGATCTGGGTGGATTCAATTTGTTGATTCAATGTTCATGTTGAATGTTTTGAGTTAGCAGTTTTTTTTTTTTTTTTTTTTATTGTCTTCACTTTAATTTGTTAACAGCATGTCTCGGGGAAACCGCAGTTGCTATGCGTTTATTGTTGTCCCCTTTCTTTGTCTGTGACCCCCTTTTTCTTTGGGGTGAACAGATCACCAGTTCTATGGGGTACGGTTTAGGGGAGCAGTTGTGGCTTTTCTGGTGCCCTCGGTTTTTGCAATAGGCTTTCATAGTTAGTGCCTTGCACTTCAGCTGAGCCGCCGTGGATGCTCTGCTGTGGTTACTACCGCGTGCTGGGGCAGCAGAGGCAATGGTCGCCTTCCTTCTTCCCCCTTTCCCTCTCTTTCCTTTAGGCATTGTTCTCCTCTCAGAGTTTCCTTAAGATTGTTTTTGTGCTGTTGGCTTCCTTTTTCTGCCTGAGAAAGATGATTCCTAAGCTGTGTTGCGGTCACAGGAACTGATTTAAATAACCAAATTGCTTTTAGATCGGGTTCAGCGAAAGTCTTACAAGTGGGAGAGGAAATTGTAGACGTCTCATAGTAACCAACAAATTGAACTTCCAGAGAGGTCTTCACACTCCACTTTGCACAGGAGTGTAGCTGCTCTGCTCCCGCCAGCCAGGCAAGCAGGGACTGGCTCCTGCGTCCCTCAGAGACGTCTCAGAGGAGCGGAACCCTATTAAAAACCCTTCTCCATCTGATACAGGAAGACGTAGAACTCCATTCTATTTGCACCGTTTACTCTTAAAAATGTATTGGTGTGGGGGTGTGGGGGGGGAGCCAGCTTTATTGGCATATGCCTGGAAGCAGCTGTAACTTGGCAAAAAGGAACCCTTAAGTGAATGCATGTCTGGCTGTGATGGGCGCCTTCTGCTTGTTTCCGGTTTTGACAGCTGATACTTGGATTTCCTTATCTGCTCTCAGTACATATTGCCAGTGGCTTCGAGGAAAGAGAGAGAAATTAAGGTGAGGTGAAGGATCAGGCATCTCATCACAGATACTTTTCTGATCTGCAGGGAAATGCTCTCTCTGATTTTTGTTTTTGTTTTTTAATTGCTCCCAGTCATTTGAATGTGGAATTCCTGGGTCATCAGCTCTGAGCAGTGAGGTGTCTCTCCTGAATTGTTAATGATTTCCTGGGGCATCTGCGTGTGCTGGGACTGTGGTGTCATTCTTTACTTTAGGAGGAGACTGTCCCCGCTCGGCAGTGCCATCCTGAGTCACATCAGTGGACCGTGTTATACACTAACTGCCCAATAATCTGCTGGAGGCTTTGACTTCCAGGCTGACCTTAGGATGAGTCTTCAGCCAGGGTTGATTTGCAGGCCAGGCTTGTTTCCCATGAATCCACTACAATCTTTGTAAAAGATCCTTGAATATGCAATGCATTTCCCTTCCTGGAAAGCTAACTTCTTGGTAGACTCTGGTCTGGGAAATACATTAACTGCATCTTCCGGAAACTGGGTGACTTTATCATCAAATCAGGACACTGCTTACAATGCTTCCCTGGGCTCTGTTTTTGGCATTTGACTCCGTTTCTCCCTCCCTCCCTCCCTCCCTCCCTCCCTCCCTCCCTCCCTCCCTCCCTCCCTCCCTCTCTCTCTCCTGTTTATCAATCTTGATTTTCTTTTCCTTTGTGGTCCTGTAGTCCAGGATATCATCATATAGGATGCTGCAAATATTGTAACTTCGAAACGATCACTTGGTCTCCCTGTGCCTGTGGTGGGCTGGATTGCTCCTCCTTCTCCTCCTCTTCCTTTTGCTCCTCTTAAGATGATTACTCTTCATTTCACACAGTTCAAAGACCACATTTACCTTTAAGTTCTGGCTAATTGCTTTGTGAGGCTTGTCGAGATGGAGGGAATCCAACTGCAGCCCTCAGGCCACATATGCAGCTGAGGATAGTTGCAAGTGCATAATACCATAAACTTAGTTAAAGCATTATGAGATTTCTTTTTTTTTTCCCAATTGTGAAAGCGTCAATGAACCTCACAGCATGAACAATGTAGACGCATGATTCATTGTTCAAAGGTTGGCTAGGTCGGATACAGCCCAGAAAGGTACCTACCTTCAAGTCATGTCACTGTGGAGGTGGGAAGATCTTCCCTTGGCTACTCAATGCCTGCTCTTGCCTTTAAGTCAAGTCCATTGTTGAGGGCCAACCAATCACATGTGAGCACAAATCGCAGGTGCTTAGTAGGAGTGACTCTGGGTCGTGTGTTTCCCCAGTGTTGGATGCTGTTCCAAGGGAAGCTGGCGGCACACTGTGCAAAAGTTAGGAAATTTGGATATAGCTGTTACAACAAAACTTGATTACTTCAGATTTTTAAGTGATAATGATAAATTTTCTTCCTGTGGCCTCCCTGAGTTCAAGAATGTTTGTCTATCTTTCTGGTGGGTGTCTCTTTTTAGTATTTGTAGCTTATGTGGAGGCCAGCAGTGCACACCCTGCCTGGGAGAATGTGTTATCTTCTAGCTAAGCATCTCCATGCCCAGCCTTGTCCCCTCCTCTCATAGCAGTTTCTTCCCATCCCTTCATGCCCATAGTGACACCCTCCTCTTCACAGTCCTCATGGTTCAGCCCTTCTTGTCTTAGGTGCCTTGTGGGTCATGAGCAGAGGCTGTGTCTGTCATTGGCGTGCGTAGGAAGGTTCTGGTGACAAGTGAATGGGCCCTGCTTGAGGAAACAATAATTGGTGCAGAATATGCCAGGAAGCTCTTGGCTTAGAAATCCTGTTACAAAAGAAACTGCCAGCTGGCTTTGCTAAGTCAGAGATTCCTCCTCTGACCTCCATAGCTCAACCCTCCAAACAATAAAAACACGTCTCCCCGCAAAAGCTCTTTTCATGTGCCTGTGTTCTTGCCCTATATGCTGTGAATGTTTTACATTAGGTGAGTGTGTTACAGCTCTCCTGACTCACTGACTCCTCTTTATGTTGTTTTGCTCTTTTGTCTGAGGCTCTTTATAGTCTTCAGCCCTGTCTGCCATGTGAGCATTGTCTCATGTTCTGTAAACGGTAATGGGACTCAAGTGGTCTCAGCTCCTATCTCCAGGTTCCTGCTGTCAGGAGCATCTTGTGTCTGTCTGTCCAGCTGTGCAGGGGCACAACTGTCTTTAGGCTGTTTCCACAGGACAGGTTGCTGGCATTGGGTATGGGGTTCTTATTTCTTTGGTGTGGTGTTGGTGTTTGTGGAGTTGGTGTTGGTGGTGTTGGTGTTGGTGGTGTCAGATGTGTTCACCAGCAGCTGCTGCTGTCTGTACTCTTTTCTGTGCCCTGGCTGCTATGTCCTGAATCCTCCGATTTCCACCACCTTTCGTTTGGGTCAGTGGTCGGAGATTGTTGAGTTGATTAGTAATAAGTTTGGGTTCACACATGTTTAGGTTCTTGGGTTGCTTTGATGCAACATTTATGTAGTTTGCCCCTTTTTAACATTTGGTTTTGACCCCACCCCCCCATGGTCTTTATTTGATAGTCTAGGACATCAATCCATTGTCACTTTCAGAGAAAGGGGGCATACTAACGCCAAATGCGTGGGAAGTAAAGCGCAGTAGTATAAAGGATGGCCCTTTTAGACTGAGTGGTACAGCCTTTGGATAACTCATTAGATTACAGTCCCATTGCCTGGAGTCTATAATGCTGTACCATGTAGGCACTGATTCTAGGCTAGTCTAGCTGAAACCTCTGATCCAATAGTGGCTATTTGGAGATCATCCTTCAGAAATGTGGACATTCAGACACTTGACATTTAGAACAGGTGTGTCCCTACTCAAGTGTCTTTGGTACTCACATTGAAAGAGCAGAGTGGGTTCATTTGGCTCTAACTGGGTCTTAACAAATCCTTCTAAGATTCCTGGAGTCCTTGTCTCTTTTTCTGAATTTATCTGTTTAATTACCACTTGAGGGTTTTATTCATGTCAGCAGCATCACTTCTGGGTCAGAGTTACTCTCTTCAATGACTACTTTCTGAGAGGGCAGAGAGACCCTCTGCGGCCATGTGATGTCATTCCCCCACCCCCTTCCCTGAGAGCTTGCTCTTGTGACTGTCTTTAGTCTCTGGGGTCTAGCACCCAAGAGTGCATAATACCCCACGGTGTTGACTCTCAGAATTTACCTAGTTTGCCTCTAAATGCTTCCTGATGTTCTGCAGGGTTTGTTTGTTCCTGTGGGAAAGAGTTATGAGGTGTCTTTGGGCTTGTAAGTTACTTTCTGGAAGCAAGGTGGCCAGAAACAGTCTTATACTCTTCGTAAGAAAATATCGATCTGATTTTGTGACCTGGTGGGATTGTGGGGAGACAGGTTCATAGCCTTGGACCTGTTGACATCTTTAGGGATGAGTTTATGCAGTTGACCTGGATGGGAGGTGGCATGGGTCATGTCTGCTCTACTGTGGGTAGCATGGATTGTGTCTGCTCTACTGTGGGCGACTCTCCCATTCAGCGCCTGATGTGACTGAACAGCTGGGGTGTCTTTTCTTCCACTGTCTATTTTCCTTCTCCTGCCGCATGGAGGGGATAGGAAGTTGGAGCCAGGCCAACCCCTAAGGGGGTAGGGGTCTGTGAGTGCTTGGCCCTGTTGCTTCCATGAGAGCTGTCTTTGCCACAGAAGTACATTGTGAAGATTATGGCTGCCTCAGGGCAGAGCCCTGCAGAGGGAGGAAGTAGGCTCTCAATAGGTTTTCTGTTGGGCAGCCTTTGATGATCTGAGATTCTGGAAGTTGCACTTGGAGAGATTTTGAGCCAGATCCACAGAGGGATGGGTGGGGAAGTACAGCCACAAGGAACCTACTGGGAACAAGGCCTCCTTTAGGACTTAACTTCAGGTTATTGATGGGGGACTCCTGAGGCAGGCAGAGAAGAAGTGGGGAGGTGCAGGGACGGAGCCATGCCCTATATGTCTAAGTCATTAGCATGGTTGACTTTCCCTGGCTTATGGGGCAGTGACTTCTGCACAACTTGAAGGTTGTGCTTGGACCCTTCTGTGTCACCTGTACTAACCATTTCACTCTGTTTCTTTAGGGTGGTACAGAGGCTACACCTTAAGGAAAAAGTCTAAGAAGGTAAGTCCTTTCCACTAAACATGTCCCATCACAAATCAAACCGTGAGAGGAAAGCAGTTCTGTGTTATTTGCATCCAAGAATATTACTTACATCTCTCTCTCTCTCTTGAAATTTAACAAATACATGGGCTGAGATGAAAAAAACGGCCATGAGTTGGCTTCTTCTGCATAATCTATGTCTACAGAAATCACAGCTTCGACTGGGAGCGGTTGGTGCATGTGTATAAATTTAGTTTTAGGCTAGCCTGGTCTACCTAGTAAGACCCTGTCCCCTAAATGACATTTCAGGTAGGTGGTTAGTTCCAAGAGTGAATTGTTAAGCTGTAATGTGGTATTGTCCTAGATGCATGAAAGGGAGAATTCTTTTTGTCCTGAAAGAACTTTACATCTCTTTGAACCACTGTGTGTAGCCATGAACTGAGTGTAAATGACTTCAGAAAACTAAAATGCTGCAAACAGTTTTCAATTTCATATTATCTTGAATAAATTAACAAGTTTGCAAAGCTCACACATGGCCATTTCCCTCTTGCCTTATGGCAGTTTTCCGATTGGCTTAGTCAAGTTGAAAAAAAAAAAAACCCTAGTTTTCTAGGGTGATTTTTATGTGTGAGTCTATGAATATTTGAAACAAAAACAGATTTTGTTGAGGGCACTCCCGTCCACAAGACTGTGTGGCTTCGACATTCTTAGCTTCACAAAACCTAACTGTGGCTCCTCTATCTTACTCTGTAATGCTACACTGTTGTAGTAATGCCCACACTAAGCTCTGGTTAGTTTGTCCATGTTAACTTGGACGTTTTAATATCTGATTGTGTTTGACAGATGGTTCATTTTGCTTCTCAGAATTGGCCTCTCATTACTGTTGTATCCAACTGGACTCTCTGTTGTGATCTAGAGTCTGTAATAGGATTTTGGAAGCCCAGTGGTCTTCCAAATGCCAGGGTCTCCCTGCTCTGTAATAGAGCTTTGGAAACCCAGTGATTTCCATGCCAGGGCCTTCCTGCTCTATGTCCTCAGAGATCTGTGCTGGCCTTTGCCAGTCTGGCTAAGGCTCCATGAAGGCTGTGAAACTGTCCATCCCTTTATAGATTTCACCTGGGAAGGGTTCAGATTGGGGGAGCCATAGCTGAAGATTCCAGGAAGCAAGAGATTGGCACTATTAGGGTTCTCAGTGATGAAGTACTTGCCCCTGAACCAGGGTTCTATCTCTGGCATCAATCTTAAAAGCTTTAAAATCTGGGTGTTGAGACATGCTTGTAATTGTGGCACCTGGAAAACAGAGACAGAAAGGAGCTCCAGGTAGTAGTGAGAGACCTTGTCTCAAAAAACGAAGTGGGAGGAACAGCACCTGAAGCTGACCTCCGTATGCACCCCTACATGCACGTGCATGCATGCACATGCACGTACATGCACAGGCACGCCCCCATGCTTAAGATTGTGGACTGACTTCTCCTCCCTGCTCCTTTATTACATAGGATAAAGCTGCACTGCTGTGATAAACACATGCCCAGGAAAGCCACTCAGTTTTCTTGGTGCTTATTTATTGTCTGACATCCCCATCCCCATCTTGGGCTCTCTCCCATTCTAGTGCTTTGGAACCTCAGGATTTCCTGCCTGGCCCCAGGTTACCCAGGCCTTCTACCTAGTGATGCCCTAATGCTGCAAAAGGGGTGTGGTTATTTTGCCCCTGAAAACTCCATTGGTGGGTGAGGAAATAAAAGCCTTGCAGAGGCAGTTTCGTAAAGCACCCCCAAACAAAAGGAGAGAAGCAAGGCTCGTAGGCGTCTCAGCTGAGAGCCTTGTATGAGCATCATGCCTCTAGATATTTTCAGTAGTTGGGCTGGGCGGTTGCTCGTTTCAAACCTCCAGGCATGCCCCATTTCATCCAGCCATAATCCTCGTTGAGTACTGAGACTGAGGGATTTCTGTCTGTAGATTTGGCGTGGCTGGCGTGGCTTGTGTGGCATCCAAATCCACACCTGTTGGCATTACAGAGAAATTCCATGTTCCGTGTGCACCTGTAGGCCATTCTGGGATATGGAAGCATCTTGGTACCTGGGTCCTTGATTAAATAGCCTGGACCTCTTGGTTGCTCAGCCTTGACTTCCCCCTTGACTCCTTTCCTTGATGTAATAGTATTTCTTCGTGTAAAATCTGGCCGCTTTGCTGGTGAACAGGAGGAGTAGAGATTTACCTGCTAGCTACGTTCAGCTCTCCTTGAGTCCCATTTCCTTCCAAGCATTATTGGCTACTTGTTTTCTGGATGTCCAGTGTAGACCCTTCTTGGCAGATATCTGGGGAATCCAGTCAGAAGCTCTTCTTTCCTCAGTAGGTACCTTGAAGCACCAGGGCACTTACTGAATTTCTGCTGTGTGCACTAGTGGTCTCTGGCTTGTCCTACCCCTAGCCTCGGGGAGTTGCTGGTGTGTGCTGCCCTGGACCTCATGAACCAGCTCTTGATAAACTTCTCCTGGCACTTTGCAAACCATGTCTGATGCTGAATGTCTTCTTAAGGGATCAGTTCCTTTGAGCAGGGCTCTGCCAGGCCACGTGTGTATATACACATTTATGTTCATACTGCACGTGGGAGAATCAGAGCATTGTAGAAACATAATCTAGCATGTTTCCTCAGCACTTCTGCAGACGGGTTGAATTTCATCTCATCTTCCAGTCTTTTACGGTTGTTCACTACTTATGGAGGTTGATCAGGAAGGTCCCGTGGCTGTCACTCAGTGGTCAGTGGACAAGTGGCAATCAATGGTTTCAACCAACTTTTGATGGCTGTCTTGTCATTTTGTAAGGTGAACTCTTTCAGAGCTCATCCTCAGAACTGATTTCTAGCAGCAGGCTTGTTGGCATTGTAGGGAGGAGGGGCAACCTATGGAGGAGAACATTTTCCTGGGCCTTTGTAAGGTTGTTTCTTTGCAAACATGTCTCCGTTTTCTTGTTTTTTGCTAAGACATCTGCACAGTCTGAAATACAAGCTGATTGGGACATTCTCCTTTGTGCCTCGTGTTTTCTCCGTTGTGTTGTATGTGATGCTTACACTTGCAAAATTAATGGTGAACCAACCCCCTATACCCTCATATTTTGTGGCTATTGTTTGATTTGCAATCAGTATTCACACTGATAATAAGAACTCCCTTTCTTTCCCTCTCAAAGGGTATATTTCCTGCTTCATATATCCATCTTAAAGACGCGATTGTTGAAGGAAAAGGGTGAGTCTTGTTTTGATATTCTAAAGAAGAATTAAAACGATTACATATGGCATTCCTACCAAATATGTGGTAGGTTAAGATGTGGGGTTTAAGTGGGGTTGGAGGGACGGCTCATTGGTTAAGACTGTTCTTGTAGGGGAATAGAGTTTGGTTTCCAGTACCCATGTCTAGTAGCTCACAACTACATGTAACTCTAGAAAGGGACCTTGTATTCATGTGTGTATGTGTGTGTATGTGTGTGTGTATGTGATATATATATATATCTAATATATATATGTATATATTATATGTATATTCAAGATAGTAAAAATAACTCATAAAAGACAATAGCTGTGTTTGACCATGATGATTTAGGAGGATAAAGGGACTTGGAATTCAGTCATGTTGGTTTTTGACCCATTAAGGAGTCCAAGGTCAGTGTCTTAGCTGTGGTCATCTCTTTGAAGCTGAGGTCTGTTAGGGCAAGTGTGGGCCTCCTTGATGAGCTACCTTGTCTGGCAGTGGCCACCCTGGATGCTTAGCTGAACTTTTTTCTGAGTCTTTTCTTCCTGGAAATCTTAGCAGGGTATGATGCAGAGTTGAGGGGGGAGTGAATGGTTGTTAAGTCGGGACCCGTGTGTATTCATGTGTCAGCTAATTGAGGAGTCCACCTCCTGGAGGTCATCAGACTGATGGGTAAGGTCCTTCAAGAGGACATTCCTAGAGCAGGAACCCATGCCAGGTGTGAATTGGGGGAGACAGCATTCAAATGTTTTCTTTTTTGGTCTCTGCTTCATCTTCACACTCCGTTAAATATGTAAATTATAAAATTACTAATCATATGATTACTGCATAATGACATCTCTTTGGCTGATTACAAAATTGCCTTTCTGAGCACTGTACTTTTAACATATGAAAAGGATGGCTTGGGTTCCTGCTCTTCCCCGGCGCATAATTAGAGAGAAGGGAATAATTTAGAGGCTTGGATGGTGCTGACCTGCAAGATGGCATTTGTTCAGACAGATAAAATGTTTTGTATGCAAAATTCTCCAACGGAAGACAAAGTTGAGGAAGTTTTACCTTGTGATGGAAATAGCTGAAGTGTGCATTTAATGTGCTTCTACCTCTCAGGATCAAAATCCTTATATAAGTAGGCTTGTATAGGAGTAATAATATTTTAAAAGCTTTTTGAAATGTATGAACGTGTGTCTTTGTGTGTGTGCATGTGCAAGTGCGTGTTTCCACATGCTCACATATATATTCAGCAGCATACTATTATGGGAATATGGAATTACCTGAATTGTGCCAGCAGGCACACAAGGCCCGTTGGTCTTTTGGGATCAGGTTTCAGTGTGGTGAGCACCAAGAACAGTGTGCTGAGCAGTGATGATGCTTTCGGCCAACAGCCTTTGTTCTCTATGCTCCTTTTCTGGCTCTGACCTTTGCTCCCACTGTATCTGACTGCCCAATGTCATGTCGTCGTCCCCCCCCCCCCACTTCCCCAGCCAGCCATGGTTCTTCTGCTGAAGAGCCTGACATATAGCCACTATCTCTTCATTTCTTCTTCTGGCTACTTGCCGACATCTGCTCTCTTTTTTTCTGGTCCTTCCTCTTGTCCAGTGCTGACTCGGCCACTCCTTCACCTCACTCTATGTGTCTATTTTTCAGGTTTATTATCATATTGTGTTCATTCATACTCTATCCCCCTACCCATTACACACACACACACACACACACACACACCACTCTGTATTACCTGCTCTTCCATGATTTTTTTTTTTCTTTTGTGTCCTCTCTTCTCCATCTTCTCCCTTGCCTGGCTTCTCTCTTCTCTCAGAACCTTGGTCACCATCCCACCTTAATGTGTGTTTCATGCCTGTGGCTATCATAATGTGCTTTTCAAATGTTGTCATAACAAAGCAATCCCCATGTTGTGCCTTCCTCTGCTGACATAGCATTCATTACCTGCAGCAATGTCTGCTATTGGTCACTATTTTCTGTGAAGTCCCCTGTGGGCACTGAGACCCTTATATCCTTCCTCGCCTACCCCCTCACACACTACTTTCAGGGCTAGGACATTTCTGTTGGGCTCCTCCCTTGTGACATGGCCTGTGGTCTCCCACACCTTGAGGTGGTCCTCTCCCTGCAGGTATTGCTAGGATCTCGGCTTCTAGACTTGATCATTCTTTGGACTTGTGATTCACTTGGGCAGAGATTAGAGACCTAAGATCTTCCAGTCAAGAGTGGTGTCACATGCTTGTAATCCCAATTCCTAATTGGGAGGTAGAGGCAGGAGGGTCAGGAGTTCATGTCATGGCTATAAGGGTTACTCGTCACCCTATCTCTCACCCACCCCTAGTCTCTTCCGTCTCCTTAGAAAACCAGAGTAACTATTTCCAACTCAGTGCCTGCTTTACCCCACATAGTCTTTAAGGAATTATTTTAAATAAAAAACGGTGTGCATTTATGCTGTCTAATGTGGTACTCTGAAGCACGCGTACTTTGCAGAGTGGGAGTTCAGGCTGGTTCACACGAGGTAGTCGTGAGAGGCTGCCTTCTGGTCATACTCGTCTGTGGTGAGAACACTTAAAGTTCAAGCTTCTAGCCATGCTTAAGTGTGTAGTCTGTTCTTAGGGACGTCAGTCACCGTGTGGGACAGCACAACTCTTGGATTTATTCTCTCTGTTTAGTGATGTGTCCTTTCTTCAGCATGTGTCCGCTTCGCACCTACTTTTCCCCCTTCATTAAACATCCGGGTGGGCAGGTGTCATTGGGGTAGCATCATCCTGGTCCTCCCCCTTCCTGGCCAGGTGACTCCCTCACACTTATACTGATGTTCGGATGGGCTCCTTCCCTCCATCTGATGATCTTGTCCACAGCTATTAAAGCAGGCGTTGGTTGCCTGTGCCTTCCTGACCTCTGCCACATATGAATGATGTGATTTTTAAAAACCAGGGAAATAAAGACCATAAAGTAATGTATATGTTGATAAAGAGTTAAAGCCACGTCCAGGGCGAAATCTTCTGGGGTGGAAGGGAAAGGTCAGTAAGTAGTTGTGGGCGGGCTGGATAGAGTCTCCGGGAACAATTGAAAGCTGTAATCATACTCACATCTCAGCAAGGATAATTGCTCCCCGCATCCTCGTATAATGAGTTGTATACCTGGTAGACATGCGAAAGTAATCTTGCCTCAAACCTGCATTTTAATGGCACCCATCATCTGGGTGTGATTTATGGCACTCTGAGATAGATGGGTGTGCACATATCCTGAATATACTTTCCACTTCTCAGCTCTTGGCATTTTGAAGATTTTCAGTGGCTCGTCTTTCTCCACTTCATCTTACCCCACATCACACATTTCATGGTTTAGAGGCACGGTAACATGTAGAGATCCCCATGTTCTATACAAAGAACTTGTCGTTCATAGGTGTGTCTGTTCACAGATGTGAACACACGGCATTTGTGTATTTTCCCCATTTGCTTAACCATTGAGCTCTCCAGCCCCTTGTAGGGATTCAATCAGGTGCAACTCCCAATCAAGCCACAGAATCAGCTACTCTCTCCCTCTGTCATCCAGGCAACATGAAACTGTCATCCCGGGGGACCTCCCCCTCATACAGGAAGTCACCACAACACTGCGAGAGTGGTCCACCATCTGGAGGCAACTTTACGTGGTAAGAAATGGGATGTTTGGTGAATGCTTAAAAATGGCGCTTCTGGTCCTTGTAGCAGCACATAGTTTTCCCTCCCTGGGAACCTGGAGAGGAGAGCCGCTGAGGCAGGGTCTTGCTTCTCACGCAGCATGATCATCAATTGTTCTGGCTACTGTTGGGAACCCTGCGGCCTTTGACCTTTGTTGTGTTGGGATGCAGTTTGCTCACTGTCTTTAGTAAACTGAACTAAAATGGAAGTTGATCATGGATTCCTCTTTGTGCTGGGCAAGGGGACCGTAGCTGCTGTCAGCCCTTCGAAGGAGGGGGCCAGGCTGATGTCACCTCTGGGTGTGTATTTCCATTATGAAAATTAAAATCTACTTTTGCAGGGAAATCACTTAATTTTGAAGCCTTAGTAAAGGGTTACTACTAATTATTGTATTTTTGTCACTGACTGCCTGTGAGTGATGGGTCTTAGGGTCTGAGGAGAATGATGGTCTTGATGTTGGTGTCCGAGGTGAGTGGGGAACATTTCAAATCCTGGCTCTGTGTGCAGTTGTCCAGTTATTAATGCAGAGATGTCGGAGCTCTGACATCTTCCATTTCATTTTCCCTTGGGGCATTTCTTCGCACATAAATCTATATTTGCCAAAGATTACCTTTTGTTAAGCCCATATTTCTATTCAGAGTGTTGATTTCTCATATGCTAATGTTATTATCACCGAGCAAGGGCCCTGGGAGGAAGTCAGTGCTTTAATTTCTTGGGAACATAGAAAACTTCCTCAAGTCTCCACAGCTGTTCGCTGGGCAGGCGTGTTTTTTGATTATACAGTGGCTTCCTATAAATGCACAGTAATATGCCCTTGTGGTAATTGTTCATCAGACGTACTCACAAACCTAAAAGCGTGAAGTTAGCCATGAATGTTTTGCGTAAGTCTGAGCAATTTCATAGTGGGTATTTCATGTTCAACTTAGCAGTTTTTAAACAAAAATACGATCACACGACGAACGTGGGTTGCCATGGATGAATCCGTGAGTGGACAGCGTGGGTCTCCTTGCTGCAGAGTCAGCATCCTGAACCATCCCCTGGTTCCTTCTGCAAATGGCACATTCACCTCTAATGGGTTGGTGTTGTTAGATTTGCACAAAGCCAAGTCAAAGGTAGTTCTAAATATTTAGATGCTTTCTTTTGGTTCTTCTCTGGTTGTAGATTTGTCAGCAAAACAGGTATGAATTTTATGTGATGTTAGAGAGATAGGCAGGGGGTGTTAGTGAGATGAAAAGAAACATGGTTTTCAGTAAATTCTTACTTTCCATCTCTTTTAGTTTTCATCTAAGGAATCAAAATTAGGAGTCTGGCATGGTGGCGTGCACTTGTCAAGTAAAGGGAGGGAGGTTAAGAGTTCATGGCCCAAGTCTCTGCCCTGCTCCACTTTCTGTACTTCTTGGCTCATTGTCAGGTCTCGATGAATATTTGTTGAATAACTGGGAAAAAATAGTCTAAGGATGAGGCTAGCCCAGGCTATCCTGTCTCAAAACAACAGCAACAGATAAATACAAAGGAAAAGAAGGAAAATAAAGGAAGGAAATAGAAGAGTAATATTCTAAGAACGGCCTTGGGAGATACTCAGCAGTGAAGAGCACTTGATGTTTCTCTGGAGGAGCAGAACTTGATTCCCAGCGCTGTGTCCGGCTATTCATAGCGCCAACTCCAGGGGGATCAGACAGCCTCTACTATCTTCTGTGCCCCCTCCCCCTCGCCACCACCCACTCACCCACACTATAATATAAAGACATAAGTCATGGAACATAAGATGACTTGTCAGAGTGCTATGTAGGTGGTAGGGTTGTTTTAGAAACTTCTAGAATGAGGAGTTTCCAATGGTTTTCAAACAGGAGATAGGGAGTGGTTCAGATAGTATAGAGTGTTGCTCAATTTTGAAAACAGCAATTCCACTTTTTACTTTTGATGGAATCATGGTGCTTAAAATATAATTATTAAGTCCCCCTTGAGTGTTCAGAGGCAGAACATTGCAGACAGCCTTAGTCTCCTTGATGGATTGTACCAACAACTGCAAACATGCTTGTTTGTTTGTTTTTTGTACCACAAATCCAACACAAAAAGCGAGAAGAGCCAGTTTTCTCTTGATGTAGAAGCAACAAGAATATTCATGGGTAGATACTTGCTACCACTGTGTGTTATGAGGGTCACAGTGTCTCAGGGAAGGCTGGTGCAGGATGGCCTATGTGTCAGCTGACAGCGTGGTTTTGGAACACAGGGTATTTTTAAGACTGTCCCCGCTAGGTGAGCAATGGGGTAGCACTGTCATGGAGAGTAAGATCAGTGTTTCCAGGCATGTTCAACCTTTTGACATTGTGACATGTCAGTCTTTGTTAACTACGAAGTTTCAGGCTCCACAATGGGGCAATGAAATTAGAATAAAAGAATCTCCAGTGTTTTAAGTGAGTTGAGAGTTCTGTGTTAGATTACCTTTACAGGGGTCCTTAGCTGCATGGACACACCTTCAAGCGTTGGCTGTGCACAGGGTGATGCCGGGGATTCCAGGCCATGCTGAGGCTCAAGGTTCTGTTCTCATTGTGTGTCTTATGACTAGGAATGTCGGATGCAGTCTGCGGAGACGTGCTGCTGCTTGTCTTTCAGTGCCTCGTGGGAACCAAATCCTATATGATGTGTTCTGTTTGATGTGAGACTCTGCTTTTCATTGGACAGTTACAGAATCCCAGGAAGCAGTGCCTATTCTCCTTGTATTTGAAGAACTCTCCGTTATGATGTGATCTCAACTGTGCTGTTTTTTTTTTTTTAAACCAGAACCTTTACAGTTGCCTTTTCCCCCCTCTATAGCAAGATAATAGAGAGATGTTTCGAAGTGTGCGACACATGATCTACGACCTTATTGAGTGGCGGTCACAGATTCTCTCTGGAACTCTGCCCCAGGATGAGCTCAAAGAGCTGAAGAAGAAGGTCACGGCCAAAATTGATTATGGAAACAGGTTTGTTTATTTAAAAGATGATTTCATGCTTAAATTGTCCAATGTAATAGTGCAACCCTAAGACAGGAGGATGTCTCAATTACGTTTTATCATAAAGCCAAATTCCTAATATCAAGATAATGGCGTGGCTTACATTCTAATCTGGTTTACCCGGTCCCTCTTGAAACCGTTGCTTCAAGGTCTTCGTGGTGTAAGTGGTGGAGTCATGGAGCTGGGCTGGGGGAACCTGTCATTTTTGCTGTTTTGTCCCATGCTGTTGTGATCTTCTGTGCAGTTTTTCTCTCCACTCACAGCCTTTGACACTGACTGCAGATGGGCAGTAGTGAGCCCTAGACCACTCCCTGTGGCTCCCTTGGTCTGAATGCCAGACTAGATGTTAAAAGTCACCATGAAACTTGTCCTTAAGGTTGACATACCTGATCTATCAGAAGCACAGCTCTTTTGAGTTGCAATTGAGATCAACTACACATTGTGTTTTGGGAAAGTTTCCACTTACAAGAAACTCCCACCCTGGTTTACTTGAGTGTCTTGAGGGGTGGCTCTCTCACTCCTGAGGAGAGCATGCTCTGTTGTTAGCTGCCAGGCCACATGACTGTTTTAGTCCTAGTTCTGCCTTATCAGTCGCCAGGATGAAACCAAGGTCTTTCCCACCTGGTGCCTGTTGGCTTGTTCACATAGTGTAGAGTTGCAGGAAGCCTTAAAAGTGGCTAGGTCTTGCATTTCCCTAGGCTTCTTTATCTCAGAATTGCTATTTTGTCTTTTTTTTTTTTTCTGAAGCTGAGGACTGAACCCAGGGCCTTGCGCTTGCTAGGCAAGCGCTCTACCACTGAGCTAAATCCCCAACCCCTTTATCTCAGAATTGCTTGGGGGAGGTTTCAATCTGGGGACTCATTTCAGGGTTTCTGAGTTCTGTTGTCTGGAATTAGCTTAGTCAGACTGCTGTTCAGGCAGTGTAAAAATTAAGGTGTAGTCCACACCCGTTCCCATTTTTACGCCTGAGAATGTGGAGGCTTGCCTATCAGCTCATTGGATTTTTAGGTAAGCCATAAGATCTTTCTGTAATTTACATAATTTTGTTTTCTGGTACCCCCTCTCGCCCGTTTTCATATGTGAAAGTTTCCTAATATTACATTATGTGTGACTTTATTTATTTTCACCTCCAAGACCAGAGATTCCAGGTATAAGATATTAGATGCTGTTTCATTGAAACCTATTACAAGACCCCCTGCTTATAAAAGCAAACCTTTGGAGCTCTGATTTTATTTTCTGTTGGAGAAGCTTGTTTTTGAAGTTAGGTTCAGAGACCACCTGCTTAATCTGGCTGCAGGAAACAACCTAAGTACATTACACCATGGAGCAATCTTGTTAAGACAGAAAGTGTTTCCAAATGTAATTTACTGCTTTGATAGGAAATACAACCTTATTAAGACAAGTTTGCCTGAGGACCGAGGCCAGTCTTCCTCTGCAGCCCCATGCTTTCTACTTATCTTCCTACTTCCTCCTGGAGATCGCAAAGTAATACTAATAATACAACTAAAATAGAAGTGGAGAATGTTGGATTGTAGGATGGTCTGCTCTCTCGGGAAGCAGTTTGTTGTTCTCAGCCTCATCACTCATGCGTTCTTACTTTTCCTTTTTACCTGAGTGAAGCGGGGAGAGGGGGTGTCCAGGGAACTGTGGTAAATGTGGTCAAGGCCATCATGGTCAGTTTCTCTACAAAAATGGTGGTGCAAAACAGGCATTTGTTCACACACACACACACATACATACACCGAGACAAGCATGCATACACACCTACACTCAGATATACCTAAAGAGGTCCCTAGCCACACTTACCCATAGAAGCCTGCATGTACATCTAAACACACACACAGAGATACAGGGACATGCTCACACTGATTTCAAGGGGAGGTTTCCAGCCCCTTCTTTAGACCCTTTATCATCTTATGGGACTAGTCTCTAGCCTTGTTATGGTTAGATCAGCACTCCTCAATGGAACCTGTTTATTGATTGCAGAGACCAATGCAGACCAGTTGATGTAACTGGCTTATATGGCGGTGGTGGTGTGGTAAGACCATGTCCACGCCATCTTCTTTATTCTTTAGATGTTTAGTCTCAGTCACATAACTAGTTTCAGGGAGCTTTGGTTTCATTTTTGTCACCTCAGTCCAGAAGCTGTCTGGACTGAAGTGACAATGACGTCACATGATATCCATAATAAGCTGGCAAATGACTTGATCTATATCTTCCTTGAGGGGGCCTCACCAGGTATGGTCTGTAAGACCTTGTGGCTGGCCCTCCAGGAGCTCACCCGCAACCCCCACATACCATTGACCATGCCCACACTGTACTGACCAGCACACAGCAGTGACCTCACCCACATCAGAGCTGACTCCATCTCTACACCAGTGACCTTACTCACACAATGCTGACCTCGTGATGCTGGGATTGACTTTTAGAGCAGGGTCAGGGTTGGGATGAGTTAGTCACATCTGAGAGGTTTTGTGACAGCTAGGGATCCCTTGTAAGACTTTCTGCCATCACGTTCCCATGGATGCTATGCATGTTCGGGGTGCAGTAGTGAGCTCCGGTTGTCTACAGATTTCACAGTTATTAGTCATGCACACTTCTCTTGGACTTTGAAGATCTGTAAGTTCTGATTGGAAGATGAAGGCTTTATTGAAATAAAATGCAGGCAATGTTGAGTAATTTTCATTCTCCCACTGTGATACATTTTGAGTTACGGCAAACAGCGCCACAGAATGACATTCTCTGCTATTTGTGGACAAATCCCAGTTTCTGAGGCATTTTCATCTGCTCAGTGGCTGGGGGGGCTGACATTGTCTTTGGGAATTCACTCCCTGGTTTCATCTTCTCTCCGCTCTGAATTCTTGGTCTTCTAGAATTCTCGATTTGGACCTGGTGGTGAGGGATGAAGATGGGAACATTTTGGATCCAGAACTGACTAGCACCATTAGTCTCTTCCGAGCACATGAAGTGGCCTCGAAACAGGTCGAGGAACGACTTCAGGAAGAGAAAGTGAGTTCACTGCTTCAACATGTGCTTTGCATGGGGTTTACGTTTCCTAGCGACTGGGTTGAGTAGAGGAGAATGTCAAGGAAGCCTAGAATCGGCACTAAAAAGACCTTACTCACCCCCCGCCCCCAAAAAAGCAACTGCCCAGTGTTTTCCAAAAAGGAGGCGTGGGATGGAGCCAAGTGGTATGGCACAACCTGTTAATTTAGCAAGTATTAGTCAGTTGTTTGCCGAATTCCAGGGATTGGTGACACAGTGATACACAGATTCCTTGGGTGACATCATTCTAGAGAGGACCCTAAATTAGAGCCAGTCACCAGTTTGTTGATACGTGGAAGGCCTGTGCTCTTGCAAACACGCAGCAAGAGCTGCTGCAGGATGGCTGTGTGGCTCGAGAGCACACAGTGGGGACACAGAGTGACTGTATGAGCAGCATGGCCCGGTGAGGCAGTTGGTGCCTTTTCCCCATTCTATATGGGATTAAAAAGATCAAGGGGTATTGCTCAGGTTGCTCACATTGACTTTCTACCTTTCTGTTTGTAGTCTCAAAAGCAGAACATGGACATCAATAGACAAGCAAAGTTTGCAGCAACCCCATCTCTGGCCTTGTTTATTAACCTCAAAAATGTGGTCTGTAAAATAGGAGAAGATGCTGAAGTCCTCATGTCTCTTTATGACCCCATGGAGTCCAAATTCATCAGGTAGGTGACTTCCTCATTGCAAGCTTCAGTGAGAAAAGTTACTCTTTTCTCATTGCTATGACTTAAGTACCCAACAAGAAGCATCTTCATGCGGAAAGGTTTATTCTGACCCACAGTGTGAGGATGTGGTCCTGCATGGTGATACCCTGGCAGTGGATGCGGCTCTCAGTTCAAGTAAATGTGCATGTTAGTTTTTTGCCAACTTGACAAAAAGCTACAGTCATCTGGGAAGAGGAATCTTTAATTGAGAAAATCCTTGTCCTGAAGGCAAAGTCTAGTGTTGTAGGGAGGGGCCACTTGTTTGTCCTGGCCCCCCAGCTAGCTTAGCCCCAAAATAATCATGCAGAAACTGTATTAATTAAATCGCTGCTTGGCCCATTCGCTCTAGCATCTTATTGCCTAGCTCCTGCATCTTTATTTAACACATTTCTATTAATCTGTGTATCACCACGAGGTCATGGCCTACTGGAAAAGTCTCAGCACTTCTACCTCAGGCTGCGGATCCTTGGCATCCCTCTGACTCTGCTTTTTTCCTTCCAGAATTCAGTTCTCTCTTCTCTGCTTACCTAACTTCTGCCCTATCAACAGGCCCAAAGCAGTTTCTTTATTAACTAATGACAGTAATGCAAAGACAGAAGGACCTCCTACACCAGTCTAGGGTATGTTTTCTTGATTAATAACTGATGTGGGAGATCCTAACCCACTGTAGATGGTGTCACCTGTGGGAAAGTAGTCCTGAGTTGCATAATAAACGATCTGAGCAAACCATGGAGAGCAGGCAAGTAAGCAGTGTTCTTCGGTGGCCTCTGCTTCAGTGAGTGCCTCCATGTCCTGCTTTGAGTTCCTGCCCCGACTTCTCTTCAGGAAGGACTGTGAACTGCATGATGAGATAAGCACTTTGCTCCCCATGGTTCTTCAGGTCGTGTTTTTCACAGCCGTAGAGAGCTGACCATTGTAGCCTACAAGTATCGCCTTGCTTTTTGCAAACAAATGGTCTAGGAGTGTCTTCTGTGACTTTCGCCTCTTTGCCGTTTCTCCAAGATGATTGACTAGTGTGTGTGTTGCTCATCTCCTCTTGTCACACAAAGACTCAGCATAAATATCTATTGAACAAAAGTATTGTGAGTACATTGGTCCTCAATCAAACTTTCTCTTTATCCTGATGGAAAAAAGTATGATTGAACTCTGTGGTATGTGTGCATATCTATGTATCAACACTCCTGTATTTTCACTCTAGCTATCAAAATTTAAACATGTAGTATTTGCAGGAAACAGCACATAGGTGATTTTTGTTCTTTTTTCTGATAAGTGCTTTCTTTTTGATGGAGATGCTGTTTTTTTTTTTTTATGGCTTAGTTTGCTTTTGAAGGCTCTGAATTAAATATACATTGTTCCAAATTCAATACACAGCTCTCTATTGTCATTCTAAATGGACAGAGAAGCTCTTCACATGATAAATACTGAAATGTCATTCTCAAATGTTTCTTTTACACAGATAACCCATGTCATAGAAAGTGAAAGGCTGCTCATACAGTGCCTACTTGGCAGAGTCTCTCTGTGATCTCAGTGTTCATAAACTTGCGGTCGGGAGCATAGGGGACCTCCATGTTCATTATGAGGCCTTATGGGACACATTTGGTACCTGTCTATGTTTGGAAGATTAATTTGCTCCTGTTTTTTTTTTCCCCCAAGTGAAAACTACCTGGTCCGCTGGCCTAGTTCAGGATTACCGAAAGATATTGATCGGTTACATAACTTGCGTGCTGTGTTTACGGTGAGTCCATCCATGACCGTGGGTTGAGTGTCATTGTGTCCTGTTCTCATGGCTGTTTTAAGGGAGTCTTTTCCGCACTGAATGTGCTGAGTGCCTGGGGGTGGCTGTGACACTGGCTAATCCAGGAATCACTGTGTCCTCTTTGGAAGTTTCTGAGTTATATCTTTGCTTAGCATCACTATGAGACTGGTTACTTCATATCCCCAGAGCCTGTCTCTGTAGCTTCGTGTTTTCAGTTCACTTAGCCAAGTGTCTGCTGTTCCTTTATTCCCTCTTGTCATATGAATAACATTAAATATCTTAGCTGGTCTGAGAATAGCCTTTTGATCGTTTTTACGACCTTTTCAATTGGACTTGTGTTGAATCATGGTTCTCCATAATAATTTATGGAAATTAATATTTCTAGGATCTTGGGAGCAAAGACCTGAAAAGGGAGAAAATCAGTTTTGTCTGCCAGATTGTCCGAGTTGGTCGCATGGAGCTGAGGGACAGCAACACAAGGAAGCTGACTTCTGGGCTGCGGCGACCTTTTGGCGTGGCTGGTAAAATCCATGTCCCTGTGTTCCTTGAGACCATTCACTTTGAGAAAGAATAGCGGGCCACTTTAATTTATAGAGAGAAAATATTGTCTATTAGTTCTTTTTTATATAGTTTGGGGCTCACCCGCTGTATCTATAGTGCTTCAGATTCAGGTTCAGTCCGGTCTAGTGTGAGAGCAGATCCCAGCCTTGACCGGGAGAGACACTGAATCACTTGCCCACACCGTGAGATGTCAGCACTGGGGGGCTTGCTGGACTCAGTGCTTGATTTAGGAGTGGACAGGCCCAGCCTGGCTCTGTGAGGGCACAACACAGCTAGCACATGGGCTATTCTCTGTCCACATCTCTGCTTGGTGTTGGTGGCTGAACAAGAAAACGAGAACCTGGTTATTTGTGTCAAGGAAAGCTCAGTGTCCCCACTAGGTGACTTCTTTCAATATTAGTTGCTTTTCTCATAAGGTAGAGAAGCAGTTTTCTTTATTAGAATTGCAGGGGAACTCTTTCCCCCACTTCTCTGACGCTTAATGTCCATGGGTTTTAGGAACCATGTTCTAGTTTCATCCCGTTGCTGTGATTAAAGCACCATGGCCAAAAGCAACTTGGAGAGGAGAGAGTTTATTTACTTCCAGGTCACAATCCATCATGTGTGAAGTCAAGGCAGTTCAAATCAAGAAGTTCATAGCCGGAACTGTGGAGGACCTGCTTGCTGGCGTATCCTCTGTCTGATTTATGCTCATGCTCAGCTAGCTTTTGTGTGTGTATATATATCTCAGGGAATGGTAACGCCCATAGTGGGCCAGGCCTTCCTACTTCAATTATGAATCAAGACATCCCACATAGACTTATTCTCAGACTACCTGGTAAAGGAAACACTCAACTGAGACACCCTTTTCAGATGATTCTAGGTTGTTCCAGGCTGATGGTGTTAAGTAGGAAACATAGAATAGTGATATAAGGAGAATTCTTGATTCCTAATACCTAGGTGTTGATTCTTGTATGGACAGTGATCACAGATAGGCTTTGCTTGGCTACCAGGAAACTTAGCACTTCCATTTTACTCTATTAAATAGACTTATCTTTAGAAAAATTGTAGGCCTTGGAAGAATTGGGCTGAAAAAACAAACAGCTCCCATACACTTGGCCCTGCTCCCAGTATCTGCCATAGCTCTATCACCAGCGATTGCTACGTTTATGACAGGTGTTGAACATTTACTGTGGCCTTCCCCAGAGTCTGCAGTTTACAGGGACATTTGGTGTTGGCATTGTGTATTCTGTCAGGTTTGTGTGTATGTGTATGCCAATGCATGCGTGGGTGTATGCATGTGTGTTTACATGTCCATGTGTGTACATGTGAATGTGTATGATGTGGACATCACAGGGCAAAGGTAGATGTCTTCGTCCATCCCTTGCTTGACACCTTCTTTTTGAGACAAAGTCTCCCCTTGAACCGGAGCTCATTGATCTGTCAGTTGAGCCCTAGGGCCTAGGGGTCTTTTTGTCTTCTCCTACCCTGCCCACCCTGCCAGGGCTGTATTACAGCCACATACCACCATGTCTGACTTTTACGTGGGGGCTGGGATCACACTCTGGCCCTCATGCTTGCGTGGCAAGCAGTTTACCTATTGAGTCATCTTGTCAGTCCTGTTCTATGGGTTTTGACAAATGGATGGTGTCCACCATTCCAGTCCTAAACCTGGAGAATCTTGCTGAATGGTTGGGCTCTCCAGTAGCCTGGCCCAGTGACTTTATTACCCATGGTGAGAAGTTGAGGGTGGACTTGCTCTTTCAGGGCTTTTCTCTTCTAGGAGAAGCTTGGCATTTTCATCCCCGAATCCTTGAACACACTCTCTAACTTACTCTTATTTTTCCAAGCCTGTAGCATTGTTTTTATATTTAACTGAGATGCATGTGACCAGAACTTTCCTTCTCTTGGTCCCACCTGCACGGCAGTTTTAGGGAAATGCTATATTTCTTTTGTCCCAGGTTTTTAATTCTTCCCCAGAGCCATCAGAGAGATCTGTGGCATGATAATGTAAGTTACATCTTCAGCCAGGGATATTGCAGGTTCTCTGGTTATTAGATCACTGTGGAGATCCTACTGATAAGTTCCTGTGAGGGCATTGTTAGATTTTTGAAAGCAAAGATTTAGCCTAAGGCTGAGTCTCTCTCTCTCTCTCTCTCTCTCTCTCTCTCTCTCTCTCTCTCTCTCTCTCTCAAAATGGGGATTTTCCTAGCATTTTCAGGTTTGGTTGTGATGTTCTGGGAAGTCCTAATGGATAAAGCGTGGGCAGATACTTGCTGATGTTGCTATGGCTTCTCTATGCCTATAACAGGCTTTCCATTTGCTTGGTGAAGGCTGGTGTTGGGTCACAGCCTCTCTGTTCCTGGACTTCCTTGGAGCCAGAGTCT
Organism: Chionomys nivalis; assembly: GCF_950005125.1. Classification (NCBI taxonomy): domain Eukaryota; kingdom Metazoa; phylum Chordata; class Mammalia; order Rodentia; family Cricetidae; genus Chionomys; species Chionomys nivalis. The sequence continues at coordinate 62,242,078 of NC_080093.1, read as the reverse complement.
AGAGTATATGCTAAATTAGGGCCAGCAGATCTGATATCCCCCTGTCCTTTTAGAGGACATCTGGTCTACTGTCTTTTCCCAGGTACTTGCATCTCTGGTTTTGAGGCTATCACCATTGCATCTCCTGATATCCGCTGTTCACTGCCGTGCTTACTTGCACCACTGGTTACCCACCTGGACTGATCTTTGCTTTTTTCTTCATGGGTCTTCTCTACCTGGTTCTCTGGGCATGAGACAAACTCTAGCCCCCCATGCCCTGCTGTTGTCTGAATTCTTGAGAGATGAGCCGCTACCTCTCTGATGTCTGATTGGCTGCTGGGACCTTGCATCTGTAGTGCTATGATGTTCCCATGTGAAGTGCTGCCGAGGCCCTCGGAGGCGGTTGTATCATCCATAGTTTGGCTGTCCAAGTGTCCATCCTCACGGCCTTTGAGAAGGACCACTGCTTCTTTTACAGAAGCCCAGTAATTGCCTTCCTACTTGGGCTTAGTGCAGGCTCCTTCGCATTTGTTCCCAGCACCTAGCACTCTGGCCTCTGCAGTCACCTGAGGACCAGCTCTCTGAATTGATATCTGGAGCTTCTTCTTTCTGCCCTTCTGCTTTCTGCCCTGAAACAGAGGGTCAACATTTTATCCTATGCCCTTATTACGTAGACTTAATTCATTTTTTTCAAATGGCCCATTGCAGTGCCCCATCCTTCCCTGTGCCCCTCCGTATGTGTTGGTATGCAGCATAGTCAGGAACATCTTCTCCTTTCCTGTCTTCTGACTCCCACAGAGCTCTCGCCCCTCTCCTGACCCCCTAGCCACAGGTTCCCTTTCTTATTAGGGAATTCTCTTCTCAAACTTGAAAAGGGAGACTGACTTTGTGGTAATGGGATTCTACCCTTCATATGCAGCTTTATGTCCATGTGCAAAAATTTAATTTTGAGCCAGGCGGTGGTGGCACATGCCTTTAATCCCAGCACTTGGGAGGCAGAGACAGGCGGATCTCTGTGAGTTCGAGACCAGCCTGGTCTACAAGAGCTAGTTCCAGGACAGGCTCCAAAACCACAGAAAAACCCTGTCTCGAAAAACCAAAAAAAAAAAAAAAAAATTTAATTTTGAGGCTTTTTTTAAAGAACAATCTCTGTTCGTCTGTGTCAACAGAGCTGGTACTGGCAAAGGAAAAAAGCATTCATACACCTTTAAGCCCGCGGGTTTTAGTCTTTTATTGAAAATAATATGTCATGATCCTTTTTGTTAAAACATTTGATAATGCAAAAGTGATTGGCGGTGGGAAAAGTCATGGAAATTATATGGAAAAGAAAGATAAATAAATCATTCGTAATTTGACACAGCCAGGTAGTACCTCAATTTTATTCTTGGTGTGCTTTTTTTTCTAACTTCTTTTTACTTTTGTGGGAAAACCTGGCCAGGCGATCAATCTTGGATCGTGCCATTATCCTGTGTGCAGCCCTGGGTTCAGTGCCTGATTTGATAGAGATATATAAGACAGCAGCAGCAAAACACTAACCAATGTTAGTTCCTTTTGTGTCTAGCTTGTTTGTTTGATAGAGATATATAAGACAGCAGCAGCAAAACACTAACCAATATTAGGTCATATTGTGTCTAGCTTGTTGGTTCACTGACTTTTTTCATGTCTTGGTTTCTTTTTACCAGCTTTACTATTTGTCGTGTGTTACATGGTCCAGCACTTAACAGCATATTATGGTTGCTTCCATTTGTAAAATACTGTTCAAGAGTTAGAGGATCAGGGGCTACAATCTATAAATGTGCAGTCCTCTTAACAGTCCTTTTACCTTGGAGCTCAGGGTGTTCACCTTTGTGCTAGAGCGCTCTTGAACCAGGGGCCCAATCTAACTGGTTGCTGAATAAGAGGGTATGTGGTCCTCAATGTTCCTGTTTTGTACCCAATTAATGGCAGACAAGTTGCATTGATGTGTTGTGTCATCAGTGGCTATACCTGCAGGTCCATCTTGCTGCCTCTCCTTTGGAGCTTCCTTCTCCCTCTTGCCTCCTGCTCTCCTTCTGGTGTATTCCTGATCCTCCATTGCTCTCCTCTTCTCTGTATCCTTGCCCTTTGCTGTGTCACTATTACTTGGTCAGTTGTCTCCTTACCCTCAGTCATGATCACGTTGACTGCAGCCAGACTGGACATTTGGGTAGTGGTTTCTTTCCCTGTTCATAACACAGCATACCCCTTCTCCCTGGATGAAACCCCATGCTGGCAGGATAGAGAGACCCAGGGCAGGCAATTTCATGTCCTCTTTTGGCAATGGGTATCTGTGGTGGATAGCTTCGGTTGTCAATGTGACATAACCTAAGATTACCTGGAAAGAATTACCTAGAACAAATTATCCTATGGGAATGTCTAACAGGGATAGTTTTAGTTTGTAATTGATGAGGAAACATCTGGCTCACTGTGGGTAGCACCATTCCTTAGGCAGGGGTTTCTTAACTACATGACAGAAGCAAGCAAGCATGCATGCAAGCGAGGCCTGTGTGCCCTTTCCATTGTTGCTGCTCTTGACTGTGGATATGATGTGACTACCTGTTTATAACTCCTGCCACTGTGGTTTCTCTGCTATCATGGACTGTAACCTGAAATTGTAAGCCAAGTGAACCCTCAGTTCTCCTTGTTGCTTTTTGTCCAGGCATTTTATCACAGCAACAGAAATGATGCTGGGACAGGTTCTTTCCCCATCCAGACCACAGTGGGGCCTTCCTGGGCACATACCTTGACTTGTATGAGCCCTGAGGAAATTCTTGTGCCTTTGAGGCTTTCTCAGGAGGCTTAGGATGGGTGGAGGTATGCTCATTAATAATACCAAGCTGGGCAAAGGCTGTTTCCCACGTGTGTGTTTGGCCTCAGCTCCTGCCTTGCTTCTTTGCTGTGTTCCTGTACATTCTTGCTAAGCCTAAGTGTGTTCTGGGGCAGGACTCTGGAGTCTTAGTAAGGGCATCAGATAATCTGCAAGAACTATAGTTAGCTGGTGAGATATGACCTGTGACAGAGAGAGGTGTCTCCAGGGAACTAGGAAAGCCACCCATACGGTATGAGTGCATGGTCTGAGTTCTGCCTGACTGTCCTGGACATGGCTGGCTAAGTGAAAAATCAAAAAACTTGATGTTTCTTCATTATGAAAGACAGGCTTGCGAGCATGTGCAGGTGACCTTGGGTGAGTGCTGGATGACTGCAGTGAGGACCCTGCAGAGTGAAGTTCCGATCTAGGTCGGTCCTTCTTCCCAGCAGCTGTTAGCCAGTGCTCCAGTTATCTGGGATGTGCTCACCTGCATCTCTGCACACACATGTTGGTTCATAGACCAACAGCCCCACCGGTTCAGTGCATGATGTGATGGTTTTCCCTGTGACTTCCTGAGCTCCGCAAGAGATGCCAGTGCCGCTGTTCTTGCCCTACAGACAAGAACTTTATGCTTTCTGTATGTCATAGTTACTTTTGTTGTTGTGTGACAAGTACCCTTTATGGTGGCCTAAGGAAGGAAGGGTTTATTTTGATTGGCAGTTTAAGGATACAGCCTGCCACTATGCGGAAGTAGCAAGGCAATAGAAATTGGAGGCAGCTGGTCACACTGGAGGCATAGTCAGAAAGCAAGAAGGCAGAGAGCAAGCGGGGCCATGCTATAAAACCTCAAGACTCACTCCCAGTGGCCACTTACTTCAGCAAGGCTCCATTTCTTTCTTTTTTCTTTTAAATTTTTTTTTATTCATTTTACATACCAATCACAGTTCCCCCTCCCTTCTCTCCTCTCGTTCCCCTTTCTCCCCCAATCTCCCATCCACGCCTCAGAGAGGATAAGGCCTCCCATGGGAAGTCAACTAAGCCTGGCATACCAAGTTGATTCAGGACCATGTCTCTCCCACCACAAGGTTGTGTTCCCCTTACTCCACACCTTCTCCAACATAAGCTGTCTATCAATATTTTTGATCTTAGCCATTTTGACAGGTGTAAGATGGTATCTCAGAATTGTTTTTGAGTTGCATTTCCCTGATGCATAAGGATGTTGAAGTCACCATTTCTGAAGAGTTTACAACTTTCCAAAATAGTGCCACCAGTTGGGAACCAAGTATCAAGTACATGGGCCTGTGGGGACTTCTTCACGTTCATACCGCAGAATTGGCTGTGGGTCTATAGAAATGAACCTTACCCACAGCTTCAGTAAGGGAGGCTAGTCGCTAGGAAAGAACTCTGGCACTCTTCTAGCCAGGTGTGGGGTTGAGAAAGGACACAGCAAAGAACTTGTCCAAAGTCACAGAGTGGTTAAGAGTGATGGCAAGTTGCTCTGAATCAAACCAGGGCTCGCATCTCTTTTAATGTGGAGATGGTGCCAAGTCTTTCCAGGGATGCCGGTGAGCCTGGACCACCCCAGAGAAGGCAGGTTACTGAAATGAAAGGAGCCAGGGTGGTGAGATGCAAGCGTTTGACCTGTGGCTTTGGGATGTCTGTCCATTTTTTGCCTGAGTGCTTCTGTTTGAATTATCCAGCAGGTAACTGAGGGTCACATTTGAGTGTTTCACTGACTCAGACACCAGCTCTTGGTGACTGGTACTTTGTAATTATGTTATCGTTGAACTATGTCTGAATTACTTTATCCTTGCTATGGAAAAAAATACCCAATAACGAAGCAACAGCAACATAAGGAAGCAAGTGTTTATTTTGGTTTACAGCTTGGAAATATAGTCCACCGTGGTGTGGATGGCATGGGAATGACACTGGGAAGGCAAGGTGGCAGGAGTGTGAGGCAGCTGCTCAACCCTGTATCCTCAGCCAGGGAGCAGTGACAGTTGAATGCTGGTTCTCAACTCCTTTTCTCTGTTAATCAGTTTAAGGACTCCGGCTCATGGAATGGCCAGTCTCCCACCTAAATTCACCTAACCTAGACAGTCCCTCACAGGCATGCCCAGAAGCTGACTGAATTTACTTCATCTCTTACAGGTGTGCCTGGAGCCTTTTCTCCTAGGTGACTCTAGATCTGTCAAGTTGACAGTATTAACTATCACCCGGCGGTATGCTGTTGTGAATATGCTATCTGCTTGCCCCAAGTGCTGTTTAAAATTAATTTAAATGAGTGTAAAAGCAGTTCCTCATCACACTCACCCCTGCTCCAGTGCCCATTGGTGCAGAATATCTCCTTCATACAGGAGTTTGTGTTGGACAACTGATCTCTAGGGTGACCCCCAGGGAAACAGGCAGAAGAAACTGTTGAGTGGAATCGTGCTGTTTGAGTTTCTTGTCCACCGGGGCCAGCATGTTCAGATGACTTAATCTGTCAAGCATTACAGAATAGCAAACTTACGTTATGAGAAGAGTCTACCAATGCTATGGTTCATGGTGGAATACAGTCTGTTGCTCTTCCTTGTTTTTTTTTTTTTTTTTTTTTTTTTGACTTTCTATCGTGGTGGCACTGAAGCCAAGCAACCCTCTCTGTCCCTTCCTTTCCCCAGTGATGGACGTAACAGACATAATAAATGGAAAAGTAGACGACGAAGATAAACAACACTTCATTCCCTTCCAGCCGTAAGTATGGAATAATTCTGTCCTTAACCAGGTACCACATGAAAACCACATAGTTAATAATTCACCACTGAGGTTATTCGTTGAGCCCAAGTCAGGATTCATTTATTTTATAATAATATGAAACCTGTGTAGTCGCTGCTGTGGCATGTGGAATTGGGAACTGTGAAGACAGTGGAATAAGGTTTATGTATGGTCCCCAGAGCTGATGTTTTTTGTAGTCCCAGAATTACCTGATCAGTAGAAGAATTACGGTTCTGCACTGAGCCTGTTTCTTTATATAATCGATTTATTCTTGTAGCAATTCAAATTTTCAAAATACAATACTTTCAAATTCATCACAAGAGGTTGCTGGGGTTTTTTTTGTTTTTTTTTTTTTTTTAAGTAGAAACCAAACAAAGTAATGATGAATTCTTTTGTAAAGCGAGAAATAACACCTTAAAGCCTGTAATCAGGCTGCTGATTTGTCTGTCTTGGTTTTTTGCTCAGATGAGCGAGTTTTGGCTTTTCCTTTCTTTAAGGCTTTGTCCACTTCTGATGTGACGTCTTCAGAGAGGGCTAGAGAACACGGGGAAAGCACTTGGGGCCGATTTATGAGATTATTCTTTGATTTGAAGCTAAAATCTGTGGGGAGGGTGATTGAAGTGAGGGTGGGTTTTGATTGGGGGCCACTCCTGGCTCAAGGGGGAGGAAGGAGAACTGGGTGCTTCAGGTTGATTGTGGAGACAGCCCCCTCCAGGGCCTGACTTCCTGGGGGGGGAGGGACACAAGTGCTTGGGAGTAGTGCGAGCCTCCCCAGGACTTTGCAGTTTCCTGTTTCCTCTTTCCTTTCCTAGTTTGTTTTTATTCAAAGGCTTTTAAGGCTTAAGGTGAATTTCACTTTTGCAGGTTTACATTGCTTTGGAGGTGTTGGCTGAGGGAGGCTGAGCTCTGGGAGGCTGGTGATAGTGGGTGTCTGAAGGAGCCCTGTCCTTGGGAGGACAGGGGACATGGTATGGGCTTCTCTTGCCCCATGCACTCTTCATGATGGGCCACCCGCAGTCTCTGCAGACTCGCGAACCACTTGTTTAAGATGGCTGCAGTGTGGCTTTTCTGTGCATGAGGAAAAAAAAATACTTTTTCTTGTGCAGCTCTAGAGAAGATTTTGCATCTTACTATGAGGAGAGCTGTGTTAAATTAGCGTTGTATAGCCTAAAGTTGGGCTTCAGACCACGTGTTTCACTATACACGACTGGAGGCAGAGGTCTCGGGAGGCTTAAATGCTGCCCATTTACTTTTCTGCCTGGTCTGCTAACCACTAGCCCCATGTGGCTCTTTATATTAATTACAGCTGAGTAGAATTAAAATGCAGCCCTTCAATCACACCCATCTGTTTCAAGTGTTTACTGCTACGTAGGGCTGCTGTTGCCATGTTGGATAGTGTCTTGGTTTATTTTCCTGTGGCTGTGATAACAGAAACAAAACCCTAACATAAGCAACTTAATGCGAAAGGGTTTTTTATCTCAGGATTCAAGGTTACAGCCGTTACGGAATGTATGTTTATGCTCAGATCACCTTCTCTATCTTTTTACGGTCCAGGATCCCAGCCAGGGAATGGTGGCTTCCGTGATAGGTGGGTCTCTCACCTCAGTTTAAGCTGTCAAGATGATTCCCCTACCCATGTGTACCCAGAGTCCTGTGTCTCAAGTGATTTTACAGTCTGTCAGGTTAACGGTAAACATTAACCATCGCAGATGGTGTTACTACTCATTTCCGTGTCTGTGGATGGTTATCGTGGGTAATTCCACTCACGGCAAGACTATAGAGCAGCATTCTATAGAACCCGGAAACTTCTTTAGCGCACAGGGGAATATTCCCATTCTGGAACATGGCTGATATAGTAGTAACAAGCAACACACACCATTGTGAGATGACAATACTCAAGTTGTTATTTTTTTTTTCCTGTGAAAATTGACGGGGTTCCCTACTGTTCCCAAGGCTTCAATTTCCTCAAGACTACAGGTTTAGCAATACCCAATGGTCCTATTAAGTAATTTTCTGTGTCATTTATTTGTTCCCTCTGAAGGTAAACAAAAAAACAAAACAACAACAACAAAAAAAACATCAAAAACCAAACCCAGAACAAAACACTAGCTTTGGGTATTTTTGAAGATGTCAGAGAAGCGATTGGTCAGGTTTTTACCTGGCCTTTCAGATCTCCTGCCTGTTCCTGTCAGATGGTGGAGTCCACTTGACACAGTGTGAGGGCACACTCACCTGTTGTGTCGGTTGCGAGCCTTGCTTCTCTCGAGGACGATGGCTGCACAGATTAATATCTGCAGTGATTGAAGAATAAAGTAGCATGATTCCAATAGCAGAGTCAGCCTGGAAACTATTCTCTGGGAAATGTCATGCTAATGAGAACTTTTTTGCTCCATTAAAATGGATTTATCACCTCACAGGGTTGGTTTTAGGGAGGGAAACAGTGTGCCTCCTCTTTCTCTCTCTCGTTCATCTCTCTTTAACTTGGTGAAATAAATTACCACAGCGTTCAGCTCCTTTGAGTTGCTTGGCTCAAGTGATGGATGACATCGTCCTTGTTCCTAGAATTGATTTTAGGCATTCTGTACCCAATGTATGCTTTCGCACTCTTTTCCCATTGTGTTTGGTGACACTGCACACTATTCTCATGGTACATGTTCCCTGTGCCGGCCACTCTCACATGCATGGGCTCCTGGGCCTGAGATCACTGGTAACCTGTATTCTGAGTGATTTCCAGGGGTCAGCGTCCAGACATGGTGACCAGTAATTCTGTTGTCCAGGGACTGGGTCATCTTCACATAGCTATTGGAGACTCTTTTGTGAATACACACAACCACAGGCAGGGCTTCTTATGTCATTAGGTTTGAAGGCTGTTTGGGAGGGTGGGGGAGAAGAAATTTTTTTTTGGTTATTATTATTATTATTTTTCATTTTCTTCTTAATACCGCCCGGTCCTTGCCCTAGACTAGTTCAGTACTATCCGAGTGCTGGAAATGGCCATCAGTGTTCTTTGGAATGCAAGGCCTCTCAGCCACGTTACTCGCAGACCAGCCCCTTCGGACTGTCCATTAGCAGTGGAGTGGAGCCCTGTGCACGTGTTCCCTGGGAGTGGGGCGCCTTTCTTGGCTGGACTTCTCTCCTGTGGTTCACCATTTTCCTGATCGATGCTTTCCCTGTCTCTCTTGTCACCTATCCTGCCCTTTGTCTTTTGTTGACTCATGACGACTCTCTCATACTCGGTGGTGATGCTCTTTTGTGTCCCCCTGTTACTGTGACCCACGGGTCTCTGTGCCCCTTTGTCTCTTGTGGTCTTGGTTGCCCCATGCCCTCCAGGCTCGCGTTGGACGACGCCATTCGACACAAGCCGCTGAACATGTCATCCCGTTTCTCACCCAGGGTGGCAGGGGAGAATGACTTCCTTCAAACTGTCATAAACAAAGTCATTGCAGCCAAAGAAGTCAACCACAAGGGGCAAGGTATGTATCTCTGTTGTGTCTGCTGTGGGCATGTAGGGCATCTGGGGTGGGGCGTTCTTGGTGGAACTTTGGGACTGGGTGATGCTTGTTCCTACTGGATGGACAGCCTTTCACCTGCAGCCTTTGTGTTCAGAAGAGGATGGGGAGTGGGATGTGGGTGGGGCTTTCTATGAAGAAGGTAGTGCTGAGAAGCCTGGCAGCATGGGAAGCAGCTCCTACTTTGACTCCCCCTCTTTCCCCGCACTCCCACTCCCGTGTCCTCTCTTTTCTTACCCTTAACAAAAGACTGGAAAGCTGAAGATACAGCTCATTTGGTAGAACGACAGCTTGGCAAGCTCGAAGCTCTGAGTTCTGTCTCCAGCACCACATAAAATAGGCTTTAATGACACGTGCCTGTAATTCTAGTAGTTGAGAGGCTAAGGGGACTAGAAATTCAAGGCCATCTTAGGCCATGTGAGGCCCCGTGACAGCAAGTCAAAACAATTAAGCCAGGAAGTCAACAGTTGAAACTAACCCCAAACCCAAATCCCACAATAACGACAGCAAACCATGAATGTAACCCCTGCCCCAAACCCTTGGCCTCACTTCATTTGATGCTCTTCTACTCTGGCGTGGGCTCTTGTCTCCATGTCCTGTCACGCTACAGCCAATGTTCTATAATTGTCCCTCTGTCCCTGTAGGGGAAGGGATGCCTTATTGTTTCTGTCATTCAAGGAGCCTCCTCACTCCTTCCTCCCACCCCCATGTTCCTATCCTGCTTGTATCGTTTTTAATACCACACTGACGTGTCCAAGCAGCTGACCTTCTACTGGTGGAGCTTATGAATCAATCCGCTTGGGCTGGTGACAGTTGGCATTGGGCTGGCCAGGAGACCTGCCAAAAGACAAGTGCTTATCAAGCCCCACTTTCTACATGGAGGAAAGAAAGTCACCTTCATAGACTGGGGACTCTAACCCTGCTTTTGACATTTGGGAAAACACATGAATCAGGTTGGTTCTTGATCTGGTACCCTACACCGTGTACTCAGAGGAGCTCAATGGAACCGCTGCTCTTTTCCCCAGCCCCCACCACCTCCAGCTTTCCGAACCCACCCTTTTCATTGTCCCTAGCAGTGGTCATTGAGTCTGAAGAATGTTGTGGAAAAGGGAGGTCCTATAGATCTCTGCAGTGAGCCTTGGCTTTACCCCGCTCTCTGGCCAACTCTACCTAGAAAGTTCATGGATTATAGCCTTTGTACATGGAGCAAGTTTAAACTGAACCAGACCCCACCCCTTGTAGATTATAGCTCCTCCAGTTTGCCCTGTATTTGCAAACCACAGGGAGTCTGAGGTAGGAGCTAATGGAGGGCCTGGAGTCTCCCTTCTCCTTGGATCAGCAATCCCCACTCCCACTGGGTCTCCAGATCCTTTTTTAGCATTCACACACAGTTGTGTTTATCACAGAATCACACAGGAGAAATAGATATGGTGTTAGGCTGCATCAAAACAGCCAAGGTTCATGGGTCTTAGCCAGAATCTACTCTATTCTTTTTTTTTTTTTTTTTCGAGACAGTGGTTTTTTTTTGTTTTGTTTTGTTTTTTGTTTTGTTTTGTTTTGTTTTTCGAGACAGGGTTTCTCTGTGGTTTTGGAGCCTGTCCTGGAACTAGCTCTTGTAGACCAGGCTGGTCTCGAACTCACAGAGATCCGCCTGCCTCTGCCTCCCAAGTGCGCCACCACTGCCCTTCGCCAGAATCTATAAGTTGGACAGCAGTGGCAAGGACGCTGGCTGGTACCTGGATGGGGCTGATAACATCCGGTACCTTGAACTACTAGAGAGGAGACAGAGGTTTCAGATGACTGTGAGAATGAGAGACAAGAATGTCCATCGCGTTTTTTCAAGGGGACTACAAGTATCTTCCTGAATCAATGAGTCAACACTGTCGCTGATCTAACAGTGTCACTGAGTTAGTCTTATCTTGACTTCGAACCTTCCTCTAGTGCTCACACTTAAAATCTAGGTCATTCCTAGGGGAGTCAAGGGAGGCAGTTGCTGTTCCGTGTTCTGGGTTCCTCCCGTAGGCTCCTCTTTCCATTAGAATGACCCGGGTACCTCCTGATGCCTGTTCATCTTCCCAGTCCCAGTCAGAGGCCCCAGAAAGGAACATAAGGAGTAGATGATAGTCTTTGCAAGAGCCAGTGGATTTTTCCGTGCTCGCCTCCCCTGTGCCTCTTCTGACCTTGCTCCATCTCTGTAGCATCCAGTTTCCTCGGCACAAAGGCAGAGACTCATGAAGATCTTGCAGTGCCTTTGGCTGTACCCAGGGTCTTACGCATGCCCAGTAATCACCTTTTAATTCTTTTCTGCTTAACCTTCACGATTCTGCTTCCTGTCTCTGAATTATCATGGATGTATATGGACGGCAGAGCCTCACACTGCACCTGCTTCCCTTGTTTGAGAAGCGATGAGTAACCGTTCTGTGTTCAGGCATTCGGAAATACATAGCAACACAAACACATATCAACTCCAAACACACTTTTTCTTTGAAAACTGGCCTCATTTTCCCCTGTTGCATAATCAGGACAATTTAATTTCTGTATTTCAATTGTAACAAATTCAATTGTGTCACCAGTATTCTACTTTATCCACCTAGATGTTTGAGCAGGCTATTGGTTAGGGTGTTTGAAAGGTAGCCTTTCTGATGCGATTTAACGCGACTAGGTCTAGTTTGCTTGACTGTGTGGCAGAATAAGGGAGAAGGGGAACAAGATCAAGTATCCAGTCCCTAGAGGGTCTGTTTTATTCACTGCATTCACTGCATGCCCAGAACTGCCTGTTGGCTCTTGTGCTTTAGTGTCAGTTAGAAAAATTCCACACATTCGTAGACTGGGTGTGTGTGGAGATGCAGTCAGTTCCTGGGAGCATGAGTTAGGGGATACAAACCAGGTCTGCAGATGGAAGTTTCTGTCCCACTGCCATTCAATCCCAAACACACACACAGAAGCTTAAATTAATTATAAATTGTTTGGCCTATTAGCTTAGGCTTATTATTAACTAGCACATACAACTTAAATTAACCCATAATTGTCCTCTATGTGTAGCCACATGGCTTGGTACCTTTTTATCAGTGAGGTGTTCTCATCTTGCTTTCTCTGCATCTGGCTGGTGTGCATCCCTGCCTTTCCTCTTCCCAGAATTCTCTTAGTCTGGTTGCCTCACCTATACTTCCTGCCTAGCTACTAGCCAATAATTTTATTAAACTAATACAAGTGACAAATTTTTACAGTGTATAATAACATTATCCCATAGAAAAGGTCCTTCACATTTCTTGGTGAACACGTGCAGTTCATTTCCTGAAGCATGATACATGGAACCTTTTCTTAGTGCCATTCTCTGATATCATTTACGGGGACCTTCCTGTACTGGGCATCCCTCTCTCTCAGATTCTCTCATGATCTGGAATTCTATATCTTAGAGAGAAAAAGAAAAGGAACCTTGTAGAAAGGGAACAACCTTAAACAGGATGCGCTGATCACTCCTGGGTCTATTGACTATGTCTTTCTACCCTATCCAGTTTTTGCTCCCTGGATCTGCTCTTTTATCTTTTTCTTGCCAGTTTCTGCCCTCCCTTCCGCCTGGAGAGCCAAGGGGACATCCTTGCTGCTCAGTGCCACCCACTCACCTTCCCTCTTGAGTTTCACACTTTGACCATGTGGATGACACATTTCCTGGTATCTCATTCTCTCTATCTCCTCCTCAGCATGACCTGCAAGTTAAGAGAACCTCCCACACATGCTTTGAGACATTTTTTATCTCACTCAGAATATCTTCTGGAGCAGGCTTTCAGTAGGGAGTGAAGATCACTGCTTCTGAGAGCCACTTTCCTTTTTCTTCCCCCTCCCTAGTTCTGTCTTTTTGACTCCCACATTGATCCCTTGTCCCAAGCCCTTCCCCATTATTAGGGAAGCCCCTCCCCACTATTAGGGGAACCCCTCCCCATTATTCAGATATTAGCCTCCTGTAGTCTCTTCTGACTCAATATTTTCCCTTTCACTTGCCCCTGCAGCTGATAGGTTATTTTCAGGTTAGACTTCTGCCTCACTCCTGAGCCCGTGGAACCGCCCCAGAGCACCATGGTCCCTACTGACCTCCAGATACCGACCTGTGTGGTGGGCATGAGCCTCTGAGTCTCTGCCTGCTTTTCTCGCCTCCACCTCAGATGCCACCTTCTGGTTTCTTCTAAATTGAGAGAATTCAAAAGAGCTAATTGTCCTTGGCACACATACGGAATACTCCCCTTCCATCCCGTGGTCTTACTGTTTGATCTCACAGGCAAGGTCTGTACCTAGACAGAGTGTGTGCCCCTGTGCGGAGTGCCTCTCACCTGGACGTTTGCCCGAATGTTTGCCTGTCTGTAGGGCTGTAGTGGATGAAAACTTTCTTAACTACCAGAATTGTTTTTAGCACCTCACTTGTGGTAAGCGTGACTTAGGCAGCCTTTCTTTTTGCAGGTTTGTGGGTAACCTTGAAATTACTTCCTGGAGACATACATCAGATTCGGAAGGAGTTTCCTCACTTGGTGGACAGGACCACAGCTGTGGCCCGCAAGACAGGGTTTCCAGAGATTATCATGCCAGGTAAGGTTAGTCTTGCGCAGTGCCTTTGTGCTCCCTCTTAGGTCGCCGGTCCTGATGGGTGATGTACGCATAGCACAGTGGTGCGCAGGCTCTCCCGCAGTGAGAGTGAGTTGAACAGGTGGCGAGTACTGTGTCAGGCCCAGGGTTGTTACAAATAATTTCAGTGTTCAAGGTCTGAGACCAGACACAGTGGTGGGATACATACTTTGGCCCCTGGGCTCGCTTAGGGTTAGCGTCCCTCTAATGGCAAACGTCACATGTGGGGAGGCATGGATTCCCTCCAAGCATGAGATGAGGTATCTGATCAAAAGAAGGAAGGAAGGAGTGTCATATACCCGGGACAGTGGCAGGTTAGAAGGATGATACTTTCCTTGGGATCTGCTCAGGGGGTGTTTGTCACTACCCTGATGTAGCTCAGGCTCAGTCATGTATTTTAAGCTGCATGAATTGATACTTGGGTTATTTATTTATTTAAACATTTATCTCTTATATTTATCAACTTTCCATTTTCTTTTCCTTTTTGGTTTTTTGAAACGTGGCTTCTTTGTAGCTTTTGTGCCTGTCTTGTAGATCAGGCAGGCCTCTAACTCACAGAGATCCGCTTGCCTCTGTCTTTTGAGTGCTGGAATTAAAGGTGCGTGCCACCACTGCCCGGCTCACTTTCCAGTTTCTAAAAAAAAACTTCATAGCAGTAATATTATACTATTGTTGGTATCTACCTGTGGGGCAAATGTTCGTATTTATCTTGATGCACAATTTGGTTGGCAACTAATGTTCATTTGAATAGTCTGACCTGGTCCACAGAAGGATCATAGTCTCTTAAAGATTGTTATTGAACTAATTCCAATCAGGATTAAACCATAACCCGAAGTCACATGGGCATTGGAAATGGTGATTTCCAAGATCAGCAGGCACAGATGGCCTTCTGCAGGTCTTCTGCTGCAGATCCCCATTGCTACATACTCTGGTGAGAGACACCTGGCTGCCCAGTGTGCCTGCTGCCCCAGGCATTGCTGTTTTATTTCATGTAGCCATGGGATATATGCTTTCCATTCTGTTTGCCTTTCAGGATTGGTGTGGGTTATTGGCTACTCTGTCTCCTGTTGTGACAGAAAACTGAAGTGGGCTAGCCTGGATAACATGGTTGCTTGCTGTGTAGATATGGGTATGCCAGTCTTATTCCTGGCAATGAGCTGATCTGTGGACTTACGGTTTATATTAGAACTGAGATGCACCTTCATGGGTGGATTTATTTGATCTGTTAGGATATTCTCATTTTTACGGGTGTCTCAGCTCCCCCTCTTCTGCTGCTGTAATAAAAGATTCTGACAAAAGCGATTTAAGGGAGCAAAGGTTTCTCTTAGCTCACTGTTCACTGTCTAGTTCATCATGGCGGGAACATCGGGAGAGCAGGAGGATGAAGCAGCTGGTCACATTTGTCTGCTCTCACGAGAGCAATGAATGCAAACGACTGCTCAGTTTGCTCTGTCTCATAAAGGTCAGGAGACCCTGCCTGGGCGATGGTTCCACCCACAGTTAATATAGAAACTCCCACGTCAGCTTACCTAATCAAGATCATCTCCCACCCATGGCCAGGTGACCAAGATGATCCTGAAATCTAACCATTCCAACTGGGAAACCTCGGAATTCCCTGCCAATGCTGATAGGGTGTTCCTTGTAGTGGATAAGCTTGCCAAGTTAAATCCAGTTCTTCAGTTTATCCCATGATTGGCTTTCGGAGAACCCATGCTACTGACTATTGTTCTGGAAAAGAACGAGACTCCATATGCTGAGTAGCTGCTAGAGAGGAATTCTAGCTAGAGTCAATTGTGGTGATATGTTGTTTATGGTCTAACAAATAAAACTTGCCTGAAGATCAGAGTGCAGAGCTAAGCCAGTAGTTAGTCATAGAGGCCAGGCAGTGATGGCGCACATCTTTAATCCCAGCACTTAGGAGAAAGTGGCAGAAGGGTCTCTGAGTTCGTGAGATTGAATCCGTCTAAAAGAGAAACAGAGCCAAATGGTGGTGACTCACACCTTTAATCCCAGCAATAGGGAAGTGGAGAAGGGACGTGATTGGCTGGGCAGAGAGAGTAATATAAGGCGGGAGGAGACAGGAACTCAAGATTCAGTCTGAGGATTTGTAGAGACAGGATCGCCCCTTTGGTCTGAGGATACAGTAGAGGTGAGAACTAGTTACTGTCTTCTCTGATCTTTCCGTATTTACCCTGATACCTGACTTCTCCAGACTTTTATTAATTAAGAACAATTAAAATTTGTGTGACAGCGAATCACCCTTGTTCTCTGTTGGCTAAGTAAGCACTGGGCAGGCTAGGGCACTGAGTCCTCAGTCCTGGTGTCATCTTTCTTGTGAAGGCATGCATCTTTGTACGTTAGGAGAGCCCATGCTACCACAGTCTTGCTGACCCCTTCTGCATGCTCAATGATGCATGCTACCCTGGCAGGGGAAGAAGCTGAGTTATCTATCCATGGAACTGGGAAGATGGTAGCATCCAATCAAATCTTCAAACAACTAACTTTCTACTCTATTGAGCCCAGCTTTTGCTGCATATCTGTGTGGTGCCCCTTCAACCGTGGGTTTTTCCATGGCAAACGGTGTCCCTTTTCCTGTGATGTCTCAGAAGCAAATCTCTGTAGGAATGATGAATGTGGGTGTGAGGCTGTGGGGCTTTATTCCCTTGAGGCCTTGTAGCCCGTGTTTTTAGGAAGCTTCTATAGCTCTCAGATAAAAGGTTATGACTTTGGGTGCTAGGACGATGGCTGAATAGGTAAAACTGCTTGCAAGGACCTGAGTTTTAGAGTCCCAGAAGCCACTTAAAACATGCTGGGCATGGTGGCATGTGCTTGCACCCCAGTGGATTGGAGAGACGCAGTAGATCCCTGGGACTTACTGGCTGGCCAGCCTAGTTGATTGGGGAGAATTTGTCCTACAACACAAGGTAAGTGTGCCTTGAGAACAACCGTTGAGGTTGTCCTCTGACCTCCCTTTGCGTGTGCACTCAACTGCACATACAGCTGTGTGCACAAAGCACACACAGAAAGATTACGGTTTCTGTGTTTGGGTAGAATTTTCAGGCCAAGAAACGTACAATTGATGTGTGGCAAACCAATAAGGCTGTTAAGTGGTGAGTGAGCCCGGGAGGCGAAGGGGCTTAACTGAGGTCCTACAGCTGATAGTGGTGCATCTTGTGTGGGGGGATGTTTTGCTTCCTGTCCCACCACTCCCACTCCTACCCCCAACCTCATGCTTCAGCCTTTTTAACCTCTCTCGTGGGTAGTATCCGCCATGGCAACTCAGCTTCCCTCCTGAGCAGCCTCCATGACTGTGGGAGCAACCCACTGGGACCATTACAATAATGACTTTTAAATGCAACTTTAATTCAATAGTTGGATACATTAGAAGCCAAAATAGAGCAATTTTTTTTTAAAAAAAGAAAAGCACAATAAAAAAACAAGAAAGCAAGAAAAGGCTTTTTTTTTTCCCCAATCTTCACCCCTAACCACCATAGGGGT
Source organism: Chionomys nivalis (assembly GCF_950005125.1). Taxonomy (NCBI): domain Eukaryota; kingdom Metazoa; phylum Chordata; class Mammalia; order Rodentia; family Cricetidae; genus Chionomys; species Chionomys nivalis. Next base: position 62,224,897 of record NC_080093.1, on the reverse strand, counting down.
CTGTTGCACTATGCTCTTCTGTGCAGAGCAGGGTTGGGAATGGGCGGGGCCAGGCAGCCTGAGAACTAGTCATCAGCAGTGACCCCTCCTCTCCATCAAGTTTCTATGGAAACTTGCAGTTTGCTCAAATCACTCATTTTCAGCAGAATGAAGTCTCAGTTCCTCTGTTCTCGTCTGCCCTCATCACAATTAAAGGTCTATTTGATTATAAAATGTGTTGGGTTGTATGTGGTGGGTGCACCCTTGTGATCCTAGCACTTGGCTGAGGCAGGAGGATGGCTGTAAACTGGAGGCCCCTGGACTGCAAGAGAGATTATAAACAAAACAAAACCTAAAACCAACCCACCCCCTTCACCAAACTCTATATAGTTCTGTTTTATTCTTTCTACTTGGGGTCCTGACAGCTGCTAGAAGAACCTCACAGAAACTTCTCGGTGGCCTGTGCCTTATACATGGCTCAGATTCTCATTTTCAATAGACTTTTATTTCAAGGCTTGAAACCAAATAGTTCAAAGAAAGCAAAGGAAGCTGGCCTTGCCAGTTCTCTTTTGCACGTGTGTGTCCTGAGGACACAGGTGATTTTGGTTAGTGATAGCCCATGGGAGCTTATAAGGCTCTCTCTATTGATCATGGGATGCTACACAGGGGTTGGGTCCTTGTAGCTCCATCAATGGCATTGTGGCCACTCTGGGCCCTTCAAAGAGGTGCAGAAGTGAAGTTGATTTGAATTGGTTTTGCCATGCCTTAGAAGCCCAGGCTATTTTGTAGGAAATATTTCTGAACTATCTAATACAGTATTTATAATATTCTGTTAAGACAGCACTTCTGACAATTAGTCCAAATTCATGGTCACACTATGAATGATGGATTGCTATTAAGGATATAATTTCCTCCCCCAGGCGATGTCCGCAATGATATCTATGTGACGTTGGTTCAAGGGGATTTTGATAAAGGCAGTAAAACGACAGCGAAGAACGTGGAGGTGACGGTGTCCGTCTATGATGAAGACGGGAAGCGATTGGAGGTATCTCTTTTCTGCTGAGTCTCATCTGTAGAGTTCAAGTGCAGCGTTGCATATGTCTGCCTTGGCTCTGCTGCAGGATCTGATGTGTTCTTTATTGACTGTGTTAGCTTATCTGTTGGGAAGTATGTTGGTGCTGGCCTCCCTTTTTCCCATCTGCCCTTATGTTCTGGCGGCCCAGGCTACCAGCCTGTCTCAGGGCATCCCTGTGATTTTGACCACACTCCTTGCTCAGTCCTATAAAGGGTTCTTATTTCTTGGCATAATCCTACATACGCAGCAACCACAATGGTAGGTCAGACACCATCACTTTCAGTATTTAAGAGATGAGGAAATGGGATCTGAGAAATAATGCTTTTTGCTCAGGGTCAGTGAGTGAGGTAGACTTTTAATATCATCTGAACAAGCTATGACTCGCATTACCGTGGTGACCAGTACCTTGTCCTTATGGCCAGAGCAGCCAGAAGAATCTACCAGAGTGGCCCAGAGCCTGTGTTTCCCTCTGATGAGCAGAGTAGGTGCCCTTTAGGTACCATTGGACTGGACAGCCAATGCCTGGGCTTCTGCCTGGGCTCAGATATGTTCATCAGGGCTCACACTTTTTCTCCCTGTCTACCCTTGGCTGGTGCCATTTATATCTCTAGAAGCCTTAAGCTATACTACCTTAGCCCCTTAGGCTTTAGTGGTATGAATCTAGTTGAAGTTTCTTAAGCAATGTTTTTGGCTAGAGGGATGAGTCTTGCATTGTTTAGTAGACAACCTTTGCTTCTAGACCCACTGAGTAAAATCAGGCAAGTGTTCTCATACTGTAATTTGGAGTGAGTTGGGGAGGGGACAGAAGTGGTACCTCCAGGGTCTGAGACTGTGGTTTAGTGTAGCCACTAGCACATGCAGACCTGCCCCTTCCTTGCTGGGGATACATAGCAAACACAATGGTTTATTGCCACCCTGGATCACTTCCTCTCCTTCTTTGGTGGATGCAACAGGAATATGTAGGGGGGACACTGTGATATCTTAACGTCATCATTTTTAATCCTCAATATATGTGTTTTAAAACTAAATGTATTCATATACAACATATATACATTCATTTTGCATGCATGTGTGTGTATGTGTCCTCTCCTTCTTCCATGTAGGTCCTGGGAATTGAGTTCAGGTTTCTTAGGCTTGGGAGCAACTGCCGTTACCCACTGAGGCACCTCTGCAGCCCTAACATGAACTCTTTCTTTATGCCTTCTCCTAAAGCATGTGATCTTCCCCGGTGCCGGTGATGAGGCGATCTCAGAGTACAAGTCAGTGATTTATTACCAAGTGAAGCAGCCTCGCTGGTTTGAGACCCTTAAGGTATTGTGTTTCTCTGGTCATTTTAGCTCCCCCACCCGGGGTAGGGGGAGCTGATGGTGAAATCCTCCCTCAGGTACACAAAGCCACGTTGTTCAAGGTTGTTAAGGACCGTCCCTGGTAGTTCTTCTAATAGATTTATCCTCATCTCCTTCAAATGTAAAGATAGGACTTGGATGGAGATGAATTGTCACATCTTAAGAATAGCTATTGTCTTTGTCCCCTTGGTTCTGCGGTGTGCGTGGCCTGCTGCCTCTGTACCAAATGGGCAGAAGCGTTGATGCCATGTGTGGGGGTTTTCGTTGAAAGGTAAATCTGCTTCTTCTGGCATTGACAGAATGCTGTCATCATGCATCCTGCTCACAGTGCCGTGGTGCCCCCCCCCAGTAGTATTTCACCCCGCCCCCACGAACTTGAGTCGCAGAAAATAAGGGGTGGGCTCTGGACTATAGATATTAACATGAACATTAGGGGCAGTCTCTGCTTACAGGCAGCACACACGCGGCCTTGTTCTTTGGCCATAATGTAACAAGAAAGCGTTCTTGCTGCAGCTGCAGAGGGGATGTGGACACCTTTATGTAGGGGCTGCAATGAAGACAGTGATTTTCAAAAACAGAATCTGAGCAGTATGCATCTGAGTGTTAAAACAAAAAATATCTGCCTGTCTAGCAGAGTCGGCTTGGTGTCCTTCACAATATTATCTTGTTTAAATTTTCAAAAGACATTTTGCCTTTGGCGGAAATCGTATAAGGATAAGATAGACAGTGTTTTCATTGCTCCGGTTCCGGAATGTTTACCAGTGCTAGGAACTGGGCTGAATTAAGAACTTCCTGCTAGAGGATGTTGGGAAAGGTACTCACATGCCCCCTTTTGATTCTTCAAGGTGGCCATCCCCATAGAGGATGTGAACCGGAGTCACCTTCGATTTACCTTCCGCCATAGATCCTCTCAGGACTGTGAGTAATGGGCCACTTCATCAGTGTTTGTTTTCCAGGGATAGCTTAGCGGACGGCACCTGCTCAATGACTTTGGGACACGGCTGTCCTTTACAGAGTTGTCGTGGCTCCTTGGCCATTTCTCTCTCATGAACTGGCCCCTGTAGAACCCTACTGGCTGGATCTCAGGGGAGTTCCTTTTCTGTTTTGTTCTGGGATGGGCTGTGCACCTGCTCCTTGCTCTTCTTTCTCATGCCTCTCTTCTGTGTTTTTAAAGGTTTTAGCTGTATTTCTACGTGTGTGTCTGAGTGTGGCTTTGTGGATGTGGGTGTCATGCCACTGGAGACAGAAAGGACTTCAGATACTCTGAGCTGGAGCTGTGCACTGTTGCGAGCTGCCCTGTGTGGGTTCTGTCAACCGAGCTCAGGTCCGCGGCAGGAGCTCTTAACTATGAGCCATCTTTCCAGCCTGCTTTCTTCTTTGACTCACCCCCATACCAATCTATTAGAAAAGTCACTGCATCACAACAGATCATGTGGAAAATTGCCTCTTAGTGCTGTTTGTCTCAGAAAGGAGAACTTGATCCCTCTTTGTCTTTGTTGGTGTTTCTTGATTTCTGGAGCTCTCCAAGACACTGGTGCAGCATTGACCTTGATACCAAGCCTGGAGGGGGAACCTGTTTTCACATCTTCCCTTTGCCCCTTCTGAAAGAATTGCTCACTGCTTACTGAGGCTGGCCCTATCACATTGGTTGAATGACGAGCCTAAAGATGTCGCCCCATGCTAAACACTAAGTTATCACAGAAGGATGATAGAAATACTTCCTATCCTCCATTGCCTGAAATGCATGACACTGAGTTGGGGAGGAGAAGGGTGAGCTGTGTGACAGTGTGCCTCAGATGACCACATGGGAGCCACACAGGGGGACAGTTAGTTCTGGACTCTGGCCTCCTGACCCTAGCTTAGGGCAGAAATGTCATCTTTAGCCTGTCTTCAGCACAGTGTTGGCTCTTGAGAGGTGCCTGTTGCTGTGTTGAAGTGCTGCTCTGTCTCCAGTCTGACAGTTTCCGGGAGCTCAGGACCTGGCTGTGGTCAGCTATGTGTGACTGCAGAATGAGGCTACAAAAGAGTGACCTGGGGGCTGGATCTGTGCTGAGGCTTATTGTTGGGAGGTATGTGGTCCTCTGGGTAGGGCCACTGAGAAGCCTGGGCTTCTGTCCATTGTAGGAATTAGCAGGGAGAGGGTATAAGTCATACAGATCTGGAGAGCCATAGGTGAGCACCAGCCTATAAGGGTGCATACTTAGAGTGTGCAAGGCCAGGAGGTGGTTAAACAAAGACTCCCAAACAGCCAGGACCTGTTGTGATGCATCATTGTGGGATAGAAGGAGAGCATGGCAGCCACCTCTCCCAATCCCATCCGAACAGTGTGCAGAGGTCAAGGGTTGGGTTAACAGACTGGTCATCAGAGGTCACTTTAAATGTGAAAAGAAGGTGACCGGAAGGCCAGCTAGAGACATGGTGCTTCACTTTTGGGTTTGCCTGAGGGCAAGGCCGTGTTTGGGCCTCTAGGTAGAAGGCAAGGTTCTGTTCAGTGTGCACAGTCCCCTCCCTGGATGGCTGAAACCCCAGGATGATGGACGTGGTTTTACTGATTGTTAACGTCTAATCTTGACCCTAACAGGACTTTCACTGTGGTGTTTGACTCAGACCTCACCAGAGGCCCTCAGAGTCAGTGTTTCTGACCAGAATTCTCATGTCCCACATAAATTTGGGGTAGAGGCTTTTGAGTCAGTGGCCCCTAAAAGAGCTTTGGGTCCACCCCATAAAGGGGGAATGGCAAGGCCACTTCCATTTCCTGGTCTTTGGTCAGCACCTGTCTGTATAACAAGGAGATGAAGGGTCCCCTCTTGCAGACTATGGGCTAAGTGGCAGCATGGTGTTAGTGTGCAGGACCACCTGAGGAATGGGGGCCAGGACCAAAATGTGACCTGACTGGAGTAGGGTATGGACAGATGGGGGCAGGTGAAAGGGGTTTTCTGGGCACAGGTGTGTCCTGCAGAGGTTCAGCAGCCCAGGTGTGATCCAGATGTGGGCCAGAGCTTTGCTGAGCAGGCAGCAGGAACTTCAGCACTCTTGGGAAGCTGGGAAGGCCATGTGTAGACCAGGATTGGCTTTTTGGACACATACTATCCCAAGAATGGTAAGGGGCTGTGGGACCTCTTGGTTCCGTGGTGGAAGCGCAGTGGGGAAGAGTTCTGGGTTCCATAGAGGACTGTGTCAGAATGATCCCGGAGCCCCTTAATTAATGAGTTATACCAGGGCAGAGGAGGATCTCTAATATTCTCATTTTCAAAATCCTTGTTTTTCTCATCAGTTTTAAGTAAGTATTCATTATAGACAAGATGCTATCACCCGACATGCCAAAACACATTTGCATAATTAATGAAGTCTCTAAGGCCACAGCTTGTGGGGTTCTGGAGACATGTTGAGCATTGTAAACATGGTGGTCATGAGATCTTGTTTGCCAGCTCCTGAGGGCAGCCATAGGGCTGCTACAGCTGAGCCTGAGTACACACAGCCTTGGTCAGAGAAAGAAGGAATTCAATACATCTTGTCCCCTTGGCTGCCCACTAGCCCCTTACTGGCTGCTTTCCACCTTAGAGCTGGGGATGGAGAGGAGGAAGTGAGGGGGTGTCCCCTGCCATGATCTAGGTTGAACTAGAAAGCTACATGTGAGGATATTCCCCACTGGCAGCTTTTGGCCATGTCCACACATTGGTTCCTGTGTTGTAGATATGTCTTCATGGTCTAGTCAGAAGCTGATTCATTCTGGATTAGCCTTGTCTGCGAAGGGTAGCCTTGGCTACTCTTCAAGACCATGTGGGTTTCTGCAGTAGTTCACGGGACTCTGAGTTTGTGCTGCTCCTCCGTAAAGTTGTGTTGTAGATGAGTAAACACATCTCTTTTGTTTCTGTGTCTTTCTGTTTTGGTTGGTTGACTGTCCTTTAACTAACTCATTAGCCAGCATTTACTGAGCCCCTGTGGCATATAAGGAAGGTAGTGTGACCACCAGGCTAAGTAAGGTATGCCTTCTTGGGCGTTGAGGGCATGGGATGAATGCATTGAGCTCCTTAACTGGAGGAAGGTGGGTGTGTGCTCCTGCCATGTCTTGCTTCTGTCTCTTCCTTTCTAAACAGACTTTTGACACATTTTCTGGCTCTGCACCTATATATATATATATATATATAATATACACACACACACTTTCACATGTATATACCCATATATGCTTATTTGCTCACATATATACTCATATACAAACATGCACACGCATACCATACACACATACATACACACATAGATACACATACACACATATACATGTTCACATATACACATATACATACATCTACATGCCTATACACAATACACAAACATGAACACACTCACATATGTATGCACACATGTACACACATACCTTTGTAACATATATATATACACACATATGCACACATGGACATACAGGTATATACATCTATAGACACACATAAGTATACATGCATATGTTCCCATATACACAGTATATGCATATACATGTACACACATACACAGACACACATGCATGCTTGCAAACCTTTAGATTCCAGGGCTCAGTAGACTGACACTAGCAATAACTATAACAAATCCCCTCCCCTACACTCTTATCTGCCAGTGATGAGAACCATGAAGAAAAGTCTATCAGATGCAGAGAACATGTATGGGCAGGCAACTGATTCTTTTAGACGCTGTGGAGAAACTTGAATAAATGAAGGGAGGGCATGAGCCCCACATGCATGTCTGACTGTTGGACTTTCTTACTAAAGACTCTAGAATTTTCCAATCAGATCTTCAGGCCCCCAGTGGTAAGTGGTGTCTTTAAACTCTATTGTTTTCTGCATTGCTGTGCAGTTTTCTTTCCCTGCACTGGCCCTTTGCCGTGTCTTAGGTTTCTACCCCTGTTCAAACCATAGTCTCTCTTTATTCCTGTTCAAACCACACCATATTCGCTTTAGCTGTTCCTTACTCCCCTGGAATTGTAGCATTATGAGAACTTCCTCCATGTTCTTCTCAAAACCCTCATGTTCTTTATTCTGGGGTCAGTTCTTATAGGCCACAATCTCTTCTTCCCTGAGCCGTTGAATTGCTGAGCATTTGAACTGTGATACAGTCTTCCTAGTCTTGACTGTAGTCCATTTCTCTGTGTCTTCCATTGGCTTCAGCAGCGCAGTTCAGCTTTCATAAAGGTGTCCTTGGTAGATGGTGCTAATGTCACTTTGTCCTCAGTGTAGCTGAGGGTGATGATTGGTTTTCTTTGCAGCTAAGGATAAATCTGAGAAAATCTTCGCATTGGCCTTTGTGAAGCTGATGAGATACGATGGGACCACCCTGAGAGATGGGGAGCACGACCTTATTGTCTACAAGGTGCGCACATTGTTACTGGGACACTGGGGACACTTAAGTGATCAGTCCTTTGCAGCCTCCTCACCTGAGCTGAGCTGCTCATTTCCCAGGCTGTGGCTAAACACCTGAGGAAAATAGGAAAGACAGGATGCGTGCGTTCTGGTACAGCTTCCAGTGCTTTCAGTCCTTCATGGATGTGATGGGGCAGCTCACAGCACGGCAGCCAGGAAGCAGAGTGAGGGAATACCGCGGAAATAGACTTTCTCTTATTCTAGGACGGTCCCTAATCTTTGAATGTACCTGATTTCAGGAGGTAACTTTTCCCTCATATTTAATTCTCAGTCATAGACACACTAAGAGGTGTGCTTCACCCAACTCCATTAACTCCTTACTCCAATCAAGCCTGTGATCAAGATGAATATCACAGCTGACATTTCCCACCCCAAGGAGGGAGCTGCTCTCTAGCATTGAGCTACATTTAATTATGTAAATGAGCAGTTATGATGACCAGCCCTTTTGCTGTTCCTAACGAGAGACGATGACAGGCATTAACACATTTGGTGCTGTGTATGAAAGCTTGGGATGTGAATTAATGCCCAGGAAGAGGGACCATCATTAAAGTCCATTGTTGAGTACAGCAGAGAAGGGGATGTGAGGGTTGAAAGGAGTTGGCATAAGAAAGCATGCAAAACCTACATGGTGACCTCGATGAATGTTGATTGACATACTGTCCGATCAAACCCACAGGCTGAAGCCAAGAAGCTGGAAGATGCAGCCACATACTTGAGTCTCCCTTCTACCAAGGCAGAGTTGGAAGAAAAGGGCCACTCGGCCACGGGCAAGGGCATGCAGAGTCTGGGGAGTTGTACTATCAGCAAGGACTCTTTCCAGATCTCCACGCTGGTGTGCTCCACCAAACTGACCCAGAATGGTGAGTTCTAGAATCCCTCCCTCTCAAACACATCCTTTGTGACTACTTGTCGAGTGGAGGAGTTTGCTGTGGGTGCATGGACGTCATTCACTCTGTCCTTTGCTAAGGACCCACATACATGTCGATGTACTCCGGCAGAGGAGGCGGCATCCATCATAGTTTAACATTCACGTTTCTATTTCCGTCTAAGGATTAACTCTGCAGGGAGATCAAACAATGAGAGGACTTATTTTTATTTTTATAAATGTTTTTTTTGAGGTGTGTGTGTTGGGGGGGCAGTCAGAGGACAAGTTGTAGGAATTGGTTCTTCCTCTGTATAATAGCCCTAACTGTCCTGGAACTAGCTCTTGTAGACCAGGCTGGCCTCAAACTCACAGAGATCCACCTGCCTCTGCCTCCCAAGTACTGGGATTAAAGGCGTGTGCCACCACCGCCTGGCATTGAACTTAGTTCATCAGGCTTGTTGGCAAGCTCTGTTACCCCTCAGTCATCTTGCCAGCCATGGACTTCCTTTTGAGATACTTTCCAGACAAAAGAAAGAAGCAAGGCATCAGGGAATGTATGTAAGTTTTGAAATCAGATCTGAGAATGGAGTTGAACCCTGGAAATGACGTTGAATAAAGGTCCTCTGAACCCCTGTGAATAATGCCTACTTCCAGAACTTTCTGACCGGTATTTAGATCATCCGTTTCGAGATACCTTTCTTCTTGGTGTCTTCCCCCATATTAACTTCTCTTTGAGATAATCCCTGGTTATCTTTCTTTGGAGAAGTTGGTCTGCCCGACATTTTCTAGGCCCCTTGTGGTATGAGATAAGGCCTGTTTGCTGATTCATGTACACTCAGCTCAGCCTAATGTGGCAGGTCACTCATCAGCGGCTTCCTTTCCCACCGCTTGCAGCCTTCCCAGAAGCACGGCAGTCTGGTGGAGACACTTCTTATTCAGAGCACACCAAGTGCTGTTGCCGTGACTCTGTCTGGAGGAGGCAGAGGCTCTCCGCACAAATCCTTCATTTAAAAACCGCATCCTCCTAATGTGGCCGTATCATAGCTGTGCAGAGACTTTATGCTCTCTTGAAATGGAGCTTGAAAATCCAATTTTTTTCCCTCTTAACTGCCTGATGTGAATTGTGATTATTAATGTCTGCCATTTATCAGGAATCACATCTCTGTGTTGTCTGTCAGTCATGGCTGGAGTTTGAGATTTGCTGAGGGATAAGCTTCTTTTGGACTCTGGCAGGATAAACCTAGCACAGAGCTAACTCTGTCCTTTGGAAGATGGGACTCTGGAGGGGAGAAATGTTGGTGTCCTGAGGGCTTAGGCATGCCAGCCCTGGGTCAGATGTCTTCCAAAGCCTGCTGCTTCCACCTTTCTCTGCCCTGCCCAGGAATGTTTTCTCACCATCGGCTTCCTGTGTAAAATATTAGTGAGGGGCTGTAAGTTCTCTAAACACTTTTGGGTTATTTGGGTCTCTGTGAATACTGATACCCTGGGGCCATCTGGATACTTCCTGATTGCTAAGTCATCATAGATTTGTCTGAATCATTTCTGAAGGGTCTTAATTTACTGCCCTGTGGTAATCCCCACCAGCAAATGAAACTAAGCCGTGGGGGGAGGCGGGGGGGGGGGGTGGAGGATATGCTGGAGTTTGGTGTTCAGGGGATGTGAGTCAGCTGTGTGGGCTCCAGCTTGCGACCGAGCTGTGGAAAGAATCTTCCCGTGTGAGGACTGAAATTCTCTGGGTATGCTTAACAAACTAGTGTTTTTGCCTGATTTAATGCAGGCTAGTGGTAGTGTCCCCAGTTGGGTCATTGGCCCATTGTGGTGAGTTGTGCTGTGTGTCACTTTTCACTTTGGAGGAAGCCACCGTCTTATAGATGCGTCATGTTCCAGATGCATTGATTGTTATTTGAAATTTGATCGTAATTTCCTTTCATAATAAATCTCATCCACAGCATCTTTTTTAAACCACACATCCCTTCCAGAGAGAGTGGGGGTGGGAGGGGAGGAAACCTCCCAGGGTGATGTGTGGATTCCTCCTTTCACCTTCCAGCTCCTTGAATCTCGCCATCTGCAGGGTGATTCCCTCTCTGGTACCCAGGGAGAGAGCCCTGGTCTCAGCAGCAGCTGTTGCCAAGCAACAAGGAAATTCCAAAGTGATGCTGCTCACTGAACAGAAGGAGGAATCTGGCTTTCATTTCATGCCAGCACTGATACCCCTTTTTGGGATTGTGCCATGCCAGGAGTATATAAGTTGGGGGTGTCCCAGTTGGCATCTGAGTGTGGAGTCCCAGCTTCTCCTCTGAGGGAATCATTTTCCTGCAACCGTAATTTGTGCCTGCAAAGTTCCATTACTTAGGGAAAAAACCAAAAAAACAACAACAACAAAAAAAAACAGGGGCTGAATTATTCATCAAGATTTGTATTAAAGATCTCTGTCCTCAGCACTGTGCATGCTGCCATAGGGGATAGGAAAGAGCGGTGAGATGTGATTCCTTACTCAATTAGCTTACTGTGTAATGAGAGGGAAAGGAGTCATGAAACAAAGAATAATTATGAATCAAACTGTGTTGAGTCCCTGGGACCAGGGGCTGGAGCGAGGAGGCCTTTTCTGACTGGTAGCTCTGTGGGGTTGGGCCAAGCTGTTTTCACCCCAATGAGGTGATCTATTAATTTACTCCCTTGAACTTTTTTCTCATATCTGCTGTACAGAGCCCAGAGCGGCAGTGCATGTCTTATAATGACCTGTCAAGTGAGCCCTGTCTCAAAATGTAATAAACAAACAAACAGCAAAACAAAACATAACACCCAAGAAGAAGTAAATAAATAAAAATCGAAAGTTGCAATATAGAGATCGGGCTCAGCCTGGCCATATCACCTGTGACACCAAACTTGGCATGAAAAGCGTTCAGATGATACATTGGTCTTCATTAGAGAAACATTGATTGCCTGCGAGATGGAAATATTCCCTAACCCTGGGACCTGGAGTGTGTCAGGACAAGATGTATCCTTTCTCGTTCCTTGGCTTTCAGATAGAAATCACAACATGTCGGCTTCTGCCCTGCATTTCTCGCTCCTTTCATATTTGAAGGACTGCTGCTGGTTGCATTTTGTGTTGGGTGTTGTGATAAGCTTGCCTTCATGTTGTATCATTGAATTCTTTTAGCTGAGCTGCAAATTATGCAGCATTGTACCCGCTGTTTCAGAGAAGGAAACAAGGGAAACTCCCTGCCCGGTGTTCTGTAGTTACTGTGTGACTCAGCTGGCTTTACATAACGCACAGTGTATGTGGGTGCTGTGCGTCGGCCCCCTCTGTGTTACTCTTTGAGTCATCAGTGATGCCCGAGGTGATGTGAAATACATGAAAATCTGTCCGGGGTAGATGGTTTTTGTGTGGTTTGATTCTGAAATTAGAATGCATGTCTGCTTACCGAATTCTTACCTCGATCCAAAATTACATGCTTGCTTCCTGTGTTAGCGTGAGCCCTGACTTTATTTATGTGTTCATTTAGTTATTTTGATGCCTGCAGTCTCTTTGGTAGCTGATGTTCCTTAGACCCGTGAACAGTAGATTAGATGCAGTTTACTAGTTGCATTTTTCAAGTCATGGCATAGTGATAGAACTGCAAGTGAACAGGTGCAGGCATTGCATGCTTTCCTAGACAGGGCTTCAGCTCTGTCTTCCTAGAAAGCATCTTAATGACTTAAGCAAAATCCTTCAAGCTTTAAGAACAAAACAAAACAAGGCCTGGGAAAATGTCTCTGCCTCTAGAATCCCTGCTGTGAAAACATGAAGCTATGATATGGGTCCTTAGTACCTACATAAAAGCAGAACTAATGTGACTGTAACTTTAGCATTTGGGGTGGGTGGGAGGGTGGAGACAGGTGGATTCCTGGAGCTCATTGCCCAGCCCATTGAGTTGAGTTAAACTTCAGATTCAATGGGGGATCCTGTCTTAAAAGGCAACATGCAGAATGGTTCAGGAGGAATAAATACCTGGGGTTGACCTTGGACTTCCTCATGTACACTTGTGGACATATCCTTTCACTCCCCCACCTCCTCACAAACATGTGCATGTAATAAAGCTGTATCCCCTTCCTTCTGATCTTTGAAATCTAGCATATTCGACTCTGGCCTTTTCTACTAAAGCTTACAAACAGCTCGGAGGGCAGCAGGCGGTTGCTCAAGGAGAACTCGCGATTCCTCATGGTCTGGGGCTCAACACATTGCTCAACTTTCTGTTTCAGGACTTAGCTTTGTTTTATTTTATTTTAAAAACATAGATATTTGTTCTTCAGCAGGAAAAGCCACTTGGGGGACAGGGTCTTGGCAGCTCTGTCTGGGGGGTGGGGGGACAGACTCTTTCAAATGTTATGCTAGTTGGTAGCTGTCTCCAATAGGTGGAAAACACCACCCTGTTTTGGTTCCCACATGCATTTTGAAAGCTCCTACATGAAAATCATTTCATGGTAAATGTGGCTGGAAATAATGAATTCAGCTGCACTGGTGTTAAGTATGTTGGCACTCAGTAATGAAATATTTAGCAGGCGAACCTTCTGAAATTGAGTTGCGTTTTCTTTTGAGAAGTGTTCGCTGAGAACCCTACATGCTGCATGAATTTGAGACAAAATTCTCCTGGGAACGGGTTGCTGATTCTTGCATTCTGTTTGCAGTGGATCTCCTGGGGCTGCTGAAGTGGAGATCCAACACCAACCTTCTGCAGCAGAACTTGAGGCAGTTGATGAAGGTGGACGGTGGTGAGGTGGTGAAGGTAACGTGGGCTGTGGAGGGAGGCTTGGTCTCATGTTTCATGTCTGTTCTCACGTACTGACCCCAGGGGAGTCCAAGATCCTAGTTATAATCTCTCAGCAGTGACTTAAGGATATGTGTGCAGTACTGCTGGGCACCTGTTGGAAGGGCTATCTGTCTTAACTTGGAAGGTGTGGGCTTTGGATCCACCTGCTCCTGAGTGCTCTTTCCTCTACTGATGAGTCCTCGGTGTTGTGCTGACAGTGCCCAGTGGCCCCTATCAGACACAACATTGCCTTTTTCTCTGTCTTCTTGGGGTCTTATGGGACATGATAGTCTGGTTGTAACCCTGGGGTATGTCCTGTGTGTACCGGGCTTTTCACTCTTACCATGGTCATTCTCAGCATCCTTCTCACTGACTGATTCAAGTTACTTAGAATGAGAGTAACTTTGGGCATGATAGAAATATCACAATCACCAACAGTCTGACGAGGTCATTTCCTTTCTGTGTGGCATTGAGCTCATGTTCAAGCCTCACATTTTGACTCTGGGGAAATGTTAGGTATGAATTAGTTTTGTTTTGAGTGCGTTTATTGAAACATTTCATTATTTGAGAATTTTATGCAGTACACTTTGATTACATTCACCTTCCTTCTCCCCTCAACTCTTCTCCATTTAATCCAATGTCCCCCCTACTCCCCTTCCCAACTTCATGTCCTTTTAGAAAAAAAATTTTTAAGAACCCATAAATTCCAATTCCTGAAGCCCATACACTCCTCGGCAGGGAACCATTCATCGGAGCATGGTTAACCCACTAAGGAGCCGTGGCCTTAAAGAAAGCAAACTCTCCCCGAGAAACCATCAACTGTCCATAGCGCCTCATTGTGTGGGACGGGTTCATCTGGCTTCGTCTTGAGCAGGCCTTGAGCAGACGCCCACGGCTGCCGTGTGTTCATGAGAGCCGCTAGCAGTCCCATCCAGAAGACACTGTTTCACCCTGGACCTTTCTGATCTCTGACTCTTAACGCCTTTCTGCCCACTCATCCCCATGGTCCTTGAGCCTTGCTGAGGGCATGTGATGTATGATTTGTAGCTGAGTGCTCCACAGACACCCTCTGCACTGTGTAGGAACAGTTATTTATTTGTTCAGTCCTCCCTACTCAATGTCCTGACCTGGAAGCCTGTGTCAGAGCAATGATCTGAGTTTCCTTAAGCACCAAGTTCTGTCCCTCTTATTGCCTAACAGTTTGTGCTTCAGACTTCTTCCCTATCTTGGGTTCTTCTCCCATGTTCTATATAAGGTTCTTGGATGCCAGCCCTTTGCCCAAATATGTTATCGTTGTCAGGGTGATCCCTTAGGGCCAGGGGGATGCTAAGCTGGACAGTGGCCTATGATGTTCCATCAATCATTTCTCCACTGCTTGGTTTGGCCTCTTCAGTTCTTCACCCTGTGTGAGAGGAGTATGCAGTAGGGGACTGCCTTATCTCTGGAAAATTAATTACTTAAAATGGCCTTAATTAACCGGCAATGTGCTTAACTTCAGCGTGAATTAATTTGGTTGCACTACTTTCCCACGTCTGTTGTGTAACCGCTCCAACACACTCTCGCTAATCTTAAAATTTTAATCATCTCTTCAGTCCTGCTCTTGTACCAATGGCTTGGATAGCGTTGATTGCATTTTATACTTCCTTGGGTTCTAAATCCCCAGTTCAGATGGAAACTGGGCAGATAAACGAATGCACTTTGAAAGACATGCATTTAATGAAATTTTGTCTTTCATTCTGAAGTCCTTGTGTCACGGATTCATTCTTCTGTTGATTTGGTGTCACACCAGGAAAAAACAATCTAGAATAATTTTGTCTTCTTCTTTATTCCCCTTAGCTAATGTTCTCTCATATCTGAATATTCATCCATGGAAGTGATTTCCCTATCTCTACCTTCTTTGGATTAATCTAGTGGTCCTTCTAGTATTCATTGGTTCTCGTGGCTGGCCTGGGGTAACGTCACCTAGCCTTACCTGGTGTGCTTGACTTGTTCCTTCCCCTCTGCCACCATACTTCACCCATTGTGTTCCGGGAAAGATAAACCAACTTGCCTAAGTCATGCATTGTTGTTGGTCAGCAGGACTTGAGGGATCTGGTTTTACAGAACTCTTTCTTCTGTATTTAGAGACACTGATAGATGGTGGGTATGTTCTATTTATTCCGTGACTCTCCTGTGTATTTTTATAACTGGTGGAGAAGGGACAGCAGTGTTTGATGGATTGAGAAAAGAATTTGTATGTTTAGTGAGAGAAGTGGATTCCCATGGAAGTAGAGAATCAAGGTGACTGTTTGATTCCTCATTGGGTATTCGGAGTGAGGGGTGAGGAGGAGGTGTCTGAGCAGCAGGTCTTTAGCTATAGGTAGAGACCCTTTCCAGATATTTGTCCCCGACTACCAGGTACTGTGCCCAAAGAAGGAGACTCTGCTCTCTCCATTTCTGACTCTGGCCATGTCATTTATCTTAGTGCCATCGGTAGATCTATTGCAGGGAGTTTGTGTAAACTGTGATGTGCTTGGTACCCAGGGTGCCTGTTTTCAGATGGCATGTTAGCAGATGGCATGAAGCTTTGACCTTTGCAAAGATTTGCAATCTGAAAGTGATGGGGAAAGTAACAAGGTTGTACAGACCCAAATAATCAGGATTGATTAAGAACTTGTCATCCAGACTGGAGTTCTTGATGGAAAGGGTAGTTTACCTTCTGCCGGTTTGTGTACCCTTTTCCCTGTGTAGTGGAGCTGTGGTAGCCAGCGACACACAATGGTGACTCATGGCTCTCTGAGCCTTAGTTCTCCTGCTAG
This sequence comes from Chionomys nivalis, assembly GCF_950005125.1. Classification (NCBI taxonomy): domain Eukaryota; kingdom Metazoa; phylum Chordata; class Mammalia; order Rodentia; family Cricetidae; genus Chionomys; species Chionomys nivalis. The sequence goes on along the minus strand of NC_080093.1, from coordinate 62,208,633 downwards.
TTCTAATTTTAAAGCATGAAGCACAGGTGGGCAGTGGGAGGCACCACTAGTTTAGGAACAGGTTCCTTAGTCTCAAAAGGCTGTCACATCTAAGATCCCCTGTATTGCTTGCCAGAGCCCATGTGTGCTTGTGTGTAGGCTGAACCCAACACCTGTTGCAGCCACCCCTTTGATATTCTACTTGTGTGGCTCTTCACCTACTTCCTCCTTAAAAACAGGGTTTTTTCTTTCTTTCTTTCTTTCTTTCTTTCTTTCTTTCTTTCTTTCTTTCTTTCTTTCTTTCTTTCTTTCTGTTTTTGGTTTTGTTTTTGAGATCCCACTTATATACCATACATTGTCCCCCGTTACTCTGTTAATTTCAATAGCTTTATTATATTTAGAGTTGTGTAATCCCTAATACTATCTAAGAAGTACTGCCTTCTTTACCGACAAAGGAAATTCAGCGCTACCAACAGTCACTTCCCATAGTCTCTACCACCTATAGTCTTGTTTCTTTTTCAGTGTTTGCCCCTCTGAACAGTTGATAGAAAGGAATGGTGCAGCGTGGCTTCTGAGTCTAGCTCTTGTTTGTCGTTGGGTACCACGTGCACATTCAGTTAGTGGACAGAGCATCCGTGCTGCAGCTTTCCTAAGTGACAGTCTGTTGGGAGGGTAGATAGAGGTAGAAAGAAAACATACACTTTGTTCACCTCTTCAGTTGTTGGACATTTTTTTTCATCTTTTTCAATTGCCAACAGTGCTGCTTTAGATCTTTGTGGGCAGGTTTTGTGTGAGCATTATGTTTTCCTCTGGTTGGGATGTGTACCTAGGAATGCTATCGTTCAGTTATAGGTTGCTGTGTATTTAAGTTTTGGGGGAATTGACAAGCTGCTCTCCAAAGCCCCTGTGCTATTTTATATTTATCCCAGCAATGAATGTACAATAGATTCCTGTTTCTCTGCATCCTCTCCCACACTGGACTGTTGTTCACCTTGTTGGTGGTAGCCTCTATAGTGGTTGTGACATTGGAGTCTGTGTGGTTTCAGTTTAGGTGTTCCCATTGGCTAGTGATGAAGCATCTATACTTTGTTCCTTTTATGGCCAATGGGGTATCGTATGTCCTTCCACTTATTCTTGGGCATCTCTGCCATCAGAGATCACACCGCTTCAGTATAATCTAGTCTAGTCCATTTTCAACCTTCTTTAGAGTGTGGGATTTGATGTCTCTAGGGTAACATACCTTTGACGTCTAACTTTCTTCTTAATTAAATGAATGCTGCTTTGCTTTCCTATATGGCTATGCTTCTTGGAGTTTCAGTAGACTGTAGAAACAGTTTATTCATTCCTGGTACGGTATAAATTCTTTCCAGCACACTGTAGCTTTCCTTGGCTGCAGAAATACTCTCCTATTTTTTTCTTGATGGCTTGGTTGGTAGAAGGTCTTTGCCCTTCTGAGCCGAAACCTGGAGCGCTATGGCTTCTTCTTGTCAATCATGGCCTCTTACACTTGGTTTATACAGACGATACTTTTATGTCCTTATGAAAATACGAAAAAGGAGGCTTGAGAAGGGTCTGTGGGTAGAGTCAGGTGACATGGGGCATCTCCCAGCTCTGGTCTTCCTCCACTTGGCCCAAGTTAACCTTCATTTGTTTCTCAATCCAATCATGTGAAATTTTGCCTTAGTAAAACCTTGGAAATTAGTAGTTTAACTACTTAATTCATATATTTATTGAGATAAGATCTCACTCTGTAGCTCAGCTGGACCCAGGACTCCTAGTCTTCCTGCTCTAGTGTTGGGGTTACAGGTGTGTACCACCATCTCTGGCTGTAAGTTAAAGTTGTATATCCAAGGCTGGGGAAAGGTAGATAAATGACCAGATGAAGGTAGATAAATGGCCAGAGCCCATGGTTGTCCTAGGCAGGGGACGGAAGGATGCAGGGACCCTTCAATGACCTCTTGTGTCTACAGTTCCTGCAGGACACCCTGGATGCCCTGTTCAACATCATGATGGAGAACTCTGAGAGTGAAACATTTGATACCTTGGTGTTTGATGCTCTGGTAAGGGGGCCTCCCTTTCATCTGCTCAGAGGGTGAGGTGTTCTTTCATGCTACAGCCTTTGAAGGGGGAAGGGACCCATCTCAGTCACCTTGAAAGCCTTGAAAGTGGTGGAGTCAATCAAAGAGGGACCCCAGAGGAGTGCAAAGGCACTTTGGCTGTGAAGCTATAGTTATGTTAATACCCCTGTGAGCAGTAGGGGGATCCAAACCTGGGGATGGCCTCAGTTGCAGAGACCTTCCCAGCTTATTTCCTCAAGAGGAAGAGTTCAGAGTGGTTTTCCTCGTGCGACCCCTGAGACTGTTTTGGTTACGTTGACAGGTCTTTATCATTGGACTAATTGCGGACAGGAAATTTCAGCATTTCAATCCCGTTTTGGAGACATACATTAAGAAACACTTCAGCGCAACCTTGGCCTACACGTGAGTTCTCCCCTGCGCCGTTTGAAAACCAGTGCTGCCTTCTCTGATGTCTGCGGTCATTTTCCTCTGCAACTTTGGCCTGTAGCTACATTTCTCAGTTCAAAGCTCTGGCGTATTTGGTAGCATTGTTTGTTTCTTAACAGACCTGAAAATCTTGTTGGAAGAGATCTGTGATAAATAAGCCTCGTGTTCTGGAATGAATCTTCATTCTCCTCCCTACCTTCCATTTATCTTAGAAAATTTGTGTTTATGTTCGATGAAGCTGATCTATGGACATGTGCTCCCTGTCGGCTGCAGCTCCCCAACAAGCATCTGATGAATGAATAAACGGATATGTTTCCATTTTGAGGATATTGGCCCCGTAGTGTACATAAGATGCAGTTTCATTTTATTCAACCAGTCTCCTTCTTCCCTAAAGCATTTCTTCCTTTTCTTACACAAGTTTTAGCTACTAAACTACTTAAATAAATATTAATATATATATATATTTCTGTCTGTCTGGGCCCTTTGTCTCTAACCCTGTCTGAGCACACAGCGGATGTATGGGGCCTGGGTCAGCAAGGCAGGTTACCTCCTGTTTGGTAACACAGTTCTGGATGCAGGATACATGGGCTTAAATGACAACTCTGTCCTTTATGTGTGATCTTAGGCAATTTGCTTAACCTCTCTGGCCTTCAGCCTTTCTGTCTATAAAAAGAGAATAATATTGTAGTCTTGTTTGAGAATTTTAATGAGTTATTGGAGTGCTCAGAATAAACCCTGATGCTTAGGCAGCAAGCACTAAAGCAGTTGTTGGGGTTCATTTACTTGCCCTTTCATGTCAGGATTTAATGACATGTATTCAAATTTTGAATTGTGTGATTGCATTGAAAATTAAAAAAAAAATAAGTTGCACACAGACCATTTCTTTAGGAACACCACACTTAGAATTTAGAGTCTATAAAATGAGGCCCCATCTATGGTTCTGAGAAGACCTTGTAAATGCCTGTGTTCTCTGCCCATGGGTAACTATGAACTCAAGGCCCAGGGCTAACAGCCAGTGGGTTGCACGGTCCAGTGTTGTGCTGCAGGTCCCTTCCTTCCCTGTCCTGCCTGTTTATGACAGGTGGTGGGTAGCGTCCCTGGCTAGGATGGGAGCTGCAGAAGCACCTGGAGCCTGCAGAGCAAGCTGTGATGAACCTTTTGTTAGTCTTCTGTTAATGTTGATTTAAAGCCCTCTGTTCGCTCAGTGGAGATGCCCTGTGAGTTGGTATATCAGACATTTTTCTTATAAACTTTCTGGGAGAGAAATAGTTTGGAGTGCCTTTTTGTCCTACTGACCAAGCTTGGCTATTCCTGAATTGTGCATATGGCCAGCTCATGTCTATGGACGTAGCAGGATCTCCATATGGAAGCTGATTGCAAAGTTTTCCTTCCAGCCATGACTAATCGGCTGTTTTGAGAGTAGCCTTCTGATTTTAACATAGGGATTGAGAACAGTGCTGAGTTCTGCCTGTAGGATCTACTGTCTGATGTGAGCCTCAACCTTGCTGAGGGTTGGTATCCTGATTGGAGGAAAAAATGAAAATGCAGAAGTTTGGGGCTCGGAGTGTATCTCTGTAATGCTTGCTTAGCATGCCTGAAGCACTTAGTTCCAGTTCCAGCATCTTATAGCCTGGTTGTAATGGATCTCATCTGTAATCACAGCACTCAGAAGGTGGAGTTAAGAGGGTCAGAAGTTCAGACTCCTGGGCTAAATAAGTATGAAGACAGCCTGGGCTATGTGAGACCCCATTTGAGAAAAAGTGGTGTGTGCGTGTGTGTGTATGGTTGGGTGTGTGTTTACTTTTTGGGAAATCATTCATTGTTGAAGAAGCTGCGGGCTGCGTCCTGCCACCCGACTTCCAGCCTCTGGCTAGCTTTACCCGAAATAACAACACACAAATTGTATTCATTTAAACACTGCCTGGCCCATTAGCTCTAGCTTCTTACTGGCTAACTCTTACATCTTGATTACCCATTTCTATTAATGTGTGTAGCACCCCTAGGTGCGCTTACCGGGAAGATTCTAGCCTACATCCATCCTGGGTCAGAGCTTCATCGCGTCTGCCCTAGAGAGGAGCAGCATGGTGTCCGAGCTCATTTTCTCTTCCTCCCAGCATTCTGTTCTGTTTACTCCACCCACCTATGTTCTAACCTATCAGGCCAAGCAGTTTCTTTATTAATTAACCAATGACCTTCCTCCATCATTTCCCCTTTTTCTGTTTAAACAAAAAAAGGAAGGCTTTAACTTTAACATAGCAAAATTACATATAACAAAACAGTTATAAAGCAAGAATTACAGTTATAATATTTATATCTACTTTATCTTTTATCATAACAAAGGAAAACAACTATAACTATCTATCTATTCTTCAACTCCATCAAAGACTCCAGAAGGATATAATATTACCTAAGTAAATGAGAAGTAAGCAACTTACAAAACTCTAGAAATCATAGAGACATCTTGCTGCCTGGACAGTCACCCAAAGTTCCTCTGTACCGTTGGGGCATCCATCTTCGGCCTACAGGCCCATAGTTTCCAGCAGACATTTCAATGAAGCAGGAAATTTCAAAAGCAGTCACTATCTGCTGTGTCCTGCAGAATGTCTCGAAGACTCTTTCATGAATCAGGAACCCTGAAAGATCATCTCACCTTTAGGCAAGTTCAGTAGTCCTCTCTCTGCGGGTTCTCTGTGTCCAGTTTATACAATAGTCCAGGCAAGAGCAGTTTCTTGCCCAAATGGCTATCAAACTCCATAAGGTGCCTCTTCGATGCCCATCTTCTTCTTGAAGTAGATTGGTGCTGCCAGGAGCAGACGTGTCTCATTGTCATGAAAAGCCCTAAGTTATTAAAAGATTAAATGTCCTGTTCTGTAGTCTTTGAAAGATATGAAGAATGTCTATCTAAAATATATCTATGTACATCTAGAAAATCTAACTAACATAACTACAAGCTTGACTATTATAGATGGTTATCCATTAACAACCTATAGACATTACATTTTTACATGAACTACACAATCACAATACCTTAATTAATATAAGAAATACATATACATATAACAAGATTGACCTTAGATTTATATCAATAAAGTCAAATCCATACCAAAGCAAGTTATTCATATTTCTATCATATCCCCCTTTAAATGTAAAAGAACATTTATAAACAATATTTGGGAATATGGGCGCAGTTATTTCTCTCCAAACTGCTTCCTGCTGTATGGGGGTGCTGTTAATCAGATCTTTCATGGTGTCACCTGTGTGCTAGATTCATCTCAGTCAGCAGTCAAGTGAAGTAATTTTTTTGAAGGTGTTCACAGCAACCTTTCAGGAGGGTGTGGTCTATCATACCATATTGGGATAGAAGCAATCCACAAGGTCTCATCCTCTGTGAAAACAAAAGAAGAAACTCTTTTCCAAAGGATCATATACTTAGATCCAAATTCTGAAGTCAAGGTATTTTCAAAATATCTATCTTGGATTAGTTCAGCAGCATTTATAAACAAATACCTTTTAGCATCTGTTGCTCCTTCCTCAGATTCAAACAATTCAAAGAGAGCATAGTAGCATACAGTATCAAAATTCTCTGTGTATTTTCCATCTTTGTGCGCTTTATTTTAACCTCTATTTCGTTTGTTTTTACTTTTATTTTTTTGAGACAGGTTCTCTATATATCTTTGTCCTGGAATAACTCTGTAGACCAGGCTGTCCTTGAGCTCTCTCAGAGATTTGCCTGTCTCTGCCTCCTCAGTGCTGGGATTAAAGGTGTATGCTACCACACCTTGAACTCACAGAGATCTGTTGTAATAAGAGCAGCGGGGCTGCATCCCCGGCACCCGGCCGCCCGCATGGCTTATGCCTCAAAATAATTACACGGAAACTGTATTCTTTTAAACACTGCCTGGCCCATTAGTTCCAGCCTCTTATTAGCTAGCTCTTACATATTGATCTAACCCATTTCTAATATTCTGTGTAGCACCATGAGCTGGCTTACCAGGAAAGATCTTAACCTGCGTCTGTCTGGAGTGGGAGAATCATGGCGACTTACTGACTCAGCTTCTTTCTCCCAGCATTCTGTTCTGTTTACTCCACCCACCTAAGGGTTGGCCTATCAAATGGGCCTAGGCAGTTTCTTTATTAATTAACCAATGAAAGCAATAGATTAATACAAGACCCACCTCCATCAGAGATCTGTCTGTCTCTGTCTCCCAGGCATTGGGATTAAAGGCGTGTGCTATGCCTAGGCAGTTTGGATGCTCACCTTACTAGACCTGGATGGAGGTGGGGGGGTCCTTGGACTTCCCACAGGGCAGGGAACCCTGATTGCTCTTTGGTCTGACGAGGGAGCGGGACTTGATCGGGGGAGGGGGAGGGAAATGGGAGGCGGTGGCGGGGAGGAGGCAGAAATCTTAAATAAATAAATAAATAAATAAATAAATGAAAAGGTGTGTGCTACTACACCTTGAAGTCACAGAGGTCAATCTACCTCTGCCTCCCAATTGTTGGGATTAAAGGTGTGTACTACCACAACCCAACTACTCTCTTTCTTTTTTACTTTAAGAACTTTAACTTTTAGCCTACATATATTTTAACACACTTGTAAACCTTTTAGACATTTTCTTTGACTTTGAATCTTTCTTTTACAGTATATGTCTCTTCTTTGACCACAAGAGTCTTTAATTTACCAAGCAATATCAGTAGGACTAAAGCCGTGGCTTTGACGGCTGGATCCAGCCCATTCCTTAGCTTTCCAGCCTCATGGCTGAGGTACCGGCTGTAGCCATGTTTATCGCCACAATTCTGTGGCGTTTCAAGGTTCCTGCCAGCAAGCAAGCTGCAGCATTATGTCCACAAACAACACTCAAGTCCTCTCTCTGTAGTCGGCCCTCCTGCCTCAAACAGTCAGAGTTTGCCCTGGCAGGACAGCCCAGAAAGCCGGTATTTTTAAATGGCGCAGCTTTTATCCTGCTACTGCTAAAAACAAACAAGCATTCAGTCGGCTTTTATCAGGCTTTTATCAACACCATTTAAGTATTTCGTGGCAGGACCTCTTAAGAGCTGCAGGGTTTTGAAGCTAAGGCTGAGTCAGGAAGCCTCTCTTAGATGAGAGCGCTTGCTTGCCTCTAGCAAGCAGAGCAGACCCGAGAAATTGCTGCTACCAAGAAAACATGCTTTACTCTATTCTTTCACAAGCTTTCTCAGGCTTTCTGTGGACTAAGTTATCCACGTCTGGGCACCATTCTGTAGTAGAAGCTGCGGGCTGCGTTCCTTGGAAAATAGGTATTTGTACTATGTTTTGATAAACTACCAATCCATTGTTTTTTACATTATCTACAAAAGTTAGTTAAACAAAAAGCAAACCTATATGTAAATAAGTTACTAAAAAAATAGGACCCCACATGTTTTACATTGCACTTGAAATAGTAAAATCCTTTTTTCCTAAGAGTCTTAAAAGTTTTAAATTGTATGTGCATATGTCTGTAATTGTTTGCGTATGGGCATGTGAGTGCAGATGTTTGTGGAGTCCAGAAGAGGGCGCCAGTTCTCCTGGAGCTGGCATGACAAGCAGTTCTAAACTGCTCTACATGGCTGCTGGGAACCAAACCGGGTTACTCTGGAAGAACAGAATGTGATCCTAACTACTGAGCCATCTTACCAGCCTTTAAAATCGTGATTCTAAGGAACTTTGATTCCTAAGCAATGAATCTGACTATTCCAGTTTTGAAACACCAAAGGTGTTAAGTTTTCACTTGTGATTTAAAACACCACTGAAGCCTGTCCCTGCATATTATTCTATTCCATTCTGGGTGCTTACATTCTATGGGTCAGTTGAAACTCCAGCACTGTGTATTATCAAAGCAGAATCTCCACCCATCCTGCTCCTTGATGAAATCTGCAGGTCTCATTTTGTATCCCTGGCCTGGAACTCACTTTGTAGATCAGGATGGCCCCTGAGTCAAGGGTTCACCTGCCTGTGCCTCCCAAATGCTGGGGTTCAAGGCATCTGACACCGTGCCAAACAAGTGTTGCCATCTTTTGTGTTTCTTTCCAAAGAGCTGCACAAGCAGAGCGAAGGCTCCCAGCTGTGGGTGTTCTCTTTAGCACCCCATCTCCAGCACAGCTCCCTTCGCTGACTGTCAATGGAGGCTGGGACACCAAGGCTGTACCCAATACTAATCCTAATGAGAGAAGAGTGCTCCTGTGAGGACTACTCTTCATATAACTGTATGCTGTGGCTCTTTTCTATCCCGTGCTCTGAATCTTATGGGAGCTGCCATGGGCTCCCTGTTGACATCATTGAGGCTCCATTTGCTCTGTCCTTTTCTGGCTTCTACCAGAGGTTTTGATCTTTGGGCAGGTAGGAAATGACCTTGCAGAGTTATTTTCTGGGTTTGGGCTATTCTCTTTGTGAATCATTAGCATTATCATTTTATTCCTTTCTTTGATTAGTGTGCTGGAACAATTCCCATGGCCAAAGTGTGTGCTGTGGACTTTGTTGCTGTTTCCGAGTGGGGATGGGAATAGAGGTGAAAAGGAAAGGTATTGTGGATCTTGGGACAATAATAGGAGCCAAGTAAGACAGACTTAGCCAGGATTTCAGCCATGTTTTGGATATTAAAGGCTAACCTGAGTTGCTTTTGCTTTGGGTACGTTCCAAAGAGTGACTCCCAATGCCAGGTCCCACGGCAGATGGATCTTGCAGGTCAGCCTTCAGAACACACTCAGTTCGCACCATCAGGCTGGCTCCCCTGAGTGGCTCAGGCTTCCTTTCTGGGGTGCTGTAACCTGATGAATATCAGAAATGACTTCTAACGCATTTGGTCACTCGCAAACCTGCTCACTTATTCTTGATTTAACTAACATTTCACATAGGGGGCTGGAGGACTGCTCTTACAGAGGATCCAATTTTGATTTGTAGCATGGTATCTCTTGACAGCCTGTAACTCTAGTTCCAGGGAATCTGATGCCTTCTTCTGGACTACGAAGGTGCCAGACCACATTATATGCAAGGAAAGAACAATACATATCAACTAAAATTTTTCAAAAATTTCAAATTATCTAAAAATATTGCATGTGTGTGTATGTGTGTGTGTGTTGTTTTTCTATATATGTCTGTGTAGGTATGTGTACGTGCATAGGTCAGATGTTAATATCTGGGGTTCTCCTTCACTCTCCGTCTTAATTTTTCTAGGCAGGCCTTCTCGGTGAACGTGGAGCTCACTGATTTGGTTAGACTCACTGACCTGGAGATCCCCCGAACCCTTGTGTCTCTGCCTCGCCAGTGCTGGTGTTGCAAGCATGTGCTACTACAATGCCTGACTTTTTAAGATGGGTGCTGGAGATGGAACTGAGGTCCTCCTGCATGTGTGCCGAGCCCTTGACGCACTTATCCATCACCACAGACCATACGCTGTGCTATTTTTGCTTGTTTAAAATTCCAAAGTTGGCCTGGAGAAATGGCTCCATGATGACACATACTTTGTGCTCCTGAAGGACCTGAATTTCATTCCTAGCATCACATGGTGGCTCACAACTACCTGTAATTCCACTTCCCTATAATCTGATGCCTCCATGTGCATCTGCACACATATGGTATATATGAACTGGTGCCCCCTCCACATACACACATAAATAAATCTTTAAAGATAATGAAATTTAAAAACTTTTCATTGCTTCCATAATGTACATTATATAGAAAGTATAATTTTATGAGTTCAGGCATTTTTTTTTCCTTGTAGCCATTGCTAGGAACTAGATACCTGTAACATATTGCTATCCCACAGGCCCCTCTTGCTCTTAAAGTTGGTGTCATTCTTAAAGAAGCAGCTACGTTCTCATTTCTACATCACAGTTCTGTTTTGTCTTCTCTTGTACATCATGTACTCTTATGCATCTGGCCTTTCTCCTTCAACATAATGCTTTTGAGATTTGTCCATATTGCTGTATTTGTCATTGTTTGAATTGGGTCCTTTTGTATTTCTTAGTTGTAATGGATACTCCCTTGATTTGTTCATTCATTATTGATAAATGGGCTGGGGGCTGCTAGTTTCCTGTTATTCTGCATAAGGTTGAGGAATCTTGCATTTTATAGACAGTATACATTTTTCTTTGGTGAACACTTGGAACCACATTTGCTGGAGAGACACATATACAGCTTATGAAATTATCATATCACTTTGCGTTGATTGGCAGGGTGTGGCTGTGGTTGCAACTCAGTCTGTAGACTGCACAGAAGTTGGGGCTTGAGCCTCAGCACATTATAAACAAGGTCTGATAGCAAACACCTGTAATCCCAACCCTCTGGAGGTTGTTCTCAGCTGCATAACAGCAAGTACCCAGGCCATAAGAGAGCTTGTCTTATAACCCAAACAAACAAGACAACTCCACCAATCCACATTAGTGGTGACAGATCACCCTGTCAGGCCTCTCCCTTTTTGTACATAACAGCTGATCATTGTTCTATTCTCTTTCATAATTAAATTATTTACACGGCTCAGGTAGTTGCATTGCTCATATGTTTTACTACTTCAGACAAAGCTGAGGCAAATGTTACTGAATACATCTGTAATTGCTGCTATATAACATTTCCTCAAAGGGAAGTTGCTGATGTCAAAGGATTTGGATATTTTTGCTTGTATCTGGCATCAGTGATAAAATACCCTGATATATGTTTGTTGGTTTCCCTCCAAAGAGTATTGCTCGGATTTATCCCCTCATCTTGTCTTCACTTGGCAAATATTTTAGTTGTTATTTGTTTATATGTTGTATTATTTACGTTTCCCCCCATGGGCTGGGGATTGGATGCTGGGCCTAGCACCTGCGGAGGGCATCCTTCCACTTAGGTGCTTTCTCATCCCTGTCTGATTTTAATTTACATGCATTTGTTTATGAATGAAGTTGATTATTTTTCAAATTATATTTCTCAAATTTTGTTTGTTTTAAATTGAATTTTTCACATACCCCGAAGTTCTGAATCAATCTGTTACCATTTGGACTCTCTGGTTATATGCAAAAAAGGAAATTTTAAAGCTTTTTCCTATGCTAACAATTTTGGGAAACGGTATCTCTGTCTAGGTGTGGTGGCACATGCACCCTTGAGGCCAGCCTGGTCTATCAGTGTCTCAACCTTCTAATGCTTCCACCCTTTAATACAGTTCCTCATGCTGTGGTGACCCCAACCAGAAAATTATTTCATTGCTACTTCGTAACTGTAATTTTGATCCTGTTATGATTTGTAATATAAGATATCTGATCCGCAACCTCCAAAGGAGTCGAGAAAGGGTCCAAACCCACAGGTTGAAATTTGCAGAATAGTCCCAGGGCAGCCAGGACTACATAGAGAGACTCTCTCAAAAAGCAAAAATAAACAAACAACTTCATCCCACCCCAATAAAAACTGCCAAAAACCTTAAGATGTTTTGAATTATAGCCTCCAAGTGTAGAATTCATTTGTATTTATTTCCCATTATTTGTGTTTGTCATGGGATGAACAATTGGAAGAATAATTCTGATGAATTTGGATGTGCTGTGCTGTGTGTAAACTTTTTCATGTTATCGAGTTGTTTCACACTCCCAGTTTATAAATATGACCATGAGAAGAACAGTTATTATTTATGTTTTTAAAATTAAGTGTTTTGGGGGAATTCACTTATTAAGAAATATAGCATCTACCTTAGAAATCTTATTTTCATCCTCTTAATAGGGATCCTTAGGAAATGCATTTAAAATTTTGTGCTGTTTATTTGGAAATTACCACCTAACAATTTTCTATTTCCTTCAGTATAATAAGGCCTTTAGTTGACACAAAATCAGTTAGGCTGTAGAGAGGTGGTGCCAAGTGAGGAACCCTTTCGTACCACCCCTTTAATATTCTTACACTACCGGGAAGACATTTTATCAGGTGCCTTGTCTGATTAGAAAGCTTTATGAATATGCATATATTCATAAGTGGAAACCTGAGTAAAAATGTCGAGTTGGGATTTCTGAACTCTTGATTGACATATGTTTCCCTTGGGACTAGGAAGCTGACCAAGGTGCTACGGACCTACGTGGCCAGTGCTGAAAAGCCAGGAATCAACGAGCAGCTGTACAAAGCCATAAAAGCCTTGGAGTACATCTTCAAGTTCATCGTGCGCTCACGGGTACTCTTCAACCAGTAAGTGTTCAGCCAAGGTCTGGGCAAATCCTCACTTCTCTCTTGATTTTCCTTCCCTCTTTGTCCTCCTCTTTGTGCTTGGCTTCTCCTTCTCCTCCTTCCCGCTTCTTGCCTTCTGTTTGGACCTAAGCTTTCACAGATGGAGGGCAGGGGTGCGTTTGCCCACGCTGACCCTGACTGCTTCCATAGCTGTCCCTGCAGAGTGTGCACTGTTCAGAGGTTCAGGAGTGTGCCTGTGAGCCAAACATTGTCTGCTGAAAGCCTTGGAATGCTTCTCACGCAGCGCTGGGCATCCACCAAGGGCTTGGCAGTACTTTTCAGTATATCTTCATAGAGCAAAAAACCCCACAAGAGCAAACAAAAAATGAAACAAGCAATAAGAAGAAAAAGCCAGAATCAAGTTGTACAGCCTCACATGAGAGCACTGTGGGATCTCGACCCCTTTTCTCCTTCCCATAGAATGCTGTGTTTCTATAGATACTAGTGCACCCTCGGGCACTCTGCCTAATGGCAGCTGACCACCTTTAGAATTAATTTTGAACCTGAAAGCAAGTTGGGATATTTATGATTTGATTGTCTTAGAGAATGCTGGTTGCTTATAAATTGATATTTCTAACCTCCACCGTTGTGCTGTTAAAATGAAATCACTTTGTGGTCTCCCCCAGTATCTCACACTGGTAAAAAGAGATGGGGAGTTGGATAGTTTGGGTGTAGGGTGTGGATGTGGACTCTGCTTATTTTTGGAGAGTGCCATTTTGTGGGTGACTTGCAGGGAGTGTTGTGAGCACATGGCGGCTGTTGGAGATTAATTGATCTTCTTGCGGTAGGTTTCTACCCAGAGAACAGAGATGGGCTTTGTGAACCCATCAATCAGAGACCATGCTGCTCTGCAGAGAATGGGGCATACCACATGTGATTAGCGAAAAACGGGCATAAAGTTCACTGGACCCCTGTCCACATCTGCTTCCTTCCACTTCTCTTGCTTGTAGCGGATGTGTTCATAAGCACCAAGAAGAGAGGGAAAGAAAACATAACGAACTCCACAGCAGCATGCCACTGACCCTGTGGGACAGTGGTGGTCAGAAATGGTGACTGGGCAGCCCAGCTCTCCCTGTGCTCTTGGGCACAGAACTGAGTGTGCTCCATTCTCTCTGGGCTTTCCATGATTGAGCCAGTAGCCATATGAAGACCCCGGTTGGAGGCACACATCTTGTCCTTGATCAGTATCTCAAAGCATGCTCTTTCTTTTCACTTGCTGGAGATTGGCACGGCCCTTCATGTAGACAGATTGTCTGTTTTGGGCTGTTTAAGCTGGTAATGGTTTTCTCGCTAGTTGGTGAGAATGGGAACGAGGTAGACTTGCCTGTGCTGTCCTCTATATTGTCTGGTTTTTATTCCGTCATGCCGATTTTGTGACAGTGAACACTGTGGGCCCTGGAATCTTCATTTTTAATTATTTTTCCAAGTATGCCCTTCCTGTCTCTGCACATATCATGACTACACATACATACATACATAGATATGCCCCTCCCTTCTCTGCAATGACTGCACATGCATACATGATACCTAGCAGTCAGGGAACACCTTGCTGGAGTTGGTTCTCTCCTTTTACCATGTGGTCTCTGGAATTCTTACCAGGTGAGCCCTCTTGCCAGCCCCCACCTTTCCCATTTCTTTAAATTCTCTCATTACAGTATGGTTGGAAGAAAAGAAGACCCATGATAGGTGATGTGACTTTTATCATGGTTGACCTGGAAAATTTTAATCTTGTCCAGTGTCTGATCCATGTGCTGCCAAGTCAGGGATTCGGTGATGTGTGTCTTCCCTGCAGCCGCAGTGAGGATGTCCTCATTCCTCAGAGATTCACACAGCATCCTGTGTATTTGGTTTGTCGTAGTACACGACTCTTTTACACAACAGGCTGCGTTAGAAATGACCATGGCTACTCAGTCCACTGAGGTCAGCCCGGGGGCACCAGGAGCAAATGCTCTGCCTCACTGTGGTCCTTTTGAAGGACAGAATAGGAACACAGAGTTGTGGCATAAGCTCTTGGAACCATGGTTGCCTCTCAGATTTATTTACTTTGATTTGCCTTATGGTGGTCAGCAATATGATTGGCTGCTTCTCAACCTTCAAAATCAATTTCAGTGGCTTCACTGGGTGAGGCTTCTGTCACCCAGCCAACCTGCAGCCTGGGAAAGATGGGCTCACATCCGCTTTTCCCTGGTGTCCTCATGTTCTCGGCATCCAGGACCTTTCTCTCCTATTATCTTTAGAGATTGTCTCTTTTTCTCATGATCTCAAGGTTCCTCTGCTTTTCTTGGCGTGATACCTACAGTTGAGGAGTAAGTTTGGGCTGTGGGGTGTGCAGCTATGCCAGGCTCTCTTAGGAATGCTGTGTTATTCTCATGTCGTTGACGGGTGTTGTCACACGCCAGCCCTATCTTTAAGCTCCAGTACGTGTGTATTGGGCCGATAGTCTCGACTCTATTTCTCATACCTTCAACCCAGAGCATCTGTTGCTTTGAATGCTTCGTGCTTCCCTACCTCATCTCAGGTTCTGCATTATCTTCATGAAAGCTCTGGGGAACTTTTCTTTCTCATTCCAGACTCTCGTCTCCAGCATCTCTGTGATTTTAAGTCATTGGAATACTGGATGCCCAACAGAAGGATGGATTACTAAAAAACACACAGCTGCCTGTAGGAACGTGATGTTAGAATACCACTTCTGCTCTCCCTCTTCTCACAGATACTGACACATATGCTATTGGGCCACTGTCGTGAGCCTCATGTGGGACATCTCACATGGGAAGCGAGTCTGCACTGAAAGGTGCTGCCACATCCTCTTCTCCACCCCTTCCCCCTTCTCTTTCTTCTGCCTGGCAGTCACAGAGCCTGGCTCCAGGCTCTTGCTGTCAACCTCTTCCATCCTCAGAAGGTACAAGAAGAGGCTGCCTTCAGCTCTATGGGCTCTGATTCCGCCATGACTTCCCCATGTTGTCTCTCTCTGGTACTGGAGCCTGAACTTTCCTTTTCCCACCCCTTGCTGTTGCCTCTCTGTCTGCTCATGATATTATAACTTAGTATCTGATAGTCTATCTCAGTGTCCTTTTGAACTGCGTGCCCCAACTAAAACCTGACACCGAACCTTGAGTTTGTTGCAGGAAGTACCTTGTTTAGGAGCTCAGGAAGTCCCTCTTTCCTGGGCTGGGTCCTCAGGCTGCCTCTCTCCCATCTAAGTCTCAGCAGGAGCTAGCCTCATCACTGTTGTTTTTAACTAAGTCTCTTTCATTCTGTTTTACCAATAAAGATGCTGGAGTGAAAACCTGCTAGTTCAGAGAGACAAGAGACAGTGCCCAGATGCTTCTTCCTCTGCTGTCATCCCAGATGAGAGCTTTCTCTTATGCCATCTTAAACAAAAACTCCTCTGACCGGATGTCCCTCCCTTCTACTTCCTCTCTCTCTCTCTCTCTCTCTCTCTCTCTCTCTCTCTCTCTCTCTCTCTCCCTTTCTGACTTCCTCTTGCACTCTATGTTTTTTTTTCTGTTGACTGATTGCTTGCTCTGCCTCTTGACCTATGGTTGACTTTATTTAATTCTGGGTACAGTATTCAAGTAGAAAGCTTTTAGATTAAAGGTATACATTAGGGCTGAGCCACACCACAGCCAGAAGCATGTTTTTCCAGTAAATAACTCAACCTCAGGGTTCAAGGTGTAATCAAATATCCTGCAACACACCCCAAACTGAATTTCTTTGCTAGAAATAGCATGCTCTTTCTAAGAGCCAAGATTGTCCAGGGCACAAGTTGAATGTCAGCTATCTCTAAGAGACAGTGAAATCTTTCATGGCTTTCTTTACTGACACATGGGGGTCACAGTGATGTCCTGATCACCCTTGTCCTTCTCCTTTCCTTTTTGCTTCTCTCCTTTGTTTCTTTCTTTTTCCATATATATGTAATGAACTCGAGTCCTGTCTGTATCACCATTTTCACAGCCGTTCCAACGCCTTCATGTTCCTGAGTGTGGCTTTTAACTGCCCACCAGAATTGCGGGGAGATGAAAGAACACATGTACCTTTTAGAATACAAAGTGCACTTGTGGTCATATTGAGTAGACACAAGACATACCTCTTTTGCATGTCTGTGGCTGAAGACTGTGAGATGCTTTGGTATCTCATGGATTCCACAGGTTGGAAAATGGAAAAGCTCGTGCCCTTCCTGTCAGAGCTGCTTCTGCCAGAGGCTTCCTTTCCAGCCCATGACAGCATAATGTCTTGTCCTTCCACAACATTTGCCTTTGACTTCAAGGTCCTGATTGAGTCTTGCCTCGTTCCTGTTTTGAATGGGTTACTTGAAGAGGAAAGAGCCTGGTACCCCAGGCAGGTGTCTGGAGTGCCTTGCTCATCAGCAGTTCTAAGCAGGTCTCATGTGGGATATTTTCAGTGGGGAGAAAAAGAAACCCGAGTTCTCATTTTCTTACCTGCAGTACACTCATTACCTTGGGAGAAAAGCAGCTGTGCTCACAACTGTGCTCGATAAGTGGGGTTTTTTGTTGTTGTCTTTTGTTGTTTTTTCAGTTGGAATAAACTTTTGGGGTCTATTCTTTTGCTTCTTTCAAAATGGTCTGCTGCGTTTTCAAGTATAATAGAGTTGCTGTGTTAAATTCTGGTATAATTGTGATTAATTGTTCTTCCCGAAGAACAAAGAGATGAAATTCTGAAGATAGTGATGCTTATTGTGCTGTCTCACGGCCTTTCTGTGGTACAGTCCCATCCCATACTCTTTGTTCTAGTTAGGGGGCTCTTTTTGTCTTTAAATGAGAACGGCAGTTCTGGCCCAAACAAATTTGGTTCATGGTGAACTCAGAGAAAGACTCCAGGCAGCCAGAGGCTTCTCTCGCTGTGTGTTTTTTCTGTCTTCTGTGTGGGTGGACCTTATTAACTAGAAAGCCCAAAGCAGACATCCTGCATCAGACCTACTGAATGCTGGGCTGTGCCTGGCTATTGCTTGTCACCTCTGCTGCCTTTTGTGTGCTGTAGTCTCTGCTTGTCATCTGGTGTTAAGCTTTGTGAATAATTAGTTATTGATCATGAATAAGTTATGCCTATCCGTCTTTGTGCTCTCGTTCTTTGGGTCACAAAATAGAACATAGTTCATAGACAAAGTGCCTGTCATCGCTCATTGTTAATGAATTCTTATTGAAAACAGAGCAAGGAATGAGAAGGTCTTAGTCATCAATTTATTTATTTATTGATACGTTTCTGGATTCCTTCTTCCCATCCCTTCCTCCATTTCGAAGTAGGTCAAATGAGTAACTCTTCTTGGTATATTTGATAAAACCAGGATGGAAAGTTCTGGAGACTTCCTACTGATGTCTCATTACAGAGGGATGTGTCAAAGGAGTCACTGCACAATGTAAGCATTCGTTAGGCTACGCATAGTTGCTAAGAGAGCAACTTATTATTAAAATGTCACCTATGAGAGGTTCTTTGTAAGGTTTCACATATTTTAAAGGCTCGTTCACTATTCTTTATAGTTTTTGAAACAGTTATTGTTAGCCTACAGGTTTATAACTATTGCCTGTTTTATGGATTTAGGTCTTCGCTGACATGAAGGTTTTCCCCTAGTGTTTTACTTAGTGTGTACATTTCTTTCTTCATTCTTTTCTTTTCCAACTCTCGGCATTTCATATTTCAGATATTATTTTCACCTTGCCCAGACTTGTCTTGTAATTCATAATATAGGTTGGTTTTGAACTCATGCTGATCCTCTTGTCTCAGCCTCTTCAGAGCTAGAATTACAGGCTTGAGCTTCCATGCCCCGCTTAAGGTATGTCTTTTTATAAATAGCATGTATGCATTTTTATTTACCAATCTCACAATTCTTTAAATTTATTATCTTACTTGTTTACATATAAGGTTGTGAGGTTTGAGATTCTATTTCTCACCCTAAATTAAAAAACATTAAAAAGCAGATATTTTCTAAAGCAAGTGGTATTTCCTTGACCATAGCATTGGAATGAGGAGGGCAGAGGGTTGTAGTGAAAACACAAATCATGTTAAACTGTGGACATCGTTAAAGAGGACGAGGCGAGGGGATGTTTTGAAGGTACAAGTGAGTAAGATTGCCTAGATATTTTGGTATAACTCTCTTTGGCTACAGTAAATATACAGGTGTAACCTCAGTCCAGGGTCGCTGCCTGGATGGATATCTTGGTAGAATTATACAGCTTTGTTACCGTCCCTCACACCTGATGTGTTAGTTTCTGTGGGATGTTCATGCTGAGGACATTCCCTTCATAGCCTCCAGCTTTAGGTACTTTGGGGAAATAGGGTCTGCATAAAAACTACATTTTGATTTTGACAACTTTTACATTCTCATTTTAAACAAAAACTTTTCTCCTTAGTATCTGTTCATCAACAGCCCTGTAGTTAGGCTTTGATTGTAAGTTGCTGCATGCACATTGATCTCCTGGTTGCTTGTTTGGTTCTATGTCAGAGGCAGAAGTGATTGGTGCCTGGGAATCAGTGTCCTACCCTTTCTGCCACAGGGGAGTCACCTTTTCTGGAGAAGCTCCCCTGGAGTCTGTCGATGAGTTCTATTTGTTAAGAGAAATCCACATGTGTCGGCTTAAGGGGTATCAAGGATTTATTAAGATATAAAATGGGGGAAATGCACTCACAGATAGAGGATTATGGTAAATCCAGTTGCAGAGTCCTTGGAAAGCTGGGGACTTGTCACTCGCTGCTTCATGCTGCCTGACTAGTCTTCACCACCCAAGAGAGCAGGACCACTCTCCTTCCTTCCTTATAAAAGGTCACCACCTCTGTCTGGTCAGATAGCCCAAGGTCATGGGCCAACTCATTATCCACTATATCCTCTGTTGTTTTAGAAATGGTTATCTTTTTAAGCAGTGGGCTTGCAACAAATAAACAAAACAGAAAAGATTCAGTAAATATGAAGGCATAGGAAGTTTGAAAATAAAAACGAAGAAGGAAATTCCATTTGCATATAGAATTTGGAAATGACATGGATCATTAGACTTCTAAAAATTTTTGTAATCCTCAATACATTCACATCAATAATCAAACATCATTATAAAAATAATCTTTATTCGTGTGACTAGAGTCACAAATCAGATTTAATCACTTTAAGAGCAGTACTTAAAGGTCTTCAAAACCAAGAGACGGCAGGCTGTTGAGGCAGCTCAGAGGCTACCGCACTTGCTCATCCTCTGAGGACCCACGTTCAGTTCCCATAAAGCACACAGCAGTTTACAACCATCTTCAAGTGCAGTTCTGGGGCATCTGATGGTCTCTTCTGGCCTCTGCCAACAGCACACACATGGTTCTCATACATTTATGTAGGCAAAGGATAATCTTTAAAAAAACAGAACAGATATCACAGAGAAAACAGTCATTAAGATTTAGCTTTTTGTGAGTAAAAAACTAATGCAGACGGCAGAAAAATTATCTAGAAAATACAAAAGTCCTTGTACCCTAGCCAGTTTTTGTAAATTTTACCAGAAACAGATATACATTTAAAACTAATTTGTTTAAGAAAGAATTCTGTTCAGGCTTTACTGCAGTGTGTAGGTTCAGCTTTGGAAAATATTGTAAATGCCTTATGACCTCAACCATGCACAAATTGCCTTTTGTGAGCTGTGCCCTCCCCAAAGCTCCAGTTTGCAGACTATGACATGCTCAAGTGTTCACTTTGCCCCTTTCTTTCTCTTCACTTTAGAACAAGGCCCGTTCTACTGCTGAACCCGAGCTTCATGTTTGTAACACAGAATCCTCTTATCTGAACAGAATTCTCTCTGCTCATTCTCACTGAAAATGTCTCTTTCTCCTCACAGTCCCCTTGGTCTCTTCCTTTCCTGCTTCCTGGCTCCACTTTGGCTTTGCTTCCTTTGTTAAATTGATACTTTTTAGCAAACCTCTAAAAATCTCTACATTTAGACAATTACTGTTTTTCCACAATGAAAGAATGAATTTTATGCCCTACACATTTTCCTCATCAAAACATGCTTTTCCCCCCTGTTATTCTTCCCATATAGAATTACCCATCAGCTTGAATCTGAAACTCTTAGGTAATCATTTTTGTAGTGAAGACCAGAGAAATCTACCTCGAATTTTTCCATACTCTGACAATGTATAAAATGTGTATTTTAATAGATAGTTATGTACTGTGTTGTAATGATTTAAAAAGTCAAGGAAACCTCAATTTATATTTAACTTATTTTTATTATTTTCGCTTACATTGGAATCATATAGTTTCCTTTGTATACTTGATGGCATTTGTAGACTTTAGCTTATGTGGCTAATTTATTTTTAAACATACAATTTAACATTCACCTAATTTATTCCTTGATTACATATGAAATTGGAGATGTTACTTATACAGTCTTTATTTTCAGCTCTTAAAGTTAAATAGCTGTGTTTAATGTGCAGGAGGCAATAGACATTACGTTATCTTTTTATTTGTGTATTTATTTTTAGGTTAAAGTTATGGTTTGATTTCAGTATGTAACAGAGGTAATTACAACTTGGCCAAGCCATTAAATCCAGGCCAAGGTGTGTGTTAATCCTGACAGTCATCTTTATTTTTATTTTGTCAAAAAATTTATAAGAATAGCATAGTCAAGGAGTAATGTAAATTTATTAGTTTATAAGAAGATAGTTGAATGAAAATTATATTTAGGATAGAATGGAACAAGTTAAGGTCACCCACTTACATAAGTAAACCTTTAGATTTTTATTTGTAGTTTTATGAAGCCTGAGACCAAATCGTTCAGCCTCAGCAGTTCTCATAGCTTACGGTTTTCAAATAAACCTTCTCTACTTTTATTGTTTTTTTTTTTTTTCCCTTTTATTTTTCGTTCATCTCAAATGAACTTAGGAGGGAACACTTAGATGTTTTCATTTTGGCTAGAAGTGGGTGAAATAAATTTTCAAAATCCCTTGAATAACAAGATCATTTTAATGTGAGGGGGAAAGGTGGGTTGAAAATAGAGACAAAAAAAGAAGAAATTAGAACAAAAACTTAACCTGATTATTATGTTTATTGTATAGTTGCAGATTAAGAATAATCATAACAGTGTTGACATGAGAATTTTAATCAGGCATGCAATCAAAAGATGTTTTTAGACACACAGAGGCAATAGAGATTTACCACCAAATTCATAGATGTGATCACAAGTTCAGGTATTTTAGAAACAAGGGAGAAACCACTGCCGCAGTTCTCTTGTTAAAGCCATTCCCCTGGATTGCAGGGTCAGCCAACCCTGGCTAGGTTAGCTCTGCTCTGAGCTGTTGCTGGGACTCAAGGAAAGAAAATTACCTTTATGCAATGTCATCACCAAGAAAAGTGGCAGCGCCTGGCCAAAGACCTTTCATAGAGTTCTACTTCAAAGACGATTCATGGCTTCATGAAGTACTGCCTTCCCTTAGAGGAGGAACTTCTGATGAGTAAAATCAGTGGGGTGGCTTAACCAAAAAAAAAAAAAACCTGATCTCATGAGTCAGAAAAAGCCATGTTATAGAAATGGAGAATACTACAGGCTCCATATAGGGTCAGCTGGAGTTGAATATTTGCTCCACAGGGATTATGTTGTCACCACGTGCAACAACTTAAAAGAATAAAATACTTGACATCCACCCATTCTTCCATTTATGTATGTATGTATGCATGCATTCGTGCAAATATGTATATATATGTATATATATATATATCATCTACTAGCTAACATCTGTCTGTCGTATGTATCAGATCCTTCACCTACCATCTATCTCATCTACCTACTTGTCTTTATCTTAACTCCTAATCATCTCTCTACCTGTCTCCCTGTTTATCCACCCATCTCTTCATCCATCTTGATATCTTTCTACCTGTCTCTCTGTTTATCCAGCCATTAATTCATCCATCCAGGTTAGTTTTTATTCTCAACCTGATACACCCTAGGGTTATCTGAGAAGGAACCTCAGTTGAAGAATTGCCTCTATTAGATTGTCCTGTGGCCATGTCTATGAGTTACTCTCTTGTCAGTTGATCTCGGACAGTGGCTCTCAACCTGTGGGTTGTGACCCCTTTGGAGGTCAAATTGGAGGTCAAATGACCCTTTCACGCAATAGTCTAAAACCATTTGTATGTCAGATATTTACATTATGATTCATAACAGTAGCAAAATTACAGTTATGAAGACACAATGAAAATGTTGTATGGTCACCACAGCATGAGGAATTGTATTAAGGGATCTCTGCATTAGGAAGGTTGAGAACCACTGGCCTAGGTTCACCCCACTGTGGATGGCACCATTCCCTGGCTAGGTGGTTCTGGGCTATTTAAGAAATGCAACTGAGTGTAAGGTAGTGAGTGAGCCAGTATGCAGGAGTTATTTCTGCATGAGTTCCTGCCCAGCCTTCCCTTAGTATGAGCCAAATGAACCCCTTTCCCCTAAGTTGCTTTTGTCAATGTTTTCTGACAGCAATGAAGAGTAAACTAGAATACTATTTATATGTTCTAGTTTGTCTATTTATCTTTTCTGTATGTCATAGTTATGAACATATTAGTCATAGTTCTCTATCCATCTGTCATCTCTATGTATATATTTATCTGTCTTCATTTATCCCTCTGTTTATCATTTCTCTATATTTTATCTATTTCTCATCCATTGATCTTTCATCTGTCTCTTTATCCATCCATCCATCCATCCATCCATCCATCCATCCATCCATCCGTATTAATTACTTTATTGTTGCTGTAATAAAACATCATTACCAAAGCAGCTTGTAGCAGAAAGGGTTTATTTGGACTTATGGTTCCAGTGGGTCAGACTCCATAATGTGGAGCATAGACAGCAAACAGCAGGCATGGTGGCAAGAAGAACTTTTCAGCTTAAGTCTTTAACTGCAAGCAGGAATCAGGGTGAGAGAACTGGGAGGGGCTTGTGCCTTTGAAACCTCAAAGCTTATGCCCAGTGACCTACTTTCTAAGGTCACACCTCTTAAACCCATCCAAGCTGTAACAACCAAGCCTTCAAACATCAAAGCCTTTGAGGAACATTTTTATTCAAATCACTACATCATCGCGCTCCTATATCTCCCTCTCCTATATATCATTTCCCTATATCTGTCTGTCATCTCTCTAATCTACTTTGTTTCGTTTGACAGAGATGTGTAATGGTCTTTATTTGGGAAGAGCATTTCCATGATATTACACCTTCCTCAGTAGCATTACACATCCCGCTCTGTGTAATGGTTTTTATTTGGGAAGAGCATTTCCATGATATTACACCTTCCTCAGTAGCATTACACATCCCGCTCTGTGTAATGGTCTTTATTTGGGAAGAGCATTTCCATGGAAATAGCTGAACACTCTAGTGGGAGCATGCCGCCACAGTAGACTGTAGACATATTCGGAGGTTGAGGCAAGGGAGTGATTTTCAAGATCGAAGGCATGGCATGGCATCGGATACTTGAAATGGTAGTTTTTGGCCATGATGATTCATAGCAAGAGTGGCATCAATCTGAGATGAAGGAGGCAGGTGCTGGGCAGAGGCCCTGCATGGTGGTGTTGCGGCGGCTGTGCAGGTGTTGACTTTCTGGTGATAACAGTAGGTAAATATGCATAGGACCAACTCCCCCCTTTTAATAGCTTCCAGGCCTTATTTTTTTTTTAAATAACTTTGAAAATCATGTGTATGCATGTGTATCTGTGTCGAAGTAAGTCCATGGGAGTTAGTGCTCAGGGATGGCTGACGAGGCTGCTGGAGTTTCTGGGTCTGGATTTCTAGGCAATTGTGAGTTTTTTGATGAGGGTGCCAGGACCAGAATTCAGGTTCCCTGTAAGAGCTGTGTCCTCTTAACCACCGAACATCTCCCCTACCATCTTTACTTGTTTTTAGTGGTACAGTGACTCCACATTGATCATCACAACTTGGACATTTTTCACACATTCGTTTCTGTTGCTTTTCTTTGCATTTTCTCTTCTTAAGAGCCATATTCCCCGTTTCTTCCTTTCTCCCCTTGCTTTCGTCAATACCAGTTAATGTTTTCTATTTTCTATCTTCTTTTCTGTTCTTTCAACATGTTTAACATCCTTCACTACTTTTTTTTTCATAACTATCCCCGATGGAAACATGCCTGCTAAATTTAAAGAATAATTTAAATTGCCATTACCATTCTCTTGGAAGTGGCCAAATCCAGACTAGCAGAACACAGAGACTGTGTGTGTGTTCTTTTTGTCCTCGGTATTAATGTCACCATGCACTTTCCTTCCACGTGTATTTTGAGCCTGGCCGCACATTGCTGTTCTGTATAGTCGGCGTTCATTGGCTGTGCTCTATGTGTAGAACTGCTTTTCATCTCTCTTTTAACTTCAGGTTTCCCTCAGGGCTCGTTTTCCTTCTGCCAAAAGAGTTCCCCTTAGAATTTCCTTTAGAAGAAATCAGCTACAGGCTTTGTGTGTATGAAAATGATTTATTTCATGTCTGTGTTTGAAAAATACTTTCATTCGACACAGCCCTCCAGATTGGCACTTTTCTTCCTCCAGGTGTTACTCCATTTTCTTCTGGTTTCCATCATTTCTGGCAAGAAGTCTCTTTTTAGACTCACGGTTATTGTTACATCCTTAAAGATAGAGTAATATGTGTTCTCCCCTCTGGCTGCCCTCGAGGTTTGTCTCTGTGGTTTTGCATAGGAAACAACCTATGTGGGCTGCATAGGAAGACATTTCTTTGTTTACTTTGCATTGAGTATTTGGGGTTTGGGTTTGAAGACTTTGATCACCATTTCAATGACTCTCCTTCCTCCTGATCCTCCCTTTGTGCTGAAGCATGAGTAACCTTTGCCCTAGATCTCTCTGCTGTGCTCCCTCTTCCACACTCTCCTCTGTGTTTTCCTCCTTTATCTGTATTCTCAGTAACTTTTCTCTGGGTTGTCTACCATTTCACTATTTTTGTTTCTTGCTGTTCCTAGATTCTAGTTAGCTCATACAGTAAATTCCTAATGTTGTTATGTTGTTTAATTAAGACTACATTTTAAAGATCCATTTGGGCCCTGACATAATCCACCTTGACTTCTGTTTTTTTTCCCCACCTTTTATTTTTCTGACATTCCATCATTTTATTTTTTCTAATACAAAAAGATATTTTATTTTTATTTGTATGACATGCATGTCTTGCTCTGTGTGTAAACACATGTATGTGGTAAGAGGGTATTGGATTCCCTGGGGCCTGATGTGAGCTGCCATGTAGGTGCTGGGAACCAAACATAGGTCCTTTGCGAGAGTAGCTGCACTCTAGACCACTGAGCTGTCTCCCTGACCCCCATTTTTCTCTAATTTTGATGTTCCCATCAACTGACTACAAGAAATCTGCTGTGCTCTGGGCCTTTTGTCTTCTTTTCCTCTTTGGTTTGGCCATGCAGACCGTTTTTTTTGCTGAGATTAGTGAGTTCTGTTTGAAGGTTGGACTACACATATGTAAAACTGTGGAAGCTCCATATTGTATGTTTGTCTTCCTGAAATGGCTCATCCCATCTTCTAGGCTGAGCCTCTTGGTCTTGTTGGAGACTGTGCTTGGGCCTCACTGTGCTGTAAGCCTGGTCATTTCTGTTGCTGTGGTAAAAATACTCCAACAAAAGTCAACTTACTGGAGAAAAACTTTGTTTTTCAATTCTAGGTCACAGTCTTATCATTTCTGAGAAGTCAAGGCAGGCTTAGCCATAGTCAAGAGCAAAGAGACAAATGCACCTTATTTACTGTCAGCTAGCTTAGCTTTGTCTTATCTAATACTGTTCAGGAGCTCAGGCTGGGGAATGGTGACACCCACAGTGGGCCAGGTCTTCTCATCTTCTCATACCAACTGATCCAGGTAGCCCTGCGTAGACATGCCCATGGGCCAACCTGGTGTATGTATTTTCTTATTAAAACTGTCTTTTCAGATGATCCTAGGTTGGTTTTTAAAACTAGCAAAAGACTACATTTTAGGCTTGGTCAGTTTGGGCGTTTGGTTTCATGAGAGTTTAAGGTGAGCCGTGTGCCTTGCATTCCTGGTGAGCTACAGTCTACATTTCGTTTCCCAAGGTTCTCCAGTGTTTCCACTCAAGAACCTGCTGTGTTTTGTTTTGTTTTTTATTGTATTTTATTTGTTGTGTTTTTGGAGGTCCCTTTCCTTGATTTTTGAAACCCAAGTTATTTCTTCTGTAGACGGTTATCAGCTCCACTCAGCTTTCTAGAAGTATCTTTTCTAGTGTTTAGTCTCTCACACCATGCAGCACCAGGAACTGGCAAATGTCCTGAGGTGACAAAAAGTTACAACTTATTTATAAAAAATGGCATGTCTCAACATTCATGGAACCAGTGTACAAGATCCTCACTGTTCATTTAAAACATAAGTGAAGAAATTCTTGACAATTTCCTGGCTTCCATCGCCTTTTAAATGACTGCACTTGTGTAGTGAGTACCTTTACTAAAAATAATTTTGAATTTACCATTATAATGCCATTTTCAAATCGTTATAGGATCCCGTTATGTTTAGATAATTAAGTCCCTTATGTTAGTTCTATAACATCATGACACCTCCCAGGTATTTGCATCAGCACCCGCCTTGGTTTTTCTACCACCTGTGAGCGGAAGTTCATGACTCTATAATTTTAATTGTGCAGTACATCATTTAGTCAAACCTCTATTTGGAAACCTTTATTTACAAAACAGGTGCACTGGGTTGCAATTTCCTACTTTATACAGAATTCCTTGCTTTGGAATGTAACTCATTTAAATGTAAGATTACCTCTGGGGTAATTAATTATCACTGAGTTTATGAAATTTTCCATTGTGTACAAGTTTCAGGTGGGGTATATTTTTTTTAATTAGGCAGGAAACTAGTTTACATTAATAAAACATCTGAGTTGCTACATTTTAAAATGTAAATGCCACTTGCAGTAACTGCTAATAAATAACTTATAGATGGGACTTCTTTATGGTGAGCAGCAAACATCAGCATCCGCGGAACCGCCATACAGGAGTCTTATTGTCCATGTAAGGCGGAGCTGAAGATCTTGCCAGTTTTCTGGTCCCCGTTGTCTCTCAAATAGATGCACTGATGCAGGGCCATTTCTCAACATAATTTAGAATTTACTGATATAATGTCACTTTTTTTCTAATGGCTATGAGCTTGTCACATTTAGACAGTTAACTCTCCTGTTAGCTATATAACATTAGGATTTAGGAATACTAGCATAAGGCTTAAAGAAGTAGCTCTACAATAGAGCACTTGTCTGGAATGCGTGAGGCCTGGGCTCCATCCACAGTTCCCTACATCAAATAATTAATGAATAATTGAAAGCTGGCACGAAGCATGTCAAGTGGGAATGTGTTGTTTTTTTTAAGCTAAATTGGTCCATCATATCCCCTTCCTTTTCTTTCTTCTGTCTCCTTCTTTCCATACTTCCCTTTGTATATTTTATGTCTTTTTTGTTTTGTGAAGTGTGTCAGGTTACCGGAAACCTGTATTGTAACTCAATAGTTGCATACCTCAGTAGTTGTGAATCAGTTCACATTCCCCTTTGGATGGATGCTGGAGATGGAACCTCATCCTCCCACAGGTCCCCCATCAGCTAGCTGCCTTCGTTACTGTGGGTACAGGGTGCAGGGCAGGAGCGTCTCCTCAAGTCCCCCACAGTGTCGTGTGTTTCTTGCAGGCTATATGAGAACAAAGGGGAGGCTGACTTCGTGGAGTCCTTGTTGCAGCTGTTCCGGTCCATCAACGACATGATGAGCAGCCTATCAGAGCTCACAGTCAGGGTGAAGGTAGGTGCCATCACGCTCGACCAGGCTCAGACGGCTCCCTCCTGGGCTGACAAACTCTGACTCATGAGTGCAGTCTTAGTCTGTGTGCAGTAAGCGCTCATCTCCTTTCTCCCCAGGTGACTGAACTATTGCTTATCTCTTTGCTCTGTTCCAGAGGAGTTCTGAATGTACTTTATATAAATAGCGGGAAGTTTATTAAAGTCAATTTAACAGCCAACTTGTCAGGGCATCTGGCACCTGAGACTGTGGGAGGGATGCTTAGGTGGATGGAGCTTTAGTCAGACCTCAGGTTATGAACAGGGGATGACTCCATTGTTCCTTTTCTTCTTCTTGTCTCCCATTTCTTTTGTATGTGTTTGCATATGTATAGATGCACATGTAAGGGGTGTGTGTGTGTGTGTGTGTATGTGTGCACATGTGGAGGCCAGAATTTGACCTTGGTGGTCATTCCTCAAGTATCTTCCACCTTGTTTTTGTTTGTTTGTTTTGATTATTATTATTATTATTTTATAAGAGGTTTCACTGACTGGCCTGGTATTTACTATGTGGACCAGGCTGTCCTTGAACTTACAGAGGCTTACCTGCCTTTGATTCCCAGGTCTTAGGATTAAAGGCATCATGTCAAGCCCACTTTTTGTTTTTGAAACAAGGTCTATCACTGAACCTGGAGCTTGATAACTAGGCTATCCTGGTTGACCAGTTAGCTTCAGGGATCATCCTTTCTGCGCCTGCTCATCTCTGAGATACTAAGTTTGCATCACTGTGCATAGCTTATGTCTGTATCCTGACACAAACTCAGCACTTCTTGTCTTGCATAAAGGTGCCTCTAATCATTGAGCCATCTTGCTGGTCCCCCAGGTTTTAATTTTGTTTATAAAATGAGTTTTGTGGGATTGAGTTCAGGTCTTTCTGCTTGCCAGCAAGCACTTGAGTGGCTGAGCTGTCTCCTTAGCCCCTCTTCACCCATTTCGTTATGATCACCTTTTATTGTTCTGTTGTCCTTGGGAAGAAGGCTTGGGATTCCTCTAGGATTTACTGGCATGGAAACATCCCAGAGATGGGGTGTAGAGAGGCCCTGGGGAGCAGTCCCAGGCTCCTGCACCCTTGGGCATCTCTGCTGTGTGGATGTTTAGGGACTGATTTATGACCACACAAGCTGTGCAGTTTGGAGTTTGCTGCCTGCAGTAATCCCAGCAAGGAACAAAAGTAAACCTTCTGAGTGAGTCCTTGTAGCTTGACTCTCCATGCCGAAGCTGCATCTGCTCTTCCTTTGTGTCCTTTGAGTGGATAAATTCAAATGAGTTCTTTGTCATTCTTGTGTTCAGAGTGCTTTGGACAAGTCCTCTCCTGGCTGTAAAGCTTTGCTGTGCTGTCTATGATTAGGATAAACGTGTTCAGAAGTGGTTCCTCGTCACAGTCACCAAGGTGACTCTCCCGGTCAAGCAAGAGTAAAGCTTTGACTTCTCTTCTGCCTCCAAGGTGCTTCCTGGGCAAGCTTTGAGATCCCTTGCCCAATTTTGACATGAATTTCCCCCAAATTGGTGCTCTATGAGGAAAGCTGTGTCCTACATATATTAAAAGTTTTAGGTTAGTTGTTTTGACAATATGATATTGCCCAAGGCTGTCTTCACCTTCCAGGGTTAAAATTAGCTTTCTACCAGTATATTTTACAGAAGAATGCAATGGCATTTGAGGGAAACAGACACACATTGGGCAAGAATAGATAAAAACAGTTTCAGAAAGTTTTGAGACGAGAAGTAATTTTAGTTGGCTAAATATATTCTTACGTGATTAAGTTTGATTGGGCTTGACTGGTGTCTCCCTGCTGTTGTGGGAGTCAAGTCATTTGTCAGTGGAACCCAGAAAACTTTCCCTCCGGTGGGTGTTTTATTGTAAGACACGGATGAATTCAGGGACGTTCATGCTTGCTGCAGGCCTTCCATCTGTAAGCTGGAAGCCGAGTTTCTTCATTCACTGATAATTTGGGATTGTATGATCTCGCCACATTTGCTCTTTCAGCACTGCTGAATTAAGGGGCTTGGCTCACATACTATTTTTACTCTTTCTGTTTTGTCATGTTGGAACGGAAACAGCATCATGCGGTTTCTTAGGTTTAGAAAGTGTTTCTCTTACTGGGGCATTTTTGAAGATTAAGTAATGTTTCCCAAAGGGCTGCTGGTGGTAGCTGCTTCTATTTGCTGGTGTTGTGGTGCAGGTCATGTGCATGTTTTCATGGTGCCCATGCCTGGAAGTGTGTGTATGTGTGTGTGTGGTGTCACTGTGTGTTGATATGTAATAAACTGATGTGTATGTGCATCTGTGTGGGGTGTGGGCGTTGTGTATGTCTGTGTTTCGATACACGTGTGACTGTATATGAGTAGGCACGTATGTTTTGCTGTAAGAGCGTGTGAATCGTGGTGTGTGTTTATTTCTCTGTGTGCATTCATTTTTAGTGCCTTTGCTGTATCTATGAAGCTAAAAATGGTTCATGAAACATGCCAACCCTATCCCACATGATGTACACAGGCGTTTCCTATCCTCTTCCATTCTCCTTTAGTCTATTCTAGACTAACGTTTTGAGTAGTAAAATTGCTCGCTGGGAGGCTCTGTGTTTCAGCAAGGCTAATGGATCTCAGCCTGCATTCTTTGGGGCTCTTTCCCATCTTTCCTGTATAGAATAGTATGAATATATTATCATTGTTCTCTGCACTTTCTCCACTGTCTTCTGGAGCCTCAGGCTCCTGCCAGTTGGGTATGTGGCAGGGACTGGAGTGAAGACTAATTGAATTTGAGGCTCCTGCCCTGAGAATGTACACAGGCATGTGAGAGTCTTTCTCCTTCCAGGGACTGTCCTTAGGGAGAAACCCTCCTGTAGGTCCCGTTTGTCACCCTCTCCTGGTGAGATTTCCATCTGGCCTTCCTAAAAGGAGCTGCGTTAGAATGGTCCCGTTCTGTAATCAGTTAACTGGAGTGGCCGCGTGGGTTTTGCCCTCCAAGAGATATGGTTTTACTGTCGCTGAAAGAATCCTTTTTGCCTTGCGTCTTATGTCCGATTCTTCCGCATGGAAAACTTTTACTGCTGTTTGTCTACCTCCTTCCAAGCTGACATCTCAGGTTCTGTACGGCTTCTCACAAATTTCAAAGTTTATATATAGTTTTATTTTCTCCAGGAAAAAAAAAAACACATGTCTGAATGTGTGTGGAGCGATGACAGCTAACAGCCAGATGTGGCAGTTTCCACACGAGAGGTCAGGCTTCGCAGAGCTTTGACCTGCACAGTGCTTCACGCGTGGTGACAGCAGTGCCCCTTCCAGCCTTCCCGCCCAGGCGCCTTCATCCTACAGTGGTGTGCCTTTCCTCGGCACGTGGAACAATCCCACGCAGACACAGATCTGCATGAGGAGCCACGTGTGTATGGAATGTCCTCCCTCAGTGTCCCTGGGACATTGCTTCTAGGACTCCACAGAGTCAAGTGGAGACCCGAGATGCTCAGATCCCTTAGAAAAATGAACTTAATGTTTTAAGAAGAAGAAAGATTTCTTTGGCCTCATTGTTTGACAGCGCTCAGTTTACATCAAACCTTCTGTTTGTATAGCTTATGTTACCTAATTCAGTATAAATGCCATGTAGACGGTGGTCCTGAATAGGGAATGATGAGAGGAGAATCTGTATATTTTTAGTTCAGACACATTTCCTCACATCTGGTTTGGGTTAGTACTTTGTTAAAACCCTCTGATGTAGAACTTAAAAGTGGGCAGGGTTGACAACATGCAACATATGTGCTATATGTTTCTCTTTATACGAAGACTGTTAGGACTTTAATAGCTTTATCATGGATATGCAACATAACCAATAATTTTCTGTCTTCTCCCAGCTTTCCCACCCTGTGTGTGTGCACTTGTGAAGAGGACAGAAGCATAGGTACCCCTTGGAGCTAAGAGTTATAGGTAGTTGTGTAAGCCACTTGACTTGGGGGCTGGGAACTTGAGTCCCCTGTAAACTCAGTATTCCTCCTTGACCACTGAACCATCTTTCTAGCCTGACCCACCAATGTTTTCCACCAGCACATCGTTACCACCTGCTGGTTGTATTGTAGCTCATTTATTCCACTTCCTCTTTCAGAATATCCTTTTCATTTTCATAAACAACTCTTTAGAACCTCGACTGGCCGTCTCTAGTCCTGTTAGAAGCCCTGTGACATCTGGTCTGCTCCACGGCCTGCAGTTTCCTAAGGTCTCACTGTCCTCCCGTAACTGCCCTTTGTGCTGACAGGACTTGTCTCTCACCTGAGATGTCTGTGCTTTCCATCTGCCTGGTGCTGTTACACCAGATGGCTGCGACTTGGTTTCCTGTGAGCCTCGCCCTGGCCTTGCTTCTACTTCATCCTCAGTGGCATCAAGTTGTTGGCGATCCACTTAGTCTTCAGCTCTTACTTTTGTCCGCTTTGTTCCTCTGGTTATTGGCTGTGCTGGGGGAGGAGGAGATTGCTGTGCTGAAGTTGTCAGCCAGCGAGGGACCAGACCGCTGTAGACCAGCACGCAGCTTAAGAAAGTCACGTGTGCCGGGCAGTGGTGGCACACGCCTTTAATCCCAGCACTCGGGAGGCAGAGGCAGGTGGATCTCAGTGAGTTCGAGACCAGCCTGGTCTACAAGAGCTAGTTCCAGGACAGGCTCCCAAACCACAGAGAAACCCTGTCTCGAAAAAAACCAAAAAAAAAAAAAAAAAAAAAGTCACGTGTTTGCCCAAAGCAAAGGACATCCTCTTTCTTCCCTTCGTTTCCTTCCCTTTGAGGTTGGTAGGGATCGGCTGTGTGTCAGTGGGCAGTGCAGAGCTGCCATGGACATGATTTAGGCTCTACCCACAGGCCTCTCATATTTCTCAGGTACAGGATGTGATGCTCCTCATGGGGACTTTCCGGGTCATGTCACCGCATCAGGAAAAACACTTATATAGGAACAGCTGAGTCTGGCAGCCCAGGGGCAGCCAGCCGTGGCAGGAATGGCTACACTTGGAGGAGAATCAGCCACAGGCCAGGCCTTCTAGAGAGTAGTGCTGACAAGATGCCAGAGTCCAGAAGGTGAAAGACCTAGTTCACATGGAGTTGTATTAATTTCCCGCGATCACACACACAAAAAATCTTCTTCAGATGCAGTAACTTGAAACAGCATCAATTCATTCTCTCATAGGCCTGTGGATTGGAAGCCTGGCATCAAAACACCAGCAGGTTGCTTCCTTCTGTGTCGTCTGGGACAGAATCTGGTAGTCCTCAGCCATCCTTGGCCCACAGACACATCCATCTGGCTCTAGCCTGCATTTTCTCATGGGGGTTCTGCTTGTGTGTGTGCATGTGTGTGCATCTTGTGTCCTTTCTTGTCTTTGGTCATGTGGTACCAGTGCCTGCTCTCCTGAAGCCTGACCCCATACCCATTTAATTTTGTTAGACAAGGCACTGTTTCTTGTCAGACTTTACTCACAAGTCCTTGGGACTTGCATGTGTTCTTTTGATGCAATCACTTTAATCCACAGTAGCCGTCCGCAGGAATATGAGCAGCTCCTAAGACAGTGGAAAACACTTGAGAAACTATGGCTTTGGGCTAGGTACCCGTGGTTCACCTGACACATTATCTGTGCAGCGGAACCTTCTCAGATTAGTTTTTTTTTTTTTTTCGGTTTTTTTTCGAGACAGGGTTTCTCTGTGGTTTTGTAGCCTATCCTGGAACTAGCTCTTGTAGACCAGGCTGGTCTCGAACTCACCGAGATCCGCCTGCCTCTGCCTCCCGAGTGCTGGGATTAAAGGCATGCATCACCACCGTCCGACTACCTTCTCAGATTAGTGCAGACACAAGAGGCTGGGTGAACACAGATTCCAGTCCTAAGTCTGAGGAGATCCTGTCCCAGCTCTCTGATGACCCTGATGGCCCTGATCTTGCCGGCTCTGTAAATTGAAAGAAGCCAGGCTAATGCTGCCTTCCAGTGATCGTGGGCACTAGTAAGGGGCAATACTGAGGTCCGAGCTGGAACAGCCTTTCCTGCTGCCTTCCCCTCTGCTGCCTGCCTTCCACTTCCCAGCTTTGATTTGACAGGCATGGGGAGACCCTTGCCAGTAAAGCCATGTCATGTGTCAGTAAAAACTCAACAGCAGAAAAGAAGGTGGCAGGCACAATATCCTGTGTCCTTCTGGTAGGCGTCCTGTGGTTTAGAATGCTCCCAAGTTCATTAGTGTAACTCTCTGTTCTGTGCAAACTCAGAGCCGCCTTCCACAGTCTAGACCAGAAGAGAACGCAGCAGACAGGGCAACCCGGGCCTCTGCTTTCTGCTTAGCTGATTCTCTACAGTGGTTCTTACCTTCTCTTTGTAGCTAGTGCTACAAAGCATTAGCAAGGTTAATCTGGACACTCTTGTCAGATGCACTTTTTTCTTGGCCCACCTATGCTCCATGCAAGACATTGCTGCAGCAGCCAGCTTTGCAGACTTGCAGTAGTAACAGCAGAGACCTGCTGTTCCACCCTCCTTAAGCAAGCCTGCTTTCGCACGGGTCTCCTTCCAGCCTGTGTGAGAGACTCGTTCTAAGGACAGTATCTATCATTTATGCTTTCTTGCATAAACCCAGTCACCTTTCCTTGCTAGAGTAGCCATAATTATAGTCGTAATCACTGTGCACCAGTTTGGGGCACGTGTCTGAGCTGATGTGCGTTCATTTGCTCAATCCAATGATTTCTCATTAAATTAATTTCTCTGTTGTCAGATGCAAGGGCTTTGCTTTCGGAAACTTAAACCTAGAGTGAGCGATTTCATTAGTAGATGGTAGGGAAAAAGTCATCTTTTCCTTTAACCTGTGACTGATTTCTCCCCCGCTGATCACCAAGACCCGGCTTATGTTAGAGGCAAGCGTATGAGCTGGATCCACAGAATTCTGGCCACTTTAACCACCCCACCTACGCTGCCTTTTGTCTGAAGTTTGCTGGGAAGTAGACACTCCCTTGATTTTGAGGCTTCTGCTCAGGAGCCCATAATTTCCAGTTGCTTCCATCATGGCCTTCAGGACTTGCTGGCATTCCTCCCACATTTAATACTGGCTTGCATCCCGCCTCCTGCCAACCATGTCATTTAGCTCCTTTGTTCTTCCTCCATTATGGCCAGGATTCCTTCAGTGTCTCTGAGTAGCAGCAGGCCATACAGACAAGCTTATGCTTAGCAAACCATCATTCACTTGTTCAGCTGTTTCAAAAGTTTATTTGGGAGTTAAAGAGGTGGCTCAATGGGTAAGAGATTTCTGCTGTGTGCCTGACACTGTGCTAGGCCGGGACAGGAATACATTCTGGTCTGTGTTCCCAGGGCTGCATTTGAGTGACAGGGATGAACCCATTACCCACCCAGAGTCACACAGCAGGGAGATTCTATCCAACTTCACACTTGTTTTCACTTTACGGCTTGTTGTAAATTATTTTACGACTTGTAGTAATTTATTTTAAGAAAAAGATAAGGTTTGAAATGATGGGTGGTGTCAGGGGATGGACATACTTTGGAGGACTCTGGAAAGTTTAAAGGAAGAGTGAAAGAAACTATGGGTTGGAGAAATTGAGGTGGAGACAAGCAGCTGCCTGAGGGGGCATCAGTCGCCTTCACAAAGGAGATTTACCCGTTCATCTGGTGTGTTCCTGATGCACCAAGGAAGCCGAGGCAGAATATCTGCAGGTTTGAGAATAGACCCAGGAAAACAGTAAGACCTTTTTTCAGGACAAAAAGAGCAGAAGGCCTTGGAAAATTGTTCAGGGTTTGATGGTTTCCTAGTCATGTGTGAGACCCTCTTTAACCTCCCCCCATATCAGAAAAAAACAAAAGAAAACAAATAAATAAGAAAACTCACCAGGCATAAAAAGGAAATGAGAAGATCAAGTCAGAGCTACAGTCAAGTCTAGTTTGGGCTGCATAGTGAGACCCTGTGTAACCCCACTCCCCAAATAAACAAATGATCCATTGGTTATGACTGGCTTGAATCAAAAGTGAAGAATGAGATCCCCAGGATCATGGAGGACTAGGCTGGCATATGTGTCCTGCTCTAGTTTGGTCACCACTGACTTTTCTAAGGGTTATCTTCATGCTGTCTGCAGAAAAGGGCACAGAGGCTGAGAGAGGAATAGAAGAAATAAAACAGGGCTTTCCACCCCAGTCCTGATGACATTTGGAGATGGTGACGTTTCTCTTGTCCACTCTAGGCACTTAGCAGCCTTGCTGGCCCATGCCCAGGGACCATCTCTGTCATAATCTCTTAGATGTTATGTATATTCCCTGGGTTGGTGTTGCCCAGGTAAGACTTCACGAACTGCAAGACTGGTGATCGAGTTTGAGAAGGAGATTAAGGTACTTAGTCTCATACGGAGGTCGTGGTGGATCTGTGTTGGAAGGTGGGAGGAGATAAGGGGACCAGTGTCATGTCCTCTTCCAACAATGGGTATAGTTAAAGATGCAGATGATGCAGTGAAGACTGCAGAACTTCTGGACATCTTGGAACGTTACTTATTGAGCCACAGTGTTGCCAAGGTTGGACCACTCTGGAATGAGGATTCTGTGCTTGGCTCAGGGTAGCATGCTGGTCTGTGCATATACCTGCCTCTGTTTTGTATTGACTCTTGCCACCTGTAATACAGTACAGTCTTTTGTTGTTGTTGAGGATTTAATTGTTACTGTTTTTTATGTATCTGTGCATGGCCAAGTGCATCTGTGAGTGTGGTGCCTGTGGAGGCAAGAAGAGGGCACGGGATCCTTGGAGCTGGTGTTTCTGATCTACGTGGGTATTGGCAACCACAGTTGGGTCTTCTGCAAGAGCAGCAAGTGCTCTTAACTACTGAGCCGTCTCCCCAGCCCCAACACAGGATTATCTTTAACGACTAGTTTCTCATTTTTTTTTTTTTTAAACATTTGGGTTTGCATCTCATGCCTCTCCTTGTCTGATATCCTTTTGGCTTGTGTTGTTGGTGGCTAGCTGTCAGAGTTCCTGCTATAATATGGTCATCATTGGATGCCTGGTTATAGAATAAGCTGGAGAAGTACCAGATTTCAACTCCCACGTGGTTTAGAAGAATTTATCTTTTTGTTGTTGTTGTTATCTTGATTGGCTGTGCAGTGTTAAATAATCCCAATCCCTTCTATGTGTGCAGCCTCTCAGTGGCCAAAGCCTTCTGTGTTATCTCTCCCGATCCATCAGTACTTCTATAGTGACTGTGCAAAAATCATTATGGAACAGGCTTCTAAAGTGAGGGAAGAAGAAAGAAATTGTGAGCTCTGTGTGTGTGTGTGTGTGTGTGTGTGTGTGTGTGTGTGTGTGTGTGGTAAGAGCAGAATTGTGGATAGAATCAGTTCTATCCTCACAGCTACTGGCTCTTGTCTGGGATCTTGATATGCACAGGTCTCTTGGGATGCTAGATCACAGAAAGATAATGTAATGCACAGATCCCAGGGATGCTCAGGTCTCCTGGGATGCTAGATCACAGGGAAATGCTGGGTTACACAGGTCCCAGGGGTGCACATATCACAGGGAAATGATAGGATGCACACCCCAGTGATGCTCAGGTCTCCTGGGATGCTAGATCACAGGGAGATGATGGGATGCACAGGTTTCCTGGGATGCAGGTCACAGGGAGATGCTATGGTGGATACAGACCTGACTAGCAGAGCTGAAGTTTCCAGTCCTAGGAAAGCTGATATGTCACTCAGAGAAACACATTTAACAATGCAGTCCCTCTAGGTATTGATCAACTCTATTCGTATTTATGCTTCTAGGGTATGGAGACATATTTTGATTGCTCATTGAACATATCTCAAATAAGATCTAAATAAAAGAGAAAAACATCGTGTGTATAGATCAGATACCACTAATATGCCAATTTTAGATTCAGTGCAGCTCTAATCATTATTTTAGAGTTATAATGCCATTATTGACAGCATGGTTCTGAAATTTATATGAGAAAGAAAAAGATCAGAATACCTGATAAGATGTTCTGCAAGGAGAAAAACTCTGGGCGACTGACTTTAGCCAATTCCCCAAGGGTCACAGTAAAGCTACTGTAATCTCATTGCTCAGACTGAACTCAGATTTACTGCAGAAAGCTGGATGGATATGTGTTGCTTCAGATAGCTGGGATCCCAGTGTCCTAGGCCCGAGTATGTCTGTGGTTTAAAGTTACACCTCTACTGGGTGCAGCAGCTGCCTCTCCACTTGGGTGAGAAGTG
Source organism: Chionomys nivalis (assembly GCF_950005125.1). Taxonomy (NCBI): domain Eukaryota; kingdom Metazoa; phylum Chordata; class Mammalia; order Rodentia; family Cricetidae; genus Chionomys; species Chionomys nivalis. The sequence continues at coordinate 62,169,958 of NC_080093.1, read as the reverse complement.
ACCACCAGTGGGCAGAAGGTTCCATTCTTCGTCTTATTTAAGGATCCTGATGGTCATACAGTGATTGTGCCTTTAAGACAATGTCAGTCCTTATAAAGAACCTCTGGGGAGATGGGCTGGGGAGATGGCTCGGGATGTGTACCAGCCCAAATTTTTGTCCCCAGAACCCATGTGAAAAAGCTGGGAGTGCACAGTTGTCATGCTGGTATGGAGAGCTAGAGCCAGAAAGACCTCTGGGTCTCATTGGTCAGCCAGCCTTGCCTACTTGATGAGTTTCCAGGCAACTAAAGATGAGAGACCCTGTCTCAAAAAATAGAGAGGATTAATGGTATGTGATGTGTGATGCCCAGGGTTGTCCTCTGGGCTCCATACACCCACATACAAGTACAGATGCAGACTTGTGTGCACTCACACCGCATAGAACTCTGGAGCCTCTTTCTGTAATTGGTGTTGGGGTGTTGTCTGAGACTACACGCGAGGTTCAGCTGCATTTCTGCACTGCTCAAAGTGTTATGCCGGTGAGTCAGAAAGTGAGAAGTCATGTCCTGGAGGCTTTTAGGTATTTACTCAGGGATACAGGGGTCTCAGATGGGAAGACCAGACCCCAATTTCCTGTTCTTCACTGTGTTGCTTTTTCCATGAGATCACTCCAATCCGATTTTAAATTACTGTGCCGGATTTATTCAGAATTTGAGCCACTCAGCATCATCCCACTGATGAGATGATCAGCTGTGTAATTCTCTGTGACTTGTGGACATGACACCTTAATAATTCAAGGAGAATATTTTTCCCTTGGGAAATTCTAGACACTCAGTATGGTGCGTCGGATTAGGAGAGAGGCAGACACAGAGTGGGCGGGGCTGTAAAAGAAAGGTCTCATTAGAACAAAACAGACCTTCTTACTTGCACACCTTTTAACTTCAGCCATGCATTCTTAGAGATTATCTGCATGTGTGTGTGTGTGGTGTGTTGGGAATATAGGTCAGAAGCCACAATCCTGTGCATTTCTCACATGCCATCCACTTTGTTTTTTGACACAGGGTTTCTTTATAGCCTGGGACTCATCAAGTAGGCTGACTGACTGGCCAGTGAGCCCCAGGGATGCGCCGGTCTCTAGGTCCCCAGTGCTGACATTACAAGAGTGGGTCACTCAACCTTTTTTTTTTTTTTTTTTAATGGATGAAATTGGGGTCTATGAGCACAAAAGTGACTGAACCAGCTCCCAGCTGTACACCCCTTTTAAAAAGCCTCTTCTATCTCTGGAAATGATTAAGCAAGGACAGCATTCCGTATCATTTAATTGGGTACAACAACACTATAAGCAACTTTTAAGAGGGAGCTTTTCTTATAATTGTGAGAAATACTCATTTTGTCCTACAACATTTTCCATGGTTACCCCTGAAAATCAAAGGCTGAGGTATTTATTTGTGTGTTAGTCGGTTTTCCATCACAGGCAAATACCTTAGGCTTATGTTGGCTGTTGGTTTCCGAGGCTCACGGCTGGAATGGTTTGACCCTGTTCCTTTGGATCTGCGCCATGTCACCTGCCTCTGTCATGACTGGTTGCCTCACCACAGGCATGGGTTCCACAGTACCTTAGATCCCTTTGCTGGTTTACACCTCTTCAAGGTTCCACTTCCTCCCTACCTTCCTGGTGTGGTTCACTGAGGAACAAGCTTTTAACTACCTGAACTCTTGGGGCACATTTACAACCCAAAGCGTAGTGTATCTGAGGAAGTCAGTGGACACTGGTTCCTTTTATTGCTTTCCTTCTAAATAATTCATATTAAAGTGGAGAGAGATAGTATTTCAGTTTCCCCTTTCTCAGGCCCATCCTCATGTGATAACTTTCTAGGTTGGCTGTGGTTCTCTGCCCAGATGCTTCTCCTCCTTTGGTGAACACACCCACCCCTTTGGCAGGTCTCTGCTAGTTTTCATGACTTGCCTTGTCCCTCTTACTTCCTGTTTCTGTCTTTGCTATGTCCATTAGTGGGGACTCAAAAACACACCCTCAGTTCCCCTTATCTGATTATCTTACTGAAATTCTCCCTTGGAGTTTTGCAGTCTGTGGGTGTCCAGCCCTTCCCTTGCATGCTGTACCTCTAGGTATGCTGCGGGCAGCAGAGGACTCTGGGTGAATGTGGGTTGGGGATGGGTAGGCTTTGTGCTTCAATGTCATCAGCGAATGTATTATGGACTCTCAGCCCCGACCCAGATGGCAGGAAAGACTCTGTGCCTTGGTTACTTCCTGAGGATTGGGGAATAATAAAGTGCTGTCAAATGCACAAGCCCATGTGCAAGTCAGAGGTTGCGGCCAGCCTCTTGGGTAGGATCGTTTATGAATGAGGCTTAGATGAGTCCAATGCAAACACATGGTCCTAGCTCATCTCTTCTCTGCTTCCCCACACTGTGTTGGGGGACCTTGCCGCGTGGATAGGTAATATCTTGTTTTTTACCACAGAGAAACTCCAAAGTTGGATTAAATTAGTGTCTAATGAATAGCAGATGAATAGAGAAATCCTTAAAGAGCAATTGTCGCTGAAAACCAGAATGCTGAGCAAAGATACATTAAGAAAGCACAAAGAATATAAGGAAACCTTGGACTTAAGGTCAAAGGCAGGATGTGTGGGTTGCAGCTCCACAACATTCTAGTTTCTGCCACTATACTTAGCTCCTCCAAAATCTTTTTCCCCACTACCCTCTGAAGCATTTATCTAATTATTCTTTATCAATAAAAACTCAGTAGTCAGATATTATGGTAAGAACCTGAAGGATCAGAGAAGTGGAGCAGAAGCCACCAGTGACCTCCTCTCTCTTATCCCTTAAGCCCAAAAGGGCCAATACCCTTTCTAAGACCCACCCTACTACTTCCTATGCCTCTCCATCTGTTCTCAGTCCTCCAAAACCTCTGTGGTTCATTTTGGTCAGCTAGTAGTTAGCTCAGCCCTCTGATTTAAAGCAGACTGTTTTGGCAGTCTCGGCAGTGTCAGAGTGATCAGAATATCCCACAGCATCCCTCGTTTCTTCTTCCACCCCACGGTGGATCAGTCTGATGAGCCTGCGCCATCTCGCCAGTGTTCATTTCCACACCTCATTTGCCCACCGCTATAGAGTCAGCCTCCTCTCTTACCCCAGGGCTTGGCCTTCCTCATTCCTACATGGTGGGTTCTCCTCTAAATGTTCCTTTTTGGAAGTAGAATGTAAGAATGCCTCCAGAGCTTTCCTCCTACTCTTGTGCCTGGCTGAAGTTACATTTCAGTCTACAGACCTCCATGGGTAAAGGCAGGCAGAGGCTGGAGCCTGTGTTTCAACACGGTTAGGGCTATACTCTCAGGGGCATGGCCATTAGATGGTTCTTAAGTGAGACAGTCGTGGGGCTGGAGAGATGGTTCAGTAGCTGAGAAGACATGCTGCTCTTGCGGACAACCTAGGCGTGGTTCCCAGCACCCACTGGCTCACAGTTGTCTAACTCCAGTTCCAGAGGATGTTGATGTTGACACCCTCTTCTGGCCTCCATAGGTACCAGGTACACATTTGTCATATATATATATATATATACATACATATACACACACACACAAACACACATACACACACACACAGGCACAAATATCCATACACATAAACTAAAACAATTAATACATTTCTAAGAAAAGAAGGGCAGCCATGATAACTTCACTGTGTGCGGGTTTGACTGACTTGGTGGTCGTTCTTTAAGTAAGCCTTCAATTCTGTTTCCAACATTGGCCTCTCCCTGGTTGCTTATGTAATGGCTAGCGTTTTAGCATGTGACTAGACATAATGTGCCCTGGATTACTTTCCTTTATAGTCTATTAAGTGCTCCTTTGGTGCCAACTCTGTCCTCGTACTGGCCAGAGGCCGGAAGTAACAGACAGTGAAAGATGGACTGCCCTGTCTTCAGGAGAGGAAGCCAGGCATTTTACCCCCAGGGCACGTAACAGGTGAGGTGGTATGTCATTGCATCATTATCTGTCAGGAAGAGAGACAGTGGGCCAGACAGGGGTCCGGAGTGCAGACGGGCCTGACGCCCCCATCAAGGGCTTGGTTAGAAAAACTCTGAGCTTTGAGGCTGAGAATTGAGATGGTCCACTATTTCAAAGTAGAGATGGACAGGAGGATGGGGGAGGAAGGAGGAGGAGAAAGTGATGGTGTGGGCGCCTTGCTTATAGGGTACAGGGATGCTGGCTGCAATGAAATTTAGGATGGAGATAATGCATGTGGAAGGCCCCCCCATCCTGCACTGCGGTCCAATGCTGAGAAGGGGATAGTGTGTACTCTGATGATCCGATGGTGGTGTGTGAGAGCCCCCAGCTAACATACTGAAAACTGACATATAAGTTTATTTTTTAATTACACTTTTAGAAAAGGTTAAGATTTCCCACGGTAGAGATAGGGGGATGGGATTGGGGGTGTCTCAGCATGAAAATTATATGAGATCTTGAAAGTTTTATCTTGTAGACTTCATTATTAGTTCTTTTATTTTTACCATGGGATAACTTTCTTCATTTATATATTTAAATAAAATATGTCTTTAATTGAAAAAGCATTTTCCTGGAACCTTGCCTGTCCCCTTTTAGATTTTTGTGGCTTTTCCTGGGAGCCTCTTTGTAGGGTGCATAGCTCTCATTCCCCACTGGACCACTGATGTCCCATCCTGGGATCTGCTTTGGGAGTTTGTGAACTGATCTGTTGCCCATCAGAGTTTCCTCTACCAGCTAGAAAGCAGAAAAAGCTACCATGGCCTCCTTGGTATCAAATGCACTTGTAGAAAATGTGGTCATTTTCCAGTGTGTTGGTTGTCTTGGATGGAGGACACAGCATGTCACATCCTGCCATCAGGCTCTGGACATCATAGCTTCCCTTCACTCCCTGGATGCACAGCTTCTGAGTTGGTCCGTGCTTCTTCCTGAGCCACCTCTGGACCTTCTTTGTTGCTGGTTCTCTGATAGGTGCAGTAAGCATTTGTTGAAAGAATGTTGGGCAGGTCCTTTCCTCCCCAGTACATGGTCTGTAAGGTGAGGGAAGCTGTGTTTGGGGGCTGTGAGGGATGAGACAGAACCCTGTGAACAGTAATGAGCTTTAGGGTTGTGTTTGATTCCTGGACCTGCTGTGGACTAGTGTTTGCATGAGATTCCATTTCAGCCTTTTGCTCGCAGTTTTTCTATACTTAAGGACAACATATTGTGAGTGACACGAAACTGCTTTTAGATTCTACAGTCTGATGACCTGTCTTGAAATTTAATACATTCAATCCTTTTGAAATAATCTCTCAATCAAAAAAAAAAAAAAAAAGAAACAGATGAATCTTAAATTGAGGTGTAATTTTTAGGCCCTGAAACACATAGCTCCGAAGAGGCCAGCTCAATTGGCTTTCAGAAATGCTTATGTCATGAGTCCAGACCCCACCAGAGTAGAAGACATCTCTGTTGCTGGCAGCTCTGTGTCTGCTGTGCCCACTGTAGGTGAAGTGGCATTTCTTTATATTTTCCCAGAATTGAAGGGTCTAAGTTCCATTGGCACTAGCAGTTAAGCTGTGTACACTACTGAATTTTCTTGTTTCTGTTTGTAAAATACCAGAAAATGTTTAAACTGTGTTCCGAGGTTCCACCTGCTGCACTTTCTCCTTGTGACTCTCTCAAAACAAAGGGGTCACCTCTAAGGTCACTTTTGAGGATCAGAAGAAATCCTGCAAGCTCACCAAGGGACACAGTGCCATCCTTTACTTGCATTGGGAGCTAATTTCTCATGAGTATGCATAGAATCAAATCTTTTAAATTACGTGTTTGTGTGCTTGCGTGTGTGTGTGCGCATGCCGCTCGTGCGTGCACGCCTGTGCATGCACACGCACATCCCCTAGATCCCCTAGAACTAGAGCTGTAGGTGATTGTGAGCTGCCATGTAGGTGCTGGGAACTGAACTTGGGTCCTTAGCAGAAGCATTGTTGCTCCATCTCTCCAGCCCCATAGAAACCGATTCTTTATTTTTCTTTTTGAAACCTGTGGAGCCTGCAATCAGGAATTGCTCTTTGGAAGTGTTATTCTTTGTATTTTAAAGGAACAGTTGCTCCCAAATTAGCATTCCAGGTTGTGTAATATTTAACGTCTTTTCTCTGCTCAGTTTTTAAAAGCTATGTTAAGTTCAGTAGAGCAGTCTCATTTACACTCCACTTATTCATAATTTGAGATAATTAATGTAGTGGTTGAGCTGCCATTCACCTCTTCCAGCTTCAGAAAGCAGGGCTCTGCCAGTCAACTGTGTATCCTAAGCAGATTAAGTTACTCTTGGCATGCTTACACCTCCTAAGGGGAAGAGATTTTTTTCACACTCTGCGGGGGATAGGAGTCCTTCTTGACTCTTACCTCACCAGATGGCCAACAAGGGCTTCAGAAATAGTGAGCTAAGGTCCCCTCGAGCTCAGAAAGCCTGAGATCTTGCCAGTATCATGCTAAGCTGGGGCGTTCATTTCCTTTAAAAGCTCGTATGAAATAGCATTTCTCTTCTCGCATTTCACCAAAGCCTTCCCCCACCCCACACGGGTCCCGGGGTCTGATTGATGTTGGCTTTTGTGCTACAATAGCTATTTCATAGCCAGTGTCCCTGAGGGGTTCTTCACTGCAGCTGAGTTACCTGGAGCTGTTGGGGTGGGGGAGGGATCCCCATTTAAGGGACTTTTCTGGCATTTCAGACTCAGGATGCTTGAACATGCCCTGAGGTAGCAGAACCTAAGAGTGAACTTCAATTTCTGTGGCACAGCTTACCCTGAGTCTGGTCTTAACCGGCCTGGGCTGAATGTGAAGCTTTTCAGAATCGGTGCCATTTATTCCGTGCTTGAGTTTGGACTTTCCTTTTCAATAATTTAGTATTTAAAAAATGACACCTTTGGTCTTTTGTTCTTTACCAGGGAAGGGTCCAGGGAACCAGCCTGCAATTTGCCTCTCTGCTCTCTGCCCTTCTAGTGTGTACTCATTAGCTTGCGATTGTTTCTCTAACCTTCTCCCAGCCTGGTGTGATCTCACAGGCCACCTTTTGTGACCCTCCAAGGTAGTTAAATGAGGTTTCGCTTTCTCTATGAATTAAATATGTCATGTGGATTTGAAATGTTCCCAAACTCGCCGTGCTATATTCTGGCAAAATAAATACTATTTTCAGAGTTTCAGCCCTATTGATCAAAACCCATGTCTCTTTTTCTTAGGCTAGGAAATGATTTTATCAGGCAAATACTGGTTAGTCCATGCTCCCCTTTTGGTAGAAGAACCGCTGCTGGCAGTTTTGCGGTCATGGTCCTTAGGGCAGAGGAAATGATGTGTTGTTATATGACTTCTAACCTAGAGGAGCAGCATGCTGCTTTTGTCTTCCCTGTCCCTTTCTGTCTCTTCCTCACAGCCTCTGGGACTATAGAACCGAAGTAGCCAAGATGGAGTATGGAATGGGGGACATCCCAGGCAATCTCTGAGTTCTCCTGACCTGCCTTGGACTAACTGACCTACAGCCTCTTATGAACCCCTTTGAAAATCCCCTTCCTGGGAGACAGCTTACATTTGGAAACAGCAGCGGTGTTGTTTGCAGTGTTGGAAGCACTTTGGGAATGTGAGCACACTGCAGTCTTCATTTTGACCAAGAGTCAATGGTGCTTAGCTGTGTACTGCCTCCTCCTGGGAAGAGGAGGAGCAGGACCCTCCCCTGAGTGAAGCACCATGCTGGCTGTAAAGGATGGTCTGAGTGAGTGCTGTCTGTGCCTGGAGCAAGGAGACGCTTCCCTGGGAGAAGTGGTAGAGTGTCTGGCAAGAGTGGAAGGAGCTAGAACCTTCCCCTTGGCTTGTGTTCCCTGTCTGTTACCCTCCTTGAACTACTCCCTGTAGTCCCCCCTCCCTCATCCTGTGCTCCTGTCTCAGCAAGGGCCTGGTTGCTTGTTTCCCCATACTGTGCTTTACCAATCTGAGCCTTCGCATTCACACATGGGGACCCTAGAACTCTGGTCCCCTCATCTCTCCCAGTTGACCTGCTTACCAGTCTGTCAGCCTTTCCTACCTAGCACAGAATTCCCTTGTTGCTACCTATTGGTCCTAGCATACTGTCCTTCATGCTAAGTCCCTCATTCCCAGAGTCCTCAGCAAGGAACTCTTCCAATAAAACACACGGAGTAGATGTGTTGGGGCAGTCATTTGAATGTCACTTTGTATGTCCGAGCTCTTGGCCATTGAGCCTCTTTGGCTGGTGGTGAAAATGTATCACCATCATCATGACCATCTAAACGAGGGGTCAGAAAATGACTCGGAATTGTCCCTCCCATGGCATCCATGAAATGTTAGATGGGATAATGTCACATTCCAGGTCACTTTCTGGCTGGCTCCTTACATACTTCATCTTTGGGAGCCTTGGTGACAGTGGCGCTGGAGTTGTTAGCGCTAACAAGCTAGACTCAGCCAGGCATCTTCAGTGGGCCAATTAAAAGGGATAAACCATAACGAACAGCAGAAAAAGGAGATTTATTAAATGTGGCCACACTGGGAAGAAGAACAAAGAGACCCAGCACAAGTACAGCTTTGACAATGCAGTTTAAATTGAACAGACGGCAAGGGGTGTGCAGAACTAAGCAGTCCTGGTCAAGGTGTGATCCTGCCCATTGTATAGTCTCTGCTGTCAGGTGGTCTGCCAAGTTGTCACAACTGTGTGAAATCGCATTCTTGGAGACAAGTTCCCCCACTGATTGGCACCGAGTTTCACTCATTTCTCTTTCCCAGCATGAGATTCCTGGGGAAATTCCAGCCTCTTAGGTCCATTATTTCAATAGTCTGATAGCTAAAGGGAGGGACGAAATGTCTCCTTAGACTATCTGCATCCATACTAGGACAGTCACAGCACATTCTGATTCGGGGTCCTCATCTAGTCCTGTTCCCTGCATTGTTTGCTCCTGACCTGCCCACTTTGATCTGAGAAACCCTTTGGGCTATTAAAATAGGAGTTAATCATATAAGAAACTCACTGACTCAACTTCATAGCGAGGATGTACGCTTCCTGTTGATAGATAATAAAACAGAGTGCAATAATTTGAATTCCGTATAATGGATGTGATTAGAAATGATTTCCCTATTTACTCATATAAAAGGCTAAATGGAGGATGATTAGTGAGTTCTGTTTAATGTTTTTTCCTAAGGTGATTTCTTAATCTCCCAAACAAATTCCTATGATAGAGAGAAGAAAAAGAAAAACCCATTAAAAGTTACTTTAAACCTTTAAGAAGCTGTTTAAGGCTTTAGAGATGAGTAATCTTTCTGTCCCTTTAGTAGATTATGGCTCTGGAGAGAAAACAAATCCTAGCCAAGAGCTATGCTGTGTGTGTTAACCCAGGGTCAGCATCTGCAGGCAAGGCTCTGACCACAGTATTGTGCTCCCTACACTGATCCTAAATACAGTGGTGGGCTTTTACATTAGAAACAGCTGTAATTTTCCATCTTTGACTATGTTACTCCTGAAAATTAGTATTTATAATTAATGTGTCTAAATCCTTCCAGATCCCATTATTTAATATTGTTCTATAATTTGATGATTAAATAATGCTTCTTAAAAAAATCCTTTATCCTTAAATCCTTCACCAATAATCTCTTTTCCATAATTGTGAGTATCTCATGACTTAAATTTAATTAATCCATTGTTGGTGAGCAATTGCTACACATTACAATTAAGAAGATAGTATATAAAGCCACAGTGAAATACATGTGTATTCTTCCCTGGGCTTGGGCTCATTAGGCCTCCAGACATCACATTTTATTTATCTCTGGCCATAGTTCTCTTAAGTAATGACATCTGGTTCAAAGACCCTTTGTCACATTGAACCATGAATTAAGTCTGGTTGGATCATAGAAGATTTGTCTCGAGATGAGTGCAATTGTGTTGGGTCCTTCTTCAAAGTGTCTGGACACTGAGCTGGTAGCTTATATGGAAAAATACCAAGTGGGTAATGCTTCCATTTCTAGCATCTGTTGTTTTCTGTGTTGGGTGCTAGTGGAATCCAGCAGAGAAGTGATCAGAGCTGTAAGATGCCATTCCTTCCCAGGAGTTTAAATGAGAAACTGTGTATTGTGGGACCGGAGCTCAAACTTTCCTGTGTGGTTTTGGCACACAGGAACATCTCTCATGATAACTCTGCCTGTCGGGTAGGGGTCACAGAGTCCAGGGAAGGTGAGAAAAGGATGGGGTTGGATGAAGGAGGGGGTCTCCACTGATGGCTGATCATTGAGACTCCAGCTCCAGGAGACTTGGACAGGTCAGGGAGAGAGATGGTACTGGCTCCTGGCAGCTGATGTTTCAAGAACACGTTAGACTGGTCGTTGGTGGAAGAGGAGGGAGTTTGTTTATCTGTTGCTGGCAGGTTTGCTGCACTGTAATCTGCTCTCTCTGCCTTTTACCTCTTGACTGAAAAATGTTCAACTTTCTTCTCTCCTGTCTTCCTGCTCCTCCCTCCCCTCCCTTCCTTTTCTCCTTCCCTCCTTTCTTTCTGAGACAGGACCTCACTATGTAGCCCTGACTGTACTGTAACTTGGTATGTAGACCAGGCTGACCTGGAACTTACAGAGATTCTCCTGCCTCTGGCTCTGAGGCGCAAGTGCTGGGACTAAAGGTGAGCACCACCATGCTTGGCCCTCTGTCTTCTTAAAGCAGGTGTTTTACTCCTTCCTCTCACCTGGTCTCTGCAACGGTAGGGACACTTTGAGTTTACAGTGTTTGAAGAGCAAGGAGTGGGCGGATTAAGAATCCTTCTCATCTTTTGTCCCATTTTATTGTATAGCTTTCTTGATCTTTTTTTGCTTATAGACAGTAAGTGTTCATGAGCTACCCAGTAAATATCAAGAAACAAAAATGTTACGTTACTAGATCTCTCTGCAACCCCCTGCATCGGCCAGGCAGTCTTGCTGCCATAACCTTCTTCCATAGGGCAAGGATTGGATGGGAATGGTACAAAACTGATTTCGTGTTCAAGTCAGGACAAAGAGGCATAGTTTACCATATCTTCCATAGAAAAACAATGCAAGTCAACTCTGACTAATGGCACCATCATTTTATTTAAGATCTTAAAGCACAAGGATTCAGTCTTTTACTAGGGAACAGATCTAAAAGTTAAAGCATTAGTCTGCTATAAAATTGCATTCTTTTTTATTTATTTATTGTTTTTATTGAGCTACATATTTTTCTCAATTCCCCTTTCTTCCTCTCTCCTCCCCTTCTACCTTGCATTCTTCATATATCAACTCCATTTCCAGGTGGGCATGGTATGATAGAGCACCCAAGGATGCATGAAGGCATTCAGGATGCTGGAGTTCAGAATTCTCCCAACTTGTGACCTCTTTTCCAGTCCCTGATCCTCTCCTTTAGATTATTTTAAACGGTTGAGAAAGCCTCTTTTTGCATGTCTTTTTGCTAGTACATGCATTCATTCAACAAATAGTTCCCAGGATCTGATGGAGAGCAGATGTTTTGGGGGATGATGGGGAGGCAGAAGGGTAATAGAATCTTCATGTGTAGGGAGTGGTGAGGTAAGGAGATGCATCGAAAGGATGCCTTCTCTTCCCCCACTGGCTTACCCCAGACCTCGGCAGGTCTGCACTACAGGAGATGACTCTCCAGTCTTATGAGCCCGATCTGGAAAAGCCCTTTGATGTTAAAGGAGGCCCAAGGTGGTCTTCATTATGTAACTCTTGTTTCAACAGACCCCCTGCATTCCGTCAGTTAGTAGCTAGAGGTTCCCTGCAGTTCTTGGAGTCCTTCAAATATTTTTCTCTATATTACCTTAAAGCAGCAACAAACTAGGGAAACAGATTTGCCGAAAACTCCACGTTGATTTGGCATGATTTCAGAAGTTACCTGGCAAAATCAATAAAAAAGGAGCCAGGAAATGTAATGTATACTTGGCATTTTCCTGCTGGCATGCCCACAATTGTTGGATGTCATTTTAAATACGCCTTTTAAAGGTCACATTAAAAATAGAATAATTGGCTATGTTGTACAGCTCATGAAAGATCATGAATACGTTAACTAAGTGAAAAATTTTCAAACAACCACTCTTAATTCTATAAAAATAGGTATCAGTGACTTTGGTTAAATTGTCCCATTGTTCTTAAAAAGTGCCAGGCCTTAAGCACTCTAAATTGGTGTAAAAATGATGACCAGAGAGATATTGGTTATAATGAAGTACTGATGTCTAAAAATTCTGACAGACTAGAACAAATGCAGAGAGTTCCAGCCAGACACTATGCAGAGTCTCAGGCCTTGGAATACTCCTCCCTGAAAGGGGTGTCTTTGTCAAATTCTGCATGGACTCAGGGAACCCTATGGAAGAGGAGGCAGAAAGAATGTCACAGCCAAAGGGGATGGTGGGCGCCAAGGAAAGAAGGCCTTTCTAATCACAACAGGATGCATGCACACATGAGCTCACAGAGACTGAGGTAGCATGCACAGCATGCCGGAATCTACTCCAGATAGGGTTCTAGAGCTGGGAGAACAAGTGGACACCATCTCCATCCCTCACACAGTAGCTATCTACAACTGATAACCACTTGGAAATGAAAAATTAGTGTTCTCTAAGGGAGTCGTGTTGAGAAAACAAACTAAAGGTAAGCTGCGTGCTGTAGCCGGCCAGCAGAAAGTGGGCTCAGCAGCATCTCTGGAGGTCCTTGCTTCAGAATTTGCATCAGGGCTGTATCTTTCTCTTCTATTTCTTTCTTTTTTTTTTTCAGTTTTATCTTTACTTTTATTTTATTTTTTTCTCCTTCTCCACCCCACAGGTCCTTTGCATATATACTATGACTTCTGGTTTTGTGGGATTCCTGAGTGTGCAAATGAGTGGGTGTGTTTCTTGGTGCTTTTTCTGGGTTCCTTTCTGTCTGTCTGTTTTGTTCAATTCCAGCGTGTTAGTCTTGTTTTGTATTATTATATTTTATGTTATTATTATCCCTTAGAAGCCTGTTTGTTTTCTAATGAGATAAAAAAGGGTATGGATCTGGATAGAAGGGGAGGTAGGGAGGTGCTGGGAGGAACGGGGGGGGGAGAGCCATAATAGGATATATCGTATAAAAAATTCTGTTTTCATTGGAAGAAAAATATGTGAGATGTTATGTGCAAAACGTGCAGAAGGCAGTACGCCATGATTTCGATGTTAGCTACGTGAGAGTTGAGTAAGTTAGTAGTGTGTTGTGTGTGTCACTTGATTCTCATTTGTATTAATACAGTAGATGTGTTTCAGGTTACCAGTGTGACGTTCTTGAGACCTGCAGGGTCACTTTCTGCACAGGGACAAAGCACATTTCTCTATAGCTGGGTGGATATGGTGAAAGATGTTCATAGTTGGCTGCAGAAATCTCTAGAAAGTAAAAGAAAAAGGCCAGGCTTGGAGGAAAGAAAACAACCCTCTACAGCTTCCACCTAGAGTCCTGTGTAATTAACTTCATTCCATGCTTTATTTTGGCAGATTCCTAAACTGCAAGTCTGTGTCTGTGACTCATGACTGCTTGGTTAGTACCAACATTTTGAAGTCAGAGGCTGGTGGATCTCTAGGAGTCCAGGTCATCCTGGTCCACATATCAACTTCCAGGCCAGCCAGTGTTGCTTAGTGAGGTCCTGTCTTAAACCAAACCAAGCCAAACAAACAAACTTCCTGTACTATATGTGATAATTTGAAATTATTTGGTACATGACTTTTTGTCATTTTAAAGCAGCTGCAGGAAACATCAGCTTCTCAAGTGGATGTTGAGTTCTGCTTTAGTTAGAGCATCAAGTTTCAACAATGTTCTAACATTGAATCTGAATTGACCAGGCCAAATAAATTCACGTGGAGCTCGGACTCTGATGCTCATGGGGGCATGGAAAGTGAGAGGGAGGAGCAGGGGAGCAGGCTGCTCTGGGTAGATCTTGGAGAAGATATGGAGTAGAGGCTTAGTTCCTGGAGCTCTGAGGAGCTGTTCTAGGTGGTCTATGAGAATTCCCAGGCGCTAATTCTTCTAGAAACCAGTTAAGGGCTACCCTGGGGTGGGGTAGAGGAATTCTCCAGTATGCAGACAGTCAAGTAAGTCAGTAAATCAGCCTCCAGGCCGACTCACAGTAATGCTCCCTAACCCTCATCTTGCTCAAGTCTTCTATGGGATGTGGAAGATTTGAGGTAAGTTTGGTGAGGTCATTCTGATGAAAGGCTTGTGACCTCACTGCTTGGAATGGCATCATTGAGGGCCTCCCGCAGCAATAATTAATAACTTTGGTATTAGTTGGTTACTGGCTAGGTAAATAATATCTTTGATTCCAAATGCCTATTCTGGAATATGTTGTAAATCTCCTCCCAGGCTTTTGTCATGACTGTGTGCATCGTTGTACTTTTCGATGTCTAGATCGTCCATGATCTAGCGCCGGGGCACTTTGTTTTCTCGGATAGCCATTTCATTTCATTTTCCAATAGATTAAGTTATTTTCTTGTCCTTTCTTTTGTGGGTTTTTTTTTTTTTAAGTTTTCTCTGCTTTGTTGTAAATGGTCTTTTCCTAGTGCAGAGAGAAAGCCTGCAGGTTTTCTCTGCTTATGATGCCGGTTAATGGTGGAGTTGTAAACCTTGTTCCCCATTTGATTTAACTCGATGCCCAGCTAGCTGTCAACAAGTATCTCATCTGTTTCACTCTCGTCTCTTCGGGCCCATGGTGACATCAGCAGACACTGAGCCTCTCAGCAATTGGTTGCTGGGTCTTTTGTCCTTTTTCTTATTATTTCACTGTTTGCCACCATCTCCGATGACATTTTCTCTTTCCTTTAGTCAGTTGTGGAAGAAGCAGGCACATTTCTGTCAGAGCAAAATACCTTTTTGTTTTTTCCTCTAGATTGCAAAGCTAGGATGTCGTTCCCACGCCGGTGTTAAACATGCCCATCACTAGTTATTAAATGCTATTAGACTGACTCATGGTCACCTTCCAGCAGAGACCTCAATATTCCTTTGCAGTCTGCTCCAGCTTATGTCTTCCTGTGCAATCTTGTTTGGGTTGAAGTCAATCTCTCACTTCCATTATTGCTCTGAAAATAACAATGATTATGGTGATTTCTGAGTAGCTTGTCATTTGTTTGAAGTGTATAGATGAATAGCAACATGGAAAAATGTATTCTTTTTCTTTTACTGTTATCCAGAACAGAGAGCTCAAGTTCATATACAGTGGGCTGTGGAAGTGGCTAGTGGGTGAGAGTGTAACACAGCATAAAGACCTGGGTTCAGGTCCCCAGAACACAGTCATGGCGGTGTACTTCCCTAACTCTCACACTGGGAATGGGGGCAAGTCCAGAGACAGAGACAGGCAGATCCTAGGGGCTTGCTGGACAGGCAGACAAACACCATGTTCAGTCAGAGACACTGACTCAGACAATAAAGTGGAGAATGATTGGGGTGAATTCCAGGCCCCCTCTTCTGGGCTCCACATGCTTCCATGGGTATACACATTCCTGCCCTGTACACGCACATGTTTGTACCACCCCGACATGCAATTAATAATGAATACACAAATGAATTCACATGCGTTGAGTTTTCCATGTTTCTCATGTTTAATGGTTCTGCATGCCAGAGGCATCCACCCTGAAAGAAACTCAGAATCCTGTGACCCTGGGATGATCTGTGACCACTCTTATCCCATGGGTCAAAAGGAAAGCCCTGCACTTAGAAGGACCCCTCCACAGGAGTTCAGTACCTGGGATGAGCTATTGTCTTGTTGAATGCACCACGTGTATCCCACACACAAATGCTTCGGTTAACTAAGTGAATGTGAGGACTTACTACCTTAGGAGCTGCCTGGGTATTTATTGGATTTGGCTAACTTGGAGTAATTGGGCCTATGATTTGGGGCATCTAATCTGTTCTGCTCTATGGTAGCCCACTGTGGGTACCAACCATGGGAAGGATGCTACAGAGCTGGGTGTAGCCCGTTTCTCCAGGTGTGTGTCATCCATTGATGATAAGATCAGCCTGCACAATGTCACCACTCTGGGCCTTCAGGGCCCCTGTGTCCAGGAACGGTCCCACTCTTCCCTGGCAATTCACTGTCATTTCACTGATGGGAGAGATGACACCGTAGATGGGGATGTCTGTTGCCAGCTATGGTCATCTTTGCTACCAGCCTTTCTTTTCCTCTGCCCAAGATGTTTGATATGAGGAAGTTTTTTGTTTAGTTTTTTGGTTTTTCTTTTTCTATCTATCTATATTGTGTTTACGTGTACGTGTGTGTGTGTGTATACACACACACACACACACTCACATGTGTATTGGTGGTGGTGGGGGGGAGAGTCTCACACTATAGCCCAGATTGTCCCTGAATTCACTCTGTAACCATACAACCTTGAATTTGTGGCGGTCCTCCAGTCTTAGCCCCATGCATGCTAAGGTGGTAAGAACAGGAAATCATACCTGGCTTCAGAAATATTTCAAATGTCCTAAGCTTTTCTTTATCTACTTTGGCAACACGTCAAGAAATTCCTCTCTCTATATTTCAGTCTAAGTTGATATCAGGTGTCTTCCTCAATTTCTTTCCACTAAGGCAGTGTCTCTTGCTGATCTCTGAGCCCTCCAATTCCTGATAGTCTAGTTATCCAGCTTTTTCTGGGGGATTCCTTTTTCCTGCTTCCTGAGTGCTAGGATTGTAAGTGGCTACCATGCCCACCTGCTTTTTATTGTGTGTTCTAGGAATCCAAACTCTGATCCTTATCTGTGTACTAAGTTGTAACGATGTAAACGAATGCAGACATATTGTAAAAATATATACAGCTTTAATGGGGAAATAGACTTACAGAACCACCTTTCCACAGAGACCAGGAAAGCAGAAGCAAGCACTGCAAGCACACTCGCCAGATGTATAGGTAAACATTACCCCGAGTCGAACACGCCCCCTAAGGGGCGGGACTTATCCCTACACTAAGTGGTTTATCCAATGAATCATTTCCCTTGCTCCTGAATATGTCGTTTTTAGTTATTAATAAGGGTGTTATTGTTTTATTCAAAATGTTTGGGGCTCAAATTGTAGCTTGATTGAAAAGGACCATAGAAGTGTGTTAGCTTATGGAAGGGGAGGGTGGTCTGAGATGGGCACTTTTGCATAGTGACTAGGGTTTGGGACACGGGGTAGCTCTCTCCATCCTAGTTTCTTTGGATTCCTACCATGTTGGTTCCATGGTGGGTTGATAATTAGTGATGACATTAGCAGTGGATACTCAGGAGACACAGCTGATTCCGGATGCCAGGCAGCAGCATTGGAACGCATTAGCCAGGTGAACAAACTCAGCTCCATTTCCAAGATCCTTTGAGTCATGCAGCTATGTCTGAGATGTGTGTCTGTCACTGTTGGAGACCATTATGTGTGTCAATCCCAAGCTGTCTAGATGAAGGTTGTGGGTCAGAGTGAGCGCATTAGAAGCTGGGAGTAGGATGTTCTCATACCCTCCAGTTTATGTGGGCTTTTTTGGTTATGGTTGTTTTTATTTTTGTTTTTCAGTCATGCTGAAAGCAGCAGACAGGGTAGAGATGGGTACCTAGCCTGGCCTTGGAAGAACGATCTGGAGGCTCCGTTGCCTTCTTGCTTTCCTCTCCTCTGCCCTCTGACACATACTGTGCTCCATTTTCCTGGATTTTTCAGGTAGTAAGGAGACCCAAGAGTAACATGCTGTGCTCCCCCTCCGTTCACTCTTCAAAACTGCTTCAGTGAGGTTCAGGCCTCAGTGGTTATGGGCCAGGACCAGTTTCCCCCTCTGTTCACCTCTGAATTTCAAGTGTATTTTAGATAGTCAGTTCCCATCACTTGGAAGTCAAGCTTTGCTTCCTGGAAGCTGTCTAGACAGGTACCCAATTTGCACCAATCAGCAGGCCTTCTCACACGATTGCTCTCCCTTTTTCAAGCTATTCCTAACATGACTGAGCTGGTAGAGAGTTTAAAATGGAAGAAAGAAAAAGAAGGGAGAGGGAGAGAGAGAGAGAGACAGAGACAGAGACAGAGACAGACAGATAGAGAGACAGAGAAAGAGACAGACACAGAGAGAGAGACAGACAGAGAGAGAGAGAGACACAGAGAGAGACAGAGAAGCAAGCAGGAAAAGTTGAAAAGTTCAATAAAGTAGTTCAGATTTGGCCCTGCTAAATCACACTAATTCCTCTGTTTAGCGTGCCTTGATTACTGGCAAGCAGATCAACAGAGGCTAAGGAGTGAGTGTCCAGGGACATTAGCCCTTTCTGATCTGGTTGGCCCATTGGTCTTCCTCACTTTGTTTTGGTTCTGCCTCTTGTCATGGGTCTTTTTGTACCTGCCATCTGCAAAGCCTGCCTGCTCTTCTGGGCCACTGTGGCTTTGGCCTGAGTCACTGAGTCATGGTGGCTTCTTCATGTTCTACCCTTGACTCTTCCAGTTTCCTTTCTCCCTGGCACTGGGGACAAGGTCCATGTGTAGGTCCCAGCTTTCTGTCTGGTAGAGTTAGAAAGTTGTGTGAAAGACAGGGAAGTAACGTATGCTCACTTAGCCAGGGCCAGGTACAGAGAAAAAAATCATTGTGGCCTGAGCTGACCAACTCTGGTGTCTGTTGGCTCTGGACTTGGCTGTGGACCTGTGTGCTGTGGGGACCTGGATCTGACACAGTCACATGGATCAGGAAGTTATTGTTGTGCGCGCGTGTGTATATGCATTTGTGTGTGTGTGTGTACACACGTGTGTCTTATATGCGTGTGTGTGTGTGTTGTTGTGTACTCATTCTTGTTTAAGCTTTTAATGGACAGTATCCCAAGATGCCGAAAACATTCCCACATAGTTAAGAGCCTCTCTCCCAATGGTCAGTATTCTCAAAAGTGGTGCAACCTTTGGATTTTAAGTGTGGGAACATGATGTAGGTTCAGTGAGAAACATTCATAAATTTTTTGTATATTAGATTTTGGTAGCACTCAGTGATAGACTGATGTATTTAGGACAGGAGACTCCGGCAGCTCCACTGACAATAGGGCTTGAATACCCCCAAGCATCAGAGGAGAGATGAGGGATACTGTCAGGAAGGGCAGGACCTGAGGCTGCAGTAGCTTGATGACCAAGGAAAGAGGTGAGAAACTCAAGCTGTAGGTAGTCTAATAGGATTTTCTCCAGCATTCTATTTGTGTAGGTTCTGTTCATGGCCCTACACAGCTCCTGCTCTCCTCTGAAGGCTGCAGGCTCCTGTCTATTCCCTGTTAACCCACTGGTTCCAGCCACCTGCCCTGTTTCCAGTGGGTAGCCCTGGGCAGGCATATTCTTTCTACATTTATTTATGAAGATTTTCTGATATTTGTGAGGTCTTCCAGAACCAGAACTCTGAAGTCTGAAAGGAGACTCTGTTGACTTATATATATTTTAGCTCAAAAATCTACAAATGGAATCATTTTAATATGCGTTTTTCTCCAGAAATATGTAAATTAATAATTACTTCATACATTATTCAAGAAAAACTTATTTTGTATCACCGATAGCTCTTGTAATCTTATATAAAGATATGCTAATGGATTTAATTAAAATAATTATGCTGAATAATGTGGCTGAACTTTACCCTAAAATAGTTTCTATTAATCGTCATCAGTAGTCATATTTTTAGGCAGAGAGACACTCACAGCATTAAACTGATGCTGGGTAGCAAGTGCATTTTTTGGTTTTGTTTTACAGTTTGTATTAAGTTAGCATTCTCATGGGAGGCATGACAATGAAATTATGTGAACTATAAAATTTATTTATTTATTTTAACCTCAACTGTTTTACTGATGAGAAAACTTTTAAAAGTGTCTGCTGCCCTTTTGTGGGCCTTTTAATGAGTTCCCCATTTTTCCCTCCAGAACTTTAGTTTCTGTGCGTTCCTTGTCCATTTGGTTCTCTTTTGATCTCATTTACCTTCTTCAGGGTTTTGACTGCTGAATGTTCTGAATTCCTGATTACTTGGATATTAAGAGATGAACCCAATTTTAGGAAGGACATTCAGCAGCCTGACTGTCTCCTCATAGAAGTGGAAATAGCTTTCCCTGCAGCATGGTCCTTTGTCTTAACTGTATATCACTTGCTGCCTTTCCTCTGCCCTCAGTGGTGGATCAATGCACGTTTTCTCCCTCCCTCCCTCCCTCCCTCCCTCCCTCCCTCCCTCCCTCCCTCCCTCCCTCCCTCCCTCCCTCTCTTCCTCCCTCTCCCCATGTGCATGTGTGTACATATGAATACACCTGTGTATGCAGGTATATGAAAAGTCAGCCTCAAGTTTCCTTCTACCAGGAATATCCACCTTGTCTTTTCATTGGGGCAGGGTCTCTCACTGGCCTGGAGCAAGGCAAATTGACTGTATCAATCCCCAGGGATCTGCTTGTCTTCACCTCTCCAGTGCTGAGATTAGAAGCACCACACCATGATGCCCAGTTTTTCTTTATGATGTGAGTTCTGGAGATCGAACTCTTATCCTTGTGTTTGTACAAAACAAAACAAAAACCGTACATACTTTACCAACTGGGCCATCTTCCAAGCCCTCATTGCACTTGCTTGTGTGTGAAGCCTCAAGTATGTGTTCTGTTCTCGGTATACACCTGGGTCAGTGGGCCTGTGCCGCTGTATTCAAGTGTATCCAGAACTGGACCTCTGCATTAGGATGGGCATATAAAAGCTCCATACCATTGAAAGAGAATGGCAAGCCTGGCTCGAATCTGCTGCGATGCTTGTTTAGCTGTATTGCAAAGCAAATAGAAGGAAATAACTGGCCTAAAAAGTCGACATTCAATGTAAGTTCCCCTCTGACTTAATGAATAGGAGATGGGTAAACAGAACCCCAATCAGTGGGCTCGTCTGAATTCCTGCAGAGCGCTTTTCTGTTCTTTGATAGAGCAGGACATAGAATAAATGGTCCATGGTACCCAGAGCAGGTCAGAGGGTAAGTGATCCATGGTACCCAGACTCATTGGATGGATCGAGAGAGATACCCCACTCCTCTCAGTCTCTTTTTAGAAACATCCCAAAGGCCTGTTCACCAACATACTTCCCCAACTCCATCGTCCTAGAAATGGGTGAGTGGTCTCCCACTGTGCAAGGTCCAGGAAGCAGGTACTACTGTGCCGAGGCCACTATTGATAGGAGATTGTCACATTCTGAGCAGGCTCTTCTCTGTGTGAGTAAAAGCCTTCATTGAGTTTCCTATAATGCTAGAAACCAAACAAATCAGAAGGAATTGCAAATGCCCTTCATTGCTAGCAAAGAACTCGGATGGACTTGTTATAAGATTTCCAGGGAGTTCAGACTCAGAGTGAAGAGCTGTGCAGTCAGGATGCTTTCTGAATTTAACGTTTGCTGCATTCACATGCTGTGCTGTGGCCGCCATGCTGGTGGAACTGGCCAGAGTCTCTTGTGTCCTGGACACCCATTGGCATCCTGGGGCAAGCTTATCTGCTCGTGGCCTTTCTTTCTTCCAGTGTCCCCTGGAGTCAGGTCCTGTTAACCCCAGCCACTAGTTACCACCTGGTAGTATGCTCATATTGCAGATGGTGGATTGTGCTCTTATTCCTAATACTAGGCTGGAGTGCTGTCCTCCGTCTCCCTGCACTGTCTCTCTGTCCACTCTGCTGGGATCACCTGTGAACATTCACCTTTTTTTCCATGGGTGCCTCTTTAGATAAGATTGTGCCCAGTGTCAGCTGCCCACAGTGTCACACCCATGCCAGTGTGCTCTGTCTTGGCTTTTTCCTGAAGCAGCAGTTCTTCCAGCTGCCCAAGACCTGCCCTCAGAGCAGTGCCCGCACTCTGTAGGGACTGATGCCTCTGGCAAGCTCAGACCAAGTCTCTAGCACTGCAAACTCTGGGCACCCCTGGTATTTATTGGAAAGAGGACACACAAGATGTGGTCCTAAACCAGGTGGTTCACACTGGCCCGGGGGTAAGTCAGGGAGGGAGGAAAGCAGAGCTGCCAACTTTGGGAATGTAAGATGTGGTGGTTTTCTCTCTTAACTAAGGGTGTCAACAGGGATGAATGCTAGTGGAGAGACAGGTGTTGTTTCAGGACCCAGTGAAGATTGTTCCACGCTCACATTCTTCTGGGAGCCCTGCTGGTTGGCATTGTCTCATGGTCTTTGAGAATGGAGAACAGAGGACATTGTTTTCCCAGGGGACATGAGCAAGCCAACTTTGGATTACTGCCCTTAAGAATGTCTCGAGGTATTTAATTCAGCATTTCTGTGTCCTGCAGGGAGTGGGATCTAAACCAAGGGTGGAGGCTAAGCAGATTAACTGAGGTGGGGGGTTTGCCATGTAAGCGGGCGTAGTGTATAGGTGCATACAGGAAACCAAAGGGGATGTGCATTTTTCTGAAGTGGGTTCTTCAGGTAGGCTGGAGCCCAGGAGCCTGAGGCAATGCTAACCAGGTTACCCTTATCCCCAGAGCGGGAAGATGTCACTATTTATCTATATGTGTATCTACATCGATATCTTTATCTATGTCATCTATGTATCTATCTATATGTATCTCACATATATATCTACATATATATTGGGTACACAGACAGACAGACAAACAGACAGATAGATATTGGGTCTTTGGAGGGCTCCTCTGCTTTCCCAGTGAAAAATGAGCATGAGAGGTCAGAGCAGAGGTAGAGGCCAGCTAGAAGGTTGAATCATTGGATGGGATATCTACAGAAGGGAGAAGGTACCAGGGTCAGGGTAAGTTTAATATCAGGTAGCTCTGTGGTTTTCAGAAGTGGGCTGTGAAGAAGGAGGACGTCTGGGCTGATATCCAAGTGCAGAACATGCCGTCAAGGCTGCGGAGTAAGCAGGCATCCAAAGCCCAGAAGCTCTTGGGGCCGGAGTGAAACTCAAGAGAAAGGAGTAGTGCATTATCAGAGGTGGAAGGCGGCGAGAGCTCGGGGCCCACAGGTAGAGGGACCCCCACATGTAAGAGGGTACAGGAAATAGGTTGCCACTTAGAACAGAGTGAGAAGGGGTGACTGCAGAGTTCTGAGAATGGTCACATAAGTAGAGGACTCAGTTCACAGCAGTTCAGATTTGCAGTCTAACTCTTCCCAAGCTGTTTTTCTTGTATGCTAGGAGGTCTCAATGTTTAGTCTGATAAGCTAGCTGTATTCTTGTCTAATGGGCTTTGTGAGATCCGCTGGCCTCTGGTGCTCTGCTTAGTAGGTAGCTTCTGTGTGCATCCCTCGGACATCCTTGGGTGGTGAGGGCCAAGAGAACTTCACTGGGGTAGCCTGTCAGGACTTGCCATTCTGACTGTCCTGCTGAGCGATGCGCTGGGTGGCTCAAGGCTACTTGCAGAAGGTGGCCCATAAAACCCTGTCTGCTTTGTGACTGTCTGCCGTATCCTAGCAAGTGCTGTTTATGGCGTTGCTGCAGGCAGGGGAATACTTTGTTGGGTTCAGAGTAAAATGCACCGAGCCCATCCACACCTTCCCCTGTGGACGTCCATACACTAAATGAGATACTTTAAAAGACCCAGCAGCCAGCCTTTGCAGATACTCATTATTAAATGTCACCATAAATACTTTCTAGTTTTCCAGACCAAGTCTGTGGTAGTTGAAGCAGAACATTTGAAACCAGAAAGAAATGATTTCTATTTAGGACTTTTTTCTTCCCCCAGTAGCAGCACGGGGTTGCTAATTGAAAACCCTGGATCCGTTTGGTGTTGCAAGGCAGTGCTAATGCCTGCAAAGACCAGAGGGCGCCTAGATGTATGGGGGAGAGTTAGTGGGCTAGTTGCTCACCAACCTTGTGCATTCTCATGGTTGCAAACATAGGCATGACATGTGTGGAGGTCAGAGGGCAGCTTCAGTGTTATTCCTCGGGTGCCTGTTGCTTTTTATTTGAGACAAGAGTTCTAGATAGTTTGGAACTTGCCTCAGGTAGTCTAGGCTAGCTAGCAAGGTTCTGGGGGCCTAGCAGTTTCCACCTCCCAAACTCATCATTGCTGGGATTGTAGGCCCTCTGCTAAACTTGGCCTTTTACCCACACTCCCAGAGCCTGTCTTTACCTTGTTAATCCTTGTAAAAGTTATGGGGACCAAATATGGCGGTGTCAGCAAACTAGCCATGGAGCCAGACAGACAACTCCAGTCCTTACCACTGTGACTCCTGGCAGACAGCTCTGGGCCTCACTCTTCCTCTTTTCCATCTGTGCCAACATGCTCAGGGGCGCCCTCCAGAGGTAGTGACCATTTAGTGTATCATTTGGGTCAGTATGCTCACATTGTGTAGGTTAAGATGCTTGTCATATGACTTGAAGCTGGTTGCGGAGGGCAGGTGCATTCTCTTTGAGACAGAGTTTCTTTGTGTATCATTTCTAATGGTTTTGAAAAGTAAGGCCAAAAGCTCATCATAGGTTAGGCTGGGACATTTGTAAGGGTCTCATTTTTTTCTGCTTTTTTTTTTTTTCGGCCTTTATGGGGTGGGGGTTTCTATTTTTCTGCCAAATGACTTTTCTTATAGACAGTTCTGGCACTTTCTACATAGTCAAAAATACAGACACATAAAAGAGAGCCAAGCCACTGTGACTTTCCTCTACCTTCTTTGGCAGAAGCTTCTCGTGGACTTTCATGTGCTCCATGATATTTTGACATTTCCGAATGTTTAAAATGCAGTCATAGCCTGTGTGGCCTTCTAGGCCCCTCTGTCTTAACCCAGTGCATCTGAGATTCACTGCATGCGTATAACTGTGGTTCCTTATTTTCAGTGCTACGTAGTACTTCGTTGTATGGATTCATCTTTTGGGGAACTTTTGGTTACTTCTTATTTTTTATTGATAACCAGTAAGGCCGCTGTGCATGATCACATGCAGGGTTTCTGTATTCTAACACCTAGGGGTGCACTTGATGGGTGGATTCTTTCTGTCTCACTGCGACAAGCTGCCAAGATTGTTTCTAGCCTTGTTTCACTGTTTTTGCACCTCGACTGGCAGCACAGGCATGCAGTGTGTTGCTGAACACTTTGGTTACCTTCTACTGGTTCTACACGATGGAGTAGTGCCTCTCTGGGGGTTTACTTTACATTCTCCTGATGAGTAGTGGTTTGGAGATCCTCTCTATCTTCCCATCCTCCACACACTCTACTCATCCCCTCTTCTTCTCTTACTCCCCCCTCCTCGCCCCTTCTCTCTCCTTTCTCCCTCCTCCTCTTCCCCCCCCTCCCTCCCTGTCTTTCTCCTTCTCTCCCCCAAGCTGACCTTGATCTTGCTTGAACTGCTGATCCACCTACCTTCAGCTTCCAGATTCTGGGATTCCACCACCATGCCTGGCTTGTGCTAAGCATCTTCTCAAGTGTTTATTTTTCATCTGTACATTTTCCCTCAGAGAAGATGCCTCTTCCAGTCTTTTGCGCTTTTTTTTTTAAAGTGCAGAGTATTGTTTTCTTATCAAGTTTCTGATCCCTTTGAATGTGCTGAATATGAGGAGTCCCTGCCAGATAGGGATTCATAGCTAACTTCTCCCTGTGTATGCCTCCTGCTTTGTTATCCAGACTGTGCCTTTGAGAGATGTGGCTCTTTGTTTTGAGTGTTTTCTGTTACAGTCTGTGCAGTTATTATTGTGTGTGAGATATCTTAGCTTTCACAAACCTCTTCTTGTGAAAGTTTCATAGTTCTGAGTTTTTTTGTCTAAGGGCGACGATACATTTAAAGTTTGCCTTTGTGTCTGTGTGGATCTGGGAGTGAGTGTATTTGGAGATGCTTTTGGAGAATTGGTGCCTTTGTTACAACGCCTTTGACCATATCCGTTCAGGGAGATACTCTGCCTGTTTGGGGGAGGAAAACCCAGATTCCCATTGTGTGTTCTGCTAAGTGTCATTCTGCTCTCTTCTCCATTTCATTCTGAGCCTTCCCACAGTTCCTTGAAGTAATTGACATGAGTCAGATGGCGTCAGAAACAGGGCTATCTGTAGCACATGTGCTACTTAGAGTCACAGACACAATGTGGCAGATTCGAACACTGATGTTCAGGAACTTTCCCCAGTAGGATATAGCTGAGGGGAAGGGTCTCCAGCTTCCCCCGAATTCACCTTTATTGCTAATGTTCAGTGCTCACTGTGAATCAGACCAAAGTCACTAATGCCTGGATTGTCAGTTTCTTCCTCTGACACCTCTCACTTCTGGCCACATAAAACTCTGACAGAGTTAGATAAGAGATATAAGGGTTGCTAGGTTGCTGTAGTGGCGTGTGTTCCTTGGGCGCATGCTCAGGTGTGCTATACTTGGGTCATATGGTATTTCCATTAAAAATTTTTACAGACAGGGGGAAGTGAAGGGTGTGCACACATGCCAGGGAGTATGTGTGGGAGTCAGAGTGGAACTTACAGGAGTACGTTTTTAAGTTCTGTCCTCCTGTCATGTGGGCCCTAGGGATTGGGCTCAGGTCATCAAGCTTGGTGACAAGTGCCATGACCCTGCTAAGCCATCTTTCCAACCCTCTTCTGCTTTGAACTTTTGGAGAAAACTTCGTACTGATTTCCAAAATGACTGCTGTTTTACAATCCTCTCAGCAGTGCTTTCTCTGTATCCTCACCAACATTGCCTCTTTTCCTGATGGCAGCCATGCTGACTGGGGTGCGCTGAAACTCAAAGCAGTTTTAATTTTCATTTCTCTCATGACTAAAGATGTTGAACATTTAAAAAATACATATTGGGCATCCATTTATCTTCTTTTGAAAACAATATTTTCATTTCATTAGCCCTTTTGTTGACTGGCAGTTTTGTTGATTGGCAGTTTTTTGTTTGTTTAATTTATCACAATAACAAGGAAATGGAGCCAGCCATCAATAGATGAATGGGTAATGAAATTGTGGTTTATATACCCAGTTGAAGTTTATTCAGTAGTAGAGAAAAATAAAATCTTGAGTGTTATCAGAAAATGAAGAGATCCAAAAAGTATATTAAATGAAGTGACCCAGAATCAAAACCACAAATATTAAATATTCTCTCCCTATGGGGATATCTCCAGCTTTGTGTGTGTGTGTGTGTGTGTGTGTGTGTGTGTGTGGTGTGTAGGATTGAGTGTGGACAGACGTATGCTATGAAACCACTGAGGAAACCAGAGAAAAACAGAATGAGGAGATTTTGCGCCAGTGGTAGGAATAGAGTAAGGAGACCATGGAGCCGGAAGAATGGGGATCAGTCCGGGGCATGGCAGAGAAATCGGGAAGATAAGTAATAAAAATAAATTTTGTTTGAAAATGCTTCAATAAAACTTATTATTGTGTATACTAATTTAAAAATTTAAATAATAGCCATGAGTGGGCAGGTCTTAGCATGGTGAATGTGATTTCTGCTCTTACTCTGTGAGGTACTGGGCTTTTGGGACAGGGCTTCTTAACTTCTTTGTGCTTTGTGCCTCCCTTTCACCTGAGAAATTGTCACATGACCCCAGCTATGCAGGAGAATACAAGCATGCAGGTCATCAGGTACTGAGGATACAGCCTTAAAAATTTGTTTAAAAACAACTATTGGATATACTTTGAATTTTATTACTTATCAAAGAGAAAAGCAAATATGCCCATTAATGGTAGAGATGCTTGTTTGTATATCTCAATATTCCAAAGAGAGGCTAATGAGATGCATACTGAAGAGTGATAGTAGGAAAATATCACCAGTCTTTTCTTCCTGTCAATTAAGCTGCTGTATTTCTGTAAAGGCAGAAACTGTTATTATGGTAAGAATACTGTGACTTATTAACATAGATTATTTGGGATCTGAAATGGAGAATTGGGCAGGGGGGGCAGAACTCCTTACCCACGTCTGCTGTGATAACATGCAGAGTGCACAGTGGGTATGGTATGTGCGTATAGCCAGGGCTGCAGTGAAGTCCTGAGGTGTGGCACGGGCAAACATTGCTGGTAACACCCAGGCTTATTGCAGGCTTGATTTTGAACCAAGTTCTGGTCCTGTATGTTCTCCAAACTTTGACTGTGGCCTGACTTCTCAAGCCCTCCATGTTCGGGTGCAAGGACCCGGATAGAGTCGCTGCCTATAGATTAGAAGCTGCAAGACACAGAAGTAAAGGGCTGAGGTGACTGGAAAAGATGAAAATGGTCTTTCAGGAAAAGACACAGACAGCAGGAAGACATTCTTGGAGAAGAACAGAACTGCTTCTGTGGGAACCCTCAGTGGATTTGGTGAAATGGTATTTTTATAGGTGATGAGTGTGCGTTTGTTATCTGAGCATTGTTTCAGTTGAAGAAGACAAACATTTCTGCTCAGCTCAATTAGTTTTACAAGTAGTGCTTATTGGTGTTTATTGCATTTACCCTTTCTCCCCTTTGGCCCTATTTTTTTTTTTTCTAGGATTGAGGCCCCATGGACTTTCCCCATCCATATTAGTATGCCTATGGCTTTTGTTTTTGTTCAGGTAGCCATCATGTTGATGAGACTTCATGGCTGGGTGTAGCTTCTGACATTTTTTTGAGACATAATCTCACAGCAAGCTTTCTGTTCTGTGACTCTTACAATTTCTCCACCCTCTTTTCTACAGTGTTTTTTAAAAATTGACCTATATATTTTTTCTGCTCCCCTCCCATTCCCCTCCTGTCCCCTTCTACTGTCTCCCATGATTCCCATGCTCCCAATTTACTCAGGAGATCTTGTCATTTTCTACTTCCCATGTAGATTAGATCCATGTATGTCTCTCTTAGGGTCTGCTTTGTTGTCTAGGTTCTCTGGGGTTGTGAATTCTAGGCTGGATTGTGTTTTTTCTTTTAATGTCTAAAAGCCACTTATGAGTGAGTAAATAAGAATGAGTAAATATTATATTTGTTTTTTGGTGGTCTTGATTAACTTACTCAATATATTTTCTAGATCCATCCATTTGCCTGCAAATTTCAAGATGTCATTGTTTTTTTTTTTCCCGCTGAGTAGTACTCTATTTTGTAAATGTACCACATTTTCTTTATCCATTCTTTGCTCTGATGGTAAAGGATGTTGAGCATTTCCTTAAGTGTCTTTCAGCCATTTTAGATGTCTCTGTTGAGAGTTCTCTGTTTAGGTCTGTACCCCATTTTTTTATTGTATTATTTGTTCTTTTGATGACCAATTTCTTGAGTTCTTTGTATATTTTGGAGATCAGACCTCTGTCTGATGTGGTGTTGGCAAAGATCTTTTTCCATTCTGTAGGCTGCTGTTTTATCTTGTTGGCCATGTTACAGAAGCTTCTCAGTTTCAGGAGGTCCCATTTATTAATTGTTTCTCTCAGTGTCTGTGCTACTGGTGTTATATTTAGGAAGTGATCTCTTGTGCCAGTGTGTTCAAGTGTACTTCCCACTTTCTCTTCTATGAGGTTCAGTGTGGTTGGTTTTATGTTGAAGTCTTTGATCCATTTGGATTTGAGTTCTGTGCATGGCAATAGATATGGGTCTATTTGCATTCTTCTATATGTTGATATCTAGTTATGCCAGCACCATTTGTTGAATATGCTTTCTTTTTTTTCCAATTTGTATTTTTTGCTTCTTTGTAAAAAATCAGGTGTTTATATGTGTAGATTGATAATTGGGTCTTGATTTGATTCCATTGGTCCTCTTGTCTGTTTTTATGCCAATACAAGGCTGTTTTATTACTGTACCTCTGGAGTAGAGTTTGAAGTCAGGGACTATGATGCCTCCAGAAGTTCCTTTATTGTACAGAATTGTTTTGGCTATCTTGGGATTTTTGCTTTTCCATATGAAATTCAGTATTTTTCTTATAAGTTCTGTGAAGAACTTTGCTGGGATTTTGATGGGCATTGCATTGAATCTGTAGATTGTTTTTGGTAAGATTGCCATTTTTACTATGTTAATTCAATCTACCCAAGAATGTGGGAGCTCTTTCTATTTTTTGGTGCTTTCTTCCATTTCTTTCTTCAAAGATTTAAAGTTCCTGTCATACAGGTCTTCCACTTGTTTGGTTAGAGTTACTCCAAGATATTTTATGTTATTTGTGGCTATTGTGGAGGATAATGTTTCTCTGATTTTTTATTTTAGCTCATTCATCATCTGTGTAAAGGAGGGATATCGAGTTTTTTGAGTTAATCTTCTATGTTTTGTTTTTGTTTTGTTTTGTTTTAAATATGTGGACATAAAAGAAATGCCCACTTTGGGGGGATAAATGGTTATTTTCTTCATTTTTTTTTTTTTGTTGTTGTGGTTAAGCCTCATCTGGAAGCCATCTTTTCCTCTCAATTTTTTTGTGAATCTTCATCCTAATTACAAGACTATATTAAGATTTGTCTGCCTGAATCCTGCTCACCCTCCATCTTTCTGGTTTGCAGGGGGCAGCACTGAAGTACTTGCCCACGATCGTCAATGATGTGAAGTTGGTGTTTGATCCCAAGGAGCTCAGGTAACTGTCCTGGAAACAGACGTTTGCCATTTGCAGCTTTCTGCCAGAGCATCGAGTCTGGAGGATGCTCTAGGTTGGCACTTCCCTACATAGGTTAAGTCCCTGGATTGTGGGAAATGGATGCTGTTGATTTGCCTCTCTGTGGAGAATGCTTTACCTGCCAGCAGACACTATTTTGTTCTTGTTTTTGGAGAATGGTTCACAGTACAATGGGACTGTGACCCAATGTTGTCTTAGTTTGTCTGTCTGTTTCTTTGATAAAATACCCTGATGAAAGCAACATGAGGGAGAATGTGTTCACTCTGGCTCACAATTCAAGGTACAGCCTGTCATGGCAAGGAAGTCAAGGCAGCAGGAACTATAGGTGTCGTGTCCCTCAATGTGGGGCTCACCACAGATGTTGCCTCTGCATGGAGCCATGACAGTGCTTTGAGGCTGGGCATGTTACATCCACAGCCAAAAAGCAGAAGACAAGGAATGTATGCTCGTGCTAGTTCGCTTTCCTAGCTTGATACAGTCCAGGATCCCCTGCCCAGGCAATTGTCCCACCCACAGTTAAGACCAGTCTTCCCAAGTCAGTTAGTGTCACTAGAAAAACCCCTATAAGCATGCTCAGAGACCATCACATAGGTCATTCTAGCTCCTGTCCAGCTGACAGTTAACACTAACCAACACACTCAAAATTTCCATCTCTCTCTTTTTCTCTCTCTCGTTGCTTATATGGGACGTTTCTTCTCTTGGTAGCCCTGCTTTTTTATAACACGGCACTTTCTCTCCCCGAATCCTCCTAAGTATGGGGCTCCGAGCCACAGGCGTCAGGGTCAGAAGTTGCTGTCTACTATGGTGATGATGACGGTGGTGGTCAGAAGTTGCCGTCTATGATGATGACAATGAGGAGGAGGATAATGATGATGGTGATGATGAACCCTCTGAGGAGATGGTCACTGGTCATTCAGAGTGGAATATTACACTAGGGACCAGATTTTCCTTCTTGGTATATGCCCCCTTTCAGTGTTCTATGCTCTGTAATCTGCGGATTGCATGGCTTTCTGTCAAGTGCTTTGATGGGCATTTAGCCTTTGATCCCACGTGTGAGCCCAGCAGCCCAGTACATCTCTGCTTTACGTTGTTTGAGGTTTGACACAATGAACTATGTGTAGGAAATGGCACCATTTCTGCTAACCAGACCCTCCAAATATCTATGAGAGGACATTTGTCCCTGAGGGGCCATTTTTCCTTCACTTTATATCCACCCGAAGCCATTAATGTCTTGAAATTGAAGGACAAGGGGCTCCTGGACAGCACTTTCTATGATTTGCCTGAGATTTAGAGTCCATAAGGGACACACTTATTTTCTGCTTCCAGGACCCTGACATTTGGGTTCTAGCTTAGCAGGCTCCTTATGATGAAAGAGAAACTTTTGTGACCCAGGTTTGTCCAGTCTCCGAGGTCCTTTTCTTGGAGGGTGGTTTTGATGGGTGGTCCCTGGACCAGCAGCACCCTTGGCCCCTGTACTTGGCCCCGAGCTCTTTCTGGACCGCCTGCCTCTGCCTCCCAAGTGCTGGGATTAAAGGCGTGCGCCACCACCGCCCAGCTTCCTGAACCTTCCTAATTAGACATGGCTGCCTAGTGCCTGGCTCCCATTAGCCCTCAAGGGATTCCAGTAGATATTTGTGATGCCCAGGGATGGAGACAGTGAGAGGAAATGGAGAAGCTTGTCTGGTAGAATCCAGAACCATAGCCAGGCCTGTCCTTGTCAGCCAGTGGAGGGACATCATCCCTGCTTGTGATGGACAGTTTTACCATTTGCTTGGAGCTCTGAGGAAGACCTGTTTCCCCTAGGTCACCTCCCTTCATCCTCTGCTCAGTGCCTACATGTGCCTCATTATTAATGTGTTCTATACCAATTTTATAAACAATACTAAAATCACACACATGCATGCTTCAGGTAAGCATTGTTTCTTCATGGTCAGCTTTTGAAATTAAGGTATCTTGTTTTCTTGATCTTCTTCTCCACAGCAATTAGGAGTCACTTTCATGGCATACCATCCCCTGCTGGCCCATCGTTTATTTTGGCCACAGCATGCACCTGCTAGGTGCTCTTTCATGCAGAGTAGACCTCACACAGTCAGTTAGACTCCGTGACAGTGTAGATCACTGGTTTGATATTACCCTAGATTAGTTGTCCTTGGTAACTAAGCTGGCTAGTGGCTCAGAGTCAATGCTAACTTAGTCTTTTTGATTACAGGGAACATTCCACTAACTGATGGTGTCCAGTTTTTCATCACTGTCGAATATGCTAAGATATTTGGGCAGTTTCTCCCCCTTTTGAGTACTATAAATAATGCTACTTTAAGCCATGTACAAGTTTTGTATATATGTGTACATTGTACAGTATATAATATACAACACATGGTAACGTGTTTTTACATTTTCAGGAAATTCTCAAGTGTTCATAGCCCTTTCCTTTCCTACCAATATAGCCTGAAGGATCTAATTTCTTTACATCCTTACCAGCACTTAGCACTGTATGTAATTTGAATAGTAGCCCCACCAAGGCTTTAAAACACAGATTCCCAGGGTAAGATTTGGGAATCTAGATTTTGTTAAGGCCTCTGTCAAGCTCGGCAAGCTTGGTCTTGGCATTTCAGGGCCATTCTCTACCCTGATGAATCCGCACCACCTTGGGGACAACACGGGGTGCTGGGGCTGGCTGTGGTTTTGAACAATGTCACTTGCATTTCTCCTCTTAGCAAAATGTTCACGGAATTCATCCTGAACGTTCCTGCGGGCTTGCTGACTGTCCAGAAGCTGTACTGCTTGATTGAGATTGTTCACAGTGACCTCTTCACTCAGCACGGTGAGTGGATCCCTGGGAACTTGGAAATCGTCTGGTTGTTCAGGCAGTTCTCTTAGCCCTAAGGAGGAGAGGTGGCTTGCAATTAAAAGAGCTCGGTCGTTCGCTCTAGGCAGGGCTCAGCCCTTTTGAGAGAATGGCAAGTATCGCACCGTCTAGGTAATAGGCCGTTGAGAGTGGAGGTGAAAACGAGTTGTAATTTGGGAGCACATCAAAGCCCTGTACAATCAGCATACATTGTAGCTCTTAAAATGTGCGATTGTCTGTCCTGGGGAGGCAATCACTTAACATCCTTGAGATGATTGCAAGGGGGAAAAATATCTAGTTTGCTTTAAATTTAGAAGTAATGGCTCTATCCTATCCTAACTTCTGGTTTTTGACAGGGTTTCCTCAAATTCTGTTCAGAGTCAGTAGGGCCCTAAAGACGCCGGCGTCCCAAGGAACCTTCTATTCCTCTTCATTAACTTCTCCATTCTTTTGGCTAATCATTTTCCATTTGGACAGATTGAATTAATATTTTACACCTGCCAAGCAATTCTATTGAAAGCTCAAAACCTTTCCATAATCTCTAACCGCCCTCATTTATGGGAGCCGACTTGAGGTCTACTGGGTGACAGCCTGTCTGTGCAACACAGATTTATTCTCTTTTGTTTGTGACCAGGCATTTGGGGGCTCCATTCTTTTCCTCTCTCCCCAGGCACAGCGCTGTTTCTTCTCCTTGGGCTGTGTTAGGGATGGAGCAGCCCTGGAAGGGAAGTACCCTCTGAGTTTGTCCTGCCGAACCCAACCAGGAGCTCAGTGCTCCTGTCTCAGCCCCTGTGCTGCTGTGTGCCTTGGGTGGTTTTAGTTGTCTTTTCTGATTTCACTCTTAAGAATGCACTGTAATGTGTACTTGTATGGAGGGGAAAAAGAGTGTTGATCCTTTATCAGGGTGGAAGTTCTCCACCCTCTCTCTCCTAAAAGAGTGAGACCAAATGTGGGTGGCTTTGTGAAGTGCCTTCCCTCTCACCCCTCTCTGGGGCAAAATCCCTTTATTTTATTTATAAAAGTCCCTATTGTCCAAAACTGTAATTACATGCTCTCAATTGAGCTCTTAGTTCTGTTTCCCGTCATCCAGACTTTTAGTCAAGGTCTGGGTCTTGAATGGTGTGATAGCCTAGGTGTCTTCAAAAGCTATTAGATGCTATGGGCCCATAGAAAGCTGTTTAGAAGGTAACCATTGGGGTCATTGCAAGCAGGTGTCGTGGTGACGACTACTGAAGCCAGAACAAATACATCCCCGTCCCAATTTATATTTAAGTCCTATTAGGTTCATTATTGGTGAAATGTGCCAACACCTTCCCCATATATATCTGCATTCTCCCTTCATTAGCCCCAAGCTCCGACATATTCCACCCGTAGTCCTCTGCCCCTCCCACCACTCACACAGGCACCTGGCGCCCCTCCTTTTCTTGTTGCTGAGATAAAACGCCTTAACCAAAGCAACATAGATGAGAAAGGGTTCATCTTAATGATGGTTCAAGGTTCCAGTCCTCTCTAGTGGAGAGCTTGTGGCAACTGGTGATGTTGTATCCATAGTGAGGAAGCAGAGATGAGTGAGTCCTGGGACACAGCTCATTTTCTCCCCTTTGTGTAACCCAGGACAAGTCCAGAGAACGGTGTGGGGTTTTCCATCTCATTTAACCCAATCAATATAATCCCCTCATAGGTGACTTTAATTCTTGTCTCCCAGGTAATTGTAGGTCCTGAATTTGATAGTTAACACTTGCCATCAGACCCCTCAAGCCCTATGCCGCCCTGCCCCCAATCCTTAATGTCTCCTTTTCTATTCCTAGCATATACCGTCCCACTCACACAGCAAGGCTTCCCAAGGCATCAGCAGTGCCATCAGTGATATCTTCACTGAGTGAATTTGTGTTGTTGACTGAACAGAGGTAGCCTCCCCTCCCCTGTCTGGATTATGTAACTTATCTGGGGATTTTAGGAACACTGCAGTAGGACTGTACGCCTACTATAAGTGGTGTACGTGTTCAAAGAGGTAAATGCTTAAACATAAACACCAAGAGAATCACAGGAGGTATTTGAAAAAAAAAATATTGCCCCTGGCTACAGTGAGTCGTACTAGTGGCTTCTTTTCTGGCTTTGACAGGTGTGGAGATGTGTTTGGGGAAGGACTTCCCTGTGAAGGTGTGCTGGCCTCTGTTCAGGCTCCTGGAAGGTTCCATCACAGTCAGCATGAGGCAGTCTTATCCATAAATACCTCCTTTCTTCCTTCCTGGTTTTATTTACTTGTTTTTGGTTTGAATTGACACAGTTGATTCCATTTTGATTCTAAAAAAGGTTCACCTTCTCCTGGCTCTTTTTTTCTTCTAGAAATATTGTTGATCATTGTATTTAGAACCTGGCTATCTGTCACTTCTGGGGCGGACATCTCAGCCATATCAAGGCAAAAGTGACTGGTGATGTATAGTCAGGGTCATACTCCTGTCAGCCACACTTGAGCAAGACAGAGGCTTAGGTGCAGGTCTCAGTTGGGTCTTCCTTAGAATCCTTGGTTAAGTTCAGCCTGCCTATCCTGCAGGTGGTAGAGCATGGGGAATGGGCTGGGTTGTCCTTTTAGGAGTGGTGTTTCTACAGCATGGTGACACACAACAGGTTCAGAGTTAGGAAATACAAAACAACGTCCACTGGAACAAAGCAAATCCCACTTTTCATGGCAATTTGAACTTGGAAGCATGATGTCTGTCTTTCAGATTATACTAATTTTAACCAAAGATAGTCAAAGAAAAACTAGACCTGAATTACGTAGCTTATTGTTCCTGGGAAGTTCTGTTAGGGGCACTCCTACCCCTGCCATGTAGGTGATTCTGATTCTAAATGTCTCAGAGATGAATCAAAACTATGGTTGAAAAAAGACATAATAATCGTAGTTTAAACTTTGATGAGAGTTTGGCAATTGACATGGTTTAGTTATTTTTATTGCACATATCATTTTAAGATAATGGTCATGACTGACAGCCTCACACCAGGACTTTCAGACTTTTTATAAATCTTATATGATCTTTAGAACATTTGCATTAAAAATAAATATCAAGCATCTTGGAAAAGTAATAGTCATTTATTTAGCCAGAGTTCTAAAATAATCACTCAAAAGACTTTAAAACAAATATATACTTAATAAGCCTCCACTTTTGTCCTTGCCTATCATCCTAGCACTCTGGAGGCTGAGGCAGAAGGACTGACACCCACATCCAGACATCTGCGTTCTAGGCCAGTCCGGATGACAGTGAGTGGGATGACATCCAAATAAACAAACAAGCAAACACCAAACAGAGCCAGCCAGCCAACCAGCCATACACACAGAACAACACAGCAGCAGCAAAGGCCACTTACGGACGCTCTTAAGATTCCATGTTTTAGCCTGAAGTGATGGCACATGCCTTTAATCTTAAGCCTCTGGAGCTAGAGACAGGAGGATCTCTGTGAGTTCCAGGCTAGCCCAATCTACAAAGTGAGTTCCAGGACAGCCAGGATTGTTACACAGAGAAATTCTCTGTGTTCCAGGGCTGGAGGTGGTGGGTCGGAGTTCATGTTTTAATCAAAAGTATAATAGAGATACCGGAAATCATCTTGATAAAACATAAAACTTTGGGCAGATCTATATCAAGGAAGCTTGTTGGTTTAAATACTCAGAACTGAATTTTCTTTTAAATGTTAGTTTGTCAATGTGTAATTTTTAAAATGACGTTATGTATGGTTTAAATAAATTACTGTTACCTTGATGCCACCAAAATTTTTTTTTATACAATTCACTTTTCACAAATTAAGATTTCCTTAGACTTTTTGTCTTCTTTTTTCCTTTTTTGAGGCAGGGTCTCTGTGTGTAGGCCTGAATGTCCTGGCATTCCCTATGAAGACCAGGCTGGCATGGAACTCAGAGATCCTCCTGCCTCTGCCTCCTGAGTGCTTGGAGTAAAGGTGTGCACCACCACCACTTGACCTTCTGTAGACTTTCTGCAGTTTGAATAAATCCTTTTTCCCATCATTTTTTTTTGGGGGGGCGCCTCCGTATGTAGGGCAGTCCAGCCATTCTCCTTTTGTAGAAAAAGGTTTAAGTTTTCACTAAAAAATCTTTTTCATCCAAAAAAACCCTTTTCATCTCTTTGAACCAAAATATGTTATTTTACTAGTAGGTGTAACTTTCTTTGCTTCCATCTCAGAAATTCCTGTTTTCCTTTCTTAAATTTATAAATTATAGTATTCTTCAAAATGTTCAGATTTATATAAAAATCGTCCCTTTCTCAATAGTTAAAATATGCCTCTTTTGTATTCTTTTATATGTAGTTACATGTGTGAACCAGAATTTTTCCACTCTTCATAACCTATAGCAAGAAGTTAGACAGAAAAATTGATTTTCTTATGCCCCTAACTTATAAAAACGTATTTGTTAATGAACCCAATGTCTTAGTTTCTTTTCTGTTGCCGCGGTACAATACTCTGAGTAAACCAGCTTAAGAGAAAAGATTTATTGAGCTCAGAGGTCCAGGTTATGGTCCATCATGGTAGGGAATTTGGGACATCAGGAGCTTGAAGGAGCTGACCGCATCTCATCCACAGCCAGGAGAAAAGTTCAGTGAACACAGCGAGAGAGTTCAGCTCCTTGTCTCCACTCTCACACTCTTGTTCCTGCCCACATCGATTAATGTAATCAAGAGAAGATCCGAGAAGAGGACTGGACACTGATATCTTCTCTTCTGTGTATTTTTTCCTCCATCACACTTACACTTGTGCCTTTTGGTTTCTAAGACAGGGTCTTAATGCATCCCAGGCTGGCCTAGAAGTCAGTTTCCGTGCTGGGACTGTGGGCTTGAAGCATTGTCCTTGGTCTATTTATGACCATAAACCTTGAACAGAGGTCAGCATAACCCTGCCTGGCCATTAAATAAAGGCAAGTGTGTTTGTGAATGGTCTAGAAGAAGACTTTATTTTTAACTTACCCACAATTTGGTAAGGCAGAGAAATACAGAATACAACACACTTGTTTATAGAGTTGAGTCTGCGTTGTATTAATGGAGATAACATGGAACTAGGTTTGCTTGTTACATGATCAAATTTAGAGACTTTCGTTGGCTGTCTCGGAACAGCATTATCTGGTCAGGCTGCCCTCAGAATAACTTGGATTATAAAGGATCTTTTCTCTGCAACCCTTTCCTTACTCTCCACTCTTGCAGTCTCTGAGTTCAAGAGCCTGCATTTTACTTGGGACTAACTGAAATAAAAAAAAAAAAAACATTGAGTAATAAAATTATTTCACCAGATGTGATGGCATGCTTCTGTAATTTGTATCACTTGGTGGGTAGAGAAAGTTGCACTATGAGTTCAAGGTTATTCTTAGCTACATAGCGAGTTTTAGCTCTTGGTAGGCTATGTGAGAGACTTTGCAAACAAATGAATACACAGAAAATTATAGAAAGTAAGTAAAAGTCAACATGCACATGTATGAAAGAACCATATTGAAAATTGGCAGAGAAAACAGAGAGATGGATACATTTTAAATCCTGCATGCATGAATCCTGAAATCATAGTATAAGAAGAATCTTAGGAGGCCTCGCAGGAATTTTTAAAATACGAACGTGGATCAAACAAAAATGTTATAGCTGTAGCTAACTGTTGCAAGAGAATTATTGCAGACGTGAGACCAGCTTGGGCATCACACCAAGAATCTGTCTCAAAAGAGAATCAAATATTTGGAACCAAAAGAGATTTTACCATAAAAAAGGCTCTAAGGTGATACCTTAAGCTCAATTATATTAAATAGGGAAAGAGAAATCCCTGCTGTACTACAGTGTGAAGGGGCCATGGGAACCTATTCCAAACTATTCCCAGGAATTCTGGGGCCATCTTAGTAGGTTTGGACTAAATTCTGCCCAAAGCTGTTACCAGGTGAATTACTTTGACCCAGCTTTGCTCATGGATCTTTGTATATTTGCAGTAGCTTCTTCAAAGTGTTTTGTGATAGTTAACATCAGACAGTCAGCATGTGCGTGAGTAAGTGCATGTGTGTGTGTGTGTGTGTGTGTGTGTGTGTGCATGCATGCATGTGCATGTGTGTGTGTGCAGGTATACATGTTCATGTCTACAAATGTCTATGGAGGCCATAGGTCAACCTCAGGTGCTGTTTCTTATGATACTGTCCACTTTGTCTTTTTAAGCAGATTCTCTTGCTGGCCTAGAACTTGCTGATTTGTCTAGATTGGCTGGTTAGCAGGCCCTCGGGAATCCACTCTTCCCTACCTTCCTACTGCCAGGCTAAAATACCATGATACCATATGCGGGTTTTTAGTGTGGGTTTTGGAATATTTCACCCAGGTCTTCATGGTTGTATAGCAAGCTCTTCTGCTTAATGGGCCATCTCTCAGCCTCAGGCATCAAGCAGCCATGCCTAAAATCCCTTCCTTCATACCCTCCTGGCTTTATTTGTTTTCTCCAGGTTTTCATCGATGTGAACATTTCTATTCTGCTTCCTACAGCTCCTGTTTTCCACACAGCCCGTGAGTGTCAAAGGTCAATGAATGAGGAGCACTCTGTAAATTATCAGTGAACTGTCCTCGACCTTCCCTGAGTGTTGGTGGGAGGAAGACCTTATTTACATGTCTTTTGAGATTTTTATTGCAAAACTTGTGCATGCAAATGTGGCTCAAGCTGAATAAGTGCCTAAACATGCAATCTTCAGTGCAAAATATTTAAAGCAGAATTTCTCCTGGGGATATGTTTCAGGAGAAACCCTCCACCTCTCTGAAACTTAGTCTCTTTCTTCAGCTACTCGAAAGTTTGAAGAGGATGCTGCCGCTCATGGCTGCTGCTCATCTCAGCCTGGCTGTTGGCTGTTGGATGACTACATGTCTTCCCATTTGGCTGCACTATTTCCTTCTACTCTGGTTTTTCATGCACTGTCTTGAGTCCTCTTTGAACCAAGCAACATATAAATAAATTCATAATGAGTTAATATTATTACCTTTTCAAATAATCCATCTTTTAAAGTATAATTTCATAATTTGCTTCTGTCTCTCTCTGTTTCTCTCTCTCTCTGTTTCTCTCTCTGTTTCTCTCTCTCTCTCTCTCTCTCTCTCTCTCTCTCTCTCTCTCTCTCTCTCTCTATGTGTGTGTGTTTATGTGTGCGTGTGAATCTGTATATATGAGTGTAAAGGCCAGACATCAACATCAGATGCCTCCCTCCATCACCCTCAACCTTGTTTTTGGAGACAGTCAGTCTCTCACTGAACTTGGAACTTGTTTCTTCCATTATATGATTCATTGACCCCCCCCCCCCCCGCCCAGGTAGCTTCCTATGTCTGTTTTCCCAGTTCTGGGATTGGTAGGTATATGTGACTATGACCAGTTTTTTATGTGGGTGCTGGATACTCACACCAGCAAAACAATCACTTTGCTGAATGATCCACCTCTCCAGCCCTGTCTGTAACAGAACATTGATGTCCGTAGCAAGTTGTACCCAGTCCGATAGTGACATGTGTCAAGAATGTAAAATCCAAAATGATCATAGGCCAAGACAACATCTGTCTGGACCTTCTCATTTTACAGCCAATCAGCATCTGTCATCTATGTTGTAATAATTTTCTTGAATGTGTCCTGATCTTGGAGTGGCTGCCTCCAAGCCTTTTAGAGTGCTTTGACTAATATGACTTTGGGTTGGGGTTGGGATAACAAAGAAGGCGTCTTTCTCATTTGCTGGCTCTGTCCTTTTCCCGAGGAGCCAACTGCTGCCTTCTCTTCCTGTCAGGAAAGATGAACAGCTGAGATCCTCCGGTTGGTCTATTCTCACAAAGATGCCATTACTTTTATAAAGTAGTCCATGCCACATTTGTATCAATATTTAAAATCAAGTCATTTTCAGATGAGATATGGGAGCTGTGGTTTTCGTGCTCTCTTGTCTTTCTTGGGTCCTGCTCCTTAGACATTTGTGGAAGTTGGCTTTGCTGCCTGTGCTATGGAATGTTTACATTTTCGTGGACTGCTGTGTTTGCTGTGCTCCTGGTGCACCAGGGATGGAATCCTTGAGGTCAGTGAGAGCTCCTGGGCAGAGGCTAGGCTTCTGCCTCTGCTGCCTCACACCATGAAATAAATTGTCTCCAGGTCTCAACGTAGCTGAGAACAAGAAAATTACTTAGTTTAGGCACTAATAAGGATTGTTCTTTGGGAAAAGGGATGTGTTTCAGGTTTCTCGGAATGGTGGCCATATTTATAGATTTTACACTCTCCAGGGGTTGCAGATTATACGTCTTGCTAGTCAGGAATTGTATTCGTTGCTATTTTCAGCTAAGTTATTTTATGTGAAATATATGAGCGCTGTCTCATTGTCTAGGGTCTTTGAGGGCAAGGAACAGGTTTTGCAGGTAGTCAGTGGGTTGTGTTTTTCCAGGAGTTTGAGTTTGGCCCATTGCTATGGTCACCATGCATGTGGGTGATATCTGGAAAATACATAGCAGCAAGAATCCTGCCTCACCTCCGGGAGTTCTGCACTCTGATTACACTGGACTCCGGTTTTTGTGGGCTCAGGCTGGTGGCACATGGGTTGTTTCTGATTTCTCTCATCACTTTTACCATTTGCAGACAGGGAAAGAGAAGATGTACTCAGCGGGGGTTTATTGGGCTACAACAGGAAATGGGTCATTTGGCACAGAAAGTTCGTGCTCGGCCCCAGCCTCTATGAAACTGCCTCACCCGAGGACAGTGTCAACTTCCCTCTGCTCAGAGGCCAGCCTTCTTCTCTGTTGTATTCTATTCTGATTTTAGGATTGAATGGTGTCCAGCCACATGGGGGAGGATGGATCTGCTTATGTTCACATGGAATAAAAGAGGGACATTACCAGAATATAGAAGAGTGGAAAGAAAGCTAGAATATATACACATATACTCCCATTACCCAACAATAATCAGACTCTAAAGCAAATCCAAGACTCTGCAATTGCATAGATAGCAGTTCCTCAGTGCATGGCAGTGTTCCTGACTGAGGGTAGATCCCAGTCCCTGTGCTGCTATCCCCCATCCATCCCCATCCATCTGCCTCGGATGTCCTGTTTTTGTTCCTCTGCTGAGGTGAAGGGCTTTGGGCTCATTGGCATGCGGTGCATGAGAACCACTGAATGGGTGGTAATGGCTTTCGAGCCTGGGCTCTGATGTGACTTGCCTACTTGAAAGCTGGCTGAACAGATTATGTGCCGTGCAGAATGATGACTCTTGGATATCATCTGTGGTGTGGAGCGAGCAGATTCTCAAAGCAAGATACAAAGAGAAGGAAGGTTGACGTCTCATAATTTGTACATTTGCCGCTTTGTTTCCATGTGATTATGTTGTTGCCCACTTATCTGATGAAAGCTGGGGAAATTAAAGCTTAAATCTTGTTATAGAAATGAAAAGTTGTGGTGTAATTAAATTAAGCATGAGAACACCGAGTATAGGATTTAGGCCCACAAAATTCTTTTCCATTGATGGCATGGAAATTGGGGTAAATTGAGTCCTACCTGACGATCATCACCTTGTAGGCTAGTCTCGAGAAGTCCTTTTGTTTACAGGAGGCCTTTGAGGGAAGGGGCTTTCCCTTCAGAACGTTCTCCTTGTGCACATGTGCCTTCTCTTCTGGATCCTAGACCCTGGGGAAGTTTGTTCTAATTAACATGGAATAGCTTCCTTGTTTTTCTGGACATGGTCTTTTCATGTTCCCATCCTTACAATGGCCTAGGCGATTGACAGGTTTCCTTTCCACAGCTTGCTATGTGCTTTTCCTTGTGTGTGCTTGTTGATTTTAGAGTGTGGGATTGGATGAGTGACATTGATGGTATCTGTGTAGTGTGGTAGCAAGTCTTGGTCTTGGTAGTGTTTTAATACCCTGGTGGATGATCTTTTTCTAGACCTGCTGTTCTTTGACAGACTTCGGCTGTTGCCTTCCTGGTGACTGGACTCTTTACTATGAGGAGGAGGAGGAAGGGAGCCATTCTTTCAAACCCTGGCCATCTTATACTCCTTCCTTCCTTCCCTATCCTAGCACCCTGTCCTAGCCAGCTATAATTATTAATTTGATACAACCCAAAGTCAACTGAGAGGAAAGCCTTGAGTCAGGAGTTGCCTATATCAGGAAGGCCTGTGGCTCTGTTAATGGAGGATTATCACCTTTAGTAACTGAATCAGGAGTGTCCGGTTTGCTGTGGCCAGCATGGGCTTTCTAAGAACTCTAGGTGTGAGTGGAAAAATAAACCTGAGTAAGAGCCAGCTAACAAGCAGCATCCTCTGGTCCCTGATGTATTCCCTGGACTATAAATGTGTTCCTGGCCAGAGGTAATGCTAAGTGGAATAGCATGCCATCCTATCTTCAGGTCCCTCCTTTCTGTCCCTGCCCTGATAGCCCCCAATGATGGGCTGTGGCCTGTAAGTAGAGGAAGGTAAGTTCTTTTCTCTCCAAGTTGTTTGTTGTCAAGTGTCTTTTATCAGAGGCACAGAAATCAAACTAAGGGCAGACCCCTTTTCCAGCAGGGCTCACCTGCCCTGTGAAAACTCATTTATCCTCAGTTTTGAATAATAGGAAGCCTCTTTAAAATTCAG
Organism: Chionomys nivalis; assembly: GCF_950005125.1. Classification (NCBI taxonomy): domain Eukaryota; kingdom Metazoa; phylum Chordata; class Mammalia; order Rodentia; family Cricetidae; genus Chionomys; species Chionomys nivalis. Next base: position 62,126,139 of record NC_080093.1, on the reverse strand, counting down.
GGCGAAGGACTTTAAATGATGTGTTTCATTCTTCTTTCCAAGGTGAATAATTCTCCCAGTGATCAAACGGAGTAAAACTCTTTGCTAATGGCAGGAACATTAGTTACAGCAGCCTTTCTAAGGCCTTGGGCGATGCCCATGCACCTCTCAGGATTTGGGTATTAGGAAACACTGAAGCCACAGTTTCTTCACACTAGCCAGACCCTACGCAGAAAGCATCTATCTATAAAAATTGCCCGGTTCATCAATTTCTGTTTCTTTAGCTCATACACATGGGAAGTTGTTTCATGCAGAACTAGAATAAAATATGTTGTTTTAATGCTTTGATCCATCAACAAATCAAAACAATATTTCTTGAGTTTTTCTTCTGTGAAAAACCAGATATAAAACCCCGAGCTATTCTCAAGTAGTTTTGTTAACTTGATAGATGTTATGCACAGAGGAAAAATTGGGGTTGGGGCTAATTTTGCCACAGTCACTTAATGTCCTACTCATACGGCATTCTGGAACTCTTTAATTAGATAACTGTGCTGATGACTGCTAATGAATGCTGCCAGCTGTGAAATAATGCTGGAATATAAACATCGCTTTCTCTCCCATGTTGTGTGCCCCCCCCCCCCCCCAATGCCTCAAGGAAACGTTAAGTCTTGATCTGTTATGTAGTACCTTTTTCTTCCCTCATTCTGTAGGTCTCTCCTCTGTCTTTCATTTTACGTGTTTGTCCAGAGGCCACTTGTTAACACTTTTGGGGGAGTTTCTTAATTATACCATTTTAAGTCCGCCATCATTTATTGATCACCTACCAAGTGTTCAGGATTTTTGGTTAGCCAGTTTGAGCCCTCTGAGAGCCTTCAGCATTATCCACATAAAAATGTAGAACCAGAAAAGACTAATTGACTCCATTTACAGAGGAGGGCATGAGGGTTAAATAAGAAACCTTGTCTGTAAGCAAACTCCCAGGCAGGGAGCTGTCCACCACCTTGGTGCTGATTAAGGCTCCAACTTGTTTCAGATCCATCATCCTTACTCCTTATACCGTTTCATGCCCACTGCATGAGTAATTCTCTCTGAAAGCTGAATTTACTTCAGTGCTATGCACAGCAAGGAAAAATAGTACAAACAAATCGATAAATGAACACGTCTGTAAATTAAGCATAAATAAATCATATGGTGTTGTTCTCATGTTCATGGGGTTTTGATAGTTTTTCTCTTCTCTTTCTGTGGGGTGGCTGTAGGAGGGTTGTAGTTTGTGATCAGATTGCTAGAACCAACAGTACCTTATGGTGTTACTCATCTAAATATTAGCCACTGTTGACTCTACTTTGAGCCCACCTCGGGGCAGGCTTCTACCTTTGCTGTTTAGTGCTGATATAGGAAGGGCAGTCCAAGAAGAGGCTGTCCCCATTTGTCTCATACCTAATCATGCTGTCACCAGGTACCTGGAAAGCTAATTCCTCAGCTCTACAGCTCTTCATTCTTTCTAGGTCCCGAGAGTTCAGTGGTCACTATATAAAATGATGTCCTGAACAAGGAAAAGCCCCAATTGGCATCTGCTAGGATTTTGTGTCATAACTTTACCCGGCCACAGCAACTGCACAAATCTACCTTCAATGGCACAGACCATCCTGCCTTCACCCACATGTTTTAACACACACCTCTGTTTCTCTTGAGCCACCAAGAGTGTTTAGAACCCCTCTGTCCAAGTGCGGTGTCTTTGGCTACCAACTAGATCAGCTGGCAGCACCTCTTTCCTCAGTTTTCTGGAAACCATGTATCTTATATCTCTTTTCATCTCTTCCATGTGTTGAGATTCTCCTCCACAGCCAATCACAATTATAGAATTCTTTGTCAAACCGCCAAGCCCCATCTATGACCTGCTTCTCTTGACTGAGACAGTAGACGTTCTTCCTTTCCTGCCATTTTATTTCAGGCTATGGTGCTTTTCATATGTATTGACATGAGGCTCATTTATAGCCTTTCTGTTGGCTTTTCATTCAGTTTACCAGAGGAGATGCCATACCATACGGAGATTCTACTAGAACTTCACCTTTCCTGTTGTACCTTGCCAGTCTCAAAGGCCAAGAGTGTCTTCTGCCCAGTGCTCTTTTTAACATGACTTCTCCTCTCCAAGGTCTCATGCCCATACACTGGAAACATACATTTGACTAGTTTTTAAAATATCTTTTTAATGTTTATTTATTATTCTGTGTGTGTACCTGCGTGCCTGCCAGAGTGTGCATGTCGGGGTTCAGAGGACTTGGGAGGATCAGTTTTCTCTTTCCACCAGAAGGCCTTGGGACTGGGATTTCGGTCATTCGTTTGGGTAGCAGTCAACATTGCTCACTGAGTTTTGCTCCCCCTTGTTTGACAGTCTCCATGCTTCTCTGCTCACCCTTCCCATTTCCAGAGCCTCTCACTTGCTCTGTCATCCTCTCAATTAAGATTCCATGACACTAGGTACCTCAAGGCTGAATCACAGATTGCCACATTTTTGATTCTTTTAGCACACAGGCAAGTGACACCGTTCTGACCAGAATACTTTACAAGGTGCGGCCCAGCTGCCAGGAGGGGAAATGCTGGGCTGGGTTCATGCGAAGATTCAGTTCCACAAATCAGCAAACAGCTTTCCTAAAGGAAAGCTGTAGTGGCAAGTGTGATTTACTGCTATTTTTTTTTTTTTTTTTTGCCTGGCACTGCCCAGTCTCATAATTTTGTACTTAAAAATGATTCTTATGGAAGTGGCTTTGACCTTGACATTTATACATGCCTACATGTATGTGCTCAGTCATGGGTCTTTTATAACCAAGTTCTGTGGCGTGGGAGTGCAGTGGCTAATGCTGGCCCAGCTTTTGCTTAGCAGTACAGTTGCTGACTGTGTCTGTCACCAGGTTCCTGTTCCCCACATCTGTGCAATCTGGAGATCAGTCGATGGCTTCTATGACCCCCGTCTAGCATGGATATAGTCTTGGAGCTACTTCTGCTTAAAGACTCACGTAGATGGAGAAAATCACTTGAGCATATTGAAACGTGGGCACAGGGTTCCTAAATGGTAGGAAAACAAGATGATTGTCTATAAAAGATGAATAGCACGCATTTCCCATTAATATGGCTCTTACTGTTTAATTCTCATTAAAAGTGTTATTCTGGCTTTTGGTTCTATGCAACACACACAAGGTTATTAAATGCACTTTATGGATCATTTGTTTAATGTGACCGAACTAAAAATTAAGAAGCACATTACTCAGTGTTCATAAAAATGAATGCTTTAAATGGACAAATTCATTCTCATTTTTGTGTCTTATTTTAATGTAGAGCTGTAATGGGGTTATAGACGAATATTCTGCTTGGACATTTATAAGCCGATGATGCCCGTTGAATACCTTTTATAAAGATTAATATTTTTTACTCTGTGCCCATTACCCGAGCATTAATCATCCTGGCCTTGGTCCTCACAGCTGCAGATGAGCAGATGTTAATGATTGGAGTCTGTGACCATTGCAGAACATGGTGAGGGGAGAGCATGGCAGGGTGGGTGGTGTCATCCCCATGGCAATTTGTATGGAGTGTGGGTCCATAGCAATGCAAAAATAGGACAGTTATCTTTCCTGTATCTATGCCTCCAGTGGATGCTGACAGGTACCATGATGGCCCCGGGTTCTCCTGTGATGGGGTGAGTGGTCAGAGAGAGCTGTGACCTTGAAGCAGAGGGGACCTCATTCATAAAAGCAAAAAAAAACTCCATACAAACTTAGCTTGTGCTTCCTGCAGGCGCAGACTACAAGCCTTGGGTGTCATTTTAAATTCCCTCGTCCTCAGCAAATGTAGTTTGAAGCAATGCAAGTCAGTCACATATTTTATCCAGAATGTCATTGCCGTGCGAATTCTATCTCAAACTCACTAATGCCACGCTTTATATTCTTTTATCCATGTTGAGTCTGAGAGAAGTTCATTGCGTTGTAACTTATAGCACAATTTAAATGCTAAATTCTTACCCTGTCAGAGACTCTGGATCTTTAGTTTTCATTGTATATTACAATTTATTATTCTTAACAGTTGTTTGCAGTAACTGGATTAAACACCACTTTTAAACATTTGAACTTGCAATTCATTTATTATAATTAAATCCAGTTCTATGGTTGTAAACATACACATTTAGAAGGCCCTTTGACAGGATGACCATTTAGCAAAATGGCAATAGAATGTTCTGCCCTAGGGGCTGTTACCTCCCAGCCATGGACTTTTGACCAGAATTACAATACTAGGCTATGTGTCAATTATTGATTTAAAATATGTAAAAATCTGTTTTTCCTTTAATATTAGCTTTTATTTTTATTGTGCTGAAGAATGGATTCAGGCTACTTATTTTGTTTTACTGGCTTTCTGGATAGGATATTCTGTCTTTGTGAAAGAGCATTATACATGATCAGTTGGAATGTCCCTCATGTGGCAGGACAGCTCTGCCTCAGCTGTCAGAGGTTGTAAAACCCTCTCCTGCAGGTGTGTACCTCCACCCATGATGTAGCTGATACTACTATGATTTAAAATTTCTTAAGAACATTTAACTTTTGTAGGTTGAAATACAGGCTAAGAAAAGTCCCATTAAACATGAAGTGTTTTTGTTTTTGGCAAATATGGTATGTGTTTATAACTCCAATATTTAGGTAACTGTGATAGGATTATGACTTGTAGTATAGCCTGGGCTACACTGACAGACCTTGTCTCAAATATATATATAATTTTGTAATAGCCATTCTTTGGAAGCAGGAAGCAGATTAGTTAGTTTGTGGGTAGAGCCATTCTAAGGTGATCCTAACACATTAATTTTCCTAGTTTACATTCATTCAGGGTGCAAGGTGCCTGGCCTTGCACATCATATACACAGTAATACAAATTCTAATTTTGACAGCTACCATTGATTGAGTCCTGGGAATAGTACTGGACAGTAGATCTGCTTTTCATCACATGCCCTTTAGCTTCCATGTCCTCTGCATGTGCTTGCATAGTAAAGGGAGTCGGCACACACGCCTGCCTGCCCTCTCCTTCAGCTGTGCGCTCTGGTTCAGACTGGGTTGGAAACCATCCAGTAAAACCAGATCTCCAGGAAGGGGGAGGCTCTCTTGCTGGGGCGTGTTTGTCCTTCAGCTCTCTGCCAAGGATGGGGCTGGGCTGCTGCGGACAGTGGGACATTCCTCACCACTTAGCAGGTGTGAATTGCTGTGGTTCACAGAGGAAAGGAATGTGTGTGGAGGTACATACTAACCAACTGCCTCTAAGGGAGAGAAACCTGCACACGCACACACATATGCACACAGACAAGCACACATGCACACATTTATATATGCACACATAGACACACACACATACTCAGATCTTAGTTTATATGCTGAGATTATTCCTGTTAAAGAGAATAAGAGACAACTCTCACCGAGTTTCCCTTCCATGGAAAAGAAACATAGTTAAAGCAGTCGGTATTTATGGTGGCCCGTGGATTTGGACTTGGAGGCGTAGAGCGTAACTCCTTTGCTCCTGGCTCTGGTCCCCCAAAAGATGCTGGAAGCAAGTGTTTCTTCCTCTGAGGTGTGTAGTGGGTTTCTGATGGCACAATGATGGGCAGTGCGATGAGCCTCTCTGTATTCTCGAAGGCCTGCCCCAGACCCCTTGTTTGGGCAGGGTGATTTCTGCCTGTGGGGCAGACCTACTGATCTGTCTGGTGGGTCTGTCCATCTGTGTTCAGATGTGGAGCTGAATGCAGAGAGAATTTTCTGATGGTGGTGCTGCTGGCCCTGGGGATCTTTCCTAGTGGCTCAGCAGAGTGCTTCATGCCATGTCCTCCCTCACACACCGATTGTCACAGTTCCTGTCTTCTCACCCCCATTATTCCTGCACAGCTCGACACTCACCTGTCAGAAAGGATAGCCAATGACTTTTCATCTCCTGGGGGAGCTGAGAGAAGGACATCGCTCTACTTTTGGTGTGTTTTGTTTTCTCAACACAATGTCACCCAGGCTAACCTGGTTCCCATTAAGTAACCCAGATAGACTTGAACTCACAACTGTCCTCTTGTCTTGGCCTTTTGAAGTTGGAATTACAAATGTGTGTCTTCAAATCCAGCTTGAACTAGCTTTAAACATGACAGACTATCTGTGGAATTGATTCTCACCAAGACAGCATGATAGACAAGTGAAGTGACCAGATGTAGGGGCGGGGAAAGTGCTGGGTGTTCCTGTGAGGGAACCAAACATGGTGGGTAGTATCTCCCTGCCTGAGCTGGGCACACAGACATACTCCTTTACCCTGAGGTAATACAGACAGAACCAGCACACTCAATTAGCTCTGAGAACAGTGTGGGCCACTGCTGCTTTCCCAGTACAACAGACAAATAGGGCCAAAGGATGGGACATAGGCCAGGGCATCTGGTCCCTAAAGGGCCATCTCTGACAACCATTCAGAGACACATCCTTCCTGCATGCTGTACTGGCCAGCTCATAAGGCTTTTTACCCATCAGGCTGTAGTACAATGGTTCTCAACCCTTTAATACAGCCCCTCAAGTTGTGATGACCCCCAACCATAAAATTATTTTTGTTTCTACTTCTCATTTTGTTACCATTATAAATCATAATGTAAATATCTGTGTTTTCCCAATATCTTAGGTGACCTCTGTGAAAAGATCATTCCACCCCCAAAAGGATCTCGACCCACAGGTTGAGAATATTTGCTTGTCAGCTCTCCCTTTTCTATTTGAGATACCTTCGAAATTCACATGGCCTCCAGAATAGTGGCAGTCATATAGATAGTAACCAGATGGACAGACATAGCTCAGGGCTTGCTCCATGTTCAGTTGAGCACATTGGGTTGGGTGGGATCATGTGTTTCTAGTATAAGTGAAAGAGGACTCAACTAGAGGCATTGAATTGGGGCTCTCTGGGAGGGTGGGGCTTGGGCACTGTTCCCCAAGGGATCCTTCTGACACATTGATCTGGAAGGTTTCACTGCATTAGGTCTTACATATGGCTGGAGGCAGCAGCCGTAGCATAAATGAGAGTGGATCTAGCCTGTGAGCTTTGAGGTTCTATGGCAAAAGCATCTGGGGCTGTTTTGTTGTTGATAGCATGATCTAGGGGTCACTTTCTTGTATTGTTTCCCTTGGACAGTCTATCTTGGGACTATTCTCCCATCCGTCCATCTTCTGAGTGGCAGCATACCTTGGCGTGTTGGAGTTGTCTCTGGAGCTCAAAGGGCACAGTCCTACCTGTGAAACAGTTTAGCTCTCCCATCAGGGTCATTGGAAGGGATAGGAGAGATCGTAGGGAATTCAGATGGAGTCTTTCTAACACAGGAAACCCAGACACAAAGGGGCCTACTTTCTGGCTCAGACAGCACCCTTGCTGTGTGCTGTGCCCTCTGTCCCTGACTTCCTGCAGGATTCTCCACAGCTCCTTGTGTCATGAGCAGCAGTGCTGGCCTGCAGTGCTTATTGTTTGATGCATTACATCTGCACAGGGATTGATTATTAAAATAATGGTTCAACAAGTAAAGCCACATATTCTCATTGGATTACATAAGGTTTTTATTTTTATCTCCATGACCAAATATCTGGCAAGAGTCAACTTAGGGGAGTAAAAGTTTATTTTGTCCCACTTGGGGAGGAGGCATGATGGCAGGAACAGCACTAGCTGTCCCTCCCCACCACCTCACATTCCTACAGAACAGGAAGCAAAGGGCAGGGAATCCTGGCTCAGCTGGCCTTGTCATTGTCTTCACTCCTGTTCACTCCAGAACCCAAACCCATGGGCTAGCCCCACCCACAATCAGAGTGCCTCTCCCCTCCTCAGTCTTAGCTCTCCGGAACGCCCCACAGAGGCTCTAGAGCTGTCTTGTTGAGGCCGTTCTCACTCCTGTCCAGTTGACAGTGGAGACTACTCATCATAAATATGTGCCCGGGCCACACTCCTGGTTCAGGAATTCCTCCTAGTCTCTCCCTAAGAGAGAAGATCCAAGTGAATTTGAGATCGCCCTGGTTGAGCACCCTACATGTGTCCCACCGACAGACCATTGAGCAGAAGGGCTTGCATTATGTCTCATTTGTCCTGCCCTGTGCCTACCTCCCCAGTCTCTCATTAAACTGTTGTCCTTGGGAAAGCTGACTGTGTGTGTTTGAGTTCAGGGTGTACTTCTGAAGGTGTGGAGGAGCTCTTCCATTGCTGTGTGATTTCTTTGTCCTTCCGTAAAAAACTCGGGGAACATTAATGCAAAACATGCTTTTATGTATCATTAATGTCGTAAATCCTAAAGTGTACAATCCTGAAAACCAGCTACATCTATTTCCTGTTCCAGAGCTCTGATGCTCACCTTCTTTGCATCTTAAAGGAGGCCATGATGGCTGGGCTGGTTTCAGAATCTGGGGCTCTAAACAGGCAGGTCATTTTGGAAAGTGGATGCTGCCAGGACTCAGCTCATTTTCCAAACCAGAAGAGACCATTAGGAATTTTGTTTCACCATCAATCTGTGCCCATGTTGCTCTTCTGTTGGTGATATTCCGGCCATGTTCTCAACTAAACCACGAATGAAAAACACAAACATTTTCCGACCTGGTCCTCAACTCCCGTTTTTGTTCGCAGTCTTGTTTCTCTGCCCCTAATTTCTGTCTTCTCATTCCCACTTCTTCGGTCTACTCCAGGGAGTTTGTCTGGGAGGGAAGGGCTGTATACCATTGTCCCATTCCCCAAGCTCTTTCACTTAAGAAGGGGATCCTGTCTGTTTGGTCTAGGAAATGACTGGAAATCTGCAGTTTGAATTGTTTTTGATGGAGGGAGTACTCCCTTTACTATTGCAAATAAATGAATTGAAAGTAAGAGACAGTAGTAGATAACCTGTCAAATGTGCAACTGCATGGATGTGTGTGTGTGTGTGTTTATATGTGATATGCATGTTTGTGACTTGTATGTTTGTACAGAGACCTGCAAAAACATGTAGGTACCCCTCTATGAATGATTGACAGCCTCAGAAATGGCTTCCTGGTGGTCAAGCCATCAGCCTCTGCAGATGTCAGTTTCCATCGTGCACCTTGTGAATCAGACACTTGAGAGGATACACCATTGCAGACCCCAGGGCTTCCTTGGTGTCTCCTGCTGACTGACAACCCTGTGTTCTATGCAGACTGCAGAGAGATCCTGCTCCCCATGATGACAGACCAGCTCAAGTACCACCTGGAGAGGCAGGAGGACCTGGAGGCATGCTGCCAGCTGCTCAGCAACATCCTGGAGGTGCTCTACCGGAAGGATGTGGTAAGTCATGGAGATCAGACCATGGGCAGCCTCACCAGCCTTGTCCAAGCCTTGGAAACATGCCACAAACAGAACTGCCTTGTGGGAAAAGCATTGACCTTCATTTTCAGCTTTTATTTCTGTAGAATTTTACCCTTGAATTATTTTTGTGTGTGCGTCATGATTTTTTTACTTTGCAGCATTCACCCTTCTGAACTGAAATTAAGTTTTCATTTTCCTATGCTTTCTTAGTAAGATGCTTCCCAAGGCCAAAGTTCTCATCCTGCAGGTCAGGTAAAGGCTGCGGAGGCTGATTATCCATCCCTTTTTATAGTTCCTGCATTTATTAAGTGTTACATGAACCGAACCACCTGTCCTTCTGGCAGCTTTCTGCACTATTCACCGTAGGCAGAAGCTTCCAGAGCTTTCTGAGCTTTGCAGCTCTCTCTTGTATTTCTAAACACTAAAATGTCTTTGGGGGGAGGGGGGTCTTTTTATTTTTCTAATCTGCATCTGGGTCGAACAGGTATATGTCACAGGTAATGTCACTGATCCTCCAGGCATTTCTGGAATCCGGATAGAAACACTTCTGTGTGTTAACAGTAAGTGGAGACTGAACCTCATGAGCAAGACTGGGAGTGAACTCTGGTGTCCTATGGCTCCCTCACCTGTCTTTGTCCCTGGATCTCATCAGGATTTTAGGTAGATAGAGTTTGTTCTGAACTCTTTCCTGCATTACCTGGACACCTTCCTGGTCAACACACACACACACACTTCTACATGTTCCTTTGAGCAGCAAATCTTTCATGCTGAGCTAGCTACTTCTCCTTGCTTTCACTAAATACACATTGGGGGGTGGGGGTGCAGGATACTGGGCCAGGTTCTCTCTGGAGCTATATACAGCAGGCTGCTTGCCTCCATCTGGGCAGATCAGGAAACAGAGCAAGGAGAATGCTTTCTCCTTTTCCCACTTTTTATTCAGTCCAGGGCTCTTCCCTGTAAGCCAGTGCCACCCGTCCTCAGAATGGGTCTCACGCTCTCAGTAAAACCTCTGTGGAAACACCACCAGTCAAAGCTTTACCTTACTACTGCCCTAGAATCTGGTGGATAGACAATAGTGATTGACTGTCCCATTCCCAATGGTGTGTGCGGCCAGGGTAGCTACAACCCCTACTGGATGATGGGATAGCTTCACCTCATGGGGTGCATGAGCCTTGCCCAGGGCTTGGATGTCTTCTTCAGGACCAGCCTCAGTGCTCCCATGCTAGGCCCATTGCATTTTTCAGACTAAAGCCGGGACAAAGAGCTTGTAGGCCAAGCTCACAGATCTTGTGACTGTCCAGAGACCAGCAGCCTGCCTGCTCAAGCCGTGTGCATGGAAGAGAATCCACAGGCCCATTTCGCGTTAAGCCAGGGAATAAATTCTCCCTAATGGAAAACCCCATGGCACTGTGAATTTTAGATAATTTGCTGCACTGGTACTAAAACATTCTGTTCTGTGAACGGTGAAGTTATCGGGAAGTGACACGCAGCGCGGTCCGCGCTGTTATCTGCCTGCCTTCCGTTTACAGATGGCCAGGTATCTCTGCAAGACTAATTGGCGGTCTCACCAGGGATCATAGACATTATATTGTTTAAATGGATTTGCTTTTAGTTTTAAGGTTTGCTTAAATTAATTTACTATGATTATATAACAAATTATCATTAATGGGCTATAATTAATAAAAGGCCTTGAGTTTTCTTCAGGAAGGCATTTGTCTTCGACGAAGGCCGTTTTTCATCTCGTTAAGGGTTATAATTGATTGACTCTATATAGAGCAGCTGGGTTCGGCAGCAGGCGCTTGGGCTTGTGGAACCTTGATGGTCTGTGATCTTGGCTTTGATCGGTGTCTCTTCCCTCCAGGGGCCAACTCAGAGGCATGTCCAGATCATCATGGAGAAACTTCTCAGGACAGTGAACCGGACGGTCATTTCCATGGGGCGGGACTCAGAACTCATTGTAAGTGCCCAGAGACACATGCTTGTGCGAGGCCATGAGCTTCCTACCCAGAAGGCTATTTCCCCAAACACCTGCCCCATTCTATTTCTCCTCTCCTAGCTGCCACTGGGACGTGAACTTACTTTCTTAAAGGATAGCATGCACTTGAGATCCAGTCTGTTCTGATTTTCCATAATTCCAGAAGGGTCTGTCAAGGGGGATGAGGAAACTTAACATGTCAGGGAACGAAATGCTTAAAAGGGGGTTTCTTGTTGTTATTACTTTTTATCAAAGATGCGTCTTTTCTTTTAAGTCTTCACTCATAAGGTAGTTTCTTTCTTTGTATTTTTTATGTTTATGGTATTTTTGGTAACATTTTTATGAAACACCTTAAAAAGTAATTGAGGTAATGCACCTTAGCAGTTTTGTTGTCTACTAGATGTATCCTCACTGTTTCTCTCGCAATGGGTTGTTACTTGTAGAAGATGATTTATTTCAAGAAGGTTCTATCAAATTTCAACGGTCTTTGTAAGTTGGTGCCATGGTGATTACTGTGCATATTTTGTCATGCCCATCCCCCCAAATAACCGGTTAAATTTGGTTACTTAGGCATGAGACCCCTATGTGCACCCAATTTACCTTTTTAGTTTTATTACATCAAGTGCACATCCTAATTTAGCTAACCTTGCTGGATGGCCTCTCAGGAGGGAGGGAAACAAAATAGCTTTTTGAATGGAAGAAACAACAGCTTTTGTAGGCTTTCACCTACAATCAGGAGAGACACATTGGTCTTCGTTGGTGTGTGACCCTGATGTCTTCTGTATATCCAGGGAATGAACAAATGAGGGGAAGCTGGGGGTGTACAGCCAGCCTAGCCCAGCCCCTGCCTGGTGGTTTGAAAGAAAATGGCCCGCAAAAGGACTTGCACTATTAGGAGGTGTGGCCTTGTTGGAGGAAGTGTGGGCTTTGAGGTCTCAATTGCTCAAGCTTCCCTCAGTGTGACACTGTGTCCACTTCCTGATGCCTTTTGATCAAGATGTAGCCAGCGCTATGTCTGCCTGCAAGCTGCTATGCTCCCCTCTATGATGATAATGGACTGGACCTCTGGACTGTAAGCTGCTACCTTAATTAAATTTTTTCCTTTATAAGAGTTGCCATGGTCATGGTATATCTTCACAACAATAAAAACCTTAAGACACCCTGTGTCGTAACAGAAGGTATTATGTGGGTAAAGTAGGCAGGTAGGTGCACCTGTGTGCTTCTTGTCTCTGAATGCCAGGCCATGTTCAGTTTTCCTTGAGTATGCTTCTATAGTTTGGACTGTCACAGGTATGAATAAAGAAATAACAGGCTGACATGTGGATTGGCTGTTGTTTATGTTACCTTTTCTAGCTTGGCACTCTTCGTGTGTTTCTATTTTGACATTTTCAGGAACTAGAAACATCTCTGTATTTTACTAGTCAGTAGAATCTGAACCCCATAAACGAGATTGGGGCAGACTCCAGGGTGCCTGTGGCTCCCCTCCAGCCAGGCTCTGGTATACTTTGTGTCTGCTTACATGGAAACTGAGAAAGGGGCTCCAGGGAGGATGAATTGAGTGTGGCTTGATGCCGAAGCAAGCATCATGATGGTCTTTCTGCTTTGGCCGGTCTTAGAGTAGATGGGATGGAAGGCTTCCAGATGCTGTTGAGGCTTCAGCATCTGGATGTGGTCCTCCTGACAGGTGATGTGAATACAAGGTTTCTGATAAACTAGCCTTACCGCTGAGATAGAGGGACAGTGTTCTATTTGGGAAGCAGGCAGTTTTGTCTCTGGTTAGGGAGATAGGACTGTGTCTGGTTGAGAATACAAAGGTTCCGTTTCTGTTTAGGGAACATGATCCTTCCTTTAGTTGGGGAATATGTCTCCCTTTCTCCCTCTGGCTAACTAACTGAGCTGTGTCCCTGTGACTTGTAGTCTTTTGGCTCATTGTCCCTGCACCGCAGTTAAACCTGGGAGAGGAGGGCAGAAAGGAGGCTTGTAAAAGGTCACACAGCTCCTGTCGGATGAGAGCAGTGTAAAAGCACACACAGCTCGACAACAGGAAGAGTGCAGTAAGCGCAGCTTTCAGAGTATGGTGTCCAAGAGTCTTTGGAATGTTTTATTAGCTGAGTCCAAGTGACCATAGCAAGTTGTTATTAACCACTTGAGCTGGGCACTCACTAGTGTCCGGGAAGATTCTTGTTTATGGCTGACCCCACCTGACTCCCATTGCCTAAACCACTACTTTCTACTGGACCAGTATACATGTGGTTCTTGGTTCTAGTTATAGCGTGTCTCTGCTGGGAGACCAAGGTGAAGTGCTAATGGCTGTGGCCCACTTCAGCAGATATCAGAGTGGTAAAAGCTCCCCTCTGGCTTCTACTAGTCACATAGGCTGCTGCCGAGGGAAATAAGCCCTTTTCTGTCCCTATCCAGTCTTCTGTAGGTTGAATTCAGGTGCTGAGTTTCATGATGGGTTAGTGTCCAAGCTTGGCATAGCTCTTGTGTTCTAAGTACCACTTACTGATTCCTTGAGATGAACTCCTAATTGTTCTTAAAGTGGCTATTGAGTTAGGACCTCCGTCAGGCTCTACTCATCCGTAGCCACATCCACAGAGAGCGGGTATCAGGGGTGCAAGACCTTATCAGGGAGTGCCACAGCCAGGACCATCTACCGTATCCCTGACCTTCACAGACATCACCAGAAGTCAAAGAGGGATTGAGGTCTTAAGTCAACTTCTCTCAGTTCTGGACATCTCAGGTAAAATAGATTCAAAGACTCCTTTTGAATTTGTTCTGTGAAACCAAGCGGTCATGGAGGAAATCCAAAAAGAAGCATGAATGAGCTGTCATTATTTAATAAGCGATGGCAGTGTCAAGATATATCAGGAAGGATGTTGGCCATTTAAGATTTGAATTGTTGAGAAGTATCTGTCAGTTGTCTGCCATCCTCGAGTCCCCTCTCTGCTGCCTGCAGAGTAGCGGGACTGCAGAACTTCCCCCGTGAGCATGTGTCACCTTGGCATTGCTGTCCGCACCAGCTGGGGATGCATGCATTAACTTAATGCAACCCTGTTGCTCTGTGAATTTAGATTAGTGGAGGAGCATCACAAAAGCATTCCTGACAAGGGGAACAAAAGCTTCATCAGTGGATCCTCAGGGTGAAAACGGAGCAGAAAACAGTTTACCAATTTGTTGTAGGTGAACTGTACCATCCCATTGTGCCCCAGAGATTTCCATCATCTTGGGTTACTCACTTTGCATAACTATACTGGAAATTGTATAACTGTGAATCAGCTGGAAAGTTATAAATGATTGCTCAAAATGGATTTTTTTTAAAAAATAGAAGTTATTAAAATAAAAAAAAAACTTCTGAGCAGACGCATTTCATCAAAAGACTTTTCTGTGACATTGTCAAAGTTAGTGCTGGAAATGGGTCTGCTTTTTCCAGTATTTTTGAGTATTTATTAGGTATTCTGGCTCTGCCTGGTTATAGCCTGTGTGAGGAGTAGGCGACCTCACACAGAAGTGGACAAGCTGCATAGACAGTCTATAGCCAGTTTTACACACCTCTGCAGTGTTTTTATATAAGCGCTGCTTTGCACTCTGTCATGTGGCATTTGTTTAAGTTTATCGCATTTGAAGTGTCCATGGGAATACTCTTCATACACAGGAAAATGTTTCTTGATCCCAAAGGTCATAATTCAGATAAATCAGTAAATTTCCTAAGAAAATTTAAACAAAGCCCCTTCACTTGGCAACAGTAGATTGGAGAGCATGTAAATGCTGAGATCAGGCTATGCTGTAGCCTTAGCATTGAATTAAAGGATCTTTTACATCTCTGCTCCACTTGGAAGTTCTTTAAGATGAGCCCTTGAGTGTTAAGAAAGTGTGCATGAATATGAACTTGCCTGTGACCTTACACATCTGAAGTCACATCCACATGAAAGAGGCGGCAGGGGTTCAAGTCGCTTTCAGACCCCTAATTACTCCGTTCTGCATTAGGTTTGACTTTACATTTCATTTTTCTCTTCCTTTTGGAAGGCAGTTGAGGCTCCAGCGTTATTGTGTTCCTACCCAGGATGTGTGATACTATGCAGGGACCCTGTAGTTGTGAACAGGTGACCGGGTCAGCCATTTGATGTGACCTGGAGCTATACAAATGCATCTTCCATGGGATGAGCCATGGCCAGAGAACAGTGATTAATAGCTAGGGATGTTCCTTCTCCTGCTGTATTAGCAGTTGCTTCTTTCAAATGATTGGATTATATTCTGACCACGAGTCCTTTAAAAATGTAATTGAGTGAGGACGATGGTTAAAGAGATTTCTTTGGCCTGGATACATACCAGAAGATGGAAAATTACCAACTCTCTTAGGCAGAGATGTAACCTCTCCTAAGGGAAGGGTCCCCTGGGAAGTTCACAGAAGAGGGCTTGGGGTGGGGAGTCTTTTTTGGATTGTTCACTGACGATGACTTTGGGAGCCTCTGCCTTACTGGTCTCAGCAGTGGACACTATTGGGCTCCAGCTGTATGGACGTGGATGTGCGTGGTGTTTAACAGGGGCAGTGGCAGCCTTGGTGGGGACTTCCTTAGCGTCTCAGGTCATTCATTCATAAGGTCCTGGAAAGCTTCTGCATTTGAAAGGAAGGTGTTAATTATAACTGTTACCCCAGGGAAGAGTGCCCTTTCACTAAGACTCAAAACAATTTTATAACCAACATATTATATCCATTCCGCATGAGCTCTGGTGTTGAGATGTGTATTTTCTTGGAGCTAAAGTATGAATGTGCTTTTCAAAGTCCTTATTTATAGAGTGCATTATAGATGTTTCAAATGGAGGGAGCTTGACTTTTGAATACAGCCACTATACCAGCTGTCCAACTATATTGGTGGCCTTCAGAAATTCACCCTTGTGTATGTATATGTGTGAGCAATAACTTTGTAAATTCATTTATATTTGGTATTGGCAGGGGGATTTTCCTTGCTTTTTTTTTAATGTTGATGTGTCCTGGGTTTTCTTGTATTTTCCTCCAAGGTTGCTCACTAACAGTGGGCTTAGAGCAGAGGAAATAAGAATCATATCATTGTCTGGGTAAAATTCGAAGAGTTCCACAATAACCCGGAATGGAGTATAAAAAAGAGTTATTAATTTAGGGATAAACTCATAGTAAGGGTAGCTAGTGATCCACAATCCTCTGAGTGCACTGGGAACTGGAACCAAATCCAGCAGCAAAGAGAGCCACACACACTTTCTTTGTCTACATTTATAGTGCATGAGACCATGCCCAAAGCGGGCTGGTATCTAAAAGGCTATTGGCTGAAGGAGTTTCCACAACATGTTCATACCAGATTGTAAAGGGACTTTATATTAATTATAAGGTGTTCAGAAGCTTTCATATGACCTGTGACCTGCCACAATGCATCTCACCCATTACGGCTTGATTAGTTTGTTAGTTAATTCACGAGGCTGGGTGATACTTTTGATCTTTGTGTTGTATAGGTGGTTTCTTCCAATAAATGAATTGGCTCCACACTTATCTGAGCTCAAAGGTATGAAAAGTCATTTTTAAGAGATGAACAATGTGGGCAAGGGAAGCTGTTTTTAGGGTCTTTGCTAACATGGCACCCATGAAACTGCCTCCACTGGTGGTAACTGAGTCAGGTAAAAACAGTCCTATAAAATCAGCCTGCCAGTGTGTAGGGTGCTTATCCACTGGCCATGCTGCTATCAGATGATGTGGTGGAAGTTCATGGCCCTTGGCTGCTTCCAATTCTGGTCCACTTCTATAAAAGGCAACATGGCAAACTCTTTTATCTGATGGCATCTCTTCTCTCTCAGCAAATAGTGGTTTCTGTGGGATGTGACATGCCTGTCGTGGTACATAAGGAAACTGATCTTGTTAGGCGTCTGCCTCATTCTGTCTGTCTGTGTTTGGGGGTTCTTTCAGGTGATCTAGGACAACTGCTATGATACCCTTGCCCCTTGTCTGCCACACTCAGCTATGCAGCGGAGACTAACAATCCTGAGGGATGCACTGAAGCTCAGATAGCATGGCTTTTCCGGACATTGGATCCCTCCCATTCAAACTCTGATGATCTCGTAGAATGGGTATTTTGGTGTTTATATAAGAGGTACTCTAAGGTGACCTATTCTAGAATTTGCCTGAATATTCTTCCCATCTGTGTGAACTGATGCCTTGGGCCCCTCTTCATTCTGCCCATAGCATTTGCCTTCATCTCCTTCATTTCCCCAGGGCAAATGTAGGGACAGTGAGGTCTCATACCCACATCTGCAGTGGTCTATATTTCGAGATGTGCCATCTTCTCCCACAGAGGATTCAGGCCACCTCTCATCCCTAGTGACATTGGTCTGGACCTAGCTTTTAAGGCTTTACATCCATGCTGGAGAGATGGTGTCCCACTCAGAGGAAAGAGACAAAAGAGCTTGTCACCCCCCTTGGGCCAGGGACCTACTTGACGAATGCTCTAGAGCAATGGCTCTCAACTTCCTAATGCTGTTACCCTTTAATACAGTTCCTCATGTTGTGCTGACCCCGACCCATAAAGTCATTGTGTTGCTACTTCCTAACTATAATTTTGCTACTGCTGTGAATCATAATGTAAGTATTTTTTTGAGATAGAGGTTTGCCAAACAGGCCTCAACCCATAGGTTGAGAACTCCTACTCTAGAGAGAAACCACCCACTAACTGTAGGCCATGGAAGGTGGCAGCACTGGGTGAATTTAGTTGTCTTGGAGGCTCTTTAAAAAATAGACACAAGTTAAGCACATGATACCATGAGTATGTATGTACCCTGCATTGCTGTGGGGCAATGGTTTTACCCTGTAAAGATTTGTTTCTTGTACTTGTTTAAATAAATACTGATTGGCCAGTAGCCAGGCAGGAATTACAGGCAGGGCGACAAGAACAGGAGAATTCTGGGAAGAGGAAAGATTCAGTCTGCAGTTGTCACCCAGCCAGAGAGGAAGCAAGCTGATAAAGGTACCAAGCCATATGGCTAACACAAACAAGAATTATGGGTTAAGATGGAAGAATTAATTTACAAGAAGGCTGAGCTACAAGACCAACCAGTTTATGATTTATGTAAACCTCTGTGTGTTTATTTGGGACTAAATGGCTGTGGGACCTGGTGGGACAGAATCCTCTGTCAACACTGCATGCCTTAAAATTTTACCTTATTTTCCTGGTGACTAAACCCATGCCATGGTGCTGGGTAAGCATGCTAGAGTTGCCTCTCTGGTCAGGGTTAGGGATATAGGGAGCACCCAGGGCACATGTCACTCTCATCTTTCCAAACCCCAACTGAGTGTCTTCTAGGCCAAATATCTGCCCAGTATTATTTTCTTGAGTTTTCCCAAAGTATAGAGGCTGTGAAATGAGTTTAGTAGCCACAGAAAACATTACCTTTGCCTTTTTTATTTAAAAATTAATAAATATTTAATGACAAGTATAATAATTTACTCTCTATACGTAATGCCATGTGTACATCTACATAGGAGGGAACACTGAACTTTTTTCACTTGGTTTTGTATGAAATTTTGACTTCAATCTTTCCAGGAGAAGAGTCGGCCTCTGCCGTGGGCAAATTGTGATTGGCTATGAAATGAGCTTGAAAATGCATTTTGTTTCCTGTTTGGCGCAGATGCTTTTTCTTTCGAGGAGGAATTAGTTTATCTTCAGCGTTTCATTTCTGGCTCTGAAATTCTTAATTTTTTTATTTGACTCGAAACAGTGACATCACAGGTAGTCACATGTACTTGCATTTAGACAGATGTGCAGCACTGGGCAGAAAGCCGCCAAACCCTTTCTTCCACTTGCTGAGAACATGGAATTCGTCAGACACATGAGGAGAAAACGGGTTGCCAGCATTTTCATAGTGTCAGTTAAAAACAGTATAAAAACATGAAAGACATGTTTAAAGGTTCAGTATGCATGAGACAATTGCACTTCCTTCAAGGTACAGGATCAGCGCGGTCAGGGCTCTCCTCCGGCTCCTTTGTTTACTGCTCGTCTGTGGATTTGAATCCCCATAGCGTACTTCCTTAAAGGTGTGTGTTTGTGTGTGTGGTATGGTCTGTGTGTGCATTTTGAATTAAGCGGATTTGAATTTTTACAGAGTACTTTCTGAAAGGCATGTGTTTGTGTGTGTGTTCCCACATGTGGTGTGTGTGTGTGTGCGTGTGCATTTTAAACTAAACATGCCTCTGTAGTGTGGTTTGAGGAATCCCCTGAGAGCAGTCATACAAAATATTCTTTTAGTTTTCTCTTTTAAAGACCAGATCTGATTGCTGATCTCTAGATCCTTGTATAACTCAAATGTCAGAACTAAATGAAATTGTTGAGTCCAGAGGAAAAGCATGGTGAGTCTTACCTCCTGCCCATCCAAAGCCTTCTCCCAAAACCGAGTCGCTCTGGCTTTGCGACCAGATCCGCGAGGCTGCCACCAGCATGCAGTTTCAGCTGAAAGTGCTGGACAGACACCGAAGACTAGGTTTTTTTTCTCATATGCTCACAACTAGTCAAAATTTTAAGTTATACAAAAAAGAAAAATAAATAAAAGGCAAAAGAAGACCCCCCCCCCACTTCCTACATGAGAAGCAGAACACTGAGAGACATCATTAACTCACAAGAGGATTTTGTTTTCTATAAAAAAGATACCTGGAAAGGTGCAAAGACATGAGTGTAAAAGAAAGGAGTGGAGGTTCACGTTGTCATGTGTAATCAAGAGAGAACTCTTGTGTGTGACGGCGGATTTAAAAAATCCCTAAAAACATCTGATTCACAGCTTTCCCCTAAGTATGCCATTTAATACAATTTACTGATAGCTTAAATGGAGGCGATGCTAAGTTTGGCCATTGGTAGCAGCGAAGGGAAACACACTGTGTCTCTCTGAGATGGTCAGATCTTGCACAGCAGAGACAGGGCATAAAGAACTGTAGACAACACCTGGCTGCGCTCAGGGATGAAGAGTGTCGCTGGGGACTGAGCCACAAAAACACTTTCTGCCGCAGCCCAGGCACCGGTGATTTATAGGTAACTATATTATCCATTGTGTATCTCTGTCTCTTTTCAAATTCTCGCCAGATTCATCATTTGGCCTTTGGGCACCCAAAGATTAAAAACAAGACCTAAGAAAGCTTAGTGTCCATTAGCTCTGACCCTGTCAGCTTGCAATGATTGAAGGCATATCCTGACTTGGGTGGGGGTGGGGGTGTTCCTGGCTGCTGGCCATTTGGAAAATGAGCAGTAAACATGTCGTCCATCTGGAGATGAAGAGGGTGCTAAATCCGTGGTGTCAATGTGACACTGTGATGTGGTCACTTGGCGTAGCGCTACAGCACACAAAGGCAGGTATACATAGAGTCACATTTTTGAGATTATTCATGGTCTCCGACCACTTGAAAAAAATTGTGCTTTCTCCGGAATTTAATGTGCTGAAAACTGCACTCGCCCCCTGCTTATTTGCAAAATGAAAGGTAAAAATGAAGTCCTTTGCTAACAGAAGGCTTGCTTTTTCTTATTAAATAAAAAAGTCATAAGAATAAAAGGCCAAAAATAATGAAAAGTTCCACTGTCTACAGAGGGACAGCCTGCTGCAAGAAACGTTGATAACTCAATACTTCTTCATAGATGGGGGGGGGGGCTGCCAGGGGTTAGGGTTTTTCCTTATCTTTGATTACATAAGTTTTATTTCAGACTTTACACCCCACACCAGTGATCTGCAAAGGACAGCTGGCAAGGGGTGACAGTCACTCCCTTTGCTGCAAATTATTTGTTGGTGCGAAGGCCTTTTTGGTACGCAGGGCGAGAAGCAGGGAGCACACATTGGCACCGCAGTTCCCTTGGTCCTATCCAGTTTGGAAAAGGACTTAAATTCCAGTGGGTTTGAAAGACGGTCTGGGGACTCCCAAGCCCACGAGTCTTAAAGAAACCAGAGTTTCCACCTTCCGTGCTTTTTGGACTCAGTTTTGGATTTTTGCTTGGGTGTGGCGGAGTAAGTCTCCTGAGTGTAAGGCGAAGGGATGACCTGAGTTTCCTCGACAGGGTGCAGTTTTCTCAGCACAGGCTGGAGTTTGTCTTCCTGTTGCTTAAAATCCAGCTCCACGCTAGAAAGACAGAACACAGAATTTAGTGTGTGACCCTAGAGGTCTGGCTCCCCACCCCCATCAGGGTTATGTTCATTCAGAGTCTGTTTATAATATATCTGCACTGTTTAATAATAAACTGTTGACAATATCTTTTTTTTTTTCTCCTATTGAGCACTGTGATCTACTCCAAATTCACTCATGTTCTTTAGGAAAGAACATCCTTTCACACAGGCAAACCTTTAAAGATCTAAAGGACACAGTTGTTCCACAGTCTTATCATGAGACTAGGGAGATGGCTCAGTCAATAAAGGGCTCACCCTGTAAGCTTGAAGGTGTGATCAACCCTGAATGCTCACTCAGAGCCCGGTATAGTAGTGTTTGCCTGCAATTCCAGTGCTGGGGTCAGAGATTGGCCAGCCAACTTAGCAATCAGTGAGCTCCAGGTTTGGAGAGAAAGCCCGCATCTAAAATTAAGATGGAGATTCACCAGAGACTACTCTCCCAGCAGCTACCCCCTTGCCTGTAGCTCCTCAGCTAGGGGAAGGACTTTGTACCCATCTCTTTGGTCCATGCTGGGGTTTTCTGTGGCTTAAGCTTACACAGGGCTTGTGAATGTTGTCTCAATGGCTGTGAGTTCCTATGTGCAGCTGCCCTGTGGTGCACCGAGGATACTGTTTCCCTGTATTCATCTGCTACCTCTGGCTCTTAGACTCTTCTGTCTCCTCTTCCTCAGTGGCCCCTGAGCCTTGGGAGGAAAGGAAGTCCATACATCCAAGAGTACTTAGGTGGCACAAACTGGTCTTGATCAGTAGGGGAAGAAAAAATAAAGGTCACCAAGTTCTGTTGGTGAAGTGGATCTGGGAGGAGATAGGGTAAGGGGTGTATATGATAAAAAATACATGATTCAGAATTCTTCAATTTGTCAAAAATGACATTGAAATAGATTGGAGAGCAGTAGAGGAAGATGTGTGACTCCACTCCTGACTTCCACATGCATGCACATGCGCACATGTGCACCTGGTCATCAGAACACGTACATACGTACACCTTACACAAACTATTTGAATCTCAGTCTAGCAGAAGTCATGATGCATACACATGCATGGCACATAATGCATCAAGCTGCGTCTTCCTGTGCAGCCACCACTGGTCAGGGAAGCCTGTGGACTGAAAGCACCATGAATCGAATGACTGTGGCCTGCCTTCTTGCCAATTACTAGTTTCCTTACTAGTCTCAAACATTCTTAAGGACTACTGCTAGGAGGAGAGTGTGGGGAGGAGTCTTGTGGTTATCTCTTCAGCACTACTGAGAGGTCCTTGCTGTTATCAAGCACAGCTTTTCAGGAAGCAACAGAGATCGTGTTGTAATTGCACTGTGGGAGCAGGGGTGTGCAAGGATGTGCGTGTTAGAAAGATAAGATTGAAGATGTGCTTCAGAATATCGGCTGCTACTTAGGATGCCTCTGTGAGGAAGGCTGCCAGAGTGCTGGAGTTGTCCCCGACATCTTTGGTAAGCAGTGATGATCTGCTAGAATCCACTCCGAAGGGATGCCCTGGCCCACATTGTTTCCTCTGATAATGAGGCACTGAGGAGCTTTTCTTCCCATCCTCTGGTTTTTAGATCATGTGGTTTGAACTTGGGCTGTGGAGTCTTCTACCCTGTCCTGTGGTCCAGATGCCAGACTAAATGTCAGTAGATTTCAGTGAATGTTCATAGCATTCTTCCTCTAGCCTGGGGGCACATAATACCATCTTTCAACACGGAATCCTATCCATTTAGAACCATTAATCCCAGCCAAATTCTGACATTTCAGGAACACAAACCAGCAAAGCCGCATTATCTGGAGTTTTAAAAATAAGTTCAAGACCTATCGAATATACCAGTTTATGGTTTTTAAATCCTATACACCATTTTTCATATTGTCAAAGGTTGTAATATCACTGAGGGTTTTTTTTTTTTAATGTCAAGGGAAGTTTATGGCTATTTTCCACAAGAAGCCTTATTCTCTTCTCCATTTATTTTTTAGGAAGGCGTTGTGTGTGTGTCCCTGTATGCACACGTGTATGGAAATTCGGAGGACAACTTTCCGGAGTCAGTTCAAATCCTCCTTGTTCTAGGAAGTGGAACTGAAGACCATTGTGTCAAATGTTGCATCTCGATGAGCTAGTAGAGACAAAGCCCCTCCTAGGGACAGCTCCTAGGGATGCTCTGAGCCTGTGACATTCTAGCTTGTCTGGGCTGTGGTACCTGAGAAAGTAGGAGATCCTGTCTTGGTGCCTGGGGAGCAGGGGTGAGTTAATTCTCTCATCATCAGTGAGCTTCCATTTACTTTAGCTCCAGGAGAGATAATTGCCTGTCTTACCGAATTCTAGAAAGAGCACATTCTCAAACACCCAAGAGCTTTTAACTATAGTGAATAGTTCAAATATGACTGTGTTCTCACTATTATGTGTCAACTGCAGACTTTACAGTTGGATCTGGTGCCGAAAAAGAAAAAGACTAGAGAATTCTTAGCCTGGACATTTAGACAACAAGGCCTTTCAGGAATTTGTGAGATGTGACATTTAGCTAAACTAATACCGAAACAGTCCTCCACGTCAAGATCATCTCAATTGTCCCAGGTAGCCTTTTAGTGATTAGAACAGTGCCTGTGGCTGGCATCTTCTGGGCTAACATACAGTCCTGGGCACCTGTAATTATTGAATTCCCATTAAGCGACTACACTGGGAATCCTGTCATTAACCAATTTATCACACCGTGGAGCCATGTAATCACAGAGTAATCTAATCTGAGTTCTTGTTAACGAAATGACTCGACTTTATCTGTTGAGCAGAATCCCGTTTGTGCTCATCTAATATGCTGTAGCCCCAAGCAGGCTTGATAGGAGAGGGCCCCCAAGCCTGGCAGTGGGGGTCTATGACACAGTGACCATGAGCCCTGCCTTTCCTCACTGCTTGCTCTGCATTGTCCAGGTTGCAGTGTGCCTGCCTGGGGGTGACGTGTGGGTATCAGCCACCCACATTCTGGATAGGCAAACCCTGGCTGTTAAGTAACAAAAACACATGTTTTTTCCCCTGCTGTCTGCTAGCAGTTTCTTGTTGTCAGAGTAGATACTGCTTTATTTGGTATCTGAAGTAGATGGCTGACTACATGGGGCGGTATTGCAAGGCTAAGAATCTGGTTATCTCTGGCTGACTTAGAGCAAAGGTTTCTTTGATCTTAATGGCCAAATGGTGTTTGCTAGAAGCAGAGGTTCTGGATATTGCAGAGGTCTGTCCCAGTCCTCCCTCTCTGAGGTCAGTTGGCCACATAGACTTAGGGAGGCCTATGGGTAGGCGGATGGCAGTGTCAGCATCTGTTCATTCCCTCTTTCCTTGTGGCCAGTTGTTTACCCAGCTTGGGTGCTTTCTCTGGCTCACAGCATGGAATGCCACACTCTGTTTCCCTACCCCACCCCACCTAGCTACACACGACTTCTGCAACCTGACCACAAATCCTCATCTTTCATCTTTGAGTTCCTTCTTTGCATGGCATTAAGTGTGAAGAATTCTGTGTTTGCGTAGGTGCTGGGACCTGGCCATGGTTTTCTGGTTAGTGGGCTCTGGCATCAAATAACAGGATATACCTTGTACTGAATGTAAGAGAAAGATCCATGGGCCCCATGTTTACAGCTGTTGCCCAGGGCATGTTGTTGATCCCCTCTGGAGCTTTCCTTTTCTTGTCTGCACCTCTGTTCTCTTTCCAGGCATCCAAAATAATGCCTCTAATTAGAATTCCCAGTGGGCAGAATTCCTGTGTCTGCAATTGTTGCATTGCCTTGACCACACTCCTCTGTGGCTCCTGGTGACTCATGATTAAAGAATGCAAAGGCATTTCATTTCTCTGGTTAATTCTTTTCCATAAATATTCTTGCTCTTAATTATGGGTTTATAAAATAATTTTCCGTATATTTCTTGTATATGTGTGCAAGTATTAATATATGTATACATGTTCCTGTACGTGTGCGTGTGTATACACACACACACACACACACACACATACATGCATATATATGTATATAGCATACAGGCCTGAGATCAATCTGTCTGGGGCAGTCTCTCACTGGTGGCCTGGAACTTGCCAACTAAAGCTAGGTTGGTTGGCCTGTGAGCAGCAAGAATCTGCCTGTCTTCACCTTGCCAGTTCTGGGATTTAGAGTATTTGCAGGATGCCTGTGTTTTTTTATGTGTGTTCTGAGGCTGGGCTCAGGTCCCTCTGCTTGCACTTTATCAACAGAGAACCTCTCCTGCATAGTCTATCTATTTCCACAGAAGTAAAACTTTGCCTAAGTCTCAGGCTGCTCTCTTAGCCCGTACTCCAGCTCCGTTCTCTTCCTAATGCTTCTCTAGCCATTTAATGGCATGTTGCAGTACAGGGTCCCGGTGTTTCTCTACTCCCTCCTCCTCGTTTGAAGCTCCCACAGAACTTAGGTTCTGCCAACTGTTATCTCTTCCTCAGCTTAAATGAATGCCTCAGTTGAAACCTCTCTCCGCTTCTCCTTCCACAGCAGGGAAGGGTTAAAGGCAGGTGAGCGTGGCCCCCAAGAACTTGCTTGTTTTCCGAAGTGGAAGACCCCACGTTTTTCATTTCTCCTGCCTACTGATGCCCTGTGGCTCAGTGAGCCTCAGATCTTGAGCCTCTGTTTTTAATTCTCTTTGAGTTAGATCACAGAATCCCTAGTGCTACCTGTGACTCTCCACATCTTGCTCTGACACTGTGGATAAATCATGTCACCTTGGGGACCTGAATTCCCTTGGCTGTGAAGTGGTGATGAAGAGTCTTCCAGTGATAGGACAAGTTCCAGAAGCCAATGCACTGGGAGCATGAGAGGGAGCGCTTATCCTGCAGCTTTGGATAGGATAAGTAAAGTTTCTGAGTACAGCACCAAGCGGCAGTGAGGGCGACTGCTGTATGGACATGGAGACATCAGCCCCATGGGTAAACACCAGCGTTGTCCAGAGGAAACTGATGGGTAGGGACCTTCCCAGATCATGCCCCTTGTGTGCTAAAGGGAAGGTAAGCCTTTCTCTCTGGTCCTGTTTATCCACGTCCTCGACCCACCTCTCCTGGCAGTAGAGGAAACATTTCGCCGTAGGACATCTAAGTGACAATTTCCGTCTAGTGTGTCCAACATCAGTCACATCTTTCTAAAGTCTAGTCAACTGTCTTCCCTCACATGGTTGGTAACCATGACTCCCATCCTTCCAGATGGCCATGCCACAGACCCTGACGGTAGCCAGTCACACATGGCCATTCTGTTTTCAGTGATGGTTTTCTTTCTTTGGGGTGTAACTGCAGAGAAACTCAGAGAATGCAGGACTTTCATTCTTTCTAAAATCCACTGCAGTGTGCCCCCCGTTACTAAGATTTGGTTATAATCATAGTCTGCTCCTTGCTTGCTTTTATCATTTTGAAGATGGACACTCTGTTGAAATACAAAGCGGCGGGCCGCTTCCCACCACTCAGCTCCCACACGGCTAGCTTTACCCGAAATAACAACACACAAATTGTATTCTTTTAAACACTGCCTGGCCCATTAGTTCCAGCTTCTTATTGGTTAGCTCTTACATATTGATCTAACCCATTTCTAATATTTTGCGTAGCACCACGAGCTGGCTTACCAGGAAAGATCTTAACCTGCGTCTGTCTGGAGTGGGTGAATCATGGCGACTCACTGACTCCGCTTCTTTCTCCCAGCATTCTGTTCTGTTTACTCCGCCTATCTTAATTCTACCCTATCAGAGGCCAAGCAGTTTCTTTATTAATTAACCAATGAAAGCAACAGATAGAAAGATGACCCTCCTCCATCAACGCTCCTCTGTTCAGACAGACAGACTGCCTCCTGGACACACCACTGGGAGTTGGTAAAGCAGCCTGACTGCCTCTGAGCCCCTGGCCAGAACTCTGCTCCTCTGGAACAAAGGCTACAACCCCATGTTAGCTACAAGAAGCCCAGGGTAGAGCAATCGTAGTACACATAATGGTGTTAGCAATGTCTGTTTATGGTCTCTGGAGTCTTGGGAATGGTCCCATGTGTTTTCCAGGATGCTCTTTTCAGATGCCTGGCCAAAGGAATAGGCTCCCCAGTACGCCTAGGAACCACTGTACCCTTAAAAAAAAAAAATCACTGAAATCTACTCAGAGGATTTTTTGCAAACCAACTCAGGAATTAGGGGCAAGCCTGAATCCTGTATTTAGGCCCTAGAGAATCCTCCTATTCACCTAGAAACTGCAGGGCATTCATTTCCTAATGAAACTGACAAACTCCCTCCTTCCTTGGTGCTGATTTCGACTTCAGTAAAAAGCGCCTTAACTTTCACCTACAGGTGAGGGCTGTGGCTGCTGTGGGCTCTTCTGGCCTGAGTAAAATTTAAGCCATTGCTTTACAAACAAACCTGGGGATATGAGCAGTTTCATTCCGAGTGCCATTGTCAGTTTCACAGTGTCTGCAAGGTGTTGCTGGAGCTTTTAAAAATCCTTACATACTGGGGGAAAAGAGATAGTGTATTTTTAGATTCTAAGAGAATCCTGAAAGAAATTGGATTATTAGCTTTGGGAATTTTCAAGGAGAATTTTGAGGCCTGTCAAAGCTATCTTTTTTTTTTCTCCTGACTTAATTTATTTTATTAAAAAATATTTTTGTTATATTCGGATAACATCGCGTAAGATATTGTTCATGGAGTCCATTCTGTCACTGCCCCCCCCCATTTCCACTTGAAACGTGTGAATGATAACACAGTAATATATGTTAGATGGAAGATGGATTTTTCCCACCTCGGCTCATACTGTTCAAGAACTTAATATGCACAAATGGAATAATTGAAGCGACACTGGACAGGGTATTTCCACTAAGAGATAATCGTCGGATGACACAGGCTGCAGAGACTGCTGCTCCAAGTGGCTCTGGATGGCCTCAGATTGGCACTGCTTCTGCATACAAATGCAATTACCTCTCCACAATGAGACTTCATTAGCCGTGTTGCTGTCCTGCTCCCGCATCCTGACTAGCTCCTCTCTGCACAACACTGGCAATCTGTGAAGAATGGTCCTCTTGTGTATCTGGATTTCTTTGCAATCGTGTATTTTGTGTGCTCAATGTGTGGTAAATTAGTTGGGATGATATAAGAAAATGACAGGTCTCTGTGTATTCTTTACCCTATATAACCATGTGAAGGGTATTTTCCTCACCTTTCCTAAAATCTGACTATCATTTAGGGCAAGGACATATATACTCAAGATACTTCCTACTTGAGACTCACCTACTGGAAAGCCCTCAGTTATGCCCATGGAATCATCCTTAGAGATGCTCTGGGACCTGCCAGTTCCTAACTCTCCAGCAGAGGGAGCTCTAGAGAACACAGCCAAGCCACCATTGCACCCTGACTCCTAGATGCCTGGCATCCCTCCGTGGTATAGTGTCTCCTCCATACCTGCTCTGTGTCAGATGATGGAGTGTGACATCCCACAGGACAGCTCACAAGCCTCCTTCTGGCGCTAAAACAAGGTCTGGGTAGGTCAGGGCTTTCCCTTCTTTCCTGGTAGTATCCTGCCCACTCACTGTCCTAGTGAGTGATTACTGATGTCACCTGAGGCCACTTTTATGGTAGCCTTGATACTAAAGAAATGAAGCAGAAGTGGGTAGCATCTTCCAGAAGTTTGTACCTCTCTGGAAACAATTCTCTTTAATTAATCTGAGTCAACGTGATTATCTTTTACATCTTGGTACTGTCCCCCACAGCCTTTGAATCAAGTCTGCCTCACTGTTATTTCCATTAAAGTATACCCATTAGAATTCACCCCCTTTTCCTGTGTTGTTATTTTATGAATTAACCAGATCAGTAGAAGAGGGAAGGGGCGGATTTGCTAATGGCCTCTTTCATTGTTCCCTTTGAAACCAAATCTGAACACAAGGTGAATCACTGGTGACATCAGAGTAGTCTGGCAACGGAGTTACCCAGATAGGCTGGATACAAAAGATTTCAGCATTTATCCTTAAAGCATTTCTAAACTATTTAAAACATATTTTGACAGGAAGTAGGAATGATTAGGCAAAAAAAAAAAGTTTTACTTAAAGTCCAACTCGAATCTCTTTTAATCTTTCATGCAGTACCTCTTCTTCATTTGAATATCTCAGTTGGTCCAGATCACAATCAAAGGGGTGTCATCTTAGGGGAAAATGTGATTATGTCAACCATCTGAGTTTTCCAGTTGTAGGAGATATAGAACCTTCTGGGTGCTTAGCATTTCAATGAGCTGGTGAGCAGTGAACACCACATCAGTTATGGGCTAGATCTGCACACCCAGTTGCCAATAGAGGGATAGGGTATGGGGCGGGGCGGCTTTATAACTGTCCATGTACTCACCCCGTGCACATGCCCAGTCGGAGTCCCCAGGCCCTTCCTTTGCTTTGTGTTTGTAAATAGTCAGCTTCTTGGATTTCATAGATGGAAAGGATTCTTGTAATTCTGCAGGGCTTAAAGGTGGATGGCTACCAACCCACCAGAAAGGGACCAACTGAGCCCTGAACCCAGGGCTCCCAGATGTGGGAGACTGGCTCTGACTTCCAGGCTAAGGCTAAAGCTTCCAACTTTTGCTTGGTCTATTTGCCCCTGAAGATTTCAAGACCTTTTGTCCTTCTGGTAATTTTCCCCCGTCATGTATTTTTCCATGGCATTCTCCGACTTTATAGCGAGATATGTACTGCCACCCATGACAAAGGCATCCATACAAGACCATGTCCATCTCCTTCACAAAGCAGGCAGCCTGGTCTTGAATACAACACCATCCTTTCCTCCCTGAGCCAAGCCCTACTAGATGCACAGGATTTGTTCTGCTCTGTGGAGAAGACAGCTGGGTTTCCAATGTTTAAATGCGAGACAGATGGGGTCAAGTTCATTGTCCTGTAGGGCTGTCTGCCAACAAGCAGGTATGACAAATTGCAATTTGGGGACATTGGCAGCTTTCACGGCCCCTCGTGTACTTTGGCTTCTAAGATAACCATGGCCATGTGGCATTTTAAAAATCTCCCAATTTGGAATCCGCTTTAGCCTTCCTCAATCCCAGACATGCCCCTAGCAGGCAGTGGCTGAAATATTAAAGTGCAGGTCTATTGGTGCTCGACACAGGAATACAGTCTCCTCTCCTCTGTGCTAAAGCCAGGCTTTGGACAAACCACAAGGACCTGACCTTGAGCTAAGCTTTCCCCTTTTGCTCAGATTGTCGTCATAGAGACAGTCAGTTTCTGTCTCCCATGATGTACCAGTTTTTTTTGTATTCAGATGGTACCCTTAACTGATGTGCCCCATTAACCATGATCGGTCTTCCTTGTGTGATGTTGCTGACACCTACCCAAGGCTATTGCTATTGAGTTGACAGGTCTCTCTCTCTCTCTCTCTCTCTCTCTCTCTCTCTCTCTCTCTCTCTCTCTCTCTCTCTCCCCCCCCCCCCCCCCGACTCTTCAGTGTTCTACAACCGTCTGCTTGCCAAGAAATATGCTGCATTTCTTCCTGGACTTTTTTTTGCCCTTTGTATTTATAATTGAAATGATGTGACTTGAATATTATAGATACCAGTAAATTATTCTTGTCTTTGGGGAAGAGGGTGATATCAAATAAAATGCACAGAAAGAATAGGGGCAGCTCCAGTGTGCACCCAGGCTTCTCTGAGGTCTGGTTCTGTCACATGGCATGACATTATTTTCAAGACAGGGAAGCAGCCATGACTCCTAGAAGATAATCTACATTTAGAGGAAATGCTCAGGCTTCACTGCAAAAGACAGCCAACACCTTAAAGCATATAAGTGAAAGATTTCAGTATTTATCATTGAAATAGAAATAACATACTTATGCCAGACAGATAAGAGTTTCTGTGGTTTCTCCCAAGACAGTGGGTTCTCAGGTCATGAACAAGGCTACATTTTTCTTGTCTTTAACATTTGTTCTCGTGAGCCTCAAACAACTTTTGTGTCATTGGAGACACTGTGAGAGGAACTGTTGTGTTTGATCTCTAATAAAGAATGGCAGGAGCTGGGTGTAGTGGCGAACACCTTTAATCCCAGCACTTAGGAGGCAGAGACAAGTGGCTCCCTGTTAGTGTGAAGTCAGCCTGGTCTATACATGAGTTTCAGGATAGCCAGGGCTACATAGTGATGCCCTAGCTCTAGACCAAACCATACAAAGAATGACAGGAATATAGAGGGTAAGGTTAGGTGAGTTTGTGTGCTCCATTTATAGAAACAGTGATGCTTTATTGAACACTAGTTACAAGATTCAGTGAAACAGGGACTTAAGGGATTGTGGGAACTCCAGCTGGACTGTTAACATGCAGAATGTTCCAGAACTTGTTTATTAAGCCAGAGTAGATTCTGTTTACATGTTTGGCCTTGCAGTTTGTTGTTTATTTGTTTGTGTTTTCTTGCTCTGAATGGAATGGAAGAGAGAGATAAAGTTGCACTCCTCCTTCCCCATCCTCTGCGGATGCTTCTGCATTTGTTCAGGGCCTGATGGAGCCTCTGCAAGGCAGGAAAAGCCTCTTTTCTATCCTGCTTATGAAAATGTGTACTACCAAATCTTTTTTTTTTTTTTTTTTGGTTTTTCGAGACAGGGTTTCTCTGTGGTTTTGGAGCCTGTCCTGGAACTAGCTCTTGTAGACCAGGCTGGTCTCGAACTCACAGAGATCCACCTGCCTCTGCCTCTAAAGGCGTGTGCCACCACCGCCCAGCTCCACCAAATCTTATTGTCAGTGAACAGGCCTCTGGGGGCTGATGGGAATCCGCTGGTTTATGCAGGCAAACCAGAGGGATTAGCGAGCCTCTGCCTTTGTATTTCATGAGTCTTCCTGAGGTTCTGGTACATTCTTCTGGTGCCTGAACACCCACTGCTCTTTTGGATGACCTTTGGCAAATGTGCTTGGATTCATGCAGAATGCTGGTTGAGCCAATTCAACGTGGTATCCACTCTAGGCTAATTCCCCCGAAAGACAAATTCTTATCCTTCTCTGACTCATTAAATCACTTTTAATATCACTTTTTATGTAAGTCACCCCTGGATTTAGAGCTAAATTTATTTAAATTATTTCAGTTACATTGGACAGTGTCCTAATAAATTCTCTTTTCAATCACCCACAAAATGTTAAGTAGTTTTAGGCTGAACATGCTCATCCCATGAAGGTTCTCTGGAAGTCCCTGCCACTTCGGTCTAGTCACAGTGGAAGACTGGATGAACTCTGGCGCTGGAAGTGGGCTGAACCCCAGGGAGGAATTGCTGGATGCACACTCGCAGGCCTTAGTCTTATTAATGTCATCAGTTAAAAATGGAATGTCCTGGTTAAAGACATTTACTGTTGATTTAAAGTCCTTATCCACAGTTCGGACTTAGTGCCAAGATCCCACCAGGCATGCACGTCTGAAAGGTGATTTCAAAGTTCCCACCAAGCATGTGCATCTGAAAGGTGGTTACAAATTTTCCACCAGGCATGCACATCTGAAAGGCACTCCCTCTGGAATTGAAACATGGAGTTCTACATAGAAAAACCTCTCATGGTGCTTGATTCTTTTTACCTCTAAACTGATGGCAGCCAAGAACAATCGAGAGCCTCACGCCCTAGCCAGGGTTGCTGGGAGCTTCCTGGATCTTTGTCTGTTGCCCATTCCTTAGCCCTTTACTTGGGCCTCTTACAAAATCCTGGTGCAGGATGGATTCAACATGGTGGGCCTTCTCAGCTCCAGCTCTACTGATGCCTTGGACCCAGCGACTTTATTGTCATGGGCTTTCCTATGTATTGCAGGATACCAACAGCACCCTTGGCTTCTTTCTACCCATCGGGTACCAGTCATGCATGCCCACCTATGCCCAACGAATCCCTCAGATTCTGCCCATTGTCCTGTGGGAGTCAGAACCTCAGTGCCCACACCTAGCTGTGGTTTCTTCTGCCAGCACCCTGACAATATTTCCATGTGATCCAGCTCTGCTTTTAAAGACCCGAGACTGTATCTGGGATGCTCAGCCTGGGTTATCATGGTCATATCTCTGCAGCAGCTCAGCACAGGAGCTGACGAGTGTGAGACTGAGTGGCCTGAAGCCTTCCTACTCTGTCCAGGTGTGATTTCTTTGTGTAGTGGTAGTGACATTTTGTTCACTGTTGTTTTATTGTTTTGTTTTGTTTTGTTTTTATAGGGGAACAAGGAGAATCCTGTCTGTAGTTTTAGACATAACAAAAACTACTTAGTTACTACTGGGCTTTTTTTGTGATAATTTTACAGCTACTAAAATTATTTTTTTTTAAAGAAGATATACAGACAGCATTAGGTATAGGAAAAGATGCTTACTAACCATCCGGAAATGTAAACCAAAGCCACAAGGAGACATTGCCTCAGTTTATAAAAACAACACTACTGTTAGTTGTTGAACCGGATGTGAGGAAAGGAGGATGCTGTTGTTGGGATGTGTGCCACCACAACCACTATGGAAAACCCTGTGAACTGTCCTCAGCCAACCCCAGCTGTCACCGTAAGGCCTACGCCATTACTCATGGGCATACACCCAACAGAAAGGAGCTCAGTGTTATCTCAGAGATGGCTGCACTTACCACTGCAGCCCAGTTCACGCCAGCCAAAACACGGGAGCCCTCTCAGCCTTCGACCTCATTCTTCAAGTATACAAACAGACCAAAGCTATAACACCTATTACTGTGGCCACAGTTAGTAAAAATTACACACACACACACACGTACACACATGAGGGGGAAAAAAGACAGCAATTTCTGCAAGTTTTGACGATGCCTTAAAATCTTATTACTGTCAAGGACCTAAATGTAACTTTTGCCTGCTGACGGTTTCTGATCTATTCTTGTGGGTGTCAATCATTACAAAGTTTATATAAAAACAAAACACATGACAAGCTTTTGTAGTTTCCTGGGACGGGATCCTACCTCAGGGGAGGAGAGAACCACAGACCTTGTGAGTTCCTTGAGAATACCTGTCCATATGATGTGAGCAGAGGGGACCTACCATGTACTCCTACACTATACAGTGTGGATCCACGCCTTTGATCCATACCATCTCATGAGCATATATTTTACTGTTTTGCTGGAGCACACTTTTGTGCTCCAGGCTATAGATTCCCAAGGAGCAAGCCATCAAAATGATACTGGCTCCCTAGACTGGGATGGTGCATTTGCAAGACAAACGTGTTCACGCTGCTCTTCTTCAACCTGGGATTATATACCTGGGCAGTGGGGGTTGGGGTTTGGTAGAAGGATGACTGTTTAGACCTAGCTTAGAACTATGGCCAAAGAAGGATCTTTACTTTTTTTTTTTTCTCTGATGGAATCTTCCCAGCATGGTCCCAGTGATTCTCGCATTAGTGGGTAAACAAGCATTTGTCCGTCAGAACAAGAAAGTGGGAAGAGAGTGTTAACGTACCTATAGATAATACATGCACTGTTCCTGCACGTGTCACAGTTAGCTGTGTCTTGCCCCGTCCGATATGAAAGCCTACAAGATAAGAACAGGAGAGCATTACAAACAGCGGCTGGGGGTGGGGGGCCCGGCCGCTGGCCTCACATAGCTGAAGCCTCAAATCAGACGCCTTCCCGATGGTGAGGTACTTGTGATCATAGGAACTGACGCCTCTGTGTTTACCACTGAGCTCCTGTCTGTGCCTTTATGGTACCAGCCAGTACCCGTCTACAGCCAGGATGTCACTGAAATTAAATTTAGAATGTGAACAGACGCTCCCGGATGACGTGTGTAATCTGATTGCGTTATAACCACGAGGAGTGGGATGTTTCAAAGTAGCTTTATGTTTATTGCATCTTTTAAAATATCTACCGGAGAAACCCATGGGTTTAAAGGCTGACAATTGCCTGGTTTTGTGACCTACCAACTCCTGTCCTGCTAGAGCAGGGTTTGACATGCATGGCCTCTGCCTCAAATCCTACCCCAGCCTCCATAACCCATCTGTCTAGCCTTCCAAGGATGGATTTTATGTTGTTAAATGCTTGAAAAAGAATCCAAAGAATAATATCTATAACACGATTCAATTATGCATGTCTCCAAGGGGTTTCATTCCAACCATAAAGATTGTGATTTAAAACATAGGTGAATATGCATATAATTTCTTTTGCTTTTTGCCTTTTGGTCTATAAATCCCAGAATATTCCCTCAGTGGGTCTGTAGAGAAAACAGCTTCTGGCGCCTGTGACTGTATCTCTCCTCCTGTCAAGACTTCTAACGTACTCTCCGGCTGTGCCGGCTGCTATATGATGGCTTTATAAGGGCATTACATGGCAGACTTCAGTTCTCTCTGGAGACCATGCAGGTGTTTAAGGTGTGTGTGTGTGACACATGCATGTCAGAGGTTGTCACTTTCTCATAAGATTACAAACTTTAGCATTTTTTTTTTTTTTTGTAGCATAGTATTGAAACTTGCTTTGTTTTAATGGATTAGATTTTCTTCTCCAGGTCAGGTTTACCTGGAAGATATCTTGGACCATTCTCCCTCCAAGAACCTTGTGTGTGGTGCTCTGTGCTCCCTCCCAACTACTCTCCCCTAGCTAGACTTTCTGCTCCTTCTAAGACTCCTGCATACTGTATTCTAAATATTATTGCACCCAGGGTTCAACAGGAGCAGCCGAATCTGTTTGGTTGATGGTGGGAGAAATATTTCCACCTGGATTGATTTCTAATCACGTTGTGGGCAGATCTGCATGGACCAGCAAGGGAGAGCCCTGTGTACAGTGGCTGTGTCAACACCAGTTGTGTGTTTGTATCATCTTTCGCTGTGTATACTGTGTGCATATGCATCATGAGTTTCCAATTGAAAATAACATTTGTTTCCTCATTTATATTTTGCGTTATGTAAACATCTGACAAAAAAGCATTGGCTGCTCAGTACTGACATTGTCTCTGTGGACTCAGTAAGTGCAGGCATGACTTTGAGTTCAGTGCCATTTATTTGAGTTTGGTGTAGCTTATTTGTTAATCAAGTGATCACATTCTGCCCCACAATGTTGCCAAAAATTGCCTAGGATTCACTGAAAAGGAGTTAGAATCACAGTATCACAGTGTTTGTACTGCCCCTCTGCTATCCTGGGCTCCTTTGGACACCCATAACTGGCCTTTCCCCTGGGCTTCTTGTCCTCCCTCTGTTCTTCCCCATACATGGCAGTTCTTGCTCTTAGCTCTTGCCCTCCAGTGGGCAAGCCCCATGTATACACACTGACTCCTTATCCCTTCCTAGACAGGGACCTCCTGGGTATGCATAGGGTCGTTCTCTTTTCAGTTTATTCAAATGAGCTTGGCCCTCAGCTTGTTCTTGATCTTAGCCACCATACAGTGAGCAATAGGTGCTGGACTTGAGTCCACATCCCTGGTGTGACTTCCTAGCAGTGTCATGCTGATGTGCTGCCACTCTGGTGGGCGCGGTTGCCCACGAAGTTCTGCTGTCCTAATGGGTATGAGCCATAGAGAGATAGTGTACCCAGTAGTCTTCTGTGCTAGCCACATCCAAACTCTCGGTGCTTAAAGAAGACTCCTGTGGTCACTAACCACTGTCTGGGGCACTCATAGGTGCACTTTAAGCTCCTAGAACCTTCCTGCCCTAGACCTCACTATAACCTCTACTGGGCCTGATCAGCGTCACACCCCATTTTTGCTCAGTCACTTCCAAGCCTCAAGAGTCTCACTTGTATTAGCGCCTGGAGTCTTCCAATTAATTATTCTCTTCTCATTTTATAGAACAGAATCCATCCACACTCCAGGCCCTGGATCTCATTATTCTTATACCCCAGGCTTCTGATGTTCTGTGCTGCCTTGCCTCTATCCAGGGACCTGTGTTTTTCACTACATGTAATTGGCAGCTAGGGATAGTCAGTGAATCCGAAAAATGACAGGACAAAGGCTTCAGGCACCAGAGAGTCACAAGAGGACCCTCCTCCAGGATGGTGGAATACTTTAACAAGAAACTGTCCTTTCTAAGCTCTCCTGAGAAGACTGTGCTAATCACTTATAAAAGGCACACATATCCATCCCAGACAGTTAGCACGTACCTACTAAGTCAAGCATGGTTGTGGCCGTCCAGAAGCTAATTGGAATGATGCTAAGTGCTTACCCTTATGAAGTGCTCAGCAGAGGAAGAGGCATGTGGCCACCACACAGGGAGGACTGGATGGTCTCCTAAGACTGGTCAGTCACATTGCTGTTTTCTTGGAGGTATTTTCTATCAGCTTTCCCTGTCTGAGACTTACGTTCAAGACTTCATTACCTACCAGAACTCTCTTGGAGGGCCCTTTCTGAACGTTTCTAGCAGTTTCTGTAGTACCCTTGCTGTGTTTGACATTTAGAGGAATCAGACAAGTTAGAGAGGGATGAACTTGGGATCAAATGTAAAATGTTGACCTGTACTGTGTGACTCACTCTCTCCAGGGCTCCTGCCAGCAGCAACTGTCAATCAATGACCCAACTGGAATTTTATCCATTGAAGGAGTGTTCTCCATACAGGACTTTTGACTAAGGAATCTGTTGTGTTCTGTGCTAACTGATCATGGCCTTCCAAGCTGGAGGATTAGGCTTAACTGATCATGTGAGGGCCACATTAATAACAGGGCTGCAGTATCTGAACTGGGTCTGTGTTGCAAACGTAGATATAACAGATACATCCCTCCACTCAAGGACTATTTAGCCTCTGAGATGAGATGAGATTGGCACATTTAGGGTGGTATGGTCATGGATCAGAAGGCAAGAACACCAAGTGACAACCAACAATATTGCCGGTTTCTCCCTCTCCCCTCAGAACCCTATCCATAAAGCCAGCATTTGGAAGGACTGTCTCTCTGTCTCACTACTGTAACTGAGAAGAACACAAAGCTTGGACCACTACAGCAAGAGCTTCTTCAGGGACAGTAGGCATAGATCTCAGGTGAATCAGAAGTTCCTGGATGTAAGAGCTTATGTCACTGACCTAAAAACAACCGAGACATTTTGACCAGTCTTTTTTTTTTTTTTTGGTCTGAGAAGTACTAACTTTGTAAATTTTTCCTATTACTTGCTTTGAGGCGTCAATGCTCCATACTCGATTATGAGTTCAT
Organism: Chionomys nivalis; assembly: GCF_950005125.1. NCBI lineage: Eukaryota > Metazoa > Chordata > Mammalia > Rodentia > Cricetidae > Chionomys > Chionomys nivalis. The sequence goes on along the minus strand of NC_080093.1, from coordinate 62,087,640 downwards.
CCTCAATTCAGTAGCTTGTCCCATTGGCTTATTCTGTTAATGTGACTATGGCCAACTCTTACAGTTGGGCTTTGTTTTCTTAAGGTCCTGAACAACACATGAATCAAAGGGCATATGAGTGCCACAAGGAAGTGGAAGGATACATTGTGAAAAGTTCTGGTCTCACAAGATGATCCCCTCTGGGCTCCAGGGACAAACACATCTGTCCCATGTAAAGACAGCATAGCACTCCCCATGTCCCACTGTAGGGACCTATAAGCTTTTAGTATGAACCATAGATATTGGACTTGAGAAATAAGATCCAGCACCAAGGACAGCACCCAGACCAAGAGGCAGTCTTTAAAATGAGTTTAAGATCATTTTCTCCAGTGTGTGTGTGTCCATGTGTCTGTGTGTCCCTGTCCTTCCTTCCATCCATCTCTCTCTCCATCTATCTGCCCATCCCCATTCATGAGTGTGTATCTCTGCAAAGGTAACCATGTACATGGAACCTGCATGCATCCATGTGTGTGTAGTTCCAGATAGCTCTGAGTGTCAAGCCCCAGGCACTTTCTTCTGTTTGTTTAGGACTGAATCCTGTTTGTCTGGAACAAGTAGACAAGGCTATTTGTGAGTTCCCAGGATCTTTCTTTATGTCCCATCTCGTGATCACCAGCATTATAAGAACATGCCAATAAACCCAGCTTTTCATATGGCTTTCTGGTGATTGAATGCTCACGCTTGCAAGGCAAATACTTTAGTGACTGATGCATGTCCTCAGCCCTGTGTACCCTTTTTTCTTGACTCTAGTTCACCATTCCAAGTCAGAACTCAAATCCATCGCCCAGAGCTTCTTTCTTTTTGCTGCTGCTCTTTGAAAACAACTTTGTGTTGGATTGGGGTTTCTGTACTTAACGAAAGGTAATGTTAGACTTGAGAAAATAGGATCCAGCACCAAGGACAGCATCCAGGCCAAGGGGCAATCTTTTAGAGATCAGTTTAAAACCGTGTGTGTGTGTGTGTGTGTGTGTGTGTGTGTGTGTGTGTGTACAAGGCACAGGTAACTAGACATGATTTACAAGCTTGATGTGGGTGTGAAGAATATGACTTTAGGGGAATCTGGACAAGGACTTGGTGTTCCGTGAAAATACAATTTAGACAAGCTTGTTCCACGGGGCACTTCTGGTAAAGACCATTCATGGGGTCACTTCTGCTTTGTTATAAAACCTGATTTCTCAACAAGGCATTACACCATTTAAAAAGAGTGCAGCGCATGTGGTTTGCAGAATACAGCCTGTATGTCTGGGTGTCACTGCGCTGAGAACCAGATGGATGCCTTCTTGTAGTGGCCAGGGTTCCCTGATTTCAGTTTGGCATTCCAGTCTCCCTAGCTATGGAATGCTTTCATACTCATTTCCTCCAGTTCTTCAGTTGTTGTTAGTAAAAATCCCTGAATACATAAATATAAATACGTGTTTTTCTATAAGTGTATTCCCCTTTCATACATTTTTGAAAAAGCATTGGTAACAGTTCCTGTGTGGGATTCTCCAGTGTTTCTTTTTACTGGAGATGAATTATCAAAGAAAAAAGGAAGGGAGGTACAGGGCTGGGCTGCTGCAGTGGTTTTTATAGCACCCCACAGGGATGCTAAAAGAAGAAGGATGGATGCCAGTCTCAGCTGAGATATGCCAAGGTGCTGTCCTGTCCTGGGCTCCAGAGATCCCATGGGCCAAGGGAAGAGAGTGATAGGTGGTAGGAAGCGGTGTGAGGCATACAGGGGAAAGGTCATTTGGGGTTCCCTTCTAATCCCCATCCAAGCTGCTTGTTGTTGCTGACACCCTGAACGATCTGCAAGAGACAGGGCTCATGGTTCTTGACTAAACAAGATTAAGCAAAAGTCAAACACTACTTGTTTGGGTAGAAGATCAGAAAGTAAAAATGGAGGAGGGGATAAGGAGGAAAAGAGGAGTTAGGAAGAAATGAAGGGGCAGGGACAACCAGGCAGAAGGGGAGAGGAAGGGGAAGGAAGAAGAGGGAGAAGAAGGGGAGGAAGAGGTGGAGGAAGAACAGAGGACTAGAGAGAGGAATAGGAGGGGACGGGGAAGAAAAGGAGGAGAAAGAGGATGGGGAAGAAGAGTAGGAGACAAAGGCAGGGAAGAGGGCGTCCAGGATGAGGTCACCCCTCCCTCTGGTTTTAAGAAGCAGAGCCCAATGAAGTTCTAAGATTGCTGAGGAAACTGTCTAGGATGGGCATGTTGGTTTTCTGGCCTCAAACAGTAACACTGACATTGTTTTGACTGAGGTCAGTGTTCCTGCAGCCACAGTGATGTCTGTGCTCCCCCCCCCCCCATAAGATCTTTTTGTTTTCGTGGTATTGAGAATCAAACTCGTGACCTTGCACAACTATGTAAACAACCTCAGCTCCACTGCAAGGGATTATTCAAACATGGGGGAATGACTGGAACACTAGCTACCAGGGAAGCGGAGGTGAGGGATGAAGAGCTGCTGAAGTCTAGGACTATTCAAAGGGGAAAATAGGAAGTGGGGAGAAGAAAGAAAAGTGGAGGAAGAAACAAGGAGGGCTGGAGAAATGGCTCAGAGCTGGAAACCCAGGCTCAGTTTCCAGCTCCCACACGGCAGCTCACAACCATCTCTAACTCCAGGACCAGGGGATAAGGCATCCTCTCTGACCTCCACAGGCACCAGACACTTTACACTGTGTACATATGCATGCAGGTAGAGCACCCATGCATGTAAAATAAAAACCAGCAGATCTGAATGAAAAAGAGAAAGGGGGACAGAGAAAGCAGGGAGACCTTAAATTCTCAACCTGAAACTCCCTTGCTCTCCCCCGTCTTGGTGGCAACATTAGTCTTTGTACTGAGTCTAATTTGGCACCAACACTCCGGAGAGCCCTTCTCTCAGCATTGCCTGTGTTGTGGCCTGCAGTGTGTTATGGGTCCTTCCTCCCAAATTCTGCATGATACAGGGGACAGCAAGTGACCTTGTAGCTTATTCACTGTATTTTAAGTGGCATATTAATTTTCAACAAGGTCACATTTCTAGCACTGAACAAAAGCATTTGGGATGATACGAACGTCAAGAGTGACCCTCCAAGGGTGGGTTTTCAAAACACTAGTTACATAGAGTTTTGGAACTGTCACAATGTATTAACACAAAGGTAGCATCCTTGTGCTGTGGGTATGGCCCTCAGCCAAAGATGACATTTCCTGAAGACAAAAAAAAAGAAATGACTGTCTCTACTCTCTGTGATAATTTCTGTTATCTAATTTATCCTTTTAATTTGTGGGGGGGGGGCTTTTCTCACCCACCAATTTTTCCCCCTTTTCTTCTGCATTCCTGCCCAGCTGTCCCTTTCTTGATAGCTAAGCCATCGTTTGCATCAGCATCTTAATGGGCTTTTTCATACAACAGTCTCAAAGCAACTTTAACTAGAGGCACCAGATACCTCTGCTAGTGGCAAGAAATTAAATTTCAAAAGTGGTCAGAGTTGGCTGTTGTGGGGAACCTCATAGGTCTTGAAGCTTCCAGAGAAGCAGGCCCAGCTTGTTTTTGCATCTGAAACCTCACAAGGAATTTGCTAGATCATGTACTGGAAGTGTACCTAGTTTATATATCAGCTCTTCCGTTGCTAAAGTGAATATAGACTTTCCCAATATATCCACAGAAACATCTACATCTGCTGTAAGCACTGGAGCCTACAGAGATGTAAGCGATTGTATGCCAAGATTCAGGGAACATCTGATTAAAGCTTTGTGGTGTGTGTGTGTGTGTGTTAATATGTAGGTGTGCCTATGTGGAGATGTGGAGACCAGATGTTAACATGAGGTATCTTCCTCCATCACTCCCAATGTTTTTTTTTTTTTTTTTTTTTTTTTTTTTTTTGACTGAACCTGGAGCTCACCAATTAACTAGCCTGACTGGTTAGTGAGCAGGGATTCCCCTTTCTCTTCACTCCTGTCTTCAGCACTGGTGTTACAGAAATGCCCAACTGTGTGCTGGCAATTCCAACTCGTATCTTCATGCCTGCAAGACAAGCATTTTGCCCATTGCTTTAAGTTTCTTCAAACAAATAGCAGGTTGGTTTTCACACCAACTCCAAGGTCATCTATTAATTAATCAGAAGCAGGGTGGGCCCTCTTGGTTGATGGTCCAACTGGGTTCCTTTGCCCAGCAGCTGCTTCCCAGCTGAGTAAGGCTTAGCAGTTGTGTGATCCTTGCTGAGTCTGGGTCTCCAATCAGACAACGTGGGTTGTTGCAGATGAACACAGGGTCACAGTCATCTCCGCTGTGGGCGACACTGTTTGAGGCTCTCATTCCTACCCCTTTAAAAAGCTGACACCTATGCAGCTGCCTATCTCCTGTCTTCCTCGAGCTCTGGAGGACCACCCTGGCAGCTGCCCTTCTCCAGTCCCTTGCTGGTTCTTATCCATTCTCCATTGGCCTTCGTTGCCAGGGCTTCCAGCCTTCTATTTGCCCAGCTGTTGTCTAACATGTGGGTCCCAAGGGAGGTGGCAATTAAAGTCTGTGGAAGCTTGGGACAAATGAACAGAAATGTAAATGAACCAAGATGTGACTTTGTCTAAGCAGATCGCTGAGAGTCCGGTTGATCTGTTCGAGTGAAATTTACCTGGCCGTTGAGTAAAACTCTAGAGAACCCCTTGGTGTTTTATGGACATGGTGTAGCGGTTTATCTATTAGAATTACCCGATGTAGTCACTGAACTGTGCGCATTTAGAGGACTCTAGCTGTTACTGGCTGTTCCATGATTAGTTTCCTATGGTCTGTGTAAACAGCAAGGCCCGTCCAACTAAACATGAACAGATTCCCCACCTTTATCCAGATCATGTAGTGGTGTTAGGGGTAGGGTGGGGGTGCTCTCACTGAGACCACACTCCTTTTTCAGATACTTATCTATTTATCCTGAACATGGATTTGTGAATTCCAGATTTCTAAGATGTGTTGTGTGCACACACACGTGCACATATGTAGCTCGGTGGTAAACATTTAAATATCTTCCTAAGTCACTACCTACCCACTTCTTATTGGTGTCTCTCACCAATTCATCTAAACCTGCAGGCAAACAAGCTCGAGGGAACCACCAGTCTCCCTGCCACCTCCACGTGCTTACTCTAATGCTGTACAGTTGTTCTGTGCCTCGCTCTTCTGTGGGTGCTGAGGATCAACCTCAGGCCCATGTTTGTGCAGCTGGCACCCAACCAGCTGGACTGTGTGCTAGCCCCTCCACCCCATTATCCACTGAATAAAACAGGAGTCCAGTCTGGTTGACTGCACCAAGGGAGATTTGAGAATCCCATGTTATAAGGACGATCCCTCAAAGAACATTACATGTTCGACAACATTCTGTTGCTCAGTTCCCGTGCATGGAGTGTTGGGGGGCCAGGCTGGGAATTTCAGCCTGAATAATGCAGACATGCTGAGTTGGAACACATCCCTAGGAAGCTGAGTTGGCTCTCTCTTCATCCTATTTGTCTCAACCTAACCCTACGATAGGGTGAAATTCTTAAAAGAAAAGAAAAAAATGTTACTTCTCCCAAATCAAGAATTGAGATGGCAACCCGTAAGGCACCACCCTACCTGCAAACCATTTGCTGTCTTGCTCAGTTTCAAGATGATGCCCGACAGTCCTGATTATTTCTATTTTGTGTTCTAATTATTGACTTTAAGAACTCTACAGCACAGAATCCCAGCATGCTTGCCTCACAGAGTCTATCCAATACTTCCTGTATCTTGATGCCCTGCATGATCCTTGGTGGGTGTTGGTTTTAATTGCTTGGACATCTAAAATCTACAGGCCCATTTTTCAAGTTGAAGAACGTGCTTCTATGTCTTGGAAGCAGATTTGCATGCCTTTGAAAAGCAGCATCCTTCAATGGCCCAGTCTCCAAGGTTCTTGCTAACCACCTCCTTTCCAAGCAACCCTGCACATCCTCCCAAAAGTTCTAGTGCTCTGGGAGTCTCCATGGACCACTCCACAGTGGGTTAGCGATATAGGGACACTTTCTCCTGTACATCACTTGAGGTCATTTTGTTGACCAGGACCCTGTCTTCTGCACTTCCTGCATCCTCCTCTGATGAGAATGTGGGTGTAGCCTCTTTATCTGTCATTCCTGATGAGTAGAAAGCTAACACCTGTTTCCTTCCCCATATTAAACTTCAGCAAACAATCCCCACAGAGGAGTCCATCAGTGCCAGTTGGCCCATTAGCCTTTCCCGTCTCCCTTCACCAGAATGTAGGCAAGGTTCTAGTGAACTTGCAGTATGCTGTATATATCGATGATGCGAAGATGTTTTGAACAATGACTGGATGAATGGATACGTGAGCAAATGGATAATATGTATGTGTGTATGTTTGTGTGTGTGTGTAATACATTTTGTTCATGGAAAGGAAAATAGTCTTGCCAGTTTGGTGATGTTCGCAGCTAGGGAAGGGATACCTGTCTAAAGACTATTAGCATTTTCCCTTTTAAATTTTTTCCAAACAAGTGAGAATAAAGGTCAATCATTTTCTGTTCCCCACACCCAGGTATGAAGATAAATGGCTCAGCCTTGCACCTTAAGCTACTCTAGTCACAGGTCTGGGAAAGGTCACTCTTTTAGCCCACCGGCACGCTGGATAAAACACCCCTCTCTGAGAAACCCCCTAATGAACTCCCTGGCTTTCCGTAGACAGTGTTGACAAACAATCCATTACTGGCTTAGCCTCTCACCAAATGTGGTGGCCCTATCATTATGGGGAGGTTCTGTGTGGACTTTTAAGTTATACTATAAATGTACAAAGCTTGCATTTTCTTTAATGTATTTATGCAGTGGAAGATATGCCCAGTTGCAAAATAATGACAATAATGATACAAACAATCCTTTTGCCCCAGAAGGCACTAGAAATATCTATTAATAAGAAGAAAGATAGCTTTTTAGGGCTGAGCAGAGGCAGGCTTGATTAATTTGTGTTCCAGGAGGAAAGTTAATGCTTAAGCTATAGTTTATTGAAAATTAATGAAAATGAATTTTTGGTGGTACTGGCTACACACAGGGAATAAAAATAAGGATTTGAGTTTATGGCACTAAGATGGATTTTCCTTCTGGCTGCCATTTCTCTCCACTTGAGTCCTATCAGTCAAACATGCTGGAATGTATGGAGGCGTCAGTTTGAAGGAGTAACTGCGCATTTGCAGGTTTTGATGATAAACACCCACAAGGGCTTTTATCTTCTATTTATAGATTCCTTTGATGTGTTTAGATTAGCTTAGTTAACAATTTTAAGTGAGGTCTTTTGCCTCTTGAAGCTTGTGTACCTTTTCAAAGCTGATCTTGCATTTGTTTGAGAAACAAATGCACAGGAACTCTCCTTGCTTAAGATTAAAATCTGCCTATCAGAGGCAGGAGTGGTAGCTCAGTAGTTAAGAACACTCAAAGCACTTGCAGGAGACCTCAGTTCTATTCCCAGCATCCACATGACAACTCCCAACTGTTTGTAATTCCAATTCCAGGGCATCTGACACCCTCTTTGATAGACACTATATACTCCTAGAACATTGCATGTATATGGTGCACAGACATAGGCAAAGCACTCGTGTACATAAAATAAAAATAAGATCTTTGCTTTTAGGCTTTTATTGCTATGAAGACACCCCATGGCTATGGCAACTCTTATATAGGAAAACACTTAATTGGGGTGCCTCATAGTTTCAGAGGTTCAGTCCATTATCACCATGGCAGAGAGCATGGCGGCATGCAGGCAGACATGGTGCTGGAGAGTCCTAAATCTTTCAGGCAACAGAAAGTGGTCTGTCTTACCAGGAGCAGCTTGAGCACAGGAGACCTCTAAACCAACTCTCACAGTGACAAACTTCCTCCAGCAAAGCTACACTGCTTAACAGTGTCACTCCTTTTCGAGGCTATTTTCTTCCAAGCCACCACAATCTTTAACAAATCTCTATATTTTGGTGTGATGATTTGTAGAAATCCTTACTCTCCGATATGAAATTCATCTGGGGATACAGTCAATTGTGTAACTGAAGGTGCACATGACTTTTATCACAGTACTTGGGAGGTAGAGGCAGGTGGCTCTCTGTCTGCCTGGTCTATAGAGCAAGTTCCAGGGCCAGTCAAGCTACACAATGAGACCCTCTGTCAAAAATAAAAAATAAATAATAAATTTTTTAAAAAACTATTTGTAGTTGAAAAGTCCCTACTTCAACAGCATCCTTCCCCAGGGTTTCCTCATCCCGAGCACAGTTTCTATCAGGGCTTTGGAGTAATTCCGTGTTTATTTTATACTGTTTCAGAGCCTTCTGTCTTGATCCTCACCTGCTTCTATTTGCTGTTTTTAGGTTGTCTTGAAAAGTTTGACTTGGTTTATTGTTCACACATTGCTCTAATTTGAATCAGTTTGAGGAAGTTTGAGGAAGTAAAGCCTGGCTATTGGGTAGTAGTGACTCCATGAACCAGTCATCTGGTGAGCTGTTCCATCAGAGCAGAACCTAGACCTGCTGTTGCCCGAGAAAGGCCTACTCCCCTCTTTGCATGTGCAGACCTGCTGTGTCCCCATTTTCAAGGATTTGCAAAATCTCCCACCACCTACCTGTGAACTCAGACACTCCCTCTCTCTGACCTCGGACAGCCTATGAGGCACACCCAAGCTTCAGTTCTCCCAGGGAAGTCACTTTCCCTCTTTCCCTGGGATTGTTCTCTGGAGGCTCACAAATGCTCTGCACATTGCAGGTTGTTCCACATAGGTGTAGTACTTGACGTGCCTAGCTCAGAGGGGCCCTACCTGGGCACTCTCACTCCTAGTCACTCTGCCTCAGACCCAATGGAAACTAGAGGGAAGAGACTTTTGCATTGCTTAGCAAACATTGCATGGGTTTTGAAAAAAAGTATTTGAAAACCAGAACTCACATTTCTTCTTCCTTTTTTAAATCTGAATTCTGGAACACAAATCCATAAATTTCATAAATGTTCATGTCATGCCTTGAATTGCTCATTTTATCTGCAAACGGGGTTTCAGAGTCTCCTAGTGGCTCAGTGGTGAGGTTTCTATTCACTGGCCAACTTGAAAGGCTGAGGAGGTATTTGAAAGCTCTTTTGGCATTCTGCTCAGGAAGATTATTTAAATTCCATTTTCAGGTGTATATGATACCTACATGAAGCCCAAAGCAAGAATGAGAAATGCGGCTTATACGCTTACAAATATATTTAGCTTTATTTTTTTCTATTTTAGGGAGGGAAAGACTTATCATTTCCAAGAACTTCATACCAGTATTTACAAAGCTATCTATTTATTTGTATATTTACACAGCCATAAAGAAGGCTCACCTGCGAGTTAAAGGAAAGCACATACTTGGAGGGCCCTGGCAGGCACGTTCATTTCAAAAGTCACAGAAATAATAGACTTGAATGTGGGATGTGACTATTTTATCACAAATCTATAAAAGCTATGTGTTGTAATAGAAAAACAATCCTTTCCCTAAAATCTGCTAGTAGAACGCCACTTCCACGGCCGGCATTGGTAGTCCTGGGAGAGAAGAGGCATTGGGGAGAGGAGGCAAGGGAAGGGGCAGCTGGATGGGCCTGTTCTCCATGTGTGACGACCAGAAGGCGGGGCTTTTCCTCAACACATTTTATGAATATTTTCAGATGGCTGCTGAAGGTGTGAGAAAGCCAAAGCTATGGTGACTCCATCTTGACTCCCTATGAGTGCAGTGTTTCTCTCAGAGGCGAAGTTCAAAGCACAGTTCCCCTATTCTGCAATTCTCAGTTCCTCCTCATCCTCCGGAATAATCTAACCAGTGTTAACAGTAAGGAGACACCCCACATATTCTAGCCCACACGCCATGACGGCCCAGCGGCTTGCTCCTGGAAGGTAGTTCAACAGAGAAACTGACTTTAGAGGAAAGCAAGCGGTGGGGGTTGGGAGGGGGAGGTGGTGCATGCAGGCAACCACAGGGTATGAGATCCTATCTCCTACAGTTTCCCCTTCAGACACAGAAGCTTGCTTGGTAGCCTGTTCTGGTCTCGGGCTCACCATCCTCTTGTTTCAGCCATGCAAGTGCTGAGATCACAGGTGTGTGACACCACACCTATCTTCCAAGTTTCATTTAATTCCCAAATCCCCTGGGCAGGCAGGTCCACAGGCTGCAAGGCATTTGATTTCAAAGGAACAGTCAGAGGTCCTACAGGTTAGAGACCCTGCTGAGGTAGCTAGGTGAGGCCATGCCAGTGTGAATTTCTTAGCTCAGGACCTGCTGACTGCAGGGCCCTGGTCATTCCGCTTTGCTGTCCTGCCATCGCTCATTTTCTGAGAAAGGGAAAAGCAAGTGCCATGGAGACTGACCTCCCTGAGCTGGTTGTACCGTTTTAAGATGCTTGGGTTACAATAACTGCAGAGAGCCACCGAGACAGATTCATCAAGAGCATTAGAAAATGGAGAGCTGACTTTCCCAACCCCTGCAAATAGAGTACGTGAGGGGACAGGAGAGTATTGGGCAGAATTAAGGACCCTCCTGCCTCTGATTCTGCACCTAGCACAGCCTTCGCTTGCTGCCCACAGTGTCCTGCTTGCCTGTAGAACATCTTGTCAGAGCTGAGGACACCATTCAGAACTTGAGGAATCCACAGGAGTAACTCTCGGGACCATGGACGCCAGGGGAGACGGTTGGATGCTGTCTCCTCCATCCCCTCCCCTCTATTTGGGACCTTTCCCAACTAACTAGGTTCAAGACCTTTATCTTAAAGCAGTAAGTCGGTTTTGGCTATAGACAGTTTATAGCTAGGATGGGAATGGGATCACCTGACTGGACCCAGCTTTTCCTGGGCTCCAGAAGGGGGATCCTGGGAGTCAGGAACTTAGCTGTGATAGAAGAGCTTTATGATTCCCCAGGTCTCTGGCACAGCTCCCACAAGGGTATACAGATTCCATGTTGATCCTTTTGTTCTATAACTTGGATGAAGTAAACTGGCCCCTTCTGGTTTTTTGCATTATTGTGACACAGTATTTATTTCATTTGAGCCTGGGAAATTAGAGAAAAGTCCAGGGGATTTCTCATCTCCTCACAGGTTCTGAAATGCCTAATTGTGAGTGCTCCATCGTTATGAAGGCATGAAAAACAGTGTGTATATCAGTTCTATCTCTCTGGCATCAAGATGTGACTGAAAACAGCCGACTCAGGTGGGACACCTTTTTCATAGCTCAAAGGAAGCTGCCATACAATCTATAATTTTGTGTTGCACACATACACAAGAGTTTCAAAGTTAGGTGGGGGATTCATTTATGCTGGAGAAAAGTCAAGCACATACATTAACAAACTGAACGCGAATTAATAACGTACTCATTAAAGGCTGGGCCTGAATTCAGTCTGCTCACTGCCTACCTCTGTGTCCATCGTGGAGGAGATGCTTAAGTCCTCTGAGTGTGTGAATGAGTTAGATGTCTTCCTGCCTGGCGGTCACACACGAACTATCTGTACCTGAGTGTGAGCCTATATTTCAACTGAGCTGATGTAGTCCCATACTTAACCACCTAATAGTCAACACGCTGTGGTCTCTGGTCTTACTCTGTCTATGTTAATGTTTGTCGCAACATAACCATGGCTGCTCATATGTGGATTGCCTGTGGCTGCTTCTAGAATAAAGACAGAGTGAGAGCCATCTGGATATGGATCATATGGATCCTAAAGCTGATAATCTGTCTCCCCACCCACCCACCCCCTCAAATAAACAATGCTTGCTAAGATTCTGAGGTACTCCAGTGACCTCAGTCATCTCTCACCTACTTTGCTGCATAGGATTCTTTATTACCTGGTGGCTACTTCCATTTTTTATGTTGATTAAAAGAACAGATGGGTTTGAGGAAACATTAACAGAGGCCACTGTACAGTGTGTGTTAACTGTTAGTTGTTCCTGCCTTCCAAGTCTTGAAAGCAGGCAATGCTGCTCTCTCTCATCAGCCCCTGAACTTGAAGGCATTTCCATGAATGGATTTTTATATAAATGTATGTGTGTTTAATTAAAATATTATTAGTTAAACCACTGTTTGCCCCCAAATGGGAAGAACTGGGTTCTCAGGCTACCATGAAGCCATCTGCTACATGGATAAAAGATACCCCACTGACAGGACAAGGTGTTCGACCTTACAACCTTTCCTCAAGCAATCAGGCACCTTTGTGGGCCTTCTTTTAAGCATGGTCTCATGTGTTTTCTGACTTAGTTTAGCCACAGAGGTCCAGCACGTCATATCTGCTTTTCTGTTAGCTTTATTTCAAGGCCTGGCATGCTCTGGATACCCCCCGCTTCCCAAACCTGAATGCTCCAAGGGACCTGGCCTTAAGTTTAACATCTTTGAAGGTGGCCTCTCCCACAAGTGTCTGGTCTTCTCTGACTGGAAAAGCATCACTGGACTCTTACGAGTCAGTGAATATATTACTTCTGAAGAACAGCAGTTCTCAACCTGTGTGTTGCGTCTCCTTTGGGGGTCAAATGACCCTCTTACAGGGGTCACATACCAGATATCCCACATATCAGATATTTACATTACAATTCCTAACAGTAGCAAAATTACAGTTATGAAGTAGCAGTGAAAATAATTTTATGGTTGGGGGTCGCTACAACATGAAGAACTGGTTGCAGCATTAGGAGGGTTAAGAACCATTGCCCTAGAGTGGCTGGGATTGGTTAGCTTATAGGCAGGAAAAACTATCTCTCCATAGTGTTCTGCTGGGGCTGCAGTGCGCTAAGCAGTGAGACCCTTCAAACAACTGGTCAGTGGCTCTCCAGCTCAGGAAGCCCCTGGTGGCTACAGGGAATTTCCCCCGTTCTAAGAACTAGTTGGGTTTTTAATCCCATATACCGCTTGCCCGGCTCTCAACCGTTAACAAACACATCAGTCCTGCAGGTAGCCTGCGTGACCTAGCACTTCCGGAGAAGAGATCAGAATAATACTGAGAACGCTGAAATGGGCAGGGTAATTCTTGGCATTCATGCCAGCCTGGTGAGCAAATGCCGCCTGTGCTGCATAAAGCAGGGTGATTTGAGTGAATTGTCCAAACGGTTTACAGGGGGACTAAAAAGAACGAGCGTGAGGAAATTTTCACACAGCCCACTTCCTTACAGAAGGGATCCTCTGTAATGCTGCCCATGGATCCCAGCCTATACCACTATGTGGTCCTATAGGCCGGGGCTTGTCCTAGACACCATATGTAAGCCACCACCACTCCTACTTGACGAAGACCCAACTGAAGCTCAGTTGCCTTTGATGAGACTGCACCGCTCAAGCCTTTCAGGTACGCAGACGAGCAAACGAGACTAGTGGAAGAGTCTCTTAGGAAGCACAGCTTGGAAGGGACTGAGAGCAGCTGCCTGGTGGCACATGGCCCTTCAGAGAGAAAAAGCCACTAGGAAGAGCTTGTCTGATGGTCTGGATCATGAAAAGCCCTATCAAAGATGTTATACACTGAGTACAGTCCAGGGGACGTAGAGGCTGCAAGTCATACTCAGAGATACCGCTCTCCCCTCACACCGTCTAGACATTAACACAAGAGAAGACCCATGGCCCTCAAGGCCTCAGTTCTAGCCCATGGAACATTATAGAAATGTGGGTATAAGATGTGTCACATAGACGCAGTCATGGCTGCACTGGGCCCACCACATTAAGAGATCCTCCTTAATGCTGGTGACTTCTTGTCCAGAGCCACTCTGTGCTTTCCTGGGCAGGAAAAGGAAGTAGAAGCCCCCACTAGCCCACTGCTTCATAAGCATCTTCCATAGTTAATGACTCAGAGGCTTGAGACTACTTCCTAAGGACAACTTTTGGCATTTGATCGGTCCTTCAATTCTTTGTTATTTTGCAGGAAGTGAATATGTAATGATACATACATATATCAATGGCAAAATGGCTCAGTGGGCAAGGGCACCTGCCACCAAGCTCGATGACCTAAGTTCCATCCCCATGACCCATGTGGCAGAAAGAGAGAATGGATCTTTGCAGGTTTTCCTTTGTGCCCCCAACCCCCAAACACACACACACACAGAAAAATAAAATATAATTTTTAACATATTAAACACTAGTCATTGTAAAGTAGAATGCATTTCCTGTTGTTTTAACTTGGGGTAGAAGCGAAACAGTCATCTCCAGCCTCCATGAAGTACCTATGTCCTGAGAACCCCTTCTCCCTTCAGGACCACAGTGGCACCATTCAGGACTGGGCTTTGGTGATTAGAGGAGCAGAGATTTTCAGGATGTAGGAGCTGATGCAACCACCTGACGATGCAGTATTTACACCAGGGAAATGGGCAGTCGCTATCCTTCCCCAGAGTCATTACAGGTGTCACAGTGGGGAACTGGCTGTAGCTGACTCTCCAACTTCTGGAGACTCCTTGGGACCCCATCCTCACAGCTTCTGCTTTGCTCCCTAGAGGGCTGCTCCCCTCTGTGATATTCTCAAGGGAAAAGGGAAGTGAGAAATTTATTAGTCAAATTAATGATCTTGGGCATGGCATGGGAAGAGCCACCATCGTAGTACCCTTGGGCTTTGAAACTAATTGATTCGCTGTTAAATGTATCCAGAGGGTTCCCTGAGATGGGTGGGAATGATTGTTCTAGAATCAGATGTGAGAGGCTACCATCCTATGGACCTGCCTTGACACCCTGAGCTTGTCCTGTATGGACAATGACAGTAGAGGTTTGTTTTAAAGATGAGGGAGGGGACCACAATTTTAAGGTGTCAAGTCTTAAGATGGCTAGGGCTCTGGGCATACTTTGGGATACTGGAAGAAAGGGCTTTTTATGATAGGAGACCCTTTCCTCTGTCTTCAGTTTGACACTATTAAACTCTTAAACCCTGGCCAGTGTGCTCAAAGAGTAAATGGTCAAATGTAACTAAGTACAATTGACTTGATGGGTTTTATTAGGCACAGGCCGCTGGCAGCCACTACACTCAACAGAGAATCCCCAGGGGTTCCAGGGCAATGTGGAGTCACACCCTTTGTGCTCAGCAGCGTAAGGGGGATGCATTCATTGCATTGGACTCAGACATGGGGCCCAAGTGTTCCCTCCTCCTCCTATCCAAAACCAATAATCAGACCAATACGTAGATATTGGCAGCCATTACCCAGTTCAGAATCTGTCCCTGGGATGAATACAGCCGAGAATCACCTGTGTAACTCTCACTCTCCGCTGCGAGACGAGCAAATGCCCCCAATTTCTAGGTGGAGAGATGAACTACAAAGGGGTGTCGCCCTTGTGCAAGTCACCAGAGCCAGAACTTCCATCCAGACATACCTCACTGGACTCGAACTCACTTGGCTAGCCACACAGAGCCCCTGGGAAGCTAGAAGACCCTACTGAAGCAAAGCTCTGTGCTTCTTCTACTAGCACAAAGAAGTGCCTAGTTAAACGCATGGCTTTCCCTTCCTAGGGTGCTTGAAGATGTTTCTGTTTGAGTGAGACTCCCGGTGGGTACACACATTACCATACTATATACATCTGGCTTCACACCACTTGCTGAGGTTTGTTTTCCACCTCGTGTTGGTGATATCCTTTCATGTTGCTGTGTGGCTCCAGTGACTACCAGCTATATCAAAGTCCAGGATTGGTTCCTGTTTGACCCTCTCATTTTTGTGACCTGCTAATGCCCAAGTCCGTCTTCCCCAGTGTGTGACTTCTGGATGTGTATGGATTCAAATGCCTGAAATGGATGAAAATGGAGACGGACGGCCTCTCAGCATTAAATGAGCGTCCTGCAACTCCATGGTATCAGATTGACTACTAGCCTCCCATCAGGTTACTTTACATTATGCAAGTCATGCTTTTAGCTTCACAGCCACTGGAATCTGACTGTTGGTCAGAGGTGGGGCCGGTACTAAGAAGTAGCTCCTCTTGTCAACAGGGTTGGAATGGCCAAAGTCAAGGGTAGGACAAGCACCAGGTACCTCACCATTGAAACTAGTGCATTGGCTTTACCTCTGCCCTGGAAGGCAGAGGCTATTTCTTCTCCACTGCTCACACGAAGCAGACTCTGCCTAATTCGGCTCCAGCAATCCTCTACTGATGCTTTGAGTCTGGGTGTTCTGCTGCAATGATAATGTATTACCTGGCTTCCCTCTGTCACGCGGCTGCCAGCTCAGTTCACCCACAGAGTAAAGGGCACCAGTCACATGGACAAGAGAACACAGCCTCACATCCAACCTCCAGAACATAGTGGAGCGGATGAGGTGGTTTCAAAAGGTTGGACAAGAGGAGGCTTGGCAGGTCAGACTAATGTTGGGGAGCCATGGGCACTGTGCATAGTCCAGCCCTGGCAGCCTTGCCCACAGTGAGGGCTGCGGGAGATGTGTTTTCTAGCTTGGACGATCAATGGCTGGTCAAGTCCAACAAGCCCCAGCTGATGCTGGATTGTGTTAAAATCCAAAATGGACACCAAACACAACTCATGAGTGCGGATGTCTGCCTCCTAATCACCTACAGACAGAGCTTGCCTAAAGAGGGCCCCTGCCTCTGTGTGCTCCAGGAAAAGAATGAAAACCAAAAAGACTATCGCATAAAACCTTATATGATCCAGCATGCGATCCCATTGAAATCATTTATCACTCGCTAGCATTTACTTTTCCTAATGACATCTGATTTGCCCGCCCCCCTTCTATTATGGGAGTCCTAAGAATTAAATGGAACTCATATATAGATATTTTGAACTGGTATATGTATTACAATTCATTAAGATCAGAAACATTAATCTGAATAGATCACAAGGAAGACCCAACAACTCTGAATATTCAGGTAGAGCTTGAAACCAAGTTCAGACAAGTAAACACTAACAAGCAAATCAATGTCAGGAGTGTGCCAAGAAGCCTGGCCGTCAACACGCCTGTGATCCTCGTAACTCACTAGTTCTTCCAACTGCAGCCTTGACACAGAAACACTGGCATTGGACTCTTAGGGATGGGACCTTGGGGCTGTTGAGGAGGCAAGTGGCAAGCCTGCGGGGAATAAGCCAGAGTCGTCATACATACCCTTCCCGGTGGGCCTCTCCTTTCTCCAGCTCCTGAATGACTCCCAGCAGCACTTTGATGGTCTCCTGGCTCGAGCTGATTAAGTTCTCCATCACCTGCAGCTGGGCCTTGAGGTCTACCACTTCGGTTTGAGGCACAATTTGTTGGCGTTCTTCATCCCCCACCCCAGCTGTGGGGCTAGGTTGGTTCTGTGGGGGCTGTTCGCTACATTCTGGGGACAGGCACTGCACTGGGGGTGAGCAGGCCAGAGCAGAGCCTGTGGATGCCTGCAGCCCGTTGAGGTGAGCAGCCCTCCTCTGCTCCTCATCCGCAGGGCAGAGAGACCATTGGCTGGCAGCAGCCGAGTTCGACAAGCCAGGCTCAGGGGCCCTGGTACTGACGGCAGGCGGGTACACAGTGGCAACCTCTGTTTTAAATACCCTTCCGTGGGTAAGCGGAGTGGGCTCCTCTGAGTCAAGGGTGCCCCTGTCTGGCTTAGCTCTCCCGTGGAGCTGGTGGACGGGCTCCTCGGAGGGAGGCCGAGAGTTCTGCACTAGAGCTTCAGGATAGCCAAGCATGTCTGGAGTCTTGCAGAGCTCTGCACAGTTGACCCCAGAAGGTTGGTCCAGCGCATTCACGTGCTCGTTGGAATGGAAAACCAAAGCTGTGGTCTTGTGAATCCTTCCCGC
The DNA here is from genome assembly GCF_950005125.1 of Chionomys nivalis. Lineage (NCBI taxonomy): Eukaryota > Metazoa > Chordata > Mammalia > Rodentia > Cricetidae > Chionomys > Chionomys nivalis. Next base: position 62,069,947 of record NC_080093.1, on the reverse strand, counting down.
GCTGCAAGGCCGGGGTTCCTCCATGGACCTGGCCTCGCTCTTCTCTTTTGAACCCGCTAGAAACCCATTGTTCTGGCTTTTGAAGGCATCTGCAGCAGGCAGGCTTTTGAGGCTGCCTTTCTTGCGGTCCAGCGGGAATGTCTGGTAACACTTGCGAAGGTCTGGTGAGGTCTGCACGCCCGTGCTCTTGGTGACGTTGGGAATGGATCGGCGTGCGGGCACTGTCATATACTTACGGTAGGCCGTCCTACAGGACACAGCCTTGGCCTCTCGCTTCTCCCCCAGAGACCCTGAAGACAGCTGTGTGTCCCTCTGCTCATTCTGGGCCTCACAGATATCCTTAAAGCGCACCTGTAGGGCTTTGTTCCGCTTTTTGATCTGCCGGTTAGGGTCTAGGGCATATCTCATCTCCAGGGCCAGGCAGGCAGCTGGCTCCACTTCCCGCTCTGGTGTCGTGAGTATGCATCTACCGGAGTCCTTGCTGACCATGGTGCCTGCATGCAGAGACAGCAACAGAAGCTTTAGTGGGTCAGAAGCACACACGCAAATGCAGCCGAATGGACTTCCAGCCAAATTACAGCTGTCGGCTTCCTAATTATTTTTAAACAGGTGAGGTCAGCCTTTATGTTAAGGAAAATCAGACAGGCGGGGAGTTGCTGGCAGGCACAGCATGAAATGCTTCTCGATATTAAAGCCTGCTTACTTTTCCATGTGGGATACACTTGGTTTCTGTTTGATAGTAATGCCTGTTTCCCCATTAGACAAACCTGTTTTACTATATTCATCAAGCAGCCCAGTGTCGCCGCTTCGTCAGCTCTGCAAACTATCTTTTCACGTGTGTCTCCTCTCCGTAGGCAGATGACTTACCAAATGCATGCAACTTATTTAGTTTAGGATTTTTACGATTTTTTTTTGGAGGATGACTTGATTAATCTATTATTGGAATCCAACAGTATTAAAGACTTACTGAAGGCTCTAGGTCCTGAGCTGATAGACACGTGTAGAGGAACGCCCTTGCAGGCAGGAACCAGGGTCAGTCAACATGGACTCTGTGGGGAGCCAGCCATATTCCTCCACAGGGATATCTCCGGGATTAAGTCATGTTGCGGAGCATGGCTTCTAGAAACATCAGTCATGAACACAACATGGGTTTCCCTGAGTCTACAAAAACAGCAATACCATCTCCTTGCTGTGATTCCTTGGAGAATGGTATTGGGAAATTACTTTAAAAAATAAATTATTCATTCTAGAATCAAATTTTGTGTTTTGATCACAACCCCTGGGAAAAAATGACAACAATGGTAGTTGTTCTAGCATTTAAATTCTGAAAGAAAATAAAATCAGGAGGCTTTTTGTTAATCATGCAGATTCATCTTGGGCTGAGCTATTAAATGCAGCTAAAGAGATGCAGGTGGCCAATGATTCTCTGGGGAATACCGGCAGGGTAAGTGCCTTCCCTTTATTAGATAAGCAGATTCGCAGCTGCTTATCACACACCGAAGAACTTTCTCAGGGGCTGCACTTAAAGCAAGATTCAGTGAAGCTGGGCCTGGTGGTGCAGATTTCTGATTCCAGGTACTTAGGAAGCTGAGGCAGGAAGATCACAAGTATAAGGCTTGCTTGTACTACAGAGTGAGTTCCAGGCCAAGCAGGGCAGATCAAGGAGTCCTTGCCCCAATATAAAGTAAAAATAGGTCTGAGATAAAGCTCAGTAGAGCATTTTCTTAGTGTTTATGAGGACCTGGGTTCAATCCTGGGTTTGGCAAAAGATAAACAGAAGATAGAGTTACGTGTGCTGCTTGTGATCTAGCTGTCGCTGGCTTCCTGACATTTGAGAGTAAAGTGGGGGTCGGCTGGTTGGAAATGGGTATCCAGAAGATTCTGGCATCAGAACCCCAGCGTTCAGGGTTGCAAAGTCACAGAGATGAGCCAAGGTCAGTAAAAGCGGCACTCTCCAGCCCAATGTCAACAGAACTAAAGCTCTGTCCTGAGGCAGAGGATTTGCAGGGATAGTGATTTTGACAATGGTAGCACTGTAGGTAAGACCCCAGCCCAGAGACCTGGAGGAGACAGTCTCAGGAAACACCATGACAATGGAGATATTTACAGAGGGGCCGCTACTTAGGGGACAGGGAATTATTTTTCTTACATTTGGTGGCAGCATTCCCATATCACAGAGGTATGCTATGCCACTTGTCCAACCTCACACAGCAGGTGAAGAGCACAGATAGGCCATGGCCTCCAAATCCCAAGCTCATTCTGTTTCCAACAGGCCCCGATGTCCAACGCCTCACCTGTCCTTAATCCTTAGTCAGTGCTGTAGGCCGGTAGGCTTAAGGGCTTGCTGAAGGAGAGGAAGAGAGGAACGCCAAGCCCTTGGTATCACATGACCTATGCCTTCTCTGCAGTTATACTTCTGCTACACTGGCCTTTGCTGCCTTGCAAGCCACAGGTGTTTGCAGCGTGAAAGACTCGGAGGCACATCCAATCTCCAACTCTTCATAATATTGCTGAACAGCGAATGGTTTTGGGGGAGGTACCCTAAAATCACCTCTGCAGCCTTTGGTTCAATTTCCACCATGGTTACTCAGGTGCAGCTCTACTGGCAGGTTAGGCAGATGACCGGCTGATACTGGATGGGTTTTTAGCAGCGCAGAAGGCTCAGCAGCTGCAGTCAGCAGTGGCCGTAGCTTCTTCCAGAGAATGGAAGCACACCTTCCTTCCAGTGTGACAGCCGGCAATGTCACCAAGGGAGCATCACCACCATGACAACCCTGCATTAGCCTTTCTAACCATGAATGCCCAAGGCTTCTATTGTCCCGGAGTTACGGCCTCAGAATGAAGGCTTTCAAGTAAGGTGCTGAGGATATCAGCAGACGTCTGTAATCTGAAACTCAACCTCCAGGGCAGGTTTAGAGATGAGGGAATAGGAGTAGAATGGACCAGAGATGTAATACTTTAATAGCAAGGCTCATACAGTGGAGGTGGGGATTGTGCCCTGGGGTGGAGGGCAGCAGGGCAAGCCTGCCAGCACAGATAAATAGCTATCCTTCAGGGATACTTACCCCCGAAAAGTAAAAGACATATACTCAGAAGTTGGTGCGGGGGAAGAGCCTTGGAAACTGGGGCCATAAGAAAATTAAATCCTAACCCCCATTCTTATCTGTGACTGTTCTTTGGCTCCCTTGCCATCTAGGTGTGTCAGAATGTATTGTGCCATCGTTGTGAAGGAGACCTTCATACTAGGGGAAATTTGAAAAAGAGAGCATTTTTACAAAAAGCAATTTACTAGTAATTTTTCAGCCTTTTCCCTGCCAGTCCTGAAAAATGTGTGTCTGAGTAAGTTTGTCCTGCTTCACTATCCATCATCAGGGTTTGCCAGGAACTGCACTGAAATAATTTCCCTACATCACTCTGCTGGTTTGCTGAGTGGTAGAGCAGACCATCAAACTCATAAAACAAATCAGAGGAATTAATTGCTGGTGGTAAAAGCAAAATAATAAAAAAACAAAACTCTCAGCTTTTCGTGCTCTACAGAGTTGCTAGCTAAGTATGTAAAAAGACTATTCCCTTATTAGGGAAAATAAAGATAAATAATAAGGAAGTTCTTTGCTTTAGTGGGCCTGCACTGGGGGGTTGACCCTAGGGCCTTATATAAGCCTGCTGGGCGCATTTGAAGATTGATTTTTATCTTTTTTATTATGCGTACATGTACGAGTCGAGATGCTCCAAAAAGGCCAGAGGCATTGGAAGTGCCTGGAACAGGAATTATGGGCCCTTGTGAGCTGCCTGTCATGGGAGCTGGGAATTGTGCTTGTGTCCTCCACAGGAGCAGTTGTGTGCTTTATTGCTGAGCCATCTCGCTGGGCCCTATGCATGTACCATGCTAACAAATGCCAGCTTATGCCTGTACATTTCACTCCCATCTTCTCATTTGACCCTCAGAATCCCCCTGCTTGCTGGGGAGACTCCATTGCTAGCCTCATCCTCTATGTTGAGACTCGGAAGAGCACAGCTGGTGGCCTGAATAAGTCCCTTTGAATAACATTCTCTAAAGAACTGTCCTAAGCAGAGAGATCTGTCACTTGGCCTGACCCCTGGTCAACTTCAAGAAGCATCAGCTAAGCCCGGCATGGTAGCATGTACCTTCAATTCCAAAACATGGGAGCCAAGGACAAGAGGATCATTGCAAGTTTGAGACCAGCTTGGTCTACACAAAGATTCTGGGCTAGCCAGTGGTAATTCAGGCCCTTTCTTTAATGATAATAATATTAATAACAATAATAAAGTATCAAGACATCTGAAAAGTGAATCACTCAGCCTTCTGGCCTTCTCATATTATGTATCAAGGGTGAGTTATGAGAGACCTCCAGTGGTCCTGGAACATGTCTGTCATTGGTGCGTAAGGATTGCCTTGAAGTTCGAGGTGACTGTCAGACTTGAATTGCGTTTATAACATGGCTTCCTTGGGTAGGTCACTCCATAGAGCTAGAGGTGCTGGTCCTTTGGGCAAATCTCTTAATCTGCAGAGCAGTGAGAGTCCATAACTTGTGTTAGATTTAATGGGAAATGCTTTGGGAAAGTGGCAAGTCATAGTTGGGCCTTCCTGGCTCAGGGAAATCTAGATGCTGTTGAGCTGTGTAGAATATAAATGTCTTAATTACTCTCAAATTAAATTTCATAATCAAATGTGAGCTGTAAATATATAAACCCTGTAGTTTTAGATTAGCGATGCCGTGTCATCTCTGTACTGTTTTAAATTAATAACACAGATAAAAACACACTCAGTTCAACAGCCCAACAATAGGTAAACAGTCAAGTAAATGATGGTGTATCCCCACTCGCTGTGACCATTAAAATAATCATTATAAAGAAGGCATGGTATCGTCACAAAACAGAAGCTAATGTTACGTGAAGGAAAATGGCCTACCAAGTTTAGCTGGGGAAAAGGAAATAAACCAAAGTGGTTGCTGTTGTATTTAAACATTGTCTTTCGAAAGAGTGTCTTACCTGTGTTTTTTGACATAAGGCTGTGTTACTTTACTTTTCCTGTTAAAACTCATGGAGCAAAGCACCCCTTCTGCAGGTCTTTGTAAGTGTGAACACTCTCAAAGTCCCAGAAAGGATCAGGCAGTCCCCAAAGGCCTTCTTTGATCATGCCAAGAAAGTGCTGAATTTTAGTGATGGTAGTGTGTGTCCGTGCTTGTATGTCTAGGTATATACCTACCACATAAATACTTGAGTGTATACATATGCTCTCATGGGTTGGAGAATTATTAGCAAACCATGCCAGCAATCCAGAGAACTTACTATGAAGAAGAAAATAGCCGCTGGTTTGAATTTATAATCAAATCAATTTGCCTTGTGGGCTGTGATGAGCAGCTCTGGAAGTTTGGGGTCTCATCAGCTGACAGAAAAGACTCTTGCTTCTATTCTGCCATTGTAAAATGTCTCATCCTTCCCAGGATTCCTATGTGCCCCTCTAATGTGGTATGTGTGTCTTGATTGGTTCTCTGACAGGTGGGACTGTAGAGAAACAACCTGCCTTGTGGTGTTCCATCACTGTATATAGCCTAAGAGCCAGCAAGTCACCCCATGAATGTGGATCGGGACTGCATGAAATTGCCTGCTTCCCAATGGCTCTCCCACAGTCAAGGCACCTTGGAGCCAGAGATGCTGGCTGCGCTTCAAGATTAATTGGGTCAACATTTTATTCCACATGCTGAGAAAAGGCCTGTGCATTAGGCTCCTCAGAGTGGGGAAAAGGGGCAAGTGGATGAGCTTTACCGTGGAGCTTCCCAGTGGGGAAGGAAGGTAGGCTCTCCCTCGCTCCAGGACCCCTGTTTATAGGGGAAGCTTTAATGCAGTAACCTAGTTCACAGTCCTGAAGCCCGTTTGTCTTGAAGCACAGACCACCCATAGATGCTAGAATGGGTCTCAGCTTCACAGTCTGGATTAATTTAACACATGGAGATGCCCTTTTCCCAACACTTGTTCCATCTTCAGAGGCCACAGATCTGACTGGAGAGGGATGACTCTAAGTACATTCAGATGTCTCTCTAGGGTCGGCCAGAAGTGAGGGAACAGCTCCAGGGACAGCAACCTAGCTGTGGTAGGAAATCAGGGAAGACACAGCCTGCTTGTGTTCTTGTTCTCGTTCTTTCTGTCCCTTCCTCCCTCCCTCCACCTCTCTCTAGGCTGACCTTGATCTTACTAACAGTATTTGAGGATGACCTTGAATCACCACCTCTGGTACTGGGATTATAGGTATATGCCTGCAGCTCATTTACTTGATGCTGGGAATCAGTGTGTTGGGCATGCAAAACAAGCCATCTCCCAACTGAACTACATCCTCTCCCTCTCTTACTGGATGGAATATCAAAGGGTAACCTGAACCTTTATGAACTGGTGCCTCTCTAGTCTGAAGTTGGGAATAGTGATATTTCGAGGTAAAATGCAGTCTTTGGGGCAGAAGAAACCCTGTCTCCGCTGGGGCTCTGGTTTGCCCTTATCTGTGTCATTAGAACATGTAGCTCACCAAGGGGCTCTGGTTTGCCCTTATCTGTGTCATTAGAACATGTAGCTCACCAAGAGAGCGCCTTGGAAAAGTCACCCCAATGTTGCAAACCACTGCTATCATGGGTGCACACTGTCCTGCGCAGTGAGCCAGCAGAAAGGCATGAGGTGTGTGCCTGGTCCAGGCGTGGACACCTTGGGTTTGGTGTGGAGGCTTCAGAACAGTGGCTGTTAACCTGTAAACTGTGACCCCTTTGGGAACAGAACAACCCTTTCACGGGGATCGCCTAAGACAATTGCAAAACACAAATAGTTACATTACAATTCATAACGGTAGGAAAATTACACTTATGAAGTAGTAATAAAAATAGTTTTATTGTCAGGGGTCAACACAATATGACGTGTTAAAGGGTTGCAGCATTAGGAAGATTGAGAATCACTGCTTTAGAAGATCTAGAAACCAGTCCTCTTCAAGGAAGCAGACTCTCCCCTTCACTAAGGTTCCATCAAAGACAGTAACCTTTGTTTACCCACTATCCAAATGGCATCTAAGCTGGTAGAAAGCAATTAGCAGAATGTTATGATTGTCTGTGAAAAATCAACTGGGAACCCTGCCTCCTCCAAATGGGGTGTTATGTCCATTAAAGAAACAACAGCCCTCTCCCCCCACTTCATTTGCAACAGCTAGCTTGGCAATCAATTAGTGGCCCAAGAGTCAGGTAGACCAGGTTCCAACTGTTGGCTTTGGACAGGGAAACTAATCACCCTGGGCTTGCACGTACCCACAGGCATGCCGGTCCCGAGAAGGAGGCAAGATGTTGGCCAGTGATTCTGAATATGGTACATGGGCACATTTCACTACTATGGCCGGCACCCAACTCTCCCTGTGGAGGGTCTAGGCTGTGAAGAGCCCCTCAGAGAGCCATGTGGAGCTCCTCAGAGGCTGGAGCTTGTAAGAGCTGGTGTGGCGCTAAAGCCGTGGCCTCCCTTTCTTATGTCTCGTTGGATCTGTATTCCCATAAAGTTAGGCGCATGTGTACTTGGCTCGATGTGGAGAGTTTTCTACCTTAATTATGCTGAACCCAAACTGGGTTGTGTGTTCCTGTGTCCTGCGAGCACTTTACCCACCAAACCATCTTTCCAGCCCCAGTGCACCATACCCTTTAACTCCTGATTTACTGAAACCTCAGACTGGAATACTGACTTTTCCTCCCTGTCCCTCAAAGTGCCTTATGCAAGCAGAACCTTCCCTGCTACACTTCACTTTCATATCAGGACACCATACTGGGACATCCAGGGCAGGATTTTGGTATATGAGTAGCCATGTACAATAGAAGTCATTTAGAATTGAAGATACAATCTGTCTTTCTGGCAAGGCCACGCAGGTCACTGTCTCTTAGCCTCAAACAGATCCCCACCCCTGTATTCTCCTAGGTTTGGCCAGGATGTTGAATAGGTCTGAATTCACAGCAGAGGTAGCTAAGCCAAGAAGAAAGAGCCGTGAGTGCTTCTTATAATCGGCTTCTATTCATAAGCTGGTTGCTGAATGTAGAGAAAATGTCTTGCCCTAGGAATGCATGTGGACGGCTCCCTGGCTGTACAGAGCTATAGTGTCTGTGACCTGGCTAGCCCTCATACTTTTCCTTGACCCAGGTCTAATGTGGAAAGATAGCCTGCTTTGAATTCTGAAGGCCTTCCGACTCATAGGCTACAAATGTTAGACGGTGCTTTAATTCGGAGTAACTCAAAGTCTGAATCAGGGGAGCCACCTTCTGCCTTTCCCCGAAGCTGATGGCTGGTGAGGGTGACCTCAGAAATTGCTCACTGCCCCGAAGATTGTTTTGTCAGTTTAAACAAGACTTAAGGGCTAGGGAGATGGCTCAGTTGGTAAAGTGCTTTCAAGGACTTGAGTTTGATCCTGACAACAGATGTAAAAAAAGCCAGTAGTGGTGTGTGAGTTTCTAATCCCAGCACCGGGGAACTGTGGACAAGCCGATCACCAGGGCTGCCTCTCCTAATAGATAAGAGAACACATCTAAACGAACAAAGCAAATGGCTCCCGAGGATGACCTCTTGAGTGGACATGCACACGCCCATATCTGCATGGTCGCGGATACTTGTATGTATAACTGATCCCAGAAACACACACATACAGACAGACTTAACTTAGAAAGAGTGTGCATAGTTAATTGCTTGGGATATGGAAAGTGAAGAAATACTCTGATCAGAATGACTGACATTATTGCAGGTCTGCAAAGGTCCAAGTTTCAATCTTCAGAAAGTAAGTACAAGCTGGGCATGGTGGCACATGCCTTTAATCCTAGGACTAGGAAGCCAAGGTAGATACATCTCTGAATTCGAGGCCAACCTGGTCTAAAGAGCAAATTCCAAGACAGCCTGGGTTACACAGAGAAAATTTATCTGGGGAAAAAAAACCAACAAATATAATAGAAAGGAAAAAAAATGTGTCCTCCCTAGTAGTGAGGAAGAGAGAATAAATTGCCTGCATGTTGTACGCTCTTTAGGCTGGGCCACCCCAATAGTTGTCATAATTTTTTCATTAAAATAATCTCATCTGTCATGAATCCTAGTATTTTCTCTTCTTTTCTATAGCGGTTAGTTGATTCTTTTTCTTTCTTTACAGCAGCAATTACCTGTCTGCCTTATTTTATTCATATCAAAAAATTAGCTGCTACTTTTACAACATAGGAATGCAGGCATCTCTCACATGCTCTGTCTTCCACTTTGAAGGTCTGTCTCCTCTGTGTGTGGACTTTAGCAATGTCCCGGTGGCATGGAGCGGGCCCTGTGGTGCTTCTTGAGAGGTGGTTAGTGTGGTCCATCTTCAACCTAGGAACACAGCTACCATGCTTACCTCCACTGAGCTTGAACAAAGGTCTCAGAGGCAGCCTCTAGACCCGTCTTGCACCCACCCCCTGCTTAAACCATCTTCCGGCAAAGCAAACTGCTAACAGTTTGAACTCTTCACGTCAGTCCTGAATATTCCCAGAGTACCTCCCATTATCTCTTATGTCTCGTTGCTGTTGTTTCTCTATTTACTTCCCTTCCATACCATTCCCCTCCTCATCTTAGTCTCTGTACCTCTCCTGAAGTCTACCTTCCATTCTTACTCCTATCCCTATCTGGGGAGGCTCTAAGTAAAGGTGCCTCTCCTCTCGGCAGAGCCCAGTCCAGTAGAAAATCTTGTTGCCTTTAAAGCTTTCTTAATTCCTTCCTACCCAAGTCTAGGTTCTTATTTCTCATCACTACTCAAGAATCCCTACTAACAAAGTTCTGACATCCCCACACCATGTCTAGAACACACTGTGGTCATCCCTACTTGTGTGTCTTTTCTTCCCTTGGCTCACATTCCAGAGATGAGCCTCATTCTCCACTTGTGACTCCTTGCGTTTAGATGGGATAGACTTTGTCTTGCTTCTTCAGGGCTGTTCCAGGAATCTACATGTCCAAGGTAACCAGACACCCTAATGGGTGCTGGGCACACGTGAAACAGTGATGCATCATCATCAGCAATGTGTCATCCAGCTGGGAGTTACACTCAATGCATCCTTTCTGAAGGTACTAGGGATAAGTTGCTGAGAGTGATCTTGGGAATGTGGGCGACTGCACTTGAAAGCATGCAGAAAGCTAATGTGCTTTCTCCCAAACCTAAGTGTTTGGACAAGCCCTACTCAGCAACTTCCCTGCCTTGTACCCAGCCATCCTTCAATACTTGCTGAGTGATTTGAGAATATAAATGTACATCATCCTTGGAGCAGAGGCCCTTCCCATGATCTGGTCAAGGAGCCTTTGGATGAGTATGCAGTATTAGTGATTTCCAAGAATTCTGTCTACATTCCCTGGAGAGCTTGGCTGTGTAATAAACCCTGGGTAGGAATAAGAGAAAGAACAAGTTTTCATTAAGTTTGAAGAAACCACTACCTAGAGTTATGCAACGTTTTTTCCCCTGATGATGCAAGAGAAAGAGATAGCATACATACAAGAATAAGGAGATGGTCTATGAATGGGGCCAGTTTTACATTTCACTTTGAAGCCGAGCAGGGACTTGATGACATATTCCTTGCAGCCATTTCGACTTGCTAACAGTATATTTGTTCTGATGATTGCCAACTGTCTTCTTAGGAATATGATGTAGTTCCCAAATAAATTAAGAATTTAATTCACGCACCTCAATGGCTTCGAGTCATATAAAAATTTCAGAGCGTAACATCTTTCATAATCCCAGCCTTCTGACCAGCTATAGCGGAGGCACCCTGGACCTTTGAGTGGCAAACATTGTAGGGTCCAAAGCACAACAGTGAACCTTAGTACCCCAAAAGTGCATCAAAGTCTGGATGGAATCACATTCATTTTCCAAACACTGTAAGTGACCTGAGAATATAAATATGGATTACTAAGTACCATCAGTCCTTAGGAGTAAAATCAGTCCCTGCCATTACTTATCTACTAAGATGAATGTGTGACCAGAAAAACATATAGATAGGATGACAGACACATTGGTGGACAGAGACAGGCACGTTCTGACAGAAGAAGCAATGATGGGGCAGTTGAACTACGGTGCATTTTGTTCATTCTGCACTTGAGAGAGGTATAGAGAGCTTCATTGGCCTTGAGCCTCACTGTCAGATTTTTGGCAGCTTGGTTAGAGTTGCATAAATCTTTTCTCCACCCAGAGATTGGTGGGCACTTGATTCTTGGGCAGAACCAAGGCCAGGGTAGGCAATTAGGGTATGACACTCTCCTCATACAGAATGCTCAAGTGTCAATCTAGTGGGGAGGCTAAGCTGATATTCCTATGTTTGCCTCCATCTACAGCCCTCCATGGTGCAGGCATCATGGTAATTTACAGATCATGGCAAGAAGAAAGAGATCAACAGAATAAGACATGAGCACAAGGCGGACAATGAGTGGACTCCCGAATACAAGGCAAATGCTGATCTCACCCAATCCTTCATTGTTCCTGCTCCTGGTTGCTCTTCTTAACGCTTTCTTTGGAGGAGGACCTGAGTGTTGATGAGGTGGAGCCTTTTTCTGTGTGTGCATGCATGTATGCATGTTTGTGTTTAAAACAAGGAGTCTGTCTTGGCAAGTAAACAAAGCCCAATAAGTGGCTGTTCTCCCGCAGAAGGAAAAAAGGATGGCTTTTCCTTAAAGACTGATCCCTGGACTTGTTCTCTGCAATGGGTTAGGAACTGAGACTTATAAAAGAAAAAAGAAACTATATATTTAGTCCCCACCCCTATCCTGTTAAGTTAGTGTCTAGAGGTTAGAGACTAGGAAGCATTATATATTTTTTAAACTCCTTGGATCACTTTCTATGTATTGGTTTTTGTTTTTGAGACAGGATTTCACTGTGTAGCTTTGGCTGTTCCGGAGCTTGTGTTGATTGATTAGGCCGGTTTTGACCTCATAGAGAGAGATCCACTTGCCTCAGAATCCTCAGTGCTGGGATTAAAGAGATGCAGAAGCATTGCTGGCTTCCTCGGATCATTCTGATAGTGCATTTATGAAGATAAACCACTGGCTTGTGCCTTTCATTATTTCCTTCCCCCACCTCCTTGATATCTTCTTCATTTTTGATTTTAAAATTTTTATTTATCATGTGTGTCTGTGCCTGCACCTGATCATATGCCATAGAGGGTCATGGGGCATCATCCCTGTCGAGTAAGACTGGGTCATATTTGCACAGATTCAATGATGTCATCGCTCTACATAACCCTGGGTAAATTTGCCACATCAGTGAATCTGACAGACACAGTAAATGGAGATGTATTCAGAGGAGAGTTAATATAATACATACAAAGAAAAATACAAATACCAAGACAAAAATAAACTGAGTGGAGGCACAAATTATTTTAGTGAGGTTATAGAACTAACAACCACTATTCAAACCCGCACACACGACATTTGACGGGGAGAAGTCATAACACCACTGTCTTAAACAACCCTGACAAGAAACATGAAAGCTAGGATTTAAAAGTAAGACACTGGTAGCTCTCAAAGTTTCCAACTCCCCATGCTTCCACTGGCAGCGTTCCAAGAACTCTTCAGGACACTAAGTCCTGGACACAGGTTCCAAGCTGTGGGAGCCTCAAGTTCATCATCAGTGGATGGTAGCCGTTTGTGTAGTGTGGTTTCAAGAAGACAGGAGGGAGGAATCGGCATGTACCATCCTTGTACAGACTTTTCAGACAGTACTGAAGGAAAGGAAGTTGGTGTCACAGTCTCAAACTGAGATGTGAGGTTAAAGGTCCCGAGGCAGACACTGGGGGCTCTCAGCCTGGCCCAGTGAACTCTGGGAGAACTCTAGTGAAAATTCCCTTAAACTTAGAATGTCAGTTCTTGTGTGCGAGAGCTTTCATGGACGTGAAAGCAGGCAGTTAGGCTTGCTCTTCTTGTTTGTCTCTCAAGGTAAGTCAGCTCAAAGACATTCTTCCCTTAAAACTCAAAGTCCACCCAAGTGGACTTTAGCAGAGGAGATCCCAATTGTGAGCTGGGCAGAGGAAACTCAGCCCTTTAGGCATTTCTTTTCGAAACACAGCATGGTTAGACTATCTTCTTTTAAAAAAATAAATAAATAAAAGAGAGGAAGAGTTGCTTCCAGCCAGGATTCCCCGGATTTCCAGTGAAATGACTGACTAGGTTTACTGTTAATAGCCTCATTAAATATTCATTGAGCCCCTGTTACTAGATCCTACAGTGTCCCTTCCTTAAGGCTCTCTTTGAGTTGTGAGTCTCCAGGTCCATCCATCCATCCATCCTTTCCTCCCTTTTTGAAAGTACTTTTGATGCTTAGAGTTAAGAGAAATGATTTCAAACAAACAAAAACAAACAAAAAACCCTCACCTTCTCATGTCGTATTTCCAGTTGAATACCCCAGTCTCAAATTCCAGGGAATCACCACCCCTTTTTCTTGCTGGCTCTTCAACCCCTGGGTAGAACTTCAGTCAGTTCTCTACCGTTGCCATGGTACAGGATTCCACTGTTAAAGATCTGTCATAGCTGGCCCCTCTCTATCCAACCGCAGGGCCAGCCACATTTGGTACTAGTCAGTTCTCACCCCTGGCACCTTCTCAGCTGGCCTCTGATTCCTTTTCTCTGTTTTCTATCTAGATACCAACAGTTAGTTTTGATACACACTCTTGCTGAAAGCATCCTGGGAGGCCTGTCTTGCCCTTCTGGAGGTCCTTCTTAAAGTGGCTTCAAACCATGTCCGAGCACCCTGTGATGCTAAAACCCAAACCTTTGCCAAATGTCACTTCCCTTGCTAGTCTCTTTCCTCTTCTTGTAACACCCCGTTGGTATAAGCACTGGTATCTATGTGCTGGGCCCAGGATCCTCTCTCAACCTGACACTTGAAGTCAGTCAAGGCGTCACTCACACCAGAACTGTCCATCCTTCTTCTCTCTCGTGACTCTAGATGTCCTTGCGTGTCTGCCACATCCTAGTCACTTCTTCTCTTCCTGTTGGACCCAGATTCCTTGAAGGCCTTTCCTGCAGTCTTGAAATTCCCTGTTGCTTATCTGTCTACCTTGCCCATGTCCATTCCCTTCTAAGAGTCAGGTCTTTATAGTGCCAGTAAATTTCCAAGATTCCTAAAAGCACTAGAGAAAAAAAAAAAAAAGCAGATCTCATGAAGCAGGCTGCAGATGCTATGAGCTGTCTAGAATCTACCCACTGAAAACACGTGGAAGAGATTTTACAGCAGGACGGTTGACCCATTCGGGATACTTCCAAGAATAAGGCATAGGGGACCTGTGTCACTTGCTGGAAAGGACTAGGAATACCAAGTGAGCAATGGATCTGCTGTTCCTTAGAGTTTCCTCTCACAGCTGCTGACATGAGGGCCGCAACATCAGCCTGCCCTGTTGCTTCTCCGGTCACTGAAATGGAGAGAAATCAACTTTCATTTGCAAAGCTGCTTGTTACGTTTTCAGCGTTCTGCAGCTTTCTCTCTCACCCCTCCTGGTCTGTAGTTTACTGTTTTCATTTTTATGCCCTAGGCTAGATTATCAAAGGCTGGACTGGAATTTTCCATGGTAACTCCAATGCAAACTACGAGGAGCATTTTGACGTGTGGTTAGGATCACTGTTGGTTGTTGTTTCTTTGCTTCATTTGTTAAAATAGTGGAACTTCTGTGACTGTACACCCTGCGCGGATAAGTCTCTCTCTAGTCTTTTCTTTCTCAGCCTTCCCAATCCCAGATTGATGTGGCCATTGGACACACCTATGAATATGCAGTCCTTCAAATCCTCGGCCCCCTATTCTACAAAAGCAATATCCAAATGATTACTTCAGAGAGAATTCTTTCCAAATCCTCACGAAGTAAGGTTTATGGGGTAATTTAGAAACACAGCTCTTTCTTGTCTCCTATTTCTACTTTCTCCATATTCAAGTTCATGTTTCTCTCATGTCCAGCTGGAACTTAGTCTCCAGTTCAGGCTGCAAATCCTGATGACTTAGGACCCAAGTGACTGAATAACCAGGAGATGTCTCTGACATTCTGGTGTTCCTTAATCTGAGGGCAGGGTCTTGGTTGCCTCCATGACGCCACCATGCCTTCTGTACCTTCGGGGAATGAAACGGTTATATCCTCAGACATGGTTGAGAGGTTCAGACCCAGACCTTGTGTGCCACACTGCTAATTGTGAAGTCATCCAGACAACTTGTGTATGTGATTTGCCAGGGCCACTGTAACTCGTACAAATCTGTATTCCATCCTTAAGGTATAAGAAAAGCACTTTTTTTAAAAAAAGTGTACTGATTAAAGGTCATGATGTTTAGAGTATTTACATAAAGGGAGATTAAGCCTGGATAAAGGCTTCTCTGAACATCGTGGAGACGTGTGTGTTGTCATGTCACATCGCTCATACTAAATTCTGCTTTAAAATATTGAAGCCACTCCATAATGTTATGAAATATTAAAATCAAGCGTGAAGGTTCCTCATCATAAATTATGTCAGCGAATTGCGGGTTGAAGAATGCGGGTCTCTGGAACTACAGTAGAACCCGGCTGTCACATTTACGAAGGTTCTATGGAAAACAGTCCTTCTTGTGTCTGGAAGTCCTATAGCCTTTCATTCCCAGGAGGATGTGAACCACTTCCATTCTGTATATCGGTGCGGTACCCCAGATGATCTGTTAACAGCATCTCTGGCTTAGGTGGCTGCTGGGTTGGTCTAAAGTGTTAGAATTAAAGCCTCTGGTGGCTCTGTTACTGCTCCTCAGTGGCAAGGCCTGTCCTCAGAACTGCTGTACCGTGCTATGCCTCCGATCATTTCTGAGCATTATTGTCTGAACCCAATGTAAGTAATCTGCTTCTACCAGGGAGTTCGGTATCTGTCTCTCTTGGCCAAATAGCCGTGCAATGGAACAAACAGGTATGCAAACATCTAGCAGTGTTGATAAATACCTGGCCTCTCGCTAGGATAGATTGGTATGCCCCAGCCTTCTCTTTATTTTCTGTGAACTCTACTGTGCAGGGGTCTTTTTTGGAGATGGAGATCTGTCAGCACAAGCCTTTCATTTACTTACGTAGTTCTTAAAATTTTGTCTACAAAGGGGAAGACAAAAGTCTAAAATTTCTTTCATGGGGCAAAATAAGCCGCAGCAGAGAAGCTCTGTGGTAAACTGAGGTAATGGGATGAGCAGATTTTCATAGAGCTTTCTAGTGCTTGTCTTACTAGCCTGCTTCGTAACCACTAGTTATGTTTCTCAATGTGATAATGGACCTGATTTATGTCAAAAGCCCAGTGTCTTAATCACGACAATAAAACAGAAAATCATGGCAACTGTTGTCCTTTTAAGACATTCTTTGCTTTTCAAGGACATCCTGTCTTTTAAGAGGAACCTTTGCAGATAAAAAAAAAATTAAATTGAATCACCCTACCTTTTAATGGAAAGATGGATTTAATGAAGAAAACAAAACTATCTATGGCTCACATAATTTATGCCAAATGTGACAGCTATGCTGGGCTCGCTCCCTCCCAGATTCAGTTCTGATAAACCCGTCCTGGAGGGCAGTCACCCTCTCATGGAAGTAGTAAACCCGGACTGTAAATTATTAATAACCGGTGAGGTATGCAGATGGCAGGACTTGCATTTTTTTTCCTTTGAGCTGTTTTGTGCACGTTTGCTAATCTTGCTTGCAAAAAAATATTGCAAAGATAAATATGAACTTTGAAAAGTAACATTCAACAGGATGCGAATGTAAGAAATAGCACACCATGAATAGTAAAACCCAGCATGTTCCGCCTCTGCGGAGTGAAATGATTACTGGCTGTTCAGCCTTTACCATCAGCTTCAGGAGGCAGTATCCTTTTTATTTATGAACTTCTCATGGGGGGGGGTGATCTAGGTTTTATGATCTGAATGGCATTTTTAGTCAAACACCTAGTCCTGTAACCTTGAATGTGCCCTGGTCAGGTTGTGAAAAAGAACCCCAATCAAGTCATTTTTCCAAGGGAAAACCTTCACGTGGCTGACCTCAACCTGGTGCTAGCCCATGCCTTGGTGCTCTGAAATGATCTTGTAGGTTCTTAGCCAAGGCAGGGCTTGCCCAAAGTTCCTTCCCACTCTTGCCAGTTTCACCTCGGGATGCTTCGGCAGAATTTCAGCACCCATGCAGACAAGGTCATATTAAACTGCTTCTGTTACTGCTTCTAGCTCATGAGCCCAGGAGGGCAGCCAATCCCCCAGCCCCTGCCCTGCACCAAGAGAGGGAAAGGGATCTGAGCCCTGGTCTGCAGGGAGTAAAAAGCACCCATTTTCTCCGTTATTTACTCCAGGGGTGCCTCTCCTCCCCCATTCCTGGCATCCCTTTATCACTGGCTCCATCTCCTTGTGGCATATTTTCAGGGTAGTAGAATGTTGAGGTCACAGGGAGAGGCTCCTTTTTCAAGCAATGGAGACACTAGCCTGGAACCCCGAGCATGAACAAGCAAGATACAGAATCTTATTCTTGACTTTGGGCTCTAGTCTCTGCCCCTGCTTGGGTCTGGCCCTTGTTCCCTCCTCTCTCCTGCCCTCACTAAGCTCCCTAGGTTCTGCAGCATAGATTGGTTTCCCACGCTTGTGCAGGTCAGACATGGGATGCCAGACACGCAGAAGCTCAGCGGGTGCAGACCCCAGCCCTCAGCCCGGAGAAGGTGCCAATACCAGTTAAGCAAGAGAGACGAACATTTCACGTGGGCATTTTTGCCTTCGCTCCTGCTTCGGTCTCTGCTAAACGGCAGGCGGCAGGGCCCCTCTGCTCAGACTTATTCCCCCCATCTCCCTGAAGTTAATCAGCTATACTGTACTTGGCTGTTCGCTTTAGTTTGGATAATACTTTCAGAACCTCGAACATTCCAGAGAGATGGTCCTTCCCAGAGCCCCCACCCCCTCCTGCCTAGTTCTGCCTGGCTAAGGATGCCCTGTGCTCACAAGGCTGTGGCGTTTGTCTAGAACAGACATCACATTCCCGCTCCTCCCATGCTGTCGCCAAAGTTGCCAGATGCCCCTGGGCGACCAGGTCCTGTCAGATGCAGTTGCGTAACCTCGCCCCCCACCCCCGCCACTGCCCGCCACCGGGTCTGCTCTTGGCTACACCCTCCTGTCCCGGACCCAGGCAAAGCCGGTTTAGGGGCGAGTGCGTGCGCACGAGTCAGGGTCTGCACCCATCTGCCCGCGGTCAAGTGCAGCGGGCTCCGGGGCGCGGGAGGGTATATTGGGCTCCGCTTACCTTTGGCTGCTTACTGATAAGTGGAGGTCGGTGCAGCGCCTGACTCGGGCATGTCTTGCCGCGGACCCTGGCAAGCCTGGCGCGGCACGGAGCACTCGGGGCAGAGCATCCACGGCAAAGATCGCCGGGCTCGTGCCGAAGGAGGATCGGCTCCGGGGACTTGGCCAGCTGCGTGCCCGCCGCCCGCCCCCTCCACTGCCACGGGCCCGGCCCGCCCGGCCCGGCCGGCCCCCGCGCCGCAGCTCGAGTCCCTCTGGCTCCTGCTCAGCGACGCGCGCGGGGAGGCAGTGGCTCGGCCGGCTCCGGGGACGCCCGCGCGCTCGCCCGATCGCGGCGCGGCGGAGCCAGCCACAGCCACCCGGCTCCGTGCTCCTCAGATGTCCTCATTTACTGCAATTGTCTTCGGCGAGATCCGGGAGTCGGGCCGGGCGGAGGGGGCGGGGAGGTGGAGGGAGCGGGAAGGGAGTCCTGGCCGCTGCTCCAGGTCCTGGCCACTCTGTGGAGCCGGGCAGCAGAGGACTGAAGAGAGGGCGCCCGGAGCTGCGCGCCAGCAGCCTGTGCGCTCGCCTGCCACCGAGGCGGGCGGAGCCCCGGGGCCCGTGGGGCGGGGGTGGGGCGGGGGCGGGCCGGGCCGCGTGCGTGGGGCGGGGGCCCGGCGCGTGGAGGAGCCCCTCCAGCCGGAGCCAGATCTCTGGCAGGAGGAGGAGAAGGAGGAGGTGCTGGAAGCAGCCGCTGGCAACCGCCTGCGCGCGGAGCTCCACTGCCACATCCTGGGGTTTCTGGGCTGCAGGCGGCGCTGCGAGGCCCCTGGAACTTGTTGAGTCTACCCGGGAGCCACCTCAGGAGCCTGCAGGCAGGCGCCGGGCCCTTTTGATTTCTCCATTTGGAGCAGGCTGTCTTCAGCAGACCCTGTTTGATGGCTTCCAGAGGTGTCAACCCACCTACCCCTGCTGGGTGGTGAAAGCCCTAGATGGGAGTGGTCATAGGGGCCAGGCGCCTGCCCCCTCACCTGCAGATCTATCTTTGGAGAGGTTGGGGGTTAGGGCTACCCTTCTGCATTTCTATGTCTGTGATCAACTAGGAATCCACTCTTCAAATAAGAACTGGAAGGCAAACCTGCTTAGTGGTCTAGGGGACAAAGTCAAGAGTGCTTGCCTGCCTGCCTGCTTGTCAGGTCTCTTGCATGCTGATAATTTGGGGACGTTTTTACCATATGGGGACATTTCTACTGCCCCTCGTCTGAACCTCCTTGACCCACTGTCTCCCTTTCTCTGCAGAGGCAGTGGGAGGAGGTAATTGTGTTTGTTTTGATCAGAGTTAACTATACTTGGGGAAGACATTTCTCATGAACAACGCTCGGCTCTCCTCCCTTATCTCCAACTCCACCAGTCTGGTCTTGTGAGCTTCCAGCTACAGGCTCCCTGATGCCTAGCAGGGTTGAGTGGCAGGCACTGGGACTGCATATCCCTGGATGAAGGTCTCCTAGCCCTACCTAATCCTAGGACATACTTGAGAGTAACCCTATGGTTTACAAGAGAGGGGCAGAGCATGGTAGTAAGAAATGACCCATGAATTGGGAGTTCAGATATGAACTGCTCTTACCCCCCCCCACACACACACACATACACCACCACCACACACCTTGCCAGATAGGAGACAGGCTCTTTCTTGTTCCTACATATTCTTTTATCCCTGTATTCCATCTTAGTACTCCAGAGCTGCACATTGCTCTAGCCTCATGCAATGTGCTGATAGAGCCTTGCTCCCTTCTCCATATATAGACTCAGCTCTTTTAAAGGGCTTTCTATGAGATACTGTGTTGTCCATGTAGAGTCATGTGTCCACATGTTCCAGAAGGAAAAATATCCTAAAATATCTTCCCTTTCCATGTGTCTTTCTCAGTAGTCCTTGAGATACAGACCCGTGATCTTGGTAAGAGAAAGTTTCTGTAGAATGTACCACCAGGCCCAGCTAGATATCAGGGAGGACCCTGAATCTGCAGTTGGGTGCCTACCCCAGCTCCATTCGAGTATCTGGTTTTGTGGGCACCCAGCTGCAGGCTCCGGGGCTTCTCTGATATCTAGCTGGGCCAGGTGGTTAGGGAGGGAATTCCAAACCTGGAGGAATCTAGACCATGTCCCTCTCACTCTTTAAAGTGCCCCCTGGAACCTAGATTTCCCCCAGTTCTGATTGATAGCCCCTTTACTTCTCAGGCCCAAGAGGGTGTTGGGATTTGGTTTGGGGAAAGGGCCTGTGGACTGGCTGATTTTATGATAACTTGACACGAACTGGAGTTATTGAAAGGAAGGAACCTCAGTTGTGGAAAATGCCTCTGTAAGATCAGCTGCCAGGCATTTTCGTAATTAGCAATTGATGCAGGAGGACACAGCCCATTATGGGTGGTGTTACCGCTGGGCTCCTGGTTCTGGTTTCTGTTAGAAAGTAGGCAGAGCAAGCCATGAGAAACAGCCAGTAAGCAGCATCCTCCGCTGCCTCTGTATCAGCTCCTGCCTCCAGGTTCCTGCCCTGCTTAGGTTCCCGCCCTCACAGCTTTTGATGGTGAGCTGTGAATATGGACCTGTGAGTGGAATAAACTCTCTCCTCCCCAAGTCGCCTTTGGTCGTGGTGTTTCATCACAAAGAGAGCCTGCTGCTCCAATGGTGACCAGAAGGGTGTGTATAGGACATAGGGCTGTGTAACAGCAGATGGCAAGGGTTCCTGCCTGACATGCCTCCTTAGAGATCTGATCTTGCAACTCTGGCCTTTGGGAATTTTGTCAAGTGTCCAAGAAGCTTCCTGTAAATCTTACTGTAAACCCATAAAATTAACATCTACTTCTTTTTTATTTTTCTTTTGTTTGGTTTTTCGAGACAGGGTTTCTATGTATTATTGTTTCAGCTGTCCTGAAACTACCTCTTGTAGACTAGGCTGGCCTTGAACTCACAGAGATCCACCTGCCCGTGCCTCCCACGTGCTGGGATTAAAGGCGTGTGCCACCACCGCCACCTGGCTAAAATCTACTATCTGTTTCTTAATTATGTCACTTTAAGGCTGCCAGGAGGTGTGGGGTTGCCACCAGTGATCATGGAAACTGAAGGTTTGGGGTCCTTGAATAGAAACAGATAGAGATGTGTGCAGAGGAGGTCAGTGTTCAGCCGCAGTGGCGCTGGGAGCTGGTTGGAAGGTATCTCTAGGTACAGTGTCAGTGACGATCCCCACAGTGTACACCTAGAGGAGGAAAAGATGAGATGCTATGATTGGCAGATTAGAAACCTCACTTATGTGAGGAAGACGTTCTAGTTGAGCCTAGGGATACTCTGAGTTTTTCAGCTTGCCAATAACATCAACTGTTGCTAAGTCTATTGTTATCCTGGTTTAGATAGAAAATACCTCTCCATGGGCTCACTTGGTCCCCAGCTGATGATGATATTGGGAGAAATTATGGGCAGTTTGGCAGGTGGAGCTTCTTTGGAGGAAATAGGTTGCAGGGAGACGGGGATGAGGGTAGTCCTTGGGGTTTCTAGCTGATTTCACTTCCCATCCCCTAGTACAGGTTTGAGAAGCCCCAGCCCTGCACATCTGCAGCCGTGTAACTCCTGCTACCTGAGAGCTTCCTGCCACCCAACCTTCCCCAACATGATGGGCTGCTCCTCAGACCACGCCCAAACAAATCCTTCCTCAATATTTGTTTTTGTCATGAATTCCATCTCACTAATCAACAAGCCACTGATGCACCTTTTTAAAAAATGTATGAACCCATTTACCTAGTGCATGACCAAGTCCACCACCAGAAATTGAGATAATGATAAGAATATGTCTCACTGGGCATTTGCCTAGGGATGAATTTATCTCTTATGGGTAAGGTTGCTGCCCCATCATGCTCAGATCCTTAAAGCAAGCCTGGCATTAGGGTCTGTCTGCGGGGAAGGAGTTCTGGCCTTCTTGTTGCCCGTAGATGCTCTTTGCATCATTGTCTTTGCATGGACAGAGCAGATGTATATATTAAGGGTTTATAATGAGCCCTTATGTTCAGCTTCCGCAGAAAAAGAAAGTGGACTCATTTTAGGAATCAATTAGGCATAAATTGGTTTCTTAGATTTTGCTTCAGAATTTCACTACAAAAGGTAGTCTTGCAATGGGGAAAATAGCCATTTTAAAAGAGATTTCCCACAGGCAGAGGCATCCAGAGAATAAACCACAAGGAAATTCATGCTATCTAACCCAAATAGAGACTGTTTTCTTGACTTCCTGGAAGTGTGCACATCTTGAAATTCCAAACCAATTAGTTGGTCAGAAGATACAGCTTGGTTAATAGCATGCACAGCAGCCCTAGGCTCTACCCTCAGCCTGCAGAAACCAGACATTTGGCAAACTGAGTGCTTGAGAGGTGGAGACAGAAGAATTGGATGTTTAAGGTCATCCTTGGCTATGTAGCAAGTTGGAAGCAAGCCTGGAATACCAAAGACCCCTGTCTCAAAAACAAAACAAAGCCAATAGTGTGATAAACCACATTGTGTGTATGGTGCTTGTGTGTGTGTGTGTGTGTGTGTGTGTGTGTGTGTGTCTTGGTGGCTTATTTTCCAGAATTTTCTGAGCACTTTTAATTCCAAACTGAAAGTACCCTACATATCTACCAAGAAGTGAATGGGTAAAAAATTCTTGGTCTTGGCAAAATATGCAGTATTATCTAGAAACAACCCTTACAAAATGATTACCTTCTGGGGCCAGAAGACTTTCAGAAACATCGTGCCGACCAAGAGTGTATAGCACGAGTTGCCTGGAGAGATAGCAGTGGTTATGAGCATTAGTTGCTCTTACAAAGGGCCTGGATTTGATTCCCAGCACCCATATACATTTGTCTGTAATTCCAGTCCAGGGACTCTGATGCCCTCTTCTGACCTCTGTGAGCACTGCATGCATACAGTGCACATACAGGTGCATGCAGGTGACCTGCCTGTACATGTTTTAAAAAATAAAAACAGAAAAAGAGCGTATATCACAGGATTCATTCAAGTGGATTCCAAGGTGATTTGTGTGTGTGTGGTGTTTTTTTTTTTTTTTTTTTTTTTTTTTTGTGCTTGGTAGAAAGATGATGGCTCCCTTTGGAGGCTAATGACACAGCCTGGGGGCCTCCTTGCACAGTCGTGCACATAAATTCACATGTTTGCCAGGTGTTCTTTCGTCACATGTATTTTGTCCAAATGTTGTCACTGCATCCTCACTACACTTATAACATCTCTTTAAATGAAGGGGCTTACTCATCGGCGAGATGAGCTTTCATCACTGGAACTAAAACCCAAGGGAAAGGGAAAGCATCTCCCAGCATGCTTAGCTGCAGGTGAGAACATTCTGACAAAAGCTGCCACTGAACCCCGTCCTCCTGACTCTCAGATGCCCCTGAGACAGAGCTCACAGGGGAATGTTTTTCCCACTTCCTACTTTAATGCTGTCAGTGACCCAAGGTGGGACTAAGGTGAGCAGTTTACCCCCTCCAGCTCAGAGGCTGCAGCTGCAAACACGGTCAGCCCACAGTGCACAGAGGAGACAGAGCTCACCCTGATGAGCCCCTGTGGGGTGGGAGCAGTACACATGCAGGCTCTACTCTCAAGAACAAGACAGGCACAGGGCTCATAAGGCATTGCTCAGGAGACCAGTGCGACGCCCTCTTTAATCTCATCATTTGTACTCTAGCTCCTGCTTTCTGGACTTGTGTCTTGCCTGAGCCTCCACCTGTGGGAAGCTCTCTACCTGTAATGGCCTATTGTCCTGGTCACTAGATCTTATCCTCTTGGAGGATAGCCAGTTTGTCCACCCTTCAGATGCTCCCTTTCCCCATCTTTTCCTTCCAGGATGAGAGACTAGGGATGCTTTATCGGCTGCTAATCTAATTAGTTTGGGGAAAGCTGAACATCCTGAAGACTGGTTAAAATCCCAGGTTTTCTAAACTAATCACTGCAAATAGAACTTTCTAAAGGAAATGAGATGTTTTCCCTTTTAAAGAGGATGTTAGTGGCTCTAGCCTCCCTTTAACAACTGCAGCAGCTGTGCTCGCTGAGGAAGGATGCATTGGGCATGATCCTGGCACTCTCCCAAGCCGACATGTGCTGGGCTCCCGTCAGGCCCACATGCAGCTGGCCATGGAGGTTCATGATTGTCATTCCAGCTATCTGGAGGCTGAGTCAGGAGTTCAAGGCACGCGGGGCTACAGAGTGAGACTCTGCCTCAAAACAACCAAATAACCCCAGGCTTCCCCTGGGCCACCCTACTCCCTGTCCCTGCAAGGCTCACCAAGGAAGCAGGTATTCAGGAGCTATTTGGCTGACTTTAGTCTGTTCAGCCTGTGCTATGATAGCAAGGGGGTTTCCTCGCCATCCTTGTCTATGGAGCAAGCCTTTCACTTCAGAGGTGACTGGCTACAGGGCCATTCTCAGTTTTTGTTACTATTGTTGTCTCTGCCAGCTCCCTGAGCCTGCCGAAGCACAGCTTCCACAAAGCAGCTCATCTGCCCAGGCCAACGATGCCACCTTTAATCACAACTGGGTCAAAAAGGGATAAAAAATTGCTTTCAAATTTCAGTGTATGTCTTCCAGTCCTCCCTGTGTAACACTGTCCTCTGCTCTCCATTCTGAGGTCTGTCCTTGGGCAAAGGCTAGGTGGCAGCCTGGGGCATCGCAAGGAGGCCTGAAGTCAGAGTAGAGCAGGGTGGCACCTGTCTTGAAGCATCTGGCATAGGGGTTTCCTAGTTTGTCCTTGTTTGTCCCCAGCCTTCCCAGGCATACAGGAGCCACTAGGAGAACGGGGAAGAAGACAATAGGAATCTCCTGTTCCCTTGGCTTGCTTCTTTAGGTGCTTTGCACTAGATGTATATGATGCTCTACTCTGGTTGTGAGCATGCAGCCTACTGTGCCCTGATACTTCCTGTATTCTCTGCTTTTGTCCTCATGAGAAGGCTTTGAAATAGATAGGGGCAAACTTTCCACAGATGTTAATCAGAAAGGGTAAGCAGTTTCTCCAAGGTCACACAGCTAGCAAGTACTGGAGCCTAGACTGAAATGCAGGTCTTACAGATTGCCACCCTGCTTTGCTCAATAACTTATTTTTATCTGCCCTTGACATTGCTGTAGAATATATATGGTAAGCTAGTGTAGCTTGACTTTGACTGAGCATCTTTCAGGAGTGAGGGCTGTCTGTATCCATTGTAATCCCCTTAGGGTTTTTGCCTGCCTTAAGGAATACCAGAGACCTTTGCCGTGGAGTGAACCACACTGCTCCAGGCCATCATGGGAGCAGCCCAGTGCGCTCGTGGGACACACTCGGACCCCAGTCAGATCTTTTGCCTCTGCTGAGCTCTCCACTGCAGGCTGGTAAGAGTCTGGGCAGGTTTTCTTTTCCTTCCTTAGCTAGACATCCTCCCCTTGTGGTACCCGTCATTTGTACTTTGGAGTGAAACCAGGCCTAGAAACAGCAGCAGACCAGGATCCTATTGTATCGGTTAGCGTTCTGCTTCACCCATGTGATTTCCATGGCATGAACACACATTGTCTTCATTGAATGACAGTTATTAAAATGATCCATCACATCATACATACTCTGTCTACACCACAGAGTTTTTCTTAAAAATAATTTCCGTGCCACGTGTAATAATGTCATATTATTGTGGCCTTTACTGATGATCCCGAATCCCCGCCTGCTTTCATCCCTAAGCCCGGCTAATTTGAGCAGCACCTCCTCCTGCTGCTCTGCTTTCTCCTGCTCCTCCTCTTCCTCCTCCTCCTCCTCCAGAAGCTTGCTGTGCATATAATTCTAATTACCCACCCTTGACATTTTTATACTCAATGTAGTAAATTATTTTGCTAATTTGGGTCTAGGAATTGATTACCTGACTTTGGATGTTTTGTTTACTAAGGAGTGTGGCTCCCCAAGTGAGAGAAGACAAGGCTTTTGTTTCTAAGTGCCAAAGTCAACATTGGAACGGTACGAATGTTTTTGTAAATATTTATTTATATTTGGTGATCTCTAAGGCCACACACAGATTTTTAGTTCCATTTTCTTTATTATTTTTTTTTGTTTTTTTTTGTTTTGAATTGTTATGAACTCTTGGGGATTAGGTGAGCAGGTCAATACTACCATCCTGCTGCACTGTGGACCAGGGATCTCCCTTCAGCTAATCCAGGTTGTGGTAGCTGTGGGCGTGTCACACTCCAAGGAGCATGTGTCTAGACCTCACTTCTCAGTGCACTTCTGCTGGCTCCCGTGTGCCTTTAATCTAAAGTGCCCATCAAACGTTTCTATGAACACATTTTATGTTCAGCTTTACTCCCAGGATTCAAACAACAGCATGGGAATGTGTTTATAAATGGTACCTACCATTTTTTATTTGTAAATAACGAGTGTCAATAATTTAAAGCGTGAATAGTTAGAATATGATTCTGAACCCCTTTGTCGCAGCTGTCACAGCCCTTTGCTGCAAGGAAATTGCAATGGGATCTGCCAAACCTCCCCACCTGGAGGGAAGGAATAGAGGCCTTGTCTTTTGGCACCCATTGGCTATGTATTTGCCTAGATTAAACAAAGAAACCTGAAAGTCAGTGTGCTTTATAGTGTATGATATACACATGTATATAGATGTGTGTGTGCATGTGTGTGTGTGTGTGTGTGTCTGCATTTATATACTGCCGCTTGTTCACTGTAAGGATAGCAGGAAATCCAAATTCATTCTGAGAGTGTTTTCCGTATGAATTCCTAAGTTTGGTTTTAGAATTTATTGGCTACTGAAAATAATTTCTTAAGGCTAAGCAGTTTATAAATAAACGAGGAAGCTGGGAGGAAAGAGTCAGGAGGCTGAAATGGATGTATTTCTTCTCAGTGGCCACTGGGGGCTCCCTCAACTCGCCATGTTTATAAGTGATGAAATCTTCTGGGCAGTCCTGAGCTCAAGGCTCTCCTCATTTGAATATGCATTATCTGGTTCTACTTGATGAGCATGAGAAAACATAAAATCACTCTTTCATTATCTATCTTGGGCTATAATGTTAGGCCCTGAAGTTCTATTGAAATTTATTTTGTTTCCCTGCATTCAAGTATGAAAATGAAATAATTAACTTTAATGACACCTTCCCCTCTCCTTCCCAGTGGAGTAAATATTGTCACATGAAATTGTTGGCGATGCTTCCGAATCCCTTAAAATAAGACTTCTGACTCATTCACACCGTGGAAATAGTGAAGAAGCCAGCTCCTTCACTTGCAGATTCATGTTACTGCCTCTTTCCTTTTTGGTCTCTGGGTGTTAATGAAGAGTTTGGGGTTCTAGAACTTTCTCTGCTGCTGACACCAGTATGGCTAGAAGAACAGTGCTCCAACTGCTTGGCTAAGCTCTAGGATGCAAGCTTCTGGTTTCCATGCTCCCCTATCCCTGCTATAGGCAAACTGCTTCAATTCGGTTTGATATTGTAGAGCACAGCTAATAAGGATCTCTGGTGAGCAGATGGGAGCCGAGCTTGGCTGTGCTGTATGCCGGTTCAGCGCCTCATCTGGTGGAGCGAGTGGCAGAGGTTGACCAAATGTATCCAGCCTGAGTGCCAAGCAGAACAGCTTTTAGCTGAGGATAACCATCAATGCTGCTCAACACCAAACTGTAAACATACTTTAAATAGTGTAAGTTTTAAAAACAATACTATTGTGCCATTTACGAATATGAACTTTGTAACGGCACTCTGGTTTCCCAGTGTGGAAAGGCTGGCTATACCTGGTAGAACATATGTCTCCTAGAGGAAGTGCTCTTCCGGGCATGCAGAGAGAGAGCCTTGTTCCCCAGCAATCTCCTGAGCCAGGCACTGTTAATGGGGCCTGAAAACTGAAGAACAGGTTGCTTAGCACAAGGAAGATTCCTTGTCTGCACCGCTTTCCAGTGTTTTGCAAAGTTGGAGATTGTTAATACATGGTACCTAATAGACTTAGTGATGTCTTTTGGATAAATTTGCAAGTTTGGAAGTCGAAGGTTCTATTCTCAGAAGTATAGGCAAGTTTGTGAGGCATCGCTCCTCCTCTCATTCATTGTTAGCAATGTCTGGACCTTGTCTGGGGAAATAAGAGCTACATTTTCCTTATCCCCCAGTCTTCCTTATGCTATTCCTTATGCTATTCCTTATGCTATGCCCCAGTCTTCCTTATGCTGCTCTGTTCTTTGCACCTTATACCTCTGGTAATCTCTGAGGCTAGCCCGTTAGTCTGCCTTCATTATGAAACTAGGTTAAAGGTTACCAGCACCAGGTGCTAGTTGGAGAGCAAGCTCAGGTGTGTCAGTGCACAAGAAAAAGTCAAGAATCTTACATAGAAACTCTTCCCAGGGAGCAGAAAGGACTCATAATCATCTATAGAAATATCGGATAAAGCAATTCACTTTGTAGCCAGGCATGGTCATGTTTGCCATCCGGGTCTACCAGATGAACATAGATGGGCCCTAATGAACCTGTGGCCCTTTCAGAAGACTGGAAAATCCTGTGATTTTTCCCCAGGGAAAGAGACCATCTGGCATTCTTGCACATATTAAAGACTTGGTCATTTCTCATATATTTTGAGATGAGTGTGAGCATTCCCTAAGGAGTGCTCGAAAGAATCCTTTGTAAAAGGTGTCTCAAACTTTTCCTTAAAACATTAATTAGAATATCCTAAGACTTTCTGGGCCATCGCATCTCTGTTATGAAAACCTATCTCTGCTGACGAAGCAGAACAGTTAAAGAAAACACATTTTAAAAACAAAACATGGTGGCATATGCCTTTAATCCCAGAACTCAGGAGATAGGTAAATCTCTGAGTTCCAAGCCAGCCTGGTTTACATAGTGAGCTTCAGGAAAGCCAGGGATACACAGAGAGATTGTCTCAAAAGAATAAAAGAAAGAAAAAAAAATGTTTGTTTGTTTTTTTTTAAAAAAAAAAAAAGGTGAGTTGAGTTGTGTTTGAATTCCAATAAAACTTTCTTTATGGGACTGGTGTGAGGGCTTGTTGATTAAGAGTGCTTGCTGCTCTTGCTGAAGGCCCAGGATAGGTTCCCAGCACTCACACTGGGCAGTTTACAGCCATCTGTAACTCCAGCATCCACTTCTGACCTCCATGAGCACCTGAAAAGATTTGTGTAGGTATGCATGTAGGCATACACGGAGGTGGGGGGGGGGGAAAGAGAATCTTTTATAAAATATCTGCAGAACCAGAAAAAGAGGCCATACTTAGTGCATAGACACACACTTTTTGAGCTTCCAACCAGATTTGTAACATGAGTTCTTTGAACCATTTCTGGTACCATGTATGGGGCCCCAATTTTAAGAATGATTTAAAGGATTTGGCGTTTCCCCTCCTTCGCTTCTCATTGCATTGCACTCTAGGCTAAATCCAATTCATTTGGTATTTGGGCAGTAGAACAGTGTATTCTAAGGAGTGTTTCTGGTGTCAGATGTGTGTGTGTGTTCATGGAGACATTCATCTGTTAGTATTTGGGTAATTTTCATGCCTCAAAACTCCGGTTTTTAGGGAAAACAAAACAAAGTAACAACTACAAAAGGGGAAATTTTTTGAACTATTTATTTTGTGTGTGCCTGAGAGAGGGAGACAGAGGGAAGGAAAGGGGGGGGAGAGACAGAGAGAGAGAGAGAGAGAGAGAGAGACAGAGACAGAGACAGAGACAGAGAGAGAGAGAGAGAGCGAGAGCGAGAGCACTTCTGCAAGTTTTTATGAACCATGTACCTGCAGGTACTCTTGGGGGCCAAAAGAGGTCATCAGATCCCTTAGAGCCGCCTGCTGTGGGTGCTGGGATCTGAACCCTGGTCTTCTGAAAGAGCAGTAAGCACTCCTAACTATTGGGCTATTTGTCCAGCCTCTGAAATCTTTTTCAGTGAGAACCAGCAGAGTTGTGCTTTTCTGTTTGGTAAATGGTGTGCCTCTTAGAGATGAAGTACAGCCATCCCTTTAAGGAGATCTGTGTGTGCTGAGGGTGTTTGCTCCTCCAGAACACTAGACAATACTGTTAATATTGGCTTTTCATCTCTGGCTGATTTGTTTAAATGTTTCACACAGTCAAATGTACTGTCTTGGCTGTAGGCTCTTAATATGGGAGCTATTATGATGATGGATATGATATATGGATTTTTTTGTTTTGATCGTTTCTAAACAATAGAGATAAATAGTTAAGTTTCTATAATTGTTTCTTGTAACCATATGAAAAATTATTAAGCACAAGCTTCCTATTCTTCACTAGAGTAAGATCAATAATCAATCAAATGTGCTTTTTAATGTTATGTTTAATAGTACAGACATGAGTGTTTTTCCAGGAGGCTGTGATCCCCCGACCTTGTATTAGTTTGTGTGTGTGTGTGTGTGTGTGTGTGTGTGTGTTCATTTATGAGTGCGGGTATGCCTTTGCCACAACTGGAATGTAGAGACCATAGAATAGCATTGGGTGTCATTCCTAACCTTCTGCCTTGTTTGCAACAGAGTCTCCTGTTGTTGTTGTTGTTGTGTTGTTTTGTTTTGTTTTCGTTATGTACACTAGGGTTGCAGCCTATTCTGTGGATCCTCCTGTCTCCATCTTTCCTCTTCCCCATCAAGGATTGGGATTATAACTATAGGTTGCAGTGCCTGACTTTACGTGGGTTCTGGAGGTTCAAGCTCAGATCCTTCCAGTTGTTTAACAAGTGCTTTTACCCACTGAGATGTCTGCCCAACCAATATGTTTCAAAACATGCCCCAAATGTGACATGGTACTCTGTGACTTCCCCAGGCAACTTTGAGTGTTTCCACCCCACTATGGAATTTTTCCACACTCTGTCATCTGTTAGTGCTTTGTAGTGTCCCCTAGGGGTATGAAATAAACTTAATATATATGGCAGTATTTCTGTGTTGCTACCGTTAATTCTATTTAACTTCACCATACATTAAAGTCAGCCCACTCTCTGTAGAGCGCTGACGTACTAAAGGGTTGCCAACACAGACTGTCTCAGGTGAAGGCTTCCTGTTTACCTGGCTGTGAGGACTTACCTCCCTACGCTGCATTTTCCCAAGTGTGTCTAACCCAAGTGCTTGCCGTTTATCTCATCTAAAATCTGTTTGGATTCCCAGGATTATTCTTTGCTATTTTTCTCTTTCAGACAGTGAGTGGTCCCTTTAAGAGCAGGTTTTGTGGTCCTTGCACAGAGATTTCCAGGATGACTCTGAAGGCTTAAATTGTACAGGCTAGAGACTGAGCTTGCCTTTGGGGTTCTTGAGTGAAAAAATCCAAGTGTGCGGGGAGGGGGGCATGTTGGAGCACAGAGAGCAAAGTCTGGGGTCATTGTACAATGGACAGTCTCTTTGAAGAATGAAGACTGAACAGAGGGCTGGGGCTGGGGGGGAGGAATCTAAGAGCATGTAAACAGAGGGTGGAATATGTACCTATCCTTACCTGGTGACTCCAGGACATATGCATGAGGGTTAAGGTCCATCTGTCTTCTATTATCAGAATCAAAATGCTGAGCCACGGTGTCATGGTACTACCCAGGAGATGGGTGCTACAAGGGCAGGAGCATCACAAGTCCCTTTTTTCCCTTCCCCTCCAATTTTTAAATGATGGATTGGGGAAGTAGATAAGGAATAAAAATACAAAACAAAAGTGATTGGCATCAACAAGCTGTAAAAATAAGCATTTCCCACAAAGATGCAGTAGAATTTATGTGAAGAGCACAAGCCTCCCAGGGATTTGGGGGGCGATTCTGAAGTGTGGGCACACTAACTCCCAGCAGCACCCCATCTAGACGTGTAGACCCCTTGAACTGGCAAATCCAGCGAAGAGCCTCTGTGACCCTTTCTTTAGTTTTCTCTCACCTTGGCAGACCTGCCACAGCCTGCAATTCTTGTCCTTCTGATCCTCCGAGGATGCTAAGCGTTGCCTAGGGAAACCCCGAACACAGTTGTGTCACCAGAATTGGTTATAAACCTCTCTCTATCGACACTCTACACCATTATGATTCACTGCCAGTCTCTCTTTTTTTTTTTTTCAATCAGGGGAAAAAAAAAGGAAAGAAAGAAAAAGGTTTCTTCTCTCAGTTTCTTGGTTTCCTTGCTGAGAGAATGACATTTTTTATGTAGTCTTAAATTTGGTGGTTATTGCGCCATTACCTATGGAAACTCCTATAAAGACCTCATTTCAGCTGCCATCAGCACCAGCCGTAGGTATCATTTGTGCCATGAAAGGTGGCCCCTGTGCTCAGCTTGGAAAGAATGGCCCCTGCTTGGCTCTGCAAATGACTCCCACTGAAGTCTTGGAGAGGCTAGCGTGTGACATGCGGCATTAAGGGGCTGTAAAGGGACTGATGACTGAGAATTTCTCGTAGAAATGTAGTGTTGGTTGCAGTTTGAGGACAGTGGAGTCATAAGGGGGTTCTCCCTCTGAATGTCAGGAGGGAATTCCCAGAGAACCAAGGCTTGTCTGTCTGTAGGGAGCTGGCCAGGGAAGTTTCTTTCTCCTGTAGCTTCTGATTTATGGATTTTCAGTTCTCATGTCTGGCCTTTCCTCTGCATCTAAACTGCTTCTTGGATGCCATTGACCATGACCATGGTCCTGAGGCCAGGTTGAGTTCTTAGTTGTCCCCTACTGGCGGACGCCTTGACTGGTAGAAGTTTGAGTAGGATGACTTTGAATGTTCATTCTTCCCCATCTCATCCTTTCTCTCTCTTCCTCTCCTCACCTCCCAAGATCATACAGCCTCCTGAAATTTCCTGCCTAGTACAAATTCCCTCTCTAGGTATTACTAATTTCTTTAAAATTCAATTAAAGCTTGGGATACTCGTCTCTGAATATGTGACAAGTGACCTAATGACATAAGAATGTTATATCATCCATTTGATTTTTGCCTTATTTTCTTTTAATCCATTGTTTGATTTTTTTTATATTTATGGAGGAGGGGCATGCAGGTGCCACAGCATGTGGGTGGGGGCCAGAGGACAGTTTTTGGACCTTTTCTCACCTTCCATTAGGTGGGTGCTGAGAGGACTGAACTCAGATAGTCAGGTTAAGTGCTTTTACCTGCTGACCGGCCACACCAGCCTTTTCATTGACTTGTTTTCTCTAGAACACTGCACTGGAGATGTACCCTCTTCATGGTGAGTGTGCATTACAATATTGCTGATTTGCAGGCATTAGCTGGAAGGGCAGACCTCTGACAACATGCCAGTGGCCAGATCTCTGTCCTTTAAGGATGGCCTGGGGAGACCTGGACTGTGGAAAGGGCGGGGGAACCAAGGGTGTCTTGGTAGGTGGATGGTGTTTCTGTGTCTTTTGTCTCTGCATGATACTCCCCTAAGTACTTCCCAAAAGAAAGTTCTAGGGTTTGGGGTTGATACCATCAGGCATCTGGAGAGAATTCTCCTCTCCGGGCACTTAACTGACCTTGGTAGTCCTGCCGGGCACCTTGTTTTCTTCTCTAACTGACAGCATCACCAAGTTTGAGAATTTGGGGATTGGACTTAAGTTTCTAACTCTGAGCTCTAGGTACCCCTGAGAGAAAATAGACAGTTTTTGTGCTTTTAATTCTTGTCAAATTTGTCTCTGACATTTAGCAGCCTTTAATAGTATTGAATTTTGAAGGCATTGATTTTTCTATAGTAGAAATTATAGATTAGATAATTGGTCAAATAAGAAAAATCCTGATACCATTATTTTCTTTTAAAAACACAATGACAGGAATGGGCTCATTTGGGAAAAAAAGGAAAGGCAGTGGGGTAGGCCCTCCCACCGTCCATCTGTCCTCAGACGGGCACCTGTACCCTCACTGGAATACTTCCCGAGGTCCGTTGAATGCATGCAGGCGCTCACTTTTTCCTCACACCGTTTTCCCCTCACTGTATGGGAAACCTATTCCTGTCTGTACCACATGGTCTGTGTCCTGACACACTGCCCAGTGGCTCCTCTTCCATCCAGCGTCACTTCTGCTATTAGAGTCTGTAAATAAAAGTAAGTGCACTTTGTCTAACCCAGTTTTCTTTCTCCCTAAGAGGAATGTTCCTGGTGGAGTATGCACCTATCTGCCAGCTATGATAGGCTAGCCATTTCGACGTTGGGAAACTCATACGCAATTCCGTAGACGCTAGACCTAAATTTTTTAATTTTGGACATTGCCCAAAGTATGAACATATGGCTGTCTTTTCTTCTAACAAGCCCAGTTTTCAGTCAGTCCCTTACTCCCCAAGGAAGTATCTCTGTATTCTGCACTATATATATGACTAAGCATGTTGTTAGCATGCTGCATGCAGGGTATTTATGTCAGTTTATGCTATCTTTGTGGTGGGGGGATCAAGATGTGACCACATCATACGTATCAAGGCATCTGTATTTCCATGCTACTCAAAGCCAGTATTTGTAATTGTGGTTCAGTTTTATCTCACTTGGCTTTGAAAGCTAGCTATTGTAAGTGCTTATACAAGTTTGTTGTCTGTGCACATTGTGTGTGTGTGTGTTTTCCAAAGAATCTGAGAGTAATTTTCTCGGGGAAGTGAAACTCTTCATTCTGTCTCATGGATTCCTTGGAGCTGTTTGAGATACAATTCAGTAATGTAAAGAATGTTAAATTATTTCAAGAGCCATGTCTCTCTCAAACCAAAAAAAAAAAAGAAAGGAAATATTTAGAAGCAAACTGATACCAAACCACCATGCAGTTGCCTTTGATTTTTACACGTTAGTTTGTATGTGCTTGGGTGAACATACAGTCTGGTGGTAGAACACCTACGGGTTTTGAAAGCATGTCTCCCTTGACGTGAGCAGCCTTTGATCCCAACTGCAGCCGGCTACTCTGGAGGACCAGGCTTCCCACTCAAGGCCTCACCTCCTTTCCCTCAGCAGCTCCTCAGCTATCCAGTCACCTGCGAGGGTTGAGCCTCTGTCGTTTCTCAGGGCTTATCAATTCAAAAGCAGTTGTCTCCTTTAGGAATCTTCTAGATACTTCTTCAGACTTTTCTCCAATGAAGGATGAATTTACCAAATTCTGATGGAGAAAGGTCATCTGTTTATTGGTTAATAAAGAAACTGCCTTGGCCCTGATGGGACAGAAAATTAGGTAGGCGGAGTAGACAGAACAGAATTCTGGGAGAAAGAAAGCCGAGTCAGTCAGTTGCCATGATTCTCCCACTCCAGACAGACGCAGGTGAAGATCTTTCCTGGTAAGCCAGCTCGTGGTGCCACACAGAATATTAGAAATGGCTTAGGTCAGTATGTAAGAGCTAGCCAATAAGAGGTTAAAACTAATGGGCCAAGCAGTGTTTAAAAGAATACAGTTTCTTTAATTATTTCGGGTAAAGTTAGCCATACGGAGCTGGGTGGGAACGCAGCCCACCGCAGCTCCTTTTTACAAAATTCGGACTTATGCCTTTCCATGATAGAAGCTTTTTCCTCAAGGACTTAGAGGTGCATAGAAAGTTGGCGTGTTTGGTCAACATTTCATCCCATCCCATTTTCCTTTCTTCACCACAGAGGATGGGCAGTGTCTCTCCTGCTTGCATCTGACTTCCTGCCTCATGCAATGATGCTTCCCAGCTTCTTTTTTTTTTTTTTTTTTTTTTTTTTTGGTTTTTCGAGACAGGGTTTCTCTGTGGTTTTTTTGGAGCCTGTCCTGGAACTAGCTCTTGTAGACCAGGCTGGTCTCGAACTCACAGAGATCCACCTGCCTCTGCCTCCCAAGTGCTGGGATTAAAGGCGTGCGCCACCACCGCCCAGCTTCTTATATTCACTTCTTATATTCTCCCCTAATTAAAATATCGAGCAGTAATACACACTTTTTAATGAGCAAGAATACCATAGCAAATGGATATAAAACATCAAATCCTTTCTGCCCCCTACTCCTACCCCTCCTCCATCCTTTCAGGTGTCAGCAGAGTGTTGACAGATTGACAGCTGTCCTCCTGAACCTGTTTTTTCTGCCTGTGTCCCAGACTGGCGTCCAGCTTTGGATAGGATCCTCCTGCCTCCAGCTCCCAAATGTGAGGATTATAGGTGTGTGCCACCACGTCTAGCTATCTCAGGTGTGTTGTCATAGTGATGGAAGGCTGTCTGGCACACCCATCACGGTCAGTGTTCTGAGGAACATGCTTAGGGAAATGGTGCTTGGGTCACAAGCTTTCCTTGTGTGGAGATTTGAACCTTATTCCAACTGATCATTCATGTTCATCTTCACTGTTGGCTAGTTTTTCCATTTGTAAGTCAAAATAGACCATGCATGCAAGAAAATAAGCACACAGGATGTGATAATGGCTTAGAAAGTATTGAGACAGTCCCATGTGGCTCTTTTGGATTCCTGAGGTTCTCCACTTTCTCTTTCTACTTTGGTGCCTCTCCAGGTTTGTGGTTCACTACCCGCCCTGACTTTCTTTTTGCTTCTAGTATACCTATGTACATGGTTGGAGCATGTTGTTTTGTAGGTTTTACCCTTTCTGTGAGCTGAATCCCATAAGCTTTTCAGTGATGCACATTTTACTATGGGTCAGCATCAAGTCTGTGCTTGTTAGTAATACAACTGGAGATTATTCGCCCTCCTGAGCAAATGAAATGCCAGTTGTGGGATAGGTCACAGCAGAGGCAGCATTTCTTCATGGCCAGACATCTAGACATCTGGGTGCTTCTGGTGCTTGCTGTGGGAGCCATGTTGGTGAAGCCTTCCATCTGCCAGTTCTCAGTGATTCCAGGATGAGGCTGCAGGGCTAGCCTCACCTCATGGTCAAGGCTTTCCCAAGACTTTCCCAAGTGTCAGCTTTTTTTAGAATCCATGGCAAGTGGGGGGGGGGGCTGCACTGTGCAGGAATATCAGTTCTTAGATTTCTTGGCCACCCTGATTCCCTTTCAGACCCCAGCCTTCGCTTGTCCAAATCTATCATTTTATGGTGCTGTGTCTTTCAATGAAAGCATGAAGTTTCTGTGTGCTGGCACCATATCAGTGGTAACGTAGGGTCTAGTCTGGAGCCCTGCTCCTCCTCACCCCAGACTGCATGCATGCGATTATAGTTTACTGTTCTGTTCCTGTGATGTACACCATGGTCAAAAGAAACCGAGGGGGAATCTTATGCTTCCGGGAAATGGTTTATCACTGAGAGACTGCAGGGCAGAAACTGAACCAAAAAACCTGGGGGGAGGGGAGGATGGCATTGGGCATTGTTCATGAGCTCGCTCCCAGGCTCACGTTCAACTGCCTTTCTTATACAGCCCAGTCCCATCTGCCTAGGGATGGTGCTGCCCACGGAGCTCTGGGCCCTTCTACATTAACTGACAATCAGAAAATTCCCCACAGATCTGTTCTTGATGGAAGCAACTCTTTAACCTCCAGGTTTACACATTGGCAACCGAGATTATCCATCATGCATGCTCTGCCATCTCTTTCTACCCCCATATTCAAATCTGTCTGGGTACACTGACCACTGCACCAAATCTATACGGCTCCCCGACATTTCTCTCTTCCGCGACTCCTTCCCCTGACTCACAGTCAAGCCTTCTTGATACAACACCCCAGCCCCATGAGTGTAGGCAGGTAACTGTACCATGTGGAGCCAAGAAGGTCAGCTTGTGAAGCTCTGGGGAACACCCCTGCCAGGGCTCTTCTCTTTCTTCCCCTACCCTGTGGTGCCTGACTGGGCATTTCTATAGATTTGGGGGAAACACAGCCACGTTCATCCCTGCCTGTCCACACAGTCTCTTCTTCAGAGTGTGGAACTGTGTGCTGTGACCATAAGCGCTATAGCATCTAGTTCCTGTGGAGACCCAGTACATATGGCCTTGGTAAATTAGAGCCAGATCCATAGCTGACCTCTAGTCCCTGCTTATCCTGAGTTTCTGTGAGCAGGTCCAGATAAATGAGACTGAACACATAAGTCTGTCTAATTTGTTTCCAGTCTCTGACACAGATAAGATGGCTTAGATAATGCTTTTTGAATGATGGCCACTCTTTGTCCGCACATCACTTAAAGACCTAGCACATGCTTCCCCAAATGTTAATTCCCTGATAATTTAATGAAGGCAAAAAGGAGAAGAGGAAGGTCCATACTTGCACCCGGGATGATAGATAGAAATTTCTAGAATGTTGATAGCCCAAACATTCACTATAGCAGAGACAAATGAACAACAAACCCAGAAAACAATAGCAAGAAGCATCCACATGCCCATTAAGAGTCAGACTGCCCCCCCCCGTCTTCTTTGTCACTGTCCCTTCAGCCCAAAGGCCTCATTGATTGACCCTGAGTATAGGAGTGTGTCTCTGGGACCAAATCATGTGGCCACTGCTTCTGTCTAAAATGAACTGATAGGGTTGTTACTCCCCTAGTAAGTACATCTTAGCTTCAACAGCTGAGTTTATTCTCTGGGATTTGGAATGATAGAATCCTTCATACTCCATGGTGGAGGGAGGGGGGCTGGCTGTGGAATTTATGAATTGAAATTGTTTTCTAAAAGCTATGCTGTCTGCTGTCTCTTGGCTTCATTGGGGACCACGGGGAAAGCAAAACCGAGTCACCTGTGAGCTCTAAGAGTCCTGTTGGAAGTATCGTGCCTTACAAAGATGCTCAAATGCTCCAGGGAGGGCACAGCCATAGGTGAGCTTGCCTACCAGCCTCATGCAGAAGTGATAATTCAGTACAAGAGACAGACACACCCTTGAAAACAGCCTCAATGTGCTTGCTCTTAACTCACTGGATGGAGAGATTCCTACATGTTTCTGTAACCTTTGCCAGCTTCGGGGAGGGACTCTTTGGTGCTAAGAGAGAGGCCTGGAGCTTCCTAGATGGTGATGTGCTAAGGCTTCTGGGTGGACAACCTTTCCTTTACATCAGCTGGAGACAAAACCCGACAAGCACCCCTCCCGCATGGGACAAATGTCACGTGTCCCTAGTAGAGCCATTGCAATGCCACTGGGCCAGCTGCCCCCGAAACAGGGTTGTACTCGAAGTGCCTCTCCTCTCAGTTCTCAAGGGGATTGACTTTTCTGAGGATTTTTCTAGCCATTTGGAAGCCGCACGTCAAAGTGCTAATTTAGAAAAATACTGGCCTGAATGGGAAACTGGTTCTGCTTTCTTTTTGAGGCAACCACACTGTTCCAGGCAGTGGAGAGTCTGCCAGCTCCAACAGACATTGATATCTCGGGCCAACATCCCAGCTTCTTCACCCTGCTGCAAGTGAAGGGCAGAGCGCCAGAGGCTCAGAAGTTTGCACAAGGCCCTCAGTGGTTGGGCTCGCCTGGGTCGCATTGCAGGGGACAGAGGCTCTCAGAAGAAGACTGTGATGCCTTGGTTTTAATTACACTATGACTATTTGTTATTTTTTGGTCATCAAAGGACAACTTTCAGGAGTCAGTTCTCCTCTTCTACCATGTGAGTTCAGAGCACTGAAGCCTGGTCTTCAGGCTGCCGCAGGGCTATGTTGTCTTTATTACTTTTCTCGTCCTAGCACATTGGATGTCTAAGTGCTGCTTTGCACAGGACCCTCCCTGGATTTTGATCATAAGGATACACTTACTCCCAGCTGTTCAAGGTGTCCCATGTCCTTCTCTGACACCTCAGAACCATACCATCCCTGCATTAGAGGTGCGTCTGTCTGCATCCTCCAGTTCTCTCCAGGCCTAGGTTGCGTTCCCTCCTATTTTCATGTGTTCTCTCTCTATGCTCACACTCTGCTGCATCCCTCCCTGTCCCTGCCCATCCTTTTCATGTTACTCTCCATGCTCTAGAATGCAATACTTATGCTTTACCTTCCCCTTCGACACTGTATCTGTCCTGTTCACCTTTTGTGCCTCCTCATAGCCAATTGTTCTCTCTATTGTTCACGCCTTAATCCTTCTCGCTGCCAGAGGCCCCTTCTTCTCACAGTCACTAGCTGATCCTCATAGTCTTGTTCAGCGGTCTCAAACTCTCATGGTCTTTTGGTATTTCTTTCTTCTCAATGATGGCCAGACAGAAGGACATGTTTGTCGTTGACATCATCAGTAAATAATAGAAGTAATCACCGTCAACCAAGGGTGGCAATGTCATTGGCATCTCTCTATTCTTGCACCCTGGTTAAGAAGATTTTGACGAAATGCATAGATAGAAAAAGCAAACAAGATTGTTACATGGAAGCAGACACTCCTATAAACACAAGCAGCTGATTCAAGGGGCACCGATCCATAGGGTTTGGTGTTCTGCCCTCTTTACTTCTCTGCCTATTCTTGTCTAAGTCATTCTCTGGCTTCCTAGTGATGGGTTAAAGTATTTCTTTCCCCCACCATGTTCACTTGGAATCTGTTTGACCAGAGTTGATTATTCCTTTTTGAGACTTCTCAAAGTTTCCTGGTACGTAGCATGACTGCCTGTCTCCTGTTTTCTCTCTAACAATGGAGCATGCTGATACTCTCTGCACTTGGGAAGCTGAGCCAGGAGGATTGCCGTAAGTTCCAGACCTGCCTTGGCTACATAGCAAATATCAGACCATCCAGGAAGACCTATATCATAAACCTTAAAGCAGAAACAAAAGTTGTAAAGAAAAAGAATCACCCTGAGTATCACACAGATAAGTGGGTGCTCAGGTTGAGTGACACCTCAATGTTAACCTAACACTATCAGATAGGAATGCAGCTGCTGATCCCTGTTTAGGAGAATACCTTGCACCCCTGTGACTTTCCTTTCACTTTGTGAACCCTATTTATTATCCCAAATCTTTCTTTTATCTCTCTGGATACTTGCTCTTGCTGTACCCCCTTCTATGCTATGGATGTTGATAGCATCCTGGACATATCCTGGCTGGGCTTCGAGCTTTGTATGTAGCTAAGGATGATCTTGAGCTCCTGATCCTCTTGCCTTCACTTCCCTCCAAGTGCTAGAGTCACAGGAGTAAAGCATCTCATTGCCTTTGGATGGCATTCCGTCGTCATCTCCTTGACTCCTGATTGTTGCCTTTCCTATCTCCTTTACTTAAAGATTTAGTTTGTTTTTAATTATGTCTCTATGTGTGTATATCCAAATAGGTCTGTGAGTGTGAGTGCAGGTATCCTTGCTAGCCAGAAGAGGGCAACAGATCCCATGAGCTGGAGTTACAAGTGGCCATGAGCCACTTCCTGTAGGTGCAAGCGACCAGACTATTATCTTCTGCAAGAACCACAAGTGCTCTTTACTGCTGAGCTTACTCTCGTTCCTCTCAGGAGTCTCGATTTTTCTTTGTTCTGCTTCCTTTGAGCAAATCTTGACCTGTTCAGAAAGCGTTCTTCACACATTTCCTGTCGGTTCTGGGATTTCTGCCCCTGTGCCTCTCCTCAATTGAGGTGGATACCTGAGGTCCCATGGTGGCAGCTTGTTTATGTACTATCGCTTTATCTTCCAAACCTCCGTTCTAAGTGATAAGTTCTATCAGTCAAAAGCATGTTCTTTATTCTAACTTTTATAAAAATATAATTATGAGATAGTTAGAATTTTACTGCCAGGAATCAGTAGTGCTGAATGAGTCCCGAGCCCCTTCTCTGACACACAGTTCTTTATTCAGGTTTAGTCCCTGAAGATTGACTCCCACTAGCAAAGGCATTTTGAAAGTGGCGCTTTCTGTCTGCTGAGAGAGTGGATGGGTGAGAGCAAAAAATTAAATTTACACTGTATGTTTAA
Organism: Chionomys nivalis; assembly: GCF_950005125.1. NCBI lineage: Eukaryota > Metazoa > Chordata > Mammalia > Rodentia > Cricetidae > Chionomys > Chionomys nivalis. The sequence goes on along the minus strand of NC_080093.1, from coordinate 62,028,068 downwards.
AAGCTAAAGAGGAAATGACATTTAGAAATCATTTTTAAAAAACCTTAAATGCCTACTTACATAGCCAGTGTTTTTATTCATCCTGTTTGGAAACAGTGACTTGAAGCTTAAGGGTGTCAGTAAGTAGCTACAAACTTGTGCTCTGTCACTGCGTTTGAGTTCTATCCCTTCCCTCCTGTTTCTTCTGTCCAGGTTCCAAACTGTGTGCTACACACTCAGATTGGGTTGTACTGTAAAGAAGGCGTCAGCCGGCTATGGCTTCTGCATCATTTCTTAAGCGTTTTTTTTTTTTTTTTTTCTCACTGCTACAAGGGACTGCTCTCAGAGCCCTGTGTTCCCAGTCGTCTTCAGACAGAAGTGTTCACGGAAGGCTTGAGTTGCCAGATGAACGAGCTCTCCTGGAAATGGCTACAGTGGGGCGGCATGAGCAGCCTTTTCAAGGAGGAAATGCCTTTGCCTGTTAAGAACGGGCAATGGCCTGCAGTAGCACTGTAGGCTCCTGGGAGCTGTCTGTGTCCAGTGCTTTTCCATCCCAGTGTCTGTGGGAGCGGCAGAGTTTGGAGCCAGGCATCTTTCAGATCATGGCTCTGATTGGCTCTCCTCTGAAGACAGGTGCACACCCGCCATCCTGACCCCTCTTTCTTCAGGTGTAGGCTGTGCAGGATGAAGATAGAAGCTTCTTGTCCACAATGTCCCCATAGTCAAAGTACCGGTGGGGAGGTCTATAACCTACAGCCTGCTCCCAGTCTTCACCGGATCAGCATCCCAGCAGAGAAGACGAGGAAGAGGGGAGGGCCATAGCTAGCAAAGAACGGGAGCTTTCCAAAGTCAGGCGTCTCAAGACATCACAGCAGGTCCAACCAACTCCAGTGCCGAGGAGCCACCTGCCAACACCGCCTTCTTCCACCGCTGTCCTTGAAGTCCAGTTCAGTAAATGAAAACTGGCTCTCTAATTGGCTTCTGCCCATTGTTCTTTGAAACTGCACAGCATAACTGCTTTAAGTTGTTTCACACGGGGTTTTATTTCATTAGCGGTTCTGCACGTGGATTCTCGTTCTCACAGATTGAAACATTGCTGCAGTGCCGGAAACCAGCGTGACAAAAAGCCTACTGTGTGTGTTGACAGGGGAGACAGGACACTGCCACGTGCTACCAAACTCTGAGCACCTGGGAATTCCTCTTCTTCCACTTAAAACCTCACACAGCAAAGGAAGGGCTTTAATGTATTCCCAGTTATTTAGGTTTGAGTACATTCAACAGTTTGTTATCTGTTCTGAGACCCCTGTGGAAATAAAGGCCAACGAATGCTCTGGACGTGAGATGCTAACATGCTGGCAGGCTAAGCCGACTCACATGGTCTCTTTCATGTTGAGGAATAAAGTCTCCTTGCGTACTTGATGGCATTGATTTGGGAAAATATCGGCTCATGGGAAATATCTTCATGAGTTAGAGAAATTATGGGCCACAATGGCTCTCACCGATTAAGAGAGTTCCCTACTACAGTATTTGAATGGAGGAGAGAGAGAATGTTTGATGGGTAACATGTTTGTTGATCTAGCCTGACAACTCAAATTTGATCCCCGTGACCCAGGTAAAGGTAGAAGGTGACGACTGACTCCTCAAGGTGGCCTCCTGACCACCACACTGATGCTGTGTACTCTGCATACACATCATGTGCACAATGCAGTAATAATAATGATGATGATGATATTAATAAATCTAATAAATGGTACATTTGAATGAAGATCTCATTTATGAAAATGTAACCATAACTTGACTTACTTTGTAGTGTGAAGTTAAATTGAAAAGATTCTTCTACCCAAAAAAAAAAATCAATCAATTTCCTTTATGTCACTGACTTTAGAAACAGAATTTACATTCAACATGGAATAATCTAAACCTACAAAGTGGACTGTAGGGAATCTTTTATGTGTTTGGTTGGAGATGGGTGGGATAATCTTGAAATGACAAAAATCGTGACTTGATAGCTTGTTGTCTCGTCAGATACCCAGCCCTCTTGTGCTGCCTGTCATTTATCAAAGGCCTCACCTCATGACAGTGACCCTCTGTGGTTTGTTGTGACAAAATCATTTCAAAGTTCACATGCCTGCATGCTCTCTAAAACTGGCGCCAGGTGGAATTCAACTCCCACGCGTTTCTGTTTTCTGAAAACCGTAGGGCTGTTTGTCTCATGTGATGAAGTCCCCGTGACTGGGTGATTAATAAAGACAAGAGGAGTTCGGGATTGGGGATAGGTGAGTCTGTGAAGTGCTGCTTTACAGGCATGGGGACCTGACCTCTGTCTCCAGAACTGCCCCCCCCCTTTCTTTTTGTGGCTGTTTCTTTGTTTTTATATTTTTGGTTGTGAGCCTAGCCTTTAACTGCTGGGCCATCCCTCCAGCCCTGGTTTTTTGTTTGCTTGTTTGTTTTGTTTTTGTTTTTTAAGCCAGATGTGGCTGCATACAACTGTAGTACAGCACCCGGGAGGCAGAACTAGGGTACTCCTCAAGGCTCCCTGCGAGCCAGCGTAGCCGACTTGGCAAGTTTCATGCTGTTAAAAGACCCCATCTCAATAAGCAAGTTGGAGGGTACCTGAAGAATGATATCTAAGATTGATGTTGAACTATGTACATGCATGCACCAACCACTACACCTACATGTGCACCCCTGCATGAACACAGGCATAGCAGGTAACTGTATAAGTAACCCAGCAGCTCATCCTTTGCTCTTTCCACATCTCTGAAGATCACCCCGCAACCATCACTAGTACTAAATAATAAGGGTCGTAAGGATAAGCCTGAAGGAGATGAAGTGCTGTGTGGCTCACCTGCTTTGTGAGATTTAAATATTTCCTTAAGTGTCAATTTATTATATCTGGGTTTTTAGATGTTGCTTCAATTGATGTCAAGTTGTCAGCCTCACATCATAAACAAATGTTTCCTTGAGAGATTAGTGTTATGTTTGTGAGACTCCCCCACACACATACACACACACGAATATTTCATCCTTGATTTTTCCTCTTCCCCAGTCTCCTTCTTCCCTCAAGCCCTAGTCTGTCTTTGGAACAAGGTCTTACATGTAGCCCAGGCTGACCTCCAACTCATTGTCCCTCTCTGTCTTAACCTTTGGGGTGCTGGGATTACAGGTGTCCACTACCACATGTAATACAATCCTTCTGCTTTAAAAAAATTTTGTAAACCGTGAAGGTTAGTTTTAGCTCTCAACTTGAGACAATCTAGAATTGCCTGGAAGAGAGCCTTAATGTAGAATTGATTAGATTAGACTGATATGTGGGCATGCCTGTGGGGGATTGTCTTGATTGTTAATTGATATGGGAAGATCCAGCCCATTGTTGGCAGCACCATACCTTAAGCTGGAGGGCCTCAGTAATGTAAGAGGAGAAGGGTTGGGCAGAAATGCATTTATGCCCTGTCTGCTCTTGACTGTGGATGTGATGGGACAAGCTGCTCGAGATCCCACCTTAGCGGCCCTGAAATGATAGACTGCCACTTGGAATTGTATGCCAAGTAAATCTTTTCCTGCCTGTGTTGATTATCGTCAAGGTGTTTGTCACAGCAACAGAAACAAAGATAGAATGGAGGTTCATGAAAAGGATGGACAGCTCAAGCTGCCCGTTCCCATGTGTCTCCCTCAGTTTCTCTCCTTTTCAACATTCTGAGGTACATCGGTCACAGCTAAGAACCTCTGCGTTTATGAAAATGTTTGATTATATAATTTAATGATCTGTAAAATTCAGAACCACACACATTAGCATCTTCCAAAGATATTTGGAAAGAGAGTAGCTTAGAAATGTATACAAAAGCAAATTAAGTGGTAAATTGTGTGTGCTTATTGTTTAGAATGTTAAAAATCAATTAGCCCCATTAAAATTATCGTTTAACTTAATAATATGGTAATGTTTGACTTGGATTTTTTTGAGCTTGATAATTCTGATCTGGTGATGTATTTTCAATTTCTCCTCATCAAGTACAAACTTCATCATCCCCTTCCTCGGAAAGAATCCAATGAGAAGATAGTAGGGTCGGATCGGAGCCTCGGAAGCATTGGCTGCTTCCAGGGTGGTGCTTACCTGTGAAAGAAAGTGGCTGCTATTTGCTTGTTTTTAGCTTTATTGACACAGGGCCCCACTCCATTACCAAGTTGACCTGGAGCTTACTCTGTAGACCCTGAGCTTGTGGCAGTTTTCCAAGTGCTTCTTACAGGCATGAGCCGTCATGCCTGACTTCTTCTTCTTCTTTCAGAAGTGCCTTCGTTTTAAAAACAGAGTGTGTTACAGTGCACCACTGTAATCACAACACTTGTGAGTTCAAAGCAGGAGGGCAAGACTTCAAAGCCAGCCTGAGCTGTATAGCAAATTCAAGGTCAGCCTGGATACATGAGATCCTTAGCAAATGAATACATAAATATCCAGCATTTTTAACGTCATTGGCTTCTCTCTTCTCTGTTCTCAATGCGTTTCTCTCTTAGTATGTAGGAGTGACCCACGCCATCTTCACTGGCAATGTGAGTCATCTAGTCCAGCTGGGCAGGATGAGGAAGTGACAGGGAAATGGTAGAAACAGGTTGGCAGGGCACTGTTTGCAGGGGCATCTTGGAGGCTTGTTTCTCGTGTAGAGTCCACCTTAAAACTATTGGTTTCTCATTTGTATATAAAGAGGGTTTTTCCTTGAGTTACTTCTAATCAAGAAAAAAGATTCTGTTTTAATTATATCCAGAGGTGACTTGAAGCCATGTTACTTAAGGTAATGAAAAACTGTTTAGAAATAAGAATATTGTGCCAGGCACAGTGGTGCACGCCTTTAATCCCAGCGCTCAGGAGGCAGAGGCAAGAGGATCTCTGTGAGTTTAAGACCAGCCTGGTCTGTAGAATGAGTTCCAGGACAGCCAAGGATGTTATACAGAGAAACCCTGTCTCAGAAAACAAAAGAACAACAAACAACAACAAAAAATAAGTAAGAATGCTTAGCTATAGAACTACAGAAGCCATGGCTTATGTTGATCAGCAATGTGAAGCAACAATTGCAAGTACAAATATGTTACTTGAATTCTCAGAAGAGAAAGAAAAATGTTATGCTTATTCATAGAACTATAAGCAGATATCAGGTAGGACCCACCCTTTATACTCTTACATTCTTTATGTTGTTTGTTGCTGTTCTTGGCATGTGGTCTACTATAGCCCAGGCTGGGTTTGAACTCATTTTATAGTCAAGACTGATGTTAAACTGATTCTCGTGCCTCCGCCTCTCAAGTATTCAATTACACCCTGCATTGTCTACTCTTTAGTAAAGTTTTTGTATGTCCTAAAAAAATCACATTTTCTACCAATTAATGTCGCGGCCACCCTCGTCCAGCAAGGATGACGCGACCACCGGAGCTCTTCTCACTGCAGTTTTATTTCAGGACCTTTTGACAATTGTAAAATCTCTCTCTCCCTCTCCCCGGACAAACCTCTCCCAGCCCTTAAGTAGGCATGGGCAACCAACCCCGGATTGCCAGGTGGGCACTGCCCATAGGTCCATGCATATGCAAGCAGCTGACAATCATTGCATGATAATAGCATAAGTCAGGCCTAGTTGATATTAGTTATCACAGAGAGCACTCGCTTTCGGGATCGCGGAGGGCGGGAGCCAGCACCATCAGGTGCGACTCCACGCAGCTCTCTACATTGCCATCAGGTGTGGCTTCACGCAGCTCGCTACAGTTCCCCCTTTTTGTTTTGTAAAGCTACAGGCAAGAGTAGAGGTCTGATCTGTTAAAAATGGAACATGTGCTAGTGTCCGTCCAGGTGTCATTCACCCAGAGAACACTAGACCTGTCTGGTGTCTTTTTACAGAGGTGGGAGTTAGACACCAACCCACATGCAATCAGACTTGCTCTTCTTGAGGTTGATGTATGCTTACCTCAAGTGCAGTGCGCAAGCCTCGCATCCTGTGCTCGCTTCTATCTCTTTTAAGATAGATAGCCAAACTTGGGGAGACTGTCCTGCTTCAATGGCTGTGAAGACCTGAATGATCATAGCTGCATTGCAATGCTGTGAAACCCTTATGTGACAGACGCACCACAGGCATACCAAGGAGGCAAGCACCATTAAGCCTGTTAGGGCTCCTACTCCCGCCCACTCCTTCAGATGATCCATGGAGTGATCCAGGAGGATAGTCCTTCTGCCAGGCTGGTATCCATGCGTGTGGAATCTGCAGTCGCAATTGTCATCCACAGCTTTTCCAGTTGTCGAATTCACCAGACCAATTACCTAAAAGATATCTAGACAATTCTTTAGACAGATTAGCTGCATGAGTCATATTGAATGCTGGTCACACACAGCCCCGGATGGATAGAAATGTCTGACAGACTAGGGTATGGACTTGCCTCTCAACATACCCCAGCTGCCATACACCCGTGGCACATTCATTCTTGTCAGCTGAGTGCATGGAAGACACCTTCTCCCTCGTGCACCTCTTTGGCTTCCCTAGCAGCTCAGCTGATCCTGCTTCTGCTAAGTGACCATATGCTGCATTCTCATGGGTTGTCTGATCTTACACAGGATTTAAAGATAAATGCCCATGACAACAGGTGTTGAGATTGCCAGCAGTAAGGTTCCCAATCACCACTAGACCCAACCTCCCATTTGGGCTATGGTATTCTACCAACCCTTTGGCTAAAACAGTACACACAGGTACCTGCTCTTACAATAGGGCAGTCTCTTGATTTAAATTCACTCTGTTGCAGACTCTTCAGCGGTGTGCAGAGCCTAAAACTGCCATTGCCTTTCCTTGCCCTGCAGCTACGCTGCGTTCTCGGGCAGCCCTGTGGCGTCTGTGCTCCAGCTTGTCTCAGCTCCAGCACTTGTTGCTTTGCTGATACTCTTAGCACTGCTGTGGCATCCGCCAGGCTAGGCACCGACTGCTGAGGCAATGTGCCTTCCACCACAGCCACCTAGCAAAGCTCTGCTCCAGCTCTGCTCCAGCTGCCTTTCTGCCCCAGCTGCATTTGTTCTGGGTCCAGACTGGTGCATGGAGTGGAGCGGAACTCAGGGAAGCAGGCTTGCTGCTCTGCAACCATTGAAGGGTCCCCACTTACACGTTTTAGGGAATTTGGGCGTTGTCAGTCTGTCTGGCTACTTCCTGCTGAGCGGGGACGTTGCATTCTTACTGCCATTTTCAGCTGCGCTTGGACACAGGTCGCGGCAGCGACTGGAGAGAGGAGGGGACTCTACCTCCCCACCGAGCTGGAAGGTGGAGGCGTGTCAGCGCAGAGCGGCCGGGCCCCATCGGGGTGGGACGGATCCCATCTCGGCCTGTTGCCCCTGACAGGGACAGAGGTCCAAGCCAACAGATCTTATCACAGTTGTGCTTCTGTGCCCTGAGGCACACGCTGGGAGTGACCTAGCGTTCTGGCCTTGTTGGTCCTCAAGGCAGGTCCTGGGTGTTTGCAGCTTCGCAGACCCTCAGCGCTGCTTGGCCTTGGAGCCGCAGCTGCTCACTCTCCACTGCAAACTCAGGAGGCCTCGGTAATTCAAACCACATGAATCTAACTCCCTTCCTTAGCGTACCTTGTTCTGCAGCAAAATTCATATCTCTACCAAGCTTGTCCCAGGATGACACATTAAGATTGCCAGAGACGACAAACCAAGGAGCAATTGTGTCACATTTAGTCAAAAACTTTTCCAATGCGCTCCTTAACAGCTCGTTAAGAGCCAGAAAAATCAAGTGTGATGTTGAAGCGCCCATTCTAAAATCCCATTCTTTTATTTTCATTTTAAACCGTCCACTTTGGTCGTGGCTCTCACTTTGATCCGTCTGCTATAGTCGCAGCCCTATTACCCCCACTCTCCCTTCTACTGGCGAGAGCGGGAAAACCCGCTTTTTTCGCGGATCCCCAGTCTTTACCTGAGGATTATCCGGTGCACCCCCTGACTGCAGCAAGTTCTGGGCTCCACGGAGAGAGGTTTGGAGGATCCCCGTACGCGGCACCACTTGTCTTGTCCCCGTACGGGCCACCAACTGTCTCGGCCCCCCTCGTCCAGCAAGGAGGACGCGCAACACCAGAGCTCTTCTTGCTAAGCAGTTTATTCAGGACCTTGTTAACAATTGTAAAATCTCTCTCTCTCTCTCTCTTTTCCTCTCTCCTTCTCTCTCTCTCTCCCTCCGGGCAAACCTCTCCCAGCCCTTAAGTAGGCATGGGCAACCAACCCCGGATTGCCAGGTGGGCACTGCCCATAGGTCCATGCATATGCAAGCAGCTGACAATCATTGCATGATAATAGCATAAGTCAGGCCTAGTTGATATTAGTTATCACAGAGAGCACTCGCTTTCGGGATCGCGGAGGGCGGGAGCCAGCACCATCAGGTGCGACTCCACGCAGCTCTCTACATTGCCATCAGGTGTGGCTTCACGCAGCTCGCTACAAATTAACACTTTTCATACTAGCAATCTGAGTTAGAGAGGTCAGAACATCATATATTCTTACATGTCGAAAATATAGAAAACAATCTAAGAGAAAGAGTAAGAATTGCAGTTCTTTTCATGGGTCCAGCGTAATTGCAATCACCGTGTTCTGAGCTGACAGTTTTTTATAATAGTGTGCTTTACTAGTAAAGACGGAAAATGAGCAGTTTAGTTTGTCAGGCGTAGGATTGGTGTTCACCCAGCTTGCTCATCAAGGCTGCTGGCATAGGAGGGTGTCCCACAAAGACTCCCTGCCAGGAAGCAGGGAGGGGGGACTTTGCCCCTGGCACACCCCCTCTCCTGACAACCCTGGAATTTTCTCTGAGAGCTTCCCACCCTCCTTTTAGAACCAAGAAGACCTCCACTCTTGGTGTGTACTCTTCCCCAAGTCTTCCTCCCTGAGACTGCTGCCGTCACAATGTCCAATGACCAACATGTCACATTGGGGGATGTCTATGTGTACCAGTTACTTTTCTATCTCTGTGACAAGATACCCGACAGAGGCAACTGGAAGAGGAATGCTCTCTTTTTGCTTAGGCTCTGCAGTTACAGTCCACCAGGGGTGAGGAAGACATGATGGCAAAAGCATGAGGGGACTGGTCACCACCGTGCGTCAGGAAGTGGCAGGTGCTAAGTTCATTTTTTCCTTTCATTCTTCCTGTTCAGTGTGAGACCAAGCCTGAGGGTGGGTCCCGCATTTCGGTTGGCCTCATCTCATCGGTCAAAGATCTCTGGAGATACCCGTGTAGACACAACCAGGGGTTCCCAATCATGCCATACGTTAAGTCAAGCACGTCTATCCATCATACTATACAGGGAATTAAGGATTACTTTGGGATAATTTGGGCCAGTTATTTTTGGGGGGGGGTTGGAAATACAGCTTAGGAAAACCAATCCCATCCTTTCTCCTAGTCATTAACTGGCAGGCATGGAACCTGTGTTTAATGCTGATAGCCCTAGAAGTTAGTGAGTAGTGTGTGCTCATCCCAAGACGCTGCCTGTTTCCCCTCACACTGAATGCTGTGGACTGCAGAACTACGGTGTCTGCCAGTAGCCAACTATGCATAAGATGGAGGCCGACCGTAGTCAACTAAAATCGAATAGTGCTTTGCCCACCCCCAGCCCTGCTTTCGAAGATTTCTTGGCTTGTGAAAAAGGGTCAATCAGAAGAGGATCAGCTTATGCCAAAGAACTGCCAGCAAGTTCCTTGGTTTCTGGACACCATGAGCCCAGGTCCCCTTCTCTGCTGTTGGGTCACATCCTGCCTCTCCAGGCTGTGTAAATCCCTCCCCTTTTCCCAGCACTGTTGAGCATCAACTCTTGGGATCTTAGCATTGTGATTACACAGCTGCGCTTCTGTGGGGCTGACGTCCTCCCCTCCCACACCCATCTCCACTTGGCTAGGTACCCATCCCGTTCCCCCATACATCCCCATTATGCCCCCATTGTATCCTTGCATATCGTTTCCTTCTAAAGACCATTTCTCAGTAGATGCAGACGCAGGGACACAGTGGTGTATATAATTCCATGCCTCGGCACAGCGCTTAAAATGCAGTAAGTGCCGAGGAGCATAGTGGGTCTCAGTGGATGTGTGAACGGTCCTGAGACCCAGCTTAAGTCCCCATGTGGTCACCTTTGGCTCATTCAGCCCACCCTGCAGCTTTGGGTCTTGTTCTGAATGGCACGCCCGTGTGTGGTACCTACCCTCTCTTTCTAGATCCTTACTTGGTTTCACCATGCCTGCTCCTGAGGGTTCATTGTGATACCCTCTCTTCTGATCCACAACTGGGGACTCCTGCGACATTGGGGTTGATGGGGATTGTAGTGGCAAGGTCTGACTTTGTTTACATCCATACATCTCTACACAGTGTATCTGGACACTAGGTTACCCCAAGTCTCCATTCCAAAACCTCACTGTGTCCTGAGCTCTGTCTGGCCAGGCAGAAGATGCAGGCAAGATGGGAGTGAGCTGGTCCTCAAATCCTCCCTTCCTCACTGGTACTTTTTAAAAAATCATTGACGAAAGTACCTTCAGGAGGAGCGTGTCATTTAAGCTCACAGTTGATGAGAACTGTCCATATTGTCAGAAAAATCGTAGTGCAGGAGCTTGGGCCATTATACACATTGTATCTGTAGTCAGGAAGCAGAGAGAGGTGAACTCTGGTGCTCAGTTGGTTGTCTTTTTATTCAGTCTGGGACCTCAGCCCACAAGAAAGTGCTGCCTACATTTCGGGTGGGTCTCTTGTCTTCTCTAAAGAAACCTCTGCAGAGACATCTTCACAGATACACCTGAAGTGTTTTGCTTAGGTGTTTCCAAACCCAAGTTAACAGTAAGATTCATTTCAACTGTTCCTGCCTTCTTTTTGAAGGAGTTACTAGGAGCCAAACACTGCGCTGTCCACACTGAAATAACCCATCATTTCTGCGCTTGGAATGTGGTAGAAGAACTTCCCTATCCATTGCAGTGAGACCAGATATTGTTACTCTGAGGAAAACTGAACACACTTGCAAGCACTAGCGCTGAGGTGAGAGCTCAGTCGTGAGCCCGCCTCATCATCCTGAAGAGGTTGGGATCCCAGCATCCACATGCTAGTCGGATATAGCAGCCAGTGGAAGGCCAACAGTAACAGGTAGATCCTTGGAAGTTATTGTCCAGCCAACTTAGCTGATCAAGAATTTCCAGGTTTGGTGAAAGATCCTGTCTCAGAAAGTGAAGTGGAGGACCGCAATCTCATTTCCTTCTCGTTTGTGCCTAATAGTGGACCTCTTTCTCTTATCTTCTTCCTGCTCTAAGAAGGCTCGGTTTCCCACAATGACTGTACTGGTTTTCCTTCTCCCAACTGTGTGTCAGGGCTCTCTTTCCGCACATCAGCCTGCCTTCCTGCTGCCAGTCACACTCATGTATCCCATCTCTCTCTGCTTCTGATTTGCATTTTCCCATCCACTTGTAAGCGGAGCATTTTTCATACACCTGCATGTCTGTATAAGTGTCTGCTCACAAAATATAATTAGGTCATTTGTTTCCTTGCTATTGTTTGAGTTCCTTAAACATTTTGGATAGTAGAGTTTTATCCAAGTGATGGCTCCAAACATTTCTTGTCTTAACAAAATGCTTTCATTATGGTAACTGTTTGTTTTGCTACCTAGCCTTTAGTTTAATGCAATTCTATGTGCTTATTTTTGCTTGAATTCACTGCCCCTAACCATTCTGTTTTCTTCCAGTATACCATATATGCATACATGTATGTGTGCACACACACATATACACACACATTTTATGTATATATTATATATAATTGTTATATAATACATATGTCGTATACTAGCACATATACACATGCACAAAGTTTTTGGACTTTTGAGGCAGGGACTCTGTCATATAGCCTGGGCTGGCCCAGTACCTACAGTGATTATTCTACTTCTGTCAGTTGAGTTCTCTTGGTTGGATTATGCATGTGTGCCATCCATCAAGCCAAGGTTTTTACTAAACTTTGAGTTCACTTTTGCCTATGGTATAAGCATCTAAAATCTCAACACTAGTTGTTAAATAGACAGTACTTTCCCCCGAGTGTTCTAGACATCTATCAAAAGTCACTTGCCAAACTAGATGAGAAAAGCCCACTAGACCTCAATCCTACAAAAGGAACTTCAGGCAACTGAGAAAAGCTGGAAAAGGGAGAATTGGTCTTCCCCAGGGAAGAACATACCAACTGGCAGTTCAGGGGCCAATAGTCAGCTCTGAAAATATGTAAAACATTATATGAACTCATTAGCTTATATTTAGGAATTTATATGTATATGCAAACACATATATGCATACAATAACAATAAATGCAAAGAAGAGGCTATGAATTTGAAGGAGAAAGGGGAGGAATATGTGGGAGAGTTCAGAGGGCAGTAAGGGAAGGGAGAACATAATTAAATTACAATCTCAAAAAAAAAATTGTCCCTTGAATTCTCTTCAACTCTATTCCTTGTTGGATGTGTCTGATTTTGTGCCTGTGCCATGCTGTTTTGATTGCTGTAGTTTTGCTTTATATTTTGACATCTGATTGTATGTTACCTCTAGTTTAGCTCCTTTTGCTCAAGATTACATTGATTATTCAAGATCTGTTTGTGGTATCATGCAAATGTTTGTTGTTGTTGTTTTGGATTTCTGTAACAACTGACCTTGGGATTTTGACAGGGCTTGCCCTTGAGCCCACAGATCACTTAGGCTTGCATAAACATTTTAATGGGATTAATTCTTCTAGGTGTTAAGCATGGCATTTCATTCCCTGTATCTGAGCCTTAAAGGAGTGTTTCAGCTTTCAGTTCGGATCTGCGATATCTTAGGTTAAACTGTACTTGGTTTAATAGATGGTTCTCTGGTGCATTGAATTGTTCCTGTTGGTGGAGTCTTTGATCAAGCACCCAGAAATGTGCTTCCAAGTTTTCAGACAGTGTTGCTCAGGTCAACATGGTCTGGAGAGAGAAGTGTCTTTAGGGATGGAGTAGGCTGAATTTAACGTGATTTCCTAATATTTAAATATCTCCCCTATAACCCCTTCTCATAGATAGTTTGAAAATGTGTATTCAGTATAGTAGTGAAGGAAAATATGTATCTTAAAAAAATTTCAAGAATTTTTTAAAAAATGGTGAAAAGTCCTTCCGTACAGGAATGGTAGAACATTCCATTTAACTACAGGTTTGAGATCTTTCAAGGGCCTGGACACGAAGCTATATTTCTTCCATTCCTGACAAGCTCATTCCTTGCTTAGAGTCATTGTCAAAGTGAGCATAATTCCATTCCAGCTGTGCACACCAGGCCTTCTTCCTTTCTGTCCTGCCTTTAGAATAGTGGGAACCCAGCACATCCCCCAGCCCAGTGGCAGAGTCCCCTCAGGAACTGCCATATTCTGGGCCCTCTAGGGCAGTCTGTAAACAAAGGAAAGGCGCCTTTCCTTGGGGAGTAAGCATCCTTATAAGGAGGGACAATGGATGGTGTTCCAGATGGAGCTAGCATGGGTGTGACCCCTACATGGAGATGGGGGGTGGAAAGGGGTCCAAGTGTACTGGGACCAGACATATCTCCCACTTTGAGTTAGAAGCCAATAGGAAAGTTCTTGCAAAGGAGGTTTTGGTACCCAGTTTTGCAGGCTAAGAGGGAAGAGGTTAGCCTGACGATGTCTTGGGCAAGGACCTAATTGTCAAGAGTACAGGTGGTAAAGGCAAGGGCAGTGTGATTTGACAATATGTTTGGAATAATGATTGGAAGGAGGTTGAGTTGTAGGAGACAACAGAAAGGGCTGGAAAAACTCCTGGGAGGCTTCATAGGTCTCTCTCTCTCTCTCTCTCTCTCTCTCTCTCTCTCTCTCTCTCTCTCTCTCTCTGTGTGTGTGTGTGTGTCTGTGTGTGTGTGTGTGTGTAGAAGCATATGCCTGGATGTGTTCATGCTTGCATATAGAAATTAGTTAACCTTGGGTGTCTTCCTCAACCGCTCTTCACCTTGATTTGTGACATGGGGTCCCTTATTCCCTTTTTTTAACCTGCCGCTCACCAGTGTGGCTAGGCTGACTGGTCAGCAAGTCTCAGCCACCCTCTTATGGATTATGCTCTATTTTTTTAGTGGTTGTTTTGTTTTGGGGTTTGTTTGTTTGTTTTTAAGTTGTGTTTAAAGGATTGAACTCAGTCCCAGCAAGCCCTTTACCAACTAAGCCATCTCCCAAGCCCTGTTTTTCTTTTTGACTTACGATAATGGTTTTACCTAAACATGAGAGATTTTTCCCTGGGCAACATTTGGGATATATAATTCCTTTAAAGAAATGCCACCTAATAACCATGTTTCTTCCTGACTGATCACCCTAGATGTCTGGATCTTGCTCCTTCTGGACAATGGAGTAGCCCATTGAAATTCCATGCAAGCGGCCTTCCTCCCATTAGCTGCAGCTTCCTGCTAGACAGGAATGGGGCATATTCCATTTTGCAAACTTTTAACTATGTAGCTAGATAATTAGCTTGTGAGAAACATAGTCAATTTCGCAAACAAGTAGAGATTCTGGAAAGTAATTAAAATTAGTCATTATTGTGCCTCTTTGTGGGTTTACCTTCCACTGCGTGCTGTTAAGATCTTGTCTGAACAAAATTAATAAGGAATAAAAAAATCTTGGCTGAGCATCTGTTCCAACGTGACTTCCAGTTTGCATCTGGCCATGGAACTTGAGGTTGAAGTTCGGGATCCGCGCAAGGGGAAATCAATTTCTCGGGTTCTTGTTGTTATTATGATACCTTCATTGTTTTATGTGTGGGATGAATGATTGAAATGTCTGTGGCTTTTCATAACTAAAAAAAAAAAGAAATTCTATAAAATATAGGGATTTTGTTCGAGGAGAATAATCTCAATACAGCAGTGTTTTTATTTTGTAATTAACATTACGACGGTTGGCATCACGATCGATCCTAGCCGTCTCAGTTACGGGAGCTGCTGTAAGCTCAATGAGATGGGTAGGGTCTTCTCCTCATATCTTCTTTGTGTCTGGGTAAGAAATGATAGAGTGGAAATTAGAAATCTGAATAGCGGCTGTGGAACACTGCAGCAGCAGGTGTGTATTTAGATTGATACCAAGAGGATAGGATTTTAGGGTTCATGGAAAACACCAAGGCTGATTGCCTTTGAAGAGATTTATTAGACATTATTAATACGATAGACAGCAGTGGGGGGGGGTTCTGAGGACAATTCAGGACCATGTGGCCAAGTCTGGGTCTCTTTTTATATGTTTCAGAGATGTGGATTAAGTTCTTTGCCATGTGATGGATCCATAGTAGGTGCTTGCAGTCAGAATGCCTGAATCAGCTGTGAGGGTGGGGAAGGCACAGATCTAGGAATATGAGTCAGTGTGGCTATAAGAACCAAACTGCTTTCATTTTAAGAATGTTCAATCAAAATGGAGGAGCTGTACAAAATGGTGAGACCATAGCTAGACAGATACACCCTGGAGAATTTTACTCGATGACTGGACATCCGAGAGACCCTCTTTCGGGATAAAACATACCATGAGGCGTCTACAATATTTACTCACCAAGTATGTGGTGTTAACTTGCTGTGGGTGCCAGATGGTCCTCTTAGGATGCTGATTAATGTCAGCCCTGACAACTGAAAGTGACGCTTAGATTCAGCTGCCAATAAGCCCTGAGCCTCCTGAGAGGACTGTGAGGTTTTCGTGGTAGGACCTGGGCTCCATAGGCAGCCTGTGAAGGAGAAAGTGATGCCAATCTCCTGGGTTTGGCCTTGATGTCTTATCTTTACAATGTTAGTGCAAACTTGGAGGTGTCCTTACAGTGTACTTCCTTTGGTTTTTGAGCCAGTGCATGGTCTCAAAGTGAGCATCCTCTTGCTGGGGATCCACTGTACTGGACCAGCCATATGTCTCAGGGCTCACTTTTACTGTTAATTAATTACTCTTCCATAGTAAAATTCTTATTTTGTAGTAATATCCTTGGCCATGTTTGTTTGGCCTGCTGTGTTTAATTATGACTGGTCCCTAGCTGATAAATACTTGCTGAACATGATAAATCCGTTCTTTCTTTAACTACTTTTTAAAGTAGTCATTAAAAAATTAGTCCCCACAGGCATGACCATTAAAATCACTATGGTGTTATGAAGATGGCTCCGTGATTAAGAGTGCACACCTCTCCTTTAGAGGACCCCAGTCATTTCCCAGCACCCACATCAAGGGACTCAGAACTGCCTATATGTAACGTTAGCTCCAGAGCATCCTCCACCATCCTCCAGCCTTCACAGGCACCTGCACACGCATGCCACACATTTGCGTGCACACACAAAAAGAAATAAACCTTCAAAGTGATGAGCACATAAAACTGCTGGGAACACAAAGGCCTTGCTGCTACTGGAGCTTGAGGTTGTCCTGACAGGTGCTGGCCTGGAGTGAGGCTAGAAACAGAAGATGCCCTGAGATGTGGAAGGACAACACCAAGGTGTTTACAGTCTCCACCTTATTTTATGTAAAGACTCCCCAGAGAAAGAGCAAAAACTTTGACAGTCATAAGAGAATTCCATTAAGTTGTATTATAAAATATTCAAATATACCCACCCAATGGAACAGTGCTCCCAAATATATAGAAAGAGAGAGTGAAAACTTATTGCAAAACAAAACAAAAAACCACTTTGTCCTTTTGCATATGAAAGTAGCAAGATCTTTTGAAGATCCCTACAATAGCATCCATGAAATAGTTCCCAGTGGCATAAAAATAGACTGGGTCTGTTTGGTTTGTGTATGTAAATGGGAGAGCTGTGTTGTAAGCCTCCTCAATTCATCTCACAATTAGATGGAAGTCCAATTTGAATCCCAACGGAATTTGTTTCAAAGTAAAATATATGGTTTTGAAGTTTATTTACTGGGCAATGTTGGCTTGAGGGTGGGTGGGGAGAAGGCTTAGTTAGGTTGGCAAGCAGGCGGACCTGAGTTCAAATCTCTAGAACCAAGAAAAAGATGAGTGGATGTGAGCACCTGGTGTAATCCCAGAACATTGAGGGTGAAGACAATCTCCATAGCAAGCTCACCATACTAGAGCAAGGGAGCTCTGGGCTCAAGGAGAGATCCAGCCCTTATATAAGTAAATAAGTATATAGAGATGATAGGATAGATAGATAGATAGATAGATAGATAGATAGATAGATAGATAGGAGATAGATAGGTAGATAGATAGATAGATGATAGATAGATAGATGATAGATAGATAGATAGATAGATAGATGATAGATAGATAGATAGATAGATAGATAGATAGATAGATAGATAGATAGATGATAGATAGATAGATAGATAGATAGATAGATAGATAGATAGATAGATAGATCTAGTAAGACACCAAATGTCAACCTCTGGTTGCCACATAGATACACACACAGATGAACATGTGTATGTACTCAATATATATGTCGATATATATATGCACACACATGATACATGCATACATGTGGAAAAATACTCCTTTTTTGAGTTAAACATGCCACTGTGATGCCTCAAGGCCATTTTCTCTTTCTCATTCCCTTCCTTCTCTTTCCTTTTCTTCCCTTCCCTTCCCTTCCGTTCCCTTCCCTTCCCTTCTCTTTCCTTCATAGAAAGGGTAAATTGGCAGAAAGACTGGAGAAAAATGTGAAAAACAAGTGCTTCAAGTTGCAGTAGTGAGCAACAGCCCCACTGGACAGCTCTGATATATAAAGTATTAATTAAGTTAATACTAGTGGTGTTTCTATGTATGGACAATGGCTGAAGCAACCAGTATTGTGATAGCTTATACGGAAATGGTATTAATCTCTCTCCCTCCCCCTCTGGCTGTATACAGTCTACAAATGTAAGATCTGAACTTCATATGATATGTACACTTTTATAACTAAATACAAGACATCATATTTCTAGGCCCCTCAAAACATCCTCATGCCCTGTTTCTCAGTCTCCTCCCTACTGTGGGAACTCCTTCAACCAATAGCCTTTAAGATACCAGCCCACATGGACGTGGTCTCATACTGTAACTGCAACTGTAAAGTGCTTGCTCTCTCTCCCTCTGTCTTCCCCTCTGCCTCTCCCTCTCCATCTCCTTCTCCCTCTCCCTCTCCCTCCTTCCCTCCCTCTCTCTCTCCCTCTCTCCCCCCTCCCTCTCCCTCTCCCTCTCCCTCTCCCTCCTTCTCTCCCCCCCCCCGCCGGATTCGGTTCCCATTCCCTGCTCATTCAGAGGACTGTGATCTGTGAGTCTACTGCTAAATAAAGAACCCTTTATTATACTCAGTTCTGAGCTAGTGTGGAACTACTTTATAGCATCCATCAACACCTCCCCTTGTCACTTACTTTCCCTTCTGAAGAAAGATGCACACAGAATGTCAACCTTCAAATCTGGCTTCTTTGACTTAGCATAGTGTTTGCAATTCATTTGTTTGTTGTTATCAGGTTTTTGTTTGTTTGTTTGTCTATAATTGCTGAGTTGTATTCCACTATACAGATGTGCCCCAGTTGGTTAGATACAAGGAAACAGGTATTTCGAGTGTCTCTGAGACTTAGTATGTGACTCCATCCTAGGCAGTAGTCCTTTTTGCTTCTTCACTGTCCTGCAGGAATTCAATGCTCTCTACACTGAATAGATGAATGACTATTGAGAATGCACCTGAGTTGGCTCTGCCATTGTCTTGCAGCCTTACCTCCTCCCAGTTTCTTACTGCACATCACCGTAAAGTCTTGGCCTCAGGATCTCAGAGGCCTTTAGATCCTCAGAGCTCAGCAGAGGGTGGATAGACGGGAATGCTGGGCCTGGCCTGTGTCTGCTTTTCTACTTATCCTTTACATACTTGCTTCCCACTCACATTGTTCTTAGATCCCACAGTCACACTCCACCACAGTGGTGATTTTTTTTGTTTGTTTGTTTTATGTTGTGTGTGTGTGTGTGTGTGTGTTTTTTTTTCCCCCAGACAGAGTTTCTCTCTGTAGCTTTGGAACCTGTTCTGGAATTCACTCTGTAGACCAGGCAGTTAAAGGTGCACGCCACCACCACCCTGCTCACATTGCTAACAAATAAAATTAATACTCAAGAGTTTTATTGTCAACCCCCTTTGCTATCTTCCGTGGTTTCAGTCCAACAAGCTATTGACTGACTGATCTGCTGTGCATTGAGCCACAATCATCTCTGTCTTCATAACGATATACTAATAAGAATTCCACAAGAATTGCCCTACAACATCTGCTTTCTAGTATGTAAAAGATCAGATTTCAAAGCATCTACCCACTGTAAGGTTTTTGCCTACCCAAGTGGCAAGCCTACTAGGGAACTTCCACAAATATCCCCAACTCTTTATAAAATGTTGACCCAAATCTTTTAGTTCTGTCCCCCAACCCAGTAGTAATGTTGTTGACAAAAATGTTCCTGTGCACTCCTGAAGCTTGATGACGATCGTGGCTGAGCCTTTCCTTCTGTGCTTAGCCACCTTTACAATTACATTGAGTTAACCAGTCACATCAGGTTGAGAGGCTGTACTTCCTCCAGAGATGAAGCACACAGTCGCCACAGTCAGAATAAAAGCCAAGTGACCTTCCTGCCCCAGTGTGCTTACTAACCTCATTTGGGTCATAGTACAAAAAGGAAAATAATTGTCAAAAAGCAATTACCCTGCCAGGCTACTTTCTCTTTTCTCAGTGTGTCACTGGTATGTGTGTGTGTGCGCACACACACACACACGCATGTGTGCAAGCACACATGTGTAGGTCAGAGAATAGCTGTAGTAGTCAGTTCTTTTCTCCCACCATGTGAGTCCTGTGGGTCACACTCAGGTCGTCGTGCTGGGCAGCAAGTGCCTTTACCTTCGGAGCCATTTGCTGACCCTCATTAGCTGTCTTTCTAACACTTAGTATGCGATATATTTCTCTTCCTATTTCATTCAGCCAATGTGAGCAAAACTGAAGACAGTGTATCCTTATGATCTATATGTCAGTTTTGCCTGTTTCCAATTTTATCTGTAACTGTGATGGCGATAGAACCCTTTATGTACAGAAATTAGTGATAGAAATGTGTGGACATTGATTTCCTCATGTGCCATCGGTTTATTACGATTCTGTTACTCTTGTGCCTGTTACTTTGTGTTCACTGATACTGTCTATCCTGTTCTAGGACCCGGGAAATCCTGAGCTCTCTCGGGCTCTAATATCACCTGATTTATTGAGTTTATAAAAATAAGATATAAAATCTCTGCTTTACTATCTTTCTAGTGTTGACATCAAATGAACTTTATTAAGAAGTTGCATGCATAGTATATAACCTTCATTGCACCATGTATCAGTAGCTTTTTATTGCTGCGATAAAACATCATGAACAAAAGCAAATTATGGAAGAAAGAGAATATTTGGGCTTACAGTGCCAGAGGGAGAATCATGAGAAATGATATCTCAGTCTACAGGAAGGAATCAGAGGGGGTAAACTGGAAGTGGGGTAGTGGGGTGATGCTATAAACTCAAAGCCCACCCCTAGTGGCCTACTTCCTCCTAGAGAGGTTAGAGGTCCTTTAACTGACATAAGGAGTGCCCCCTGCTGGGGACTCAGCGTTCAAATACATGAGCCTATGGGGGACATTTCTCTCTCAGACCATCACACGCCATCAAATAGAGTTTTCATGCTTTTTATACTTTATTATCTATAACAAATGTGAATAGGTGTTTAAATTATTACATTCAATAAGCAGCAAATAATTGTTTCAGGTAACTTCATATCCAAATATTCCCCTCTGGTATATGTCCTTTAAGCATCTTTCCATAATTACTGCCCCTGTAAAATTGAAATTGATTTTGTTTTTAAAATTAGATTTCTTTCCTCGGAGTGTCTTGAATGAAATGAGATACTAATACTTTATGAATTCAACCAAGCACACTATTTAAGTTTAATATTTAATTTTGTTGCTAGTCGTTTAAAATCCCTAATAGATGGCATTAATGTAGTTTATCAACCATGCTGTTTTCAGTTTTATTCCATGCCTTTTTATAGTCTTCACTTTGGTTCTTCATAAAATAAGGAAATTATGATATTTTGGAAATTAAATGAGTGAAAATTAACCATATGTTGTTGAATACAGACATCATGATACGGAATGTATCCTCTCTCAATTCTTTCTTCCTTTTTCTGCCTCCTATCCCCCTTCCTCCTCCTTCTGACAAGGTTTCCCTTCTGTAGCCCGGCCGTCTTCTAACTTATGCCTTAGTTTGAGTTCCTGGTACCTCTGGTTTTTAAGTCTTTCTGAGATTCACAGCAGTCAGTGTGCATGTTTCCATCTTCCTGCCTTCAGGTCCCTGGTCACCACCAATCATTCTCTTTCCAGCTTCCAGAATTCTCTTCTCCTGCATTGCTTCTCTCTTTCCTGGGCCTTGGTACTCCATATTGTTGATGTTGGTTTTTGAGACAGGGTCTTTCTGCATAGCCCTGGCTGTCGTGGGACTCTCTATGATGGAAATCAGCCTGCCTCTGCCTCCCTAGTGCTGGCATCCAAGGTGTACACTACCATGCTCAGATGGTCTGTGCTTCTAAAACATGTTCCTTGTCAGCATGATGAGAGGCAGCAGAGGTAGATCCGTCGTTTGATCATGTTAATTGGGATTTCCATGTATGTTTTGGCAAATGTCATCTCTGTGTAGACTTTGAAGAGTCTTTGAACTAGTTTCTAACATTTTGAGATTTTCTTTGCACTCTTGACTTTCTATTTTTCTCGTTTTGTAACTTCTCGTTAGGAACCAGAGCATTCCACCCTTGACTTTTCATCTGAAAAGCCGAAAGCCTTTGTGCACCATATTTGTTTAGTGTCTCAGTGCCCAGACGTTACCCATATGGCCTCATTTTGAGCTGCCTTTGACTTCTCAGTGGAGGGCACAACTCCCAGGCACATTCCTTTCCTATATTCTCTTCTCGTATTGCTACTTGCTTATTGATTCTTCAGTTTGACTCTTCCTCAAAATGTGAGTCATTCTGCATCCCTTGGGTCACACATCTCCCCACCTCGATTGCAGTTCTTCCCCAAGGCTGTCTCAGAGCAGATGTTTTGAATGCCAGTGACGATAGCTGTCTAACTCTGACATGTGCTTTTGGGGAAGGACCATGCTCAGTATCCAACAAGATTTAAGTCTTTAAATAGGGTTTTCTTTTTCAAGTCACTGTCTTGGTGAAAACATGCTGCTTTGTAGCATGAACAATACAAACCCAGAGACAGATATGAGGGTTCAACCTGAAGGTCAGAAAAGCAAAGCAGCCAGCCACTGGCTCTTAGCTCTGCCTCAGCCCGAAAATGGGCAGTCCTGCCTCCTCGAATCCTCAGACTGAGACTTGCTTAAGACCTGTCTCCTTCCATTTTATATTCCTCTCTAGGACTGGGATTAAAGGTGTGCACCACCACCGCCGCCCGGCCTCTATGGCTGAGCAGTGTAGCTGCTGGGATTAAAGGTGTGAGCCAGCACTGCCTGAATTAAAGGTCTGAATGGCTGACTAGTCTGGTTGCTTTGTACTGATCTTCAGGCAAGCTTTTTTTTAAAAAAAAAAAAAAAAAACAACAAGTAATACACCAGTATATTGCTTTTGCCTTTTTTTTTTCCTTTAAACCAGGACCCTGCTAAGAGTCATTAAGTATCCTCTTAGATTCAACTCACCAGAACAAGCCTGTCTTTGCTACCAGCAGCTTCTCTGATCTGGAGCTGCTTGAACCGCTCATGGAATTTTTGGAGCTTAGTCAAGGGTTCACATTGTACCTATGCCCCGCCCCCAGACGACAGACACACAACATGTGTGAGGTGGGAATTCCGGGGCCCATGAATCAGCTCATAGAACCACCAAACTCCCTTCACCAGTCACGTGACTGCAGCCCTTTGTCTTCACCTCCACAGCTCCTGCAGACCGGGAGTGAAGATCCTTGGGGTTTTGTTTGGTTGGATTTTGGTTTTACGAGAGGCACTTGGGAGGCAGAGGCAGGCAGATCTCAGTGAGTTCTGCAAAGCAAGTCCCTTGGGGATTTTCCTTCTAATCCATGTACTTGTCCTTAAGCCTTAACCCTTAAATGGGCACAGCTGCAACGGCACAGTGTCAGGACCGGCTGTCTTTGTGTCTGCTGTACCTAGCCCTCTCCCCATCACTGCTCTGCCCTGTTGCAGCATCTTATATTGAAGCTCCCTGACCCCTACTTCCCCCGCACCTCACCAGGGAGGCCCCTATCTGCCTGTTCTTGGTTCTGCCTATATTCCCATTTTACCCATCTTCAGTCCTTGACGTTGGTTTGACCTGCCCTTGCGCTCACCTGGCTTCTGGTCCTCCCGTGCCCATGCTGCCTGTGTGCCCCACCCCTCCATACGCCACCCCCCTTGTCAATGCACTGAGGATACAACGGGATTTAAAACGGCCGCAGAAGCTAGTTTTGGGGTGAGTAGTACGGTGTTAGTGGAGGATGTGGCGTAAGGCAGTTGCCATGTCTTCCCGGGTAGGAGACCCTTGATAGGGGTGAAGATATGAGCAGGAAGGAAGGACTAAGGCAGGAAGAGGTGATCCCTCCTCTCAGATGACATATTTCCTTTCTCACCGGTGACATCTCTGTCTTTCAAGACCATCTTTTAAAGTCCCTAATACATGCTACTTATTAAAATAACGTGCGCTTCCTGACGACAGCCTAGAGTCCTTTTTCTTCTAGGCATTTCTCTTTTTTACCTTGTCCTAAAGGTTCCTTATACTGTGAAATTGTGTGTATAAAATCTCTATTTTTGTTTCTCAACTATTTCTTCTTGTGTTAATATCCAGGGATTGTGCAATATTCCAACTTAACCTTGCGATAGAACTGCTTGTATTAACGGACACAGACCAGACAGCCCATGCTCTCCTGGCCTCTCCAACGCCCGTGGGATATTTCCAAGGCAACGCTTGGAGAATTTGGTCTTGTCATTTACCTGAGATTCTAATGGAAGTGCCATTCTGCCTCTTATTTTTCACCCCCACAAAATATATGACTTTCACCATCTCTTGCTCTGGGTGCTTAGACATTTTCTCAGAGATGCAAGGGACACTGTTGGACGTAAAATTGCCTCTCCTGAATCACCTTTGCAGGTGGGTCGTTAGAAGGAGCATTACTCAGGGGACGAGTATTTTCCTTCCAAGACTTTTCAAACCTCTCGCCAAATTGCTTTTTAAAAAGGTTATAGCAATTTACGCTCGCACCAACCGTGTGTAAGAACCCTCATCCTCTGTACCTTCACACTCACCATTTAAATCCTGCCTTGCTCTTCTGCCAGGGAATAACGATGTATCATTTTCATCTTGATTACTAATGAGGTTCACATTTTTTTGTTGTTGTTGTTGTTTCTGAGGCAGTGAGTGTCCTGGTTTTTAAGTACAGTTGACTTCTTCAGCCCTTACTTTGAAATCATAGAAATATCTCTTATTTTTATTCTGATAGCTATTTTTAGTCCATGGCTAGAGCTTGAGCCCAATCGCCAAACTCCAGTTCCAAGAGCCAGCTCTGTACAAACAGCCTGCCACACTGTTTAAAAGTGAAACCCTCAGATGACTCCTACAATGCATTTAAAAGAATTAAATCAAAAAGTCTTGTCGTTTTCTTTAATGTCTATAGAATGAGAAACCCCTACCCTTTATTTTTACAGTTCTTTCTAGTTTTGTTCCTAAGATACAGCTGATTTCAAATACCCTTTTCACAAAACCCACTTCATCCATTCTTCTAGACAAATATGTGCCCTGGGTTCAGGTGAGACGTGACGCTCCAGGGTGTGAACAATACTTGCCCCATAAATGTACTAGTATTCCTTGGGTGGGGCTCCATTCACAAAAGGCAGGGATGGAAGAGGGGTTTGTCCGGGAATTGTAGCGTGTATGTTTCCCCTCAGCAAGTGGAGTCCCATGTTCCAATTTACAATTGTGCTGAGCAAGCAAAACTTGCTTTCTCTAAGAGAGGAGCAGCTGAATGGTACAAATTGCTTTTGGCCCATTTCCTTAGGTTAAGTAAAGGGGGCACATAGGCTGCCAGGCAGCACTCTGCTAACTCATGGGGGTAAGCCCTCTTCTTGCCCTTGCAGGGTCTGCTTTAATTAGCCCCCAGTGTCATTAACTAAGGGGCTGCTTGGCTGCATTCTTCAAGATGTTCTCATTCAGTTAGAAGACTCCAGGCGGGCCATTTGCATCTTCCCAGGACTTGCCTTGTGGACACCACTGTCTTCTTGGTTTCGGGGCCCTCCCCCCCACCCCGTTTTCTTTGCTTAGTGTGAGCTTCAAGCATTATCTGGCAATCTATTCCTTAATGAGTGAGTCTTTGTCACCTCTTCTACCTCTGGCCTGACCCAGGTGTGCTGGCTCTTCTCAGGGAACCAGAGCCCTTCTCAAGCCCCCTCAATAGTCTTTCTTTTCTGTCTTCTTGCAGTTTGATAGTTTACATCAGGCATGTGAATATCACCCTTCTGGTTCTAAATCCCTGACTCAATGGCTTTGGTGGTTCTGAAGTGTAAGGCTTGTTGCTCACCTGTCTTGACTGGCACGGTTCATTTAAGCCTGTGCTAAACAGGTGCGCCTATGTAGATGTTTTCTAGAGGCCCCACTTCCGCCAATAGATAACAGCTTCCAGACAGCTGCATCAGAGTAGAATTTGAGGCATAGTATTATAGGGGCCCCTCCTTCTCTTCTACTTTCTTTGCTAACTATAGGAATGGGGCCCGGTAAATCTTTAACTCATGTTGGTTTTCAGCAGCCAAGGTCTTGCACTCCAGCCCCGGAGTGCTGGCTTCACACCTGGCTTTCCCACCTACTCCTAAAGGTATATGCTCTCCGAATCTCGGTTTAACTGCCTAAGAAATGGAACAGGCAGCAAGTCTACCTGTGATTGAGTGGGAATGTGGTTTTGGAGCTTGGTTAGTGAGCAAGCTGACAGTGATAGGTTCTCCAGATACGGAATCTCCTTAGAGGAAGGTGAGGTGCAAAGGCAGCTTCTTTTGAGCCCATTGGGGTGCCAAATATTTATGTCTTTGAAAAGTTCCCATTCATAAATAAGTGCCCTACAAATGCAAAACAAGCATTATTTAGCTCTTTCCCAGAACACCACCAACTTGGAATCTAAATCTCAGCAATTACCATTATTCACAAATAATTTACATTTCTGGGCAAATGGAAGATACCATATCATCATTATTGTATTTGTTCAATTTGCAAAATGTGTCCTTTGAGGACTCATTTGGAAGCCTCTGTGTATACTAGAGATAGAAAATGTATTGGACTCTAACATGCACTGTGGAGTGCATGTTCCAAATTAATATAAAAGACATTTAGGCATTCAAATATATTTGTTGGAAAAAGTGGAATTAGTGAAAAGAATGCAATTTGGGAGCTCATTTACTAAGGAAGAAATAGGGATGTGTATCAAACTATACGCTTCTTATTATTCTACCAGACTCATGCAATTTAATGGGAGTTAGTGTAAATCCTGTGTGACTTTAGATGTCATTAACTTAGGGTATATATTTAAAAGTGGGAAAGGCTCTGTGATGCCAGTCCCCGGCCTGCAAGTGAGAAACTGTGTTTATGACAACAAGACTGCTCAGCCCCAGAGTCTCTCCCGATAGCATGCTCCATTCATGTTACACACAGGTGTGTGTGCACACACCCACAGCTGCACACTGACCAGACTCCTTGGCCAGTCATGTTGGTCCTTTGCTCTCTCCACCTCTACTTTTGTTTGGTGGTTTCTGTTTCCTTCCTCATCTTCATCTCTACCCAGCTCTGTATGGTATGAAGAATACCCATCCCTCCCACTGGACATTCCAGGGTGACGGTCTTTCTTCTCTGACTCTTCCCGAGGGGCAAAACTCACAGTGGAGTTGTCTGGTATTGATTGTCTCTGAAGTGGCCAAGGAGGACACAAGCAGAGTTTGAAAAATAAAATGCCTCTCTTTGCCCTGGCTCAAGAAGAGAAGCTGTGCCCACATTTGTCTAATAATAAGGATGACTGACTTCCAAGAATATTACCTAAGTGACTGGGATTTCAATCTTGACTTTAATTTTTGTGAATTTAATTAAGGGAGGAACATTTAAAGTTTGTTTTTCCAGCCTGGACAACCTCATCATCAAGCCACATTTAATCATTTAATATGGTTAGAGAGAATAAAAATCCACTGTACCTCCTTAAAACAAAGAAACTTCTGAGATAGGAATGAGCCAGACTATCTCCCGTTGGCCTTGAGAGCCATGTAGTGGAACTAGGGCTCTGCGCAGGTCCTCCCTGATGGTGGAAGAGCCGGCTCCAATGGTTGATGTCAGTTCTTCTATGAGGACTGTTCTTCCTCTATCTAATTCTACCTTCCAATCCACCTGCAGGGGAACTTTGTGGCTTGCATGACAGCTATTTTACGGCAGATGGAAGACTACCATTACGCCCACCTGATCAAGACCTTTGGGAAGATGAGGACAGATGTTGTGGTGAGTGTCATGTCTATTCTGTCACAGGGCCAGTGGTGGAAGTGGAGGGTGACATTTGTATCTACATTTATAATAGAATTTTGCATGGGACTTCTCTGGTTGCTATCAGAAGCCACTTCGGTCTCTATGTAGAAGTTTCTGACTAGGACTGATCTGGAGAACAGCTTGAGTCTGACCTAGAGAAATCCCATCTGTTCTGGTCACAGCATCCTTTCCCATGCTCTTGGGTCATGAGCAATCATGGCCCTTCATAGTCATTTCTTGGTTGACTTTCTATAGCAGTAGCTTATGAGACACCCTCATGCACCTAAGCTATCCTTTGCTATTAATTAGTGCTAATCATAGACACTAATCAGCATTTCTCCTGATAACTCCTTAGTCCTCCTCATGCAAACTATGATGCAACTTAATTGGGAGAGTGTAATAGGGAAATTTATTGCTTAGGAGCTACCTCCCTAATGGCCTGAAATTACACTGCCATATGGTGAATATCCTTTACAAAGGCTGCACCAAACCTGCTGGCAGGCTTCCTGGTGAGAAGCTGATGCGAATTCTTGGATTCCATTTCTAAGGACTCACTAGTCCCATAGAATACTCACAGACTCCCTAGGGGCACATCTCCCTTGCATAGTACCTCCAGAACAAGGCTTATTGCACTTGACCTCTGCCTTACGAACTGAGGGAAACAGCAAGATGATGCATATATTGATAGCTAGATTGATTGACAGGTAATAGATATAATGATAGGAGATAGGATAATGGATAGATGATAGGTAGATAAATATAGACAGATAATCTTCAAGCAAAAATAAGTCTATACCTCAAAATAATAGCGGTGTTCCTTAAATAAAAGGGTATAAATATGTGCCATTCTTTCATGTCTGTGTGTTTTAGTTTTCTTTCACTTTCAAGGAAAAGTTTACAGTAGGTACATATTCAAATATGCAATAACTACCACACAGTATCCTAAGATTAATTTGAAGTCATAGCGTAGTAAAATCTTATTTTATATTCTTGTATGTAATTTTAGCATTAAATCTTAAATGTGCCTCTATGGCCTGCTTTGGCCAGTGAAAATAATATTATAACCCACCTAAACCTCCCCCAAACAGTGCTACCAACTGGAGACCAAGTGTCCAAATGCCTGAGACCATAGGGGACATTTCTCATTCAAAGCACCCCAGGATGACTCTGCCTTGTAGGTTTGGGCATGTACCCTCTCCTTCTCACAATGGAAGATCAAATTACAGACTCCATGGTGTGGGCCTAATTTCCCAAGGGTTTTCTTTTCCCCCCTCTTAGCCACAGGCATCCAGAAAGTCAATTATTTGCATACAATTTGATTTCCATTGTAAAATGGCATTTGTTATTTGTATATCTCAAATTCCCAAGGCAAGGTTTTTGATTGTTGTTAGTTCATCAAAACCTTCATGAAAATATGTTCCCATCTACTGACTGTATGCAGAGAATGTTTTATTTTTCTACTCTCCCAATTATCACGAAAATGAAAAGATCATTTCCTGTGAAATAATTGGAAGTTAATTAGTATTCCAATACGAAAATGGCCTGAACCATCTTCCCGAGTCTTGCTTGCTTCTAACAACCACAGCTTCAGGTTCTCAGATTCAGACCCCCACTCCCAACCCCACCCTGACACCTGGGTGAATCAGTCTCACTTAGATTCACGGTTATCATTACCCCAACTTCCCCTCAGGACTCTAGCTGTCACCTTCTAAATGGTCTACTGTGCCCAGGGTAGCCAGAGAATCTCAACCTGGGTGGGAAGACATGTCTTGTAGTAGGAGCTGCGGGCTGTGTTCCTGCCGCCCCAGCTCCTGGTCGCCTGGCTAGCTTATACCCCGAAATAACAACACACAAACTGTATTCTTTTAAACACTGCTTGGCCCATTATATCTAGCCTCTTCTCAGCTAACTCTTGCACCTGGACTAGCCCATTTCTAATAATGTGTGTAGCACCCCAAGGTGCGCTTACCGGGAGGATTCTAGCCTACGTCCATCCTGGGTCGGAGCTTCATCACGTCTGCCTTGGCGATGAGCTGCTTTGTGTCTGTCTCTGAGAGGAGCTGCCCTGCATCTGAGCTCACTTCCTCTTCCTCCCAGCATTCTGTCTGTTTACTCCACCCACCTATGTTCTAACCTATGAGGGCCAAGCAGTTTCTTTATTTTTAACCAATGGCCTTCCTCCATCAGTGTCTTGTTGACATCCCTCACAGAACAGGCAGGCTGCTTCTTCAAGACAGCTCTAGCAAACTTGTTTTGCTGATGCCCAGTGCCTGGTGCTGCCCTTGGTCTAAGTCTCAGCATCAGGAATAGAAGCAAAGAGCTTGCCCAGAACCCCAGGAAACATTCACAGACCTCCACTGGGGGGCTCTGCAAGAGCCTATTTTGTTCTCCGCACTCTGACCCACATCAACAGGTCTCTGACACCTGCTGGATGTTCTGCAGTTCAGTTCCATCCCTGCACTGTCAACCTGGGTGCAGCCATGGATCCCCCAGATCCAGCTTTCAAGTCCAGGCTCCTATGCTTTAGATGAAGCAGCTGGTAATAAGAGTTCCTTCACCCTGGCCTTGAGGTTCATAATTTGCCCAGCTAGCTCACAGCACTACAGGAGACACTCACATTTCCTGTTCTGTTTATTATAAAGGTTGCAACTCTTGAGAAACCAATGTGAAGAGTTGCACAGGACAAAGAGGGCAGGGGTGCACAGGACAGAGAGGGTAGGGGTGCACAGGATAGAGGAGAGGGTGGGGATGCATAGGACAGAGAGGAGGGCAGGGGTACATAGGACAGAGAGGGCAGGGGTGCACGGGACAGAGAGGGCAGGGTGCACACGACAGAGAGGGCAAGGGTGCACAGGACAGAGTAGAGGGCAGGGGTGCACAGAACAGAGAGGAGGGCAGGGGTATACAGGACAGAGAGGACAGGAGTGCACAGGACAGAGAGGAGGGCAGAGGTACACAGGACAGAGAGGGCAGGGGTGCACAGAACAAAGAGAAGGGCAGGGGTGCACAGGACAGAGAGGGCAAGGGTGCACAGGACAGAAAGGGGGTCAGTGGTGCACAGGATGGAGAGGAGGGTAGGGGTGCATAGGATGGAGAGGAGGGCAGGGGTGCACAGGACAGAGAGGGGGCAGGGGCACACAGGACAGAGGGGGCAGAGGTGCACAGGACAGAGAGGGGGGCTTGGAGGCACGGGACAGAGAGGGCAGCGGTGCACAGGACAGAGAGGAGGGCAGGGGTGGCCATTCAGACCATCTGCCTCCTCTCCGGAAGCCTGTCAGCAGCCCAGTCTCCTCCAGGCTTGTGTGAGCATAATCTCCCCACAGTTGGAGTAAGTAGGTTGGAAGTTCCAGTTCTCTCATCATTAATGTAAACTCATGTGTAGGACTCATTATGTTCACAGCACATGTGATGACATTCAGTGACACTTGGGGTGGGGGTGGGGTGATTTGATCCTTGGATCCACTATACCTCAGTAGCTTTTAGTAAGTGTGTACTGGATGAAGAGGGAGGTGTGCAGGGGCAGAGCAGGTGGAGGCGGTGCTGAGGGGTTGAGTGTGTTAAAGGCTAGGAGAGAGAAGAGTCCATACTGACTCGGGGTACTGCAGGCCCTCTCACCAGCCACCTTGTCCTTGTGGAATCTTCCAAGCTTGTTCTGCTGTGAAGTAAGCCCCTGAACCGCCACATATTCCAGGCCCTCTTGGTGGAATCCTTTCCCACCGTCTTGCTCCTTCAGTGTTCACCGTTTGGGAGCCCCTTTCTGACACCTGTGCAGATCTCTGTAGATGGATCTAGGCTCCTCCTTCATAGCGCCTCACTTTGTCCATCCTGATTGACCACCCGCCTGTTCTGGAGTGGGCCAGGCAGAGCCCAATGTCGAAAGTGGTGAGGAAGAATGCTGGCACGTCTGGGGAAAGCAGAAGTGCCATCAGTGTGAATGGGCCTGCTTCAGACACATTATGCAGGATGAGACCCTCAAGGTCTCAAAGGTGTTGCCAGCCTTGTGAGCCCATCAGCAGAAGTGCTGCCTAGTCCCCATCTTTGGTGGAGAGAGGAGACGGGCTCCACACATCCACTGCTCTGTTCCTAAACCATTTCCTTGCAAGCGCAGCCTGAGGACAGCCCCGCACACAAGACTGTCACTGTAGGGGTGCAGATCCCTTTCCCACTGATCTTCTGTCAGCATGGTGGAAGGCCTTAGCAGCCAGACAAACTCTCATGCCTCGTAGTATTCGCGGTGAACCCATACCATCTGAGCTCTGCAAACAAACAAGCCAAAAAAGGCTAAGTCAGTGTTGAGACATCTCTGGGCAGAGCGGATGATGGTGGAGGGGAAGGGGTTACAGGCAGAAGGAGGAGTTTACTGTGGGAGGCACTAAGGGGCACTGAGGTATCACACCAGCCAGGACC
Source organism: Chionomys nivalis (assembly GCF_950005125.1). Classification (NCBI taxonomy): domain Eukaryota; kingdom Metazoa; phylum Chordata; class Mammalia; order Rodentia; family Cricetidae; genus Chionomys; species Chionomys nivalis. The sequence goes on along the minus strand of NC_080093.1, from coordinate 61,996,199 downwards.
TCCTCTGGGCTCTGCCAGCATCCTTCTGTCCTGTGCCGCCTATTTGCTGTCAGAGCAGTTATGTTCTGAGTGAACTTTATTCCGAGGCCATTATGGAGTCCCACACAGCTGTTGGATATAATGAATTCCGGATGCCCTTTATTTGGTTCCTGCTGACAGGAATGTCTTGCAAAACTACTGTACAACATCAAAACCAAGGTTTGACATTCATGCAATCCACTCACCTTATCCAGATCTCTTTGGCATGACTTGTATTCTTTACCCTAACGATGTATCACACAAAGCCTCCTGCAAACAGAGAAGCTAGAGGAACAGCAGTTCGTGTCAGTGACAAGCACTTCAGCTTAGAGCACCCCCCCATCTCTCTCTCTCTCTCTCTCTCTCTCTCTCTCTCTCTCTCTCTCTCTCTCTCTCTGTGTGTGTGTGTGTGTGTGTGTGTGTGTGTGTGTTACAAATCTCTTAAGGAAGAGAATGCCGTTTCTATAGGCATTCTAGTTACTAAGTGGCTGGGCAAGCACCTCCAACAGTCACCATTGTACTGTAGGGAGGGACAGCCACTCTCTCACTCACTGTGCTCACACCTGATTTTCCCAAATTTGCTCCTTTCTTAGAGGACCCCCTAGGGGTCCATATTGCTCTGTCTAGTTCGTTTGTAGCCTTTAATTTACTGCCGTTCTCCCATCTCAGTCTGCTGAGTGCTAAGATTACAGACTACCCCACACTGAATTTTGTTGTGTCTCTGTGCTTGTGTTTTTCCCTTGCTCTCTTTCTTCCATGACATTGTGTGTGTGTTAAAAAGAACTCGTGAGAAGAGTGCCCACAGAGGCCATAAGAGGGCCCTGAATCTTCTGAAGCTGGAATTACAGGCAGTTGCGAGCTGCCCAACATAGGTGCTGGGAACTGAATTTGGATCCTCTGTGGGAACAGCATCAGCTCTTACTAGGTGAGCCCTCCACCTGATGAGGTGAGAGTGACTTTTTCATCAAATTAACAGACTTAGAGATAGAGAGGAGCAGTTGTTTGCCTCCAGAAAATACCTGCAGCTTTTGTTAGAGCTGACCGCTTGCTGTCTTGGGTACCCTATGAATAATCAGACACAAAATTGCAAAAGAAATGAATGATGACTGCGTGCTGAAGCATTCTTTCAATACTCCTGAGCCCGGGGCTTTGGCAGAGCCTTTGTGAAGCCTCATCATCTATTCTGGACCAATTGGTCCTTTGGACCATCTGGATTACTGAGTTCCTCAGCCCTACATGTAAACCTTGCAAGAGGTCATCTCCCACTTCAGACTGCATTTTGTTCAATTAGCCAAATTCCATCGTATATCAGCTAAGCAATACTAATTAAGGGCTGGCTTATAAGTCATTGAAAGGAAAGAAAAGGCACCGAGGAAAGATGGCTTTTCTCTTAAGGATGTAAATCCATCCCTGCATCTCAGTTGTTAGACTTAGAAGAGGGATGAACAGGAAAGCCAGCAATTCCACACAAGCAGAAATATAGCTCATAAAGTATACGATCTGGCCATCCAAAGTTTTAAACTCTTGGCAAAATGGTAAGCTAAGCAGTAGAATAATTATGTTGCATTGAAATAAACCTATTCCTCCTCTAAATTTCTTCTGGTCAGAGTGTTTCCTCACAGCAACAAAATGAAACTGGTCCCCAAAGAGCGTGAACCTTGCCCATTACCTGATGGTTATCATCAGGTTCTTTGCAAGTGGTGTGGTTTGAGAATTCCCCACTGGGGAATCGTTTTGTTGGCTGCTTAAAAACCATTCTCTCCCTTGGCCTTCATAGCCAACACTTCATTATGATTCAGTAAGTTACACAATAAGGAAGGTCCACTTATTGGTCCAACTCTAGCTATGGTGTCCCTTTTCTAAACTAACTCTCTGTCATCTGTCTCCCTCTCACCCTGGGTCCTAAGTACACATAAGGACTTCCCAACAAACCATGCCAGGGTTCAGGATAATAGCACAGAGCAAAATTACCTTGCCCTCACAAATAGGAGCTTCTGTTCATTCCAACCAGCAGGGGGGAGCTGGTACACGCTTACCAGCTTGCTGTGGCCAGGGGCTTCCATGTGGGCGTGTGAGTGGCACAGAGCAGTGGGGAACCCCTTAAATCCTGCCCTATGTTGTTCTGGGAGAGCCACACAAAGACTGTGAGCTTCCTATGGCGTCCCTGAGTAGTTAACTATGGAGCTATTGGGCAAAAGGGCTCCTTACTCAGAGGGTCAGCTGCATGCTGAGTATGTTCAGAGGGTCAAGGCAAGCTTTAAATTACAAAGCGAAAGGGTAGGGATAACAGTATCCAATCTCTGGGGGGTTTGATAGTGATAAATGGATTTAGGATAAACATGAGAGAATGCTGCAGCCTGCATGATAGGTTTGTAAAACCCATGTTTTCCTGTAAGCAGTAAAGGCACAAATGTATATTTATAACCCTTGGGGATCTTTTCTTAACTGCCAGAGAGACATTCCCGGGGACTATTTCAACATCTATCCTGGAAAAAGTCATCTCAAGCAGAAGGTGCCCAGGTGAACAGAAAGACAGAAGCAGTACACAGCCCCAGTGAAATGCATCTTCATTTGCTTCTAGAATGTTTTCCTTCAGCTAAAAATAATGGGGTCTTTTATAATCTCATCATTGAGAAGAGTGTTCGCTCTCCTCCTGGGTGGGCTGCCTCACTGCCATGCTGTCTCGTTGCAGGATTTTCTGATGGAGACATTCATCATGTTTAAGAACCTCATTGGGAAGAATGTCTACCCCTTCGACTGGGTGATAATGAACACAATGCAGAACAAGTAAGTTTAGCCCGTGTTCTACCTCCACGTCATATCTGGTGGCACCAGTGGTGTGGCCACCTACTGAGGTGTCTGTGCTTATGTGTTCTGCCGTGTCTATGGTGGCCATGGGTCTATGGTGATATGGACATGGAGATCATGGGGGTGTTCTTAGGCCAGTATGGGGCTCTGTCTCTAGATCAGGCTGTGTCCCTGGAGGGGCAGAGCCAGGGCTGCCCTCAGCTACGTTTGATAAAATCTAAGACAGAAAGAATTCAGTGGTGTTTGTAGATTAAGGTTGTTTAAGGAAGAGGTCAGATTGGTTATAAATGGGTTTATTGTAGCCCTTCTGATAGCTCCATGTTTCTCCTTGTGGCCTTAGCTTATAGTTTCCCTATGGCTTTGACTTTTCCTTTGTTTTGTTTTATTTTCATCAGGGTAGTCAATGTAGCTAAATACAGCCTTGTACTCCTGAGCCTCCTGCCCGCAGCTCCCGGGCACTGGGAGAACAGGCTTGGATTACCACACCTGCCTGGCTTTGCATTTTTATCCACCCTGTGGAGAAATTCATGACAGTGGGGTCTTCCCTGGAACTTTCCTGGGTTCTGCTCATCCTGTAACAGTAAGGATAATGTTGCCGTTGAGTTCCTCATGTTACGAGATTCCCAGCAGACCTCTGGCAAGATTCCATTGAGGAAATGCTGTGCTTCTCAAGTCAGATACTGCTGTAGCTAAGATCTCCCATGGTGAGCAGGATACATTCATATCCTGGGTGGTAACTTCTCTAACAAAGCTCAGATATGATTGGTTCCCTGTAGTTGTATCTCAGGGTTCCCTTTCAAGGTCCACTGGTGTGTTGGGAGAGCATAAAATATACTTTTGTATTAATTTTTGTGATGGGTTTATAATCGATAGGTCAGTTATAGTTTTCAAGTCATCCTTGTATTCCTCCCTCTTCTTGCTACCCCATCAGAGATACCTCTTCCCTCCATCCCTGGCTTGGAGGAAGTCTCAGCTTCCCCAGAACTAAAGGAATCCTGTGGCCCATGGCTCCATCAACACAGCAATTCTAGAGACACCAAGACTCTTTGGAGCCATGTTGTTTTTCGTGTGGCAAGGAAGTGGTCATAATTCGTGGTCCCCAGAGTTGCAGACTGACTAAGCAATGAGGATGTGTATAATGTGTGGTCCCCAGAGTTGCAGACTGACCAAGCAGCGTCAGCCTTCTCCTGCTCACTGGAGACTCCCTACTGGCCCAGCCATGTGATGAGCTGTCGTGGGTGGAAGCAATGAGTGTCTACTGTGTCTTAGACATGGGCTTTTGTTTTGAGGAAAATGAGCAGAGAGGGAGAAGTCCCTGCATGCTCCTGTCGGAGCATGTGCCACGAAGACCTCTGAGCATAAGATAAGTGACACAAGTGCGGAGGATGACATCTGCCCTGGCCTCTGCTTCACTGTGCACAGAAGCTGAAGTCCTAAGGCAATCATAAGGGGAGCAGTGTATGTCCAGGCTGCACAGCCTGTGACCCATCTTACACAGAGCACTGCACCAGATTCTCTAGTCACCTAATCAAATACTGAGTCACCAGGTCGACCTGGCTATACTTCCTCTCTTGAAGATTCCTGTAGATATGTGATATGAGTGCGTGTGTGCATGTGTGTGTATGTATGTGTGTGTGTTCGTTCTAATCTGTGTATGTCTGACGGCTCTATAGGAAGGATTTTTCTATTTGAGAGACTCTAACCCCTAAGAAGTCACAGCAAAGCCACAGTTAACATTTACACAGGGACAAATTCCAGGGCAAGGTGATCTATGAAAGAGCAACCCATTTTGATGCACTTCACATATGGGCACTGATGACTATAAAAGTTATTCCCAAAGCCCATGGGATGCAAATACCAGAATACACATCATTGATGTGCATAAGCTGAGTCAGGTTGTGTAGGGGAGCCTCTTACCAGGCTGTGGATGTAACATGAGGGCTGGCTTGTTGGGTATCTGTCCCACCTGGTACCCCACAGCCAGCAAGCCCCAAAGAAAATCACACAGAGGTCTCCATAAGATTAGAAACTGATTGGCCCATTAGCTCAGGCTTCATATTAGCTCTTATAATTTATGTTAGCCCATTATTCTAGTCTATGTTAGCCACATGGCTCAGTACCTTTATCAGCCGAGTAGGTCACTTCCTGCTTCTCGGTGGTCTGGGCAGGAATGGGAGGAATAGGCTTCCTCTTTCCTAACATTCTCCTGTTCTCATCGCCCCGCCTCTACTTCCTGTCTGGTTGACCCACCTATATTTCCTGCCTGGCCAATCAGCATCTATTTAAAACATGATTGACAGAATACAGACAATTCTCCCCAACCATGTGGATGTAGCTCAGCTGGGAGCATGCTCACCCACCATGTACTAAGCTTGATCCCCAGACCCTAGCATTGGTGCATGAAACCGGGTATGGGAATATGTTCCTGTAATCCCACCACTTGGGAGATGGAGGCACGATGATCAAAAGTTCAAAGAAAAAAAAAATGAAACAGAAACCACTTGCCTCCACCAGGTTAGAGGGCCAGATACTTACAGCTCTTTGGAGATAACTGCTTTGGTGGCCCTTCCTTTCCTTAAATGTCAGCTCCACTGTGAAGAGTTTTTCACTGTTGACAATGTGCGTATTCTTTGCCTGTCTAAAACACCTGATGGTCTATTTAAGAGCTGAACAGCCAATAGTGAGGCATGAGCAAGGATAGGTGGGGCTGACAGGCAGAGACCATAAACAGGAGGAGAACTGAGAAAGAGGAGGAGCAATAAGAGAACAAGGAGAGGAGGACATCAGAGGTCAACCACTTAATCACCCAGCCAAAAAGCAAGAAAAGATAAAAGCCCAGAGACAAAAGGCAGACAGGATAACATCAGTTAAGAAAAATTAGCAAGAAACAAGCCAAGCTAAGGCCGGGTGTTCATAACTAAGAGTAAGGCTCCATGTGTGATTTATTTAGGAGCTGCGTGGCAGACCCCCAGAAGATCCTGTATAGTAAGAGCAAAACCAGCCAACAATAGTGCTTTCCCCTCCCTTCTTACTTGAACTGTACCTCCATCTGCCAATAGGATGCTGGTGGTACCCTTCACCTCCTCAGAGCATAGGCTTCCCATAAACTCCTGCCCAGCCTAAGCTTGCTGCTCCTCTTTCTTCACTACTGAACACTGTAGCTGGAGAGGATGCCATCTACAAACCTGCTGTGAGTTTCTCCAAGGACAAAATCTGACAAAGACTGAAGCAGTATCCCTGTAGAAACTACGCAGAGAACACATAATATGGTGTGGCCATTTGTTCTTGCTGAGGTGAGAAAATCCCTGACAAGAGCCACGGAAAGGAGGAGGGGTTTGTTCTGGTTCGAAGGTTCAGTCCATCCTTCAGGGTAGCCATGGCAGCAGAAGCCATGTCAGGGAGGCAGCTGGTCACACTGTGTGCCTAACCAAGAAGTAGAGCAAGATAATTGTTGGTGCTCAGCTCCTTTCCCTTGAGTCTGGGACCCCAGCCCTGTGACTCATATCCATGGTGGATCGTCCCTCCTTAATTGTTCCAATCTAGAAAGTGCCTCTGAGATTAGCCCAGAGGCTTGTCTCCATGACGACTCTAAATTCACATGTGGTTTCTCCATTGTTTCCTATCTGGGGCTTTCTGTCTGTCTGTCTGTCTGTAGTTCATTATGTCCACAGTGCCAGATTTGCTGGTGTCAGTCCCCCTGCCATGCATTGTAGCCCTCCTTCCCTTGACATGATAAGCTGTGGTTTCCAGAAGCTTTCAAGTCTGTATTTAAGTTTTAATGGCACAGTTGGACATTCAGTTTTACCACCCACAGCTTAGAAATCGACCAAATCAGCCTCTCTGGTCTCTTAAATATCCGTGTGCTCGTTTGGCTTTGTCTGTGAACAAACTGCTCCTTGGCGCTCAGGGCTCGTAAAGTGGAAATTAAAGACAGCACCCATTTGATGTGGTGCAACGGCTTATAAATCAAGCATCCTGGGACTGACTGAAGATCCCAAGGCCAGCCATTGACTGGTTGCCATGTGAAGATACTGATGGGCCAACAATGGCCTGACATTATGGGTCTGAGCTCGGGTATGAGGGTGCCAACTGGCAAGATGATATTTAAGGTAAGCACAGTTCAGAAGCAATCAGTGTGTTTTTGCACTGACTTTTGGAACTGCTACAAAGTCTATCCAGGGCAGCGTGGGTGCTCCCTCCTTGGAAGCCTCCAAGATGACTGGAAGCCGACCCCGTTCCCTTCAACTGCTGAGCATTGCTGCTGCCCGGGCTCCCACATGGCTGTCTCTGCTTGACTGGTTTTTGGAGTCCATGTGGCATAGCAGATGTATCATGGATGTGTTAGCTGTGGATGCGAATGTAGCCACTTGTCTGTACTGCTCCTGGATTTGGGCTCACCCCAGTGGTACCCATTAGGCACACTAGAATTTTTGCCATGGGTGGGGCCTGGTAAGAATTAAAAGTCTGACAGATGGGATACAATTTTTCTCTTTAGAGAAATGTGTGCCGTGGACTGCTTTCATTTGGCCCATGAGGCAGCATTTCGTCTTCATACAGTAGGTGAGAAAAGGGACACTACTAGGGAAGACTTTACAGCTCCTTAGAATTCAGCTTCTGTTCGTACTTACTGCAGAGAAGGTAGCGGTTTCTGCCTTTGTTGATGCTGATTGACACTTGCAATAGAATTTTTAAAATGTAAACCACTCTCATTGAAATTCCCCCATACCACTCCCATAGACCTTGCTAGGAGCTGGCCCTCCTCTCTCAGGAGGAAAGTAAATGAAATCAACACTTTCCCTTGCTCAGAACCATTGCTGTTGACAACTATGATTGTCACCAGTTTTCAAGTATCCCTTCATGTCAAGGTAGATTCTGCATTTGGGGCTGACTGGTCCCTTCCAGGCTAAGTTGGGACCTAAAGGAGACTCCATTTATAAACTCTGATTTATATCCTGCACTTTTGCCTTGAAGACTTTGAAAATCCATGCATGTAAAATCATGGAGGGGGCTCGGAACTTTCGAGTAGTCCACAACTGAAGTAAGGCGTGGATGAAAAGACAGTGATTGCAGGTTTCTCTCTGGATGGTGGGAAGGGTCCTCGTCACTCACCAAAGGAGACTGACTGTTCATCATGAGGATCTTTAACTGTGAGATGCCAAGCAAGAAAGAGCAGAGAGGGGAAAAAAGCCATCTGTTAGGGACTTATAATGCCTCCCCCAGATACAAATAGACGGTTTTTTCATTGTGTATGTGAGAGCCGTTACCATTCAGTACAGTGGCCCTAACAAGGGTTGGTTGTAACTGAAGCTGTCGGAAAGGCGAGCTTAACAAGTATAGTAAAAGTTTTGTGTTTGTGTGTGCTTGTGTCTATAAAGATGCATGTGGAGAGCAACAGATAGCTTAGGTGTCACTTGTCAGTGCCATGCGCCTTGATTTTTGAGATAAGATTGCTTATGGCCTTAAGTCAGTAAGGTGCAGACATGTGCCTGTCTGCCTCCCCGTGCTGGTATTTCAGTTATGTGCCATTATGTTGCTTCTTCCTTTTTGAGTTCTGAGGATACGAACCCAAGTCTTCAAGGTTGCAAAACAAACACTTTACTGACTCAACTCTCTCCCTAGCCCCAAATGTAGTAGATTTTGCTGAGATCCTTCATTTCATTGCTTAATGTTTGAGCTTTTGAGCACCAGAAGTCATGCAGTGAAATACCTTGTTGGGTCCACTGTATCTGGAACCAACAGATCTTGCATTTCAGACTCTGAAATTTCACCTCTAATTACGGTTTGTAATGGTATGTTGTTGTTGAGTTCATGTACTGTTAGTCATGGTCTTCTCCAGCATGGCCTTGTGGAAACTGATCAGCCCAGTATGTTTATAGTCTGCTCCTCAGGATAGCATGCTCCTTTCCTTATCGCTGGGTGACTGCAGCCATTTTATGTGACCTCCTTCTCCTGCTTTTCTTCCTCTTCCATTTCGCCCCGCTCCTCATCTTCCATTGTAGTGATTTCATTTGTATTTTAATAAATAAAGCTTGCCTGAAGTTCAGAGAGTAAAACAGCCGCGCTGATCAGCCTTATAGACCAGGCAGTGGTGGGGGACACACCTTTTATCCCAGTAGCCACACTAGTTTGCCATGGAAACTGGGAGGTAATGGTGCACACCTTTAATCCCAGCACTAGAGAGGAATATAAGGCAGGAGGAGACAGCTCTCACACACAGTCTCATTCTGAGATTCCTGGAGGCAGAATCACCATTTCAGAGTAAGGTAGAGGTAGTAGCCAGTGGATGGATGTTTTGCTCTTCTGATCTTCAAGTTGAACCCCAAATTTCTGTCTCTGGGTTGTTTGTAATTGTGCTACACTCCATCTTTCCCTGCTGATTCAGACAGCAGTTGACCATGATGCACTCAGCGACTGAATATGCACCCTGCAAATAAACACAATCAGATTTCATGAAGGAAGATGCCCATGCCTACATTTTCCATGTGGCAATTTATCTCCTTTTAAATATCATATTTTCCCACTCCTAGGTAAAACCCGTTAGATGTGTTGGCATCCAGCTGGCATGCTTGCTGATCTTTCTGTCAGTGTTAATCTGGCGTGTGCTCAGGACAGGAAAGGGCCCTAAGCCTTAGGAACGGATTCCACCTTAGGAATGCTGGGTTTTGTAGAATACATCATGTCAGCGCTCAGAAAGCAAATTTGTAGCACTGGCTGTCCGGAAGTATATTGCCACTGGTTTCCTTACTTAGAGGGAGTGTAGTTGCTGGCTTTATTTTGCTGAGGGCTTAGGAAGTAATAAGGCGAGGTGGGGCACCTGAACAGTGGAGACCTGCCTCAAGGGTTCTGTCCTCAACCATAGCATCGGAAACAGGGGAATCAGAAAGACCCAGCTGGCAGACTTTGTGCACCTTGAGAGCCTGGTTACAGCATTCCAGGCACCAGCAACTCTGGGGTTCCAGCTTGACATTCTTTCCTTCTTTCTTTGAAGCCTATGGTTTTAGTTATCTTGTTACTTTGTATTTATTTAACCTAACATTTAAATGTATTGCCTTTGGATTCCTGGCAGCTTATTAGTTTTGAGCTCACCTAAGAATTACTTTTCCTCTTTTCAAATTGGCATCTACACCATAGTAGCATAGCAAGCTGGGACCTGGCTTTCAATGAAGGAAGAAATGGTGGGACTCAGTGTCACAAACATTCTGGAAGAAAGGTTTGTTCCTGTGTGTTCCCTGTGACCTTGGCTCAAGCTCTGTGTTCTGAAACCTTCACCCTTTCCAAGGAAACTGGCTCAGCCTGAGATATGCTCCAGCTGAGACCACATACTCTCCTCTAGGGGTCCCCAGTTTCCTAGCTCATTTCCCTGGCTAACTCCCGGAGCGTTCCTTTGAGATGGATCAATTCTAGTGTGCTAGGATTTCCAGACATACAGCTTTGGGCCCAGGAAAGGGGCTCAGACTGGCACATCCGGAAAGCATGTACCAACCCAGCAGACTTTCCAGTCATTTTCCTCAGAAGCTGGTGGGAGTAGAGGACAAAGGCATGAGCTATTCTCCTTCAACAGCTTTTGGGCCTGTGTGTGGTGTGGACGACGGTATAGCAGAGCCAGCTTCCCCCGGTTGTGGGGAGCTCTCAGGTCACCCACTTCTACCTCTTGGAATTTCCTTCCTCTTGTTTTCTTTTGACTATTTTTAATTATTTTGCCCTTTGCATAATTGAAACAACCATTTTCTGATTTTACCTGACTGTTTATAACTAATTTATTGCACATAGCATAGATATTTTCTGTCGGTGAGGTTGATGCGAATTGCCTCTCTATTTAATTCCAAGATGAAAAATCAACCCGCTCTTTAAGGGCTGGCAGTGATTAAGGGCTCTCAGAACTCCTACTTAGGGACACTTACTTCAGAGGGAGTTTGAGAAGGCAGAATGTGCTGGAGAATTCCCAGGCTGTGTACCCTTCCACACCAAGTTGTGACCTCCCGGCTGCTGTCTGTCTCTGTCCCGTTGGCACTTGGCGGTGGAGGATGCACTGAACTTCATGAGGACAGAAGCCAAGTGTCCTCTCTACCCTGGGCATGAAGCATCTCTAGGAGCCAAACAAAATGGAGGGAACTATCTGAAGGCCCCCAATCCTTCGCCCACCCCCCAGGCTAGACCTGTCCTAAATTCTCATTTATTACACTCCTGGATCCTAGAAAAATCTATGCCATAGAAGGGTCTCTGAAGCTGGCTCAGGATTAAGAATGACCGGGTGAGGGAGCTCAGTAATCCAGCATTCATCATGGCAGAGGCAGAAAGATCTGAGTTTGAGGTCAGGCCGGGTTCTATAATAGATGAGATGTAGTGTGAACTCTCTAGTGAGACCTTGTCCAAAGCAAGCAAGCAAACAAACCATCAAAACCTTGAAACCAAAGCCACAAACTTTCTCGGTTGCCTGGTAATACATTAAGTGTCTGCTCTTTTAGTTGCTGAACAAGTGATTTCCCCACCCCTAGATGACAAGGGGTCACGTCCAGACATACTTTGGCTGATACATGTATCTGGGAGAGGGCTACTGGCGTCTACTGAGAACAGCGCAGGGATGTTCCAGACCCACGCAGTAACAGCACCGCGTAGAATAAGCAATGGCTTTTATAAGTTGCTTTGGTCATAGTGTTCTGTTACAGCAATAAGATAATAAGTTGACTGATGATTGATGTAGGAGTCAGCCACTCTTAAGTAGAACCTTCTCTACGCAAGTCAGCCTGGACTGTGTAAGAAAGAAAGTTGGCTGAACATGGGCCTGAGAGAGCTCTGGCAAGCCATGTCTTGATTTCTGTTTCAGTTCCTGTCTCTAGTCCCTGCCTTGACTTCCCGCAACGATGGACTGCTCTCTGAAAGTGTACACTGAAATGAATCCTTTCTTCCCCTAAGTTGCTTTTGACCACGAGAAAGGGAACTAGAGCACTTTGTCAAGTTCACGCTCCTTCATTGGTCAACTCTGATGAGTCTGGAAAATTTACCCTAGGCTGGAACAAAAATGGGAGTGTCATGGGGATGAATGAGCTAAAGCGAGCAGAGCATGTCACTGAAGCCCAACCCACGGTGACCACAGGAACTATGGTCATGGCCATTTCTATGGATGTGGGGATAATATCATGTCTTTGATCTTCCATATCTAAGAAATTGGTCACGGGTATTGTTCATTAAAAACATCAATTCTCCATGGAGATGAATATTTCCTGTATGCATCAAAGGCGTGTTATGAAGAATGAAACTCTTTTGTTTTCATAAATCCATTAATTTCTTATGACATTTGAATGCATTCGATTTGCAGATCTCCTTGATTTGTCACTAAGCCAGCCAGTCTTGTTGGCTATCTTCATGGAGGTAGCTCTGTGTGGATGGATGGGACTTGGGGAGCTCAGGGACCTGTGCAGTTGCCCTTCGTTACCAAGCATGGTCTATGAAACTGTGGCCCTGTCTCAGCGTTGTAATGTGTCAGAGCTGCAGACTCCAAGGATGACACTACTCTGGCTTCAGATGAGGCACTAAGATGTGGCAGGTTACATCGGTGTCAGCAGCCAGAACAGTGAGCAGCAGAACATACTGGAACCCAGTCTGGCTCCCAGCAGCCTCAACTGTCCTCACAGATCCTTAGGAAGAGCCATTGAAAGGGCATTGACACCCCTCCATTCTTCTTTCTACCTTTCTTCCATCTATCCTTCCCTCACTTCCTCTTTCCTTCCTTCCTCATTTCCTTCCCTTCCCTCCCCTCCCTTCTTCCTCCATTTACCTTCCTTTCTTCCCTCCCATCTAACAGATACATGTTGATTATAGTCATAAGGTCTGTACCCCTTCACCTTTCATAGATACTGCCATATTCCTTTCCAGCAAGACTTCAGAGAAGGGCTGGTGCGTGTGTACATGAACACAAACACACACGCACATACACACACACACACACACGTAACGCACATACAGAGCTGTATCTCTGTTGCCAGATGTGCTTAGTAATAGTTTGTTTTCTGTCTTAACCAATCTGGTGGTCTGTAGCATCACAGTTTTGAACTCTCCTTCCTTTGATATCAAACTTTGAGCACAGCTCTATGTATTTATAAAAGGAATATTCTTATAATTACTATTGTTATTTTCTCTTCAGGCTTGTGCACTTTCCTCTGCTAACAGCTCTTTCCTCACACACACAAGAGCCTTGTACAAGTGTGTGTGTGCTGCAGACACTTTTCTCAGTTCGGTAACTGCAAATTTTCTCTGCTTCTGTTTTTCTGTTGATTGACATTTAAAATTTGTCTTGGAAACTTGCAGAAAGACACTGAATGGAGCCACCTCTGGTGACTGTCCAGGTGATGAGACTTCACATTTCTTCAATGCAGAGATGCTGTTTATACAGTGAGCTTATCTTAAATAGTAATCGTGAAAGTTCATAGTTATGTCTGCTGGTCACAAGATTGAAAATGAAGTTGAATAATATATTATCTCCCACTTTAGTTCAACCTGATGCTATGTTCTCAAACTTTAAAATTTGAAACATGGGATGCATACCCAAATCTGTGATGAAATTATAACAGAGCTCACTGTAATTCCTTTAGAGAATCGGAATGTGAACAGGGCGGCCGTGTCTCCTGTCTGTGTGTTTCTCACATGAGCCCCTGTCAGAGGGCACTCACTGTGTCATTGGAAACTCTGAAACAACTGTAGGTGGGTTGCATCTAGATAATCGGCATCTCTCCATACAACCTCAGAGGCTACAGGGTCTCTTGCCTGCCCCATAGTAGGTAATATGACTGACAACCTAAAATAATGAATGTCTGTAGAAATCCTCCTGGTGTAGCTGAGGATGACCTTGAACTTCTGAACCTCTACTTCCCAAGTGCTGGATTTATAGGCATGCACCACCACACCTGCTTTATGCTGTGCTGAGGCTTGAACTCGGGGCTTTGCACCTGGGAAGCAAGCTCTCTGCCAACTCAGTTACATCTGCAGCTCCTGGGAAATATCAAGGAGTCAACTGATCAGCCCATGAAACCTTCTGTACAGGAATGAGGTATACATACTCTTTTTATATTTGAGTCCACAAATTATTTTAGATGCCAATATGCAATGAGCAAAGACACTCCCTCTTATGCTCCTGACAATCTAGTAATTAGTGAATTTCTTTAATGGAAAGTTGTCCCAAGTTTACCCGTGACATCTGCTTGCAGATCTGAGTCCATAAAGCTGACTAGGAGCAGCATCATTGCTGCAGGGCCCATGAGCTGCAGGGAGCTGCTGGCTGCCAGAGCTGGCTGCTTCATGCTTAACCTTTCCAATACGACTTCAGAGACGGGGTTTTACTTAATATTGTACCTGTCAAATTCCCAGAGCTGCGAGTAAATTGAAGATACAAATTATGTTGTAAAGTGAAATATTTTGTGTTATTCTACAGTTTGGTTGATTTAGGAAGAAAATGAACTCTGACAGCTTGATCTTTTCAGTTCAGTGGATTCTAATGGTCCAAAACAAAAACCCACACCACAGGCTCTTCTTTCCTCGCTGTTTCTGAGTGGGGCGGCAGCACGCTCTTCTCATACTGTAGACCCAGGATGGCCGGCTCCGTGCTGTGGGGTGCACAGACTCTTGGGAAGAGCGGGACGGTGCTGGCTTTTTGTATTTGTGTATATAAATAAATACTCACCCTCCCCGTTAGGAGAAGGAAGCCTCTCCATGCCTGGCTCTCTTGCCCCAGTGTTTTCACAGGAAGAAGGAAACTGTACTCCTAGCATTGATGCCTACAGGAGCTGCTGGCTGGAGCACATAGGTAAAGGTCTTTACCTTTATTTTTGTATTATCAGAGAGCCCTTTATTTTTTCATCATGAAGCTCATAGCCTTCCTTGTGCCTATGATTCTCTGTGTGGAGGGAAAGCGTCTCATGACATCGCCACCTTGAGTGCTGTCTGCACTTCCGAGGCTTTGGGGAGGGCTGTGGGATTTGGAGAGATGACAAGTGTTTTGTAAGCCTGGGATCCTTTGGTGGTGGCTGAACTGTAAGTGCCCACTTTTCGTTTGCTTTACGTTAGGTCATTTGGTCTTTACACCCTCGATAAGCATCTCCCTTTGCCCTGAAGAAGAATGCCAGGCTGCCAGCAGCAGTGGGTGGCAGTTTTAACTCCTCCTTTATAAAACCCCAAGCACACCCCTTGCCACCCCACAGCTGGCTCCTAGCCACTCTCCCCAGTGTCCCTGGGACTAAGGGTTCGGGAGTCTGCTTCACTTCTTCAGACTGAATTCTACTGGGTAACTAAAGCTAGTGACCACTGACAGGAAGGGGGCTCTAGTCGGCTACTAACCTGCAGGTGATTGATTTGGAGGATTAGGAGCGAACTGAAAAATGAGTAGGTGTTGCTGTTAAACCTACGACATAAAATGGATTCAGATCTTTTATGACGTGCTCTTACAGGCAAATGTCATTTTCTCATAAGTCACAGAGTCTGGGACTCCTTCCTGGTGTTGTGGTGCGGGTTGAAACCTGCCAGAAATCATCTCGAAAGGGGTTGCTCTATTTTTCCACTGATATCCTGCCTACAGGATGGATTTGGAGTGGTTTTACAGCTTTAAAAAACCACATCTACATAGATGTGTGTGGGAACCGGTGACTCCTAGGTGCAGGAGCTGGCAGTAGTCACTTGGGGCAAGAGGAAGGATCCTCTGACCGTAGTTCCAGGGTTTGGAAATCCAGACTTTAGAACACAAAAGGGATCTTAAAGTTAGGCCTCCTAGAAGCTGGACATCAAAGCAAGGAGCATAGACAGGTGTACAGGCTGGAGAGTTTACAAGGAGCATCTGGAATAATCTAGATCACAGATGGTTTCATCCTAGACCGAGGTGGTGATCATTCAGGGAGGAGAAAATGGGACATTTGGAGTATTTTCCAGGCAGGACCAAATGGACCTGTTATGACCTGGCTACAAGGAGTAAAAAGGATCAAGAGTCAGAGAAAAGGCATCCTATTGTCAGTGTAACAAAGGGTGATTAGGAGGTCTTTCAGGGTAGCAGAGATGCAGATGAACAGGGCGGGAATATTCACAAGCACTGCTTCCCATCTTTGCTCAGTGATTCTTCACCATCCCCCCCACTATCACCCTCCTACAGAGAGGAATTACACTCAGTTTACACTTAATTATGAAGAAAATTAAAAACTAAGAAATGCGATGATGTGTAGAGTGGGCTGTGGAAGGCCACAGCAGGATCACATCTGTGATCTTTTTGCTTCTCCCCCAAGAAATGATGTCCACCCATTACCCTTAGGTAAGGGATGCATGGTAAGGGATGCATGGTCTGTACACTGTAAGGAGCCCATCAGTAGAAGTGCTCAGCTAGCAAGTTGGCACTCAGCAGGAAAGCCAGGCGAGAGAAAACTGTGTTGATCTCCTAAGAGACAGTGTGCAAATTAATAGAGATGTGACCTCAGGAAGTGACCACAGTAGAAGTCACTGCCGATGTCAATCGTGTTGGTCCCTATGGAGTTAGTAGGTGTGTGCACTGACCTTGGGCAGCCCTAGCTAGGTTTCATGGTGTTTACTTCACAGAAAGAGAGTGTTTGGAGACCTACGATACTAAGGTAGTTTTTCTTTTTTGTTTGTTTTGTTTTGTTGAGACAGGGTTTCTCTGTAGCTTTAAGGTGGTTTTCCTATATTTCTTGTACCTTTGGTGTTGGTGCTGGGTGGATTGAGAGTATTCTGGAGAAAGGAAAAGGTGATGCAGAGGGTGGAGGTGATGAAAGTTTAGATGGCAACAGCAACAAAGAGCTGGCCTTGATGGGAGGACAGTTGATTTATTGAGATACTTGGGGAGAGAATCAACATGTATGCAAATGTTGGAAAACTTTGTGTGGCTTCTGTTTCTCAAGACTGATGCTTGGCCATCAGCAGTAAGGGGTCAAAGAAGTAGAGGGACTTGGGTCCGTCTACACATCCACACATGGATGGCCCCGTGTGTCACCCTGAGACTCATGATGTATTGCATAATGTCTGGAAGAGACTCATGAGTACAGGAGTCTAAAAAGATATATCACTTTAAATAATGCTACTAAGTCACCCTCCCGTGAACATTTCTAGATGGATTTTGTCTTTTAAGCTTCAACAAACCATATTAGGCATCAGAACCCACTGCTCTCCCAAAATAGCCCTCTCTGACTCCTCCTCTGCAGGTGTATATGACAGCCTGGCCTTGGGACTGGGATGGGATGCAGGAACCAGAGTTCCCCAAAGAGGTGACTTGTGCCTGGTGCCGCTTTAAACATTCTGTTGCTAGTTTTCCGCCCTCAAAGCCAGTTCCATGATGCTCAGCTGTCTTCCCAGACCGGCCCTGCTGCTCCTCCTCTGCCCCACATTGAAATTCCTGGGAGACACTGCCTCCTGTTCCTTTCCTTGACTCCCATTCCTCTTGTTCTCAAAGTCGGCTAAGTAGTGACTCCGGATGCTCCGTGGCTCATGGATATCCCAGGACCCAGCTCTGGTGTGCTTCAGGGAGGTGACTCACAATTCTTGGTCCCTTTTCCATTTGTTCAGAGGTATATAATACATGTGTCTTCTCAGACCTTCTTCACCTGGGCTGAGCAGTCTCAGAGGCAGCGAAATGAAACTTTGATTAGCACAATCACTCTTTGGTGGAGGCCGTTGCATTCCTAGCTTTTCTACTGCAGAGTGCTGGAAGCAGATGTAGAAATCACATGACGGTGAGTTTTATAGACCGTTCCCTATGGCTGACTTCACCTTGCCCGCTCCGCAGAGACATAGATGTATATCCCTAGAGCTCACGAGCAGCTGATTAGCACAGTCTGTGCTGGGGGATCCAGTGAACGAGATGCATGGTACTGATCAGACTTAATCACTATTAGTGCCAGCTCCAGTAGCCATGACTAAGAGGCTCCTAGCTCAGCTGCCTCTGTGTGGGGAGCCCAGCTCACAAGACACACAGTTCCCCTGCGAAAAGGATCACAGTCTAGAGACAGGTTTGGAGCACCAGCCTTTGGTAAACTTTCTTTACTTATGATATTGTGGAATTGTGTCGTCCAATACAATCCTATATGTTTTCAGTTGTTAATGAGAATGTTGTTGAGATGGTTGAGCTTTAAGAACTGTAATACATATAGGACTGGGGGCATAGCAGAATGGTAGAGTATTCTCCTAACATGTATGGGACTCTATGTTCAAATCTCAGCATTGCAAATAGTAATAAAATAATAATAATAATATACAACTCAGGTAGGCTTTGTTATGACCCTCACCATATGTAAATGTTCACCCACTTCCCAAAGGCCATTGATAAATCAGATTGCTTCCTTGTTGGTTTGTTGATCTTAGTATTTCTGTACTGGCGCACAGCTCACAGTGCCTTCCTGGAATTGGGTATGCCCCAAGAAGCCAACTCTTATGCCATAAAAGCCAAATAAGAACTGAAGGCAACTGGCAAAGGACTTTGAACCCCATGTAGATTTTTGCCAGTTCCCTACTTGTATCCTACATAATATTGCTATAAATACCAAACTTATAACAGACTTAACTGCATGAATCAGGTAACAAAGTGTGCATATATAGTACCTGTATGCTTTGTTCTGCCTATGGCATTTCATGTTCTTGTCACCCAGCTAGTTTATTGAACCCTATGATTTCAATATCATACAGGTTAAAAGGAAGTGTCTTGTTAAAATACAATTAGTATTTATAATAGATAACTTGTCAATTTTTACATAACCTAGAATTACCTGGGGGAAGAATCTTCCTGAGGGGTTGTCTACATTGGATTATCCTGTGTGTTTGTGTGTGTGTGTGGGGGGGTATCTTGATTAAGTTCATTGATATGGGGACCAGCCCACTGTGGGCAGCACCATTCCCTAAGCAGGTGGTTCTGCACTGTGTAAGAGTAGAGAAATTGAACTCAGCACAAATAAAAGAGCATACGTGTATACATTTTTCTTTCTGCTCTTGACTGTATACATGATGTGACTAGCTGTTTTACGTTTCTGCCTTGATTTTCCCCCAAAGATAGACCGTAACCTGGCACTGTAAGCCCAATAAACCTTTCCTCCCCTGGGTTGCTTTTTTACCAGGGTGTTTTGTCAAAGCAACAGAAATGAAACTAGGTTAGTGCTGAATGTAAGCAATTTTGCATGTAGGTGTCCCTAAATTTATTCACTTCCTTTTTAGGAGGAGGAGACCTAAATGCCATGGGTTTGCCTTGCCCAAGTAGACCATCATATGTTCAAATGAGTAAGCGCCTACAGTTCTCCTGCTGTTAGGTTTGCTGTTACTCATGAGCCCTTGAAAGGTGATAACTGAGCTTCTAGGGCCTCAAGAAGATGAGAGCATGGTTTTGACTTTTCCTTTAAGATACAAGAAAAATGGAGTTAGAGAAATGGCTCAGCAGGTACGAACATACGCTGCTCTTGCGGAAGACCTGGGTCCCATTCCCTCCACTCACTTGGGCGCCTCACAACCATCTGTAACCCGGCACCAGGGAATGGATCTGAGGCCTCTAGCCTCTGACAACATCTCACTCACATACACGTACCTCCAGGTGGACACGTGAGCATACATATAATAACAGAAATAAATCTTAATATGTTTTTGAAAGATGTAGGAAAATATCAAGGAAGCAGTAGTTGAGTTCAATGGACCAGAAGTTTAGCCCTCTGTTTCCACCTGACATCTCCTGCGTTGTCCGAGGGAATTAAGCAAAGGTGGGGGAACACTGGATAACTAAATTCAGAAACTTATAGAAGCAGCCAACATAACTATACAAGTTTCTAGTCTTTCCTACTCCCAGGGCACTAAGTGTGAGTGCTCCCTGACACGGTAAAGTACTTTTCCTGCCTGGCAGGGGAGGGGACTGAGTGGTGGGGAGGGCAGGGTATTTTGTTCGCCTTCCACAGGGTAGGTTCTTTCTGGTCCAAGTGTAATCGCCTATTTTGGCAAACTCCTGGATGCTCTGAGCATTGTTTACCATGTAGAGTTTCCTGAGTGCCAAACAGGATCAGTGGCAGTGTTCAGGCATCGACCCACCTGAGTGCCCATAGCCTCTTGTAGCCACTGTGTCCCCTGTAGCTGATAGAGGTTCCCTGAACATGCCAGGTTCCCTGGAAATACTTGGTGAGTTGACACTGTCCTTCTGGCTTTATAGTTGATAATTTTCCAGCATCTTGTTTTCTGTGTACAGGTATGAATCTAAATGCATGTTTTCTTACAATAAGTCATATTTATTGGTTTGAGAGTCATAATGTGGTTTGAGAACACCACATTAGATATCTGTGTGACTATTACATGGACTGTCATCAAAGATAATGAAAGTTATAACAGAGCATTTAGCATTTATTGAGCTTTTAGTCTGTACTTAACGCTTTCCACTATGTTTTAAAAATCCTCTTGATAGTCACAGAGGTCAGGTCATGTGGTCCTTATTTCAGAGGTGATGGAGCTGACCTTGATCATCTCTTCTGAGTACAGCAAGGTCTCCTGGCTAATCAATTGTCAGTCTGGAACCATGTTTGCCTGACTCCACAGCACACTCCCTCCTTTTTAAAAAATCCCCAGTAAGATTTTCATCCCCCCCCCTCCACTCCATTATATCTTCTTTGCCATATTTTTGTGCCATGTGGAGGACAAAGGTCAAGACCTGAGATCATCAGGCCATGTAGTCATACGGACAAGCCTTGCGTTCCTCTCCTCTGCCAGCTGAGCAAATCTCCGAGCATGCATCTATAGCTGAGAATTCTGCTGCTGCTCACCACTGCCTGTGCCCGTGCACACCTTACTCAGTGCGCTTTGGATGGGGCACAGGAGGCAGGCTCCCAGCTCAGCTCCTGCCAGACTGCAGTGGCGAGAGGATGCTGCAGCCCTCCTCCTGCTCATGGCTCAGGAGGAACGGACGTGCCCAGCAATTTATAAAGGATTATCGCACGCAAAGGCAATATTTGCTTCCTTCCTTCATTTCTCATTCGTCCACAGCAGTGGCTTTCCCCCAATATCTCCTTAGAGCAGAGTTGTAAGAAAGTGACCTTAGCATTGCATCAAATACCACACATTCTTTTTTTTAAGAAAATTTCTGTGGTTTTGGAAATTTATTTCATATACTTTTTTTTAAGGAGAGAAACCTTTGTTCTTTTGTTCTTTGAGTAAAATGTGCTGGTAGTGAATATCTTTCCTTTTCCTGTAAGGATTTTCTTTTCAAGTTAGACAAAAATATTTTATGTTTCATGCATTCAGCTCTCCTGTTCTTATCACCTTGCATTGAGATAACTCCAGACTCTTGGAAAATTGAAGGTGGAATGATGGGAATTCACCCATCCATGAGCTCCTGGGGCACAAAGTGGGAGACGAGCCAGTTGTTCTCGCAGACACTCAGGCTCCTGTAGGCAACTTTGACACGAGAAAGTTCAGGGTGTAGCGTGCTCAGAGAATTGTGTGCAGGTAAGGCGTGCTGTGTGGTGGGGATAGCTCAGCTCTATCCTTCCACAGTGCTTGCCAGTTGCCCAGTGATGCCTTAGTGTTGCAGAGGCAGCTCTCCCTCTCCCATTTCTTTATGTGACTCTAAAGTGAAGTAAACCAAGACTAGTTCACAGGCAGAAGAGAAAGCTCAGTCCCCCAGAACCCAGGTAAACATGACCAGTGTGGCAGAGCAAGCTTGTAATCCCAATGTTGGTTTGAAGGATTCACATAGAACCTTGGGGTTTGCTGCCAGCCAGCGAAGCCTGGTTGGTGGGTTAGGCCAGTGGGCAACCCTGGCTTGTAGGAGATGGGAGATGGTTTGTTTTTGAGCATGAGAACTCAGACTGTCCTCTGGTCTACATATACAGGTGTGTGTACACACACACACACACACACACACATCAGAACAAAACATTTTCAGCTCTTCCGTTTAAAAGAAATGCAAAGGTGACAAGTGTCAGCCTGGTCCATGTTTCCTTCCTTGAGTTAGCGATGGCCGACACTGTTTAGTTTAGCCAGCGATTCCTTTGGAATTTACAGTAAGGCCACATTTAATATATTTCCATTTAGCAAGTATTTGTTCTCAATAACTGCCTTGGCTCTTTATTTGATTTGGGGAAAAGGGGCCTGGTCCTCTTTATTTTCAGCGTGGCTAGAAATAGAGGCTCCAGGGCTTTGCCCTTGATGTAATTTTATTTTTAAATTGAAAAGTGAATTTATTTAATGTCCTCCAAGAAGCAAATTCACAAAGCCTTGGCAGCCCTAAATGCGCTGCCAAAGTTGTAATTGGTAAGAAGTTAGCAAGAAAGAGGGATTAGCTTGGTGAGCCATGGCATAGCAAATTGTCATGGTCTTGAGTCATTTTGTGGCTTGTTGAGAAAATGATCCTAAGTTTAGTATGCATCCCATACAGTGACAGTAGAGAGCCCCAGCAGGAAGAATTTGTAAATGATATTTCCTGACTTTCCTAGAGGAACATAAAAGTACTTATTCCAGCGTACCTGGGAAGACAGTCTCTCTGCTGGAGGCCATGTGCGGTCCATGGCCACAGGTGCTGAACAGGTATGGGATGGATATCCTGGCAAAACTTTCCTATTCGTCATTTTATGGTCTCCTTCTCATCCCATGACCCACTGCTTCACAGACACCTCCGAGGAAGAGAACCCTGAGTGCCCGTGGTTATCTGAGGCCAACAGATTCTTCCCATGACTGACTGCTTCACAGACACTACTGAGGAAGGAACCCTGAGTGCCCGTGGTTGTCAGAGACCAGCTGAAAGCATCAGAACCATCCTAGGCTGGGCTTTGATCTCATCTTGAGCTTTTCATCTACAGGGTACCCTGAGGGTACTTTGGAACTGGGAAGATGTTGGTTCAGAGAAGCCTGTGCTTCTCAGCCTCCTAAGACGCCTGGCTCTACCCCAGTTGCAGGTTGTAGATTCATTATGACCTTGAGGACTGGTTTCAAGAATGCATTGCAACTTTCACAGTGGTTGGCTGTCCCATGTGTGAGCCATACATTCCCATCCCTCTCCCTCTCCCTCTCTACCCTTCTTCCCTCCTCCATCTCTCTTTCTCTCTGGAAGAAGTCCTGTTTCAGGAAATACAAGAGCCCAAGGGTGATACACTGTGTGGCAAGAAGGGGCAAGGGCTGAGTGGAAGCTTCCCAAGCAGGGTTTCCTGACACAGGCATTCAGAAAAAGTATCAGAGTTGCTCCAGGATCTGGGATTCAATGGAAGAGTAGTGTGTGTGATGTTAGTGATCAACCCCAGGGTCCTGTGCATGCTACACAAATGCTCTACCACTGGACTGCATGCTAACTTCAAGGATGGAGTTTGAAAGACACAAGTAGGTAGGACAGTTCCCATGGCTGGAGGAATCAGAACATACAAGCTCCCAGAGATGCATAGGAGCTTTGCTAAGTAATGGGTTGCTAACCCAGAACAGGAAGGTGTAGGACTCAGCTGGGTGAGATCTTAGACAGGAATACGGGGGTCACATCAGAGGAGCCCCAAGTGACCAGCTCGGAATGTATGGGCCCATATCAGCCAGGAAGTGGCATTTCCTTCTGAAGGAAGCTGTTGAACCCATTTAATATCACGGAGGACCCGATCTTGGTGGCTTGCTTGAAATTGCACACATGCATTCTCTACAGTCTGATTAGCAAATGTCCAAAGGGGTCTCATGAGGAAAGCCAAATTTTCTCAGGTGCCGTTTGATTCTGGGTACTGTGGGGAGATCCTTTCTCTTGCATTTCCAGTATCCAGAGGCTGCTGCTTTTCTTGGCTCATGGCCTCTTCCATCTTCAAGGCCAGAGGATATGTAAAATCTTTCTCACCTTCTTCTACTCACTGACTTTGACTCTTACCTCCAGATTTTGCCTCTGGGACCATGTGTGTGATCCACGGTAAAAAAAAAAAAAAAAAAAAAAAAAAAAACCTATTACACTGTTGGCTGATAAGCATCCTTATCTCTGCCTGCTGCCTTGATTTCCCTGCCTTCTGGTATAAAATACTCCCACCTTCTTGCATTGTAGCTAAGTAAGCCCCACCCACTCCAGCTCTAGCCTTTCCCACACGTATTAAACCTCACCTAATTATGGCTTTGACCAAAGTTGAGCAAGAAAGACGCCGTCGCTTTTGTAGTTACAAGACTTACCAGCCACATCCTGTCCTTCTCCACGTGGGGTCAGAGATCCTATTGAGGTTTCTGGACCTGCAATTTATCCATGGCCATCAGAGTGACTGCCTGGGCTGTTGTCCGCTGTTCTTCTTTGGAAGAGGCCACAGGCCCAGTCCAGTTGATATGCTCCTTGGTGAGATGAAGTCCTTCCTGTGAGCCTGAGACAGGCTGGGGTTTCCTCACTCTAATCTTGGCAAGTCATCAGAACCTGGCCTGAGGGAGAAGAGTTGTTCCCTGAGCATTGAGCCTTCTTCGCCCTGGTGGATAGCCTGCCTAGGAAGGAACTGTGGTCAGAGTTCTGCAAGGGTTGTGTTGAAGGTGGTGAGAGCCCATAAAGAGGTTTCCCTCTGCTTTCTACCCTCCGCTACTTCCCTTCAAAGCTCCCTCTCTCTCACCCCCTCCCCCGCCACTCCATTCCCTTCCTTGCTCTCTCATGCTTGTTTCTTCAGCAGATGCTGGCATTCAGTTAGCCCCAGAGTCTCTTTACCACAGCTTCCTCCTGAGAACAGGCTTTGTTCTGGTGACAGCCAGCTGTCACTTCTTAGTGGCAGATGTGATTTTTTAGAAAAGGGAGACAAGGAAGTCTGTGAATGAGGGGTGATATCTGAGAGCAACAAGCGGAGTAACTCTTGGGTATGCCCAGATCCCTTTTAGGCTTCTTGCCTCTGGTGCCTAAGAACAAGCCATGTGCAGCTTCTAGAGCCTTCTCTACAGCAGGCCTTTGTCCCAAGAGTCTATCACAGGACAGATGGGTAACATATTCCTGGGGACTGGTTAGCAAAGCCAGGCGTTCTGCATCTGTGCTGGACACAGCTTCTTTTGCTAAACTCCATAAAGCAACCTCCAGGCACCCTGCCTGTATCTCCTGAACCACAGCCCGCATTCCATTTCTTGAGTTTGCATTCACCAACCCTCACTTTCCTCTGTGGGCTGGGCTGCCAGACCCCTTCGCTGCTGTTGGATGGGACTGAAGATGCGCTGCTTCTTGTCTGCCAAGGCAGTGATTTGGGGTCCTGTAGAGCAGCTGAATGGGGCTAGCCCAGGCCTGCTTTGCTGTCCTGATTTGATTTCTCACCAAGGAGGTCAGAGAAACTTTTAGGAGCCACATTACAAGCAGAGGAGCACTGAAGACACCATTTCCTTGCGGTGAGTCATGTGATTCAAAGGAGTAACACCACCCTGTACTGTTCTGCAGATTACGTAGGTGAGGACAGTGTGCGGTCTTTCAGTGTTGCAGGCAACTCTTATGATTTCCTGCAGGTTGATTTCGCTGTGTATTTTACTTTCTTACCATCACAGTGTAACCTGGGTGTGCTGTACTTTTTACTTTCCATGCACCAAGCATTCTTCATTATCACTATAGAATCTTAGATTCCTACTCCCCGCTCCACCCTCTGCTGTACAGGAGTCGGTCCGATGGGTAGACCACTTGGCAGCCCATCTTCTCCCTGTGTGCGTTTAATTGCTCTCAAGTTGCATCTGGTCCAGATAACGTTGTAGGGAGCGCGGTCGTGAGTATGGTTTCTATATTTTGGATTGTTTCCTAGGATTCGTTCCCAGAAGTGGGATTACTAGGGCTCGATACACACTGTCAAATTGCTTTCCAAAAGGACTTTACCCACATGCTGTACCCATGCCAGAATCCAGTATTATCTTAAACAAGAAAAGTTTATTTAATGCGACGATCAAAAAGTTCTCTTATCTTGATTAAAACAGTGTTTCTTCAATTGTTTGCAGCATAAAGTAGTTCTTACCCACTCTCTGTGTAACTCCTGCTTTGGCCCTCTATATTTATTTGATTTTAATCTTTTTTTCCCCTTTAAAAAGAGATTTATTTTATTTTATGTATGCTTGAATGTCTGTGCACTGCATGTGTGCACTGCCTGCAGAGGTCAGAAAAGGATGTTGGATACTCTGTAACCGGAGTTACAGATGGTTGTGAGCCACCATGTGAATACTAGGAATTGAGTGAGCCTGGGTCCTCTGCAAAAGCACCTGGTATTCTTAACCACTGAGCCATCTCGCTAGCATTTATCCTTTTGCTTACACAGTTTACCAGCACTTTATGTGATACCCACATTAACTTTTGCATGTCCATGGGTATATTTTATTGTTTTCATGTGTGTGTATGTGTGTGTGTGTATCATCTCGTGTGATATAGCTTTCTGGAAATTGTGTTTGCGTGCATGATTTCACTATGTTGGTATCCTTCTGACTCGCACTTACTATTCTACTTACATATACTATTGGGGTTTCCCTATTTTATTTTTTTATCCCACATTATAATTTTTAGCTTTTCTGGAATTTGATATTGGTGCTGTAGTAAAATTTCCATGTTACTATATTACCTTTCATGAAATAATCCCTCACTGTAGTTGCAAATGATTGGTTCAATTCAATTTTTGAAACAACATTAGAGGAAATTTGGGGGCCTCTTTAATGATGCAACTAACCTCTTATTCTCTGGTTAGGACCTCGTTGCTCTGGCTTATGGTGTTTAAACCAGAGCCTGCTGGTCCATCTCTGCCTCCTTATTCCTCTTCTGTACTTTTGCTTAACAAGTGAGCCTATTGTTTTACCAAAGAAAATGTAAAATCCTTTTGAAAAATCTGTGGAAAGCAGTTAATTTCAAATTCTGCTTGGATTTACATTCAAGCATCACGTAACTGTGGCTCAGTTTGGAGTGTTGTATTTTGTGCTCACTGTATTTTGTTCTAGATCTCCTCGAGCATCCATGTGTATTATGGGTAATAGAAGATGGAAGCTGATGACCACAGCTTCTGCCTTCGAGTGGAAACTCCCAGTTTTTCCAGACTTGCAGGTGGGACTGTTGCTTCCACTCCAGTGTGCCCTGTCCCCTTAGTGGACAGCTGGATCTGGAAAGTGCAGAGTGCAGGGATTGGCCCCTTACTTAGCACAGGCGTGCCAGCACATGAGCTCAAACCATCTGCCAGACCCCGGGGGTTTTCATGATGTTGTGGGGAATAAGCAGGAGGGCTCTGAGGGACTAGGGGTGTTCTTGAATGAGGAGAGTGGAGGCTTTGTGTTGAAGAGAACACCATCTTGGCTCTCTAAGCTGTTCTGATCAATAGACTGATTGGAAATCAGGGGCCTCTCGTGAGCCTGGGCTGGCTTCCTACTTCCAAGCCACCGTTCAGAAGCCAAGGCAGGGGTTTCCCTCTTGTTGGCTCATGGGATTGTGCTGTGTGCTTTTCTAGCAGGCTTCCTGTGACCCAGGTTCCCCAAGATGCCCACTGCCATTCTACTTTCCCTGTAGTCTCCCAGATGACCTCCAGCCTGCACCTCATGCCCTCCCCGTGTAAAGGAGGTAACTAGCCTTGGTGTGGCCCTCGCTGTCCATTTGCTATCATTACTGTTCTGTTTGAGAAATATCAGAACCCTACAATTTAAAATTCTCTCTTTATTGGCAGTTGAAGAGGTCTTCAGTTTAATTTCAGATTTAGACGCTGAGTCTTATACCCATATTTTCTACCAGCAGCCTGTAGGTATCATGCCGTCTTTGGGATTTTCTTTCTCTGCTGATGGTAGTGTCTTTTCTCCTGGTAAGGGGTTGTTAATCCAAATGGGATTTTGTTTTTATTTATTTAGCTTTCTATTAACAGAATTTTCTGTTTGTTTGTGTTTGTTTTTTGTTTTGTTTTGGTTTTTGTTTGTTTGTTTGTTTGTTTGAAACAAAATTTTCTGTAGCTTTGGAGCCTGTCTTGGGACTAGCTCTTGTAGACCAGGCTGGCCTCGAACTCACAGAGATCTACCATCCTCTGCGTCCCGAGTGCTGGGATTAAAGGCGTGCAGCACTACCGCCCAGCTCTAACAGAACTTTCATACATGTAGAAAGGTAGACTAAAACAAGACCTCCTTCTAGAAGCATCTGTTAACCTGAGCTACCCTTAGGCCAGGCGAGGCTGTTGTGGTTATTACCCCACCTTCATTTCTTCACCCTCATTTCAAAGGTCATTCCCTCATCGCTTCTTTCCACTCACAAATATTATGGTTCTGTTTCATAAATAGAGGATTACTACCCCACCACAAGGCACTATTGGCCCCACAAAAATGTTAATTTATGAATACTTTCTCTACTTAGATCAGTTTGAAATCTAAATAGGCTACAAGCAATACAGGAGAGAGCAATATGTAGTGTGTTTCTCACGGTTGTCAAGGTGTTATGTAGCATGTTTCTTATTGTTTTTCGGGTGTTTTATGTGGCCTGTTTCTCCCAATGTCATGGTGTTGTATTTTCTCATGGACTTCAGTATATTGCGTATGGTATGATTCTCATAATCACTAGAGTGTTGCCTGTGGTATGTTTCCCAGAGTTGAGGGTATTAATATGGTATGTGTCTCATAGTCCTTAGGATGTTCCATGTCGTATGTATGTGTGTTGCACATAGTGAATTTTATATTGCAGGGAGCACCAGGTGTTATAGAAAATATATATTTGTCTTAGGTGCACTCATTTCTAAATGACAGGCCCATCATTCCATGCCAAGTTTGTTTTATTTGTTGTATCCTGTCAGCATACCCAATGAGGTCTGTGCTTTTAAAGCACACAAAATGATTCCCATGAATGAAAGTCACCATTCTGACATTTAGAATGATTTCATATTGCTTTTGACTTTTAGTGGTTTTATCTTTATCATTTTTGTTATAATTATGAGGTTCAGAGACAATAAACAGGTAGTTACATACTAGTTTAATCTCTGACTTTCTTAACATGAAACCATTGTTAATGGTTTTTCATTTACGTATACATCATTGCTTAATTTTAATATAAATAAATGCACATATTCCCAGCCCCACTTTTATTATGATTAGATGGCTGAATGTCAGTGATGCGCACGCACACGCACATGTGCCTGTGTGTGTGTGTGTGTGTGTGTGTGTTGCATACACATGAGTGTGTGGGTCTATGCATCGATGTGTGCAGATTTAGAGATCAGAGTGTGATATTTGCTCTCTTGCTCTGTTACCCTCCTACCTTATTCTGTGCAAGACAAGGTCCCTTGGTGAACACGGAGCTTGCTGCGTAGGCTGGACTGGCTGTGCCATCAGGAGCCACCTGCAGGCGATGTCTTTCTGTTGCCCTCTTTCATGTGAATGAGCACTCAGAAGCCAGGTCTGTAACCGCATGCTGGTGTTTCTCACTGCCCCTTCCTCTCTACTGTTGGCTGGTACATGTGCGTGTAGTGTTCCCTTCAGTCTTCTACTTTTCTTACTAGGCCCTGTGTATTCATCTGTTCACAGTGTTGCCAGTGTGTCTTTGCAGTAGATTTGCTGGTTGGGACAATAAGTCATTGCCACTCTGCACGGTTATTCAGTTGATCTTTTCCCTAGAAATAACTAAGCACAGATAATTCTTCAGTAGCATGCCAATATTCACCTTTATAAAGGAGTGTGGTTTTTCATGGCTTGTTGGGTGAACATTGGTGTGTTTGTTTCTATGCTACTATTGTTCAGAACTCTGGTACCTGTTATTGCTTTTACCCCATTCTTTCTCTTCCTCTTCTGGGACTCCTGTGCTTACGTGACAGACCTTGGAATCATATCACATATCTTTCTAAGGCCTTTTTTCTTTTTTAAAAAGTGTGTGTGTATCTGTGTGTGCACACATGCACATGTGTGCCATAAAGTGCGTGTGAAGGTCAGGGGACAACCTTGTCTTCCCCTTGTTTGAGACGGAGACTCTTGTTCATCACCGTGGACACTAAACCAGCTGTGCACAAGCTCTCGAGAATTTCCCTGTTTCCTCCCATTCTGCCTTTGGAGCTCTGGAGTTACAGGCATGCTTTACATGGGTTCTGGGGTTCAAACTCAGCTTCTCCTATGAGCACAGCATGCGTTTTATGTATTCTCCCCAGCCCTTCCTTTGCGCTACTGCCGTTTACCATTCTTTTCTGTCTCTGTGTTAATCTATATGTCCTTTTTCTGATGTATACTAAAGTTCTGCCTTTTTTTTTTTTTGTCCTGTGATCTGCTAGATCTCCTTGTGGGCATGGGATTCTCATTTGTTTTTCATGAATCAAACACTAAAGTTTCTGGTCTTCAGTCTCTTGAAAATTCTTGGTGATTCTTGGTTTCTCTGTACTGTGGGTCTGTTTCTATTGAGATGTCTTGGCTTGTGGTCTTGTGTTGACTTCCTGTATGTCTGGGTTTTTTTTTTTTTTTTTTTAGAAATAGATGCCAGAGATCCTATTTAAAGCAAACAACAAATTCATTTTTAAAAGATGATGATATTGTCTTTGTCTTACTTTGTATAGAATCCTCCTTTCCTCTAGTTTCCTGTGGTTTTATGTTTTGTGTATCTGTATAAGATAAAACAGACTTTTTAAAATAATACTCAAAGCGAAGGTGACAGGTGTTTCGAGTGGAAAGCAGGTTTTTGTTACATTTTTGGAGCTTTATATTTGGAGCTGGTTGTAAGTTTCCTTGCCACTGTAAGAAACATCGCAGATGAATTCCATGAGCTCTTTGCTCAGTCCCCTCCAGAGCTAACATCTTTCATAACTGGAATCCCCACCAAGAAACAGAGTTCTCCTTTTGTGTTCATGGCCACATCCTCCCCCTCATCTTGCTGCATTTCTGGCACCCACTGTCTCCTCCCCAGAGTTGTAATTTTTTTCATTATTAGACTAGAATGTAGATGGGATTGCACAGTTGGTGACCTTTCAAGACTGGCTTTTCTTTTTCTTCACCTCGCATACTTCCTTTGAAATCCATCT
Organism: Chionomys nivalis; assembly: GCF_950005125.1. Classification (NCBI taxonomy): domain Eukaryota; kingdom Metazoa; phylum Chordata; class Mammalia; order Rodentia; family Cricetidae; genus Chionomys; species Chionomys nivalis. The sequence goes on along the minus strand of NC_080093.1, from coordinate 61,965,492 downwards.
AAGCTGGATGTCACAACACCTCAGTCCTTCTGGTGTTGTTGACTAATAGTCCATAATGTGGGTATAATGGTTTTTAACAACTGAAGGTCATTTTTCTTTTTAAAGATGTAGGTGTTATGAGTATTCGTGGATAGTTTCTGTGTCAAGAGAAGCTTTTATTTCTCTAGCATAAATGCCCAGGATCCTCTATCAAGGCAGAGGTCTGGGACCCCAGGACTCTCGGTCAGTTGGGCTTTCTTTGAAGAGTCACACTGTACCTCTTAGTTCATTTCTCCCACTGCTTTCGCTATAACTTGCCAGACCCCCAAGACTCCTGTCTCAGGGTCACATAGATCCACCGGCTGTGGGCTCTTTCGTTCTGCCTTGATAGAAACCTTGGCGGTGGGGGGGGGGGGAACTGTGGGAACACTGGTCCTGAGCAGCCTTTGTCTCTCACTATCTGACAGCAGCGAGGCAGGCAGTAGGCACGCAGAGCAGTAGCAAGAAGCACCTTCTAGCATTTTAGTGTCTGCACAGGCTTGGGGTATCTGGATCCTGGGGTCTGAGACCATTGGCTCTGAAGACTTGATAGCTCTCTTTGCACCATACAGCTTTTTATCAGCTCCCCACTCTCCTGTGATTGCTGCTTCTACTTCCCCCTTTTCAGCCGGGTGTTCTCAAACCCCTCAACTACTATCTGAATAATGTAGGGTACTTGTCATTGTTGGATCAGCCTGCTCCACCTGGACACCAGACTTAGCCATGATCACTCAGGAACGGCCCTCTGTCCGTGCAGGGGCCGGCTTCCAGGGCAGGATCCCATGACAGCATGGGCCCTAGGTCTTCTTAGCCCCTGCCTCACCGCTTCTTCGGCTGTCCGGTGGTGGTTGCAGGCTCCATGCATTGAGGAGCTAGGACCCAAAGCTCAGGAACCTGGAAGCTGGTATCAGAAACTGGGCACCGGACACTGCAACTGTTCCCCAGGGCGGAGGACCCTTTCAGCTGTTGATTAATTGCACAGTTTCTGCAGAAGGAAGTCTAGGGCCTAGGAAATATGAGATGAGCCGTTTGGGAGCCCAGCACAGGGGATGCTGACTTCAGACTGGGCTATGTCTGATTTGTTAAACTCAGTTGTCAAGCTGCTGGGGTATACTTTTCTAGACTAGGTTAATCCGGTATGCATGGCACCCATTGAATCAAACCACCCCCTACCCAGACTTCTGTGTGGTGCTGCTGGGATTCAGCTGTCACCTGAAGAGACCTTTACAGTTACCTAAGGAAGGCACTTGTTAAACGGTTGAGCACCAGGAAGCAGTGTGCATGTTGCTCTCTGTGATGGGGGTTTCATTGAATCTGCTGGAGCAGGCTACAGCCAGATACCGTTACTCTTACCCAGGGCAGTGCTTGTTCAGCTGCTGGCTAACTCCACTGCCAACGTGGCTGATGTTGCTTCTGCTGCTTGCTTCTTCCTGTTTCCAGCTCAGTGGGCACTCCTGGAAGGAGACAAAGGCGGCTCAAGACAAATCTTTTGACTCTGATGTTACAATATCATGGCAGGTAGCACAGGGAAGTGTCTCTCAGTCGTCTCCGAGTGAGCTGAGCAGCCTGCTTATATAGACCAGACAGGAATGTTTGGACCAATCACAGCCTTGCCACAAGAATTACTCTCTTTCCACCAGGAGATGTACTTCCACTCTGACCAAGGTAGAAATGACCTATCCAGGCTGTGATTGATTGCACAAAGCCCAGTACAAACTGTTCAAACAGTCCTGGCTCAGGCTCTGCCTGCAGGAGCCAAGGCAGTCAGCTGCAGTCCTTTGCATAGTTTTCTCAAGGCAACCTGGAGCATTTAAGAAGCCTGGTGCAGGCTCTGAGAGTGGTCTGGCTGGCTGTGTGACTGGCAGTGCTGTTGCTCAAGGCTGCTTGGACATCCAATGGCTCAAGAATCCAATAGCTGACCATTAGGGAGTGTTGGTTTGCCCTATATTCATATCTTGGCTTCTTTACAGGAAAATAGGTATCAGGTAGGGTTTACAATGAACTAAAAAAAATGTCATTAGTATCAGCAATGATTTTAATAGATTTGGAACAGTGCTTTAGCGATGTTTAACACCTGTCAAGTGCCCGGGTGACATAGATCTCCCTGGTCTGTTGCAAGAGTACAGTGGAGAAGGCGTCATCTGCCCCCACTCCTCAGAAGCACAGGGGCTCAGTGTGGAATTGCTAGCTGAAATTCTTAGGCACAGGCAAAGCCACCTGTTATATAGCCATTAGGGGACAATCCGGAGTTCATCCTGGGAACCAGTGAATTTATCAAGCTTCCTTGGGGCCTAGGTGAGTGGTTCTTTACAAGAATATGGCGGAATGAAAGCAACTGGACCAGAGCATCTCACCTAGTAGCAAAGATGATGACCTCCCAACAGAGGCATAACTGGAGTTGCTCCTCAGTTATCTTTGTCCACTCCGTATTCTTTAGCACAGCCCAGAACCCTGAGGTCATATATAATTAGGGCAGAATTTTGTGCTACTGGCTCAGAGGAGCAGCTGGAGTGTCAGGTGACCTTCCCATCCTTCTCTCTGGGAACACCAGCAGTCAGCAAGAGCAACTCAGAGTCTCTTGAACAGAGGCACAGTTAATCTGATGAAGAAGTGTAGAGCACGAATTGTAATTGGTATTAATAATAAAAACCCAGAGTCGGATATAGGAGTTAATGCCGAAGATCAGAGAAGCAGAGCAGCCAGGCACCAGAGAGTTCTTTAATTTTCTGTTGTACCAATGCTCAAAACCAAAGGGACAATCCTTTCCTCAGACTGTCTCCTCAGACTTTGTCCTCTAACTGCAAGGGATGATTCTCAGACTGCAGCTGTCTTCACCAAACCTCAGACTGCAAAATGAGCCATTTCTGTCTCTACCTCCCTAGTGCTGGGATTAAAGGCATGCGATCCCAAGTGCTGGGATCACCTCTGTGTGAGAGCTGTTTCTCGGCCTTGAACTAACAGATTACTCTAACTCTTAAAGGTGAGTGCCCCCACTCCCTGGCCTCTAGTGGCTTAGCTCTGATCTTCAGGCAAGCTTTATTTGTTAAAACATAAAATACCACTACAGATGTGAGCTGTTTTGGACAGATGTGGAGGCAAGAGGATCAGAACTTCAGAGTTAGCTTCAGCTGTACTGTGAATTAGAGTTCTGCCTTGGCTACACAAGACCCTGACTCAAAACAAAACAGAACAAGCAAAAAACCAAAGCCATAGTTCACTGCGGCTGCTGCCGCCGACACTGGTCACAGTGCTATGGAACAATGGAAAGGGGCCTTTTTAAGCTTTTAGCAGGGAAATGGGCTGCTGGTGTTTGTCACAGGGCCTTTGGAGCAACATGCAATGGGACAGCATCAGGCACAGTCCTAAAGCAATGGGAGGCAGGCTAAAAAGAAACTACAGTTGGCAGCCAACAAAATACAGGTGTGCTGTCATTCTCTGTGACCTGCTTGTGTTTGGGAGTGTGGCTGTAGGCATCGTTGTAAACTTTGCATTCCTGTTGATTGATTAAAGGTGTAGCAAGCCTGCTTGTCAGCTGTGCTATTGATCGCATTTATTTAAAAAGAAATAAAGTCTTTCATACAGCTTGCCTGCAGCCATGGGCTTTAAGTTCCCTGTTTCCCTAGGAAGAGCCGCCAGTGATGTGAAGTGACATTTGACCTGCTGAGAGTTGATATCGGCAGACAGATTTCATGCCCTGTCTCCTGGCCACCCATTTGCTGCCTTTGAGTTGTTAAGGATATTAAAAACAGAGATGAGAAAGCCCCCTCTTGACAGGTTCAATTTGTAATGTGAAATCCTCAATTGCAAAGCTAAGAAGCTAACAGACCTGCTGCCCCAAACCCTACCAAGACAGAGAGAGAGAGGGGTCTGTGAGTCCTAAGAGTGCTGGAGAGGGATGCAGAGGACTAGGACAGAGGTCTTGATGCATGGCATGAAGAAGATTAGAGCTGCTGACACCTAAGTACCAGGGCTTTGGTGATGTGGAAGCTTCCTTTGGAGGCTCTTAAGTCTTCCAGGAAGCCTGTGACAAACAGGAGTGACTTACTTGTGTGGCACAGAACCCTGCAGTCAAAGGCTGACTCTTCACTGCGTTGAAGACCAGTAGATAAGAAGTCAGTGCCTACCTTTCTCTAGAAACCACTATAGCCACCCAGGTCCCTCCCTGAACTTTTTTTGTGCCTGTGAAGGAACATAACTGTCATTGTCTGGACAGTGGTTTCGTGTGTCAGTTGCTGTACCCCGCCTGGACCAGGCTCCTGATCTTTCTCTGTGAACATAGAGGCAGTACTTGTTCGTCGTGTAGACACATACCCTTGACCAATACATGCTTCTCTGCCCCTCTACCTCCCTAAGACACAGTACGTCCTATTCAGCCTGCTCTTAGAGGGACAGGTCGTGGGGTTGGGGCAGTTGAAAAGGAGGGGAATTTACTTGCTCAAGGAGCAAATGAGCAGGCTCCAGGTAGCAGGAAGATGCTGGGACCACCCTTGGTGGTGGTGCTTCAGAGGTGATTGTGGATGCTTTGAAAGAAAAAGAAACCGGCAAAGAGGGAAGATGCTGACATTTCTTTCAGAACCCATCTACTCTGGCTGGCTGGCTGTCCTCAACGGGCCGTCAGGGACTTCCTTGTTATCTCTTTTCAACACTGGGCCCTCCATTCCCAGGTGGAATTTTTGAGAGATAAACTCTAGTATAGGGGCTACCTGGGTCTACTTTCAGTTCATCTGACCCCGTCTCACTTCCCAACGTCTGTCTGTCTGCCTTTCTTCCTCGTGGTCCTTGCGATGGGCCTGCCCATGCTCAGATAAGCCATGTCTCGGGATTGTCACAGAGTGAACTTCCTGTTCACGCCTGAGTCTGCAGTTTGCACCAAGTGTTATATTTTGTGAGAATTGTCCTGTTTAATAAAGGTCACATGCAGATCCATGACGGAGAGGGCTCAGGTCCAGGAAGAGAAATCCTGGAAGAAACACAGCCTGCAGCTACCTGCTTAACGCAGGGCCAGGATCCTGCTTCACGCCTAGATGTGGGACTGCATTGCTGTAGTATAGTAGCTCCTTCTGTTCTTTGAAGAACTGTTAGAAGTGTAGCAAAAGTGTTGACAACATGAAGAAGCTGAAGTCAGCACTGGGGTAAATATTTACATCTCTTTCTCTTGGATGCTGATAGTCGTGGGTTTAAATAAAACTCGATGATCTAACAGGGACCTGTTTAGGGGAGCAGGTGGTGACTTTCTTACAGCCTGATACGTAGTTTGGGAACAGTTTCTTAATCTCTCTGGGATTTTCTTTCCTTATCTGTTAAAGGGGCGGGTGTTGTGCAAGCTGCATGATTTCCGTGGCCTCTTCCCGTTTGAAATCCCCACACTGGCTCACTTTACATCACCGTGTGGCAGTCACACACATCATACACACCAAGGACTTACCAGCATTATCCAGCAGACAGACAAAAGAGGAGCTATGTGTGGTACCTGAAGCTAGTTCTTCCCTGCAGAATGCTGCTGCTCTGTTCTTCCTGGGAGTCCTCAGGCCAAGGCCTGTGTTTCCCTTGCCACTACCCAGTGAGCGGATCCAGACACTGGTCTGATTTGCAAGACAGATTATTCCCAGTTGCTTCTGTTGTTCTCTGGTTGGGTCAAGGTCGAGATGATTGACCAGGTGTTCTGTCAAGGCTCCATCATGAATGATGATGACACCGTCTGAGTCCAGAGCCTCTGGGAAAGGCACTGTCTCCTCTGCCCACTTCAGTGCTGAATTTCTAAATGTCATGCTCAGAGGAAGGCCAAGCCTATACCTGACTATTCTAGTCAAAGTCTGACTATTCTAGGACCTGCCAGAGAAGATCCTTGGGTGGCAGGCACAGAGAAGGGAGCTATCCCCAGCAGGTGAAAGAGCTGGTGGAGGTGAGGCTGTAGAGCATGGGGAAGGAGAGCGGCGTGGAAACACACCCCACAGAGCATCTTCTTTGAGCTCTGAGGAGCTCCTGGGTGGCCAGAGGTGAGGCCATGTAGTTGTCTCCACAAGAAGAACTGGATATCCTGGACTGCACTCTGGGTCCTTGAGTCAGCAATTCGATTGGAGACATGGCTGGTTTCCAGGGCGGTAGGGCACACTACACAGTGGGAACCTGGAGGGACACCTGCAACTCAGAAGCAAGGGGCACCCAGAAGATTTGGTTGGTGGTTGAGAGACAGTGGACGGACGAGTCAGCAGAGTAAAGAAGCCTAGTTCCAGAGGGGAGATGTGTAATAAGAGAAATAAGGATAAGCTGAGGTTGAGGGGAGAGGAGAAACAGCTGAGGGCTTGACTAGTGATGCTGATGAACAATTATGGCTTGGGGAATTCTCCTCAAGTCTTCAGAATTAACTAACACATGTTAACAAATGCTAGGGCCACAAAGTGCTCCTCCAAGTCACCCTACATCCCCCTGCCTATGTGACAATAATGAATTTGTTTCTCTGCAGCTTTCCTTAAGCACTTCAGAACACTGAAAACATAAACCAAGCCCTCCTGGCTTTAACTTGAGAAACCCTTGCACCAGAAATCCATTCAGTGATAGAGGAAAAGAGGGAAGCATTTTAGAGAAGTGAGCCTTAGCACCCTGCTGCTATGCATTATACAGGCAGGTCAGAGCCAGAGCAGGCAATCTCACCTCCTGCTACCTACAGAGATACCATCTCCTCTGCCTCCTCCTCCTCTGAATGTTACTCATTTCAAGGTTTTGCTTGTATCATCTTGAGAGGAAACAAACAGGACTTAATTAATCCCACTAAACATTATACTGGAAAAGCAATTATTCCCACCATGTGTAATAACCCATCTGTAGGGAAAATAATCCATTAAGCATGAATCAACGTGAATTTAAAAACTATTATGAAGATCAGTTCGGTTCTTGGTTATGAGTACCATAATTTGAGAATTTGCTCATGCATACTTTGTTCCAGCGTGTTCTGTGACCTTGGCACCTAAATTCCCAAACAATGAACATGTCTTTGGTAATGACTGTCCAAATTCTCAGGTTAGCCAATCAAATGTTTCACAGTTGAGTCCCTTTTGGGGGGATTAGTGTGAATCTGTGATTAATGAGACACTGAGTGCCATGTTTTGAGATGCGACTGTAATCGTAGCAGAGGGCTGCATTTATTTGCATTTTCCATAAATCATTCATTAACTGAAATGAAATCTTTTTCTTAAATTACCTCTCATGGTTCAGTTATTAGCGAGCTTTCCTTTCTTTCTAAATTTACTGGGCTATCCTTCAGTTCTCCTTGAGCAAACCAAGTGATTGCTTTGACCATTGTCAACAGGAAATCATTTGCCCAGACATTCCCCTCTTCCCAACTGGGCTGTAAATCCTCTCCCAACTAAGATTGCTGTCCACTCCTGCGGAGCCCGGAGGCTGCTGATGCTCTATTTGGACCTTGTTGAGCTATCTGTGAAGATGTCTAAAAACTCTCTGTGGTTCATTTTCAAATAAACACCTAGCAAACTTGTCTGGGTTTATAAAGCCTGGGGCCTGAAGTTAAGAGACCATCCCTATTGAAAAGGAGTTGATCACATTTTTATGGACCCTCCTGTATTGGGGCTGGCTATGGAAAGCCCTGGGGTAGCGAAAATTTCTAACTCCTAAGATCCCAGGGTGGGCGTTGAGGTGTGATGCAGCTAATCCATCAGCTGTGGAATGATGTGCCACCCCAGAAAGAGACAGGAAATCCTGGCCCCTGGTACCTGACAACACAGTGATGTTTTTTTCTCTTCCCCCCTCTTCCCCCAGTAGGTAGATGAGAACCTGATGCAGTAATAGTAGTTCTAGCGCACAAAGCCAGGCCAAGTGACATGAGGACTGGGCATCTCCTCTCTTTTTGATCCATCACAGCCACCTGGACTCCTGACCTCCCTGGCTTTTCTGATCTGAAAGCTGTTTGAAAGAAGTTCAAGTCATAGGCAGCACTCCCAGGAAGAGGAGTCCGCATCTGTGTCACTTGATCTTCATGAAAGCCACTGAACCTACAAAGGGAAGGGCTTTATGTCGTGTTTGAGGCTTTATGCCATGTTAGCAAGATCCTGAAGACCATTTCTGAGCTGGCACCGGACCCCACTTCTCAGTGCTTCTTGGGTCCGGAGTCCAATGGTTAGCTCTCTCCACAGCTGTCCATGCCAGCTCAGTTTATCTGGAATTTGAAAAAAAGGAAACCTTGCTTGTATTGTTTGAGCTGCTAGCTGTCGAGTCGTGCATATCCACCCTAGCAGAAGGGTCCCAAATGTTCACTTGATAGACAAATGAGTGTAAGCAAAGCCAACTTTAATGAATAGGGACTAGGGATCATGCTGTTCAGGGAGGAATGCAGACTGCCCGCAAACCAACTTCACCTTGCTGTCCATGGCAGTAGAGAGTAAGAGCTTATCAAGGTTCCATGGTCACCCATGAATATGATGCTGTGGTTCAGATGGACATCCCCCAAAATAGTCATTTATAAAAACTGGTCCCCAGTGTGGCGGTGGGTGGTAGGTGTTGTAACCATTTAGGAATAGAAGGACTTTCAGGAGATGATGCCTTATTGGGGTTCCTTAGGTCACTGGAGGTGTACCCTCAGAAGGGATGGGGCACTCTCTCATGCTCACTCTCTCCTCCCGCCCTCCCTCTCATTCCTTGCTTAAGATATAAACAACACAACACATGTTCCATGGTGCTTACACTGTTGTAGTCAGGGGCCCAAACCAATAGAAGACCTTGGAATTGAGTCTCCATCATTGCGAACTAAAAGAAACCGCTGTGCTTACTAAGATGTCCTTGTCAGATATTTTGTTATAATGACATGAGGTCATTACATGTGTGCATCTTGGTTTTAATATTTGTGGAAATAAAAAGAATCCCCGTGTGTCAAGAGCAATCATTTATAATGAGCTACCGTTCATTATAAAGACCCACAGACAGAAAAATTGGAAACTTTTGCCCAAGCTTGGCAGCCAGCCTGTTGCCTTTGGTTCTGTCTTTGCTGGTGGCCCCATAGGCTTTTCTCGCGCCAGGATTGCTGGACTTTGGTTGGCAGACCCTCCTTAGCAAGCCTCTGTCCTATCTCATACAGCATGATGTTTCCAGCTGGTTCCGCTTCCTTTCTGGCCCAGCTCATTTCCATGGACTCTTTGGTCTGCCCTCGTGGAATCTGAATCATGGTGGAAAATCCGAGATGCCAAGCATCTGAATCAGCCCAGGTTCCCTGCCTCTCCACACCATATACAGGGGCAAGAGGAAGGTGTGAGACACAAGGACTACCTGGGGTCTGGGGCTAGCTTATCACGCTCAGCTAATCTGTTTACTCGCTTCTGGGTGAATGCCGGGCCTGCTATCTGTAAGGCAATTTGAGGATAGGAAAGATACTTTCCTCCAAAGGAATCCATCATTCTTTGGTGATGGATCTGCAGTCTGAGGCAGGGTTTGGAAACTGTGTCTTGGAAACCGAACGCTGAAAGAGCATTTTAGACGACTTATTTTTCTGAATGTATTACTTCAGTTGACGTTCTTTGTGATTAGTGTTTTCACTTTGGGCTGCACTATTCCAAATGTTGATGTAGCTTCTCCTGACTCAGTCCGAACTACGTGCATGCATACAGCGTGTGTGTGCGAATGTGCCTCCTTCAAAAGTGATGGGAAAGAAACATTTCCAAGTGAGTCTCCCCAGAACACTTTGCAGTATGGGTGACTTTGCAATAAAAAAAAAAAAAGGCAGTTGTGGCCCCTTCAGAGAAGCAGCACACTGGGCTTTGGGTCTGGAACGCTTCAGGATGCCAGTGTGATATTAAAATTCTCACCAAAATATAGAATGATTAAATCACGTGTTCATTACATCAAGAAACAAACACTTTCACCATTAAACACTTGCTTAAAAGAGGGAGAAGGCTTCACTCCATCTATTGCTGTAGGTATTGAGATGTTTACAGTAAAGGAGAGAGGTTGGCCTCTACTCTGGACTGTGGAGATTTATGGCCAAGAAGCAGGCGGGGTGGGGGGGGTGGATGAAAAATGACAAAGGAGACCTCAAGGGTAGGGTGATTCTTGCAAACTAAAATCACTGGATTTTTATAGAAAAATGGCTCCGACTTAGATGGTCAGGGTGAGGACAGGATAATTGAACAGACATAGGAAAGGGGAATTCTCTCTATTTAAGTCAGGGTCTAGGTCAAGATGTGGTGGAGAAAAAGTCTGTTCTCCAGAAGACATTCTTTGTCAGCCTAGGTACTTACAGTTAATAAGCATCATCGGGGTTCAGCAGTGCCTGAAGCAGATTTTTAAATGACTAGTATTGGTCAGAGATAAAATATATATGTTTTTAGTCTTTGATGACATCCGAGGATGTAGGGATGTGTTACTATGCAGAGCACAGGAGTGTTCACACCACTGAAAGCAGCTCCTCTGGGCCACGATGGAAAGTTGGCAAAGCAGCCACTCTGGTCTCTTACTAAGCACGTTCCAGCAGTTTGCTAGGAAGAGAACATAGCAGGCACTCTTACTGTTCTTCATTTGTGGGTTCTCACTGCCGCATATTGAACTTAGGGCTTATGTGTGACGCCACTGTGATGTCACTAAAGCTGCATTCTGTGACCTATGGTCAACCATGGGCCAAAGATATCAATTGGAAAATTCTAGAAACTACCAATTCATAGTTTCAAATAACAGTTACTATAACAAATTGTTATAATTGTTCTATTTTATTAGAAGTCACTGTGAAGCTCCTGCTATACCTAATGTTCAAATTCAACTTTATCATGCATATACCTGGGAAAAAACATGGCATCTAGTTCAGGCCTCTCAGTGGTCTCGGCATCCATCGGGGATTTCAAACTTGTCATCCCATGATAAGAGGCAGAACTGCCTTGAAAGCAGAAGGCCCTCAGTGGTGATGGTCTGTGCCAGGCTGTGGGAGATACTAGGCTTCCCTTTCTGTCACTCACAACAGTCTCATCCTGAACTGAAGGAGAGTAGAGACATGGGCAGAAGCTGACCGAGGTCAGTGTGTCTTGCTGAGGCACCAACAGGGTTGGGTTAACTCGGGGATTTGCTTTACCTCTGAGTCACTTGAAAGAATCCCTGCTGCACATGACTGCCGGCTTACCTTGCCAGGCCTCGAGGGGCATGGAGAAGCATTCTGGGAACAGTGTGACAGATGAGCCGTGTCCTCAGGCAGATAAGACAAAGAGCAAACAGAGAAGCTATGCTCATGATCAAGCTGTCAAAAGCATCCTTAAGAACAGAAGTGCACTTGACTGACTGTAAGCAGAAAACCGTGCAAAGAGACCTTAGGTGAGGTCAGCTTTGGCACTTCTGCACTGTACTGAGGTTGAAGCCTTTTGGTTTGTGTCTTCTGATTGGTTTCAGAAGTAGGATTTTGCTTCCCTGAGTGGACCAGGTTGTTGGAATCCAGAATTGGGCACCCACTGTGTAAATACCATACTCAAAGGTTGGCAGTTTTATGTAGCTATTATACACACACACACAGACACACACACATACTCATAGACACAGATTTTTTTTAATGCTGTTGTTGCTTTTGAGATGGAGTCTTTTGTATCCCAGACTGAGCTCCAACTCTATCTGTAGCAGGGTGTGTCTTCTGATACCCCTGCCTCTATCTCCTGAGTGCTGGGATTATAGGCATACATTGCCACACCCAGTCTGTAGTACTGAGGATCTAACTACATCTCCAGCTCCAAAGAGTTGATTTTTAATTGGAAGGTACACATGAAGGTGGTACTATGGTTTAAATGTGAAGTGAACTCACATTTGAACATTTGGAGACCCTAATGGGCAGTGTTATTGTGCAAAGTTGTGGACCCTTTACACGGGGAAACTAGTTACAGGTAATACATCACTAGGATTGACCTTAAGGTTCGTTACTACATAACAAGTAGGCGCACTTTCTGCCATACCTTTCCTACCATGATGGATTTGAGCCTTCTGAACTGTGGCTCAAGACCTACCCTTTCTCCTTTAAGTTACTTCTCTTAGGTCTTTGTTGGGAAAAAAGCAATGGTAGGTAATGAGAACTACTACCTCTCTGTCCACATTGGCTGGGAATCAGGTCATGTCTTGCTTAGCCAACATCAGAAAGGCTTCGTCCTGCAGGGGATGGGAACTAATCTAGAGACTCATAGCTGGCAATGTGCAGAGAGTGAGGGACCTTGGAGCACTCAGTCCTCAATGGGATGTCTCCATCAAAACCCTCCCCTCAAGGCTCAGGGAACCTCAGAGGAGGCAGAAAGATTCTTAGAGCCAGAGGAGAAAGAGGACACCAAGGAAACAAGGCCTTCCGAACAGTGCTCTCTCTCTCTCTCTCTCTCTCTCTCTCTCTCTCTCTCTCTCTCTCTGTCTCTCTCTCTGTGTCTCTGTCCCTCTCTCTCTCTCTCTCTGTCTCTCTCTGTCTCTCTGTCTCTCTCTCTCTCTCTCTCACACACACACACACACACACACACACACAGGAACTCACAGAGACTGTGGCAGCACACACAGGCTGCACAGGTTTAAGCCAGATGGGGTCAGGCTAAGAGGAGAAGCTCCCATTTCTGACCCACAAGCTATCTCCCAATTAATAACCACTTGCAAATGAAGAGTTAGTTTTCTCCAACAGAGTCTCACTGGGAATATAAACCAAATTTAAGAGAGGCCCCATGCCCAGAAGTAGATGGAAATATAAAGCCAAGCTCAATGCTATGCTTAGAGATATTTTGTCTGAGGATACTCTGGGTATTCTTTAACTCGGTGTGGGCGTGTGTTTTGTGCTTTTTGTCTTGTTTTGTTTTCTCTGTATTTGATTTGTTGTAATCTGTTTTGTTTTTTATTTGCCTGTTTGTTCAGATGGGTGGGAGGTGGGAGGATCTGGAAGGAAACTACAGAGGGAAAATGTGATCAGAATATGCTATATGAAGAGATTATTTTAAATTAAAAAAATGATATACTGCTCCTTGGGGGTACTCTGACTTGGTCCAAATGGACTTTTGCTATTTTGTACTGTGTGACCCAAGCCTTGGTGTCCATCTTAATGCCACTTCTAAAGTAGCCGTAGAAGGGCTAGAGATATAGCTTAGCATTTAGCATATCGTTTGTGCACAGGACCCAAATCCAGGGATTCTCTGGCCTCTGCGAGTACCTACACGTGTACTCATATTTAAAATATATTAGATAAAAAAGTCAGAACATGCCTTGGGTTTTCTGTTTTGTTTTTCCCTCTGAGGAGCTCTTGGTGGCACCTGGGAGAGTCACTTCCAGAAATATCTTTCTTCTCACAACAATGATAATTTTGTTTTGTCACACAGAAGTTTATCCCCAGGCCAGCATTCAATCAACTTTCCCTGTCTTTAGTGTGGTCTTAGGAATTTATCAGGGTAATGTGGTTTGTTTGTACTGATTGTATTATGGGAAACCTGGATATGTGCTTGGGGGGCTTTTAACTTTATCTTATGTGATAGATATTCAGCTGTTATGAAACTAAACCCTCAATGAAGTGGCAGGGACGTGAAAACGAAAATCTGCAAGTCTGGGTTTCTTAAGAGAAAATCTCTCTCTGGATGAGAATTAAGAAAAATATTTACATGTATTATATGCCAAGTGTTGCCGTTAGATTGGCCGTAATTGAAAACATGAACACAGAGACTAGCTGGGGAATTGTTTTAGGATTAAAAGAAGATTCATTTATATGGCGATGTTTTCGCTTTGGTGATGCTGATTTCATATCTTCAGTACATTACTTTGAAGGTGGGCACAGAGAGCTTTCCAGTTTCTCTGGAGTGGTGCTAATCAGATGGTTGATATTCGGTATTTTCCAGCCCTTTCCTCAACTCGTTTGAATATGTAAATCTTTCATGTCAGCCGACCCCTTTGTCGTGCTGTGAAGGACAGAGGAAAATCCACACTTTTGGCCAGTTTTGACTCTGCCTTGGAGTAGCCTTGGAACCCAAAGCACTGCGCCCTCTTGTGTAGCGGATATCCTCGCGGTATGCAGTCTTTCTGTAGTGACGGCCACCCTTCCCTGTCAGCTTGCGGTTGGTTATGTTTTCGGTCAAGTCCCTAAAGATAGAAACCAAACCCATAAAGGAAAGCTTGTGTTCCTTGCCCAAGCCTGTCCAATGGTGCCCACCGCCCCTGTCCCGAGAAGCATCCGCTGACATCAAGCTACATGTACACCTTTCTGAGATGCAAGGAGGTGAGTTGTCATAGCATCCCTGTCCTGACACAAATGCAGATGCCCAACAGCTGGGTAGCTCTGGGTGGAAGTTCTGCCCTAGGTGATGGTGAGTGTCCTCCTTGGCAGAGCTCCTAGTCCTTCTCCTGTGACTCCCAGGGCTCATTTATCTCCGACCACCTGTGTCTTTTCTTTGGGGAGTTCCTCTTTGTGGGGCCCTGCTTCTGCCTCCCAGTTTTCCTGGAGTTGACCTCAACATGGAAGGAAAGGTTCTGTGAGGGGTGGATTAGAGCTTGGGTCTTGGTAAATGGCTGTCGTGTGATAATGGAACAGTCCCCTGATGATCTGGCACCTTTGAGACTATATTTGAGCAGATTTCCAGTTCACCTTCTGGTGAGTTGGTTCTGTTTCAGCGGTCCCACAGCTCAAGTTGTATTTCTTGGTCCATTCTACTGTCTTCATGTGTTATGGACATGAAAAGAGATATTTGCCTATCTCTGTGGGCAAGACAGCCCTGTGATCTCTCCCTCTCTTGTAGCCCTACTGAGTATGATGATACCAGGCAGGATTTCATGCTCTGTGTACTGGGCTCCCTAGCAACTGCCTCCTTCTTTCCCACCATGGGTGGCTGTTACCTGGACCCTGGACTCACTCTCAAGTTAGAATCGCCTCCCTCTACTCCCAGGTGCGCAGCCGTGATTGAGTTTCTCTGGCCATTTCCAATGACTTTCTTATCATTAAAAATGATTTTAATCAAAGAGATGAGTCAGAGTATTAAAAAAAATTTCTCTTCTACCCAGGTAGATTCCCTTAGGTTATGGAAATACCGCATCCTGCATATTTTTTATTAAGACCCCAGTGACAATTGTAATTAAAACTGGGGTTTTCCATGGACGGGAGCCAGTTGCCTGCTATATTCCACACAGCACTCCAGCTCTCCTTGCTAATATCAGGAGGGTGCGAAGCAGCTTGCCCAGCATTAAGCAGATTACTCTGGGAAATGAAGAAGTAACTATAAAATTTTCCCTCTGTAGATGCCAACCAAACTAGCTAGAATAACCAGGCACAGGGTAAAGAGTCAGGCTTCATTGCTGCCTGATTATGGATTTGTTGATAGGAAACCACTTTTGGCTGTTTACATCATGAAATTTTGATAACCCATTTGTATTACTTAAACCACATATTTTGTGAGCGTTGTCAAAGCGAGGGGAGTCATTTGTAACCGAGGCAGCGTAAGTAGAAACCGACCTCGCGGATGCGTTCTCCAAATTGCTTTGCTTGCAGCTATGTGGGTCTGCCATGAAGAATAATTTCTCGTATTGGATTTCCAAAGCCACAGGAGTGGCCACAGAGCAGGCGAGGGACAGCCCAGTGATTTAAGACCATTTAATGCCCCAGTTGTCATGAAATACTAGGAAATAAACTCCGGTGGCCTGCTAGAACACATTGCTACAATCTCTTAATACCCCAACTAGGAAGCTGATTTATCATCTGCTGGGTCTAATTAGATGACCTTGAGGAAAAGGAGATGGGGAAAGGGAGGACAACCAAATTCACAGCTGGGAAATGGGCCCACAGTTCACCTGGTTCTGGCAGGTTTCAGCTGCAGTCTAGCTTGGGCCAGGTTCCGTATCAGTGGTTTTCATCCTTGTAGCACACAGATATGTGAATGTGGTAGGGTCCTGATGTGCAGTAAAACCAGAAGTAGAGACTCTGGACTGTATGACAGTTCTATATCTGAGTTTTTGAGAAACCATCTTTGAGTTTTCAACAGTAGTTGCAGCTTCCCATCCCCAGCTTCTCTATGTCCTCTCCAGGGTGTACTAGTTCCAGTGTTTTCCATAGTCGCAGTTCTAATGGGTGTGAGGTGTAATTTATTCTCATTAACGTAGTTGCTTCACGAGAACTGAAGAGGTGGCCAAAGGGTTCAGAACACTTGCTATTCTATCATGAGTCATTTCTCACTCCGGTTTTCACTCCCTAGACCTCTTTCCCCTTTCCCATGACAGTATGGACACACCTCCCTGGTCCCTTGAGTGATCCCTTAGGCAATGTAGTTTTTTTCCATAACCCCATTGCTCAAGCAGGGATGGTATCCTAAATAGCTTTACAACCCAAAGACAAGACCTGGGGAGATTCTGACTGGCAGATTAGAAGTGTGTACGTGTGAGAAGGTCACTAACATGTGTCTCTGCTTGCTGCCTCCTGGCACTGGACTATGGGACGTAATGTGTAAGAATGACAAGATATCACATCGTATGTAAGAAACGACAGGAAATCAATTCAGACTTCATATCTGTTTTTACCAAGGGTTTTGTTGGGTGCAATAGTTGTTACTTGAATCAACAGGCTGAAGTCTTATTGTCTATTAATTTTGTTGACTTGCTTGAGAGCTGATCATACCCTTCCCCATCCTTAGAAAAGAAAAGCCTTTGGTGGGGAGGGGGAGTGTTCATGCACGTGTGTGTATTGGGGGGGCAGTGCTCATGCACCTGTGTGAATGGGGAGGGGAAGTGTTTATGCATGTGTGTGTATGGATAGGGGCAGTGCTCGTGCATGTGTGTGTGGTGGGAGGGCAGTGCTCATACATATGTGTGTATGGGGAGGACAGTGCTCATGCACATATGTGTATGGGGGGGCAGTGCTCGTGCATGTGTGTGTGGCGGGAGGGCAGTGCTCATGCACGTGTGTGTATGAGGAGGGCAGTGCTCATGCATGTGTTTGTGTGGGGAGGGGAAGTGATCATGCATGTGTGTATGGGGGAGGGGAAGTGCTCGTGCATGTGTGTGTATGGGGAGGGGCAGTGCTCGTGCATGTGTGTGTATGGGGAGGGCAGTGCTCATGCACGTGTGTGTATGGGGAGGGCAGTGCTCGTGCATGGGTGTGTATGGGGAGGGGCAGTGCTCATGTACGTGTGTGGGGGGAGGGGAAGTGCTTATGCACATGTGTGTATAGGGGAGGGGCAGTGATTATGCACCTGTGTGTGTGTTTCCATGAAGGTGAGAAATGAGCCGTGGGTGTCATTCCTAAGATTTTATTTCCCTTGCTTTTTGAGACAGGGTCTCTTGCTGGCCTGAAACTTGTTGATTGAGCTAGACTGGCTGGCCAGTAAGCCCCAGGGAGCTCCCATCTCTGCTTCCCTCTATACTAAGATTACAGGTGTCCCCCATGCCATGCTTTTTCATGTCTTCGGGGAATTAAACTCAGGTGTTCACGTGTGTGGCAAGTGCATTGCCACCTGAGTCATCCATCTCCCTAGCCCTGAATAAAGGAGTCCTTCCCTGTCAGCACACACCATGGTCCACCCTTGCCATCTTCCAGCTCCCCCAGCAGATACCTGCAAGGCTCCTTTTCCTGCCTTTCCTTTTGGGTTCCCTTTGAAGATATGCTTATGGTTACCTGCCCAGGATCAGTTCCTATGAGACCGAGAACTTAATCCAGCACCATAGTCCCCTCAGTGCCTTGGTTTTCACAGGCTGACTACAAACATATTTGTGTTTGATAGAGGCCTGTGTGTGACATTTTTCATCCGGCCTCCTCCAGTCTATACCCCGACATGTTCTCTTCTGTGTTCTCTTTTGTGTGAAGTAGATTTTTATGTGGTAGTTTGGGGACCTCTGTACCCTTCAGAGAAAGGGATTTTTCCTTCCTACAAATAGTAGAATGAACAATTTCTCCTAACTCAGATGACCAGTGTGCACCTGTTTCACACTTAGGCTGATGAGTTTGCTCATGACATGGCATTCCACCGGGAGACCCATGTTACCCTAATGGTATCTATTTTTAGTGAATCCTGAAAACAAGGAAGGACAGGCATGTGACCGCTTTCTTTCAGAGTGGGAATCTTTAGAGTGGGGCAGAAGTAAGTGTGTGTGTGTGTGTGTGTGTGTGTGTGTGTGTGTGTGTGTGTTTGGGAGTGATAGATTATTTTTTTTTCAACTATAAGTGAAAGGAGAAAATAGGTAATATAGAGCCAAAGCCACAACACCCTCTTGGGGATGAATCAAAGCTCCCTGAAGTGGGCTCCTGGTGAGCTTTAGAGAGCGATGAGCATCACCTGGGGTTGAGGAGGGTCTGTAGTCATTCATCCCTGTTGCACACATGCTCCGTCCAGTGCTGAGCTGCTCTGTGTGCTTGCAGCTAGGGAGCTGCAAGGGACATGTAGTGTATGGGGACATTTTTTTGTCCCCTGCTGTAACTGAATGTCACAGGGCAGAGAGTCTGAGAAGAGAGAGCTTTGTTTGGCACACAGTTCTGATGGCTGAAATTGAAGATCAGGTCACGGCACCTGGTGAGGTCCTCCTTGCCAGCAGGGATTCTCTACAGAGTCTAAAGGTGGCACAGAGCATCCATCACAGGACCATACACACGATACCCTAGTTCAGGTCTCTGGTTTTTTTTTTTAAATGCCACCTCCCTGGGGTTTGGTTTCCACCTCCCAATACCTTCCAGAAACTGTTAAATTTCAACAGTGTATTCAGTAAGGACAGTCAGACATTGTGAAGCCACACAGAAGTCTGCAGATCGGGTTTCTCTCTGTTGGAAAACTTGGACTTGCAGCATGACAAAATCTCCAAGTCAGGGCTTGTATCACTTGCCAGGAAATCCATTCAAAGGAGGCCAGTATTCAGAGTCTCCTCAGATCCCCCAAAAGTAGCTTATGGAAAAGGATCTTGGCTACTGGCATCCAGGTGCGCTCAGACCTAGAACCCTCCCGGCACTGGCAAGGGGCTAGGTGCTCGATGACTGCACAAATACACTGTGAGAGATGTGAGCACTAGAAAATCTGTCTCCAGTTCTTACTTGGTGCCTTTTCTTGGGAGATGAAGCTCTTGGCTCTGCTCTCAAGGTACCGAGCCAACTTGATTGACGTAAAAGGGTGCTGTAGTAATAACTACAGCAGTGTGTGCAAGGGCTACATGTTTTAATAATTCATCTATAGCAAAATGGTTAGTGCATCAGAATAAGACTATCTATCCAGCTTATCCTATTATATGTCTTTTTGTGTAAAATAAACAGTTCTAAAAATCTCTTTTAACAAAAACTCAGTGTGCAGTCTCTACCGTTAGCTCTTGCCCTCAAATGTAAGAAGGCTGATCTCGAGCTTACTACTATCACGTGGCTGCACCTCTGGACCACTGACCACATCCCCTCCCCCAACACTCTCTATTTAAAGTCTGCCAGGAAGAAGGCTGATGGACTCCTCATCCAGTCATAATGGATGTTTCATCCAGTGATAATGGCTTGTTCTAGAAAGCAAAGACCCTGCGTGAGAGAGAGTTAGAAAAGGGCAGCTGCATTACCTGGCTTCTCATCCCAGTTTCTCATGAACAGAGCACAAAAACAACAGGCTTCACTTGGTTTCCTCCTTCACTGTTCTATTTGAAGGCATCTTGCTCAGGGTTTTACGTTTGTGACATCTGTTTGCGGAGAACCTAGATGACTTTGAAAATCTATATGATCATACTTGGAGCAAAGGGTGTGGTTGACATGAGACCTGACTCCGGGACTATAGGTCATCCCACAAAGATGGAGACATTCAAAGAGAGGGGTCTGAGAGCACCAGCAGGCCTCTCACAGCTTACGCCTTGGCCCCATGGACCCCGGCTCCAGGATACTTGTATCCTACACGTGGGAAGACTTGGAAATGAATAATTGCTCTTCATCAAGGGCCAGCTAGTCTTATGTCCACTTGACACACAAACTAGGGGCATCTGAAAGGAGGGAAACTTAACTGAGAAAATGAAAACATAAGACCCAGCTGTAAGGCATTTTTTTATTGCTTTATAAATAATACCATTCAAAATTTCCACTTCCTCCCCTCCTCCTGTTTCCCTCCCGCTTCCCCACTCACCCTCCCCCACTTCCCCTCCAGTCCTAAGAGAGGGCAGGATACCCTGCCCTGTGGGAAGTCCAAGGTCCTCCCCCCTCCATCCAGGCTTAGGAAGGTATGCATCCAAATAGACTAGGATCCCAAACCAGCCAGTACATGCAGTAGAGACAAATCCCAGTGCCATTATCATTGGCTTCTCAGTCTGCCCCAATTGTCAGCCACATTCAGAGGGTCCAGTTTGATCACATGCTCGTTCATTCCCAGTCCAGCTGACTTTGGTGAGCTCCCATTAGATCAGGCACACTGTCTCAGTGGGTGGACCAACCCCTCTCCGTCCTGACTTCCTTGCTCATATTCTTCCTCCTTCTGCTCTTCAACTGGACCTTGGGAGCTCAGTCCAGTGCTCCAGTGTGGGTCTCTGTCTCAATTTCCATCCATTGCTGGACGAAGGTTTTATGGTGATATTCAAGATAGTCATCAGTCTGCCTATGGGACAAGGCCAGTTCAGATACCCTATCCTCCACTGCCCAGTGTCCTAGCTGGGGACTTCCCCGTGGACACCTAGGAACCCCTCTAGAGCCAAGCCTCTTGCCAACCCCAAAATGGCTCCCTTAATTAAGATATCTTCTTCCCTGCTCCCATATCCATCCTTCCTCCATCTCAACCATCCCACTCCCCCAAGCTCTCCCCGACCCTCCCCTTCTTCCTTCTCTCTCCCCTTTTCCCCTTCCCTCCCATCCCACCCCCACCCCCATGCTCCCAACTTTTGCCTGGCGATCTTGTCTGCTTCCAGTTTCCAGGAGGATCTATATATGTTTTCCTTTGAGTACCTTATTACTTAGCTTTTCTAGGATTGCAAACTATATGCTCAATGTCCTTTGTTTATGGCTAGAATCCACGTATGAGTGAGTACATACCATATTCATATTTTGGGGTCTGGGTTATCTCACTCAGAGTGTTTTCTAATTCCATCCATTTGCATGCAAAATTCAAGATGTTATTGTCTTTTACTGCTGAGTATATATTCCACACTTTCTTCATCCATTCTTCCATTGAAGGGCATCTAGGTTGTTTCCAGGTTCTGGCTATTACAAATAATGCTGCTATGAACATAGTTGAACAAATGCTTTTGTAGTATGATTGGGCTTCTCTTGGGTATATTCCCAAGAGTGGTATTGCTGGATCCTGAGGTAGGGTGACTCCCAATGAGAAATTGTGGGCTGGTGGTCTTGGGTTCTATAAGAAAGCAGGCTGAGCAAGCCATGGGAAGCAAGCCAGTAAGCAGCTCCCCTCCATGGCCTCTGCATCAGTTCCTGCCTCCTGGTTCCTTCCGTGTTTGAGTCTCTGGCCTGCCTTCCTATGATGATGAACAGTGATACTGAAGTGTAAGCCAAATGAACCCTTTCCTCCCCAACTTGTTCTTTGGTCATGGTGCTTCATCATAGCACTAGAAACCCAAACAAAGACAACCAAGAGCTGAGACATCCCATGAGCAAGAACAATGTCAACACAGAACACAGACTCCTTCGAAATGTGAACTGTTTCACCCCAAACCTCGTTCACTGGGCTGCTGGTAGTTAAAACGAGCTGACTCATCTGGGTACATTCTTGTATCATTTTCTTGGCTTGTTTCCCAAAACTTGACAGACCTTAGTAAAGCTATTTTGAGACTTTGCTGACAGTTTTTTTTCCTAGGCTCACACCATGTATTTTAGGCATTTCAGTATTAATACCGTGACCTCATTAAATGCATATTTTTGTTTAAGCCTGTGGGCATGGGTGGAATGGCAGATTTTGTGTTCATATTCAGAAGACCCAAGTCAAAAACAGCCCACTCTTGGGGGTCTTTTCCATGCATCTGAGTTCGGGTCAACAGAGAAGGGCGTGTTCCAAGACAACCTTTTACAAAAGCATTGAGACAACGGTTTTGCTAAGTGTTGGTACAATGCAGAATTGGTTTGTTACAAACACAGATTTTTTTTGTATAATTTCCATGTGTTTGCCACATATGAAACACATATCTCCAGCCTGGGATGTAGGTGTCTTGAGCCTCATGCAGAGTTCTGCTCCTAATCACAGAGTTCACGGTGACATAGGAGAATATCCTGCATTTGAAATAAAGAGCTCCGGGTTCAAATTCACCTAAATTTGTTAGTCATAGCTGGTTCCCTAATGCCGTTTTGTACTGGAGTTTCTTTCTTTTAACCTACGTGTTAAAGCCAGCTCAGTTGGATTTAGCACATTATCTCTTCCCAGCTTAGAAATACTCTCGTGGGGGGGGGGGGTGCCACTCTCAGGCTGCTAGAGACACCTGCCCTTTCCTGTGCATTACTGCCGAACACCTAAGTTCTCAGCAAATCTCTGACCCACCCACCCAGGTGTTTAAACAGCAGCAACCATCTTTCATCTAGGCAAGGTAGGCAGTTGATACTAGCAGAATTTGCACCCCAGAGGCTCTGATTCCACTGTGTTCAAAGATGGAGAAGTCCTGGCTTAGAGTCATAAATCCTTGCATTGAAAGTAAGTGGAATCTTTAATGTGGAGGGCAGCCTTTCTTGGGGACAACCCATGCTCATTAGTGACTTCCCTTCTCTTTGCCACTTCAAATGAGGCATGGGCATAAGGATGCAATGGACACTGACTTGCTGGTTCCATCATCCAGATTGACGTGACAGTAGCTACGTTGACACCCATAGCACCATGACAAATGTTAGGCTAGGCAGATGGCTCCTGCAAGCGTGAGGACATGAGTGTGAATCCCGGTACAGGTGGGTGTGGGACCATGCCTGGAATGCCAGTGTATCTGTGGTGAGATGGACAGTGGAGAATCCCAGGAGTTCACAGGTCAGCCATCCTAGAGTGTGCAGTGGCAAACAATAGAGAGCCCCTTTGTCAGATAAGATGGGGGAGGACTGACACCCCCAAGTTGTTCTCTGACCTGCACACATGCACAGTGGCACACGCCCACAATCATATATATATATATATATATATATATATATATATATATACCCAGCATGCGCACACGGATGATTAATGAGCTGGCCCCATCTCATTATCATCTTCATTCAGTCTTTCTCAGTTCAAATGCTTGTTGAATGCCTCCTAAGGGCCAGGCTGCAGGCTAAGCACCAGGTAAGCAAACACCAACAAAGGTGGATGTGGAGCCTGCACTCACATAGCTGAGAGTCTTTGGGGAAACCCTGGACATTGCTCAGACAAAACAAGTGACCTGTAAGAGCAAAAGTGACCTGGGCCCCCGGAGGGAGAAACACATGTTCCATGGGAGCATGGGGGAAGAGAATGGATATGGGCGAGAAGTTGGAAGGTGCTCAACACGTCTACAAGAATCGGGTGACATCTAGGAGAAGCAGAGGCAACACAATTGTCAGAGCCTGGGAACAATGGAAGGGATGGTGGGCTGCCTTTATCCTTCCAGTTCATGTGGCAGCCTCTGATGAATAATTCTCATCCCTCCAGCAAGAACAACACACACTCTGCTATTGGAATATTGCCGCGTTTTATAAGATGTTTTGGCCGTTCATGCATATAAGTGTCAGGTCCTGGTTTCAATGCTAACAAGACTAACCTAACCTCTGTCTTTATGGAGCTCGTCTCCTGTATGGGTAGAGGTTCAGACGAATGCTTCCACAGACGTACAACTCGGTCATATAACATCAAGAACTCTTGCCATGCGAATAAGTGAAACAGTTCCTGGATAGCACATACACCTTACAGAAAGTCTGGGAAATCTTCTGCAGAAGCCTGGGAATGGGGTTTTCCTGGGATGACAACATGGAGCCAACCTAGCTAAGAGTTCCCTTCGAGGATTGCTCTGGCATTCTGACAGACAGGCAGCTAACCACCTTTTTCCCTCCATCCCGCAGAACTAAAGCTTTCTTCAAGGAAGGCAGTAGCGAAGCAACGAGAAAAGCAGCTCAGATCGCCAAAGGCAGGAGGCAGTGCACTGATCGCATCAGTTAGAAAATTGTCTCCATTCCCCGCTTTGCATTTCCTTTAAATAGGACATTCAGTCATAGCTTCACTATAAAATTGATTTATTGTGTGGAAATAATTTCCGTAGCAGGGGAACTAATTTGATTGTGTAGCATAAAGAAAATGTATGTGGGACAATGGGGAAGAATAGAGCCAAAATGAATCCAATATATTTTAATCTCCGCAATACAGATTATATTTTCAATTAAGAAGCTTAACGTGCCTGTGTTCCTGTGTTCGGCTGGTAGGGCTCTTCCCAGAGCACGTTCCCACATGTTTGTGGATAATAAGTCACTTAGCATTAAGAAGGTACATGGTGATTAGCCCTGATCACCCAATTGCTTCCCTCTAATAGCAGAGTTGATGTTCACAGCTTCTGTGGCTTATTTGGGTGGTAAAATCATAGTAATGGGAAAGATAGACTTACTATATTGGTAATATGATGTTTTCATCAGAACAAGGAAATCCTCGGCGCTGAAGTGTATTGGTTAAGGACACTTGCTGCTCTTGCAGAGGACACCAGTTGGGATGCCAGCACCCACATAGATGACTCGTAACCCCCTGGAACTCCAACTCCAGGGGATCTCACACCCTCTTCTGGCCTTCATGGGTATCTGCAGTCATGTGCACATACACACAGACACATAGACATACACATCATTTTAAAAAGTAAGAAAAAACAAGTCTTTTAAAGAAAGAAAAGCCTGCCTACTTCCCCAATATCATGGTTAGCTCTTAGTTTTGGACTCTGTCTGTCCTGCTCTCTAGAGCAGAGCTGAGCAGAAGGCTGTGTCCCAGCAGCTTTTGCTTTGCTAATTGCATCTACCAGGGCCTTGGCAGCAGATGGGCTGGTCTTTGTTCTGTGCCTGCTCTTGGCTGACCTTGGAGTTGCTCACCCACTGCCTGATAGACTCAGATGCTAGCCATGCCCCCTTGTTCTGGATTATGTTTTATCTTAAGCCAACCGTTGAGAGGAAACCATATGAGTTACATTTTGCAGTCACTGAGATTTGTCTCTGGGGTTTGTCATGTAACAGGAGTGAGCAAGACAGACCGTAGCGCCCTTGATTCCAGACCATCTCACAGTTCCCCGCTCACCCTGTAGTTCATTTCTCATCCTAAGAGGTAGAGGGCTTATTTTGGCTTACAGTTTGAGGGTGTGGTCTGCCAGTGAAGGAAAACAGCTCTCATCTCAAAAGAACAAAAGAGATGACTTATTCAGGAATGAAATGTGAGCCAACCATGTCCCAGGAACACAGATTTAGGTTACCCCAAGTTCCATATTCTAATATGGTAACAATTTCTTCATTTTTAATAGCAACAGAACAAATTCAATAAAAAATCTAGGTGATTTTCAAATATATTGGCAGAAACATCACGTAGTCTTTTCCCCAAAAAGACAGAGAAATTTGAGCTATAGGCCTTCTTAGCTTTTTTACTGGTGGACTCTGATAATCTGGATTTTCCAAGGGGTTTGTCTAACAGTTACAAAGATATTAGGTCAAGTGCCAAAGAGATTATTAACAAAGGACTTAAACGGGCAGCTGGAGATACACCCAAGATTAGTTGGCTATCAGTTTGCAGCATTTCGCCTTCTCCAGTAGTCACTGGAGTTCCAATCACTTAATCAAGCTCTTTGAAGCCTCAGTAAAAGGTCCAGTTCCTTCTAAGAGTCCTTCAAAAATGAGGAAGGCATGGCAGTGGGAGCACGGGGCTGCTTGCTCACAGACCAGAGAGCAGAGAATTAGGAAGGCTGGCACTGAGCTGCCACTCCCCCTTTTCTCTATTCTTCAGGTCAAGACCCCTGGGTGTCAACACTCAGGGTGGGTCTCATTTCCTCTGTTAATCCTCTCTGAGGAAAGACCACAGACACTCAGAAGTGTACCTCATGAAAGACCCAGCTGTTTCCTGTCAATCAAGTAGACAATAAATAGTGACCATCCCATGTACCTCATTCCCTTCCTTCTTTCTAGAAGCCATGTAAGTAACACAGGCTTTGAGGATGCAGAGTCCATGTGACCTCTTCCTGTCTTCGGCATAGATGTCAGAGTGACACTAGAGTGTTGAGTGGAGAGACAGAGGAAGAAAGCGAGCGAAGGAGAGAGGGTCGGCAAAGCGGGAACGTGACTCTGGTAGGGACAGCAGAGGCAGATGTGGGATGGTTTAAAGGCTAATGTGAGCCTTTCCAGGGGCATGCTGGGAAGGACAGCCTAGCCAGTACAGGGGCTGGTGCCAGTGAAGGGCTGTTGTGTAAGTGGAACAGGCGCCCAGGGCTCCCTCATGCACGGCCACGTGGCTAGGAACATGTCAGGTTTGATAGCATCAAATCAGACAGTGTAGCCTGGGATGGGAACCAACTGGGAATGAGGTCAGAGCCCGATAAGGGAGGTGGGGGACTGTAAACCACAGAGGAAGAGACCATGGGAGCAAGGACAATGGGAAGGTGACAATCCTGATTTTAAAATCCGGCCAAGATGTCATTTACTTGGGTGTTTATTTATTCTAGAAATAGCTATTGTGTACTAAAACAGGTCAGCCCCAGGCCCAGCCCACCAGAACTACCATCTGGGGCTCCGCTTCTGCTGGCACCCTCTCCTGTAGATTGCCCCTTCCCTTCCAGCGTCTTCAAAGTTAGTTAATGCAAGCTCATCTTTCAGACTTAGCCTTGACTTCCTCTCTGCCCTCTGCCCAGCATCTGCATTTGTCTTCAGAGCCGACTTTCCCAAGCTGCTTCAGTCCAGGTCTCTGTCTCCTTCCCTCTGTGCAGTGCACCCAATCACTGTTAGCATCTGTTCTAATGCAAACCAGCGATGCCCAGTCAGTAAGCCTTGTCGTCTCCCCAGTTCCAGGATTCAGCTCTCAGACCCACCCTCTCCCCTGACCCCATGACTCCACATTGCCCTGGTTCCCTGTCTCTGGTATACCTCTTCTCCCTGTCCCTCCAGTGCACATCCTTCCCCCACCCTATATCTCCATCTCTCTCTTTCGTTCTCCCTCCCCCGTTCTCTTCCTCCCTCTCTCTTTCCTCCTTGCTTCTCTCACTCTTCTCCTCTGTTCTGAAGAAAGGCTAGTGTCCCCACAGGCTCTACGTTCTGCCCTTTCCCCCTCTTCAGTGTCTGCATCCATTCCCAATGGCTCATTTACAGACAGATTCAGATCAATTTCAAAGTTCCAGCATCCTTCCCACACTTTACTTTTTACCTGACCTGGACCTCCCTGACACCTGAGGTCCTCAGAGCATTATTCTGAGAGGCAGTGCGAACGCCTGCATCCTGAGTGGTGCCTCCCATCATGTCGCCTCCTCTTTGTGGTTTTCTTCCCCTCTCCGTTCCCTGAAGTCAGCCTCTCACTCTTTCTTGACCAGCATAGATTCTGGTACACACAGGGTGCCTAATCTCCTTTCCGAAGGGTGCGAGAGAACGAGGCCAGCAGAGGCTGCCACACGCATGACCTCTCATTAGGAATAAGTGGCTGGAGAGCTGGCTCAATGGTTAGGAACATTTAATGCTCTTGCACAGGACCCAGGATTCATTCCAGCATCTCTTCATCAGGTGGCTCACAACCACCTGTAACTTCTGTTCCAGAGGACCCAATGTCCTTCTGGCCTCTGAGCATACTCCACTCTTACACATTAAAGTAAATAAAAACAAACCTTTAGTTGGGACCAGATAATTTGGGCAAATTCCTTCTTTACTATGTGCCTAAAGGTTGGAAGGGGTGAGTCAAAATAAGAGTGTTTTGAATTATCTGAAAAATTAGATGAAATTCAAAGCTCTGTGTTTGTGAAGACAGCCACTTTGGCACACAGTCCCCTCATCCATGTGTTCACCGGAGCAACTTTTGCACAGTGGTTGAGTAGTGGCAACAGAGACCATATGGCCGGGGAAGCTTAATCTCTTTATGGTCTGATTCTTAATAGAGCAAGTCTGCTGATCTGGGCCTGAACTCTTCAACAGAGAAAATGCAGGAGAGAGAACTGACACATTATCCCCAGGCTGTGACCTGGTGTAAACCTAGTATGCAGGTTGCAAAAATGATTCCCTTGTCAATGCCAGTCATGATGGTTTTAACTGACAACTTGACACACTGTAAGGGAAGGAAGCCTCCACATGAGGAACTGTCGAGGTTGGCGTATGCGTGCATCTATGGCAGAATGTCTCAATTATGTTAATGGATGTGGGCAAATCTAGCTTAAAAGTTCATGCCACCATTCCTTAGATTTAGGTCCTGGATTATGAACCAAAGGAGAATGAATTGAGTGCAAGCCACCATGCGTTAATGTATCGCCCTCTGCTCTTGATGGTGGATGTGATGTGATTAACTCCTTCAAGTTCCTGCTGCCTGCCAAAGCAATAGACTGGAACCGGGAACTGTGAGTCAGATAAAGCCTGTCTCCCTTGAGTTGCTTTTGTGAGGACATTTTGCCAGAGCAACAGGAAATGAACCTAAGACACCTACCTTCCAGGAGACAAGACCCTGACCACAGAGAGACAGGAGATGTACAATGATAGGAAAGAGGACAAATACTCAGGTGGCTGCAGCTAGTGGGAAGACTCTGTATTGGTACTTTGATCTTACAATGGAGTTTTAATCCCCTGGTGACTTCTCTCTCATTCAATAAGACAAGCAAAATGCAAATACCCCCAAAATATGCACACCCTAGTTCCCAGTCCTCCCAGATGCTCTGCTGTGTGTCCTGGGGTGTTTAGGTTACAGGTGGAACATGGGAACTTGCAGGAAAAGGTAAGACAGTGGGACTCTATCTGGGAGCCTCTGTAAGAAAACAGGCTCTTCTGGCACTTCGGGCCCCCTTCTAAATATCTGACTTCTAGAACCACAAGGACACAAATGTATGCTGTGAGGCTGGTCACAACACTACAGGATTCTGGTGCATTCAGTAAGTCGCTCTGCAGACCCCTGTGGATGTCTTGTACCTGCTTTGTGATGGTGACTGTGCCTTTGCAGAGCTGTTTGTACTGATGGTCCCCAGAATGCTTTATATCTAGATGATGCTGGAAAGCTAACTAATACGGCCATGCCAGGGACCACAATAGTAACAGACCTGTGCCATTTTGTGGAGTTTCGCTTTAACTTTTTTTTTTTTTTTTTTTTTTTTGCGAAGTATGCTGGATAACTACAGTTTTGCTCAAATGACAACAGAACCGGAGAAGCAACTGCTGCTATTGATACAGTTCATGATGCTATTGATACAGTTCATGATGCTATTGATGTTGTTGATATAGCTCATGATGCTATTGATACAGCTCATGATGCTGTTGATACAGATCATGATGCTATTGATACAGATCATGATGCTATTGATACAGCTCATGATGCTGTTGATACAGATCATGATGCTATTGATACAGTTCATGATGCTATTAATACAGCTCATGATGTTGTTGATACAGATTATGATGCTCTTGTTGGTGGAGTGACTCTGTATGTGTGCAGGGGGAGTGGTTTATCTATGTGTGTGTACTTTCAAGTTTTGGAAACTAACTATGTGGTCTCCCAATGGGAGAAAAGTCTCCCAATTTCCCATGCTGGGTTGGCATTGTAAAGAAATTATTGGCCATATTGGTCTAGAAACATTAAACTTATTTTTTACAGGATAACACAATTTTCAATATGTAATATCTTATCTGTGTGAATTTGATTATAGAAACAATTAAAATGTGTTCTCTATTTTTTTTTTGATAAAGCTATTTTAAGAATAAGGTTCCCCTGTGCAGAAGCCTTGCTGGTTTTCTTTTGCTTGGAGGAGCAGAGTCTTTGGTGTCCACCGATGGCCCTCATAATAACTGGGGCAGATGGGGACTACTGTGCCCAGGGTAGATTTGGCTTACTTTCTGGGTTTGTCCTAGCTCACAATTCTGCTGGGGTTTTCTTTATTCTGCCATTAGAATCTTTGTGGCTGACTGGGCAGTGGTGCTGCACGCCTTTAATCCCAGCACTCGGGAGGCAGAGGCAAGAGGATTTCTGTAAGTTCGAGGTCAGCCTGGTCTATAAGAGCTAGTTTCAGTACAGGCTCCAAAACTACAGAGAAAAATCCTGTCTTGAAAAAAACAAACGAACAAACAAAAAACAAAAAAGATCAGTATCTTTTTATCCTGTTCAGCATTTCTGAGAATAGGATGACTCAGGCCAAGAACAGACAGCAGGTGTGCCTTCTCTCTTCAAATGTGACCTCTCAACAACCTGACTCAACTCTCCCTTCATCTCTGGTCCTCTGACCTCTACTAAGGTATCCTATTGACTTTGTGGGGCAGCATGTAGTGGACACAAAGCCGTAAGCCTTACAGCCCACATGAATACCTCACTCTGTAGTTGATCCAGACCATGTCACCAGCTCTGGTTGCTGCCAATGTCATTCAGTCACCCTACGTTCAGTTCCAGGGATGCTATAGAATGGTCTAGTCAAAGGATGGCCTTCACAGGCACTTCCCACGGGTTGAGAGTCAACCTTTTTCAGCTTCCAATTCTGAAGCTGTTTACCCTGCTCCACTGTCATCCGCCTCCTGCTTTTCCATCTTGGGATGCAGTACAAATGATAAAGGCATTTGGTGCCCTCCCTCGAGCCCCATAGCCTAGACAGCACAGGCTTGGGTGGCCAGCTCAGCTCTCGGGTGCACATGACCATGATATCTAGAAAAATCCTTGATCCATTTGGATGAACCACTGTAACAAAATCCCAAAGGTTAGAGGGTTAAAAACAACAGTTTATTTCTCATAGTTCCAAAGACCAGAAAATTCCTATGTGGTGATGCTGACTTCCTGATTCATGGATAGCACCTTAATAAGTTCTCAGTACTGTAAGGGTTAAGAGAGTTTTCTTAAACTGCTCATGCCAGGAACCCAATCCCAGTCCTGGTGCTCCACCCTCAGTCAGCTAATCACCTCCCAGAGGCCCCACTTCCTCATGCTATAAAGAGTTCACTCTCTGAATTCGGGAGACACAAGCATTAGATGAGAGCCGCTGGGGATGCTGTCTTCCCCACAGCCTCTCTGACAAGTGACTTTAAAGATGTCATTGTCTCAGCATCTTTCTGTATCTTCCATGCCTTCCTTCCAGAGCCACCTGGGGATGTGTGGGCTGTCCCTCCCACGGGTACTTCCGGTACTTGATCAAAATGCTCAAATTTCCTTCCAGCCAAGTGCGTTGAAGCAAAAGCAAGCCATTTAAATTGTACCGCATGGGGAAGGGGGCTGCAGGAAATGGCAGTGTGCTCGCATAGCATGCAGGAAGCCCTGCATTCTATCCTCAGTGCCATATGAACCAGGCATGGTGGGGCACACCTGTAATTCCAGTACTCCAGAAGTGGGGGCAGGAGGATCAGAAGCTCAAAGTCACCACAGACTTCCTAGTAAGTTTGAGGATAACCTAGGATACAAGCAACCTTGTCTCTAATTAATTAATCAACTGATTAATTGTAGCTTTGCTGCTGTGTTTTCTAAATGCTGGCGTTAATTCCACAAGGCACTGTTGTGACTCCATCAAGCAGTTTATTGAGTCTGTGAGGTGTTCCCTGCGAAGGGGACTGGGCCAGCAGTTTAGTACCCATTTTATACCTGTACGCAATGATCCATAAAGTGCAGAAAAGGGAAGTGGGAGGCTTGGTTTCTGCTGTCTCCTGGCTGGGCTGCCCAAACATATAGGGAACCTTCTTTGTCTCTTCCCACTGATCAAGGTGAGTGAGTGGGAGACTGTGTGAGCCCTGGAGGTGGTAGGATGGCAAGCAGAGCTATTCCCTCAGCTCCAGGACAGAGCCTGCCCTGCTCCCAGGTCCATCTCAGCACCGGAGTGTGTGCCCAGCATTCCTCTTGCTGGTGGATGGAGCAGAAGTCGGCTGCACAGTAAGCAAGCCACTGTGCCTCAGCATTGAATGCAGTCACTTCAGGGTGAGTTGTGAGCCACTGATCTTGAGAGGCGGGAGCTGCATGCGCTCCGTAGCTTAGCTGATAGCTACCAGTTGTCATGGGATCAGGAAACAATTGTCTCATGGGAGCCCCTGGTGGAAAGAAAATCTGTTTGAGGTGCCTTCCCCCCTGAGCCTCAAATGACAGAGAGATGGACTGAGTGGAAATCAGCTGCCGCAAATTCAGTTGACAACCAAGCACCAGCCATGTCTCCCGAGAGACATGAATGAGCATCCCTGTCATCCACCTGTCTCATCCTCACCATTAATCAGCCAGTCATTATAGTATTTTGCCAGTATCGGATCTCAGAAACACCTAGAAGGCAGATTTCCTAAGGGGCAGAATGAGGGACTGCTGCTGAGCGGTCCCAGTCAGGTCCCAGGCAGGGCAGGGTCATCTCAGGCAGTGTTCTTGCTAAGCCCATTGTACCACCCCAAGTGATGCCAGTGTGGGAGACAGCCCCATTGTTGGACCTAAAATTGGTCATTGTTGAGGTTTGGGTAGGGTCTGTCCACCAAAAAGGCTTGTATGTGTGTATTAGGCATGGTACTCAGTTGGTGACACTATTGAGCCGGATTGACTCTTGTGACCGCTGACTTTCTTCATGGGCTGATTCTTTGATGGGTTTACAGTGCAGCATGTTTGGAGAAAGTAGGTCACTGTAGAGGTGCCTTCAAAAAGGGTTTATCCTGCACTTGGCCCTTTCCTGGCTTTCTCTCTGTCTCCTGGCCTTCATGAGGTTTGTTGCTTTCCTCTTCTACCCTTCTGCCATGTTGTGCCCACCTTACCAGTATACTTTTGCATTGGGTCCATAATTTATCTTGCAATTAAATAATTTCTCTCAGTTATATGTCGTCACAATGACAAAGAGCTGAAACATACATGTGGTATCTGCTTAGATACTGTGAGCTGCCTGTCTGTGTGTATGTATACATGTTTGAGTGTGCAAGTACACATGTCTGTGGGTGCACAGGAAGGCTTGAGATTGACATGGGGTATCTTCCTTGATCTTTCTCCACCTTATCTATTGAATCGTGCTCTCTTGCTCAACCCCAATCTAACCAGTCTGACTATATGGGTTGCTTCAGAGATGTCATCTCTACCTCCCATCCTGGGATTACAGATGATCCACCAAACCCACCCAGGTTGTGCATGGGTGCTGGGATCTGAATTCTGGTCCTAATGCTTGCACAGCAAGCAATTTGCTTGCCGAACCATCTCCCCATCTTCAAAAGTGGTGCTACTGAGCTATGGTACTTTGCTGCCAAGCATGAAGGATGGGATGGTCTCTGGCCAAAGCCAGCCAAATATGTGTATGCAAATGTAGTTTTGGGCTTCCCAGAGTCCCTCTGTCATGATAGCTACTCTTCTGTACCTTATAAAGAAAAGCATTCTAAGCAGGTGAGAAAGTATGCCAGATGCAAGATTGATTTCAACTGATGGTCATCATCGGTCAGCTGAGGCCTCCAAACCCAGGGCTTGATGCTAGAGTCCATGATCAGGCTTTGGACACCTTCCCCAGATGCTGAGCTCTTTAGATCCTCATAGCCTATTTCCACAGAAGCCTGGAAAATCTCCCTAAACATGTCCACATGTCTCACATAACACCAACTTCAGGAGGATGGCTCTTTTTATAAAATCAGTTGTGCTCATAAGAAAGCTCCAAGTTCATAAAAGTAATTTCTAACTGCATGCTAGCATTTCCGCTTTCAGTGAAGGAAACAGAACCAAAGCACTTACCGGACCACTCATTTTAGAATGTACTTTTCTAGGTCAAGATCGTTGGCCAACTCACTCTGCATGCCATGGCTCTAAGCTAGCACTTTCTGTTGAATTGTGTGTGTAGAAGCAGGTCCTACTTCCTCATACTCACAGTTTGGTCTATGTTCAGTGCATTGTTCTAGGTACCGTATGTACTTTTAGCCCACTTTTTGTTACTACTTGGGACCCATTTGATCGATAAGTAAGTGAAGGACCATGGTCAGGGTACGCATCGCTTGCTGGTTCACAAAGACACTCAGGGTTGCGTCTCATCTTTCACCTAACTGTCACACTGACGACTTTCATGTCTGAGCAAGACTGGAACACATTTTCCAGATCTCAGCACTGGGTGTTCACAAGACAAAAGTTCAAGGTCACAAGCTAGCTCAAGGTCACTAGCTAGCTACGTTCCAAGGATGGGAGGATAGTGTTTGAGATAGATAAAGCAGGGTCAAGTGGCCTTAATAGTAAGAGATAGCAGATTTTCATCTGAAAATAGGGAAGGATTTAAGTATTTATTGGGATAAGTCCCAGAAGTTGATCTTAGGCTTGGGTCTCAGTGCCTGTATCTTTTTCTCCTTGAATTTGTTAAACGAAGTTAAACGAATTGCTAAATGAATTTGTTAAACTGGTAGACCACAGGACTAAGAATGTAGTCCAACTGAGAGAGGGCTTTCTGGGCGTGCTTAAAGCCCCATACTAGAGCCTGGGCACACTGCAATACCCATCTCTTGTCCCAGTACTCAGGAAGTAGAGGCAAGAGCATCAGGGGTTCAAGGTCATCTTCTGCTACATAAGGGTTTCAGACCAGCCTAGGCCACATAAAACTCTATTGCAAATGATAGACCACATTTTCAGCTCTGCGCAGGCTTACTCTATGCCAATAATATTTTGTTTACAGATATAAATAGATGGTGGGCTTGATCTGTGGGCTGTAATGTGAGGACCTCAGAGACATGATTCTATCCAGCTTTCTGTCTGCTTACGGTTATAACATGCATAGCACAGGGTGCTTTGACTCAACTACTTAGTGATGAGATCACACTACAGTCCAGAAGAAGAAAGGCTGGTCTCCCTCTTGTGATTCCGAGCAATTATGAAAATACAAAAACACAAGCAACTTTTTTCTGGGGGGTGGTGGTGGTGAATTTTTTGTTTTGTTTTTTGAACTGCAGGGAAAATAAAATCCTATTTCAATGCCTGAGCTCTCCTGGTCTAGGCTGCCACACTGAATCCAGCCAGCAAATGAGCTCGGAATGAGATGGCCTCTCAGGCTTAGAATAAGGTTATGCCTGGTAATAAGAAGTGTCACTCAGAGGATGGCAGAACAAGAGATTCTTGGAAGGGCCAGTCCCTTCTCTCAAGCCTGGTACACATTGGTATTGCTTGCTTTATCTTCCTGGCTTCTCCTCCACTTTCTCTCAAAGACTCATGTCAGCACTGAGGTCAAGAGAGGAGAACTTCTCTCCGCATGGGTTCCAGGCTGCGGGACAATGCCAGCAGGACCTATAAAACACATTTGACCTTGAACTCTGTGGGGCCATATGACCAGGGCAGAAAAGAACAAATCTACCGTAGTCAACAACATTCCAACATGACCACAAGGACCTGGGTCAGTCCACGACCATCACCCCACCACTGTAGTACGGGCAGAACCATAGGGAATACACAGTGTAATGCCAGTGATGGTTCTTGCATTGAAAGGTGTTTTTCAGTGTTAAGATCAGTAATTAGCAAAGTTATTTGAAGGTAAGATCACTGATTAGTGGACCTTAAAATGAACAGCGTGGGGACCAAGGAGACAACTCTGTGAGTAAAGTGCCTGCACCCACATAAAATCAGGCCTGGAGAGAGAGACAGGCGGATCCCAGGAGCCCCCTAACCAGGCATTTTACCTGATTCAGTAAGCTCTGGGTTCAGTGAGAGAACCCCATCTTAAAACTAAAGCAGAGGAACGGTTGAGAACAGCATCCCCACATCAATTTTGTAGCCCATCACTACAGAGTTCGGACTGCCCTCTCTGGTCAGGTGGTGTGATGGCTAATCTTTGTTGTCAACTTGACTGGATTTAGAATCTCCATGGAAATACACCTCTGGTGATGCCTCTGAGGGTGTTTCCAGACTGAATTAATTCATGTTGGAAGACTTACCCTAAAGGTGGGGAGAGGGGACACCATTTGATGTTCTGGGGTCCTAGACTAGAGAAAAAGAAGGAAGTGGGTTGACCGCCTTCATTCATCGGTCTGTCTTCTTTGACTGTGGGTGTGATGTGACTAGCCACCCGAGCTCTTGTCTCTGTGATTTCCCCACTGTGACAGGCTGTATCTTATCCTCAACAATAAGCCCAAACCAGCCTTTCCATCTGTAAGTTACTTTGTCAAGTGTTTTTGTCAAGCTAACGAAAAAAGTGACGCAGGCGGGAAGCCACCTTTCTGGGACCTGAGGTGTCTGTGCTTCTCTGGTTGTCCCCCTTCCTGCTCTTCACTCATTCTTTAAATGTATGGGATCTGGCAGTTCTTGAAACCCTGAGAGTAGGTTGATATTGACCTTGGACTCCTCTAGGCCACCCCAGCGGGGGTGTGACAGAGTAACTCAGAACCAATAAATGGCTTAGCACCAAAGCACTAAACTATGAAGGCTCAATTCCTTTTTGCAATATGGAGTACAGGTGTGTCTATCTAATACCATGGAATGTGAAAGTTCCCCTTTCCCTGACTTCCTCCTCTGCCTCCTCTATCCTCCCAGTTCCTCTCACACAGAGACCCAGCAGGCTCCTGTGCACGGGAAGCAAAGCTGGTAGTGAGAAGAATTAGCCACACTCCAGTGATGACGAGAGAAATTTCGAAAATGCCAAGTGCCAGGCAGCTGCTCACAGACTGCTCTCAGGCACCTAGGTCCCTGGAGTGGCCAAAGAATCTTGTCCCAGTTTTTAGCCTTTGGCAAAGGAGCCTGGAGCAAGTTACATTAGTTTGTTAAATGATTAAAGTGCCCTTAAGCAAGTCTTGCAGATGCACCTGGATGAGTCCTAGGCAGAGCTGGTCCAGGCAAGCCTGAGCTGACTTGAAAGATGCCTCATCCTTTGTTCTCCTGGCTTTCCTTAAGAATTTCTGCCTTGAACTTTACAGCACACCCCGGGGGTCCTCACAAGGTGCATTCATCTGTACTGGACTTGATTCCTTACAGGATTCAGTGCTGCCTGCTGTGCTGATAAGATCCAGGGCTCCTCGAGGCACCTGGCTGACCCCTCTCCCAAGCTAGGTGACAGGTACCCCAAGGCCCAAGGCTCTGGGCTGGTGGTTGTTATCATTGTTAGGTTTCCGGTTGTGTCTTTTATGCCTATTTATCAATGCCCCTCAGACCCTTGGGCCTGAACAGCCTAGGGCTTGGAGAGTGAAGGACGCCCATTCTTATTCCTACGTTTGTTGGTTTGTTTCAGTTTAGGATGTCTTTCTTCTTTTTTTTTAAGCATGGAACTGAGTCACAATGATGGTGGAGGAAAATGACTCCCACTGCTGCAGTTGCTAGAAAATGCCGTTTCCTCTCCCGCTCCTGTTTTTCTTCTTTATTATATAAAATATCTGTGCCATAAAAGTTGCCTTCACCCATTTCCAGGTGTGCAGTTCGGTGGCATTAATTACTTCTGCAGTGTTGTGCCACCAGCATTGCTGTTTAGTCCCCAAACGTTTTGTCTCCCTGAACAGAAATGCCTAACTCTCTGTTCCAGCCCTCCCACGTCCATGTGTATCTAGAAATCAGAAGACTCAGTGTGGGTGAGGATGCGACTCACCCTAGCAAGACCTGTGGGCTGTGCCTAAGCCTGAAGAATTACTGCTCCCCGCTCCTGCCTCTGCCTCCAGCCAGCCCATTTTCCATCATCTAACATTATGGTACTTTAACCTTTCAGCTCAGAGATGAGGGGGAACCACAGGAGCGGCCTGAGAGGGGAGGGACCAGAGCACTGGGATGTTGGTAAAGGGACTCTGTGGGGCAGCCAGGACCCTTCTTTCTTCCTTGTCAGGTTTGATTCTTTGCTCTCTTCCTCACTAGAGACTGCTCCCCCCACACACACACACTTTCCAGTGTTCGCTAGAGGATTGCCTTTTCTTCGCTACTCCATCTGTCTCTAAATCCAGGACTTCCTCTGTAGCTGCCTGGGCAGAGGTGGGGGGCACAGGGGAGTGAAGGGAAGGAGATTGGAGAGGAAGGTAGTGTGTGGCCTGCCTCAGGATTTTTATTATTTATTCGATGAATAGCAATGCATTTTGGATCCTCTGCACAGTTGTTTTGAAATATTGATGGTTTGTGGAGTGGTTATATCAAGCTGATTAGCAGGCGAATTAACCCACATTTGTGCTCGGTTTTTGTGGCGGGGCATTTAACAGCTACTTTCTTCACAGTTTTTCGTGGTCCCTGCTGTACCTGGATCTCTTGACATCTGTTCCTTCTATCTAACTAACTCTCTATATATTCCTTGGCCAGCATTTTTCCGTTCCACCCCACTCACACCCATTGCCATAGTCTATTTATAGCGGGCAGACCGCCATGGATCTTCTCTTAATGAGTAGGTGTGACTGTGTTCTAATAAAACTTTATACCGCTGCTCTTCACAGGTGGGTTCTTAAGATAGCTACTTTCAGAATTTCAAAAGGAAGAGGAAGCCCTGATGAGGATTTAGAGAAGTTAGAACTCTAACTCTCTCTCTCTCTCTCTCTCTCTCTCTCTCTCTCTCTCTCTCTCTCTCTCTCTCTCTCGACAGGGCTTCTCGGTGTAATGGCGCTAGCTGTCCTAGAACTCGCTCTGTAGGCAGGCTGGCCTCAAACTCAATGAGATATACCAGTCTCTGCCTCGCAAGCGCTGGGATAATGTACTGTTGTTAGAGATATAAAATGATGCAGCCACCATGTGAGATAACATGGTGGCTTCTTGAAAGCCTATGATGGCATCATCACTACAGTGGCCAGTGCCATTTCCAGGTGGCACCCAAAGGCATTGAAATCAGATGCTTCTACCCCAAGCTTCATAACTATACATTTACTAGCCAAAAGCTGAGAACAGCTCGTGTCCAGTCAGTAACAAACACAGTATGACTTTTACAATAAAGTATTATTCAGCCTTAAGAAGGGATGTGACACCAACA
Organism: Chionomys nivalis; assembly: GCF_950005125.1. NCBI lineage: Eukaryota > Metazoa > Chordata > Mammalia > Rodentia > Cricetidae > Chionomys > Chionomys nivalis. The sequence continues at coordinate 61,926,654 of NC_080093.1, read as the reverse complement.
CCCACAAAGGCAAACCTTGAGGGTATTTTGCTTGTGAAGCAAACGACTCACTGGAATATAAATTCTTTATGATTTCACTCGTATTTGGTACCCAGAGCTGTCAAGTTCATAGATAGTGGAAAGGCAGTTACCAAAGACAGGGAGATGGATACAGTAGGGAATCGCTGTTTAATGGCTGAGGCTTCACACCTGTACGATAAGCTCTGCAGATGGACAGCTATGATAGTTTAGAGCGATGTTTTTGTGTTCAGTGTTGCTGAAACGCATGCCTTAAAAGTGCTAAGATGATCACACATATGTTGTTTATATTGTACTGTTTTTAAAAGAGTAAACGCACGTATAACCAGATTAATAATTAGTATTATCAAATTGACAGACGCCGGTATCCCTTGGGACTTGGGCGTGCCTATGGGGGATTAACTTGTTATTCTTACTGCATTAATTGAGGTGGGAAGCTCTGTCCACTGTGGGTAGCACCATCCCCTGGCTGCAATGCTGGCCTTTAGGGAAAGGGGGCTGAGCTGCAGCAGGCCTTCGTCACCCTCTGATTCCTACTTGTGGGTGGTATGAGGGGATCAGCTATGTCAGGCTCCTGCTGCCCTGACTTCCCCACCATGATGGACTGCACCCTTCAGCTGGAAGCCAGAAGAACTCCTTTCTCCCTTAACTTGAGAGAACTATGCAGAAAATAATGAGATTGATGGCTGCCAAGAATAAGAGAAGGGAAATGGGTTAAGCGGATCGCAGAATATCTTGGGGCAGTGAGCATGCTTTGTATGATACTGCAACCAGGGTGTCTGCCTCTGCCGTACACTTGTAAATGACTGAACACACAGGAGCGAGCAGGAATGGAAAGCATGAACTCTGGGTGATAACTGGCATTCAGAAGTCGATGGGGGTTCATGGATTGTCCAAATGCACCCCACTGAGTTGAGATTACTGGAGGAAGCTGGACATGTTTAGGAGAGGGGCTTCACAGATACCTAGTAGCTCTGTACTTCCCAACACATTTTTGCTGGGGACCTAAAATACCAAAAATATTGCGGGAGAGTTAAGGGCTGGAGGTGTCAGAACCAGCCATGGGCAGAGCGTAGTGATTTGGAAGCCTGAGGAGGGGCTCATGTTGTGCTGTCTGCTCAGGTTTCTGTTGGACGCTGTCCTTACAGCATTGTGAAAGGAAAGCAGGTACAGGAATTGAGTTGGGTTCTGGCCACCCTGTTTGGGTTCTTAAGGGAAGCAGTGTGAGGTCGCCGGAGCGCTACCCAAGAGGGGACCTACCTCTTTCGGGAACGTGATCTTCCGCCTCCCTTGGTCTCGATTTGTGTGTAAAGCACCAGATAATTTATACCTCATATCTCCTGAACACACTAAACAGCATGATTCGTATGAGGGCACCTGGAACAGCAGAGCTGTGGTCAGGAGTTGATGAAACATGTGATCAAGCAGGATGCAGCCACCTGCTGTAGCCCCTTCAGCCCGAATGACACGTGACTGGCAGTATATTTCAGTGGAAGGTGGGGCCCTGCTGCTTTAGCAAGAACAGGAATAGACGGTGAGAACCCAGCTTTCTCAGCTCCTGGAAACCTTGCCATACATGAGGACCAGACAGATCTAGATCCAGGGCAGGCCCTCCCAGAAAAGTCTCTGTATTCCTGTCTGCAAGTCAGCCCTGCCTTCTACCAGTAAGGGCCAGCAGAAAAGGAAAGAAAAAAAAAAAAAAAAAAAACTCAGGGCAATTAGGATTTTAGTTAAGAGCTTGATGGATGTTTAAGTCTTTATTGATTTGAAAAAGAAATGAGGAAATCTTAGGAAACTGTAGCAAGAATTACAGAGACTTGAAATAGTGGTGATGGAGTCTTTAGGTTTTGGCGCACCCAGGTACACGTGACCCTTCCCTGCATTATAGCCCTTGGACCTCAGTCTACCTCCGTTGTCCACCTACAAGCATGATTCTACCCCACATCCGTGCTTAACTGTCATATCAATTGAGCTGGCTCTCTGGCGACATTGGTCTGCCCACACAGTTTTGCTGTGGCGAGGTTGGATCGCCAGGCCTTTGGTTTCTATGCAGGCCTCACACTTCCTGTACTGAGAGTTCCCCCTTATGTGCACCTGACTTTCCCATTTCCCGGGAGAGGTTTCATATAAGAGGAAGCCACTGACCCTAGTTGGTCACTACCTTGCCAGGAAAGTTGCTCTGCCAGGCTGGGAACTGGACAGCAGACCTGATTTGCTGCAGGAAAGCTTCCGTTACCGCCCCTTCCCGTTTAATGGAAGCGGCATTCTTTGCCTCTCCTCTATCCTTTCTCCTTAGCTGACTCTTTTTTCCTCAGCATTCCCGAAATCTGCAGAAGTTCTTGGAAGGCACTTTTCCAGCTCCTGCACTTGACTCTTTGTCCTGTTGGGATGAGAACTGTCACCTCTAATTTGGTTCTTGTTTTGTTTGTTTGGTTTGGGGTTTTTCTACCCACTTTTTGGGCAACACGTTTTAGTAAAGGATGCAGTTGTTCCCCACAAAGTGAATTGTTTTGGTGCCAGAAGTGTTTAAATGCCCTCATATTGAACTGTGCGATCTAATTATGTAACTTAAAGTGAGTTTCAGGAAGAAACTGGGAAAACCCTCAGCCTCACAATTCTGGAACTGGCTTTGCATTTCCCGGAGGCTTTGCACCATTCCCTGTATTTTTCCCTCTTTAGTGAGGAGGCACCTCCAATTGAGTTTTAGTGGCAGCCAGCACAGAGTGACAGAGACGATGGAGATGTACGGAGACGTAGTCACTTTAGAACCAGTCCTTGCACTTGTTAAACTGGCTTTTGATGGCTTTCCAATTGTTAAGTTCCTTTCTCAGTTGAATTTGGCTGTGCTATTTTAGGGCCCCATACATCACCTGCCTTGTCCCAGCTTGCAGGATCTCTGGATGATCTCTTACCAGAGCAAGCATCCCCTGACCCGACCATTCTTGTGCAAAGTTATGATAGGCACTAAGGCAGAGGCCGCAGCATTGGGAAGCTCTACAACCTCCATGTTTTTGAGAGGCTTGGAACTCAACGAACACCTCTGGCAGTTGTATCCACCAAGACATTCACACATTGAAATAATCGTGAGCACACTTTCTTTTATTAAATGCAATTTAAGATTTTGTAGTGTGCTCTATTAGCCAAGGTTCTCCTTAAGAACAGAACCAATGGATTGAATATGGATTACAAAAGGGATTTATTAGATTGGCTTAAATGGTACGACTGGGTAATTCAACATTGACTGTCTACCTGCTGGAGATGGTGAGAACCCCGTAGCTACTCAGTCTACAGGCTAGATGCCTCAGTTATCCCAATCTGGTGCTGAAGGCCCGGAAAATTCCTGGAGAGCTGCTAGTCTTTACTACATCTTAGAAGGCCTGAGAAGCTGGGCTCCCAAGTCAGCAAAGGATAGCAACAGCACCGCTTTGTCCTAGGATCACTTTGTAGATGGTGCCTCTGGAAGGTGCCACGCACTCGGGGGTGGGTCTTCCCCCTCAGTTAACCCTTCCTAGAAATTCCTTCACAGACCAACCCAAAGTGAGTCTCAGCAGGTTCCAAAGCTAACCAAGTTGAAGACTAGGCTTCACCATCCATCATGGCATGGATGGAGATGACCGTGTTTGATGACTGTGGGACTTGTAATGATATCTCTTCTTCACTTTCAGTCTCCAAATCTCTGTAGCTTAAAAGTCCCACAGAGCTGGTGGTAACTCAGCTCAGCGTTCTCATGAACTACTCAGAGACTTGGACTGCCTCTGGTTGATGTAACATTTCTTTCTTAACTTAATTTTAATTGGCAGTTGTTTCATGTATTCACAATGTAGAGTGTTCTGGTGACATGTGTACATCTTGTAGTGTGGTTAAATCATCCTTATTAATATATCTGTCACCTTACATCCTCCTTGTGTCTTTCTGATGTTGAGCTACTTGGTGCATAGCTAAATGTTTATATGCAGAGGCAACCACTGACTGACAGATATAGATACAATGAGATTAAGACTTCAAGTGCACAAATGTGTAAATGTGTCAACTACAATTAAACTTCGTTGAGACTGACAGAGTAGACTTGAGCGTTGTTTCTACTAGAAAGTCACCAGCAGTGACTGCCTCAGATGGAAGAGGTTGTCAGAGAAGCCGCCTGTGTTGTTTGGTTAGTTGAGTTATATGGGCTTGGGGATTAATTCTCTCTTTATTGGCAGTTAAAAAAACACAGTTGTAACGTGAGATAGGGAGGTACCTTGATCAGTACATCCCTTCTGTTGTAAGTGTGAGGGCCTCCAATATGGATCCCCAAAACCCATGTAAGAAGAGCTGTGTTGTGCCCATGCATATAATCCCAGTAGTAGAGACAAGCAGTTATCTAGAAGCTCCCAGGCCAGCTAGCCTGGCTTACATGGTAAAGTTCCAACCAGTGAGAGCCCCTGTCTTAAACAAAAGGTCAAAAGTACTTGAGGACAGACACCCTACTTTGTCCTCTGACATGCTAAGTATGTGCAACCCACAGGCACACACGATGTGTACAGATTCTGTTGTAACAGCTTTGAGCATGGTAGCCTGAATTCCTGGACACACGACTAGATTACCAAGTACCTGAAGATTACTTTCTTTCCACTGGGTTTTTGGAAGTAAAACTTTCAGGCTCTCAACCTGATGACATTTTTTAATCTTTTTAGAATGACATGATTTGCCTCTGATTCTCTCTGTATTATTTATCTCTGTGTAGGATTTTATCTTCTAAAGTTTTAGATTATAAATAAATCCTTTCATAGATTAAAAATGGTTGGAAAAAGCTCTGCTTAAATGCAAGCTTACCCTTTTCTCAATCATTTGAACCATTTGGGAGAGTACCCATGAATACGTTTGAACGCTTATACCATTCTAGATGTTTAGCAGTTACTACCTCTATCCCAGGCTCTGAACAAGACAGAGCTTGATCTGTTTGCTTGATGATTGATAGTTTCCCGCTACCTAGCCTGTAGCTCTTCTGCATGAATAGAACCTGCCTGTTCTAGTACTTTCTTTCCTTCTTCCCTGAAAATATCTTGCTCATATTTTTGCATCATACCTGGCCACTACTGTTGTTTCCTGGAGCAAGCTGAAGGAGGAGGGATCTTGTTTGGGTTGGTGAGATTTAAGATTTATTTATTATTTGTACAGTGTTCTGTCTGCACATATCCCTGCTCACCAGAAGAGGGCGGCACAAGATCTTGTTATAGATGATTGTGAGCCACCATGTGGTTGCTGGGAATTGAACTCAGGACCTCTGGAAGAGAAGCCAGTGCTCTTAACCACTGAGCCATCTCTCCAGTCCCTGGTGAGATTTTCTAACCTTCACCTTAAAGATATCTCTGCTGTACTTACAAACATATGGTTCCTTGGAACAGAGCCTTTCAGATTATACATGCTGGCAGAGAGGCCTTGGAGGTTCTTGATGTGGAAAAGGCAAGATCCTTTCCATCAAGAAACAAACCAGAGATAAAGAGAGTAATGGAATGAGCTCTGGAGACCAAGAGGGAAAAAAGGGAGCGATGCCCAGCTATGGCTGCCAAGCCTCATCAGAACCTGGGTAACAAAATCCTGAACATTTTTGAACACTGCCATAGAAAGTTAGCTTAGAAGTCAGGGGCTCCAGACACAGAGAGAAAACACCAAATACTTGAGCCTCTGATATGAATCAGTTTGGTCTTCTAGGCCACCTTACCTATTCATTTGTCATCACCCCTCCTCCATCTATGCATTTTTTCATTTCACCCACCCTCCCACTCACTAACTACTTACCCACTCCTCATCCGCTCACCTACTCATCTACCCACCTACCTGTCTGTTTTTCTCTCCACCCCACACTCATCCACGTATCCATCCATACACTCACTTATCTATCCCTTACCCATTCATTTACCATTCACCCACTCCTCCTGCACCCACTTACCCGTTCATCCACTTACCCGTTGGCCCACATGCTCGTCCATCATCCACCTTTCTATTCATCTACCCACCTGTTCAGCTAACCCCTGTAAGCAGACAAAACCATTGTTTGAGTCCCTACCTTTTATCCATTGCCAGAGAAGAGAGTATTTCTTTTTCTGCTTCTTCTAAGTCCACTCCTATAGTGTAGAGCAGAGAGAATCACCAGTGTGTGGAGGCAAGCCCCTCTGTCCACCCATCTGTCCATCTTCCCTATGATCACTTTCTCTCAAAACCAACTGAGAGCTTGCTGGGCTGGGCAAACTTGGAGGGAAGTCTCTATTCTATACAGTCTAACATGGTATCATGAATCCGTCTAGTTGAATGACTTGGAATCCTCTTCACACCCTTCTATGACCAAAAGCAAGTGCTGAGCAAAAGCTTCTAATATTATTTTCTGCATTCATGCTCCCTAGCTTGGGATTTATTAGAAACAACATAGGATTGCAGTGTCTAATAGGTCATCCTTCCAAAAATAGTCATTGTTTATGTTTTCCTTTTGCCTGGTTAGTTAATTGGTTTATTTCAAGAAGACTTGGGGCATAGCAGCTTTTTCATGCCATCGCTGTGAACTGTTGGGTATTATTTACACATGTCCCTGATGGGTCTGTGGAAGTCGCACTGCCCTGATGCACTGAGCCCATGTTCCATTTTTTCTTGTTGACAACATCGATTATAGTGTTTATTTGATCATTCCCCTAGTTTCTTTCATGCAACTTGTATTCTGTATTATTTGGAGTTTGGTCCTAACTTTTTAAAAAATTTATAGGGAATCTAAATTATGGAATCTATCTTCCAGCACTGCTCTTTCTCAGCTGACAGTTCATTTAAAAAAAAGAAAAAGAAAAGAAAGAAAGAAAAAGTCTTTGTTTAGCCTTCATATTGTTTCAGCCTGATTTCTTTTTCTTTAAAGGGGAGGGGCATTTTGAGAAATATGTTTATTTAACTAGCTGAAACTGTTCCAGAGCTTAATTAGAAGCAGCATATTGCAACTGTTTGGGTGTTATCTAGAGGCAAAATAATTACCCTGTAATAATAATCCATGTTGTGCTAAACCCATCATTATTGTCGTCCAGGGCTGGGGACAGCAACTTACAGCTCTTAAGGGTAGTAGGGTACTCTGGGGAATGTCCACAAAAGCTGAAGGAAACAAAATAGAAAAAAGTTATTGTGGCTATGTAAGCCTGGAGTTCTTGGACTTGATGCAAGCCCATTCCTGTGAGAACAGGAAATTGTGTTCTATTGAGGTTTGAGGCGGGGTCTGTTACTGTAGCATGTGGCCTTTATCTGAACAAAAAGACCAAGACTCAGGTATCTAAGGAGATCATCTTCTTTAACCCGTGCTGTACTCCTGAGGTCTGAGCCTGGCATGACAGGTACCAGCTCAAGACTAGAGACCCAAGACTAGAGGCTAGCCAGCATTGCTATGCTTCTTACATACGCAAGGCATGACCTTAGTTCCGTGCTCCTTGTAGTAACCTGTCAGGATGTCTCAACACCCTGCATTCAGCTTTAATGTAATAACTAAGTCAGTTACAGAGTTCATCACCAAGAACTATATCTCAAACGTAACTGGGCGTCCTAGATTTGCAATATCCTGGCCACTGGATGCTGCTCTCTAGTCTGGGCTCTTGGTTAATGGACAAGTCAGTGATCCCCATTACAAGACACTTAAGAATCCTCATTCTTCCAATCTGGTTATGTCTTCATGTCTCCAGGGAAGGACATAGATAACTGTGTTTCTTCAGTGATGGAGATAGCAAGCTCCACCGCAGGCCATGCGGCACGCCAGTGTGGGTCCTCCATCCTGCTGTTTGGTTTTCTGATGGAAAGATGCCTGCAGCTCCTGACAGGACTGCATTCAAGAGAGGGAGAAAGTGCAAAAGAGTGACAGGAAGTGCTATGGAAAGGACACTGTCCCTGGAGGAGTGTCCTTTCCTTCCTCTGCCTTCCTCCTAAGACCACTAGCCTTCAGTGAACTGTGGTGGTAGGTCCTAAGGAGCTTCTGCAAGCATGCTTAGGTAAAGAGAATGTGCTGTCAGAGAATGGGGATTTCAAGTAACCCAGATTTCCCTCACATTGTAGCTGCTTCCTGCTGTCTAAATGAGGAGAAGTAATTAAGTTTATTATCTGTGACCTAATGCTAATTCCTCTCGCATCCTTGCTTTGTGCAGAGAGAGAATGCCATTTATAAAGAAGTAGCTGGACTAAGCTTTTCTGTTGTCAGCGCTCTCAAGGGTTATAAAACAAGTCTACCTAGTGAACAAGCTGGGGAAAGACAGTACTCCAGAGTCCTCCCTGACAGCCCAAATTGCACACTTTATCATAGAAAAGTAGATGTCAAGGTGTTGAGAAATGTGCTAGAAATTGGACATAGTTGGAGCTGGGGAGATGGCTCTGTGGGTCCGGCCCTTACTGTAAAAGTATTTACATCTGGGTTCAAATCTCGCTTGTGTAAAAAGCTAGGTATGACTGTGTGCGCCTGTTACCCCAGCAGTAGGTGGGTAGAGGATCTCTGGGGCTTGCTGGCCACCATCCTAGCCTCAGATTCAATCAAAGACTTATTCCCTGTCTGGAGGGGATAAAGGCAGAAAGATATCCAGAATATCCGATGCCCTCACCTGGCCTCCCTGTGCCCACAGCATAAATGCCAGTTATACATATCAGCGAATCAAAGAAGCACATGCCTCTGAAATTCTTGCCAAGTCACTTTCTTATCTACTAAAGCCTTTTAAATTTTCTTTTATTAAGAAAACAATGATTGAAATTAGATAAAGGTCAGATAGTACTGATAATGGCTATACCTCCAAGTACAGTAGTAATTGTATCAAACCACGCTAAGCCTAAAAACTTGCACATTAAGAATGCTTTCAAACCCAAGGCCAGCTAAGGGATTTGATTACGAAACAGTAAGACATTGTAACTTCAGGGAAAAGTTTTTATTTACATCTTCTCTTCCGTTTTTGAAAAGTGGGGTATTTTCGTGATGCATTTTAAACATTCCTTTTAGAGGCTGCTATTTTGGTCTGTTTCTTTCATTCTCCATGTGCTAATTTGCTGGATTAACTTGGAGAACATCTGCATATGGTTCTGAGAGTTTTTTACTGACAAAACCTCCCAACTTCACACAGGACTTAGAGACTTCACATTCTCGACAGTCTGGAATCCTAGCTAATTGAAATGCCAAACCTCCAAAGGTGCCAATGCCTAAGTGTGTGATTATACCATTTTCTCTTGATCTTTCAGAGTCTTCCTGCGAGCAATTAATCAGTATGCAGATATGCTGAACAAGAAATTTCTGGATCAAGCCAACTTTGAGCTGCAGGTAAAAGGAGGCCGACAGCACCTTTGTGGGGGAATCGTGTTAAAACAAATGGCTGGTCAGCTCCAGTCATTTCTATCGCTAATCCCTGGATTCTAATCGGCCTCTCATTGGAGGTGTGGAAACAGAACCTGAGGAATGAAAATTATGCTTCCATTGTATTTGCTCCATTTAGCAAGTTAGGAAATAGACTTGTTTCCAAGAGAAAGTACTGAATCGGAGTGGCAAGGAGGGACTCTCCTGGCAGGAGGCAGGCAGGCCACGGAGGGCCACTATGCCTGGCTGCCAGCCTCATCTCAGATCGTCCGAAGACAGGATGAAGGGTTCAGTGGAGGAGAATTGGGTGTGCTTCACTGAGCTAATTGCTTCTGAAGCTCTCTCCCCTTCATTCTCTCCTGGCTTTGCGCCACCTATAGTGTCCATAGTGAGTCCTCCTGTTTTATAAATACCTCTTCTGTATATGCCCTGCCTAAGTGGGGGGGAAGGGGTGCGGGGGCAGGCCCCCTGGGGCCCTGTGCATGTCAGCTAGGCCTTCTACCAACTGAGCCACATTGCCAGCCCTAGCAATGTTACTTAATTTTTTTTTCCTTTTTCCTTTTTATTGTTTTTCTCTGCTTGATGCTTGTTTTTGTATGTCATAAACAAAGATTCACATGCGGTAAATGAGTTGTTAGGAAATATTTTCTCTTCTCTTTGCAACTCTCGTCCCCTCTCTGCAGGAGTAACTTGTAACTAACCGCTCGGCACTCTTCCTGACACCCGACGCACAGATGCATGCCAATGCATGATTTCATCTTGCCTTTAACATGTGTCAGTTCATGCCGAGTGGTTTACAGTCTTGTCGTACTCCACAGCATGAGTATGCCTGCATTTACTCAGCTGCCCCCGCTAAATGGCCTCTGGTCCCCACTGTCCTGAGCCAAACTTCCATGAGCTTCCATGGATGTCAGTGCATGCCCTCCCTAGAAGAGGCTGATTGATGGCAAAACAGGATGAGCATTTAAGCTTGACGGACAATGTCACAATGCCCTCCGAAAAATGTTTTAGCTTTAACACCTTCACCGGCTGTATGTATGTATGTTTATAAAACTTTTATTAATCTTCTTCTCTGAGAATTTCATCCATGCATGTAATCCATTCTCATTGCTCTCGCCAACCCCATCTCCCTCCAACCACTGCCAACCTCCCTTCCACTTTACAAGTGTCTCTCACATTTCTGTCTTTGTGTTTGGTCTTCTGGCCCACTGAACTAACAGGACCTCCTCAGTAGCCTCTTTTGAAGGAAGCAACCCTTTGTAGTCTTTCTTTAGAATTTTGGATTCTTGTTTATGCAAATTTTTCTGATCGCTACATTTTTATGGCCAGTTAAACTGAGCATATTTATCAGCTGTGGGGATTTTGCTGCGAACTCTGACCATTTCTTTGTTTTTGTTGACTGGTAGTGTTTCTTAACAAATTGGGACTCTTTATATATCCTATTCACGGTTTTAAGTTTATTACATAAAATATTTAACTTTCCTGTCATCAAACCTGACATTTCTCTTGTGATTATGCGGTCTTAGGTTTAGTGTAGTAAATCCTTACTTGCCTTAGTGTTGTGGATTGAGTTAGCTGCAATATTATTAACATTAGCAATTACCCACAGAGTTTTGTTTAATGGATTAATATTTTTTTCTTTTCAGTTATTTAATCGCCTAGGACATCTGTAGCTAGTGTTAGCATCAGGGTCTGTCTTTACTCTCCGCACTTGTAGTTAGTGATTAGGTTGCTCTGTCTCCAGCTATTGGACATGCTGCCATGGTCGAATTGCAAACCTGCGCTCATGTGAATTCTGTTTTCTGTGTTGTTCACACAGAGGCTTCGTTAATTATTTCAGCTCTATAGCTAGACAGCAGAGTCTGCATCTCCCAGTTGATTTTCTGTTAAGAATTGTCCTACTGCCCGCCCCCCATATTTGCCAGGGGGTGGTGGTGCATGCCTTTAATCCTGGCACTCAGGAAGCAAAGGCAGGAGGATCACTGTAAGTTTGAGGCCATCCTGGTCTACAGAGCTAGTTCCAGGACAGTGCCAAGGCTACAGAAAGAATCCTTGTCTCAATAATAAAAATAGTAACAGTAGTAGTCGTAAATAAATAAAACTGACCTGGCTCCTTTCGTGCAGTTCTTGTGCTTGTCAGTAGAGCTTCTGGAAAGTCAAGTTGAAGGGTTGTCAAGTGGAATTGCTAGACTTGGGAACTTAGAAAAGTTGCAGCATTTGGGGGCATTTTCTGCAGTCTGTCTTTCTCCCATCCTGTACTGGTCTTCTGGTTCTAGCTATTAAACTCTGAGCATTCTGAGGTTCAGGACATCTGCTCATCCTACGGTAGCTGAGAGCATCCTGAGATGGGTGACCAATGCATCCTGGATTAGTTCTGTGGTGGTCAGCAGCACTGTAGGCAAGGCCATTTCCCAGGAAGAGTGAGGTAAAGGGGGCCACACACATTCTCAAATCCTGGGGATGCGCTTGAGTTCCTACCTTTCACAGGCCATTAAACTCAGAGCTGGTAATAAGAACGTCTCATCTTTATGTGACTCTTTGTAGCTATCGATCGCATTTGAATATTATCCCTGGTTTGTAAATGAGAAAAACTGGCATCTACAATGTCTTCCAAAGATCATCCTTCAAATCATATACAGTCCATAAATCCTTGAAATGGAGGTTTGATCTTTTTACGTGTTTTCCCTAATTATCTGGTGTATGCATAATTTTGGTATAATGAAAAGTCGTAAATCTTGCAAGTGTGTACTGTTCTTCAGAGAGGGGCAACATCACATGCTAACAGAGCTAAAACCATGCAGTACTCAATGCATGCTCAGCACCGCCATATCTGTGTCCACTGCCCCTTCAGGTCATCATCCCTTTGTCTTCCAGGAAGCCTGCTCAGGTAGATACTACTAACAACCTTGTGTTATTGGTGAAGAAACTGAGGCACAGGCAGACGTCACAGGAGTTGCCCTGGTGAACTGACCCTCACACTTAGTCACGAACCACACCTGAGGGCTGACTAGCAGCGATATATGTTCTTAAGCATTTTAGGATGACAATTGCCCAGAGCCTCTCTGAGATCCATTGTTAAGCTATTCCACAACTTAGCATCTTCGCATCTCCTGTGTTTTGGTTTTCAGCTGTGGAACAACTATTTTCACCTGGCTGTGGCTTTCCTCACTCAAGAGTCCCTGCAGCTGGAGAATTTTTCAAGCGCTAAGAGAGCCAAAATCTTCAACAAGTAAGTCATTCCCCCATCTCTACTGCTACGGGCAGGAGCCTCCTGCTTATTATCCTAATTTCCATGTCTCCTCTAAGCCAACTGGGTACAAATTGAGATGTAATCACAGTGTAATGAAAGGGTGGCTTCAAATCACAGATCGGGTGTCGCCTTTGTAACCCGTGAATCAAGATCTAAAAACTGCAGGATTCATCCCGGTAGGTTCAAAGTCAGTGTGATTGGAGCTGGTTAGTGCGACATAGCACTTGAGTTTCTGGAGATAATGACTTTTGCTGAGGACTCTTCTGATGTCATTACACATGTGGTTTACTCTATTGCCTAGTTTTCCAATTGCTTCTACAATAGAGGGCTCTCTTGAAAGCCATCAGCGCTGCTAGGCCTGCCCAGCCTGCTGGTGCAGAGCTGTCCGTGGTTTCCTTCCCGACACAAAAGTCACTTGTCTTCCTCTGGTTTGGGTGGGCTAGATTAGCCTGTGTGTCATTGAAGAAGCTTCATGCAGGCCAAGATCCTTGAGCAGCTCTGTGTTGCCAGAGGGCATCCTGAATGACCCTGTTCCTATGTCAAAAAAGAAAACCATGGGCTGAAAAGATGGCTCAGTGGGTTAGATGCTTGCTGCTCAAGCATAAGTATCTGAGTTCAGATCCCCAGAACACCTGTAAAGCCAGACACAGTGGTACACATCTGTAATTCCAGAGCTCATATGGTGGGATGAGAGACAGAAAGGAGGGGGGCAATCCCCTGAAGTTTTCAGGCTTACATAGCAGCCAACAAGAAATCTTTTCTCAAAGCATATGGAAGGGGAGGTCTGATACCTCTGATCTCTGCTCACATTCACTCACATGGTCTCTCTCTCTCTCTCTCTCTCTCTCTCTCTCTCTCTCTCACACACACACACACACACACACCGTCTCTGGGCTCCTCTCTCTCTCTCTCTCTCTCTCTCTCTCTCACATACACACACACATGGTCTCTCTCTCTCTCTCTCTCACACACACACACACGTGGTCTCTCTCTCTCTCTCTCTCTCACACACACACACACACGATTTACAGAGAAAGGAAAACACTGGTTGCTTAGGTTCCTTCCCACGATTGTGGCATCCTAAGGTTTTAGCTCCTCTTCTGCCTCTTTTTCTGCCTCAGTCGCACTAATGTCATCCTATTCCAGATTTCACTCAAGGGGGACTCCCAGGAAGACTATGAAATGGTGCCCATATTTCAATGTATAATGCCTTTGCGATATTCTGACTATACCTCCACCCTGCATAGTCCCTCTGAGATGCTGAGGTTAGAGGATGCCAAAGGAGTCTTGGAATGGGAAGAGAGAGTGCTCTGCTTCTCATTGTCAACAAGTTTCTGCCTTCCTTCCTGGGAAATGAAAAGCACATGATCCCTGGAGTGTGAGACATGTTTCTGTACACAATACTGAGATTAGTTCACATGCCAGCAGCTGTCTAAGCACTGTGCATACATCTATATGTGTGTGTGTGGGGGGGGTCACATACAATCATTCAAGAGCATGATTCTTCATTCAGTAAGTCCTTCCATCACCTGTGTTTTCCATATGAGCAAGGTAAAGCACAGAGGCTCGCCATGGGCCACCTACCTTATCTCGCTCATGAAGGCAGATTCCAGCCTTGGCAGCTCTGTGCCCAGGGTGAATTTAACTGCTTAACTATCAGAGAAACCCTGTCTGCAAATCTGCTTGCTCCTGACCAAATCTCCTTTGGCTCCCTCAGATGGTTGACCCCAATAGCCATGACTATAGACAATGACTATTATTTAGAAGTGACAGATGTACCTGCCAGACCAAGCACACTGGGGCAGGGTAGCACCCACCTGTGACTGCTGGCACATTGCCTCTCTTTGGAACCTTTTCAGGACTTAATTGCTCAGCGTGGCTCCCTGTGCCCAGGGACAGACTTTTACCCGCTATGCATGCTGGAGACTAACCCTACACGAAGTGCCCACTTTCTGACAGTCACAGGGCTCGTGAGAAGGGACGGCTTGTGTTGTTGCTCTCCTGATAGTAGGAACCGCTATTTTAGAAGCAGCTGTCAGTGTGGCTCCCCAAGGCCACCTCAGCTCCTTGTCGCACAGGTTCTCAACATTTGTCCCATTTGCTCAGCAGTCCATGTGGGTTGTGCACACTGAGAGGAGGCATCTGGCACCCTAACCTAGTGCTGGGTGACTTGAGAGCCCATTTAATATGAAGCACCTCTACTTCCTAGTCTTAGAGATGGATGCTGTCTTCGTTAGGGTTTCTGCTGCTGTGAAGAGACACCATGACCACAGCAAATCTTATAGAGGAAAACATTTCACTGGGGATACCTTACAATCTCAGAGGTTCAGTCCATTATTATCATGGTGGGACATGGCAGCATGCAGTCAGATATGGTGCTGGAGAAGGAGCTGAGAGTCCTACATCTTGATCCACAGGCAACAGAAAGAGACTGGTGTCCCACTGGGCCTAGCTTGAGCATATGAGACCTCAAAGCCCACCTCCACAGTGACTTCCTCTATTAAAGCCATACCTACTCCAACAAGGCCACACCTCCTAATAGTGTCATTCTCTGTGGGGACCATTTTCATTCAAACCACCACAGATGCCTACTGGGAAAGAGATGCTTTTAAATATGATGCAGTTTCTGGAGGCTTTGATGCTGAGCACTTTGGAGACCAGGGTGGTAGCTCTATGCTGGGCTGTCCTCATGCTGCTATATTAACAGTCCAAACTTGAGCAGCAACGAGCAGCAACAGCGATTGCTTTAGCAGGACCCTGATCTCCAGAGAAAGTCTCTGCTCTATGGAGTCAAAGGCCACGGAGCCAAAGAAAATTAAAAACAACCATCTGGTATCTCCCTTTCTGCAGCCCACAGGGACTCTGGATCAGGTTTTTCTCTCTCTCTTAGACATGATATGAAGAGACCCTCAGGCTGTGCTTCTGTGTGTTCTCAAAGGTTTCTCAGGGAGAAAGCCTGATTTTCTTTGTAAACGTCATGAGATATTTGGGCCTCGGTAGGCCACGGACTACATGTGGCAGTGACTGCCCATTGAGGGCACAGTGTGCTCCTGTCTATGATAAACTCAGCATGACTTATAAGCTAAAGAGACATCAGCTTGATAGAGGGCTCCACCAGTGTTCATGGCCTGAGTTACCTCCTAGTACGTTTTCAAGCATTCTTCTAAATAGTACACAGCTTTAGAAGTATCTCAGGATGTCCTGCCCAAACTCATTTAATTTACTGGGTACATTGAGCCCCTAGATATCATCCCTTTAGCTTCTTTATTAGAACAGTATTGGGCCTCTTCTATACTCAGGCAAGTATGGTCCTGATGCAGGGGAAGGAGGGAAAGTGGATCCCAAGGGGAAGACATTCATTGTCTAGTGGAAAGCGAAGCCAAAGCAGTGAATGGAGTCAGGACAGCATAAGGTTGTCACCAGGACCTTGAAGGCTGGAGGCTGGCCTGCAGGGCACAGCCTAGAAAGCAGAAGCTACCAGATAGTATGGACTTTTAGACATGGGTTAGATGAAAACCGAGATGTCTGCCTGCTTGACTGACATTGCACCCCAGAGGACATGGCCCAATCTTCTAGTAGAGATGCACTGACTTGGGAGTGTAAGAGAGTGCTGGGGGCTGGCTCCTCAGAGGAAAGAGATGTTACGTTAACTCCAGTGGTCTGAGGTAGTAGCTGATCTTAGGTGCTCATGTTTAATTATGTCTAGGGGAAAGCCTTGGATCTGAGGTAGAGTCAAGTCCTCTAATTCATGCCCTCTGGACTGTCTACTTGTGGCCTATCAGCTTCTCTCAGGCACATCTGAGTGGGATACCTCTATCTTATTTTTTTTCCCTGCCTGGTATGCCTCACCATGGCTCAGAAAAGTAGATTCTGGAATCAGAAGACCTACTTACTCATGCCCTACGCACCTGGGTTTAAGACACACAAAAAAGAAAAGCGAACCACACCATACTCAGAACTGTAGTGATATTTTGTGTTTTAATAAATAAAGTTTTCCTGAAGATCAGAGAAGCAGTGCAGCCAGCCATTAGAGAGACCTTTTACCTCTATGGAATCCTCAGATTGAAGGAGTGATCCTGTCTCTACTAATGCTCAGACTGCATCCTCAGACTGCATCTGAGCTCCTGTCTCCTCCTCCCTTATATTCTTCTCTCCACCCAGCCATATCACTCCTGTCTCCTCCTCCCTAGTACTGGGATTAAAAATGTGTGACCCCAAGTGCTGGGTTCACCTTTGTATGAGTTATGTTTCTCTTTTAAATTTTTGTGTAGCCCAGGGCGGCCTTGAACTAACAGAGATCCTTCTGCCTCTGTCTCGCAACTCCTAGTACTAAAAGTGTGTGCCACCACTGCCTGACCTCTAGTGGCTTAGCTCTGCACTGTAATCTTCAGGCAAGCTTTATTGGTTAAAACACAAACAAAACATCACATGCACAACTGAGTATATCAACACCAAGCAAGAGGAAAACTTGCTTATAAGCCTCAAAATAAAAAAACCTCAAGGAATCAAAGTCCATAATAAGAAAATGCTGCTATTCCAAACCTTAACACATCCTTGGTGCTGGTGGCTCCCAGGGACAGACATCAGGAGAATGCTGTTTTAGACTCTCATCCACCCTCCCCAAGCTTTTTGCATTATTGAGGTTCAGGACATATAAATACAATGCAGAAGAATTAACTTTAAATTCACAGTCATTTGACAACATCAATATGTCCACATGACAAGGGAACTCCATTCTCAGGACCCAACTTTGTTCTGGATTCGTGAATTGCTGTTGCATGTTTTTGTTATGTTGTTTGTTTATTTGTTTGTTTGAGATGGGGGTCTTTCTACGTAGCCCTGGCTGTCCTGGAACTCACTGTGTACATCAGGCTAATCTCAAAGGCACAGGGATCCTCCTGCCTCTGCTTCAGGAGTGCTGGGGTTAAAGGTGGATGTCACTCAACACAATCCTTTTGCAAGTGTTTGCAAGAAATTCCCTCTCACAATGACATCGCAGCAGGAGGAGGGCAAGCCCAACTCTTTTACTTACCCATATTTTTCCTTGTGAAATCTTTAACCTCCTAAGACTTGTTTTGCACCTGAACCAAAACATCACAAAAACAAAACTGTCCCATTTCATCAGGCACTGGTTTCTGAGGTGCCAAACTAGAGATTAGATTTTGAGGGAAACTAAGAATTAAATTTGATGTGACAAGTCCCGTTTTACAGCATGGTCTAATCAGAAGGTAGGATTCTATATTGCAGAATACGATCGATTCATTCCTCATGCTTATTATTTTTTTTCCAAAAGAGTCAAATTGTTCCGAGTAAATTCACTTCAAGGATAGAGGGAGACCCAGGGAAACAAACCTCATAAGCAGTAGCCCTGTGCCACCTTTCCGTTGGCAAAGCTAATTAGATACATTGATGAGGCATTGTCCTGGGGAGAATAATAAAGCTTAATGCAGGCAGAATGCTCACATCAGCCTGCATCTAACAGGGCTCATTCCCAGTGGTCTCATCCCCTCCTACCTATTGTGGGTTTTTTGTTTGTTTCTTTTGTTTTGTTTTTTCCATTAAGACAGAAATGCCTCATCCTACCCACAGGCCCACTTTTATCTTTCCTTTCTTTCTCTGTTGTCCTGTCTACCCTGTAGCACCCTCTGGCCCCAGACACTGTCCTCCTCCAGAACCTCTGACCAAGTCACAAGTCACTAAATCAGGCTGTGACATTCAGTGCTCTGGATTGCTCTCCTCAATCCCTTCAACACTGTTGGTCATCACCTGTGTCCTGGTCACTGACACAGAGTTTGGGTGCTTTGTACAAAGGTTGCCATTAGCTCATCGTCTTGGAGGTCAGAGATTTCAAGAGCATGAGGCCAATGTTTTCCTAGCTTCTGCTGAGTCTCATGCTGCGTAACAACATGGTTATGAAGCCTGGAAGAGAATCAAGGAGTTCAGCGGAGTGCTCATGAGAGAGAGAAGCAGGCAGATTTGCTTTATAATATGTACTCTGCCCATGACTAATCTATTCTTGGAGACCTAACTCTGTCCTGAGAGATATAACTCCCTCTCAAGAGATCTGATGAACTCAATCTTGAGAGAACCACGCCAGTCTCTTGAAAGACATTTCTCCAGCCCCGAGGGTGGTATTCTCATGATGTAACCACATCTAGATGTCTTAATATCTGTCATCTCTCTGTCCTGTTACCTTGGAGACCAAACTTGCAGCACATGGACCTTTGGGGACAAGAGTGTCCAAATCACAGCACTCCATCTTCAAGAATTTCATCTCCTTCTCCCCTAGAACTCCATCCTAGGCTTGCTTCTGCCCCACTCCAGCCTGGCTCCTTGTCTGCTTTAGACGTCTGCACCCACACGTCACATGTCAGAGTCACATGTAATTTTCTCTTCTTGGGTTAAAGATGCAGGAGTCCAAGTGCTAGCATTAAGCCTGGATGTAGGTAGGCTCTTAGGACTTCCTGGACTAGGGGAAAGCGCCTTCTCAAGCCAGCTTTCCTATGCTTCCATGGTATGTGAACACACAGTAATGAGGTCACTCAGCCCTTTGTCCTTCTGACCTGGTGGAGCTAAGGTTCATCTGCTCAGCACCATGAGTCCTGCGCTCCTTGTTGGAAGAGTGACTTGACGCTGTAAGAATGGTAAAGAGATGGGAACACTTTGGAAGAAGAGGAGTGTGTGCCGTGTAGGAAACAATGTGGGCTTATGATCCGAGGACCTGGACTCCCTTCTCTCTTTGCCCTGTAACCCAAGCCAAGTCGTCCAACATTTCCCCTCCAGGCTTGGGCCAGTTCCCTGACTCCGCACTGTGAGCGAGTCACTTAACTGTGATCTCCACGGTTGCCCTCAGCTCGGAGGTCTGCCTCCAGGAAATGAGCTTCAACCAGACACTCTCAGTTATCCTCATTTTTCTCTTCCAAGAGAAGAAGGTAGAAGTGTTTCCCGCGAGCCCTCTTGAGGTCTGGTGACAGCTGCTGCCCTGCTTGGGAATTACTAGGAAGCTTGTATAGACTCATCAGATCTGCCTTCTTATTAAATGGAAAGAAAGGATCAAGCCCACTGCCAGGGAACTCCAGTCCTGCCCTCCACCCTGAAACTTCCTCCTTCTTGTCTTGGTTTTCAGGCGTCTTGTCTTGTTCGACTGTTAAACGGTATTTTGAGCTCCTTGTGCTGTGGGCCTGGCTTTCATGAGAATTGCCTGCTCTGATCATTGCCAATCTTCTGGTTCTCAAATACTGCCATGCCCAATCATCACCTGGGTCCAGAAAGCAGGAGAGGGAAAACCCACGACTTCCACCACCCTTCAGCAAGGGAGAAGCATCGTGCTGACGAGCAGGCATAGAACTCTTAATTCTCACAGCAGCAGGAGAAAGGCAGGGTACTACCAGGAGTCACAAATGTTAAACCTGCAGCTGGCAAAATAAATCCCAGGGCGTCCTTTAGACTGTTAGAATTGTAATCAGAGAGGACCTGAGAGAAAGAGTCGAGGGCAGAGTAACAGAGACACCCACAAAGCCTACTGTTAGACAGTCTTGTGTTTTGAGAAAGAAATCCTCCCCATAGCCTGGATGAAAGATGTTCAATGCTGGAGCTAATGATAGCGCTTTTGGTACCACTAGCATCATTAGTGGGTTGAGGGAATGAACACGTGACCATAGGAACCCAGAGGGCATTTGTTTTCAACAGCCACACTACTATGTGTCCCATTCTTGTCTGAGGCCTTGGAGCTAGAAGTGACTAGTTCATTAACCTCAGAAGAAAAGTCACGGCTGGGTATGAATGTGATTCCTCTCTCCCAATAAATGGCAGAAGGTGCCAGGTTGCCATGATGCCAACTGCATCTTGCCTGGACCCAGGTGGCAGTGGCTGGTGAGAAACCCCAAAATTATGGGCAACTTAATGTGTTCTGGTTCCAGAACCCTTGAGCAATTTGAAGGGAGAGTCAAGAGTGGAAGGGTGTGTCCCAGTCACCCATGATCCCAGACTTGCAGGGTTTGTTGGTGGTGTGGCTTCACTGACTGAATCAGGCCTATCAATGACAGCGAATTCGGTGCTGGCTGAGAGTCCCTGATTTTCTGAGAATACCTGTCCTTGCTGGCTTGCTGGGCTGTGGTCTACATGTCCCAGCTGGGAGCCAGGGAAGGATATACATCATGCATATACATTATCTGGCATACAAAGTAATGGTATATACACACACATATATACATGTATACATATATACATATACACATATACGTATATATCATTAGCTTGTTCTTATACACCCTCACTCCACCCTTCCCCAAGACCCTTTCTTTGATTTCCTTCCTACCCCCATTCAGTCTCCCTTCTATTTTTTTAACTTATACCATTACCCTCTCTTATTTTTTCCCTCCCTTTAGATTTAATCCCCCTTGTATCCCACTTTCTATTTTCTTTATATATTTATATAATATGGAAAAGAATATATATACTTGCATATATGTGTGTATATATCTGGAAAGGAGTGTGCATATTACATAAACATACATATGCCTATATATGTATATGCGAGATCCCTCATAGAGGAATTGTGTATGTCATATGGATTATAATTTTTCCCCACTGCTGAGATGAACATGCCTCTGTAACCCCTCTGTTATGAGTGACAGACAGGTGTTTAGGGCACCAGAGACTTTAATAAGGTGGCAGCCAGCTGGGAGCTGTTGATTTAGCAGCCAGGATGTTTGCCTGAAGAGCCAGGACACCATCATCTGTGCTCAGCTTTCCCTGGCGCCTCAGCTGCCACAAGGACGAACGGAGCAAGCTCAACGATCCAGCTGCTCGGCTGCAATGCTGTATGATAATTTCGCAAATTATTATTTTTAATATAATCAGCTTTTTCCTTAGGCACTAAAAGAAAAAAGTTGAATTGCTCACAAACTAATAAAGGTTTATCTTCTGAAGCATCAAATTCTGTTTACTCATGAAACACACACCTCCTCTCTTCGCCCACCGGGAGGAAAATTAGCATTTATTTTCCCAGATAAACAAAAACTGGTGGAATGTTTGTTGACATATTTGGGTGTTAAGCTCTTGCTTACATTTAAAATGATATAGAAGAATGAGGTAAAATTGGAAGCAGCCTTCCCAGACTCTAGGGTTTCATTTTCCTGTGGGGAGGCTGCTGCTTTTGTGGATAGGATGCTCTCGGGTGCCTGGTTGTGCTAACAGCAGCATGCGTCGAAAACCAAACTCCCTCAGGCCCAGGAGCCATGTGACTGAAGAACACAAGATGCTTTGGGTGTTCATCACAGCTTCTCTGTGTGCTCTCAGCAATGCACTGTCGTCTGGGAGGAGCCGGGTTTCCACCTGGAGCTCTCCTTGAAATCCAGCTGCTGGCAGATGTCGTTGGAACTCGGACACAACCTTCCATCCATGATGCAAGGTTGGAGTTTGTCTTCTAGAGGCTCTGTAGACTGACATGGCATCTTTCTTTCCCTGGTGTCTAGGTATGGGGACATGAGGAGACAGATTGGCTTCGAGATCAGAGACATGTGGTACAACTTGGGTGAGTAGCTGGCTGTCATCTTGGGGGTGGAGTGAGCACCTTGAGTTAGTTCCCTCTGCATTGTGATATCGGCCCCATTTCTCAGTGTTGATACAGTGTGTGTGTGCATACATGTGTGCGTGTGGAAACGATGGCTCAGTCTTTATTCCTTAGGACTGTCCACCTGATTTTCGAGCAGGATCTCTCATTGACTTGTAACTTGCCAAGTTGGCTAGGTCCTGCTTCTTAGGCCCCAGGGATCCGCTTGTCTCCACTTCCCCAGAACTGGGGTTACAAGCATGAGCCACCTTGCCCAGATTTGTTTTGTACGGTTCTGGGTTTGAACTCAGGTCCTCCTCGTGATTGCATGGCAGGTACTTTACCAACTAAGTCATCTCCCCAACCCCTTTGGGATAAGTCCTCAATTCCTTCTCTTCCTCGGATAGTAATTACTGTTCCTTGCTCAGATCCATTTTCAGTAAGGAAAGCAGATTAAAAGGGAGAAAAATGTCTCCCTGAGCCAAATAAGGAAATGAAGAAAGCTTACCCTGGTATCAGGTAGACACATAGGTTGGACTGCGGTTGCTCCGAAGTACTCTTTGCTTGGATTTTCTCTAATTAATTTGCCAGACCACGTGACATTTGCCATCACTCACTGTTCAGTTGTGCAGAATCTACCTTCTTAGAGGTTTTTTCATATACTCAAACTCTGCATTTGCTTACCCTGCCACCAGGTGGTGGTAGCATGGTGTGCTGGTGTGATCAAAGCAGCGAGAGATCTGTTTAATGATAATATAAAATGAATATAACTTTACCCAGGAATTAATTCCTTAACACAGCACGTTTCATCAGTCACAACAAAGAACTTTCTATTAATCTTAACCAACAGCCAGCAAGGTGACTCTGCGGTTAACAGAGATTCTTCCCAGAAAGCCCAATGACTTGAATTTGATCCTAAGACTCATGTGGTTGAAAGAGAGAACCAACCCCTGCAAGTTTTCCTCTGCCTATACTATGACGCACTTGCATTCAAATGTGCATGCGCGCGCGTGCACATACACACACACACACATACACACTCCCGCGCACTCACGCATGTGCACACATACACAAACAAACAAATAAATGGGGGCTGGAGAGATGGCTCAGTGGTTAAGAACATTGACTAATCTTTTAGAGGACCTGGTTTTGATTCTCAGTACCCACATGATGGCACACAACTACGTTTAACTGCAATCCCAGGGATCTAACACCCTCTTCCTTCCACCCCAGGCACTATATTCATGTGGTTCACAGATATACATGCAGACGTAACACTCATATACATAAAAACAAAATATTAAAGATATATAAATGTGATAAAATTATGTTTTAAAACCAATAGGACATGATTTTCTCATAGATAAGTTTCTTAACAAAAATAGGGACTAACAAGAATGTGACTTCTGTCTTCAATGTTCCTATTGGGAGCCTAGTCATGATACTAAGTCCTTATAGCCATCTGCCTTCTGCTCTCAGAGCTTGCATCAAAGTATCTCAGACTATGTCGGGGTTACCCAGGTACCTGGAGATCATCAGGGATCAGCGTAGTACCTGGCAAGTATGGCTAAGAAGACTAACAGAAGCATGGTTTTTGATGGAAATACAGTACTGGATTCCATCACACACCAGGACACCCTGAGACAGACAGGAGTAGACTTTGTAGGGCCGATGCTGTTACTATGATCAGCAGGGTCAAAATGACCTCTTGGCAACCTAAACAAGATTCTCATTGTCCCTTTTGATGCCTCGCCCTTTCGAGCTCTCCGTGTCAGATGTGGGAAGGGAAATAGTTTATCATCTGCAGGGAAAGTCAGAATTTCCCAATGCTCTTTGTCTTTCTGTTTAGATGAAAAATAGAGCTCTTTCCTCCTTTTTTTCCTTGATATTGTTGAATTTTTATACGAGAGTCTTACTGTGTACCCAGTCTAGACCACCTCAGCTTCCTAAGTGTTGGCTTTGCAGATGTGTGCTGCCACGCCCAGCTAGATATTTTGGTTTTGATTTTAGTTTTTCTTACCTGAAATAGAGATGAGAAATGCCTGGGAAAATGAGACTATGAGAAACTCCATAGGTGATATTATTGTATAGGTGATATTATTCTATAGGTAATATATAGGCAATGCTGATAGCATAAGTGTTTGACTTGAGGTACCAGCCCAGCTCCTGGGCATAGAGCTGCAGGGTAGAGTTTCCTGGTGGAAGTGCAGAGCTGTCAGGGAAGCTGTGTCTGCTGTATGCAGCCGTGCTTGCAGAACCTGTACCACACTGTGTATATTGAGTATCAGAATTGGAGCAGACTTTAACCTAATCATAGCCACCTGTGTAGGGAGGACCTAAGTCCTGACTCTTGGGCATTCCAGCCTTCTGATCTCTGCAACATAGACCCTACAGGAATGATCCTGCCCTTCCTGACTTTCTGCCGTCTCTGAGGTGGCCTATGAACCCAGGGAATAGAGTGGGTAGTTTGCTAAGTCATGCTGATGTTTCTTTCTCCACTAACCTACCCTGTCCTGCTCCTGTGACCTCTGTCATGTGACTAGATCCTTCTGTGCTCCTCTCATTCAGCAGTCTAGTTTATACACTATGGCAATTGGGTAAAATTTGTCAGAAGACTTCCAATCCAGAAACCAAATAATCCCATGACGTGTACCTAAGGTGGGCTCAGTAGTGACAGACTGGAGCTTCTGAAACAGAGAAGGGGCCGTCCATGGGTCGTATTAACCAATTTTCTAGATTTCTTCTCAAAAATGCTAACAGATATATGTCACTTGACCTGAAAAGCCTGATGGGCTGACTCATGCCAGGCAGAACCTAGTGTGTTAGGTGTGAGGGGGGAATGATGAGAGGCAGAGAGACATGCCACTGGGCAGCTTGTACTGTAGTTCTCTGCCCAGTTGACAGGGAGTTCAGATCCTCTCTAGGCCCAGCATCCAAAAGGAGATGACATGAGTTTTGTTCCGCTTGCCAGACTGCACTGTGGGTCTGTCCCTTTGGTTCCTCTGGACATAGGCTTGCATGCGCAAGGACCTGGTCTCGGTCTTTATTACAACAAAAGAAGAGAAAAGAAAAGAGATCCCAAGGTCACGCAAGTAGAGGTCTCAGGGATCCGTGTTCAATGAGATGCCTCTTTCTTCCTTGACAAGCAGTGGCTGCTGTCCCAGGCACCCCAGCATCTTGCTGGGGTCCTGCAGTGGCAGGGTCACTGGTGGGAACTGAGGGAACTTCAGTACTGAGCCCTGGCTCTAGTTGGCCAGAGATTATCCTAACCTGTGGGTCTTCTTGCCTTTCCAATTTGTATGTCTTAATTTTGTTTTTGAGAGTTGTGTTTTTGTTTTGTTTTGCTTTTAGCAGTATGTTTTCCTGTCTTATATTTTTAATGCTGACCCTGATCTTTGTGCTTTTGTTTTTTAAGTTTTATTCTAATATCTCAATTATATAACACTGAGTTTATTGTTTTATACATGTACAGGTTTCTTTGAAAATATTCACTCCCACTACCCTCTCTTTCTCTCTCACTTCCACTAATACCCTTCACTCACTCACTCACTCACACACATACACTTCTATGCCCTTTTTTATCTGTTTGGATTTACTCAGTGAGTTTCGTTAAGGCTCTTACAGAAGCACGGATGAGGATTATTTCCAGGAGCAGGTGCACCTTGCCCATCGCTGTATCACGGAAGATGTCTCTCCCTCCGCCAGCAGCCAAACTACATGCTCCCTTTTAAGTATTGTCAGTTGCGTCTCTGAAGCTCCAGAGGTTGACTTTGAACCCACCCCATTTCTTCTCATGCTGTTTGCCGTGACAGCCACGAAGGAAGGAAAGATGGGCTTTGGGAAGAGTGAGGTTCTCCCAGAGCCTCCTTGGGAGCCTGCAGTCTTAGACTCTTCTCTTCTGTCCCAGAGTGGTGGACTCTCTTGACAGCATCTGCCATCATGTTCTCCTAAGGTGAGCCCAGCAACAGAGACTTTTGATTCACCGTTCCAAGAATGAAGATAACTGAGGAGGAGCCCCTCCCCCTTATTTTTACTCCCTAATGTGAACACATAGCTAGCGCCTGAGGGTTTCAAAGCTTGCTCATCAACAGCAAACATCAACTTGAGCATAAGAACAAGCAGGAGATCAAAAGGACCTTGGCCAATTAAAGAACAAGGATTTGTCATCTACAAGAAAGGACAACTGCTACGCAAAGAACTGAGAATTTCGTGGGATTGTGTTTGGTTTTGTTTTTCTTTGTGCAAATAATAAGGCCTTTGCTCCTCGTGGAATCTGCGGGGTCACCGTGACCAGCAAGGACCCTTCCTGCTGTGGTGCTCCGGTGGTGTTCGGGCCTGCCTGCCAATAGCGCTGTGCAGGCTGCCGCTCTCCAAACTCCTAGCAGCCCATCATGATTTCCCAGAGTGTGCACAATCTATTTTCCACATAGCTTCCTGTCTTCTTTTTTTTTTTTTTTCCAATGGGCTCAGGTTTGGGAATTTGTTGGCAGGTACATGTAGCCAGTTCTGCCAAGAAAATAAAAATAGAAGTCGGATCAGATGTGTTCCTCACCTTAGAATTAGTCACCTGTCACTCCACTAGTGCACCGGATGCCTTCCCTCCACCCCTCCAGGGCTGTGTGTGGTCTTTGGAGAGGGGTGTCTCATACAGATGTGCCCCAGCAGCCCTGCTGGGTGGGATAGGGCAACAGGCCTTTTCTTCCCAGAACAAAGAAAAAGTCAAAACCATATTCTTCCAAAAGAACTATAGGAAAAAAAAAATGTGTTTATTTACCCAATTCTCCTCTTATTTACGAGAACTACGTGGATAGGGTGGCCTCATCTCATCTCCCTTGCACCTTGGTTCCATCAGCTACTTTTGTTTGTTAAGCCAGCTCTCGGGAGTCAGCACGTGCTCCCTGACCTGATCTGACGGAACAGAAGTACTCACAGAGAGGCCTTGTTTTGGCATTTCTTGGCTTGAACTATTTTTTTTTAATGCAAGGATCCCCTTTGCTGGTGTTTTTTGGGAATGCGAAAGTTGGCTGCTTTTCATTAAACCCAGATACTGTCTGATGCACCCTAGCAGAGTTCTGTTCTGTGGTCCTTTTGTGTGCACAATTTTCCCACGATAAAACCCTGTCCAGTGGCTGAATTTCCGAACATCAAATGTGCCAAGGCAAACATCCAGACAATGGGGAAGGTACTGACTGGGAAATGCCTGGCTTCCAAGAAAGCCAGGTGTCACTTTCGGAGGCGTTAGCACTGCACCCTGTCACGAGAATAGAAATTCCAGGCAGGTCTGAAATAGGTACAGAATGCAGCTAGGAGGCCGAAGGTAGAATGTTTCCTCGCACCGTGGTTATTAGAACCTCTGCTACTTTTCTGTTGCTGTCATGAAACACCATGACCAAAAAAGCAACTTACGGAAGAAATGGTCTACGGCACCTAAGGTTCCAGAGAGACAGTCCATCGTGGCAGAGACAGTGTGGCAGCAGGCTACTGGAACGGGAAGCTGAAAGATCATATTTCCATCTACACCCAGGAAGCTGAGAAGGCAAACTGGAAGTGAAGCAAGGCTACAAACTCTCAGAGCTTGCCCCCAGGGGCATACTTCCTCCAGCAAGGCTGCACCTTCTACAGGTTCCAGAATCTTCCCAAACAGAGCCATCGACTAGAGACCAAGTGTTCACACACCTGAGCTGTGGGGGACACTGCTCACTTAAGCCATCACAATCATTCTGTTCTTCCTTTCTCTCCAAAAGGGGGAAAAATGCATGAAATCCCTTGACTCTCTTTGGCCCACATTCAGGTCCAGCATTAGAGACTTTAGCTTGATGTGCATCAGGGGAAAACCCACAATAATTAAACAGATAAATAATGAGCATCAGAAAGCTCTACCCACCTTACTAACTCTGGGTTGTGGACTCGTGACAGCTCTGTCCCCAGGGGTGTCATTCCTCAGAGGTCTCAGGCTAAGCTAGCCCGGTGTGTTTTCTGTACTACAAAGGAAGGGTGATGATCCACGGGGATGAAGCCCCTATTTTTTTTTTTTTTTTTTTTTTTTTTTTTTTTTTTTTTGTAGCTTAGTTTTCCAATGGCTGCCCCTGCGACCACTTGATCTGACTTGTCTGATCTTCCCAGCTAGGGACAATAAAAGCTGAGAGTGACAGCTAGAACTTTATGACACCGAAATTACAGCTGATGAACAACCTGCTGTCACGATCGGCTGTTTCCTGAAGCATTGGCTCTGACATCTTTTAGGCATAATACAAGGAAAATGTCACCTGAGGAATTGAATATAATGGCACTTTCAGGGGACCGCTTTGCAGCACTTGCATGCCTTTCAGAAGTGTTAAGCATTGAGGGAAATGGGCAGAATCGCACCACTGCAGCTTCAGACAAGATGCCAACTATTGAGCCAAAGTTGGAAATTTGGATTCTAATTAAATTCAGGTTCCTTGTCAGAGATTACATTTTGTACTTGTGTCCATTACATAAAAGTCATCTTTTGGCTTATGAGAATAGTCTGCTTTCTTATGTATGGTTATTTATAATAGACACATTTGCTTAATGACTCTCGTGACAGAAATCTGGGTTTGTTGAGCTATAAAGAAAAGCAAATTCCATATTGTATTTCCTGATTGTGTCAAAGTATTAATAAGATTAATTAACTCCAGATCAGCTGGCTGGTGTTAATAAGAAAATGTCACAAATAACTCACTCAGGCGTATCGTTTCTCACGCACCCTCGTGTTACGTGCTAGAATGAGACAATGTTAGTTACAGTGCAGCGGCTTGAAGATAAAGGAAGTGTTTTGTGATGAAATATGAGAGGTCGCTGCCTAGGAGTAGCGCTCCTGCCTCATCGTGTCCCCTCAGCAAGCTGGCGTGTTAGTCAGTGTTCTCTAAAGATACAGAACTGATAGAACAACTATGCGTGTGTGTGCATGTGTGTGCGCATGCATGTGTGCACATGTGCGTGTGTACATGTGTGCATGTGTGTGCACGTGTGTATGCAAGGGTGCGTGTGTGTGTCTTTGTGTGTGTGCGCGTATACATGCGTGCATGTGTTTGTGCAAGCGTGCATGTGTGTGTCTGTGTTAGTGGCTTATGGGTTGTGATCTTATGTTAGTCCCATGTGACTGTTTCAAGACTCTCATAATTGTTCAGTCCATGAAACT
Organism: Chionomys nivalis; assembly: GCF_950005125.1. NCBI lineage: Eukaryota > Metazoa > Chordata > Mammalia > Rodentia > Cricetidae > Chionomys > Chionomys nivalis. The sequence goes on along the minus strand of NC_080093.1, from coordinate 61,897,349 downwards.
GGATGTCTCAGCAGCCCCAGCCTTGTGCTGGCATCCCAGGGAGAACCTAGAGAGCTGCTGGTCTTCAGTCTGTTCCTTCTCAAAGAAATAGGGTCTAATACCAGCAGAGGAATCCCTCAGCAGCAGAATAGATGAGCTTGGCAGCAAGAATGAGGGTAGGCAGGCAAAAGGCAAATGTTTTCTTCTTCCATGTCTTTTCTATGGGCTGCCATAATGTGGCCCAGATTTAGGGTGGGTCTTCCCATTTCCAATAATCTAGTCAAGAAAAATCCCTCACAGGTGTGCACAGCTGCTTGAGTTGATTCCAGATGTTGGTGGCTGACCACGGTGATTAGCCATCACAGCCAGCCTGCCTCTGTGCAGTCTAGTAACCTCACTCCACATCGGCAGGGGCTGTGAACCGGGGATTGCCACTGCTTTCTCCCCTGCCTTCCCTGGCTCTCATCAAGCCCGGTGTATCTATGCCACTTATGCCTTTCCACAGTCATCCTGAGTTCAGTGACAACACAGACAGAGGGGCCCAGAGCTCTCTAAGCAGCTTTGACTGGCCAATGAGCCCTAGGAATCCACCTCTGTCCACATCCCCAGTGCAGGGAATACAAGTGTATTCCACCCGCCACAGCTTTGTTTTCTATTATTTTAAATTCTGAGGATGGAACTCAGGTCTTCAGGCTTGCAAGGCAGGCTCTTTATCTCTTTAGCCCAACAAAGCTGTTCTAAAGAACAGCATAAATGCTTCCCTATCCAGCAGCAGCCTGAGGTGGTAGACCCTACTGTTTCTGCAGTCCCAGGCCCCAGCAGGGGCTCTGTGTGCTTTGACTGCAGCCATTCAGAGTGTTTCATAAGTCATTGTGTAGTTCCCAGGTGCCGAATGGACCACACCTCTGCACACCATCTAGGAGACAGAAGGGACCTGGGACTCCCTGGGTCAGCTCCCATGCTTGTCAGATGCTGGCTCTCCCAGCCCCAGTCTCCTGCCCTGTCTGACTGAGTAACAGATGGTGACCATGCCCTTGACTTATGTGCCACAATTGACTTCTTGTAAAACCAGCCTCTCTGATCAATATATAGGGAGATTTTGTCTCAAAACAAACATCGAAACAACTCCTCTAAAAGAATACAATAGTACCTCTAAATATCACTACACACACTGAACAAGACATGCTTACAGGTGACAAGTTTTTCAATATTCTTTTTTATTACTATTGTATGTGCATACCTGGTATGGGGGGAATACATGCCATGACATGTGAGTGGAGATGAGAATAACACTGGAGGGCCCTCTCTCTCCTATCTTTATGTGGGTTCTGGGATCATACTTGGGTCATGAGACTGGTGACAAACACCTTTACCTACTGTGCCATCTTGCTGACCTGAGACACACTTAGAGAATAGTGTGTCATTGCTTGCTCTTGCTTTCCTCACAATTCAACCTTCACAACTCCTCTCTACAGATGAGGAGACTGGGCCATCCCTGCCCTTCTGTAATACACAAAGTGAATGTGTCTTTTTATTAGCTCCCCAGGTAGGACTAGGGGAGCTTTTATTTTTTTTTTTGTATATGTATATGAGCTTGGTGTCCTCATGTGTTCCATGTGTGTGAAACCCATCTCCATGCCCTCTGCTTTATTGACTGAGGCAGAGTCTCTCACTGAACTCAGAGCTTGCTCTGTCCGCTAGTCCAGCTCACCACCCTGTCCCAGGGATCGGGTCTCTGCCTCTCACGTGCTGGATCCCCAAGTGCTACCATGCCTCTCCAGCTTTTATGTGGGTACTGGGGTTCTGAACTCCAGGATGCATGCTTACATGGCGAATGCTGTATCTACTGAGCCGTCTCCTCAGCCTTCAGGCCACACGTGACTTGAAGTACTCAAACTCCTTACAAGCAAGATCGGGTTCACAATCATGGAGGCTCCCATTAAAAATCACTGGGTCTGTGTTGCTGTGTTCTTAAGCCCCTTCTGGAAATCCACCCCTTTCTTTTTAAATTAATAGATGTCACATTTCTCTATTGAAAGGTCAACACAAGATAAAATTCATTCCAGAAATGGTCGGCCCAATACTGGAAATGACGCTGATTCCTGAGACGGAACTTCGGAAAGCCACCATCCCCATCTTCTTTGACATGATGCAGTGTGAATTCCACTCCACCCGGAGCTTCCAAATGGTAAGGATGTAAGGGGGCAAAGAGTGTGAGGGCTGGAGGGACGGACAAGGAAGACTGGAAGGCATTCACAGATGATCCTGTTGCTAAAGGTGACGCTCACAAATGATTCGCAAAAACAGTTCTCCACAGCTAAAAGAAAGTCTGTGACCATCCTTACTGAAGAATCTGTCATTATCTGTCTTCCTCTTTGGGGTCCTCAGTTTCTGGCTGTTCCGTACTGATGTTTATATAGACCTGACACTAAATCCTATGTTAAAGTCCCTTGAAGCTGGAATGAGGGCTTAATGAGTTTAGAGCATTTTCTGTGTAAGCATGAAGACCTAAGTTTAAATCCCTAGAATACTTGTTTGGGTTTTTGTTTTTTGTTTTTTTGTTTTTTAAAAAAGGCTACCCCAGCATAGTAACACATACTAGTGCTGGGGCAGGAAACAGATGGATTATAGGAGCTTGCTGGTTGGCCAGCATAACCAAAAGGGTGAGCTTTAGGTACAGTGAGATGTACTGTCTCAGGGAATGAGGTAGAGACTGAGAACAGGACACTCAGCATCCCCCTTTGGCTTCTGCAGGTGGGCTGTGCACTCTAGTCCTCTGCAGGTGGGCCATACACTCCTGGCCTCTGCAGGTGGGCCGTGCACTCCTGGCCTCTGCAGGTGGGCCGTGCACTCCTGACCTCTGCAGGTGGACCGTGCACTCCTGGCCTCTGCAGGTGGGCCGTGCACTCCTGGCCTCTGCAGGTGGGCCGTGCACTCCTGGCCTCTGCAGGTGGTCTGTGCACTCCTGGCCTCTGCAGGTGGGCCGTGCACTCCTGGCCTCTGCAGGTGGGCCGTGCACTCCAGTCCTCTGCAGGTGGGCCGTGCACTCCTGGCCTCTGCAGGTGGGCCGTGCACTCCAGTCCTCTGCAGGTGGGCCGTGCACTCCTGGCCTCTGCAGGTGGGCCGTGCACTCCCCGCACAGACATACCTACTCAGATATACACATAATACATGCATATACATATATATATATAATTTTGTATATATATATTAAGGATGTGTATGTAATTTTTAAATTTGATTTTAATGGAGATATAACCCTTCAGGAAACAGGTGGACTTTTTGCCCCAGGCTGCTCAGTTCCCACTACCCACAAGTGTACTACTCAGTTCCCACTACCCACAAGTGTACTACTCAGTTCCCACTACCCACAAGTGTACTGTTAGTTCCCACTACCCACAAGTGTACTACTCAGTTCCCACTACCCACAAGTGTACTATGCACCTGCTCATTCACAGAGCTTGAATCACATTGAATGTTTTCCCAGTATACATACTCAGAAATGCAATTTTGGAATCAAAATACTTTTGTGCCATTTGACATTATTGCTAAATTGTTTGGTATTATTGCTACAAGCTTTGACCTGCCTTCACTGCTGCCACCTCTAAAGCCTGGTTCCAGTGTCACTCCAGGCTTATAACCTAAAGTACTTTTCCCAGGCATAAAATTCATCTGACTTTTTGAATTTCGTATGAACCAAGCACAAAGAAAGACTTGTAAAAACTGCTATTAAATTTATATTTTAAAAAACAGGTAAAGGGAAATAAAGTATTTATATAGATAAATGTCACAAGTCCAGAAAACTGAAATCGAAAGCCTTTAAAGCCGTTTATACCATTTCTCAATTTTTAAACGTAGTCTTTGGGTCAAGATAAAGGTCAAGGGTGACTGAAATGAAGATGCATGAGAGGTGAGTGTCTGCATCTCCTCCCTCCTTGCGGTCTCTGTGTCTGGTTGCTGTATTATGTCCTCCAAGAGTCTCCTAAGGAGGCGCTTCAGGTTTGCTGGAAACTGATACAGTTAACAAGAGCCATGGAAGCTGGGTCTTCAGTCTAAACATTTGTCTCCTTTTGGGCATTCAGACTCTGTCCTTTGCTTTTGCAGAAAGCTAAGCTTTCTGAGTAATACCACAGAGACGCGATGCTCCCCAGATTTTAGCTCATGTTCTATACGCATTTCACCGACTTAATACACGCCTTGCTTGGATGTAAGCAAATAAAAAGCACAGCCATGAACGAGCAGATCCACTAAAGAGATGTATTGTCTCATCCTCCAGCGTTTTGCGGGACACTCACAGGCTGTTTCCATTTGTGCTGAGACGCAGGGTTACATGCATTCACAACCTTTAAGTGAAGCAAACCAAAAGACAAAAACCATAAAGCTTACTGAAGCAACCACACGATCACAAGCTTTCCCTCCACACCAGAACAAATACAGGAAAAAATCCACTTGTAAAGAGGAAGGGTTTGTGTAGGCTCACTATTTGAAAGAGATTTGCTCCCGATCAACTGTCCCTGCTGTTTGGGGTCTTTAGTAGGGCAGCTCATCATAATTGGACAGGAGGAGTAGTGGAACAAAGCTACACACCCCAGGGCCAGGAAGAGAAAAGAAATCAAGAAAGAGCTGAGGCCATGATCTTCCTCAAAGGTAGACCTCATTGGCCTACACACGTCCCACACGAAAGGTTTCCTGGAGACCAAGCACTTATCCCGCGGGTTTTGAAGGCGTGCTAACAATGCAAAGAGTAGCAGGTCTCTTCTGTGTCAGTCTGTTTCCGAGGGTTGTTGAAAGATCAGCTGCCTCAGCCACCCAGGAAAATGCCATGCCCCAAACCTTCCCCATCACTCACTTTGCTGCTGCTGTCCTAGTCACTTGGTTTTCTAGTGTACATTAGTTACAGTGGCCTTTGTTTGGCCTCTCTGCCTCCTAATCAGCCATTTGAGAAGATTCACCATTTCTTGCCCTTTCTCAGCTCCAACCTTCATCCTTCTCTTCATCCCTACTCCCCCACACCAGCGCTCCCTTTGAACACAGCACTTGTCTGTTGACATCCTCTCTCCTTCTGGCACCTTCCTGCTTTCTGTCTGGCTAGTCCTTGCCAGCCTGTTCTCTTAAAGCAGAAGGCATACCCCCTATTCCTTATAGCCATCTCTGCAGGTACAGCCTGACTGGGTGCATGCCCAGCCCCCAAGACACAGCTGGCTCAGCCTGCCTCTCCATCCAGGAGCTGCTGGGATGGGGATGGTTGGCTGCTGTTTAAGTAATCCACCACGAATGCAATTATCTAACCTGATTAGTCACATCACTGAGGGCTTAAATTGCCTCTACTTTTATAGCAGATGCACAAACCTAATGGAGTGAGGGGAAGGCATTAGGGTATTTTGTTTTTAGGCAGCTTTAGTGTTTTGGTCACAGGACACAGCCTCTTCTAAAGATTGTGCCTTCATAGCAGAGAAGTTGATATGCTGATGCTTGTGAAATATGCATTGTGGCCAGGTTGTATTGTTGACTTGTAATTGGAGTTTGGAGGTGACCTACTGGGTTCAGGGGGTAACCTCCATTTGACTCAAGATTAAATTGTATCTAACCATGCCTGGAGTTTTAGAAGCCTGTGCTGCAAATTGGCTTTCCCAGAGTTGCCTGGAGTTGTTGCCCTTGTACTCCTCAGCCACAGTGCCAGCATTTTATTAGCACGTTCTTTCCAATACAGTTCCTGGAAGAGCAGAAACGGCCTTCAGGATCCCTGTGCCCTTGCCCTGTGCAGCCTCTCCAAGGTTCTTCCATTGGCTGGGCTCCTAGAGTGGTATGATGGGGAGGCATAAGGTTACCCATTCAAGAACTGACAACCTTTCTAGGACTATATTTCTAACTTGGGTCACTGAGTCATCTTGGTTTCTTCAGTTCTGGACAGATTTCGCCATGAGCCATCAGTTCAATGAAAGTCTGTAGGCCTGGGCAAATGGCTTATTCAGCAGAGTGCTTACTGGGCATGCACAAAGCCATGGGTTCAATCCCCAGCACTGAGTAAACTAGGCATGGTGGTATGCATTTAATCCCAGCATGTTAGAGGTGGAAGTAGGAGGATCAAAATCTCAAGGTCATCTTCAGCTGCCTAGCAAGTTTGAAGCTAGGCTGGGATACATGAGACCCTGGCACAAAAAAAGTCTAGAAAAAGCAAAACAACAACAATAATGGGAAAGTCTGTGGACACAGGGTCTCTCATGCTAGTAAGAGTCACCTGTTTATGGCCAAGTTGTGCAGGGACTGGCCCCCAGTGGGTAGAACTGTGACCTAACATGAACGGTCTTGGAGCAGACAGAAGCCTGTGAAATACAAGGCAGCCTAAGTTTCTTTCAGAAATCCCTCCTGGCTATAGGCATGTCTGTCCTATGGGCCAGCACAGAAATGGAAGGAGGACATGGTCAGCTGGATGCTCTCTCGCACCCCATCCCCACTCTCTGTCTTCCTCCCTGCCCCATACTGTCTTTGGAGCATGTCCTTTTCCTCTGTGGTTGTAGGTCCTGCAAGAAGCAGAGGAAAGAATACATGTGAGAGTCTCAGCTTGGGGACCTCACATGTGTCCCTGGGATGATCGGTCCTTGCCTTTGATAGAGGGGCTCCCCTGTCACTTCTCTCCCCTCTCCAAGTAAGTCTCCCCTCAGCCGTTCCCATTCCTTCTTTCTCTCCCTCTTTCATCTCTGACTGCTTCTGAAACTCTAGAGTTTTGATTCCTTCAGTCTGTCCTAAGACCCTTCCATGATCTGATTGTCCTACCTGTTCACCTAAGACATCCCATCCTGCTGGTTTCCCTCCAGGATTTCTCTGTCCACTCTCAGTATAGCATGTTGCCTCGATTCACCCTGCTTTCATGGTCCTCTGCTGTTTCTTCTTTCTACCCCATCCTGCAGTAGCATAGGAGAGGTGGGGAGGCGTCCAGATGGTCCTGCCCCATTTCTCTCTCTCTCTCTTTTTTTTTTTTTTTTTTTTTTTGGTTTTTCGAGATAGGGTTTCTCTGTGGTTTTGGAGCCTGTCCTGGAACTAGCTCTTGTAGACCAGGCTGGTCTCGAACTCACAGAGATCCACCTGCCTCTTCCTGCCCCATTTCTCATCCACCTCAACACAACCTGGCCTTGGTAAAGGGATGATGAACCATCGCTTGGCCTTACACTGACTTTTCTGCTGTCTTACTGACAGTCTCCCAGATGCATAACCCGAAGAGTCTCAGCCTCACACTGCATTTTACTTCCGAAACATAAAAATGAAAAAAAAACACTTTAAATTCTCTCCTGACATATTTTTTTTAAGAATTCCATTTGTTACAGCTTTGGAAAATACAGTGCTAACAGCTGAGAGGTCTAAGCAAATAGCCACACAGGCCACAGACCATTGATAAAGCCCGCGGCGGGAGAGGTGAAATCATGTTCTCAATCATGGGGCTGTTTCATGTCATCTCTGTAAACTGCTTCGCCACCTCCAGACGCTCCCATTTAGTAGTAACAATGTAAACATGAGTCATCTTGGTATCATCCAAGATTGCAAGAAACTCAGTTCCTGGGTCTCTATTTGAATACTCTCTTTCTGCTGCTCAGGCCACTAACCTTAAGCAAATAATTGAAAAACCCAAGTGGCTGTTGGAAACTTCTGCCACCCGGGTGAAAAGCCAGTACAATTCGTACTATATTATGTGTCTGTGCTGTGCAATGTGGGCTTACTATGCATGTGAATACATTTGGTGGGAATTTTATCTTGCTTATTCTCCAATTCACTGGGAGTTTTATTTGTTGGCTTGTTTACTTGTGTTCTTCATTTCCAAAGAATACCTGATCGTATTACTTTGGATGCTTCTAGAGGAACCGTGGCATGGGGAGATTTGGTTTCATTGAATTCATTCCCAAAGGTGGTCTGAGAGATCTTGACAACCAATACCTTTGACTCCAAGAGTTCCTGTTATATTGAATTCTGTTCTTTAAAGCCTTCCAGCAAAGACATACTCAGCCTCTCATATTCTCCCTCAACTAAATCAACCTTGTCTCTCTCTGAGGCCATTTTTCCTGAGTTCACAATAATTGTGCTCAGCCAGAATTTCTCCCCAGGCTGAGTTGTGAGAGTCTACAGGTATTCCAACCAGACGGTGTAGGCAGCCCAACCTAACTGCCTCCAGGACACAATTTTGGGGTCAGCTCATGAACAGGTCAGAGAAGCTTCAAGGTCAGAAAGCTGCCTAGTTGATAGGGGGAATATGGAGGCTTTTAAATATGGGATGAAATCCTAGAGATTAATTAAGTGTGTAATTAAGTTTATACAGTGCTTAAGGAAGATAAACACAGGAGTAAAGGCCAAGTGACAGATTGGAGAATCTGGCCATGTTAGGATGTCATCAGGAGAGTTGGGAGACAGAGATTTTTAAGCACTGGCTTGTGTCTGCTGAGGCTTCTTCTGGTATGTATTTTCCACCCAGACTCAGTCAACCATCTTTCTGTTTCTGTGCCCTCTGGTAAGTCCCATGAGGAAGGTTACATGGCTCCAGCAGAGTGACCCAGCTCTATCTGAAGGTAGAGGAGACAACAACAGAGGAGATTCCTGTGTGCTCTCTGAAAGCAGGAAGTGGCCAAGCACCAAGCTCCTACCTTACAGTGTCTTCTGAGCTTGTTTTCATGAGAACAAGGGGAAAGTAGAGCTTACTTTGGGCAAAGGGCAACATTTACCAGGAATCTCTTTTGCTATTAGATGCAGCATACTACGCTCCTCGATTCATGAGTTCAACCAGCTTGTGATAAGCTCTGAGCCTTTGTCTGTATGGTGAATTAGCTGTGGGTCCAGATGTCTGTGATAAATAATCCTAGATACAAGGCCAATCTGATTATATACATTATATACATGTATAAATATATTATAGAAATTGCAGAAAGGATGGTAAGGTGGCTCAGTGGATGGAAACATGAGTGCATACATACACACACACACACACACACACGATTTTTAATAGCAGTAAACCTAACCCAAAATTAAACATTTCAAATGAATTGTTAGAGGCTTCAAGATTATGTGTGGCTGGGATCCCCACTTTGTAGTCTCTGAAATAGTGTTCAGTAGCCCTGAGGTGACTTTGGCAGCAGGAATGGGAAGCAATAGCTTATTTCCTAAGTTAATTGAATTCACAACATCAATGCCACTGTGAGGACAGCCCATCAGAGTCTGCTCAAAGACACCCATCCGAATGCCTCCAATTGATGATCTCTTACATTTAATGTTCTCAGGGGGATACTGCTATCAGAGACTTGAGATGCTTTATTCCATATTTTAGGTTGGATGCCCTGTGGATATTTTTGTAGCAATATTGGTGATTCAGAAAAGAGAAGAGAATGTAATGATTCTGCTTATTACATCAGCGAGCGAGCCTCCGCCACCTTTTGAGTAGCACAATAAACACACTCTAATTTTATCCTAGCCACAGAGCCCCGCTGCCTGTTACCACGGTGCAGGCTGACAAGGGACACAATCAACACAACCTTTATAAAAAGCAGCCCTGCTCTGTCAGCAAATGGACTGTCTCCAATTTATTGGGATGGGGCCGCTTAATTCTGACTATGATATCAGGTCACAGTATACTAGCACATTGATCCTAGTATGTTCTGTAAAAACGAATGAGGACTTGGAAAGAGAGGCTAGCCGAAGAGCCCTGGTGCTGTAAGCCTTGCTGATACGTGACAGAGTTGCCAGGTGTTTGTGCAAATGCTCTTAACTTTCTCTGGCCTTCAGTAAATCTCGAATCAGTTGTCCTCTGGTACATTTATCATTCAGCCACTCTTTTAGGAAAACATTAAATACCTCAGACAAGTTTGATAAGCAACATATTTAAGGAGCCAAGATGTCCTACCTTTACACACGGAAGCAGAGAAAGCATTTGAATTTCATAAAGTAGAAGCCACATCCCAATACCTTCTGACTGGGGAGGGGCGGACAGTTTTAACTGTGAGTGTTTGCCAATGTGAGGGTAAGTCTTTCCTTTCTGAACTTTCTATACTTTCCCAGTTATATTCCTCATACATGGATGTTTGAGTGCTATGTCTGAATTAAGATTGTTGGTTCTCTTTTAGATCTCAAATATCTGTTGTGAATTACACGTTTGTCACACTTTTGATCTTTGCCACCCCACTCTATTGTCCCCTGAAAGATGGGGCTGCCTTGAAATGCCATCTCAGGGCTAATTGCAAGAGATCTCCCTTGTATTAGAGTCCAAAGTGAATGACTGCTTGAAGGAATCCTTTTTAAAGAGTAGAGTCATTGCAGGCTGGTAGCAAAAGGTGGTCATTTTACAGCGAAAGTATTTTTCTTAAGACTCCATGTTGAGAAAAGGAAAAAAGCCAAGCCGATCTCGTCCTTCAATGGAACTGTCTCTGTTTTTAAAAGCCTTGAACTTCTTAAGCCTGACAATCAAAAAGTGGTATTTATCTGGGAGGAGAGTGAGAGAAGATCAGAAAGAATGAAGAGCTCAGAAAGGCCAAGGTTGCTGGGAGGCTGCCAAGTCCTTAGTGCTAAGCAAGAAGCAGCCTCCCACCCCTCCTGCCCCAGCTTACATTTGTGCAGCAGGAGGAAAGTGAGGCTCTGGGTACTGAGGCATCCTGATGAGGATAAGAGAGAGTTATGGAATAGAATATTTGTTTAATTGTGTAAAAATGTGTTGCAGAATAATTGTCTAGCTATGTAAAGATGTGTTGCATTTTTTATGCTGCATTTGTTTAACTATGTAAAGATTATTGCTGTTTAACCTTTCCTGCCTAAGGCATGTGATTGGTCTAATAAAAAGCTGAATGGCCAATAGCTAGGCAGAGGAGAGATAGGCGGGGCTGGTGGGAAGAGAGGAAAGGAAAACCAGCCAGTCATCCAGGGGCCAGATAGACGGACATGGAGGAAAGAGGAAAGCAGGATGGACAATATGTAGATGAGGTAAACAAGCTTCAGGGCTGCACATAGATTAATAGAAATGGTTTAATTTAAGTTAAAGAAAAAAACCTACCTAGAAGCATGCCTAAGCTAGGTCAAATATTCATATTAATAATAAATCCCCATGTCATGTTTTAGGCTGGGCCAAGAAAGCCTGGTACGGGAGAGTCAGTGCCACCTTGCAAGCTCCTCCCTGGGCCTTGCTTTCAGCCTCTCCAGAGCCCACCATTAGCTGCAGTGCCACAGTAGCTCTTCCCATGCCCGATGTCAGTGTCCCATGTCTGTAGCTGCGGCTAAGTGATGTCACACTTGGTTGACAAGGTCCAGAAAGCCAATTGTCTCAGTACCAATTAGTCCACTCTTAGCTGATATACTAAGCTCTCATGAGCTTCATCTGCCTTAAGTCTCAGCTCCCTGCATCCCTAGGATCTCATTGTAAAGGGCTTCCTGGCATACGAGAAACCCTGGGTTCCATCCTCAGCACTCCATAAAATCTGGAATAGCGGCACATGTGTATAATTCAACACTTAGGAGCCAAGAGCAGGAGGATCCCAAGTTCATCCTTAGTTACATATTGACTTTGAAGTCAGTCTAGGCTACATAATACGCTATTTCCAAACACACGACAAAACACCAAACAAACATTTTATGTGCGAGGGGCAACATGGTCACTTCATGAGAAACAACTGTCTCAGGCTCCTCCCTAAGCCTCAATGTGTCAGTCGCTATGGAAGGAGGCCTTCTCTCATCTGGCTGTCCTTCTTATAAGAACCTTGTCCTCGTGAGGGACCTGGGTAGTGTCACTGAGAAGTGGCTGGTTGAACACCTTTGAAGGGTCCCTGGGGATCCTCATATCTATGCTGTAGTGTACTTGCTTTCTGGACTTTGAGCTTTGTTGTCTGCTTCTCTCTTGCTCATCGTCCTTGTCCAAAGTGTGGGTGGATGTCTCCATCTTTATAAGAGCCAGTGCTAGGTTCTTCTACCAACATGCTCCCTGGGTATCTCTGGGTTTCTCTTTGACCTGGGTGTCACCCGGCTCTCAGGGAAGGAGATGGGGAAACAAAAATTATGAAGGTATTTATATCCAGTCTTGTGAGCCCTAGAAACATTTTGAAAATTTCTGACTCCCTGGGATTTAGAGATTTTTTTTTTTTTTAAGTCTGGATTTGAGAGATATTCAGTCAACTCTGATACTTACGCTATCCAGTCAGCAGCTCTGGGGAGCATAGGGCGAGCCTGGAGATGGACCGTCTAAAGGTGACTGCTGATTTCTCTTTCTGGACTCTTCTGCAATCCTGTTTGATTTGGAGATCCGTCACGGAGTGGCAGTGAAGTGGCCCCGTGGATGTTTTCAGATTGCCGAGAACGCTAACCTAGCAAATGAAATGCCATCTGTTCCCTCCCAGGAATCTACACCCTATTTCACATGCTCGTTTGTAGAGATAAAGTTTAGCGTCTCTTTCCATTACTTCCTGATTCTGTTTCCTACCGTTGGCACCTCTTACTCCTGCTACTGAGACGCACGCACTCAGGCTCCAGTAACTGGAAGAGGAAGGAAAAGTCCTCTCTGAGCCAGGCAGTCATTAGATGTCTGCAAGGGTTCGGGAACAGCATCTCTGAAATGCAATCAGGTTTCAAAGGCAGAGGGTATCCATCCAACAGGATCCCAAAGATGGAGAAGCGATTGAGGCCCACATTGTCAACTGAGTTATCTGCTATGCTAATTATTTATGCTTCCTCTGTTTAATTATAGTTTGAAAATGAGATCATCACTAAGCTGGATCATGAAGTGGAAGGAGGCAGAGGAGACGAGCAATACAAAGTGTTATTTGATAAAATGTAAGTGTTGATCGCGGTGGGATTTATGTCAGGAGAGAGACAGAGAGACTTGTAATTAGACTACAATGAACTTTGTCGCCCAGAAATAATTAAAATGTGTTAATAATGGGAAATATTTTAAACCCGCACCTCAAGTTTCTTTCTTGGAGTGTGATTAACAAGGTGTGTGTAATTATTTTTCAGCCTCCTGGAGCACTGCAGGAAGCATAAATACCTCGCCAAGACAGGAGAAACTTTCGTGAAGCTCGTGGTGCGGCTGATGGAGAGGCTCCTGGACTACAGGACCATCATGCATGACGAAAACAAAGAAAATCGCATGAGCTGCACAGTCAATGTGCTGGTGAGCAGGAAGTTAATTAAACCTTCCATCTTTCCAGAATGCAAATGGAGCCAGGGTAGTTGGGAGCCCAGAGGACAGCTGGCCATAGAACACTTCACAGCACAGCACAGCTCCCTCCCCACCGGGGTCCTCTTTGGTGCAGCAAGGAAGGACAGAGAATTGTTGGCCTATCTGCTCTCACCAAGGCTGAGAGCTTGGCTCCCTTCTGAATGTTTTCACAGTGTACCCGCTGTGGCTGAGGGTGGCAAGCCATCCCGTTTCCTAACCAAAGTAGAGCACCTTGTGAATTCCAGATTTGAAGACTCTACTTTTATTAGATCAGAGTCATGTACTATAGTGAGTTTCTTGAATGGTAGCATCTAAAAGATATATTTATCCTTAGTCCTATGACTATGGCCCATTTTGGAAAAAGAAGTCTCTGCTGGTGAGAGCTGGGGGATAGCTCAGTAGGGAAAGTATTTGTCTTACTAACCTGAAGACCCAAGTTCAATCCTCCAGACTCACGTAAAATCAACTCAAGCGTGGTAGCATATAATCTCAGCACTGGTGAAGTGAGTTGGGCAGTTGTATTTCTGGGTCTCGCTGGGCAGCCAGCATATCCTGGTTGGTGTGCTCCGGGCCAGTGAGAGAAAAGAAAAGAAAGGAAGTACAGTTAAAAGTTTTCAAAGAAACCTAAATAAGTTACTAGGTCTATGCATGGCTTCTAAATGTGTGATGTCTGTTCCTGAAATCCTTCCACATGGCTCTTTATGATCATGTAGACTGCCTGCTAAGATGACCATCTTTGCCTGTAGGCACAGGAAAGCAACTGGTTTCAGCATCTTTGTGCCTTCTTACCTCTGCCCTAAGTGATAAGCCTTCCTAGCACCAGTGACAATGACATGAAGTACAGACTGGCCTTTTCCTGTGGGAAAAATGTGGAGACCTTTTCAAAATCACTCCCTGCTCTGGATGTGATTGTCGCAGGCACACTGTGATCCATAAATGGGTCTGTGAGACGGCTTGGCATCTAGAAGGAAGTAGTATTAATACATTCGTTAGGCTTCCAACTTTGATGACTAAGACCTCAGTGTGTTTTAAAGCAAGATCTCCGCTCAGGGCGACATGGAACCTGCTAGAGAGGTGGCACCATGCTGAGCTTGGCTTCTTATCACCAGCAGCCACAGTTAGAAACCGGGCTTTTGGAATGACACCTGCAGCCGTGTTTCTGATGTTTCTGACGTTGACGTGTGTTCCTCCTTTATTTGGAGGCTCCTCGGTGCCCACCTACTGTTGCTGTAGTCAGCTCTGACTTGTGCTGAGAGCCTCCCAGAACTCCCGAGGTGATCTCCCATTATTAACTTCTTCACCTGGAAGCAGCATGTGTCACTGCCTGAAAAGCGAAACAATAGTCCTTCACTATCCCCAGGGATGATGGGATGGATCCTGCCCTGTCTGCGCACATCCATGTGGAATGTAAATGTGTAAGGGGGAGGCCCAGCAAACTGGACTATTACAGATGAAAACCCTGTCTCTAGGTGCTGAAGAGATGGCTGAGCAGCTAAGAGCACATTCCACTATTGTACAAACTTATATAAATGCACACACAGATTAAAAGTAAAAGAAAATTTTAAATTCCTATCTCTAAGCATTCATTGCCAAGCTCATATTTAGAAATATATAACTAAATGTAATATGACATGTTATATTGCTATATATTTAATTTATTCTATATTCAACTCGAGGGGTTTTGAAGTCCAAAGAAAACATACTTCAGCAAGGGCAGAAGATAAAAAGCAGCGGTGTCTCTGAGAGGCGAGTGAAGGTCACAGGATAAGGATAAGATCATTGTAGAACTCTAAGGACGAATCTATGAGAGACCAAAATAGGAGGAGGGAATTGAAAACAGGGGCACAAAGGAGGAGACATCATAACTTTTGAATGCTTGTGAGTGAGAGGTGGGAAGGCAGCACTGTGCTTGTTCCGAATCTTCTGCTAGGTTTTTGACTGGTAGCTGAAAATATCCTCGTTACTGTGTGCGTCACAGGAACTGACGCTCATTCCAGTGTCAGGTGCTCAGGTGCAGCACCAGGTAAAGCCAGTTCTTCAGGAATGACCCTGTTTCCTGCTATCTAGATCTCCCCATCCTCTCTTTCCAGAGAGAGCGTGCCTTGGAAACAGTGTCCTTTTTGACCCGTGAAATTAAATCATCTTACTGAGTCACTATGTGCCTTTATAATGCGGATGTTTGTCAGTCTCTCAGGCACTTGATTGTAGAGTGTGAGCATCATTCTTAGGTGCTAAATTTCATGCTGAGGTGCTCTCTAAGCCCCGTCCCTTGCTGAGGAGTTATTGCTAGATGATAGCTCTTGGGGAGGGAGAGTCGTTCTGTTCTCTTTTGTTTGTTTTGTTTTTGAGGCAGGGTTTCTCTGTGTAGCCCTGTCTTTCCTGGAACTTACTCTGTAGACCCTGCTGGCCTCCACCTGCCTCTGTTTCCTGAGTGCTGGGATTGAAGGTGTGCACCACCACTTCCCAGCTGGGAGAACCATTCTTAGAAATAACAAGAAAAGGAATGAATATGTGGCCACTAGTCTCGTTTGCATGCTCCAGTAGATGGCTCCTCACCCATGCACATGTGACAGCATTAATTAGATTTAATGGGTTATCCAAAAAGATAAAAAGGCATGAAGAGGGGGGCGTTTAGAAAGAGTTCAATGGGAAAATAGTCGTTGGATATGATCGTGTTTAATTGTATGCATGTATGAAATTCCCAAGAAGAATGAAAAAACTAACACAGAAAAGAAATGGCTGTCATGCTTCCATCCTACAGGCCCTCTTGTACCTTTGTAACTTCCTGTGCATGACTTCCTGTGTATAAATTAGTTCACATGAAGAAGAAATGTTACTTGGAGGGGGAGAGGGGGGCAGGTAAGACAAGGATTCACTGTGTGGCCCAGACTAGTCTGAGATTCTCTTTACAGCCCTCACTGGCCCAAACTCTTGATCCTTCAACCTCAGTCTCTGAAGTGCCGCCATTACACATGCGCACTGCCGTACTCACCGGAGGTATGACTTTGGTACAGACAAAGGATTAGAGGATGTGTTTCAGTCATGTGTAGAAATATTCCTCTTACTGCAATTCACAAACCAATTTTTCTCTCCCACGGTTGTGTACGATTGCCTTCCTTCCTTCCTGTTTTAAAGTGACTTCTCATTTATCTCACTATAGTTTGGGGAGGTCTGTCTCTCTAAAACAATGGATTTTCTCTAGGATTTTCAACATTCTGGGTTGATGGGGAAAGGGTTCTGCTTCAACACTGCTCAGGGGCGTGACAGTAGCCCCTTGGAGAACAATCAGAATGTGGCGTATTATATAATTAACCTGTCTTTACCTTTAAATACGTGTGGCTAGAGGTTTGGAACATGTGAGGACGAGCCTGTCCCCATGCTTCTGTGTCTCTCACTAAGGCTGACCCCAGCATGCTGACGTCATTGACGGTGCCTTTCCCTACCCCCAGTTTTGGATTGTTTATTTAAATGAGACTACATTGATTAAGAGGTCATGTTTTCAGCCAGAACCTTGTTTATACTGAAGATGGGTGACTTTCAAATGACATGAATTTAGTCCTCAAGTGTCTAAAGTGTTGGAGATGCAGTCATTACAAAAGGAAAAGTCGGGAGTATTGTGAGGTGCTCAGCGCTCCTGTGAATTGAGAACTCAACTCTGCCTGGGTTTGGTCCCCTGAATGTGCCAATCATAACTGGACCGTGGATTCGCAATATGGGACCATTTTGATGAGTTGTTGTTGTTTTAATTTTTGCTTTGTTGTTCTCTGTATTGTGTTGCATAATGGAGTTTCTGAAAACAATGCCATGGCTTATTTTTCAGAATTTCTACAAAGAAATTGAAAGAGAAGAGATGTATATAAGGTACGTGTGAGTCACTCTGGTGGCACCCTCTGCGTTATTATTACTGTGAGATGAATAGAAGGTAGGCATTGCCATATTGGCTGGCACCCTCTCTGTGTGCCACGCTCGCACCCTGTGTGTGCTGTAATCACAGTGATATGCGTATAAGGGATGTGTGTGCTGTGCTGTCTGGCACCCTCTGTGTGCGTTGCAGTCACTATGAGATGTGTGTAAGGAGTGTGTGTGTCCTGCTGGCCAGCACCCTGTGTGTGCTGTAATCACTGTGGGATGTTATAAGGGATGTGTGTGCTGTGCTGGCCGGCACCCTCTGTGTGCGTTGCAGTCGCTATGAGATGTGTGTAAGGAGTGTGTGTGCCATGCTGGCCAGCACCTTGTGTGTGCTGTAGGCCACACCCTTTATGTGCATGTTCTCCTCACTGTGTGTCAAATTGTGTGCAAGAATGGTTTGTATCTTGAAGAATAATTTGTAGAAAATCATGGTGACTTTGAGATGAAATATGGCAGAGCCTCCGCTGTGCTCTCAGCCCTTATTCAGCATGTCTGTGCCTGTGTAAAGTTTGGGTTAAGAGGGGCAACATTTAGCCAGCTAGGAAGCCATGGTTATTTAAAAAGGTTTTGTGCCTATTGATCAACAAATACAGCTCTTTTGGGGAAAAAAATTAAAAGATATATTACAAGTTCTTAAGTTTTCTAGTAAGCCACATTATCAAATGAGAAATAAATTTCCCAAAAGTAGACAATATAATTTTGCATTTTACTCTTATTTTAACTAGTACCCTATTCCCACATGTCTATATCTTTATTGCACCAAAAAGAGAAATGTTTTGTGTGGCCGAACCTGATTCATTATTGGCTTTTAAGATCTGCTGAGGAGGTAGCCCACTGGTAGAGCTTGGGGAGGATCTAGGTTTGACTCCCAGTGTCTGTGGGTGATCAAAACACTTTCTTAGAGTGATCCACTATATTTTGTGGTCACTTTTCAGATTCTGTGGTCACTAGTCAGCAAGACGACAAACCACTTTAGATAATCAGGTTAGCCTACATCTGCGTGACAGAAAGCTTGACTGTGTGCTGGCTATGCAGAGTGTGCTTGTGTGGTTTTCTAGTTCTCAGATTTTTTTTTCCCTTTAAAACATGCCATGCTTATATAGTAAACTTAGGAAAACAACCAGCCTCTTTGATCCAAAATGTGTCTGGCTTTATGGTAAGGAGCATCCTTTTCTCCGACAGAACAGACGACGTTCTTTTGATCACGTTCGCTGTCATCACAGCTTTTTTTTTTTTAATCTTGTAGATGTGGATCTTTATGGATTGTGTGTATGTGTGCACACATTTTGACTCAAGAAAAATGCACAGTCTAGATTGTCTAATCTTATTTCAAATGTTTGAGGAATAAAACTGGGAAAGATGAAAGAAATAAGGAACCTTGAAATAAAATTCTTGCCTTTATATAGTATCTTCATTTTTCCCTACAAAGATGACTTAAAATTATATATTTGTATATGTATATGCCAACATATACTTTTATTTATAAACGTATGGTATATATGTGTGTGCATTATTATTATTATATTTATTCCTCTCAGTTCTTTTAGTGACTTCTGCACCAGCAGTTTTCAAGGCATTGTGAGTTACGGACACAGTAAAAGGAAAGGATAGCCATGAGTTACCGTTGAATGTCGAATTTAGCACCACAGTCCTCAACACAAATTACCTTGTGACGCTTTAAGAATGTAGCCTTATTTTATCACCAGGTACTTATACAAGCTCTGTGACCTGCACAAAGAGTGTGACAACTACACAGAGGCAGCTTACACCTTGCTTCTCCACGCAAAGCTTCTAAAGGTAATAAAAATTGCAGTACACGTCTACACAGCTTTTCTTATAAATTCTGAGTTGATTCCACATTTTCCTTTTCCATGGCAGATTTTAGTAGAGCACCAGCGTGAGATTTTATGGGTACTGGCTACAGTCAGTGATATAAACAAAAAATATTCAAGAGGTGTTCTGATTACGGATTCGGCCTGGCCAAATGCCGATTTAACAAGGTGTCAAGTTTTGCAAACCATCAGTGGACTGTGAAGCAACAGTTAGCTAGATATTGTGCAGTTCCTCACTTGTGCCAACGGGACTGAGTAAGGATGGAGGACAACATCAATAAGAAGGAATGACCCCGGTAGAGCAGCTGGGAGGAAGGATAAGTCATCCTCCTTCTCACATTGGCAGAGGGAGAAATCATATCCAGACATTTCTGCAGAGCAGGCCACGCTGAGAGTCTCTGTGTTGGCTGTCTGCGTCTCTAAAGAGTGTCACTAATGATCAGTAGCATGAGAACTTCAACTCTGGGTGATTCCTTTGTTACTCAGCTCGCTCTGAGACATTGGCCTTTTGCTTGTGCTGATGTATCTGTGTTCTCTCCCATGGCCAGTTCCAGAACAGTTAATAATACTGAGTAGATCCTTATAAAATAACTAGGCTGGGTGGGTGGACAGATGGGTGGGTGGATTAGTAAGTAGATGGGTGGATTTGGGGAGGAAAGTGGAGAAAGATAAAGGAAGAATGAAGGGATGGATGAAAGGATGGATGGATGGAAGCTATGAGGATGTATGGATGCTGGATAATGGATGGGAGAAGGATGGATGCATGCATGCACAGTAGATGTGGGCAGACAGATGACTAGATGGAGAAACTGCTATGCAACTTCAAGTTTTATATTTGAGAGTCTCAGCAAGTCTTTTGATTATCTTCCTCATGACATCCTTATAAAAAGATCAGAAAATTCTTCACTAGATAAACAAGAACCATAAGAGTGCTTAATTTAGTAATCTTGTTTCCAGAACTAGGCTACCCCCCCCCAACCAAACACCAGAAGTAGACTGAGAGATAAACCCACAGGAGAAAATTGCATTTAAATGTGCATTAGGAGATGCCTGTTGGGTCGTGGGAGTCAAGGGAGATAGTTTTATAAACCTCAGACAGACTCCTTCAGCCTCTGTCTCATCCTGAAATCTACACACACACACACACACACACCACATGAATCTACAGCATTTGCCTTTGCCTGAAATGAGCAGAGTCCTGGCAGGCAGAAGGCAAAGAACTGGCTTACTCTGGCTCCCCCTCCATAATCCTAGAAGCTGGATGCCTAAGGACCCTTCTTGTCTGTGGTCATCTAAAACTTTCCCAAGAGATATCATTTTTGAAGACAGAGCTTTCAGGGAGTGCCCCCGGAAGCAGTCATTGCTTTTGTAAAGTCCAGTGTCTGTATTTATTAGAAATCCAAATGTCAGTAACTGGGTATTTTTGCAAAATGTGAAGATCTTGTTGTTTGCACCAGGGAAATTAAAATGGCTTGACAGCCTGCTCACACTCTTAGAACACAAACTTAGCAAGTCTGAATGAATGTAAAACATATATCTGTGCATAAGCATACCATTTGCTTAATCTTTGGATATATTGAGTACAGATGGGTTTGTCACAGACTGTGATAGCTTGTTCCACTGCCTAGATCAATGGGCTCAATTGTGTTATCTCTTCCACTGAGCTCCAAATTTGCCAATTAAGTGGTAAATGCAACATGATCTGCCTCCATATTTTTAAGCTATTACATTTTGAGATTTTTTTTTCCAAATATGTTTGCTATTGGTATCAGTGTGAATCCATGCCAGTTAATCAACTTTACTAAACAACATGGTCTGTATGCTGTGTCTCTTAACTAAAAGCGTCTTAAATGCAGTCCTCTTTTTTACTATATTTCCGATCAAAAATAAGGATGCTTAAAAACATGAATGTTCAGCTTAGCGATAAATTTATTCATTTCCAGACTTACGTAGGAAGCACAAGGGACTTCCCCATCTCTATTCAATATGTTACCGTTATATTCTGAAACAATAAAATAAGCCTGAACCTTCTGGTTCTTGCTAGATACACGTCAGAATCGCCAGAGCCTTACATTTACATCCACAAGTCTACTTCCCAAACAGTCAACTGTGATGTGACTCAGTTTATGGGGTTTCTCATTTCTGCCTGCAGGTGAGATCTGCAGGTCCGCCACGATTGTGAGCATCTTGTGGACCATACAAAGGTCTTTCTGCTCTACCCAGCAGTCCTAGGGATCGAGTGCCCTTCAGGCTTACAGAGTTCAGCTCAGGGTAACCCAGGGCTGTGGAAAGGATGTGTGCCAGAGAGCAAGCATCCACTGTCATGTCACCACCGTCACTGGAGCCTCACTCCCCATGCCAGTTCATATGGTCCTTTGTCCTCTGTCACAGCATCACCCAAGTCCGCACTCCTTGCCCTGCTCCCCTAGAATGTCATGCTCCTACCAAGTGCCACCACAGCTGCTACCATGTTTTGACTATAGCACTGAGTTCACTGGGACATCCTCCACTGCCACCCACATTTGTTTGGAAACTCTGACTCGGGAGTCAGTTGCTTCTTTGTAAAACCCTCACTGTCCTGTCTTAATACAAGGTTACATTGTACCTCACAGGTCCACCCAAGAAGCCCATTCCTGTTAGTTGTACTTTCCTCTGATCCCCTCAGGTCATCCCATGCAAAGTCATACCTTTTACGCTTAGATGTCTATGGAAACTTCTCCAGAGTCATTATATCCCGTGATGCACTGTGTGATCACAGTCTTTGGTTGGCTTAGAGCTCCCGTGGGTGAAGCTCCTGACCCATGTTCGACCCAGAGGCACATGGAAGAACCTCAGGAGGCTGTTGCTCATTGTTACTGAAGCCCATACCGACAATGTTGGTTTGTTAAACTAATATCACGGAGTTCACATGGTATACCTGTCAATTCACACAGAAACTGACCAGCACTTCCACAATCTCTGCTTGTGGTGCAGCCAGTGGTGCAGCCAGTGGTGCAGAAGTACCTTTCCCTCCCTATGTTAGCCTATGTAGTTCCTTTCTGGATGACCTGTGATCCTCGCGCGTTGTCTGTTAAGGCGTTCTCCTTCTCTGACCAAGGAGAAAGAGCCCTAGTTGCTCTAAAGACAATCACCAATTGCCTGCTTATTACACCCCTGGCTACTGGGAAGCTGCTTGCAAGCATGGAAGCCCATGCTTTGCCATGATTTTCTGGCACATCTGGCACACCTGGCTCTGCCTTCCCATCTGTCTTTCTTGGTCTCTCCAGAGACAGGTTGTACCCCTAGCATTCCTAGGCCTTGGTAGTCTAATGACAGCAGCCCCAGGTCCCTGGAATTACTGTCTCATACACACACTCAGTGCGTGGCTTGGTGCTCAGTGATATTATTGAACATTTCCCTTTCTCAGCACTGTTCGCTCCTTGTTTTTGCCTCAGTGGTCAGAGGACGTGTGTGCAGCCCACCTCACTCAGCGGGACGGGTTCCAGGCGACAACACAAGGACAGCTGAAAGAGCAACTCTACCAAGAAATCATCCACTACTTTGACAAAGGCAAGGTAAGGCGCACACTGTCCCTTGGTCTCTTACCTGTGCCTCCGACTGCACTGGAAGCTCAATTCTTAATACATGATGTTTGCAGAACCAGAGTGTGTTACATATTGTGTACAAAAGTATTGTATGCATGTTCTTCCAGCTTGTACTTATGAGAAATCTTTTTATTTATAAAAAAGAAATCAATAGTTCTTTTAGATCCTCTATGGATAGTAAGGCCTGAAGACATCCGACATTTCAATAGCTCTTAATTGGGTAACCAGGTTTGGGAGAGTAGCTTGGATATATCTGTGTGCTTGGAGCTGGTGCATGCCTTTGGGGTCTTATGTTTTTCTGTTGTCACTGAAAAATTAACCCTGTCATGAGACAGGCTTTGTTTCACCTTGGCAATTTGTAGATTAATTTGCTTAAGCAAAATGACGTGTTCAGTTGACTTCTGCTAAGGGAAAACTGCCATCATTTTAATCAGCCGTCATATACTTTGTCACTGTCCTTGTGGATAGATGTGTAGTCATTATATAAAAACTAGATGCACTCTGACATTTGAAAAAAAAAAAAAAAACATCGAACCAAGATGACTTCCAAGCTCCTTCTGGGGTTCCACTGAATTTCTTAGTCATATCAAGGCTGACCTGCGTCACTTCAGCAGAATGCCAAAGAAGCTTGTGTTTCATTTCCTGTGACTATCATGACAGAGCTTTGAACGGTTTAAGCATATCGCCTTTCCATGCCTGGAGCTCTTAGCCTGGAATCTATGCTCCCTCTGAAGGCCTGCCAGGACTACGTATTGTATGCATCTGGCTTATGGCAAGCATGGTGGGCAGTTGTTGGTTCTTGGTGCTTTGCTGACCCATCACCCCATTGTCTGGGTCCTCCCCGTGCTCACAGTATATCTGTGTCTGCATTCCTTCTCCTATGAGGACACCAGGCACTGGCCTGACAGGGAGCCCACCCCGCTCCATAGAACTGAACTATGTCCAAAATGCCCATTTCCGTATGACTCCTACCAAGGCTTAGGACTGCAAGTGTCTTTCTGGAAATGCAATTCTATCCACAGCAGCACCTATAGTGCATGAAGGACACCGCCCTTTGGTGTCCTTTGCAGGAACTAAACCCTATAAAAAGTGACTGTTTAGTAGAGTCTGTGAGCACAAGCTTGGGATTCTCTCTGAATTCTAGCTGAAGTAATAGTGTATCTTCTTTTTGCATGATGTAAGTGTGTGTTGCTGAGAATTGACCGAGGGCCTCACACATGCTAAGCACATGCTTTGCCCCTGGGGTACATACTCAGTCCTTCTGTTAACCTTTCTATTTCAAAATACCATCTCACTAAGTTTCCCAGGCTGATTTCGAACTTTTGATCTGCCTGCTTCAGTGTTCTGAGCAACTAGGGTGACAGGTCTTTGCCACCTCCATTTGTAACACTGAGAAAAGTCCAAATTCCCCAGCCAGGCCACTTGGAAGATAGATTCTGCTTGGCCCTGTAGTAGATCAGAATATAGAGATGGGACGCTTTCCCCGTTGGGCCTCTACTCATGTTCCCTTTGCTTGACTAAGGACATTTTGTTTATCAGAAAATTGCTAGAGAAACAATGGATTCAGCCTGAAGCTGCGACTTTGTGGTATGCTGGGTGGGGAAGGGGAACCAGGTGCTATGAGGCACAGGTAGAGAGCCAAGGCTGAGGAGCACAGCTCTCCATGGGTAGCCATAATCAGGCTCCCTGTGAGCGGCACAGCTCGGAAGGGCCTTAGACCTGCAGTTTCTCTGGCTTCACCTTCCTCTCTTCTGCCCTCCTCCTTACCCTATGTTCTAGTCACACTTGTTGGAGTCTGGAATATACCAACCTCCTGCTCTGCCTAATAGCTATCCATTGCTCACCCCAGAGCTCTTTCCTTTCTATCTCAGGCTAAATCTCCCCTCTTCCTCACCCTCAAGCCACCCTCTCTCTTCTTGTTTTTATTTTCTCTAAGAGGTCCGCAGTCATGCTTCTGTAGTAGCTCACCAAAGAGGCAATGGTCACTAGTAACAGGCCTCACTTGTTCTCCCAGCGTGCCTAGAGCTCAGAACAGCGGCTGCTGCGTGCTTACTGAGTGGAGGCTAGATGACCAAAGAAATCATTGATCAGCGCTTCCTGCCATGAGAATGGCTCGTTTTCAATAGGACTGTTGGCCTTCAGAGATGGGAGACAGAGGACAGGAGTGTTTTTTATTGATTGATTGGTTGGTTGGTTGGTTGGTTTTTGTTTGTTTTGTTTTAACGAAATATGACCTGCTAGCTTTTTCTATACAACAATAGTTCATCTTTAAAAACATCACATGAAGGGGCTAAAAAGAATTCTGTCAATTTAGAACATTGTACCCAACTGCAATCTGCAAGGGCATCATCGGTTGTCGTGAATGAGGACCAGTGTCACTAACAATCTCGTGGCTGAATCTGAGCCTGTGGAGCTGAGCTTCCCATAATGCACAGGGTAGCCCCAATACAGAGAACATCCAGCCTAGAATGTCAATAGTGCTGATTTTGAAAAGCTTGGATTTAAAAAAAAAATTAAAGAATCCATGTGACAAAATAGTATAGACAAAAAAGGAGAGCTTGTAGAGGGACTGTCCTCAGATGTCCCTGTGTTGTGGAAACAGAAAGAAGACGGTAGTATCCCATTGGCTGACCTTGAACCAGAGTGAGCTTAGAAGGACTGTGTTCCCAGCTGCCATTCCAGTCGTATTGATAAAATGACAAGATTGGAAAGCCATTTCTGAGTGCCTGTGACATTTCCACCAGAATGTTAAATAGGAACCCAGTCATCCATCCACCAGAAACTACAGTGCAGGTGCTGGAGAAAACTCGAGAGCATAGGGCGAGAAGTACCTGGGTAATTTGCTGGCAACACAGGGTTCATCTTCACAATCAGCAAGCAGGGTGTACTCTAGGAAGCCATTATCTTTTTTGTAGGCTGGGATGGACCAGGAGTATTCTGGAGTTTTGATCTGAAACTTTTTGGAGTTCCCAGCAACACTGGTCCACTTCTGCTCAGACTATGTGACCATCCCCCTACACTAAGCCCAGGAAGGCTGAGCTTCTGCTCAGGTGGATGCAGGCAAGGAAGGAATAGGAGGAGTAGATTTCCTGACCTGCCTCTGCTCTTATCACCTGCCGAGGCAAATAGGGGCCACACAGACCTTCCAGGGCTGGGCAGCTGCCTAGGAAGACAGGATAGCATGAGGGAACCTGCTCCCACCATGCTCTACAGCATTTGACCAGGAATGTGTCTTGATCAGGAGATCTAGGTAAGTGTGCTCATGGTACATAAAGTAGTTAAACTGTGTGCGTGTGCACACACACACACCATAGAAAGAGACAGAGAGATCTATATAATTCATGTTTTTGTGGCAGATACTTTGCACAATAGTCCATCTCTCCAGAAGACACTGCAAATAAAATGAGTGTTCTTATAGGCTAGGTTGTATCCTCTCAAAATTTGTATGTGAAAACCATCCCTGGGAGCTTAGAATGTGAGTGTACAGGAAACAGTGATTTCCAAATGCTAACTAGGGCAAACTGAGATCATTGGGATAAATGCTAGTCCAGTCTGCCTGCCATCCTCATCGAAACAGAAGACTGGGACTCAACATCCACAGAAGGACAACCATGTAAAGACACACATAGAAAGAAGCCTTGGTCTTGGACTGTGAGTCCCTAGTACTATGAGAAAATGAATTTCTATTGTCCTAAGTATGTAGCAAAAAGCCAGGGCTCTGTTACAGCAGGCCTGGTACACAAATACAAATACCAAGTTTTTCATTAATTTTTTTTAGATTTATTTAGTTTAGATTTACTAATTATTGAGTGGTATTTTAAATATATTAAATATTGCTAAAATAGTTTCATGTGTTCTGATGTCACAAGTAGAACAGTTAATGTCACATACGTGGTCACAGGACACCTCCACCCAGCCCTGATGAGAAACCAAAGTGTACTTCATGTTCTTTGGGGGCCTGATAAGCAGTCAGAACCACATGTGTGCCTATCAGTATATGTTTTCTACACTTTAGAGTACTTGAAAAACTGAAAGCTGTCTAAAAGAATTGTAAAATGTCAGGAGCTGGAGCGATTGCTCAGCAGTCAATATCACTAGCTGCTCTTCCTAGGTTCAGTGGCCAGCACCTACCTGGCAGCTCACAACTGTCTAAAATTCCAGGTCCAGGGAATCTGACACCCTCATACATGCAAGCAAAACACCAAAATACATAAAATAAGAATAAATAAATCAGTAAAAATGTTTCAAAAAAGGAGAAGCAGAAAATGGGCTGAACTTGGTACATGCCTGTTGTATTGGTACCTGGTAGGTAGGGGCTAGGGGATCCCGAGCTTGAACCTGAGCTACACAGGAAGACCATGGATCAAGAAAATGCAGGAGGAGACTAAAGGCATAAACTACAAAATTTATGGCAGAAGGGTGTGAAAAGGAAACATAACATGTACCAGAATAAGAGGGTTTTTTTCTCTTGTATCCCAATCGCTGTCATTATAAAACTACTGTCATTAGTATTGGGGAATCTGGGGAGTTGAGTGAGCTGGGGTATGCACTAGTCCTGCAGAGAACAAGGAAAGGCAGAGGCTAAGGAAATAGGAGAGACTGGTGCAGGCCGCTGTGATGGTTACTGAGGAACTCAATACCAGGGCTGGGGAGATGATGTGGGTGGTGCAATGTTTGGGACCTGAGTTCCATCCCCAACATGCAGGTAAAAAGCATGGAACAATTCACACCTATAATCTCAGCCCCGGGGAAGAGAGTCCCCGGAGGATCCAGCCAGTCAGGCAAAATGGGAGAGCTCCAGGTTCAGTGAGAGACCCTATCTCAAAAACCAAACCGAGATGGAGAGCAATAGAAGACAATTCCTGACTCTGACCTCTGGCCTCCACACACACACACACACACACACACACGCTCATGTACTTTCACATTCATGTGTACACATGAAACGCTATGTTATTTTGTTGAACATGTTGGTATTTCCTGGATGTCCCGATTTTATTATTTGAACTGAGAATTGTGCCCTTCCATGGAGTATTTACCAATGCTGACCAGAGCCTATCAATGATCATTTGTTATTTCCTGGGCTTGTAAAGGCCAGTTGCATTGTCTCCTGGGGAGCTTCATTCTTCTCTACCTTAGGGAATGAGAAGCTCCTGTCACCAGCCACCACTCACTCCTCTTAATTCCTGCCTCCTGGTTCCACTAGGTTCTGACTTGGGCATTGAAGTGGTTACTTTGCTCCTGCTCTGAATGAGTACTTAGAAAATGGCAACTTAAAAGAGGAAAGGTTTATTTTGTATTATAGCTTAAGAAAGAATACAGTCCAACATGGCAGGGAAGGCTCAGAAGCAGCATAGGGTGTCTGGTCATGCCATTCTCACACCAAAGAGGCCGAGAGCCCAGCTCAGCAAATGAAGCTGGATACCTGAATAACCACTAGTCTTCAGCCCACATCAGAAGCCTAGAGAAGTTGGTTCTACTGTCAGGGAAGGAATTAGCAGCAGCAGCGGCAACAGCAGCAACAGCAGGGTAGATGACCTTACCAGTGAGACTGAAGATCAGTGGAGCAAAACCAGCAAAGCTTTCTTTCTTCCATGTGCTTTTATCTGGTCTGACTGATTTAGGTTGGGCTTCCCACACCAGTGAAAGCAGTTTCTCACAGACATGCGCACAGGCCAACCTGTGCATCAGCCTGTGGAGGCCAGAGGACAACTTGTAGGAGTGGCTCTCCCCTACCACCACGTGGGTCCCAGGGTCAAAATCTTGCCCTTAAGTTTGACAGCAAGGGCCTCCACCCCCAGAGCTATGTCACTGTCCTGGGTGTGTTTTTGGAATAGTTTAAATTTGCTGCAAAAGTGCACAGAAAGTACAGAGTTGTCATTATCCCCCTGCTGTACACCCCGGTACTCCAGAGTGTCAACATAGTCACTTTTCGCAGCTGAGTCCCCTCTGGCCGCTGCTGGGGCAGTGAACACCTTGGGATTGAAAAGGCTCCATCACTTCGGTGTGCCATGATGTTCATACAATTTCATGACCTCGTTTCTCGAGCCAATCGCTGAGTCTCAGGGAGGCCTCAAATGCATAACCCTTCTTCCCCATACCTGACACCCTGTCAGAATCAGCTCTGTCCTGTAGCACAATGAATAAAAACCCAGAGACAGAAATTGGGGTTAAACCTGAAGGTCAGAAAAGCAAAACAGTCAGCCCCTGGCTCTTACCTCTACCTCAGTCTGAAATGGTGATCTTGCCTCCAGGAATCTCAGAATGAGACTGTGTCTGAGAGCTGTCTTCTCCTGTCTTATATATTACCCTCTAGCACTGGGATTAAGGCATGCACCACTACTGCCCAGTTTCTGTGGCAAACTAGTGTGGCTCTTTTACTTTCTGAACTTCAGGCGAGCTTTATTTATTAAAATACCAATGAAATATCACTACACTGCCCCGTCAGTCCCCCATGAGTGTCCAAGCCATGTGTGCTGTTAGCATTCTTCTTCATCCTGAGTCTTGGACTAGATTTGTCCCAGCCCCCAGCTGATGGGGGAGAGTCTTCTGTTTTGTGTTGATTTCATTGGTTAAATAAAGAAACTGCCTTGGCCCTTTGATAGGACAGAAAATTAGGTAGGCGGAGTAGACAGAACAGGATGCTGGGAGAAAGAAGCTCAGTCAGGCAGTCGCCATGATTCTCCCACTCCAGACAGAAGCAGGTTAAGATCTTTCCTGGTAAGCCAGCTCGTGGTGCTACACAGAATATTAGAAATGGGTTAGATCAATATGTAAGAGCTAGCCAATAAGAGGTTAAAACTAATGGGCCAAGCAGTGTTTAAAAGAACACAGTTTCCCTGTAATTATTTCAGGTAAAGCTAGCCGATGGCTTGGAGCCGGGGCAGCAGGAACACAGCCTGCCACTCCCCTCAACCCCCAGCCCCACATTCCCTCACAGAAGAGGTTGCTAATGGGACAAAGGTGGATCCTTACAAGAGAAGGGCTGGCCATTTCTACACAGAGTCCTATTTGTCTGATAAAAGCAGCCACCTTCAGTCTGGGTGATGGCAGCAACTTGTTGGGTGGGCGAGCAGACAAGCAGGCAGGAGGACCTGACACAGATGAGATTTGCCATCTGCACTCATAGCCAGGCCCAGCCATGCTCATGTCTGAGCATGTGCGCATGCATGCATATAACCATTTAAACCTCAACTTTGTTTGATCTTGCCCTTAGAAACATTTAAATTTTTTATTACACTTATTCATTTGTATGTATATGCATATATAAAATAGATAAAGTATCATAAAAATATTTGAAAATTATTTTTAATAGGGTGATAAATTGAAGCTAAATGATACCTCAGTCTCACCAAACCACGGTTGAAGCACAGCCTCATGGAAATAGTTTGTCTCCTTTGTTCTGGTTTTCCTTGCACTTAAGGAAATCTTCATTCTGTTCTTACTATATGAACATGGAGTAAACCCTTGAGCTATGCACTGTTGGGGCTTTGG
Organism: Chionomys nivalis; assembly: GCF_950005125.1. Lineage (NCBI taxonomy): Eukaryota > Metazoa > Chordata > Mammalia > Rodentia > Cricetidae > Chionomys > Chionomys nivalis. The sequence goes on along the minus strand of NC_080093.1, from coordinate 61,867,380 downwards.
ATAATAACCCAGGGGAAGGTGGGCCTGGACCATCCCAGGCAGTGTGACTTGTACCAGTGTGCTGGTTGGCTAAGAAGAAGGCCCCATTCTCGGGTCCACGGCTGCATCCTGTGTGCGGGGAAGCTTTGGCCGTCAGGCTAGGCTGAGAGTGGAGTCAGAAAAAGCTTCCCTTTCTACCTTGCACCATGACACCAGCAAGGTCAATAGGAGTTTTCACCCTTTTATATTGGGCATTCTGGCCAGTAAATTCTGACCTGCTAGCTTCCCGTGTTTCTCCCAAACAAAATCGCTACCCTAGTTTTGCTTTTCTTCTGTTCTTTACAGTTTTGAATGACTTTCAGCCTAGCTCTTGGCATCTTGATCTCTTCCTTTCTCTTCACAAAATGTTATTTCCATTCACTCTCGCTTTCATTCTCCAACATTTCTTCCTTCCTCTGCCCAACAATTACCGCAGACTCCTTTCCTGCTCCGTTTTCACCCACCTGGGCTTCTCCCCCACAAAACCCTCTGTTCAGCTTTATTGGGGAGGCGAGTGCCCTTTTCTGAGCTGCTCTGAATTGTCTGTCTTATTGTATTTGTCTGAGGCCTAGTAATTTTCAATAAAGCCCTTAATCCGAGTACTTCACTGAAAATTACCAGGCTTCTCTGTGGAGGACAAGAGTTGAAAATAGCGGCCACGCTATTGGGAGAATTTAGAGGATGGGCACCGCTCCTAGCCCAGGAGGCTGTGACTCCGAGTCTCTGAAGGCCAGACCCCCATCGGCCATTAACAAAGACAATGCGTAACCTATGACCCGGATGATGCTTGAAGCTGTGGCTATTTCCAATTGGAGGTCTGTTTCTCGTTGAAGAAGTTCAAACTTTACCTTGTGCCATCCTTGGAGAGGGAGGAGAGAAAGCACATGCAGCCTGCCTTGTCTTGTGAGCTGTAAATAGGTGTTTGGAGATGTGTTTCCATTTTTGGTGAGATGGTCGGATTTTATTTCTAAGTAGGCTGATGCTTTCACATCCTGTGACGTCCCCTCTTTGAAGGCCGTGGGTAAGCCTTGTGGAACCCTGCCATAAGTTCATGCCTGGGCTTTGCAGGCTCTCAGGGTGAGCCAGAGTTTGTCTCATCAGACCAAACCCATGTTGAGTGTTCAGGTTGCTTGGGTTCTTTGTGATTTTATGCTATTAAAGGGAACTCTTTTTTGTTAAAGCATTAGGGCCAAGAACAATGCTACTGTGCTTTAACCTGTAGGAACGCAGGGAAGTTTTTCCACTAGCCAGCCTACTGTGTGCCCCAGGCCACTCTGCACCCTGATGTACACAGACAAAAAGACAGAGTTAGACTCAAGGGATCCATGGCTAGCATTTAACTCCCCTAAGACTGGATAAATAGCAGAGCCTTTCTTGAGTCTGGCGCACAGCTGGACATGGGTAAATCTATTTCACGCGTGCAAATGGTCCCTTGTTCAGCTTTGGGGACTAGACGGATGCTCACTGAGCATGAAGGCCTCCTGCTGGTCCTGGGCCACTTGGTCCCTCTGGTGTGGAGGGACCTCAAGCAAAACTGTGGCCTCTTCCACGCCGTTGATCCTCATCCATTAAACACCAGAAAGCTGTGTGGGACTCTGGAAATTCAGGAGGTAATTGAGTGTGACTCTTCCCAATAACTGCCAGGGAAAACGGATGAGCGGTAGAAAAATGGCCGAAAGTCAAGCTTCACATAAAACTTCTTTGCTAGTGAGCTGGGCACAGCTGGTGAGTGCACGAAACCAGAGTCACCCGTGGGAGTCCTGGTGAGTCAGCCATGTGAAGAATGAAGGGCCTTCTATCTCCGGTGACACTTGTCTCTCCATCTGCTGCTGCTCCTCCACCCTGGAGGGTCTGCCTCCTTGTCAGCCACTTCAGGCCTGCCAATGAGAAGTCAATGCCTGTTATATTCTCTGCCACCACTTTTGGGTGTGTGTGATATTTCGCTCTGTTGCTTTCCCCAAGAGACAGGATCGCCCAAGTAACTTAAAGCTAGATGGCAGTCATCAAAGCCTGTCTCTGTCCTGTCTCTGTCCCCTCACAGAGCTGGAGTTACAGTTGTGTGAGACCATGCCATGCTCTTCTACATGAATGCTGGGGATTTGAACCCAGCTCCTCCTGCTTGCACATCAAGTGCTCTTACCTGCTGAGCTGTCTCCCAAGTCCCATGCTTGACTTTATGTGTGGGTTCTGGGAGTTGAACACAGGTCATCTTCTGTGGCTGCCACCCACTTTCCTTCTGGCACTGTCTCCCCAGCCCCCTCTACTGCCACTGTCATGGCAATGAGGAAGGTGTTTCTTCAAGAAAGAGAGATTTCTGCAAGCGGGGCTTGAAGAAATGAGAGATTCTGAAACCAAGGTTCAGGAAGACAGTAAAGATTACCAGGATCTCAGAAAGAGGGAAGAACCTGTCCAGTGTGAAGAGCACAGAGGCCAAAGAACCCCTCCAGGCGGTAGCCAACAATTCCCTAGATGCCGTGAACTGGATTACAGACCTCAGATCAGAAAATGAAGTTGTCTGTGAACCCAGGCATTTTCATTTGGAGCTGTTCAAGCCTGCTAAGCCTGTAGCTCTTGTAAGAATGGAGCTGAGCCCGGGTTCAGTCACCAAAGGTCAAAGTGATTCTTGCTCTGAGACAATCTAAATCTGGATCATATTGAATTTGCTTCCTCTGTGACGCTGACATATTTTCCTAGGCATTCGCGTTGGAAGTCTGAACTGCCCACACTCCCTGTAGAGCCCTGGTCCAATTAAAGATAGATGGAAATCTGCCCAGTATGGAATCCTTTAACACAAGTGGAGGGGCATGGAAAGGGGTTGTGTATTTATAGAAAATCTGATAGAAAACACCGTTGTGAGACCTCAGGGTGAGCAGGGTAAGATATTTACTTGAGACCTATATTTCTTTTAAAAACAATTACTTGGCTATGTATCTAAAGCACCTCATCTGTCATTTAGGATCAAGACAGATTAAGCTTTTGGTCGGGAATGAATTAGAAGTCTGAAAACTCTGAGCAGCTAAGAGAAGGTGTATTAGCTTGCAGAAGGAGACCTACAAGGAAAGGGAGTGTTGTCTTTGAAGTGGAAATATGCTAAGGGAGGTAGGGGTCACTGGTGCCTAAAAGAAACATTACAGGGGAGGGTGCTCTGTGGGGAATGTGAGCTCAGGCTCCAGAAGAGGATGTTGGAAGTCTAGAGAGGCAGATGTGGGTACACAGAGAATATGAGATAGCATGGACCAAAGGGAACAGGCATGAAGTGCGGACCCTTGACGCTGTCCCCTTCTAGACCCTGCTTCATGCAGGTCTCCCTGTATCTGAAACTCACAAGCCACATACTTATGCTTTGCTTTTCAAACTATTCAAACTACAACCATTGATTCAGAACCACATCTTTTTTTCTTCATCAAGAATACCAAGTGATATTGGGCATAAATGCCTACTCCTGCCATCCACTGCACTTGGGAGGTGGAGGCTAAAGACTCAGGAGTTCTGCATCATCCTGAGCTATATGGTGAATTGGAGGCTAGCCTGGGACCCTATGAGATGCTGTCTCAAAACCCACAGTGGGGCAAAGGGGACAGTTTATAAAATAATGGGTACAAAAAGAGTGTCTCTGAGGGATGTAAGTATAGAAGTACCCTTCAGTTAGTTGAATGAGTCGACAATACCCGAAGCCTGTGGTGGACCTGTTTTATCAGATAGCGTGCCGGGCTCTGTGCCAGGAGTGTGCTTAGCCACAGCCCTCGAAGTGCTGGCATGTAATCTGCAAGAGTAAGAATGCAAGTCTACCATGCATCCGCTGTGTTACCTTGAGCAAGCTCCTTCCCTCTCTGATCTACAACTTCCCTGTCTTCAGCCTGGAAATGATACTCCCCTACTGGGTGATTGGAGAGCTTGAACCAGGGAGCACAGGTGACTGGCTGAACATCATGGACAGCATCATCTAGATGCTGCTAAAAATCCCCACTTTTATTTGGCTCATACCATGATCATCTATGCCAGTGGTTCTCGACCTTCCTAATGCTGCGACCCGTTAATGCAGTTCCTCATGTTGTGGGGACCCCCAACCATAAAATTAATCTGTTGCTACTTCATAACTGTAACTTTGCTACTGTTGTGAATCATAATGTAATATCTGATATGCAGGATGTCTGGTATGTGACCCCCCAAAGGGGTGAAGACGCACTGGTCTATGCCCTTGTCAAGGAGGGGTTGTCCCCAGTGGGCAGGGATGAGCATCTCCCATGAGGAGTAGGGCTGTGAACTCTTGGGAACAACAGTGCTGTGGAAATGTAGACATTTGAGGCGAAGATTGCAGTTTGGTGAGAACTGCCTGAACTTTGCCACTTCCTGTCAGCGTTCAGTTCTGTGTATTGAGCCTTGAGGAGCAGGTGGTAAACGTCCTCAAGTTTCATATGAGTGACACCCAGCCCTTGCCCTTGGGGGAATACCGTCAGGGTGGGAAGGCAAACATATTCTAGTTTTAATACGCCAGAGAAAGTTCTGGGTCACTGAAGCCCAAAGGAGGAGAGTTGGCAGTAACTGGGAGGCATCTTAGGGGAGCTTCCACATCTGAATGCCACCATGCTTCTCAATCCACCTAGTTTACCTTTCCCATGGGAAATAACTACTGTGTGTCAAAAGTTCATCCACATTTCAAAAACTAAATGCTGTCATGGTGATGATAAGGGGCTGAAGAGATTGCTCATCCAAGTTCAGTTCCCAGCACCCACACTGGGCACCTCACATCTTATAACTCCAGCTTTAGTGGGCTTCATCACCCTCAGAGGGCACTGGTATTCATGTTGTGTGTTTGTGTGTGTGTGTGTGTGTGCACGTATGCATGCATGCACATGTGCACACACAATTAAAAGTAAAATAAGTAAAAGTTTATATGTGTTTTTAAAAGTAAGTTACTTGGAGAAGCACCTCAAACTATTTGCCATAGGAAGTCCCTTTTCAAATGCTAGCAGGATTGACATCTGCAAAAAGCAAGCATTCTGAAGCTTTGGATGGGCATTTCTGGCAGCATGCTTTCTGGAACATGACAGCTATGCAGTGGGAACATTTGGGAAGTGGCCACGTAGTAGATGCTCCTAGCAATGTGTCTTCACCCTGCGGTGGCTCTTCCCTGGCTCCGAGGCTGCCCTGACAGATGGTCCTTGGCGGCCATTACTGGCAGCAGGAGAGTGAGGACAGGTGATGATGGGCAGCAGCCCGTCATGCTGTGGGGAGAGCTGGTGTGATGGATGAGCCTGGGGTCGAGTGCGTTAGTCAAGACCGCCGGTCCTGAGCTAAAGCCCGGAACCTCTAGAAAACACTTGTCTGCTTCCTGCATGATCCCCGCAATGTCTGTTAATCTAGCGGGTTTCTGGAGGTTTCATTGTGAATAATGATGCCGCTGTTGGGCTGGATGCATGATTCATGCTTGGGTCTCTCTGTTTTATCTCTGTCACTCGCAGATGTGGGAGGAGGCCATCGCCCTGGGCAAGGAACTTGCAGAGCAGTACGAAACGGAGATGTTTGATTATGAACAGCTGAGTGAATTGCTGGTAGGCCTTCACTTTGGTTATGTTTTTTTCCTAGATTTTCTCATTTCAGATCTTCACGTCGGATCCACCGCGGATATTCTCTGGGCTTTGACCCGCTCCCTCTTTGTTATCTTGGGAAATGGTTGTTCTTTATCTGCAGGGTGACTGGAGCCCATGAGCGTTTGCTTTTTATTCTCAAGTAGGCCAGGGTGTTAAAGCGTCCATTGTGATGTATAATGAATGCTAACATCCTAGGTGCAGGGGTCCTGACAGTTCAGAGTCTCTGAGAGTTTCAACTGGTTTAAAGCCTCCACCTTTTCCACAAGAGGAGGCTGACAGGTGGTGGCCAGAACCTTGTCATGCCAGGGCGTCCTATCATCCCAGGGCGGCCTCCTCAGCCGTGCCTTTTGTGTGTGCAGGGGACCACATTTGTGATGGGATGTTTGTCTGTAATTTAGAGCAGAACAGTTCTGTCCTTCAGATGCTCCCACCATCTGACCTGTATCCTTTCAAAACAAGCAAACTAACACTAAAAGTACAGGAAAATCATCCTCTTGGATTATTGAAAATACCCCCAAGTCACAACAAGTGACCAAAGGTTTAGGGTACCTTGCTGGACAGTATGAAAAGTCATGTCAAAACTACCGGATTCTCCCAGGTGCCGGCCTCAGGTCCCCAAGAAGAATCCTGAAGGGTGGATGCGCCAATGCTCTGCTCAGCCCTGAAATGAGTTTTCATCTTTCTTTCCAGAAAAAGCAGGCGCAGTTTTATGAGAACATTGTCAAGGTAATAAGACCCAAGCCGGACTATTTTGCTGTTGGCTACTACGGGCAAGGATTCCCTTCGTTCCTCCGGGTGAGTCTGAGTCTTCTTATTCTGAGCGAATGTCACTCATTCAACAGAGAGACCCCTTTTAGTCTTGGTGTCTCACCCAGCAAAGTCATTTGCTGACTCTAGGGTGCCAGAGAGAGACCAAGAATATTTTCTTTAATTATATGAGAACTCTGGTTGCATATATACTTTTTGTGTGATTTTTTTTTAATTCATGAAAGAATTCTCCTCAGAGATTTATGTGTGTTTAATTGTGTCAAAGTATACATAGCAATCTTGGGAGATGGCTCCTTGGGCAAAGCACTTGCCACAAGTGTGAGTACTTAAATCCAGATCCCCAGAACCTACATACTCAATGGCACTCACCTATAATGCCAGCACTCCTACCAAAAGATAAGAAATGGAGATGGGAGACCCTCTGGAAGCTCATGACTAGTTAGTTTGGTATATTCAGCAGCAAACAACAAAGGGACCCCACCTCAACAAGGTCCAGGGCACTGACCAACACCCAAGGCTCCTCTCACCTTCACATGTACTCTATGGTATGCATGTACATATACACACATGAACATGCCTACACATAAACACACATATAATATAATTTACTGTTTGGGGCATTTTAGTTGTGTATTGCGGTAGCATAAGCACACATGCACAGAAACCATCACCACCATCTTGTTCCAGAATTTCCTCAACTTCCACAGCTAGAACTTAGGGTCTGGAAAGATGGCACAGCAGTTTTGTTCAGTCCCAGAGGCATATATTAATTATAAACTATTTGGCCTATTGCTCTAACTAGCTCTTACAACTTAAATTAACCCATAATTCATGTCTATGTTTAGCCATGTGGCTTGATACCTTTTCTCAGTAAGGAATTCTCATCTTGCTTCCTTTCCGCCTGGCTTATGACTGTGTCTCTGCCTTTCCTCTTCCCAGAATTCTCCTAGTCTGGTCAACCTGCCTATACTTCCTCCCTGGGCTACTGGTCAATCAGAGTTTTATTAAAGCAATGTGAGTGACAAGTCTTTACAGTGTAGAAGAGCATTATCTCACAGCAGTTATGAGTACTTGCTGCCCTTCCAGGAGACCAGATTTAGGTTCTCACACCCAGGTGAGGTGGATCAAAACCACCTGTAACTTCAGCTCGATGGGATCAGCTACCTTCCTCTGGCCTCCATCGTTACCATCTCACACACACACATACACACACACACACACATGCACACACATATACGCACACACAAAATACAAACACACAAAAGACATGTAGTAAAAGTTGCCTAATTTTGCAAAAACTTTATTGTCTTTATGTATGCCCCAACATGTCTGTGGCCCAAGGAAGAGAGAGGCCAACCTTGGACCAGGCACACTCATGCTCATGGAGTGTTAGAGTCTAGGCCCCAGGAACAGAATCCCCCTGCAATATGATGGCCACCAACCATGAATATAGTTACCTATAACTCCAACAGCAAAGTAGCAGCCTGCCCGAATGTGTAACGAATGCCCCCAGGGAGGCGTGCTGCAATCCAGTCTAGAGCACGGGTCCTGCAGACTCCAGGGACCATCCTGGGTCACTTCCACCATCAAAGGACAAAATGTGAAGTAAGAATAAAGAGTTTAACATGCTTGATTAATGCTGAGTTGACTTTCCCGACACACCTGAATGACTCTGCCGGTCTGTAGCAATATATTCATTACGCTTCACAGATCGCCTGGCAGGGGTCAGTCTGACAATGACATTACCCGTTACCAAAAAGTGGGTGGAATGTTTAGCAACTTCACGCTGCTGGGAGAGCAGAGGCTGAGCTATCTCACCGTTCTCTTGGCACTGTTTTTCCCCATAAATCGAGCTTGTTGCTTTTTTGCATTCTTATTAATATTTATAATTCTCGCAAGGAATAAATATCTTTGACTGTATGTATGTTCTCCCCCGCCCTGTTTTCGTGGTTGGAGGGACGACCGCAGAATGCAAAGTAATGGACGTTTCTGGAAAATACTATTAGTGTTTTCATCTATAACTCTAGTGTTTTTCTATTAAAGCCTTTATGTATTTTTATTATTGTGCCTTCTTCGAGGGTAAAGCTTAATAAATGCATCCTACTTTCTGAGTGGCCTGCTTTCTAGTAAATCTGTGCCTTCCTGAGATGTTTGGCTTCCTAGGGCCTCACAGGAGGCCCAGACTCTGTATTTATATTTCTAATTAAGACTACATATTACTTTGCTTTCTGCTTGACATTTTTCTACCAGAAAAAAAATAGGGCATTTGTTTCTTCCATAACGATACATCAAGCCATACCTGAGTACAAAGCGGGGTGGGGGGGGGAATCCAAACTTTAAACTGTTACTTCCTTAGTAATTTGTTAAAGTGCACAGTAAATTGGGATTTGAAAGGGGGATTATTCAGACCTGTTTGGACTGTTATAACAGACAGGGTGACTAACAAAATGCATTGCTCACAGACCTGGAGGCTGGGAAGTCCAGGCTCAAGGGATCAGAAGATTCCCTGTCTGATGAGGCCCTGTAGGATGGGAGAGAAAAAACTTCTGGAGACCTTTGTGGATCCAGTCTCTTCCCAATGCTCATACCTGCTCAGTTACCATTACCTTGGGGACTCTAGTTCAGTGTGTAAAGCGTAGAAGGGAGACGAGGGCATTTGGGCCACAGCAGGAGTAGTTAATTGCATGACCTAGGAGTCTCCCCTTATCTCTGTGAAAACATGTCAGTTAGGTTTTGGTTTACAACTTTAGTCAACACAGGTCTAAGAATGTGTAGCAAAATGCTCTATCTGTCTCTTTCTGTCCCGCTTCCTCTGTCTTCCTCCTTCTCACTGCCAACAACCTATGCCTGTCCACTAATAAGCCAAGGGTGTACTAGCACGACTGGCTGATGCAGAGAAGCTTCTGATTAGACAGAAGCAACCAAGGAGAGGACTAGGCAGGTGGAAGAGGCAGCAGCCTTCAAATGACAGCAGCAGTGTTATGTTCTAACCGCTGACACCTGTTTGTGACTCAGCTGACAACCACACACCTCTGGTCCTTGAAGAGATCTGTTATTTGTCTCAACACTCTTCCTTCCAGATGTGTGTAGAGTGACTGCCTCGAACCTACATAGAGAAGGCCCCCACAGTGTAGCCTCTGTAAGGGGAGTGCCCATCCACCTAAGCCCACGCCAGATTTAACTGGCTTTGGTAACCGCTTCCAGTGAAGTCTAGATTGGAGAATGTTACTTAGAAATGACAAAAATCAGTCCTAAGGGTTGTGTAGACTTTATCATTGTTGAGTAAGGATCATACAGAGCTCCGCCTGCTGGTCAGAAGTCCAGCCTCCAGGTTTCAGGGAGACCAGGAGCTCAGAGTCTTCCCATTTGGTCTGGTTCCTCTTTCCGCCATCTCTGTTGATCACCATATGACACCCAGGAGTCCGGTACCACTCTGAGGACCCCTTGGTCCCCTGCAGAGCTGGATTCTTTGGAGCAGGAGAAAGATGACTTAATGAGCGCTATAGGGGAGAGGCAGCTGCTGCTGGCCACTAGATTCTCATGGAGGCCCTTTGCTGGGCCTGGGAACTCAATTGACAAGCAATTCATATGAGAGAAGCTTAAAAATTAATTAGTTTTACATGTACATGGGTATTCCCACAAGATGATAAGTCCCAAATATATGACCAGAGTTGATGCTTTTTTTTGACAAAGAACAATGACTCAACAAAATAAAAGCAGGACCAACAGCTCTCTTGACAGGATAGCAACTTCTGGGGAGGTTACTGGGGAAGATGGAGAGAGTAGAACACAGAAGCTCGGAGGGTCTGGGTTACTTTATAGCTGGTTATCCAGGTTGACTGTAGTGGAAGATCCCCCCCCCCCATAAGAATCCTTATTGCTTCCTTGGAAATGAAAATCAAGGCTGATAGGTTTGGAGGCACACACCTTTAATTCCAGTGTTTTGGAGGCAGAGGCAGGTGGCTCTCTATGAGTTTGAGGTCAGTCTGTTCGACGTAGTGAGTTCCAGAACAACCAGAGATACATGATAGAGATACCATGGGGGGGGGGGGAGGAGAAGGAGGAGGAGGAGAAAAGAAAGGAGAGGTTAAATGATGCCTAGAATGGTCACAGTTCTGTGGGCGGATTCAGCTTTGAATAATCACTTGTGGGAGGCATTTCTCCTTGTATCATGTGGGTCCCAGGGATCGAGCTTAGGTTCCCAGGCTTGGCTACAAGTGCCTCTCTACCTACTGAGCCATCTTGTTGGCCTCCTCCATAGTTTTTTAATTGGTTGTTATCGCTAAGAACGAAGCTTGTGGGGGAGTGCTCAGCCATATGTATTTGGGTACTCTTTTTTTTTTTTTTTTTTTATTTATTTATTATGTATACAATATTCTGTCTGTATGCCTGAAGACCAGAAGAGGGCGCCAGACCTCTTTGCAGATGGTTGTGAGCCACCATGTGGTTGCTGGGAATTGAACTCAGGACCTTTGGAAGAGCAGGCAATGCTCTTAACCACTGAGCCATCTCTCCAGCCCCTTGGGTACTCTTGATTAGAGAATGCAGCTGCAGGTCATTCTTCAATGCAGACTTCAAAAGGGAAAATCAAAACTATCAAAGACGTTTTGAATACCAGCGCCCTTGTGTGTGAGCTTTTCTTGGTCCTTCACCTGTGGTGTTATTTAACAGAAGTCGTTGTTTCCAGGGCAAAGTGTTCATTTACCGAGGAAAAGAATACGAGCGACGGGAAGATTTTGAAGCTCGGCTACTAACTCAGTTTCCCAATGCGGAGAAAATGAAGACAACATCTCCACCAGGCGATGACATCAAGACTTCTCCTGGGCAGTGTATCCTTTAAGACAGCAGTTGATGTACTGCGCTTTCGGGTGGCAGGGCTTCTGGTTGTCGTGTGTGCTGTCACGTGGTCCTTAACTCTCTGCCCTCAGATATCCAGTGCTTCACAGTGAAGCCCAAGCTAGATTTGCCCCCTAAATTTCACCGGCCAGTGTCTGAACAGATTGTAAGGTAACCATGCTATCTTTATTACCAATAGGAGGTGGCAAGATGCTAATGATGGGTCTCTTGCTTATGGCTCTACCTTTTTACGTGTGAACTTTAACCTTTGAAGAACTCAGATGATTTTTTTCTACCCTCTCCCAAGAACAAGGGAAGGTAATGATTTCTGGTACCCACAAAAGGGAAGGAAAGTAATTAGAGGGGTGCAGAGAGGATTCCTTCCCCAGTGATTAGGAAGACAAAACCTGGAAGAGAAAGGGAGCCTTTGTTCCCCTTAGAGACCACACGTTCAGAGTAGGCTCCCCAACAGTGTACAAACCCCTCCCTGGCCCTACTCTCTGCAGATGTGGGCTCGCTGCCTTTTATGAACAGAGATCACAGTATTTGCTCCCCATGAGATGAAAAGTGAAAACCTCCGGCCCTAGGGTTAGAGGAATGAACCATTGCATTGGTGAAGCGCCTGCCTTGCCAGCATGAAGACCCAGTTCAATACCCCAAACTCACATGTAAAAGAAAACAAACAAACAAACAAAAAAAAAACAGAAAACAAAAACCACCAGGTAGAATGCTTCAGGCTTTAAACTTCCTGTTTGGCCCATAGAGCCTATTCAGCAAAATTTCTGGCTATTGAGAGACCTTGTCTCAAAGATTGGAAGGTGCCCGAAGGACCATTCCCAGGGTTGTCCTCTGACCTCCACATGTACATGTTCACCTCTCCACACGTGTGTACCTCCACGTGTGAAGACACAGACAGGGTCATGCTGTGGTATTTAAAATGCACTTATCCCAGTGGGATGAACTGCACCTGATGAACTGGGTAGCTTTGTAGAGTCAGCCTCCCCAGTGGCTCTTTGATGTGGAGAGTTCTTTATTTGATCTCTGCCCCGCTGGGGGCTGCAGCCTCTTTGATGCCTGCTCTGCCTCTGGTCTGTTTGTTCTGCATCCTGTTGCTCCATGGCCCTTTAGCCTTTCATCCTAGCGGTCATGGAAACAGCAGAACTGCCTGTTTGTAGCGAGTTTGTTCACAGAAATGCAGCATCAGGCAAATAGAGGGTTCACAGTGCCTCTCAGATGGCACTGTGTACATTCACACACACACACACACACACACACACACCCTTCACAAGCACAAGCTCATCTCCTAAGGAAGAGAGACAACAGGTTGTTAATGGCCCTGCATACCATTCTGGAATCTGCTGGATCTCTTTCTCAAAAGTCTGAAACCAGAGTGCATGACACCTTTTTTTTTTTTTTTAAAGATAACATATTTTCAATTTATATAAAGTTAACTCACATTATTCAGCTAGCTGGGACAGAGGCAGGTGGATCTCTGTGACTTCAAGTCCAGCTTGGTCTACATAGCAAAGTACAGGTCAACCAGGACTACATGATGAATTTCCTCTCTCTCTCTCTCTCTCTCTCTCTCTCTCTCTCTCTCTCTCTCTCTCTCTCTCCATACACACACACACACACATCACTAAAATAACACATTACTGATTTTTGCCATAGTGAGCACACCTGTTGAATCCACGGGCCCCTTTTCTCTCCTTCACATCACCTTCCCAAGCCTTTGCCAGGTCCACCTGCCTGCTTTTCTTCCTCAGCATCTCTTCTCTCCTGAGCACTGGCAGAGACAAAGAGGAGGTGAAAGTCTCCAGTTAGCCTTTGTGCTGTTACCATCTCCCTTCAGGGCTAGAAGGAGAGTGGACCAAGGCCATAGCTTTAGGCCAAGGTTGGGGACACTTCCTGAGATGTAGTGCTGCTATATTGTGAGGCCAACCCTGCGACCCTGCAGACCCCCCACCTCCATCTAAAAACAAGCTGCTTGCTGGTTAAAAAATCTTACTTTTTCTCTTTCTACAGTTTTTACAGGGTGAATGAAGTCCAGCGATTTGAATATTCTCGACCCATCCGGAAAGGGGAAAAAAACCCAGACAATGAATTCGCGGTAATTAAAAAACAGCACCATCTACAACATTGTAACAAAACTCAAAACGCCTCACCTGTTCTCCCAGCCACAGAAGGACCTGGAAAGCACATCCCCACCAGGCCACCATGGACAGTGTTAAATGTCTCTGTGCCTCCTATGCAGACATCCTAGGCATTATACTCCAGGCTGCAGAAAGCTAGTAGCACTTCATACAGCCTATTAGTGAGCAAGCAGAGACATCTAATAGTGGACCAACGGCATTAGGGCACTGGGTGTTCCCTTGCAGTGACTCTCAATGCTCAGAATGCCAGAGGTTTATTTGGCCTTGGGTGACAATGGCAGTGAGGTGAAGCCACCACCAGGCCTCCCCGGAGTTTATCACACTACGGCGGGTTTCCACTGACATTCTGGACTGACATCTGTGGGGCCATGCCATGCGTCTCTAACCTGAACCCAGTCATCTCCCTGACTGTCTTCCTGGTCATGACAACCAATCAGGGCTCCAGACCCTGCCTGATACTTCTTCCTTTTTGTAGCCATCACATTGGCCTTGGAAATAGTAACACATATCCATATAGTGTTTTAGAAATTTGCCATGCAGGGGAGATGGCTCAGTTAGTAAAGTGCTTGCCTTACAAGCATGAGGACCTGAGTTCAAATCCCAGAACCCGCATCCAAAAGGTTTATAATCCCAACATTGGGGTGACGGCATAAGGTAGGTCCCTGGAGCTCACTGGTCAGCCACTCTAACTTACTAGGTAAGCCCCGGGTCTCAATAAGGGATCCACAAAACAAGGTGACCAGTACCCAGAGGAACCTAGCCAAGGTTGACCTCTGTTCTCTACCTATTCACATTCTCTCTCTCTCTCTCTCTCTCTCTCTCTCCCTCTCTCTCTCTCTCTGAAACTGAACAAGTAAACCATTAAAAGGCATCAGACAAGTTTGACCCGTTAATACCTTTCTTACTGGAACTCCTCCCTGCAGAATCCCTCTTTAGACCCCTAATGCAAGGGAACCTGCGCCCCTGAGTGACAGCAAGAACCAGCCCTACTAAAATGGCTTTCTTTTGTAGTCAGGATGCCTTTGGGGTCCAGGAAGCCAAAGGTGACTATCATTCACACCTAAGTAAAGCGGGTTTTGGAGACTACTTTCAGGACTGCCTTGGGCAGAAGGACATTGACCCTCCCTCTGCAGGAATCCTCGGGACAAAACCTGAGTTTCCTTCACAGCTCCTGGCAGTTACCTTAGTGGTATCCCCTCCAGCCCCCAGGCCAGTATCCTTGTGTGTTGACAGGAGCTTGGAGTAAGGTGACTCCTTATTTTAAGATGAAGGTTGGGCTCCTCAGCCAGTGCTAACATCCCAACCCTGTAGTGCCTGGTCCTCACAGTGTGACTAGGGTCAGCACCTAGACACAGACAACCTGGATATCCATCTGTGCGAACGATGAGTTCACAGCTTTCTGAGTATTTCTTTCACGATCACAAATCATGTTCTTTCTACAGTGTCTGGGACCCAGGGATTTATTGACTTCCCCGCCACCCCGTACCCACTCCCCTTCTTGCAGTATGTATATTCTTACACTGTAAGGAATAGACACATGGACGCCAAGCAGACTGCTGAAGAGCGCTCAGCGAGCTGGCAGCAGAGCTAAGAATAATCGAGACACCTGACATTTTGAGCTGTGCTAAGCCTCAGAGCTTGTGCTGTTTCTAGATGGCCCCAAAATCCCCCGATGGCCCCATTTGGGTCCTCATGCATAGATGAAGCATTCAGAAGCCCCAGGATTTAGCCCTTCACAGCCTGACAGAGGTTCAGGCTTCCAGAAAAGAGCAGAGTGTTTTATAGTAGTGAGAAGTCTGATCCTGGCCCCTTCTACAGGCTTCTAACTCCAAGGACAAATGCTAGAAAAACTGCCCTTTGAGGCCAAGAGCTGTGCTCAGCATCTCTAAGCCTGACAGAGGATGAAGCCTTCAGGAACAAGGGCTATCGAGGAGACAACCAAGGGAGGATCCAAGTTAGGAACTGACCTTGAAGCTGAAGATAAGCCCAGGGTCTTTACAAGGATATTGACGTGGAGAAAGTTGACAGGCTCTGAAAGTCTACCCTTTCTCTAGCAAGTCCCTAAGAACACAGGCAGAGGAGCATGGCCTGGGAGACAGATCTGCCTGTGACCCTGAAGCTCCTGTTGTCCCCTTGCTTTCCTCTGGAATGTCAGAGATTATAAAGGACAGGCCAGCATTCTGTTATTGTCGCTCCATTGTTAGTCCCAAGAAGGTGACAGTCTGGAAAGTTATAGTTTGCCCCTCTACTAAAGCTGTCAATCAACCATTAAAGAGGCACAGAATTAGGCTCTTTGCTTTGAAAACATTTCTTGCAATGTGTGAGGTGTAGCTTTACGAAGAATATATTTTAGAAGATGATTCTATTTGAAATATGCCTAGGGCTGGATGGTAGAATGCTTGCCTAGAACATACAAAAATCTAGGTTTGATCCTTAGCGTGGCAGAAAATGAGTGGGTATTGTGGTGCACACATGTAATCTGAGCAGTTAGGATCAGAAGTGTGAGTTCATCCTGAAAGACCTACCAAGTTAGGGCCAGCACGGAATATGTGAGACCCTGTTTCAAAAAACTAAACAAAATTTACATGTGAAAAGTCATAGCAATGGAAGAGAAGCCTTGAACAAAGGATGCGACAATGTGTCGCTCCTCATCAGTACTTGTGGGTCATGGCACCCTTTTTTGCGCACTGTGTTCCTATAGAATATAAACCATGTCACCCTTCTATTTCTGCACTATGTTCCTATAGAATATAAACATAATAATTACATTGTTTATAGTAATGATTTTATTAAAACACAAGAGGGTAGGTGGAAGTTTCGGTCCTACAAACTGCTCCCAAGTAACTACTCAGAAGTGTTAATTATAAATGCTCAGCCCATAGCTCAGGCTTGTTACTAGCTAACTCTTACATTTTACATTAACCCATATTTCTTGTCTACCCTTTGCCATGTGACTCATGGCATGTTACCTCATTTTATATACATCCTGCTTCCTCTGCATTTTCTGGCGTCTCCTCTGACTCTGACCTTTTTTACCCCAGCATCCTTAGTTTGGTTGTCCCATCTATACTTTCTGGATAGCTACTGGCTATTCAGCTTTTTATTAAACCAATTTGAGTGACAAATTTTTACAGTGCACAAAAGGATTATTCCACAGCAGTCAAGAGGTCAATTTTAGGAAACTTTGTCTTTGATGCATTTGTGCCTTTGAATTCCTTTTGAACCCTGGGAAAGGCTAACATAAACTTCATGTGGATGCCTTTCCCAAGCACACTTATTTCAGAGGGAACTCCTATCATTCTGAGGTATTTATATCACCCCTCCTCACCCACTACAATTCCATGCCAAACAGCAGAGAAACAAGTTTGATAGGCTTGAAACATGGTGCTTTGATGATGAGTTGTGGTTGTCAAATAGAACAAGGCTCCTGGGGTTCACACACACCTGTCCAATGTGATCACAGCCCTTTTCCTGCTAGAAGACCCACATGCTGGGCTCACACAGAAACCCAACAGAACAGAGTCCCCTCCTGCTGGCACCCCCATCCTGACATGTATTGTGTGGGCTCTTTTTACAGAATATGTGGATCGAGAGAACCATCTACACTACAGCCTATAAGCTGCCAGGAATTTTAAGGTGGTTTGAAGTCAAATCTGTCTTCATGGTAAGGAGACTCCTGAGAAGTACCTGCCCTCCTCTTTTGTTGTGTTTGACAGACCCTCCATGTCCCCAAGGGCCTTGTGCTCACTGTGGCCTGTTCCATGCTCCGTACCCTTCAGTGCCTGTCACCACCCTGCACGTACTTCAGAGCATCAATATCTCTCATCGCCTCCTGCATCTTATTCCCAAAGCTGCGTGGCCACCCCCAGGGCTATCTGACAAGAATCCATTCCTTCTCACACATTAGTAATGTCAGCCGTAGCTGCATTGCTTTGACAGGTCTTCTAACTAAATAGAAGCGTAAAGTACATTCCCACTGATGTAAACACCCTACAAAACATCTTCCTGGTAGTTTTGTTGCCATTTAAATGACAAATAATGAACAGAATTTACTCATTTCATATGAGAATATATTCCTCCTTGGGCGTATTTTTACAGACACAACAATTTCCATTTTATAAGCCAAACTTTGCCTTGCTATGGCACAGGGTTATTTTTGTTGTTTGGTTTTATTTATGAATGGGTATTTTACCTGTATATATGTCCTGTGTATGCCATGTGTGTCCAATGCCTGCTGATGCCTAAAGAGAGGGTGTTGAATCCCGTGTGATTGGAGTTTCAGGTAGTTGTGAGCCACCATGTGGATGTTCAGAATCAAACCCAGGTCCTCTGGAATA
This sequence comes from Chionomys nivalis, assembly GCF_950005125.1. Taxonomy (NCBI): domain Eukaryota; kingdom Metazoa; phylum Chordata; class Mammalia; order Rodentia; family Cricetidae; genus Chionomys; species Chionomys nivalis. Next base: position 61,849,677 of record NC_080093.1, on the reverse strand, counting down.
GCCGCTAGTTGTCGTAACCACTAAGTCATCTCCTGCACTAGGGGACAGTTTTATTTACATGGAACTTGTATTTATGGGTAGCTTCATAGGGTGGCTTCGTTAGCAGAGCTATGCCATGGGGTTTATTGCCAAGACTGAACTATTAGGCTTATGACAATTGTCCATATAAAATGATCCAATAAAAGCATAAGGATGTAGAAGGCTTCTGCTGTGTGCACAAAGTCTTGGGTTCTATCCCCCGCACCACATAATTGGGTGTGGCAGGCACGCCTATAATCCCAGCACACAGGAGGATTGGAAGTGCCAGTGTTATTTTCAACTGTGCATTGAATTTGAAGCCTGTCTCGGTGACATACAATATTCTGTCTCAAAAAAAAAAAAAAAAAAAAAAACAAAGGCAGACAAACAAACAAGAAAAAACTAATTACAATACGCTTTTGTTCATGTATCTTCACGGGGCTGGATCCCACTTCAGGAGATGGCTCCTGCCATTCAATTAACAGTGAGTTCTTGAAACACCTGGTGATTTGGCTTAAGGACTTGACTAATCTTGCCAAGTTGGCTCTTCCCTTCTGTATGTCCACCCCTCTTTTTTTTTGCTCATGCCAATGAGAGCTCGGGGCCCTTCCATGAATTTGTATTTCCCTGCGTCACCAGTTCTCCCCACACCACAAGAGCCGAGATGGAGACCTCCCCACCCTTACTCAGAACCCTCAGGACCCTTTGCCTGCCCCTTCTGGGGACATGATCACTTCCCACTCTGAGACCTTCATTCTCCATCCCAAAGCCACCAAGGTAGACAGAAGGCAGAGGCCATTTAGGGCAGCTAGGCTGAGATCTGGTGAGAAACCCAATTAAAGTCCTCCAGATCTGCACAAGACATGTTAATGCATGAATAGAATTTATTCGTATATTCAGGACATATATACAGGTAAAATCCCACTCATAAATAAAACCAAACAACAAAATAACACTGTCCCATAGCAAGGCAAAGTTTGACTTATAAAATGGGAATCATCGTGTCTGTAAAAATATGTCCAAGGAGGAATATAGTCTCACGTGAAATGAATAAATTCTATTCATTCATAAAATATTCTATTCATTTCAGAGTGAATTTTCATAACTCCAAATACCTGTGTTTTCACAGAAACCAGGTGTTAGACAAAAAATGTACAGGAGGCCAGGGAGGTCGCCTCACTTGGGCACACTGCCATAGCTGGAATGATGCCCACCATGTTCTCTTCCTTGTAGGTAGAGATCAGTCCACTGGAGAATGCCATCGAGACGATGCAGCTGACCAATGACAAGATCAGCAGCATGGTCCAGCAGCACCTGGATGACCCTGGCCTGCCCATCAATCCCCTGTCTATGCTCCTGAATGGCATTGTGGATCCTGCTGTCATGGGCGGTTTTGCCAACTATGAGAAGGCACGTGACATACCTGGGATGGGCTGAGCATTTCAAGACTCTATCCCTGGGACCCCAAAACTATCCTGAAGAGTCACCCTCACTTTCCAGAACTCTTGGGGCCATTAAGGACATAAAGATCCCATTCTGGAGATAAGCAAGAGTCCAGATATTTACCCTAAAGAGATGGCACAGGAGGAGCTCAGTGGACTTCTGACTTTCAACAATAGTTCAGAGAGAATGGCAGAAACCAAAGAACATGGGATACAGGCTAAATCAGGTCTGCCCTCCATAGCCCACTGCCCATTTTTGCAAATACTGGGTTACATGCATTTATTTCCCTTGCCTCTGACAGTTTCCCTGACACAGCAATGACATATTTGAGACACTAAAGATGCCTATGGGGTCCACAAGACCAAAATTATTTTTCTGCTGGGCCTACACAAAAGAAACTTGTTGACACAGACTTAGACAGTGAAATCCAAGACCAAAAGGATCTCCTAGTGAACTGGTCATGGTCACAGAAGAAAAGTTAGTACCCTCCCACCAATGTCTGTGTCCTCCAGACAAATAATTATCCATCTGGACTCAATAGAAGAGAAGAATAACAGCTATCAGGGTGAACTTCCAAACTTTGGTACAGCTGAAAGAGCCGTAGCCACTGCTACTCAATAGGACCAAGCAATCTAGATCTGCTGTGGCCTTTCTGGACTCCTGCTGCCTCTGTGCTGCCTGTATTGTGTTTGACCTTGGGTCCTGGAGAGGGTCCAACCCTAGGTGTGCAAGGAGTGCCATGGGAAGGCTGTGGGACTAGGTTATGCATGGATCACTTCCCAAGGCTCCTATGTGCAATGCTGTGCTAGGCAATCACATGTAAACAGCTATCACATGTGACCAGGTCTCCCTGTCTCCGCAGGCTTTCTTCACAGACCGATACCTGCAGGAGCATCCTGAGGCTCATGGGCAGATCGAGAAGCTCAAGGACCTGATAGCCTGGCAGGTTGGTATGACTAGGAAAGGAAGGTGGTGACCTGGGCCCCTTTGCATATATTCCTACCAGCCTGGCATCCTCTGGGTTAACACATTCGCTATGAAAAAGTCACCTAAACACCCCCAAACTTCTGTGTCACTAATGAACAAGATCTGCTAGGAAACCTATGTGTGACTGGGATTAATAGAAGGATATCAGATATCAAGGTGGACTCAGCAGCAGAAGCTCTTGCCTTGGCCACCGTGGTCTGGGGGTGGTGGGGGAGGTGGAGGAGAGAGAGAGAGAGAGAGAGAGAGAGAGAGAGAGAGAGAGAGAGAGAGAGAGAGAGAGAGAGATTATAGAGTAGCTGCAGCCTGCCCACTGCTTCCACTATGAAGAGGCAGCTCAGAAGGATGAATATCTTTGTGGTTTTGAGTGTTCTGTTGCTTCCATTCTTGCTTCTAGGCTGACCCCTTCTGGGCTGTCCACTTCAAGAGTAGGGTGCTCCAGAGGGACCCTTGTATTTCTCTGGTGTCTGTGCCTCCTGGAGCCCCTGGGTTGGGTATTCTACACGTACTCCATCTGTTTGCTCTGCCATTGGAGCAACTTGCTACAAATCTCCTCACATTGGCAGGAAGGACATGATGGGTAGGGTATATGATCCTCATCACGTGCAGCCCCACTAGCCAGACTGCAGAAGGTAGGAGTGGGCCAGCCTGTGCTGGAGTTAGGGATATACACAAACTGCAGACATGGAGAGCTAGCCAGCTTCTGCTAGAATTAGATAGGTAACCAGGCCACATGCATGGCTAAGCCTGGCCCTAGTCTCTTGAGTGGGCCTAAGGACTCAGCACAGAGCTGCCCCTCCTAGGAGACCTTTCTGGCATTCTATACTGACTCCTAAAAGAGTCTCATCCTTGTGACATTTCTGTTACCATCACAGAGACCACTTAGGGTGTGGGTCTGAGTTGTAGTTTGCAACCAAGATAGAAGTCTTCAAAACTTGCTTTCAGATATGTAAGATGACTGGATTTTCACAGTTCTAAGTACCACACACACACACACACACACACACCCCAGGTGTAATTGTGCTCCCCAGTCCCTTCTTCCCTCAACTTCTGGCATCTGCCCTTCCACTTTCTGTCTGTGTGAACCTGGTGTCTTAAGACACTCTTGTCAGTAGAACTGAGTATGCTTGGTTCTTTGGTGTGTCTTATTTCACTCCACATGACTTCAAGTTTCATCCATGTTGTAGCTTATGTTAGAATATCTTTGTAAGGCTAAATAATTATTCTGCTGTGTAGATATGCCACGGTTTACCCGTTCCTCTGTCGGTGAGCATTTGCATTGTGTCACCTTGGGACTGGTGTGACTAATGACACAATGAACATGGGTGCACAAACACCTGTCGTCTCCCTGCTTTCTGGTCTCTGCATATCCTGGAGGCTAGATTTTCTGTAGCTCATACAATCTAGGTCTGAGGTTTTCACCAGTTACCAAACTTATCTGCAGTGGCTGAGTCATCCTATACAACAAACAGCTAGAATACAAGTTTCTGCATCTTTACTAAGACTTGTTATTATTTGGGTTTTCTTTTTTATATCGTGGACATTTTCATGTTTGCAGCCCTATGCATTTTTAAGGGAATTACATGAGAAAAAGATGTTTTGATCCTTTTTTTCATATGTCTCTTGAGGTCTGATTGCCCTTGGAATTGTTTTTGTGACATGATAAGGTCCCTCTGAATACCAAGGGAGGAACACTATTGGTCAATAGTGGTTTCTTCACTCAGAATGTAAGTCACGTCCATAGAAGCCCCATGACTTTATTTTAAAAAGAAAAAGTGGGAAAGAGTTTAAATTTTGGATGATTCCATTTGAGGCCCTAGAAACCAAGGGGGCACAGAACTCAAAATACCCCCAGAATGCCATAACACAAAAACTAGTTTGGTCTGTAGAAGTTCTATTGATTTTTTCCCCCTGTAAGCTTTTACAGCAAATTGGATTTTATGAGTTTCAAGTCATACAGAGGAAAATAATTTGTTCCCCAGAGAGAGACTTTATGCCCACATCATGTCATCGCCCCTAATAACTATATTAAAAGATGAATTTTAAAGCAGCTCATGGTAAAGTTGAAAGAATCTGTTTTCTAGCGACTTCATTAAATGAAAGAGCAAAGGGAAAAATACATATTCAGAACATTACCTGCGATTTTGCTCTCATTTGCAAGAGTTTTGATATCTTCGTATCAGTAATTGAGTTGTATGTTCATTAAAAAACGAGAGCTTTACAGTTAGCCTTGTTCTCCTTTTGCTCATTAGTTTATTCAGTTTGAGTTTTCCCCGAAATTCTGTCTAGGCAGAAGCAGTATTTCTCCTAGGAGGAGTCCCAGGGCTTGTTGGCAGTGTTACCTCACAGGTGTACGGCCGTAGACAAACATGCCTCCATGGCCTACAGTACTGGTAAGATTACTGGTCAACCTCAGGTGCTCCTCAGCTCTGCTTCATGATTCTGAAGACGAGGACAGTGATGACCTGGCCCTCACCCTAACCCTGGTCAACCTCAGGCTGCTCCTCAGCTCTGCTTCATGATTCTGAAGACGAGGACAGTGATGACCTGGCCTCGCCAGCTGAAAGACTGGGCATGATGCAGGCTGCCCCTGCAGACTTTGCAGTGGTTCCTCAGTCAGGAACTGCTCCCTCAAAGGCTCGCCTCTCACTTTCCTCTGACACACCTGCAGAGTGTCCAAAGACGAGGCCACGCCTTCTCCTAGTGAGTGACTACACAGCATACTTATTTTCTTTGAAACGTGCAAAGATGAGAGAGTAAAGCTCACTCATCGTTCCCAGCTGACAATAGGCACCGCCCTTTCTGCAGGGGCCAGCGCCCTCAGCGCGGTGAACAAAGCTGTTCCCTGCTGCTGGCAGGACTTGGACCTCGTCAGGGCACACGTAACACGGTACTTGAGGAGAGCACTATTGAGAAAGGGTCGAAGGTTTCACTTTGAACTCTGGAGGTGTGACTGGGAAAGCCCCCCCCCCACACACACACACACACCTCTTCCAGAGTCTGAGGCTCTATAGAAATAGCAGATTCCAGGGGCACCCATAACGACTCAAACTGTGGGGCATAGTTTCTGGGTCTAATGGCAATTGTGTGGAGTTAGGAATCTGCATGCCAGAGATAATTTGAACATGTGGAACAAAAGGGCCTCGAAAGACCGTTTCAGGCCCGAGGTCTCTGGTTTCCCTCCGTGTATTAAGCACCTCGTTTGTTGGACAGAGCTGCACGGAATGGCTTTTTATTTCCTTTCAGTTAGGATCACAGCTGCAGCTCAGCTCCAAATAGACGTAGAAGCAGGGGCCAAATCCTATCCTATGAGAAGGCTTTATCTGCCCAGTGTCAGGGATGCCTGAGAGCTGTGTAATCTCTCACCTCCTAAGTTTCGCCTGCCAAGCCACAGGTTCCAGCAATCCCAGTGCAAACAAGGGTCTCACCTCTCTCATCCATCAAGTATCCTCTTTGATACAAAGAATACTTTTGCCACCTGGCGACTATCACCACCTCCACCACCACCAAACACAGGATAGTTAGACTGTATTTTGCACGTTTGAAACAGCCATTCTAAATCAGAATTGCTCTTAGTGTCTACAGTGACTATGGCTTCGCCTAGAGACAGCCTTCCCACACCTGCTTGCCTCCCCTCTTTCTCAGACAATATATTTGCCTTGCCATCCAAAGTTGTCCCAACGTTGTTGTGTCGTTACCCTTCCCCCAGTCAGAACTCAGGAAGAGAAAGCCTGGCAGTGAGCATTTCTTAGGCTGGCCCTGGGCACATGACAACAAGCCCTGGGAAGCTGGCATCTACATGAAGAATTCACAGGGACTATGAAAACACCCTTGTTCTGAAGGTTCAGCTGCACATGGGTCTTTTGTGATAACTGGATAGTTATCACAAAATAATGGATTTAGGTCCAAATATCAACAAAACAAACTTTTCTATCAGTGGCTTCTGAGCAGGCTGGGTGCTTTGAATATGGGGATACTTTCGTGCCCCCCCCCCTTTCCTGGAGTACAAGAGAGGCAGCAGCTGTGTGCTATAAAAGGAAGCAGAAACAGATCATGAGTTGATTCATCTTGCTAAGATTCCTTGAGTTTGTTCACATGAAACTCAATTGTGTACTTATTATCCCTCTTACTAATAAATATGCTGGTTCGCGTTGGTATTCTATCTTATTAGGAAAATCAGTTTTTAATCAGTATCTTTATTTAATTATAAATTATTAAGAGGAAGCCTCTTAGCTTGATTGCATTGAAGACTGACTAACTTCCAGTCTGGGTACCAGGGGAGAAGCAGAGTTCAGGGACAGAATGGAGCCTGCTCCCTTGCCCACCCTCTAGCTGCAACCGCTCCAGGGGTCTCTGCCACCGAGAGAACGAAAATGTCTCACGTGGCAATTTTAAAGGTCAGCATCATTTCTGCGGAAGTGAAGTGTTGGCGTGGATCCCTTGTGACAGTCGTGTCGGCAGAGAAGCGATTATTTTTGGTTTTGAGGGAGAATAAATTTAGTTTTTCTTTCCAAGTCAGAATATCCGTCAGGACGATAGATCACCTCTAATTGGATTGTTATGTTTGGGGCAGGCTTCTCAATTGCCTATAAATACAATCTTCTCAGCTGATGAATGGGCTCTGCCATGACCTTTCGCTACCAGAACAAGGCACATGTGAGCACATTCAAAGCACATCTGTCCCCAGACTCCAGGGAGAAACACTGATGTTAAGTCTGTTTGGGGATGGATTGAGTGACAAGACTCTTCCCACCCCTGCCAAGTAACGGAGCACCCATCATGTGGGGAGCTCTACCCTCCTTAAGGTTCCCTCAAGACCCAAACAGTTCTTATTTAAACATTTCTTTATCTGGGGGTGGGGAGCGACCTGCGTGCTGATGAGTTTAACCAGTCACTCTGATTTGGGAACAAAAGCAGGTGCAGCCAGCCTGCTGTTACTTCCTCCTGCTGTGCATTGCTCAGTCTAGACTGTTCCCCCAAGTCAGGGCCGCCAACCTGTGATTTTGTTTTTCTTTTCTTTTTTTTTTTTTCAGATTCCATTTTTGGCTGAAGGGATCAGGATCCACGGAGACAAAGTCACTGAGGCCCTGAGGCCGTTCCACGAGCGCATGGAAGCCTGCTTCAAGCAACTGAAGGAAAAAGTGGAAAAGCAATACGGTGTCAGGACTATGGTGAGTGGCCAGGTCTGTAACGGCGTAAATGAATGCAGACAGATTATAAAAATATATATAGCTTTAATGGGGAAATAGACTTACAGGACCACAGGTTCCCGCGGAGAACAGGAAAGCAGAAAAAGGGGCTGCTGGGATCATGCCCCGCAGATTTATCAGTAAACATTAGCCCGAGGCAAACACGCCCCCTAATGGGCGGGACTTATCCCTACACAGGTCCCAGGAGAGGTGGGTCCCATTAGAGCAGCAGGACTGAGGTCTCTGTAATGCTTGCTAGGAAATGAGGTGTCAGCGACCACAGCCTCTCATCGGCCCATTTTAGGAGACTTGTCAGTTACCACATACCTTGCTCATCTCGTCTGAGTAGTCTGCTGTGGATGCTGATGCAGTCCAGGGGTCTTGGCAGGGCCGGTTAGCGAGTTAAAAGTGGGGCGGGGGGGGGGACATCTAGAGTGAGACAGATAGCAGAGGAGAGATCCTGAACACCACAGAGAGCAGCTAAAGAAAGGCATTTGTCAGAGTTGAGGAAACATGCATGCAGCCGACACACAGGAAAAGACCCTCCGCAAAGCAGGTAGGAGTCAGGAAGCTGAAAAATCTGGGCTCTTCGGCTCCAGAGCTGGAGGGTCTTTTAGGTCTCTGAAGAGTTTTCCTCCACCAATTTAGGAGTGGTAAGTTTGATGGTTGTTTGGCCTACAACTGTTGTGTCCCGATCAAGGCCTTCAACTTGCCGAGTAGTCCATCAACAGAAGGCCTGCTGGTGGGGGATAGAGCCTACCGGGCCAGTGTTTTAAACTGCCAGGCTTTCGTCTCAGGTCAAGTGGGTGAGGAATAACCCAGTTTTGGAAAGTTTGCCTCCTTTATTATCTAGCTGTGGTCCTTCTCCCTGTTTGTCTGTCTGCCTCCCAGTCCCTCAAGGTCATGCGGAAATTTCCCAGAGGTACTTGGGGACTCAGTTGGGTTACAGAGCTCATGCCTGCTGACATGCCATACACGGAAAGCTGTATAACCCTCAGGCAATAGTGCTCACGTTGTTCCAAAGCAGAGATGGGGTGAGGCAATCCCTAGCTTGAGGTTGAAGTGTGACACACACCTTTAATCTCGGCACTTGGGAGGCAGAAGCAGGTAGATCTCTGTGAGTTCAAGGCCAGCCTGGTCTGCAGAATGAATTTGAGTTTCAGGACAGCAAGAGCTACACAGAAAAACCCTGTCTCAAAAAAACAAACAAACATGGCCAATGGGCTATAGAAGATAGCTTTATTAGTAGCAAGCTTTCCTTGCAGCGTTAGGACCAAAGTTCAATCCCCAAAATTCATGTGAAACAAAATAAAACAATAAAACAGGTATGATGGCACACACATGTAATCCCAGTGCTTGGAAGGCAGAGAGAGACATGCAGATTCCTGAAACTCACTGGCCAGTTCTGTCTGTACTTGTAGAGCTCCAGGCAAGGTGAGAGATCCTGTCTCATAATACAAGGTGGATAGCACCCGAGAAATTTACCTGAGGTTGTCCTTTGACCTCCACATGCATATTCATCCATCAGCACACACACACACACACACACACACACACACCATGGCCAGGAAGGGACAAGAGATGGGTTACTGGTGTTCTAAATTGTTGCTAAAGACTTAGCTGTTGGAGGAGGTAGGAATGATGCAGGCTGGGAGCAGGCAGGGATTTGAGTGGCAGGCTGGAGCCAGTGCAGACAAAGGCATACCTGTGACAGATGAGCACAAAAGGCTGGTCCTAGAAAGATAAACAGCCTCTAAGAGCCATGAGCAGGGACAGCAGACTGTGCTCAGGACCCGAAGCAGAATGGCTCAGGTGATGAGTTCCTGGGAAGTTCCTGGACTAGGACTGGGGTCAGAGGCGGGGCAGATGGTCAGCTTTGGTTTCCAGCAGTGCAAGGAGCCCAGCTGCTGTGCTCTTACAGACATGCCCCCACTGGGCATGGCTCACGGTGGAACCTACCTCTCCAAACCCAGGGCCAGTGCTTTGTCACAGACCCAGCAGGACATAAGTCTAACAGAAGAAAATCATCCCGGGCTCTGTTGTGCAAACCAGCAGATGAGAGCCTGGCCTGACAGCCCAGTGGGAGCCACTGCAGGTAAACAGCTCATCATGCAGGTGCCTGGCCAGCCCTGCTGCCCTGGAGGACCCTTCTGCAAGTCACAATCCTTGAGCAATGCTTGATAGCTTGGAGCATGCAGCTTGTCACAAGCAGGGTTGAGTGGCAAAAGTTTATGGGTGTGTTACAAGGCAGCTCTTCCAGAGTTTCCTGTTGCTTTGAAAATTTCTAGGAATTAAACAGTTGTTTAGGCTCCAAGTTTTTTTTTTAACTATGTGCAAAGCTTTCTGTTTAATTCTGTTTGTTTCTATTTAATGTGTCTTCCACAATTAAAGAAACCTAGTGGTCTTGCCTGGCACTTTTAACATCCCTCCTCTACTATGAAATATCATGGAGAATGCTTGCCATCAAGTACAAGTCAAAACAGAAAGCTAGGGCAGGAAGGTAGCAATAGTGTGCGGGGAGAGGGACTTAGTGAGGCTATGAGGGTCTCTTTTCAGACATGTTTCCCTGGTACCTTGGCACACATCCTTGACTCAAAGACAAACAATTTCTGCATCACCTTCTCCAGATGGCATGCTTCTCTTGGTGGGGCAGCCAGACATCCCAGCCAGGGACAATAAGACTTTCAGAGTGCAATCAGGAGACAGAATTCAGGGAGTATTTGTACCCATGGGTACTACTATGTAGATAGCCACCTTCCTGAGTCCTACTCCATCCTGGGTTCCAGAATGAGGCTCTGAAGCCAGTTGTTCTGGGAAGACAATGGCACAGGCTGCAGCCTGTCCTTCTATGAGGAATGTAGTCATAAAGGCAGTGTGGGAGGTGCCTGTCTTGTCTTACCTACTTTGGAAACCTACAGGCATCTCAGAATACTTTGAAAAGCAGTATTATATCATCCTCTTTCCAAAAGGATGGGTTTTAAAATAAAAAACCCACAGAAAGGACATAAGCCATTTTGTCAATGTTTCTGAGCCAGCCTAAGCCCCAGAAAGGGACGTTCTAGACACTCTCTGACTGTGCAATGCCAGCGCCTCTCCTGCTTGCTCCTCTGCATCTATTTTGTCGATTCTGGAGATTCAAGGAGACACTGCTTCCTGGATGAACACAGAACAGACTCCTGGAGACTCCCAGAATGGAAACAACTGAACCCTTTGCTGTCCACAGTGTTCGAGTGTGGGGGCATCTGCTTTTGCCCCCACACACATGAAATCTTTTTCTGTTTATTGTCCCTCTTGTTCTCTTCCTAAAGTCTGGTGAGGACCAGGACACCTTGCTTGTCTCTGCTCTCTATCCTCCACCCATCTCTTTACCTGAAACAAACCACCATTCAGACGAATTGGTGGTTGGGCCTCCAGGCCCATGGCTCCAGGTGGCCCCTACCACTAGTTCCCTATGAGCGAACGCCTTCCATCCCACAGCCCAGAACATCATTGTTCCACCCCATCAGCTTCAGAGTTCGACATCTGTCTCTCAATTGACTCTAATGGCATCTCCAGGGCAGTGCTGGGCTGCTTTACCTAGTGGGAAACTCAAACCAGCCCCTTACTCTAGGACTGCTTCTCATGGCCCCATACCTGACTCCCGCCAGGAACAACATGATGCCTGAGTCTCCAGTTCACAGGTGCCCTTTAAGTGCACCTGCTTCTCTCCCTCCATGAAGTCACCTTGATCTAGTCACCTGTTCATGACTCGGTGGGCAGTCAACACTTAGGGTCATGGTTGGAAAGTATACTTCAGCCAGGAGGCAAAGGTGCAAAGTTCAGAGGTACAGGGCAGGGCCAGAGGGTCTAGGAAGACCAAAATGAATTTTCTGTCCAGATACCAAGGCAACAGGGCAAGGGCTGCAGAAGCTGCCACCACCCTGTGGCAAACCTTATAACTCATATGCATCCATCGTGAATCCCCACACTGGAGCCACAGCGAGAAGAGGGCTCTCTACAGGTTCTAAAAGAAGTGTGCAGTGGTTTCTTATTTTGTACACTATCATACAATTTTTGCTAGAGACAAAGGTCTAGCCTGCTCTAACATCCTACTCCTAACCTGTTTGGCCCTGTGGCTGGAACAGGCAGACAGCAAGGCACTTCTGTTATCATGGCCTTGAGCTACCTCTTGATCCTGGGTGAGATTCTAATTGCTTCAGATGGAACAAATGAGTCTTCTTAGTTGTAGAATTCTGGGCTCTATGCAGTGAAAAAGTGGTGAGACAAATGGTCCAGAAGAGCCACAGCTCCCCTCAGCGAGTGCCCTTTGGGTACAAATCCCCAACAAGATTTCCTGTCCATCCTTGGCCAGATCCTACCCGTGACATCCTCCTTTTATACATCCCAAATGCATGTGCATCCCAACCAGGACTTAAGGTTACCTTGCCAGTCCTTGCTGATTGACAAAAGGAGGCTTGAACTACTTCTCTGATCATTCTACTACTTCTGGCCCCAGTGGTCTTCTGTGGACCCATGAGGACTCATATCTTTTGGGAAGAGCACAGACATAATACACCACATGCTGGATGCTCTTGGGAATGGGGCACACAGTGCCAGGACATCCCCCCTACACACACACACACACACACACACACACACCAACTAGGTTGTTTCTTCCCAACTGTTGGCTTGGCATTGTGGTGGTGAAACACAAGGCGACAGACACACACACCCCTCTCCAAGTTACAGTTGTCAGCAAAGCCTTAAGTTTGCCTCCTTTTTTTCTCTACCTACATTCCAAATGGAGAGTAATGGATTCAGGCTTAAAACACTTTCAGGGGAGTCGGGTAGGCAGTCCCTCCCCAGCTCGATAGCTGTTCAGAGACATAATCACTTTCTCCAACTGATCCTCTACCTCCAGCCCTGTGGAAGAATAGCCAGAGATAGTGTGGATCTGAGAAGGCCAAAAATTTGACCAGGTCTCATTCAAAACAAAGTGAGTCAAAGCCTATCACCATTTGATGATTCCAGAGAATAGATAGCATCCCAGGTGGGTAGGATGATGAACTTCACTACCTTGGGTGGTGATGAACATGTCAGAAGGGACCTAGATAGAATCCACCCTGGAATCAATGCGAATAGCAAGAACAAACAGCTGCATCCCTGGGCCTAGCCCAGGGCAGAGGAGAGACCCTATTAGTCAAGGTATCAGTCTGCATACCGGCAGTGCTTCAAAAAGGGTTAGGAGAGGATGTGGTGTAGACTTCGCGTCTCCAAGGGAAACATTTCCACATGTGGGGAGAATCTCCATGTCACCCTACCCCTTGTAGCTTCCTCCTGGTGACTGGTTAGTCCTAGTGGACATCCGTGGAGATGCCCGCTGGCACCATCATTGGTACTAAGTTCAAGACTCTGAGCTTGCAAACCCAGATGCTGATTGCTTTGAGCCAGTGGCCTGCACTGTGCCAGGGCTCATCTCCTATTTCACAAATAAAGTTTTATTAACAGACAGCCACGCTCTTTTCTGCATCATCCATGGGCACCTTGGTGCCACCATAGAACAGCAGGATAATTTCAGCAGAGACCTTAAAGAATATGTAATCAACACTTTGCTACCTCCAAAGGCTGAGACAGTCATATAAATCAACTGTCCTGTAGATGATTGGTTGTGTGACCTGCCAGCATCCTGGAGTGGGGTAGGGAGGCTGATGCGGCACAAGGGGAGTGACACACAGAAATGTGATTTCTGCCAACCCAAGGAAAGTATTTGTGAAACAGCTGTGGTCCAGATGTGCCAACATCTGGCTCCAGGCCCAGGTACACTAGTGTTTCCTACCTAATTAGATGTAGATACATGCTGTAGCCCATTGGCATTGGGCTTCTTGGGTAATGTATAGCAAGTTATGGAAGAGAGACCAGAAAATGCCACCTTGTGGCTGTTTTCTGGAATGTGTCATTGGTCCTCTTGTGGAAGAGAGAGACCCCACAGCCTAACCCAGGCTTCTCTGCATCACCGTCATTCAATGGAGAAGGTCTCCCTCGGGTGTGGAGGTGCCCTTTGTAGTGAGGCCTTTGAGCCAATACAGCTCTGTGAGTCTGGACGTCCGGCTCGGGTGTTACTGTGCAGTTCAGCAAAGGTCATACAAAGATCTTACACATTCTATAGTCACACTCTCGATGCCTTCTGCATGAAAATTCCTGGTGAGTACCACCGCTGTAGGACAGGAGAAGAAATTATACTTAAAATAAGCATTGAGTCAGGTCTCAAGAGTCTTCAGAACAACAAAGGAAACGGTGTATGAAGTGTGGGCCCACATAGGTCTGGATCCCACACTGCTGAGGTTGCTCCAACACAGGACTCTGTCCACAGTGGCCTGGGTGTTAACTTGTTTTCTTCCTCTCCCAGCCCTCGGGTCTGGACGACAGGAGAGGCAGCCGTCCACGCTCCATGGTGCGATCCTTCACCATGCCGTCATCCTCCCGACCTCTGTCTGTGGCCTCCGTCTCATCCCTCTCTTCTGACAGCACCCCTTCCAGGCCAGGCTCTGACGGGTAAGAGGGCTTAGCAGGAAGGCTGGGCATCTCTTGGGGTGCCATGGGGATGGGTGAGTGGGCTTAGCAGCTGGGGGTTCCAGGTGGGGAAGGCTGGGCATCTCATCAGATGCCACCAGTAGCCTGGGGTTGCTTAGCACCCCTGGACGTGCTGTTTTGGAAACTGAGGCACTCCGAGACACTTGACTTGTGGTACCCAATAGGACATTAGAGGCTGGATGTTACTGTGAAGCATCTTGCTCTGGGTAGCATTGTCAGAGAGCTGTCTGTTAAACCTTAAAACTCCAGCTCTTCCACTACCCATGTCAACTGTCACAGCCACTTATATGATTAGCTAGCTCACTTTTTGAGAGAGAGAGAGAGATTGATTGATTGATTGAAAGATTATTTCTATTTGTTACTAAAAAATAGATGTTTTGTTTTATGTATATGAGTGTTTGCCTTCACGTGTGTATGTCTACTACATGAATGCCTGGTACCCACAGGGACCAGAAAAAGACATCAGAGTCTCTGGAACTGGAGTTGCAGATGGCAATAAACCACCATGTGAGCGCTGGATTTGAACACACACACAAAGTCCTCTGCAAGAACACCAGGCTCTTAAGTGCTGAGCCATCTCTCCAGTCCCAGATTTATTACTTTTTAAATAGAAATTCTTTTTCATTAAATACTTCTTCTATGAAAAACTTTCCTACTTTAAAAAGTCACCTACTGTATTAGACTACTCTGCAGAATAGAAATCATATTATTCCCCCCTCCTTTTTTATTGTAGTCAATTGCATCATAAAAAAAACCTTTAAGGGTGGGCGAAGTATCTTAGCAGGTAAAGGCGCTTGCTGCCAAGCCTGACCTAAGTCTGACCCTTGGGACCCACGTGTGCAAAGAGAGAGCTAATTCCAGCAAGTTGTCCTCTAACCACATGGATGCAGTGGTTTACATGCACACACATACACATACCAGATAAATAGATGGTAAAAATGAAAGAAAAGCACCTTGAAATAAGTGTGTTCATACATTCATACACATTCATACTGTTGTACAAACACCCTTCCCTAGACCTTTTCTCACACCTGTAGACCACGCCTTGCATCCCCCTCGTTCAGAGACCACAGCAGCAGCCACTCTTCCCTCTTCCACTGAGCTTATTACCCTGTCCCCTATCCATAGCAGAGGATGTGGGCTGCCTTAGTTCTACAAGACCATCTTGAAGACCCCCACCTAGGAACTGAAAGCCGGCAGGAACTTTCCAGTTTACAGGCTAGGTAACACTCATGAACCCTCAGTGTGGCTCGGACATTAGCTCAGACTGTTGCAAAGATCACCTTGAGGTTTGTGTTTAACTGTTGTTTTTGAGTGCCAATCCATCTAACAATGTCTTACTATGTAAAAAGGAAAAGATATCACATACAGTTTTCAGGTCTGTAAAGAACTTCTGGACATTGAGTTTTCCTCAGTTTATCCTCGTCCTTTCAGTTGTCAAACCTGACGGCTCCTGGCCTCTGTGGTGTGTAGTCACTGCCATCCAGGCAATATCAGGGACAGCTCAGTTCTAAGCACCCTTTCCTGCCAGCATTTGACATGCCTGGTGGAGAACTATAAAATCTACCTATGTTCTTTCCTTAACAGTATTTTTTATCTGTGTCTGATATTTAGGCCAAACCCATATGGAAATTCTCCACTTAGAGGTATTTAAATCATGTGTGTCTGTCACTTGGAACAAGATAGCTAGAGAAATTTAATGCAGCTTCCCTTCAAGAGAATCCCCAGGCTAGTTAGGAGAGGGTTTTTATATTCCTGAGCACACAGGGGTTAGGTGGAAATTGATGGATAGGTTTTAGATGGAGTGGTGTATTACAGTCGGCTCACCCAGGAGGCGTTTGTTCAACCTTTAACTGGGAAGTATCTCTATTAGAGTCCAGAGTTGTGTTCGTTCTTGGGTTGGCATGCTTTGCTGTCTGACTAATGTGGACAAAATGAAGCTTGATCTCCAATGGCATAGATTACATGCAGAATAAAGTTCATTCTGGCTACAGTGGTCCTTCCTAGGGCAAAGAAATGTACAGCCACCTGTCTCTTTGGAATTTCTTGAACACACACCAGGATAGACCCTCCTCCTAGGGTCCAAAGGGGGTCACATATCCTCTTTTTGCCTACTTAAATTGTCTCAAGTTCAGAAAACCTGGAATACAGTGATAACATTTTTTATTGTTGCTTCTAATATGTTAGGCATAATACTTCATGCCTCATGAATGTTGATTTGTTGATATATATAGATGATAGATAGATAGATAGATAGATAGATAGATAGATAGATAGATAGATCAATCGATCGATCAGTAGGTAGGTAGACAATGGTAGATGATAGATAGATAGATAGATAGATAGATAGATAGATAGATAGATAGGTAGGTAGGTAGGTAGATAGATAGATAGATAGATAGATAGATAGATAGATAGATAGATAGATAATGATAGATAGATGGAAGATAGATAGATAGATAGATAGATAGATAGATAGATAGATAGATAGATAGATAGATCAGAATGCCTTTGTATTAGTTACTTCCCTGTTGCTGTGATAAAATACCCTGACAAAGGTAACTTAAGAAAGAAGGGTTATGTTGGTTCACAGTTGTAGAAAGATAGAGGCCATCCTGGGGAGGGAGGTGTGAGACAACAGGAAGGAAAAGAATAACAGCACAGACGGGAGACTGATCACATTGCACTTAGGAAGGAGAGAGAGACAGGAAGTGGGTAGTGGGTCAAGGCCATAATTCTTCAAAGCCTGACCCCAGTGGCACACTTCCTCCCACAAGACTCCACCTCCTAAAGGTTCTATAACCTCTGCAAACAGCACCGCCTACTGGGGACCACGTGTTTAAATGCATGAGCCTGTGGGGGACTTTTCTCATTCAACCACCACAACCTTTATGGCCAAAGCCAAGAGTTGATATGTATATCACCAGTCGTTTTTAATGCTTTCATTGAATTTTTATTTTGGGAAATTTGGGGGCATGCAGAGTGTGGAATAGATAGTATCATGAGGTGTCTTACCCCAGCAGTCAACCTTAACATTAAAAACTCCCTTCCAATCTTATTTCCATCTGTATCCCACCTCCTCCCAACGTTATTCTGTAGCAAGTCTTAAACTTCATATCATGTAATCCGTTGATACTTCCATGTCAGTTTCTAAATGAAAACAGTTTTAGAAAATATAGCTGTGTACTTTACCATCACATAAAAAATACTGACATGAATCCTTAATCACCATAATATTGGTATCAATTTCATATGCATCTTTTTTCTTATTATTTCTATCTCTCTCTCTCTCTCTCTCTCTCTCTCTCTCTCTCTGTGTGTGTGTGTGTGTGTGTGTGTGTGTGTGTGTGTACTTATCTGTTGGTCCTCATCTTCCACCAGGTTTGAAGCTTCTTGTTGTTTGTTGTTAATGTGCACCAGACTAGCTACCCCTGCACTCCTGGGTATTCTCCTGTGTCTGCTCCCATCTCCTTGTTGGAGTGCTGAGTTTACAGGTGGGCAGCACCACACCCATCCTCACGGGGGTGCTGTGGATTTGAGCTCAGGTTCTCACGGATGCCGAAGAGCTTCACACACGGCACCAGCTCCCTGCCCTACCTCACTTTATATATATAGTTTGTTTGAAACTAGACTAAGTGAAGCCCTCACCTTGCCCTTGGCTGATATTATCTCCTTAAGTCTCCATATCCACTTTTTAAAAACTGTCATTTTTCTTGTAATTTGTTGAAAACTCCAGATTGCTTACCTTTCTGTGTCTGCACTGAGTGGATCGTATTGATTTTGTGCCCTAGGGTGTGGGTGCTGTCTGATGAGTGTCTGCCCTCCCTACTAACAACATATTGGGAGTTGACTCTAGAGGTCTGGTGTAATTCAGGTTTGATTTGGGGCCAGCTAACCTCATAGGCAGCTATAGGCTCTTCCCTCCAGAGGCACATCTGAGCTGATTTTCTCTCTCTTGGTGATGTTAATGGCCATTGGTAATCAGTGCTCAGATTCAACACCATCACATCAAGGAATCCCATCACACAGCTCTGTTAGACTGGGAGGAGCCACAGGTGAGTAACACGGTTTTCACACTTTGTGGTTTTTATCTCCAATAGATATATGTACATTTATGTGTATGTGTGCACATATGTGTTCATGCATGTATCTTGTATGTGTGTGTGTGTGTACAAGTGCACATGAAGGCTGACCTGACCAAGTGTTGTTACTCAGGATCTATCTACATTGGTTTTTTTTCTTTGCTTTGTTTTGTTTTCTTTTTTAAACAGGGTCTCTTATTGGCCTGTAGCTTACTAATTCAGGTAGGCTGCCTAGGGAGCAAACCCAGAAACAAGCTCACGCCACCACATTTGGGTTTCTCATGTGGGTTCTGTGGATCAAGCTCAGGTTTTTGTGCTCGCAATGCCAGCAGCTAACCCCCTGACTCTCCAGCCCAGTACTTTGTTGTGACATCATCCCTAGTGGGCCACACTGCATCTAAAGGTCTTTGCCGCCTCTCGCTCTGAACCATTCCTTCCCTTGTGGAAGTCTGTGGATACCGGAGCCTGGTGCATAGTGCCTGACTTCACAAACCTCTCCCGGGTAACGAGCGGTAGCTGCCCGGTAACGACACTGATTCAGATGCCTGTTTCTTCTAGGTTTGCTCTAGAGCCTCTGCTGCCGAAGAAGATGCACTCCAGGTCCCAGGACAAGCTGGACAGGGACGATCCAGATAAGGAGAAGAAGGACAAGAAGAAGGAGAAAAGGAACAGCAAACACCAAGAGATATTCGATAAGGAATTCAAGCCCGCTGATAGCTCTCTGCAGCAGTCTGAGGCTGTGATCCTTTCTGAAACGGTAATTTAACTGGGGAGCAGAGGAGTTCTGCTGGGGTACCTGGCATCCACCCAAATCTGCATCTAACTGAGGGGGCTGTCAGATGGATTTTTTTGAATTTTCACACACAAAAAAATTGCAACTTAAAAGCCTGAGGTCTTCACATCTCTGACCTTAAATAACCCGACAGTCAGAGATGCAGAGCAGAGCTCTCTTCTTCTCCCAGGACACATGCTGTCTTGGCCTTCATCCTTTTTCAGAGGGGCTGGATAGGTCAGTTCCCTGCAGGCACCTCACATGTCTAGGCTCCTCATAGTTCTGTTGGACTGGTGCCCTCCAATGTCCTAGCACCTCAGAGAACAGAAGCACGCTGCTTTCACAAATCATTGCTCACTGGTAGCAAATGTCCCCTCTACACCTTCCCTACTGACTGGCATTCTTTTTTTTTTTTTTTGGTTTTTTTCGAGACAGGGTTTCTCTGTGGTTTTGGAGCCTGTCCTGGAACTA
The DNA here is from genome assembly GCF_950005125.1 of Chionomys nivalis. Taxonomy (NCBI): domain Eukaryota; kingdom Metazoa; phylum Chordata; class Mammalia; order Rodentia; family Cricetidae; genus Chionomys; species Chionomys nivalis. Next base: position 61,830,148 of record NC_080093.1, on the reverse strand, counting down.
GCTCTTGTAGACCAGGCTGGTCTCGAACTCACAGAGATCCGCCTGCCTCTGCCTCCCAAGTGCTGGGATTAAAGGCATGCGCCACCACCGCCCAGCCTGACTGGCATTCTTAAGCCGTAGTCACTGCCTGAGGGTTGTAATCTGCCCAGTATAAAGCCAGCGAGATGACCCGGACTTGCTGATCTCAGTGTGATCCGCAGAATGCATGTGGTAGAAGAAAACTGACTCCCACAAGTTGCCCTGTGAACCTCCATGCATGTGCCATGGCATGTGCAGGCACACACCAGCATACATGCATGCATATACAAAGCAAAAGAAGTCAAGTACAAAGTAAGCATGCTCTAAGATGAGTCTTGGACCGAGGCCCCTCAGAAGCACACTGTAGTGTTTAGGATCTAAGTGGAGAAATGAGGCAGAGAGTGTTTCAGAGAGAGAGAGAGAGAGAGAGAGAGAGAGAGAGAGAGAGAGACGTGGATAGTACTTGACTAGTAAGTGGCCAGAACATGTCTCCCTGGGCCACAGCTCCATTTTGGCTATGATTAAGGACATTTCACCAAATTCTGAACCAGGTACACATTTTGTTTTGTTTTTTGTTTTTCAAAACAGGGTTTCTCTTTGTAACTTTGGAGCCTGCCCTGGAACTCACTCTGTAGACCAGGCTAGTTTCTAACTCACAGAGATCTGCCTGCTTCTGCCTCCCGAGTACTGGGACTAAAGGTGTGCGCCACCACGGCCTGGCCAGGCACAGTTCTTACAAGTCATACAAAAACATGTCAGAGGGAACATTCCAGCCTCAACAACAGTCATGCTGCCTGCTTGACTCAAGTTAGAAGGCAGAGCAGGTGCCAGAGCTGTGGCATGGCTCAGGAAGGCCGTTGGCTCCCTGGCTTGTGGACAGGTGCTCTCACTGGAGCTGGGCTCTAGTGTCTTTGTGCAGACACTGGTGGCCAAGGGCATCGGGCCCAGGAAGCACTGGTCAAGGCTGGCATTAAATGTCTGGGCACTGGGCAGTACATGAGAGGTTCTGGTGAGCCACTTGGCAATTTCTGCCCATTACTCTAGAAAGCTGTGCCTCCAGCACCCTCACGAGCGAAGATCTCCTCTCTGGTCCCACAACATCCTAACTGGTTGGCTCCGCTTCCTTCTTTGAAATATTTACTCAGAGTCCCGGTTACTGCACAGTTCTACAGTCATTCTTGGTTAAGCTCTGATTTAAGATATTAAAACTGGGCCCCAGGAAAGTTGAGCCCAGCAGCCAAAAGGACCCCTGTTGAATCATGTGAGGACAAATCCAAGGACACGGCTGCTGCTGAGCCATCACAGTAGAATGTCTGTCCTTCTCAATGATGACTGCACTCCTGGGGAAACACCTGCTAGTGACAGGGCCAGGTGCAACACCATGTGGACCTCTCAGATCACAGAAGCTACACAAGGTCAGAGGACAGAGCGTTGACTTTGCAATCAGTAGGTGCCTGCGGTTCAGAATGGCCAGGGATGCCACAGCAAAGTCCTACCCTACTGGTCAGGTGTGGTGCACAGCACATCTGTGCACATGGAGGCCTCCTCCAGGCTACTGGACACAGATGTTTATGTGGTCACCTAGGAAAAGGAGTCACGTTGGAAAGCAACTACATGGTCCATGCTGACTCTAGTGCCCCCTAGTGTTCCCAGAATTCTGATGTTGCTAAGGCTCCCCCTCAATATACCTACACACTGGTCTCCCTGGCTTCTGCAGTGTTTCTCAGAACCTTGCCTTTAGACCCTGGCTCAACTTTCTTCTTGATTTGCATCATTAACAATACCCTGACCTTTAGCTGAGCCTCTCAAAGCTGGGCCTCCTAGCTACATTTTTGCGCGTGTCCCCAGGAAATCATCCTGAAGCTTTGTGTTAGGAGTAGGAAGAGTGAGAGAAGGTCTTGACTGCCCCATTCGCTTCCCCAGCCCATAGGCACCTCTTCCCTAGAGAGCCAGACTTGTAGCAAGTCCTGACCTCACCCAGTAAGGCTAAGGGACGGGGAGACTCTCTGTTTCCATCTGTGGGCAGTGCTCGGGCATGGCCCCCACACCATCTCTACAGAATGGTTTGGTTGTGTAGCTGAGGCTGTGTGCTGCTCATTTATCAGAGGGCCTCTTCTGTGCCCAGGACTTCACCCCTACTTCTGGTTTCAGTAGCTTCTGTCCGAGCTGGTTTTGTGGGTCTCTTCTAAGGTAGATACAAAGACCCTCTGGCTCTTGCCATTCCCTCCACTGCAAAACCAGCTCATGCCCCAGGATTAAGGTGAATCCACCAGAGCCAGGCCCTCCGGGAGACAGCTTCCTCGCCTACATTTCCGCCAGGTTAAGAGACAGCCTCCTCTCCTGCTTTTCCGCCAGGTTAATAGTGCTTCTGAATAAATCCTACCTCAGACTATTTTGTAATTGCTGGTGTTCCCCGATGTGCAAGATCTGAGACCAAGCTGTAAGAAAAATATAAATTAAATTTACTGATGTTAAACAGGGGAAAGAGCTCAGGCGGGGGAAAGTCAAGTACGCCCAAAAGCCCACAGCCAGCAGGAAGAGGAAAAATGGAACTCCTGCCTGATAATAGCACAGCTCAAAGAAACGAAACAAGGGCAACAGGAGACTCCTGCCTTCCGGCCCAGGCCTCTAGACTTCTGTTCATTCTTTTAGGTTTTTGTTTTGTTGTTGTTTTGGGGGTTTTGTTTTATGGTTTCTCTGTGTAACCCTGACTGTCCTGTAGACCAGGCTGGGCTCGAACTCGCAGAGATCTACCTGCCTGTGCCTCCTGAGGGCTAGAACTGAAGGTATGTCCCACCATGCCTGGCTTTCTGTTCCATTCATAGTCCTTTGGGAGCATCCCTGGGTGTTGTCACTAGGTACATAGCTCTCAGCTACTCTCCTCCACTTTCATATTTGTGTTCAAAGAGCCTGTAGAGGACTCAGGCCACAGCTTGGTGGGTAGAGTGCTTGACTAGCGTGTCTGGGTCCTTGAGTTCAATCCCCAACAACTCAAACTCCCACAAGGTGGTGCACAGTTGTCACTCCAGCATCAGGATCAGGAGTTCAAGGTCATCCTTGGGTACCTAGCAAGTTGTAGGCCAGCCCATCCCCAAAGGCTGGGTTGAAGATTCGTGTGAAGTTCTGTGTTAGTGGGGACAGGTTGCCATAACAGAGTACTGTCTCTGCTATGAACAACTCAGACAATAGAAAGGTTGTTCTCTACCAGTTCTAGAAGCTGAAAGTCCAAAATCAAAGTGTGTATGGTGTTGCCTGATACCAAAGCAGTGAGGGATTTTGTTCCACACCGCCTGTGGACTCTGAGTTGGCTAGCCATGTTTGTTGTATGCCAAGGTGGTGAGAGATTTTGTTCCACACTGCCCGTGGCCTTTGGACTGGCTAGCCATGTTTGGTGTCCTTTAACTTGTAGCAACAGTACCCCACCTCTGCTTTAATCTTTCCATGATGCTCTCCCTGTTTGCATGATGTCCAAACACTCTTTGTTCAAAAGGTCTTGTTGGATTAGGGGCCATGCTGACATCGTCTTAACTGGGTCCTTTGCTTTGCAAGACCCCTACATCCATGTGGGCTTGTGAGATACTGGAGTTGGGGCTTCAGTACAGGAATTTAGGGAAGATACATCAACCCCTATAGACCCTTGTTCTTTCTGTACCTCAACACAGATAAGTCCCCTGCGGCCCCAAAGACCCAAGAGTCAGGTGATCAATGTCATTGGAACTGAAAGGCGCTTCTCTGTGTCTCCAACATCACCGTCCTCCCAGCAGACACCCCCTCCAGTCACACCAAGAGCCAAGCTCAGCTTCAGCATTCAATCCAGTAAGTGGAACATAAGATGTTTTTCCTTATGGTCCCCCTGACCGTGGCACTTTGTTCAGGACCCTCTCCCCAGCAGCAGACTGAAAGTTAGATGAGCACCTGCCACCTGGGTGGGGGGGGGGGCGTTCCTTGGGTTGTGGTGGGAAATCTAGACTTCAGCAACTCAAACAGAAACCTGTAAGGGGAGATTGCCCTTTGGTTCCTGGCTGCCCAGACACGAATAATCACACAGAAACTTTATTAATTACAACACTATTTGGCCTATTAGCTCAGGCTTCTTATTAACTAACTCTTACATCTTAAATTAACCCATTTCTATTATTTTATATTTTACCACAAGGCTCGTTTGTTGCCTCTTGCTTCTTGGGTAGTTACATGGCATCTCCTAGACTCCTCCTACTCTCTTTCTCTATCACTGTTTAGATTTTCTACCTGGTTTTACTCTGCCCTGCCATAGGCCAAAGTAGCTTCTTTATTAACCAATGGTAATAAAACATACTCATAGCATACAGGGGAATCCCACATCATCTCCCCTTTTCTGTCTAAATGAAAAGAAGGTTTTAACCCTCAGTGCCAGAGCTCAACAAATAGAGAGTACAAGACCCAACCCAGGGCCAGAGTCCCTGCCTCAAAAAGGAGTCTTGAGAGCCACTGGTTGCAAGTGTGTTCTGGGGCCTTGGGATTCTGTGTCTACTGGGATGTACAGTGAAACAATTATTCCTTAATGCATAGAAATTTCTACTAGGGTGACAGATGGCTGCACAGCCCTGTCAGCCTGTCACCACCATAGGCCTGCACACTAAAGGAGGATGAAATGACAAGTGTTGTGTCACATCCGCTTTATCGCAGTGATGTAGGCACCTGAGTGCCACTCCTGAGGACCACTGCTTTCCAAGCTCCATGCGAGGTCTTCCATGTTCACTTCTCAGCCACCCTGCCATTCCCCTGTTATCAGATAACCACTTAAGAAAACTCTAGAAACACCCATCAGTAAATATGTTCGTTTTCCTCTTTGGTTTTCCAAGCGTCTCAGCAAAAAACTGATGGAATCAGCCTACCTTAGCGATCCCTCCTCCCTTACAAATGTCCACTTTTGTTTGCACTCACAACCCATTGTACCTCCCTTGGCTCTGGAAAACAACTGCTGGTCCCTTTCTGTCTACAGTCACGGGATTGCCCTGGTGAGGGAACTGTGTGTGGTAGTTGCTGGCTGTGTGCCCCATCACTGGACAAGACCCATTGAGCTCTCCCAGTAGCAACTGTGACAGACTGACCACAAAGCCTATCTGGCAGCGGTCCACAGCCCTTGTCACACCAACTGTGTGGATGCCACAAAAGAGAAGGAGGCTCATGGACAGTAGGTTTTACAAAGTGAATTGATATGTAGCTTCGAGTACTGGTACTCTCATGTTTCCTTTCTAGAACATTCTACCAGGGGAGAATTCCACTCTTTGGATTCTCCATTCCTCTTTGCCTTCTTCTCTGCCCTTTTGGCAAGTGTTTCTGTGAAGGAGGGGAAGACAGGGGAGGCCCAGGAGGCCTTCTGGTTCCGTTGTAACTCTTTCTGCTTATTTCAGGTCTGGAGTTGAACGGCATGACGGGAATGGATGTGGCTGATGTCCCACCCCCTCTGCCCCTCAAAGGCAACATGGCAGATTATGGGAATCTGATGGAAAACCAGGATTTGTTGGGCTCACCCACATCTCCCCCTCCCCCGCAGCGGGTAAGTGAGCTCTAGACCATGGGTCTTTAGTTACTGCCCCCAACCTTCCGAATCTCAGTAGGTTTCCCTTGAACCCATGAGAAAACAACACAGGATGGACCTGATTTGATTCTGAGAGAAGAGTGAAGGAGTAAGGCCTGAGATATACACAATCTGTGATTCTTCCTCTTAGCCCTAGCTGCAGGCAGCCCTGCCTCCCTTCCAGTGCTGCAGCCATCCCCATTGCTGCCCTTGCTCCGAAGTCATTCTGATGGAAATGTCAATCTTTGAGCTGTTAATACTGCCAGCAGCATTGATGCCAGGAGGTCTGTCTGACTACATTAAAATAATGTTGTTTCATAGGGAAGGCTTCCTTTGTGTCCCACCGTCTTGGTCCTGTAGTTCCTCTGGGCAATATTGCCGTCATGCTGACAGGTCCCTAGTGACCACAGGCACTCACTGCCTCGACAGTCCGCAGAAGGGGTCCTCTTTGTTGCAAAGACTGCATGCCCTACCTCACTGTTTCATCAGCCCTCAAGTGCCCCACCCCCAAAATCTTGGTTCAAGTTTTGTACCTGGCTTCTACTAGCAGTATTCATGAGCAGCCAGCCTGAACCCCTCTTCAGCACTGGTCCCCACCAGACACTGTTTTTAAAGTCATTAATTATGTCTAATGTGCTTCCTGATGAGCCGCCTCGGGCCTGCCTGCTAATGCAAACAGTAGAGAAAAGTCCTCAACGCCACACCGCAGTGGGTCCTCACAGTTGCTGTCGTGCATGGCTCCGGTCCTGTGAGTAGAGAAAGTAAGGGCAGGGAAGAAGCACAAGGATGAGTTACACAGCCATGACAGAAATGTCCGCTCTAAACTCCCCACTACCAGGCCACAGTATTCGTGGCCTTATAAAGTTAAATCAACCTTGTTTGGAGAGTAAAACACCCCAGCCCATATTTGTACAGCTGGTCATACTTTTTGCTGTTCAGCTTCCATAACACAATGTTAAGGCCACCAGAGCCCCCAAGAGCTCTGATGATGTGAGATTGACTGGCGGCTACTACAAGGCACAGAGAATTTGTTTTTCTTCAGTCATAATAAAAATAAAGCTTCATGCTATTTCTTTTTATTTCTTGGGGCGACTTTTTTTTTTTTTTACTGGGTGTTCTACACACTCCTTTTTCTCTTCTTGTGAAAGCAGTAAGGAAGGCTGAGGTGATGGCTCAATGGGTAAAATGCCTGCCATGCAAGTTATGGGACCCGAGTTCATTCCACCAGAACCCACGTAAGAACGCCAGGCATGTTGGCAGGCACCTGCCATCCCAGCACGGGGGAGACAGGAAGGACCCTGAAACTCACTGGCCAGCCATGCTAGCCAGATTGGTGAGTGCCAGCTTTCGTGACAGATCTTGTCTCAAATAAGGTGGAGAGTGACTTAGAAGATGCCACCATCAGACTTTTTCTGTGACCTGGGAGAGGCAGGTGGCTCTTCTGAAGCCAAAGTGTCATTTATGTAGGAATAGAGATGCCAACTGGGGAGCTGGCCCTGGAGAAGGGGTATTCTACACGGGGAGAGGGCTCAGGCAGCTACTGAGATATAAACTTTACTCTCCAGCCCAAAAGGGGACCCAAGGACTCGAGGAGGGAAACCTCCACTTCCTTAGTGTGTTATATCCTGATTAGTTGATTATATTCTTTTTTTCATAAGAAAACCAAAAATACTCCCCCCTCCACACACACCAGGTCCTCCTATAATTGGAAAACTCTAAACTTGAAAGTGTGAACAAGTCCATTTCTGTCACCCATCCACACAGGGTGACAGATCCATCATCCCAAGTTGTCAGTGCCATTTGTGATTAAGTGAGGGACTGACAAGCTCTAGCTGCAGTTCCAGCTATAAAGCGGGTGCAAATTCAATTAGATTAATTACCCAACTCCCTTTGCGATCAGTTTCTGGTTTAATTTGGAGCCTGAGCTCAAGTTTGGGTGACAGGCCGGTGGTTAGTGCGTCGTCATTAGTTAAGGCATCTTCTCAGGTGCCTCCCTCTGCACGGGCCTTGAGCGCCGTCATTGGCTAATGATCGCTCATCTGCTGTGGGAGGTGATCGATAGCCTCCCGTCACTCTCATCGATCGGCCTCAGGCTTGTCCGTGGCTCTATCTCCAGTTGTTGCCATTTTAAGCTGTCATTCATTTCAGAGTGGCTCATATGGCCAGTCATGTGAGCTATAATTTTGCTCAATGGTGATAAACCCAACATTCTCCTGCTTGGTATTAAAGGCATCTTAGGTGTCTAACACTGTATTTCCCTTGGACCGTGTTGGTCCTGACTGTAGTTACTCTCTGTTGGATGTCACCATAACTTTCACCTATAAACACACCTACAATGGATGTTTCAGACCATCAAATCAGCGTTTTGTGTTTTATTTTTCTCTTCACAGTGCACACCAACCTTAAAAAGACTTACAAATGTACTTTTTACTTTCCTTTGGAGTGTGTGTGTGTGTGTGTGTTTATATGTGTGTGCCTCTGGACATGGCATATCTGCATGTGGAAGCCAGATGTTGACATCTGTTGTCTTCCTTAATTGCTTTCCATTTTATTGTTTGAGATGGGTCTGTCACTAAACCTGAATCTCACTGATTGGGCTAGATTGGATGGCCAGCAAAGCCCAGGAATCCTCCTGTCTCTCAGGCAGGGATTATAGGCCTGCACTGCTGTGCCTGGTTTTTCACTGGTGTTCTGGAGATCTGTTCTCAGGTCCCTATGATTGCTTGGCAAGCGCTTCATAACTGAGCCAGTTCCCAAGGCCCCCACTTCCCTCTGTAAAATGGCTAATGTTAGAGATGGGAGCTTCTTCCCTCTGTACCCATCACTGGGGTGATTGTGTATTTACCTGTCTGTGAATCAGGATCAGGCTAGGGCAGTGAGTAAGACTCCTGTGTCACGGATCTGCCCTTGAGAACTTCTCTTCTCTTACATGCAGACTCACTCCAGCCTCTGCTGAGATTGTAACACGTGCCCTTACACTGCATGGTAGCTCTTGAACATTTCTCGAGACTTCTGCCTGCAGTAGGCTCCCACCTCCCCCAGTCTGCCAGTTTCTTTATCTGCTCACTCACTGTGCCCTTGGGTGATAAAGGCACATCTCCCAGGCAGCTCTTGTCAGTGTCTTGGTGGTCACAAGGGTCCCGAGAACAGTAGTGCAATGGCCACCTGAGCCATTCACAGAGGGCAGGTAGTGCGTGGTTTTTCTGCTGGCTTTACAGCTGTGTGTTTATTTTCTTCTTTGGAAGGCATATTCTTCTTGTTACTTTTCTAATCTCTGTGATGCAGGCTAAGAAGCAGAGGGAGGGAAGGGTTGTTTGAAGGCTCACAGTTTGAGGGCTCACAGTTTTGAGGGCTCATAGTCTATCGTGGGAGGGGAAGGCATGATGACAGGCAGCCCTGAAGTGACTGGAGCTTGTGGAAGATACTTGCTCATAGGTCAGCTAAACAGGGAGCAGATAAAGGAGAGGATGGAGAACCTGGAGATAAGTCTCAAGGCCTCCCCTGCCACCAGCATCTTCCTTCCTCCAGCAAGGTTCTGTCTCCCAAGGGTTGACACAGAGGGCAAGAGTCAAGGTGTTCAAACACATGGGTCTGCAAGGGAGGAAACATTTACAGTGAAACCATACCAGAAACCCAAGGTACCTTATTGCTTGTGGACCAATACAGCCAGTCCCTTACTTTTGTTAATATAGTTTCCGTCACCCACATCTATGACCACAGCTTCTGTGGGTCCAGGTTTTGGCTACTTTCCAGCCTGAGAGAGAGCATGTGTGATCCACAAATTGTAAAACAATCCTTTCCTGAGAAAGCTTGCTGGCCTGGGCTGTCAGTTCAGAAGGCAAGGGAGGGTCTCTTCTCATACCCTGGAGAGACTTTTCTCTGGACACAGATCTGTTGCTAGGCCAATGACATCTGAATCTAAAACAACAAACAGTGATGCCATGCTTTTCAGGGGCTCACTCACCATGTACACAGACTCAGATGTCAGAAAACCCTGTGACTGCAGGGCAGCAAGCGTGAGGTAGCTGACATGCTGGCAAAAAGCCAGGCAGAGTGGAGCCAGGTCACCGGGAGGAGTCAGTTCCCATCATAAGTGTCCAGACTGACTTCCCACTGCCATGTCAAGTAAGACCCCAGAAAAAACAAACAGCAACCACATCAACAAAAACAGGTGCTTCTCTGAGGACACCAATAACATGATGGCTTCTTTATACTCCTGTTTCCTAGCAACAGCCGCCTCCACTGCCCAGCAAAACGCCACCTCCTCCCCCTCCGAAGACAACCCGCAAGCAGACCTCAGTGGACTCCGGGATCGTGCAGTGATTGCCCTGGGATGAGAAAGCTTCTCCTCCTTTCTGTCTTTCCATCTACTGTGCTTGCCGATGACCTCCTCCGGAACCTGGGATGGCTCATCTTGGTGTGATGGCTTTTTCTGGAAAGGAGCCCTTCCTAGCTGTGGGACCAGAGGCCCCAAGTATCTCAGAGCGCAGTGAGAATGAGGCCAAGTCGTACATACTCTGGATTTTTGTTTTTGTTTTTTTTTAAGTTGGGGCCTCTGAGTGTGTCAGCCTGTCAGATGGCCTCAGTCTTGCCCTGACATCCTTCCCTTTGTGCCAAATGACTTGTATTCATTTGCAGAGAGCTTTGCTGGTATGAGTTAGCCAAGTGGGAGGGATGAGGCCGCCCCTCATCCTGACCCCCACCCGTGAGAAGCTATGCAGTAAACTTATAAGGATCCTCATGCTGCCTCCGCAGCCGCCCAGACTCTAGCTCACCCCCAAGGGCTGACTGCTCAGCTCCATCCTTGCTGCATCTGTGGTGTGACTTGTATAATTGAGTGTCACTTCAGCTGACATCAAGCAACTCAGTGTACTCCTTCAGAGAAGATCTTGATTTCCCTTGGCATAACTTAAAGGAGGGATATCTCTGAGTTACTAAAGAGATACTAATATATGGAGTAGAGACACCATTAAAATACTGGATCAAATGGAAAATAAATACAAGCATAGGAAGGTGAATTTTCATTCTTTTTTAAATATGGTTTTAATTGGGTAGCTTCTCTGTGGTCTCACTGTGTACAGAAGTTTGTATATACGGTGGTTCTCAGAGCTCTTGTGAGTGTCTGTGACCCTTGTTGACTCCAGCGGGCCTCTAAAAATGAACTCCAATGTGTCTTCTTCATGGTTAACTGCTGGAGATATTTGTTTTTTAAATCCCACAAATTAAATTGTTGTCCAGATTCCCAAGGTCCTGAAAATGTTGGTGGAAAATGATTTTTTTTAAAAAAACTAACTTTGTATAACCTAATATTTTTATTTGATCATCTATATTTTTTTATTCACTGTGATCATGATACTGTTTGTTCTAGGAGAGTTCAAAGTTAATCACTGACAAATGAAAAATAAATGTTATTTAAAAAGGACTCAGTGTCTGGCCTTTTTTATCATTTAACATAAAATACAAATGCTACTTTCTTAATAAAAAACAGACAAAAACACACTTATATATGTACCCACCCATCTTCCTCAAACATAATTGTGTGTGTGTGTGTGTGTACGCTCATGTATTTGTGCACATAGGTGTGCATGTCTGCTCATGAGCATAGGGGTCAGAAGTCTTACTCAATTGTTCTTCACCTTGTTCTTTGAGGCAGGTCACATGAACCTCAAGCCTAAAGTGAGGTCAGCCCCCATGAGAAGCTCTGCAGTAACCTTGTAAAGATTAAGCTGGACTGGCTGGCCAGCAAACCTCAGGGATCTGCTTGTCTCTGCTTCCCCAGAACTGGGACTATAAATGTTTATCTCTGCCCCCAGCTTTCTGTATATGGATCTTAGGGCTCAGTCTCAGGCCCTCATGTTTGTGTGGTAAACACTTTCCCAACTGAGCCATCTTCTCGGCCCTTAACCATAATTGTTCTTTAATTTTGAAAGTCTTTTCTTTATTTTGAAGACTCTCTTGCATACATACAGTGAAATATAACCATAGCTACCACCCATCGTTCCCTGCCTCCAGCCTCATCCCCCATACAGATCCTCCTAGCTCAACTTAATGTCTTTTTTTTCTTTTTTAAAATTTTATTAATAATTTTTGTTTTTCAAAACAGGGTTTCTCTGCTGTTTTTCTTCTTTTTTAATAACACTAAGTCTTCTGGTAGTATATGCATGAGTGGGAGGCCATTCACAGGAGTATGGGAAATCTAGCAGCAGCCACAGCCTCAAAAAAGAAAAAAAATTATCACCCCCTCCCAATAGCTTTTCGCTAAGAGGTAGAGCCTGGAGATGATCTACCCCATCTGTGCCAGGATTTTTCCTGGCTTGATTTTGTGTAGGTAACCACAGCTTTAGCTGCTTTAGCTGCGTCAGATCCAGAAGACAGGGTTTCATAGCACCACCCCCACACCCTCCACTCCTACATCCTTTCTGCCTCCTCTTCAGTGATGTTCCCTGAGCCTTCCTTGGGAGGGTGGGACGCTAACGTAGATGTTCCACTTAGGACGGAGCACACAGTCTTTTATTCATAGCACTCATGTGTCCCTGAATTGTCTGTTGTCCACTGCAGAAAGAACCTTCTCTGACCAAAGTTGAGAGCAGTCCAGGTCAATGGGTATAAGCACAGATAGTTCCCGGTCCAGGGCCCATGGTTGGGGAGGTCATTGTTATTTTGCTAAATAGCCATGTTGTGCAAATGCCTTCTAAGTATGTATGCTTGTACTTATAATTTTGAATCATTCCCATTTCATTGCCTCTGGTTTGGAACCCAGGTAGAAAATGCCCATCCGTGAACATGTATGTCCCCACGGTCTACATCAGAATGCCACCCGTGAACATGTCTTCACAGTCTACATCAGAGCTGCACACTCCCACACTTCATTCCCCAGCTGGATCTAAGAGCTCCCAGCTGCTCATCAGTGGGGCCTCCTCTCCGACTGGGCATGGTCGATGCCTCTTTAACTCCTGCCTCTGTTGCTGATAACTTGAGAGAGGACTTTGTCCTTAGGTGAGTGGTTGAACTGGAGAGGCCTGGATGATTGAGAACCTTCTCCAGGACCCAACACGCTAGATGTTAGACAGCAGTGGGTCCTCCATGCAGTGTGAGGGGCTCTCATTTCCCTTCTTTGAAAACATATTCAGTCCATAATAAAGTGCTTGTGTGTTTGCCCTCACCAGCGTGGAGGAAGGCCTCTAGAGAAGCCAAGATGCCCCAGTACATCTTTCCTATGTGTAGTAGCTGTCCCATTATGACTTAGAACAACTTCTAAGTATAATATAGCTGTTTGGGGGACTGGAGAGATGCCTCAGTTGGTTAGAACACTTGCTTCACCAACAGGAATCTCCATCACCTACTTAAAAAAATACTTGTATGACTGTGTCCCTGTCCTCCAGCATTATGGAGGGCAGAGACAGGAGGGTCATTAGGGACTGTTGGCTGCTGTCCAGCTCTAGGTTCAGTGGGAGACCGAGAGACCCCCCCCCTTCAGCTCAAGCAAATGAGGAAGACAATGATAGAGGACACTTGATGTCTTCTTCTGGCGTCCCCACAAGCTCATGAGCAGTGTGTGTGTGTGTGTGTGTGTGTGTGTGTGTGTGTGTGTGTATGTGTGTACATAAATATCCAGGACTCTATAGTTGTCAAGGTGGAATCTTTTCTTTGTGAACCTTTTTTTTTTCTCACCAAGATAAACATTCGTCCTCTAGCCTGTGTGTTAGAAAAAGGACACTACCCACGGTCCTAAAACAAATAGCTTTGACTGACCAGTATGGGAGAAAGTCAAGAGTCCAGCCACTGGCTGTGGGTCATTTGAGAATGAGAAGATGCTGATATCATTACAGTGTCTCATACATACAGCCGCCAAAAAACTGTGAGAATCAGTCCCCTGTGGGAATGAATGGCCTTTTCCTGTGGGAGTGGCATCTGTCATGGCTGTTCCTGATCTCCCAGGATGACCCTCCTGTGACACAACCCCAGCTGCAGTCCCCACCACATACCCCTCTGTATTAATTGCTTTTCTGTTCCTGTGTCAACACATTGTGATCCAGACGATGTATATAAGGAAGTTCTTCCTAAGTTGGAAGCTTAGCTGGGTGTATGGGGTCTTGTCCTTCCTTCTTTATTTAATTCTCTAGTGGCAAGAAACTCCCAGGTTCTCTTTCAAGTGGCAGACATGGCAGCTGAAGCAGGAAGCTGGGAGCACACATCTTCACCCTCAGGCACGAAGCAGAGAGAGTGAACTGAAAGCCACACAAGGCTATAAACTCTCAAAGTCCGCCTCTAGTGACATACTTCAGCAAGGTGACACCGCCTAAGCCTTCCCAAACAGCGCCACCTGAAGGCCAAGTGTTCAAATACCCGAGCCCATGGGAGACATCCTCACTGAAACCAAAGCATCTTCCAGGGCCACACACCCCATGCTGGGAAATACATGGAGAACATTGTACAGTTACTGAGGAAAGAAGGGAAACAGTCAAAATGTCACAGAACTTTTCTTCATATATATTCACAAGTAGGGGGAGGGTGATCTCCAACACTGTGCAGTTATACAGTTTCTTCCCTGTGTCAGCCTTCTGTAAGAAATGCCTGAGGTGAACCTAAATACAGGGAAGGTCTGTCTGGTTTCAGCCCATCATAGATTAGCTGTGACACTTTGGGCTTGTGGCAACATGGTGCTTTGTGGCTGGAGTGGAGGAAGGAGGCCCATTCACCTCACAGCTGGGTACAAAACAGAAGAGAAAGGGGAGGGCCCTGGGCCCACTATCTCCTCTGAAAATTCTCGTGATTGGAGTGCATCCCACTCAGTCCCAACTCAGTTACCTTGTGCCCATGGTACCAAAGGCCAGAGACCAAGCCTTTAATGTAGGGTCATATCTGGAACATTCCAATCTCAAACCACATGGCTCAGCTTGTAGACCAAAGTCTTAATCAAGGGAAAATTTCCTGCTGTGTCCATGGTGCACTGGCTCCCTGACTTCTGAAATGAGGCTACCTGGCAGGTTGTTAGCCCCTGGACACCTTGATAGGTCCTCTCCTCTAGGACAGGGTTCCCAGCGTCTTCATAGCCACCCTTTACAGAGCCTTGTCAATGCATCTTTTCATCCTCACTGTTTCTCATCGTAAATTTTTCTTCAAATGTTCTGTGTTAGCCATTTTCTCATTGTTGTGACCGGACATGAGGTACTTAGGGTTGAAGGGTGAGTTTTGGCTTGCAGATTGAAGGTTCAGTGTGGAAGGCATGGCCATCAGAGCATGAGGCAGCTGGTCACATTGCCTCTGCAGTCCGGGAAGCATGGAGATATGAGTGGAGGTGCTCGATCACTTCTCCCTTCCCTTCACTCCAGTACTCCAGCCTGTGGGGGTGGGGGGCTGTCCACATTCACAGTGGACCTTCCTGTTTCCATTAACCCAGCCTAGAAAAGACCCTTTAGCCATGCCCAGAGTTTTGTCTCTTTTGGCGACTCATGATCCTGTCAGAGTGACAGTTATTATTAACCACCACAGATACTGGGTGTGTGGTTTATGAACATCTGTTGAATAAGAAGATGCTTTTGTTCACCGAGATTCAAACTTCACCCTCTGGGGTGTGTTATTGCATCACCGTGAATGCAAACTCTAAAACTGGAAGGCGAGTCTCTTGTGTTCTATTTTTCTTTGATTGTTAGGAAGTTCAAAGCCAAGTTTAGCTCTCACAGAGTTACTTAAATTTTGGTTTTATTTCCTTGGCCCTCCAGAATGCTCTCTGGCCTATTAAAAACTCTCCTTTACTTTTAACTACCAAATTTAATATGTACTTCTTCCACATCCGTATTCAAAGTGAGCAGTATCTAAGCTTTAGCCTATAAATGGAAAAATCTTTCTTTCCTATTTAAAAACCACCCCTGGTGCCTGAAGATTGCCACCTAGTATCTAAAGAAATTATTTAAAAATCAATTTTAAGATTATTCTTTCATGTAAAGATTTGATCTCCTTAATTCTTTAAAGATTGTATTATCTTCTGCTCTGGATTCGTCCATGGCACTGGGCTTCATGGGTCGTGTTCATGGAAGTCTTTGTGGATTTAATACCTTTTGGCTTTTTCTTTTTAGTTCTATATTTAATTGCTTTATTTTCCTTTTTTAAAAGTCCATTTGGTATCTTTCCACCTTTTAGAACTCTATAAACCTACTGTCTTGTGGGGTGTTCTCGGAAGAGTGGGGACTCTCTAATTCTTTGACCCAAGTGTCATAAACTTGGCAGACCCTGTTGACCCCTCACCTACATAATCTGCTGTACCTGCCGCTGGCTCTGGGGCCTAAATTAGTGTCCTAGGTCCGAAAGGGAGTGAGAGTAGCCCTCCTGTTTGACTCAGATGAAGCTCATTTTAATAAATTTGCTAAATTTGTTTTTGCCACAGACATTAAAGGTATGTATGATATAGTCTTTCTTGTTTGTTTCTGTTTCCTTGAGTTTGTTTTGTTTGTTGAGACAGGGCCTTGCTCTGTAGCCTGGACTGGTGCTGAACTCAAGACAAACCTCCTGCCTCAGCCTCCTGATTTCTGAGATTACAGACATGGCCCACTGTGCTCCTTTGGGGGGGGGGGCGGGTCTTAGACATTACTCAGAACAGTTGTGGGTGTTTCCAGGAAGCCATCTGTAGGTAGGATCAACATCTGTAATTAATTGACTTTATTAATGGTTTTTCAAGACAGAGTTTCTCTGAAGCTTTGGAGCCTGTCCTGTACTAACTTTTATAGACCAGGCTGGCCTTGAACTCACAGAGAGCCGCCTGCCTCTGTCTCCTGAGTGCTGGGACTAAACGTGTGCACCACTGCCGCCCAGCTCAATTGACTTTTAGTAAAGGGGAGTCCCTTGATAATGTGGGTGGTCCTCAGCAAATCAATCTGAGACCTGACAAAGAAAACAATTTTCTGGAGAAAAAATAATTCTGGCCCTAAGACCAGACATCCTTGGCCTGACTTTGTAGTCAGTTGCCATTGCAAGTTTGAAGTCACATGGTATGAGCAATTTATTAACCCAAGTCGTGTGTGTGTGTGTGTGTGTGTCCGTATGTGTCTGTCTGTCTCTCTCTCACTCAGTCCCTACCTCCTTCCCTCTTCTCCTCTCTCCATTTCCATCTATTTTCTGTCTTCTCTCTCACTTCTCTCCTCTCCCTTCTCTCTCTCATCTCCATCTCCCCTCTCTCCCTTCCCTCATTTTCTCTCTCTCCCTTCTCCCCATCACCTATCTTTTTCCTCCTTTCTCTTCCCATTTTATTCCTTATACCCCCTCTCTTCTCCTCATTGTCCCTCTCCACTCTTCCCTGCCCCCTCTTCTCTCTACCCACTCATCTTTCCTTTCTCTTCCCTCTTTACCCCTAGTTCCGTCTCTTTCCCTTCTCTGTGCCTTTCTCCCCCCTCCCCCCTACTCTCTCACATTCTCCCTCTTTTTACCTCCCTCCTCTTGCCTTCCTCCTTTAAGGAGCTTCTTGTCAAACATTTGGTCACAGGGAAAGGGGAAGTAGCCACGCCCATGCAGTCAACGTTGACTTCTTGGCTTTACTGTCCATGTTGAGGCTGTGTACAAAATATATCCTCATTGGAAGAAAAACCGCACTACAGCAAGAGGGATAGTACGGTACCCAGGAGACAGCTTAGGTCAGATGATGCAGAGAGAGCAGCGCACAGTGCCCTGCCAGAGAGTATCACTCACAGATGCTGGAGATACCTTTCCCCCAGGAAAACTGATCAGATTTTCAACAACTTATCTGAGTCTCTTAACCACATCCACAAACAAGTCTGTATCATTGTCACCACCGATGAAAAGCCACCCCTGACACTAACAGCAAAGTCTCCACTCAGAACCCCAGAGAGCAAAGGTGAGTCCCTTCCTGAGCCTGTGAGCTCAGGGTCAAGAGGTCCTTTCCTGTCTCTGTCAAATGTTTCCAGGGCTCCTGCCAGGTGGAACCTTCTTCAGTCTCCTGGTCTGCTGTGAGCAGAGCTAATGTTGTCTCTGAAGTTCCTCTGGGAGAGAATAGGTAAGGCTCAAGGGAGGCTATTCTGTACAAAAACCAGAAATAAAAGGACTCTGTGGTCCCCACGGGTGAGGAGGAAGGTGAGCCTGGCTCCCTGGAGCTGCAATGTTTGAATAGAGCCTTGAACTGCTGTGGAAGGAACTAAGTAAGAACCCAGGGCACAGTGTCAGGGAATGAACTGGAAATAGTTCAGAAGCAGGAGGAAGAGGTGAGCAAGGCAGGAAGGGAAGGAGTGCCTAGAGCCATGGGCAGAGACTTAGTGAGACCAGGCCATGGGGAAGGGGCCTATTGTCCTTGATTTCGATTCAAAGGCAAGAAGAAGAATGACCACCACCCCAGAGGAGGGGTCTGTAGGAGGGTGCTCTTCTGCCAATAGCAAGGAAATGGAAGGACATGCCATGAGGTCTCTAGCATCACTGTCATCACTAGATGAAGCCGGCATCCATACTTCAGAGGAAGCAAAGGGACCCTCTTTGGGTGAAAGTTGGCTTTGGAAAATTGTTTATACCATTAGAATTGGGGGTGTTCTTGCTGGGAATGGGGTGTGAAGAACAACAAAGAAAACTCATGAAAGTGTCCAGGGGTGCCCTGGTCATTAAGAGATAAAAACACATCCTCATACATGCTACCGTGAGCCTCTGCCTCCACCACACTGGCATCACGTTTCAGTCCCCAGCAGCTCCAATGGTTCGTATCCACGGCCCACTCCTAAATGCACAAATTGATCATCACTCTGGGCTTCTGAATTGAGTCATGCAGTGGCCGTAGTGGAAAGCATCCACAGAAACCACCTGAGTTGAGAAAGCCACCCAGGATGCTGCTGGCTCCCAGCACCCAGACTCCCCAGCTGCTAATGGGGAGGTGCAGCAATTTGGGAGGCAAAAATAATCAGTTTGGGAACGGAATATTTTTGAATTAGCATAAATTAGGCTATTTAAAAATACTTGTTAACAGTTAATTTAGCATTATGCACCCTCTTGTTGGAGAGGAGGACACTTAATATTGAATAAGGAGCTACCTGCAAAAAAGCAGGGTTATTTTTAAACACCTGCATATTTTTGGTTTCTCGGCAGGGTATACAGACAACATCTGCAGGCTTTCACTGCCTGGCAGGGGCTTTTTCACATGGAGAACAAACTTCATAAAAGCCAAGCGATTATAATGGCGAGGCTATGGCAGAGCCATCCCCCCGTTTTTCTGAAGTGTTGGTGAAATGGGTGCTTTTCAATATGAGCACCCTTTTATTTTTGCCTTGGAGTAAAGACTGCACAGTTTATTTGGTTTCGATGGCTTGAAAGTGCTCAGTTGTCAGCCCAGGTGTCCAATGGACAGGAGTCAGGATCACAGTTCTCACAGTCTTGGGTGTGAATCCCCTTGAGGAGGAATGCTGGGGATGGAACGCAAACCTGGTGGTAGGTCCAGCGTGGCCTCCAGGTGCCTCGGAGATCCTGGCTGTGACAGATCTGCACAGAAGTCACTGGAGAGTTCTGATTCCAGGCCCAGATCTCCACAGCTCAGCGTCAAGGGTGTGTCAAGAGACTGAATGTGGCCTCAGTCTGGCCTCTGCTGCTTTTGAATCCTTAACCCAGACAAAGGCCCTTTCTCCTACATATTCACATTTGAGTCCTTCCACTGTTTGCTGTGATCAGAGGTGAAAGAAAATTGGGTCCACAGCTAGAAGAGGCTCATGGTGTTAAAAAGTAGGAAATGGATTCCAGAATTTTCTCTAAGCAAAGACTCTTGGGATTCAGGCAGTGTCCTCAAGTTTTAGAGTCTTCATTCATTCATCACAGTATTTGGAAGCTCAAGGCATAGAAGAGTCATGCAATTTACCAGGGTCACATAGCTGACTTTCTATTTGAAGGCTGATGTCGGATGTCCTTCTGTATATGTATATGTGTTGTTTTTATTGATTAATGAATAAAGCTCTTTTACCCAATGGCTTATCAGAGTAAAGTCAGGCAGGAAATCTGAATGTATATATACATTTATACATATATGTGTGTGTGTGTGTGTGTGTGTGTGTGTATAGAGAGAGAGAGAGAGAAAGAGAGAGAGAGTAGGCAGAGTCAAGGAGATGCCTTGTAGCTGACGAAGGAGACAGACGCTGGAAACTTACCAGTAGGCCGCAGCCTTGGGTGATACATAGATTACTAGAAATGAATTAATTTAAGATGTGAGAGCCATCTAGAAATATGCCTAAGCCTGTGGCCAAACAGTGTTGTAATTAATATAGTTTTTGTGTGATTATTCAGGTCTGGGCGACCGGGAACAAAAAAAAGAGCAGTCTCCGTTTATGGAAGGCATCTCCTGAACTCATGTTGGATTAGGAACAGATGGTTTCATGGGCAGGTCTTCTGCTTCCCTAAGGGTCTCCGTTTTCCTACAGATGTTCTTCACATCTCACGCTTCAGCAGTTATCTACATGTTGGATACCAGGCTACTGTCTTCCTTTTCTCTACCGGGACAATGACGCAACCCTCTCGGCTACAGCAGCTTCTGTGTGTGTATGCTATGTCTCTATTGCTCTTCACCTTCTTTCTTTGGGACAGGATCTTCCACTGAACCTGGATCTTGATTCGCTGTTTCAGTCTGGCCAGCAACTTCCCAGGATCCGCTTATCTCTACCTCTCCAATGCTGGGGTTGCAGGTATGTGCACCAGGCTTGGCCTTTTTTTACGTGGGTTCTGGGGCTTGAACTCATGTGTTCGTGCTTGCACAGCAAGCCCTTTACCCACTGAGCCATGTCCTCTACCTGACAAAACTGCTTTCTGACTCGTATGTTAGTGTGAGCCAAGGCTATGACTGCTAGAGATGATCTTTATCATAGGTTCCTTCTACAGTATATTGCCATATCCGGTGACTATAAATTGCCCTGAGTATCTAGCCTGCCGATGAGTAGAATATTAGTCCTTTTACAGCCTGCCATGGATGACCACATTGTGGAGATGGTGAGAAGTTTCTGACTACATGTCGGTAGCACTTTCTTTTGGCAGGCCAATAAGGCTGCCCCACCCTGGCTGGGGGAGAGGCTTGTATCCCTACCTGTCCCTCACCCCTGTCAAAGATCTCTATTCCTTCCAGGTCTCAGCTCAGTTTCCAGGCTCCTGGCAGCACAGCCAAAAGCCCACAGAATAAGGGTGGGAGAACCCAGGGAGCTAAGCAGTTTCCACAGGGGTTCTCATTTAGGCAGGAAACCCTACATTGAAGCATAGGAGGAAGGGCTATGGCAGAAAAGCAGGGTCTTGGTGCCTCTCACTTTCTCTGCTTTCTGTTAACATAACCACTGTTGCTACTATCTTCATTACCACCAACCCCACCATCACCATCATCCCTACTTACCTCCAATACCACCTCCATTACCATAGTTACTCTCATCACCATCCTTACCTCTATCACCAATATCACCATCTTTACCATCTTTACCATTGTCATCACCATCATCACTATCATTGTCATCACCATCTTCACCTCTGTCACCACCACCACCATTCTTATCATTACCGCTATTACCATAACCATATTCACAACCATCTCTGCCTCTATTATCACCATTACCTCTACCTTCTTGGCTACAACCACCACCATCACCCCCACCAGTGCCATCACCACAACTTCCACCCCCACCACCCCTGTCGGCCCGAAGGTATTTGGAACATGAGAGGAAGTAGTTTTCATGGAAGCGCTTTGCAGTCAATCATGTTGCAAGAACTAACCCACACATGAGCCAGGGCCCAGTACAGGACGGTGTAGAAATGGCAACCAGCGCTCAAGAATTTGCTTCAGTTCAGGTACCTGTACCAACAAGATCAGGAGGCTTCTGAAGTCAGTGCCGATGCATCAGCTGACAATTATCTTTGAGAACACAATATCACAGATATGAAAGAGAAAGTAAGATTTGCAGAAATGTAAGAAGGCAGAAAAGATGGGAAGTTGGACAGAAAGGGAAGAAGGGGAGAGAGGGTAAGGGAGAGAGTGAAGAGCAAAGAAGTACCTGGCTCTCAGCCCTCGCCTAATTCACACATCCCATATAGCCTGTTGTCTGCTCCACAGAGTTGGAGAAGAAGCCGACAAGGAAGGCAAGCCCCAGCCAGTGTCCGCCGAGTGCATGGGCTTGCTTTCCTCTGGAAAGGCTAATTCTCACCCTGCCCCATCCTTTTTCCTGCTGGGCAGGGGAGGGAAGTGGGAGAAAGGTAGAAAAAAAACCCTAACCAAACCTTACATTGCTTTCGTGAGCTTCCTGGAGCCACTTAGCGGCAAACCAAGAAAATCATATTGGCAAGTTATTATTGTGTCTAAAAGAAAATATGTAATTTTTTTAATGTGGATCTCTATACTTCCCAAAATATTTAACACATCGATTATCTCATCGACGCCTCACAACTGTCACGGAAATACAAGAACAGCATGTTCCTTCTCACTTTGTGAGGGGAGGGCAGGTTCTGGAAAGTTTGAGTGGCATGTGGCTGTGACTTTTTGCCAGCTGATGGCAAGCCCAGGCAGACATCTCCTGATGCTCAGAGCATATACTGTCTCCCTGAGTCCTCTTAACATCTCTCATGTGACTGGATGTAGCCTTGCTCACTTGTTCAACACACGCCTCCTTCTCTAGGCCCTGGGGAGGGTGGAGGCAGAGAAGTCCTGCCCTGTGGCACAGTGGTCACGATCCCATCTTTGGAACCTTATGCTAGTCAGAATTCTAGCTTTGAGACTTACCAAGTGCATGCAAATATTTGATTTTAGTTATATGATTAAGCTTGGCTTCTTCCTGCTCCTCCTCTTTCTCTTCTTCCTCTTTGTCTTTTCTTCTTGAGACAGAGTCCGTACTTCAGGCTGGCCTTGCCTCCCTCGCCATTATCGGGATGGGAGGGTCCTCAAGCAGAATAACAGCTTTCTCAGGGATAGGTGCTGGTAGGAGGCTGACGAAAGGATGGCAGCCACCCTCGAGGGCATTGGCAGCCATGGCCCAGCTTTGACAGCCCTTGCTAACCCATCATTATGTGTCTTCCTGGGAATGGCTCCTTATTCTCCGGGTCACAGTCACACAAAAGAAACAATTTTCTCCATAGACCAGCTTTGCCTCCACTGCTCTTCTACCTGACAAAGACTGTTACGTGAGGGGGCAGTGTAATTGGAAGTGACTGGTTGCCTGCCTTCAGCCTTGTGTGGGTGGGTGTTCTCTCTTAAGGAAGAGGCTTGGTTGCATGGAAAGCGCCTGCCTGTCTTTGCAAACTGTCATGGGTGGGGCTGTTATTATCTGAGATGGGACATGGATGTCTAAGACCTCTGAAATCCTATGATTTCCCCCACTTACCTGGAGAGCTCTGGACATGTCCGTGAATTCCTCAAAGTGTATGGACAAGGGTCCTGCACATCAGTGGAACACATATACTCCTGAAATCCTAGAATCACTGTGGCCTTCTTAGTCATTCCTGAGTCACAATGCTCACTGAGGATGTAGTCCTATCTCCTGAGACTAGGTCCCTGCTGACACACTCACAAGGGAGGTCATGCTTTTCACAAGACACACAGGTCCCCAGCGGAGACTCAAAATCATAAACAACTTAGCAGGAATGCAAACCGAGGTACACCGCAGCTCCAAGCATTGCTCCTGTGGAGATGTCTCACAAGATACCCTGGGGAGTGGTCAAAAGAGACGATGCCCCCACAAAACTCAGAGAATAGCTCTGAAAGTGCAGCAACCCACCCCCACCCCACAGCAAACACCTGCCCTCACTCTGTGTGGGTGAGGGCAACAGAGCCAAAACTCGTTCTCTGAACAGCAGCAGAAACTAGCCAAACCATGGTGTGGATGGGCAAACCATTGTGCTAAATTAGGAGGGGAGAAAAAGCATCAGAAACCATTGTCATTGGCGACAATAAGACAGACTTCCCGTATTAGTCAGGGGTCTTTAGAAGACAGAATATATATATATATTCTGTCTTGTGTGTGTATATATATGTATGTATATATATACATATATATATATATGCTTATTAAATTAGCTTACATGATAGGGCTGAGCAATTTAGTGCTGGCCATTTGCACACTGAGGTGCCAGGAACCTGGTAGCTGTTCGGTTACTCATGAGATTGTATACCTCAGTGTCCTGATTTGGTGATGAAGGTTTGAAGGATTTGTGTAGGGTCTCGGGTCACCAGTGGAAGCCTGACACGAACTGGGTTCTGATGGCTGTGGAGAATGGTGGGTGGCGGGATAGACTCCCTCAGCAGCATGAAGTGAAGGCAACAGGTACCACTACTTCTGGAAGAGGGTCTTCTCCCCTTAATTCATCTGTCCTGGGAATACCCTCGCAGAGGAAGCACACTTCTTGATTCCAGATCCAAGCAAGATGGCAATCAAGATTAAGCACTACAGCCTAAAAAAATGTAATCAGTCAAAAACCTCACCAGTCAGACAGGGTGGCGCATGCCTACAATCCCAGTATTTGTGAGGCTGAAGCAGGAAGATAATGAGTTCAAGGCTTATATAGCAAGTCTAAAGACACCTATGGCGACACAGTATGACTCTGTCTCAATTAGTCAAACCCAAATTAGCGTGTGTCTCTTACACGAACCTGATGACTCTGGAAAGATCTGAGACCTTCTCCAGCTGCACTTCTCATAGTGAGAGATCAAGGTCCTCAGAACTGAAATCCAAGGTCTCAAGTACATCTATGTTGAGAGTTGCCCCGCCTAGACAGACAGTGGGAGTTTTAGCAGTCATCTCTTCTCGTTCAGATGCTGCCTAAATCTGTAGCCACAGTCTGACCTTCATGACCCAGGGCCTTTCATCTCATAAACCAAGTTGTGTTTCAACCTCAAGTCCTTTCGCTTGGTTCATTCCAGAGTCTGCTTACAGAGAGAGCTTTGCTCCAAGGCCTGAGCACATAACAATTGACTATGCAAGACCTGGCTGAACAGAGCCATGGAGAGTCTAACGCTGGCATTTAAGAGGATGGTTGTTCTGGTCAGTGCCAGCCTGGATCTGTGAACACTAAACCATCAGGGCTGTGGCTTCCAGCTCTTGCATGGGACTTCTGCAGAGCCCATCATGTCCCTCTCTGTATCCATGTGGCAGGCTTTCTGGAGCATGCTCCCCAAGACAGGAGCTCCTCAGAAGCCTGCAGTGGAAGCCACCCATATGTACAGAGAAGTACTCCTCAACAGCTCAACCCATATGTACAGAGAAGTACTCTTCAACAGCTCAGGGATGCTGACCCTGATTCACAGTGAGCCTCACAGAGGCAGAGAGGCTTCCCAGGGTTCCCTGGTCTCTGATCTCAGGCGTAATTCCTTCCTGCACAGCCTCCTGAGACTCGTCGGATCATTAAGTGCACTCTCTGCCCAGCATGAACGCGGAGCTCTTGGGAAGGCAGCAAGCTGTGTCCTCAGACCATATTAATAGACCGGCTCTCCAGGGAAGAACACACAGTGCTGAGATCTGAGTAGCATCTGTCAGTGAGAAGATCATTGGTTAGTCCAGAGTCCATACCACTCTAGCTTTCAGGGAGCGAAGCCCTGGAGGATGGGTAGGGAAGGACCTACCTACCTATCAGCTCAGGGCCAGTCCTTTGTGAAGTCATGAAAAAGACAGAACAATGTCTCGGAAAATGGGTCAACTCAGTAAGAGGATTTCCAAGAAACCTAAGGGAGATATCTCTCAGCCGAAGCCCAAATAGAGGTTTTATCTTAGAAACATGTGTGACTGTAATTTGGGCCTAATTAACCCAATCTCAAAAAGACTATAGAAGACCCATAAACATTTAAATAGAAATATATGGCATAAATGTCACTAGCTTGGACTGAAGAGGGCAGAAACAATAGGAAAAGGGGAGGAGAGGCTTTCAGACCCAGCATGCTCCAACACCAGGCAGCAAGGGAACAACGTGTTACATGTGTGAACATGATTGCCTGTTATGAGAAAGGGAGTATGGTTGAGAAGGCAGAAGTAGGAGCCGGGAGGGTGGGTCAGAGAGTCCATGCAGAAGCAAGACTGAGTCTCACACAAGAAATCCACAGCTTGCCTGGATGGATTTAAACATGGACTCTGTTCCTTCTGAGTGGGAATGGTTTTAGTCTGCTCCACCTATTGCATTTTGCATGTGTTGGTGCACAAGTTCCATCAGTAAAAAGGGTATCTGAGAGGCACTGGAAGTTACAACCAAGGAGCTGCCTTCCATTAGGACCCAACTTATAGGAAAACAGCCTGGATTGTTCACTGATGCCGCAAAGAATAGGAGGTGGAGCAGGGTGGGTGTGAGTATGTTTGCATGTGGGAGGAAGGTAGGGAATTTGCAGTCAATCGGTAGGCTATGCTGGGGTTTGAAAATACATCCACAAATTCATCGCCATCATCTTTCTGTCCTCATCAGAGAAGCTCACCACCACCACCACCCCCGCCACAGTGGACAGTGGCTAATACAGAGACTCACATCTAGTCAAAGTGCAGAGAGTAAGCTAACGGACTATGGAGCGCTCAGTCACAAACGGGGCATCTGTATCACACTCTGTCAGGTATCTGGGAGCAGTGAGTGGCAGAGGTTACAGAGGACTGCTGTGGAAGTGTCCTTTGGACATGACACAGCCACTATACTGACAACTCACAGAGGCTGTGGCAGCCTGCACAAAATCAAACCACTCAAACTTCCAGCATGGGCGCGGACACACACAGAATGCCCACTCCTGCAGAGGGGCTGTTTGCGGTTGATGGCTGCTAGGGGAGGGAAAGGCTTAGTGTTCTTCAGGGATAACAGGTTGGATGCTTCAGTGGATGGTCCTGCACTCGTGCACATATGGGTGGCTCTAATTGGACTGGAGGCAGGGGAAAATAATAAGGATATGAAGTTGGGAAGGCATGGTGGAGGGATTTGGGAGGATCTGGAATGGAGAAGTGGGGGTAGATAGGATTAACGCATTTTTTATCTATATGAAATTTTCAAATAAAATATGCCCATGAATCTTTGATAGACCTTCCTTTAACAGCTAGACTTTTTAGACTTTTTTTTTTTTTTCAAATCGCCCCTTGAGTGTAGACTGGGCTAAGTAATTGCCTTTTAATGAGTGATATTAGTGATTGCTCAACTCAGGTCATAAAACCAAGTTGACCACCCCTGGGTTTCTTTCAGATTCTTCATCCTGGGAGAGGCCAACTGCCACCATGTGGGGACTCAGGCAGCAGTCCCTGGGAAGCTTACATGGCAAAGACCTGAGGCCAGAAGCCAGGCATGAATGGAGCTCTACCAAGGACCCTGGGTTAGCTCCATGGCAGTACTGCCCACCAGTCCTTCAGTCCTTCATGAGTGCCCGCCCCACAGGCCTTGCGTGACAATGCATGGTAGTCATTTCAGGATACTCAATGTGGTAATGCTTCTCTATGGCATGATGAATAACATGACTCTATTATGCTGGAAAAGTACGTGGGAAGATTTTTCATGTTTTCCTCTGATCGTGAAGCGTTAAAACTACTCAGAAACTTGGGATGTGGCAGGACTCACGGAGCCAGTTTGTGACAGGGTGGGCTTTCCTGTTGAGCTTTGGAAGTAGATCCTTTATAGATTAAAATTTTCCTTCTGGATCATTTGGGTTGAGGCTTGGTAGATGGAGTAATTATTTTGACTTATTCGAGCCTTCCACTTCTTTCTGAGTTGGTTTTGGTTTGGGTGCGCTTTCCTGAAGAATCTCCGATTTCATTCACACTTTAAAGTCTGATAATAGAATTCTTTACAACAGGCACTTATAACAACTGTGTGTTTGTTCTTGATCTTCACTGAGATATGGTTCCTGCTGTTAGTCCTCTTTCTCACTTAGGCTTTCTAGAAAGTTCTGCCCCACTGATTTTGTTGTTGTTTTCTTGATGCTCCTGCCACAGCTGTTCTCTTGTTTGTTTTTGACTGGTGGCAAAGTCTTGACTTGTTAACTCTGGCTGGCCTTGAATTCATGGCACTCCTCTGCCTTAGCCTCTGGAAAACTGGGAACACAGGCACGCACCACCTCATCTGGCTTTCAGTGTTTTCAGTAGAAACATTGCATGGGTCCATCAAGGTCTTGAGCTTTTGTTTTTGTACACATTATAGTTTTATTATTCTATCTTAACTTTGTTACCCTGGCTTCCCCAGGATGCTCACTCACCACCTGCCAGGTTTCCTCCTATTTTAGTGAACAGTAAGCATATTCCGAACTGATGCGTTTGCCTGACTTTTTGATTTACTAATGAAGACCATGTGTGAGTGTGAGTCGGCCTGAATGGGCTTTGCATTCCGAGTTTCCATGTAATCATTCTGTAATTGCTGTCTGGGTTTTCCTTGTCTCAGACGGTATCTGTAGGATGGAAACATTTTAATTTCCTGCTTGAATTTTGTATTATTAGGCATTTGCGATTTTATCGTCTTGTGGTCTGAGAAACTGACCTAAACATTATAAAACTATTTAAAAATTTTTGCCTAACCCATGAATATTCCTAAACAATACATGTTATTTGTATGCACGTATATTCATTTATTTCATTGTGTGATTCGATATAAACATACAAAACTATAAATGTCATGTGTATGGATTGTCTGTGCTGCTCCTGCGCTCCAGGCTCCTTTCAAAGATGAAATCAAACCTGGTCTCTATAAAGTCTCCCTGACCTTCAGCACAGGAAATAATTGCCCCAAATCATCTCTGAGTCTTAGCAACACTCACTGCCATTACTGTAATCGGAGTTCCTTCCCCGCCTCCCAGATTGGCTAGTCTCCTGTCCTGTTCCCTGCCCAGGGCTAAGCCCTGCGCTCAACGTCCAGCAGCTACAGGTAAATGTGGAGGAACAAACCTTCAAGGTCACTGGCTGTAATGTCAGGTGAGTTGGCATTTTCTTTGTTCAGGCTTGTGTTCTATAGAGCAATTCCTGAATTAGCTAGTGTTTTGATCAAAGCGCAGTGTCAGTACTGCGTTGGGATTCAGACCTGCCCCAGATCTATGACAGGAAGCATTTCTAACCTGTGCCTGCCAGGCTGTTCAGTCTCCAATAGGCAGAGACGAAGGAGACACCCCTGCATTCTTGCCACTGATAGGATGAATTGCTGCAAGGGCCGGGACACAGTGGACTTAACTCCTTTATTGTTTAGGTTCTAGCTATTTTTATCAAGCCCTGTTTTATACTTTATATAAAACATTGAGGTTTCTTTTTAGAGCAGTTTTGATGCACAAGGAAGTGAATCAGGACCTACAGTTTCCATGTGCCCTTTCAACAAAATACATGATATTTTCATAAGAGAGAATACTTACCATTTCTTTGAATATTGCATGAGCACAATTCTTTTTACATTTTTATAATCTGAGACATTGATTGTATTGTGCTCGTCTTTATGCTTCTCAGTAATGTTTAAGGACTTATTTTTTTGAATGAAGAATTTATTTCCGTTCCACAGTGTCTGTCTGTATGTAGATTTAATACAGAAAAGCTGCAGGCACCGTGTTGGATCCCTGGAGCTTCACTGGTTTAACTCTGTCCTGAAAAGATAGGATCCGATGTACGGCATACAGGAGGTATCTAATCATTGCTTGAAAACTTGAATGGAGATATTTAGCTCCGTGGGAAAAAGAAGGTAGTTTTGACTAAATGATTTTCTACTAAGTCCCCTATGCTCGAGTGAAATGTTGACATTTGTCCGTGAAGGTAAATGTTTCCACACACCGTGTGAGCAAAGTGCTAGTGGGGAGTAAAACCCTTTCTCTGCGCTTTGGAACTCTCTGGAAAAGTTACTGTCTGTGACGCAGTAGAGTCTGTAGTTGAAGCCCTGGCACTTCTCCTTCTAGCAGTTTCTAATTGATGCAGCTCTGCCCTCTATGGAATGTCAGAGGTGAATTTTGGTTAAGTACATCAGCTAATCATTTTTGGGTGTTTGACCAGTGCTGGAATATAAAGTGCTTAAAAAAATACTTCCATAAAGAAAATCTTGTTCCTCTCCCTTTTCTAAAGTGTAGGCACATCATTTCCTTCACTTTCATAGGTCAGTAGGCATGAATGAGCTCACAGCCCTTATTCTGTTTATTGTATTATAAGGATGACTTACAAATGTCCTAAATCTGCTGCCACCCTCAGATCAGAGCAACGGTGCTGGGGAAGTTTGGTGGAGAGCTGAGCCCTCCTGGGAACTCTCCAGAGACGATGGAGAGCTGCCACAAACCACATGCTCTGCACAATCTCTTCCGACTCCTCACCGGAAAATGTTTTCAGCACAGCAGAAAGAGGTTAAAATGGTCCGAAAACCCGTAACAAATGTGTTGATGATAAAATAATTCCTGTCAAACTAAAATGGCTTAAAGATTCTGGGGGGAAAATAGAATGTCCTCTTCAGCTGTTAGCGAGTGGCTGAACCTCCTTTTCCTCTTTCTTCCTCCTCCTCTTCTTCCTCACAAACAAGTGTGGTTTGTTTGTTTGTTTGTTTTACTCTGATTTAGGTAGCTAGAACTTGAACTAATTAAAACAAACACCTAAGCAAGGATTTGCTAACCCAACTAAGAAGCCATTCCATTTGTTGTATGTACCAGAGAAACGCTATCCGTTAAAGTTCTTTCTCTCTTGTTGCTGGGGGTCTAGGCATCACTGTGAAGCAGATTGCAGATCAAAATAAGCCATAAGAGGCACATAATCATGTCTTATCTTCAAAGAAGGGGGACCTGATCTCTACCTCAGCTCCCTTAGTGCTTTCCTTTGGGTTTACAGGTTTAAATTTTTCTTTGTCCACGGAGGAGACGAAGCAAACCTTTGCAGAAACCTCTGCAGAGCCGGAAGAAGCAAGTCACATGATTATGTACTTTGATACACCAGCCCGACTGCGGCATGACAATCTTTATCCCATGGAATGTTACCATTACACGATGAACATGGTATTACGACCTTCAGGTAATGGATAAAGCCAGGGAGTCGGGGCTGAAGGGGTCAGATGTTCTCAGGGTTATCCTACCCCATGGTTAGCTCCATTGGGTTTTGTTATGACCTGAATTATTAGGTCTTTTTCGGTTGTTGTGATAAAATGTCATGACCAGAAGCAGCCTAAAGAAGAAGGTTCATTTTGGCTTCCAGTTCCAGAGGGTTAAGTCACTAATGATGGGGCACCATGACAGTGGGTAGCTGGAACAGTGGACTGGCTGATGGCATCTCATGGACACATCAGGAAACAGAAAGAGGGACCTGGAAGTAGAATAGCGATTAGAATGGGGTTACAGTTAGTGTCCTTTAGCACTGGGAGCACAGCTGGTCTCCCATCCCCATTTTCCAGCACTTTCCGCCATCTTCTTAGTCCTGCCCACACCATCACCACAGCCTTTACTGTCCTGCCTTCTGCTACCATGATGTGTGGTGTGACCTCTTCTTCCTACCATGGCCAACACAATGGTCCCGCCCACCTCCTATTCTTTATTTGTCCTTGCCCAGCCTGATCATGTGTCCTTTATTTTGGAGAGTGACTCACACACCAGCATCCACTTGCCCCAGGAAGGAAATTGGAGCTTGTGTTCAATGCCCCCCCCCTCCATCCCATCGAGGCTCCTCTGGCGCGGTATCCCTCAGGTCTTGGGCCTCACTGCCACAGTCTTCTAGACCACCTCTGTCTCCCAGCTGATCTTAGTGGCTTCTCACAGGCCTCCCCACTCTGCTCCTGCTCTCTGATGTCTCCCCCAGCAGTCAGAACATTTCTGAGCCGGATTGTATAAGCCTTATTGTGTCAGTAACCTTCGACC
Organism: Chionomys nivalis; assembly: GCF_950005125.1. Classification (NCBI taxonomy): domain Eukaryota; kingdom Metazoa; phylum Chordata; class Mammalia; order Rodentia; family Cricetidae; genus Chionomys; species Chionomys nivalis. The sequence goes on along the minus strand of NC_080093.1, from coordinate 61,798,844 downwards.
TTTCTGAATTCCTGCTGGTCAGTGGCCAGACCCCACATGCTTTGATTCTGTTGCCTCAGAATGGTTACCTAGTCTATCTCTTCCCCTCCCTGCCCCCCTTCTCCTTCATCCCCTCCCCCCTCTGCTTTTTAAAGGCAGGGTCTCACTACATAGACTAAGCTGCCCTTGATCCAACAGATCCACCTGCCCCTGCCTCCCACGTGCTGCGACTAAAGACCACATCATTGTGCCCATCCCCAGCGTCTTCTCTCAAGGCCAGCTGTGCTGAGGTTATTTTTGAAGCACTATGTTTCCTGTATCTTCTGGTTCTAATACAGCATCCTTGACACCCGCAACCAAGTCACCTAGTTATTGACAAGTTATCCTGTCAAACAACAGCTCTTCCAGGGAGCTTTCCCACATGCGTCCATAGCTACTGTTCCCGGTATGGAGTTCTCCACGTCCTCCTCATCAGTAGCTGTGGCTGATCAGACAGTGATGTGACAACGGTGTGGTAAACACACCCTGTGCATTACCTTCAGAGTCAGGTGGCGCCTATGTGCCCAGTGTCAGCAGCCTGTTTCCTGGAACTCAAGGTGAAGAACTGCCCTCTGTGTAACCATTTTTAGCTGTGTGGGCATGATGGTGAGTTTGTTTCCACGTGTCACAATCTAGATTCACCTAGGAAGGGGATCTCGGTAAGAGAATTGTTTGGTTCTTTGGGCCCTGCCTCTTTGGGGAGCTGCAAAGAAAAGGTGCCAAACCCCTCCTCTGGGGCCTAACTTCTGCAGGTTCTTCTCCCGCAAACTCTTTCACATCAGCCCCTCCCCCCCCACACACACACACACCAGCCAGGCTTTCCCGGCTCTCTCCTCTCTAGCCCCTCTATAGGTTTCCCATCTGGCAGTGTCTTCCTTAGATGCAGAGGGACATGGAACGCTTCAGACTTACAGCATTCTAAGATCTAGACACGGTCTGACCCTGTGTGCACTCCAGTCTTTCTATGGTTGTGCCCTGGGTCTGTAGGGGACTTGTGTTTTGACAGTCCTCACGCCTTCTGAGCCGAAGTTCCACTTTTGTCTGAGATGTTTCCCGGGTCTGACGATTTGTAAAACAACTCTGAATGCAGAGTCACGGCAGCATTTTGACCTGGGGGTGACACAAAAAAGCACTGTTTAGCATCAGTGACTTGGCCCTGGATTTCCAAATCAATTGTTTAGGGGCACGGGAAGACAGTAGGCACATCTCAATGCAGGATCACACCTTCAGAGAGAGGTGTTAAAACTGTTCCGTGCTCAAAAGCTGAGCTGTGCTGAGCACTTCAGAAACTCATTGCAACATGGCCTGATGCCCATAATCAGCTCCAGTGACCGAGGAGGGCTCGGCTGTAAGACCAAGGACTCCCTGAAGCTGCATCTCTGTACTCCATTGTCTTTCCCAGTGACCCCTAAGGCTCTGTCAGCCCTGTCACAACCATCACCTTTCCAGGCTGTGGGCAGTTTGAACGAGGAGCTCAGATATGCAGATCGATTTCTGTTTAAGAATAAGAATTGTTTACATTAGTCTTTGCCTAGGCTAGGAGCTCTGCACACAGTTTGGGATTTGGGTAGAGTGACTAGATGCATCCGAGAGCAGAGGGCTTGCGTGCAGCCAGGCAGTTGTGTGTCTGCCCTGTGCTTTCTTCCCCAGAGCAGCTCAACATGGTGCCTGCCTGCCTGCCTGCCTTCCTTCCTTCCTTCCTTCCTTCCTTCCTTCCTTCCTTCCTTCCTTCCTTCCTTCCTTCCTCCCTCCCTCCCTCCCTCCCTCCCTCCCTCCCTCCCTCCCTCCCTTCCTTCCTTCTTTTCTTCCTTTCCTTCTGCCTTGGTGGCTAAGGTCTCTTGCTCAGTCTGGCTACCCTATTGGTTCCACAGAGGCTGCCTTGGGTGCTGAGTCTTACTGTATGTTCCCTGCGTCAGTGGCTGCTGCCAGCTGTCCCCTCTGTACTTGTTCATGCTGATTCATAAGATGTAGATCCTACACTTCCGGCATGAGCCTCTTGGTGAACTAATTCCGCAGAGGTGACTCTGTGTTCCAGGATGAAATGTCACGCCCACTGAAGCTTCTCCGAGCTTATGACCACATGCTTCGGTCTCTTGTTTTGCAGCTAGTGTTTTCTCAGGTCACCTCCATGTGACAACTAAGGTATGTCTGAAAGGTGATGCAAATCAGACATTTGGGGTGGCCTGGGGAGATGGATCAGTAGGTAACAATGCTTGCTACATAACCACGTAGATCTGAGTTCAAATCCCTAACACTCCCCTCTTATTAAAAAAAAAAATTGGTGTGGTCCTGTGTGTCTATCACTTCCAAGCTATGAGATATGGAGACAAGAGGATCACTCAGCATACTGGCAGTAAACCTAATTCCAGGTTGATTGAGAGACCCTGTTTCAAGGGAGTAATGCAAAGAGTGACAGAGCAGAAGTCTTGATGTTTTCCTCTGGTCTTGAGCATGTATGCATGTGTTCATGAGTGCGCGCGCGCACACACACACACACACACACACACACACGCAGGTACCCCACACCTGCCTAGAATGTGGCAGGTCCTTCATAGAAATGAGTTGAATGAATGAATGAATGAATGAATGAATTAGGGGTGAGTAAATCCTTTCTGATTGTGGTCCTTGATGCGATAGGCCTAACTGATCACAGAAAGGACCTGTTCTAGGATCATGTCCCCACTCACTGTCGTTGAAACAGCTTCAAGAGTCCTCTTTGCTATGGGACTTTATTCTGTTCTCCCAAATAAATTAACTTGCCACTTATTTCCCACACGTGTATTTCCTTTATGTCTTTTTATCTCTATACAACTGAGCTGCCAGATCAATCTTCCTGGGATGCAACTCGGAGCTCAGAATTATCAGTGGCTCCTTCAGAAACTTCAGAAACAACCTGCCTCCTTTCCCTGCTGTTAATCCTCAGAATCCTCAGGGACAGGTCTTTCCTACACTAGTTCTGCTGAGGCACTTTTGGACCCTTTCAGCCAAAAAAAAAAAAAAAAACCTACTTAGACGGCTGAGCCTGAGCCCTTCCCACCGCCTGAGCTTTTCCCACCATCTTCAGCAGTCCTGACGGCTCACACAGCCCTCCTCACCTACAGTGCCCTCCTTTCCCTCAAAAGGGATTCCTTGGCTCTTGGTGTCATTTGGCAAATAGGATGGGGAATGCAGAGCACAGATTCCATACCCAGGGACACAAATACTTTTTGGATGACTGGGGTCCTAATGCCTCTCTAGATCAGGTTCTCTGGGGTGGAAAGATGTCCTAGTTAGCTTCAGCTGTCAATGTGACGCTAGAAGCTGGGTTCAGAAATCTGGAGTGATAGCCTAGGAGCTAAAGTGTTTGTCCAGCAAGCATGGAGACCTGAGTTCTATCTTCAGGACAGATATAAAAATGGTTGGGTGTGGTATTGAGTGTTTGCAATCTCAGTGTTGAAGAGCTGATAGGTGGGTGATCTCTGGCCAGCCAGCCCAGCCTACTCGATGAGTTCCATACCAGTGAGAGACCTTATCAAGAAATAAGGTGGACAGTGCCTAAGAATGATATACATGATTGACCTCTGGTCACCATACAGACACACACACACGCACACACACACAGACACATGCACACACATGCATGCATGCACACATGCATAAGCACACAACGTACCCATGCACACGTGTGCCAGAGGAATTTAAACGTGCTTTTGACCAAGCAGTAAAAAGTAACTTTATTAAGTCTGGGCCCTTGTGTGCCTCACTTTTAATCCTCTGCCTGGTGACAGGGGCGGTGTGCGTCAAGTGTTGCTGCTGCCCACGTATTCTGTGCTTCCTCCCGAGAAGCACTTGCAGGCAATTGCTTCTGTTTTGAGCTGAATGAACTTCTCCTTCCTTGGAACACCGTTTTTATTTCAAAGAGTGACTGACAGACACACCATGGCTCTTCAGGCTTGGATATTTGCTAGACATTTTCTCAAAAATGAACGAAGCAAGCCTGTCACTTCAAGGAGAGCAACTGACAGTATATTTTTGCCAGTGATAAAATTCAAGCTTTCAAGTGAAAATTGGAATTTTGGGACACTTGTAGCAGCCGCCCTGAGCCTGACAGCTCTCAGTACGTAGGCGCCTTCCTCTTGAGAATGACAGAGAACTTAACAAAGAGAATTTTCTAATCATGCATTAAGAAATGTGGCAACAGATGCAAGTGCTGCATAATTCAGGGACCTAACATTTCTCTGATGACCACTGTAAGATTCTATGTGGCAACTTATTAAAGTCCATAACCTTATAGAGTTCAACCCTAGCAAGGCACAAGTTCATTGGTGAGGCTTCTGATTCTGCCACAAATACATTTGACAACCTACCACCTACTGAGATTTGATATGGTGCATAAGAGTAATATATATTCCTTGGCCAAGATCAAAAACACTGATGACAACTTATGCTGGAGAGATTGTGGGGTAAAGGGAACACTCCTGCATTTTTGGTGGGAATGCAAGCTGGTACAGCCCCTTTGGATGTCAGGGTGGTGATTTCTCAGAAAATTAGGAAACAACCTTTTTCAAGACTCAGTAATACCACTTTTGGGTATATATCCAAAGGATGCTCAATCGTGCCACAAGGACATATGCTCAACTATGTTCATAGCAGCATTGTTTGTCATAGACAGAACCCGGAAATAACTTAAATGCCCCTCGACCAAAGAATGGGTAAGGAAAGTGTGGTACATTTACACAATGGAGTACTACACAGCAGAAAAAAAATAATGACATCTTGAATTTTGCATGAAAATGGATGGAGCTATAAAACATCATTTTGAGCTTTGCAGACGCCGCTGTCCCTTCTCATCGCTTTCTGCAGCCATGGTCAACCCCACCGTGTTCTTCGACATCGCGGCCGATGGCGAGCCCTTGGGCCGCGTCTCCTTCAAGCTGTTTGCAGACAAAGTTCCAAAGACAGCAGAAAACTTTCGTGCTCTGAGCACTGGAGAGAAAGGATTTGGATATAAGGGTTCTTCCTTTCACAGGATTATTCCAGGATTCATGTGCCAGGGTGGTGACTTCACACGCCATAATGGCACTGGCGGCAGATCCATCTACGGAGAAAAATTTGAGGATGAGAACTTCATCCTGAAGCATTCAGGTCCTGGCATCTTGTCCATGGCAAATGCTGGACCAAACACAAACGGTTCCTAGTTTTTTATCTGCACCACCAAAACTGAGTGGCTGGCTGGCAAACATGTGGTCTTTGGGAAGGTGAAAGAAGGCATGAACATTGTGGAAGCCATGGAGCGTTTTGGGTCCAGGAATGGCAAGACCAGCAAGAAGATCACCATTTCCGACTGTGGACAACTCTAATTCTTTTGACTTGCGGGCTTCTTACCCACCAGACCATTCCTTCTGTAGCTCAGGAGAGCACCCCAGCCCCATCTGCTCGCAGTACCCTGTAATCTCTGCTCTCACTGAAGTTCTTTGGGTTCCATATTTTCCTCATTCCCCTTCAAGTCTAGCTGGATTGCAGAGTTAAGTTTATGATTATGAATAAAAACTAAGTAAGAAAAAAAAAACATCATTTTGAGTGAGGTAACCCAGACCCAGAAAGACAATTATCACATGTACTCACTCATAAGTGGTTTTTAAACATAAAGCAAAGAAATCAGTCCACAAATCACAATCCCAGAGAACCTAGACAACAATGAGGACCCTAAGAGAGACATACATAGATCTAATCTACATGGGAAGTAGAAAAAGACAAGATCTCCTGAGTAAATTGGGAGCATGGGGACCTTGGGAGAGGGTTGAAGGGGAGTGCAGAGGCAGGGAGGGGAGCAGAGAAAAAATGTATTGCTCAATAAAAATCAATAAAAAGAACAATATATATTCTTATATATTATTAATTATCTTTATATCTTAGTGCTTTTATTTATTTATTTTAAGATTTTTTTTATTTTGAGTTAAGTGCGTGTGTGTATCTGTGTTTGGATATGTGCACATAAGGGCAATAACTTCAGACCAGAAGAGGGAGTTGGATCCCCTAGATCTGGAGTTACTGGTGGTTCTGAGCTCTCTAACATGGGTGCTGGGAAACAAACTGTGGTCCTCTGAAAAAGCTGCAAGTGCTCTTAACTGCTGAGCCTTCCCTTAAGCCCCTCCACATCGAATCAAATCTTTTTAATGACATGTGACTTCAGACATTTGATAAGGCACGGAAGGAGACCTAGAACTCTAGGTCTGAAAATGTTCCTTTCTTCTCCACGTAGAAGACCTGATTTCCTTCCTACACTGAAAGCAAAGCAACACATCACAGCAACGTAGCTCTGAGAAGCCAACTGCCCTCTGTGAGGATGGATGTTAGGAGACGATGCAGAAAGTCTACTCCTTCCGTTTCATTTTGTTTTCCTTTCTGTGTATGTATGTGTGTGTGTCCTGAAATTAACCCCCTTGATTAAACATCTTTGGCCAATCTTCTGAGGACTTCCTTGGAGTAGTGTTTCAGGGTATGTCTAGAAATGTGAACCCTGAAAGCCCCTGATTTTTTTGGAGGGTCTTTAAAAATCAAACTCTTGTCAAAATAGTAATGAAATCCAGACGCTTTTGCATGAGCTAGTTTTCTTATGTTAACACATCATGACTTTAGCTCTGTCATTTTAAAAAGTGCAAACATTCTGGTGTATTCTCAATCTTCATTTCTCATTAGTGCAGCAAGTCTTATTGCTTTAGTGCACAAGCAACAGCTCTTTGCATCCTTTGGTAGCTTGGTAGAGGGAAGCGGGCTTCTGAGATCCAAGGACCCGAGGACAATGGGCACAGCTCACCCTTCGGCTCATTCTTCACCTCCCTATAGAGAGAAGGGGCTGGGACTGGACAGGACAGAGATGACATCGCATTGCCGGCTAACTCCAAGTTGTAGATTGATGAAGGTAAAATAAAGATGCTCCCAGCCAGTCCTCACCACTGTGGCTGAACAGCATTGCCTGTGCTCACGGGTGTCTCTACCCATCCCCGTCTTTCCAGCAGCCTGGACATCTGCATTCAGGTATCATCTCTGCCTGCTCAGCTTGGGAGCATCCTAAGCTCCAGGAGTTCTGGGGATTTTTCTTCCCCCACTTCAATCAGAAAGTCATGCCTCTCAAGGGCCCCCATTGCTCAACAAATAGATTGCAATTTTTGAACTATTGTTGCCTTCCCCCGCCCCCCCCCCCCGGGAGTGGTGTTGAACCTTAAGTAAGTGCTCTCCTCTCAATTCTGTCCCCTGCCTTCATGGAGCCCTTTGCTATCCAATCATGTAACATATTATGCATAATTTGACATTTTAAGCTTTTGATCTATGTCTCTTATGAGTCTTTCTTCTCTCTGTCATGTTGACTAAAGCATTTTCACAGTAAGCTTTAACAACATTCTTCTGAATTTCTTTTGGACATTTTAATGTCTTCATTTTTATGTTAAAGATTTATCCTTTTAATAAAATTCAGAACTTTAAAGCGCACTTCTAGGACTTGAGGGATAGTTTGGTGATTAAGAGTATATGTTACTCTTCTAAAAGACGGGAGTTCAGTTCCCAGCACCCACACCCAGAGACTTCCAGTGGCTTGTAACTCAAACTCCAAAGCATCCAGCACCCTCTTCTGGTCTCTGCAGGTATCTGTACTCGCTTGCACACACCCCTCACACACACATACCCAAAATTAAAAACAATAAATATAAACCTTAAAAAGCTATTTCCTCAAGTGTAATTTTTATGCAGCAAAATGAATGTACCAATTTCCATTTTAAGTGTTAGTTTGATGAGCTCCTGTTCCCGATGAATACATATTTATGTACGAATCTTCATCCTTGCTCTGCGTACATGTAGAACTGCCACTAGCACCGCGCCCATCCTCCTCATTAGATATTCCACTGCTGATTGCTGTTTGTGTCTTTATTTATTTTTTTATTGAAGCAGGATCTTATGCATGCCAGGCTGGCTTCAAACTTGCTATATAGCCATGCCTACCCTTGAACTCCTGGCACGCTGGGTGACAAGCACATATCATCACACTCAGCTATTATTTTTATTTTAAGATTTAAAGAACATATCGCTGTATTATTAGTGATGCTAATAATAACATTGGTACATGCCTTTTGTGAATATAACTGAATTATACATTCAGTTATTTCTGACATAAGGGAAGGTACTTTGAAAACATATTAATAAATGCAGAATCCTAAGGGATTATCTTTAAAAGGGCATCCCAGTAGTGTTTCACTCAAATGCTTCAGTTCCATGCAGACAACCAGGGCGGCTCTCGGTAACGGTATGCTTGTCATTGCTTTCCCACCATTTAGCATCAACTTCTTTTATTTTATTTTATTTTTTTTACCTTGTTACGTTAGTTAGAGTCTTCAGAACAAAGATCAATAACAGCAATTATCCCTGTCCCCACACGTGGGAGCCATGAGTCACCTGCTGGTACCCTGAGATGTTGAGCTCTGAAATTCATGAGTCTCAATGCCCTGTGCTTCAGAATGTGGCCTTGCTTGAAGCTATCTCTAGACAAAGGCCGTCAGCTAAAATGAGGTCATTAAGGCAGGCAATATGATCAGTGTATTATAAAATGGTGAGGTTGGGGAAGATACATACCATTTCTGACATGTGAACAGAAGGCAACACCGGAAGTGCAAGAGCAAGGCCGGCTCCCATCATACCTTTGGCCACAGAAGAAACCAACACCCGTTCCCACTGGCAGATTCCACTAAAGAAACCACACTACTTTTTTAGTTTGAATGACATTTCCAAGAAGTCAATACACACACACACACATATACACGCGTGCGCGCACACACACGTGTACACGCAGGTGCACACAGATATCCTGGTTTCATTTCTGTTGCTATGATACTCTGACAAAAAGCAGCATAGGGGAGAAAGGGTTTATTTTACTTCACAGTTGCAGGTTCGGTCTGCAAAAGTAGGGAAGTCACAGTGGTATAATCTTGAAGCACATCCAGTCCAGAGCAGAGGGAAAAGAGTGCATACATGTTCACGTGCTGTGTGTGCTTGGCTTGATTTCTTCATATTAACACAGTCCAGAAACCCCTACATAGGGAATGGTAACACTCACAGTGGGTTAGGTCGTTAACAGACCACCCCAGTGCTGGCAGCTCCTCGTAGCGACTTTCTTCCCACCTTGTTCTAGACGGTGACAGGCTGACAATTAAAGCTTAACCATCATGATACCTAGCAAGCACTCCAGACACAGAGGCTCAAAGCATCAGGAGTTTGTATCTGTTCACCATTCTATAGGTCAGTGATGTGGGCAAGGCTTCAGCTGAGCTGGACTGCGCTCCTCTGTAGAGTCCCTGGGATTGCTGCAGCTATCTGTGGTGTGACTAAGGCAGAATGTCTGAGGGGCTGCCAGTATATGCATCACACTGGGTGCCAGCCTCAGAGCAGTCTGCGTTGTGTGGCCTGGCCTCCAGCTGTGGCCTGCCCAGGCTGCTGCTCATACAGTGCTCCCAGGAGGCAAGAACACAGCATATGGCATCTTCAGGGTCATTGGTTTGGAGAGGCACGTTACTTTCTCTGCATTCCAATGTCAAGCTATGTGGCAAGGCCAGCCCACGTTCAGGAGGTGGACGCAAAGATTCCAAAGTCATTCTACAAAGGAGCATGTGCACATGGTGCCAAGGGCTGCCCGCTTTTGGCAGCTTGCCAATCTGACTTTAATGGGAATGTCAAATGATTTATTGCCAAGTGTGATGTTTGCTAGATATTTCTAATGGATACTCTTAATTTGAGCAAGTGTATTTCTAAGTCTCTAGCTACTGAAATTTTGTATCAGAAACAGATACGAGGTTTTAGCAACTGTTTCCTGGCACCCATACAGATGATCATATGCCCTTCTCACTAACCTCTTCCTGTAATAAATTATAGTGCTATCCCTACCCTGTCTGTCATGTAGTTCACCTCATCTGGCTATTAGGCTTGAATTGCCTGTGGGTGGAACCACGTCTGATCCTCAGACCCTGGCATGCTGCAGGCTCGCAATGCTGATTGCTGCAATGTGTCATAGCAGCCATCATTTCAATTCCAGGCCATGTTTCTCAGCTAGATTAGATGGGGCATGGAGGTGACATTCCTTGTCCTAGTCCTAGATGTCTCATGAACATTCCACCTGTGCATCCCCCAGGTGTGTCCCACCTGTGCATTTCCCAGGTGTGTCCCACCTGTGCATCTCCCAGGTGTGTCCCACCTGTGCATCTCCCAGGTGTGTTTCGCATTACTCATAATCCTCTCCTCTCCTCTCCTCTCCTCTCCTCTCCTCTCCTCTCCTCTCCTCTCCTCTCCTCTCCTCTCCTCTCCTCTCCTCTCCTCTCCTCTCCTCTCCTCTCCTCTCCTCTCCTCTCCTCTCCTCTCCTCTCCTCTGTACCCTGTTCTCCATCTTACTTCCTCTGCAAACTTAGATCTAGTCCAGTAGTGACTAATACCTCTGGAACCCCCAAGGAAAACGTGCAATGCTTCCATTTTGAAAGGTCCCTCTCTCTCACCTGGAGGTACCCCGTTTTCTCTTCCTATTTTTAGGTAATAAGTAATTGCAGTGAGTAGCTCAAAATACAAAATAAGGGGCCTCTAGGTAAGTTACAATGGGAATTTTGCTTCCCATGTTTTAATTTTTCCCTTGTGATTTCACTATTTTCAATGTTTCACAGGGAAAATAAGGCAAAACCATTCTTTTTCAACTTTTTAAAAGGGAAAAGAGTAGCAACCCCCTCAGTGGTGTGTCTCAAGTAGGGGAGCATGGTGTAGCACTATTATTCAGAAAGACCCAGACTTGGGGCTTACTGTTTCTCAGCTGAATGCACAGATGCAGCCTTGACTCAGAAGCATGGAGAAGGTCCAGAGAGGTGCATACAGACTGTGGTCACGGGGAGAATGACAGCTGGAACACAGGCCTCCAGAGCCTACACTTCCATGTTGTTGCTAGACTCAGCACTGAGGGCATCTGCTGAGCCAGAAGGTAGAGACTGGGGGTGGATCTGAAAGATGAGCTGTGTATTAGTCGCAGCTTTCTGGAGGAACAGTGCAGATAGAATGAATATATATTATAAAGGGGGTCTATTAGACTGGCTTACAGGACACAGGCTAGGTAGTCCAAGGATGGTCATATACATGTTGAAAAGGCTGAAAGCTCTGTAGCAGCTCAGTTACAAGGCTGGATTCCTCAGGCATCCCAGGCTCATGTCGAAGGCCTGGGATAGTCTTGGGCAGTCTGCACTAGAAGGCCAAGGAGTCTGATATTGGGGAAGGATGCCTGTAGCAGCCACAACAGCTAAACACACCGTCAAGAAACAAAGACAGGCAAGCAAGCAGATTGCTTTTTCCTGGTGTTTCTTCCATCTGGGCTGCTGCTGGAACTCACCCTGAGGAAGGCTTCCCTACTCCATTCATCCTTCCCACACTAGCTTAGTACAATCACTGGCGGAAAATTCCTAGCCACGCAAGATAGGGTTCTTAATGTCAGAGATGAAGGCTATGCTTGCTCGTCTGTGAATTTATGAGCCTGAGGCAGGACTTTAGAAATGTTGGTGGGTTCTGTTTAGTCTGTTTTTATTGCTATGCATGTGAGCGTACGGTGTGTGTGTGTGTGTGTGTGTGTGTGTGTGTGTGTGTGTGTGTGTGTGTGCCATGGTGCATGGGTGAAGATCAGCTCCAAGAACAACTTTGGGGAGTAAGTTCTCTCCTCTCACCTTGGTACAGCAGGGTCTCTTGCTTCTGCTGTGCACTGTAGTCCAGGCTGGCTAGCTTGTGAGTGTCCAAGCTAGTCTTTATGAGACAGGGTTTGCCAGTGGTGTTTCACTTGTATTTTAATAAATAAAACTTGCCTGAGGATCAGAAAGGCAAAACAGTCAGCCACTGGCTCTTATCTCTACCTCAGTCTGAAAATGGCTATCCTGCCTCCAGTAATCTCAGAGTGAGACTGTGTGTGAGAGCTGTCTCCCTCTGCCTTATATTCCTCTCTAGTGCTGGGATTAAAGGCGTGCACCACTACCGCCCAGTTTCTATGGCAAACTAGCGTGACTACTGGGATTAAAGGTGTGTGTCACCACTGTGTGGTCTGTAAGGCTGATCAGTGTGACTGTTTTACTCTCTGAAATTCAGGCAAACTTTGTTTATTAAAATACAAATGAAATATCTTTACAAGGTTTCTCTGTGTAGCCCTGGCTGCCATGTAACTCACTCTGTAGACCAGGCTGGTCAGGGACTCACTCTGTAGACCAGGCTGGTCAGGAACTCACAGAGATCCATCTGCCGCTGCCTCCCTGAGTGCTGGGATTAAAGGTGTGCACCACCACATCTGGCTTGAGCAGTTCTTTGTCTCCACCTCTTACTTGGTCATGAGTGCTGGGATTATATGTGTGAGCCACTACATCTGACTTGTTATGTGAGTTCTTGGGATGGAACTCAGGTCATTAGCTTTGCATAGTGTGCTGATTAGCTTTATGTCAATTTGACAAAAGCTAGAGACATATGGGATGAAAGAACACTGATTGAGAAAATGTCCCTACCAGATTGCCCTGTGGGCAAGGGTTGTGGGACATTTTTTTGGGGGGGGGGTGTTTTCGAGACAGGGTTTCTCTGTAGCTACAGAGCCTGTCCTGGAACTAGCTCTTGTAGACCAGGCTCGCCTCGAACTCACAAAGATCCGCCTGTCTCTGCCTCCCAAGTGCTGGGATTAAAGGCGTGCGCCACCACCGCCCGGCTTGGGACATTTTTTTAAACTAGTGATTGATGTAGGAGGGCCCAACCCATTGTGGGTGGGGCCACCCATGCCTAGGTCAGTGTTGCTGAGGGAGTATAAGAATTCAAAGGGAGCAAGCCAGTAAGCAGCATGTCTCCATGACTTCTGCATCAGCTTCTGCCTCCAGGTTCCAGCCCTGTTTGAGTTCTTGCCTTGGCTGCCGTTGATGATGAGCTGTGATATGGAAGAGTAAGCCAAATAAGTCCTTTCCTTCCCATGTTGTCTTTGGTCATGATGTTTATCCCAGCAACAGTAGCCCTGACCAAGACACATGGAAAGAGCTTTTTACCTGCTGGGCCATCTCTTTGGCCCTATTTAGTCTAGTTTATGATTCCAGAGGGAAAGTCCAGCAACAAGGTGCAGTTCCAACAGGGTAGGAAGATTTCCACCTGAGTTGTGGGTAGAGCACCATGCTCTTTGGCAGATAAGGAAAGAATGGCGCTATCTTGTGAAACCTCCCTCTTGCTGGCCACAAGACACTGACATTAGGTAAGCAAAGTAGCATCAAGCAGGAAAATACAATGCTAATTCTCAATTCCAGGATTCTGGAATCAAAAACTAAACTCCCTCAGTTAAGCACATCCTTTGAATATAAGGAAGTTCTCCAACAAGACTAAGGTGAACAAAGGAATAGATCAAAAGTGCCCTGACAGCTTAGGGGCACCCCCATATTCTCATGCAGCCTCATCGGAGTCACGTGAGAGATCAGACAGCTGCTCTAGGTTCTTTAAAAACATTTAAAAAACTTCATGTGTCAAGATGGCATACCTACATGTATGTCTAGCACCACATGTGTGCCAGTGTCTATGGAGGCCAGAGGAGGTCACCGGATACCCTGAAACTGGAGTTAGAGATGGCTCTGAGCCACCATCTGGGTGTTGAGAGTTTAACCCAGGTCTGCTGGAAGAGCAGCTAAGGCTCTTAACCTTTGAATGTTTTCTTAAGGCTGCTTTCTTGTCTAGTCTTCTTCAGAGACTAGAATTCCTAGAGCAACTTTCAGCTCCTAGACGAATAGGAACCAAAACAGCGGTCCTTAGGGGGCATCTCTAGTATCTATGTGTGTTGCACAGTTCTATGGGTTTTGACCCATGTGTAACCCCATCACAGGACAGTGAAGAATCCCTTCTCTGTCCTGGAGTCCCATGTGTGCCGTCCTTTGGAGAACCCCAAGGCTGGTCTTCGAGTTCTAGCTATCCTCATATTGAGGTCCTTGTTCCCTTGAAAGCCTCATGTACCTGCTTGGGTCTCAGTCCCTCTCTTGGCTCTTGGCTCTTGCATGTCCTTCATGTCTGTGCTACACTAACCCGCCACCCCCCCCCAGCCTCCTTTCTTTCAGTGACCTTTCATTGTTATCCCTCCTGCCTTCACCCCTACCCTCCCCCCAAAAAAACCATCTTTTTGGGACCCTCTTGCTCCATGGCACATTGTGTGAAGGCTCATTGAGCTTAGTGTAAATTCTGGGTTTTGACTTGTCGGTTTGCTTTTTTGTCCTGTCTGCCCTTCCCTCGGTAGAGGCTCAGAGGCCCTGGCAAAGCTTCTTGGCTCCTCCTTGGATCAGTGATGCGTTTCACATCATGGGCTGACACCTGGTCCAGTCTCCATCCCCTTGTATATTCCATGCTCTTGTCTTTCACAGGAGCCTGGCACAAAGAACAGTCTGGAAGGACTCCCCCGAAGAATCAAAATAACTGATTTCATATGCGTAGTCACAGGTCACACAACCCACTCAAGACCTGGGTCGGCTCCCTGCACACACTGCCCTATTAGAGCACCTGCCTCTTGCTTCTCTTCCTAGTCATGGCCTTTCATTGCTTTTCATGATGCTAGGAAGAAAGCTGCTGGGGTGAATTTATTCTGAGAATGCACCTTTGGGTCACGTAAGACAGGACTTCCTCATGCCTGCTGATAAGCAGCTGGTGCAATTTAGGTCTAGTCTGCCTCTGCCTCTGACCCTTTCTCGGGGCCTGAGAATCCTGGCAGCTGATTTGAGACCCCGAGAATGAGCCTATCCTTACAAGATGTGTCAGCTCCTATGACATCATCATCCCTGGATTTGGTCCTCCTTTCCCTCTATAGTCTTTGCCTCTTGAAAATTAGCATTACCTAACTGAAGAGGTCTTAGCCTCCAGACCCTAGCAGCTACTGCAGATCGTGAACTCCAGAGCCTGAGGCCTTCCAGGGTGACCTTCAAGAATCACACTTGCTCTCCTGCAGGCCTGGCCTGTCGCTCCTTGCAGCTGGGTCCAGGGAGAGAGAGAGCCACTTTGGTCAGGCCCAAGATATCACCCTCACAATGCCTGCTGGGCCTGAGAACATGTGAAGGTTTACAGAGAGGAGGTCCTTTCTTCCTTGATAGTCTGCATGGCACTCGGAAGGGGCATTCTTGTATCACTCCAGCTGTGTCCACGAGACCAGAGCTGCTGCTGCTGTGGGTGTAGGTGAACATGGCAGACTCGGGGCTTCTCAAGAACTCATGTAAACGTCTGCAGTGATGGAGAGACAGGTAACTCAGTCCACCTGGATGAAATTTTATGACAACTGAGGCAGAAGGAACTGTCAGGAAGAGTGTGGCTGTCAGGACTTGTCCCCACAAGATTCACTGAGCAAGGAATGACAGACATTAAGGCAAATCAGGTCGGAGAGATGACACAGGAACTACACACTCTATGTTCTTACAGAGGACCAATGTTTGGTTCTGTATTGGGAAGCTCACAACCTCCTGTTCTAGGGTATCCAGTGTCCTCCTGTGATCCCAGAGGGCCCCAGGCAATACATGGTATACACACACACACACGCACACACACACACACACATACATACATACACACACATACATATAGACAGACTATATTAGTCACGTTTTTCAAGGGTCACAGAACTTAGTTTCATACCACTTCCTGGTGCATCTTTTCTCCTTAAATTTTCTATTTTTAATTTACCCTGCTCAGCTTGCTCCAGTTCATTATAAATCTTCGTTAGAGTTACCACTAATAACCACACAACAGAGTCTATACGACACTGTTTTGAGATTTCCTTTGCCAATGGAATTAATCCAAAACTCTGCACTTTAGCCTCAGGCAGACTCTTTGGGCAAGGGCGAAAGGCAATCACTTTATTCACCAAAATATCACCTAGAACAATCTCTAGGCCACATATTAATATTCTTCTCCTCTGAAACCTCTTGAGCCACACCCCCACAGTTCACATCATTCTCAGCACCACTGTCTTCCATGCTCTTACTAGTGTGTCCCATTAAGCAGCGCTAAAAGCATTTCACTGCTTGTCTAATCCCCAGTCCCACAGCCCAAACAAAAGCATGGTCAGGCCTATCACAGCAATACCCCAGTACTAGGTACCAATTTCTGTCTTGGGGTTTCTACTGCTGTGAAGAGACACCATGACCATGGCAACTCTTATATAGAAAAAACATTTAATTGGGGTGGCTTACATTTTCAGAAATTTAGTCCATTATGATTACGATGCAACAAGGTGGCATGCAGGCAGACATTGTAGTGATGAGACGAGCAGGCCTGCTTTTCGTCCCGCCCAGCTCCCACACGGCTAGCTTTACACCCAAAATAACAACACACAAATTGTATTCATATAAACTCTGCCTGGCCCATTATATCTAGCCTCTTCTTGGCTAACTCTCATATCTTACTTAACCCATTTCTAATAATGTGTGTAGCACCACAAGGTGGTGGCTTACCAGGAAAGATTCAGTATGTCTGACCCTGTGGCTGGCTCCATCGTGTCTGCCCTCACTTCCCTTCTTCCTAGCATTCTGTTCTGTCTACTCCACCACCTATGTTCTGACCTATCAGGCCAAGCAGTTTCTTTATTAATTAACCAATGAAAGCAACAGATAGACATATGACCTTCCCACATCAAGACATGGTGCTGGAGAAGTAGCTGAGGGTCCTTACATTTTGACTTGTAGGCAACAGGAAGTGGTCTGAGACACAGAGCCGTATCTTGAGCATATGTGAGGCCTCAAAGCCTCTCTCCACAGTGACACGCTTCTTCAACAAGACCACATCTACTTCAATAAAAGCATACCACCTAAAAGTGCCTCTCTCTTTGGGGACCATTTTCTTTCAAACCACTACAAACGCACTCACATGTACGTGCAAAATAAATAAATATCTCAAAAAGAAGTTAGGACAGAGCTGAAAGGCAGTGTGAAACCTCCTGGTATTAGTTACTCTTCTGGTGCCACTGTGACTAAGTATCTGTCAAAGCAGCTGAAGGGAGGAAGGCCTCATTTTGGCTCATGGTGTGAAAGCACAGTCCGTTATGGTGGGGAAGGCAACATGGCGGGAGTGTGAGGCAGTTGGGCACGTTGCAAACTGAGTCAGGGAGCATAGAGAGGAAGGCTGGTGTTCCAACCACTTTTTGTCTCAGTCCAGGACTCCAACCCATGGGATGATGCCACCCACACTCAGGTTAGCTCGTCTCTCCACAGTTAAACTTCTTTGGGAACATTCTCATAGGCACACCTCTAGGTCAAGCAACTGGAAAACCCATTAAACTGACAATGAAGATTGCTGTGCTTTAGTTTGGTCCCACAAAATGCCAGCATCCTCTTAGGATAAGAGAATGATTTGGGTCACTCTGCCACCCCTGAAACAGACATTATATTCCCCCAATCATCTCTACTAGCCAGCTGAGGGCTGACATGCCAGCCCACAGGCAGATCAGGTGTCTTCCTGCAAGAGAAGAGTAAAATCAGCCAGGTATAGCTGAGCGGTTTGGCCTAACCCACACTGTGCTGTCAGGTGCAGGGTCCCCTGGATGGATGGCCCATGTCTACCCTGTCACCATGGCAGCATCAGCATAAAGACCCCAGCAGCTTGGGAGTCCCTGGAGATAAGACAAAGCTTCCTATAGATGATGTCAACTGTGGAGAGAGATGTTGACGACCCCTGTGCTAGAAAAGAAATCTGGTAAGGGCCTTAACAAACCTATGTGGCTCCAGATGATAAGAATGAGAGGGATGGTCCCCTTATGTTGGGTTCCTGCTGTGCCTCTAGACAAAGAGGCCTTGGAGCACAGCAGACAGGCAGATGTACATATATGAGAGCCACCAAAGGAGTTCCAGGGTGAAAAGTTGGAAAACTAGGACTGACATGTGACTGTCAGCTTGCAAAAAAAGCTGACAGAGAAGGACATAAATCATTGGGGTCCCCACGAGGGAGCACGGCCCACACTGAGAAACAACAACCAGAGATGCAACAAGAGGCAGGAGAGGGAGGACGTTGTGGAGAGACTCTAGTGGCGGGATTGGCCACCTGGCTCCTTTGTTTGTGGGGCCAGCATGACAAAAGGGAGAGTGGCCCTGGCAGAGCTGCCTTTGTATGGGAAGAGCAGTGTCCAGATGCTAGCCAACCCAAGGCCGAGGGGACTTAAGGACATGGAGTTCATGTATGCTGGAGATCTTCCAATGAGTATCTGTAAAGTGTTTTGAAGCTGTAGTAATCACTGGAGATGCAGAGGAGAGGATAGCCAGGTGTGGTGGCATGTAGCTGTCATCCCAGCATTTAGAAGATGGTGCAGATAAATCAGGAGTCCAAGGTCATCATCTATATGGTGAGTTCAAGGGCAGCCTGGGTGTTATGAGAAGACCTTGTCTCAAAAAGCAAAGCAGTGCAAGTAGGTGGGAGGAATCAGTTGGTAGTGAATGGCATCTACCAACAAGCCTGATGACCCCAGTTTGTTCCCTGAGACTCACGTGGCAGAAGATAAGAACTGACTCGGGCAAGTCACCTTGCCCAAGTGTCTCACCTCCATAATAGGCATACCATAGCAAGAATATGTACCTACCTTCAACACACAACATACACACACACACACAAAGAGAGAGAGAGAAAACAAATGTAAACAGATTTTTAAAAGCAAACAAAATGCAATCAACAACAAAACTCCAAAACACATAAACCAAAATCAAATAAGGAGAATATCAATAAGTACCTTCCCCTCCCTCTAAGGGCTTATAGCTGATGGAATGACACATCTGAGCAGGACAGGTGAACACACTTGGACATGGGGTCATGGACCTGAGCCAGGACTTCCCTAATTTATGTGTCTCCTGAAGAGAACTTTCAACACTCCCTAGCAAAACCAAAATGAACTCAGCTATCTGCACTGATCTAGCCCTCTATGGTGTGATGTGAATTTGTGCGAGCTAGCATGAACTGCTCATTTAAAATATGCAGGGTAGGGGCTGAAGAGATGGTTCAGCAGTACTGGCTGCTCTTCCAGAAGGTTTGGGTCCTATTCCCAGCACCCACACAGTGTCTCAGAACTACCGATAGCTGGAGTTCCAGGGGATCTAGCACCTTCATCAGGACTCTGTCTGTACCATGCAGGGACATGGTGCACAGATGTGCATGCACGCAAGATGTCTAGACATATAAAGTAATTTTAACATTATCTTAAATGTGCAGGGTCTAGCCAGGGGTCTTTGTGGACAATTTTTCACCAAAAGTGAATAGTTTTAAAAACTTACAAAGCAGTAAGGCTGTAGAAGGAGAAGTAGACTTATCCTATGATACAGTGATTCTATCCAGCTGCAAACCCCAACAGTCTGAAAATAAAAATTTTGCTGATATTTGTACACTCGTAAAGACAGCATTCTTCAAAAAGGTGAAAATGACCCCAGTGTCCACTGACAGATGAATGGATGAACCAAAAAGTGTGGCCCATCTGAATGATGGGATATTATTCAGTTTTGAAAAGTAAACTTGGGCCAGGCGGTGGTGGCGCACGCCTTTAATCCCAGCACTTGGGAGGCAGAGGCAAGCGGATCTCTGTGAGTTCGAGGCCAGCCTGGTTTACAAGAGCTAGCTTCAGGACAGGCTCCAAAGCTAGAGAGAAACCCTGTCCCAAAAAAACAAAAACAAAAACAAAAACAAAAAAGAAAAAAGAAAAGTCAACTTTGTTCTGGCACACTACAGATGAGCCTTGAAGCCATGTGTTACCTGATGTAAGTTGCTCACAGTAGGCAAGTTCTATGATCCCACCCATGTGAGGGCCTTAGAGTAGCCACATTCATGTAGACAGGTAGCAAAGGGCTAGTTACAGGTGGTCACCAGGCCCAGGAAAGGAGGAGCATTGGTTTCACAGGGACATACTTTCAGTTTTGCAAGGTTAGGAGTTCTGAAGATGGACAGTGGTAATGGTTGCTCAACCACGTAAGTGCAGTGTCATGGAACCTCGGACTTTAAAATGGCAGAGGAGATAATTTGACAGAAGCTATATTTTTATCACAATGTTAAACTTTTAAAAAGATATATCTGTATGTTTATATCTTGTCCATATAGCAGATGGGTGTGCAGTGACCACAGAGGCCATAAGAGGGGTCAGATCCCACTGGAGCTGGATTTACAGGCAGTCGTGAGCCACCCAACTTGAGAGCTAGAACCCAAACTTAGATCCTTTGCAGGAGCAGCAAGCATTCTTAGCTGCTGAGGTGTTTCTCAAGCCCACTATATTACAATTTTAAAAGATAATCAATGTGGATAGCACTCACCAAAAACTGTAAACCAAACCATTGCAAAATACAAAGTCTGTTTGACTGGATATCAGAATGCTAGCTTGCATTTATATTTGTTCATGAAAATCCCTGGGAATAAACACCAGGGTGCGCTCAGAGATCTCGATGGAACTGAGCTGACTTCAGGCCTGCTCTGAACAGGCCAAGCTCTCACCCTGGGAGTTCTGACCCTGCTCGGCCAGATAGGCAGCACGTAGACAGCCAATAGAACTGGGATGAGTGGTCCTGGGAATCAGACTGAGCTGATCATGGCTCCTGGTATGGGCTAGCCTCTGAATATTTTTCTCCAGCTACATGGGGGATGACTTTCAACAACAGCACAAGAAGCAAGGCCAATGACGCTAGCACACACAAAGCGTTTGCTCATGTTGTCTCTGCCGGAAACTTGTCAGTCAAATCAAGTCCTGTGACCAAGGCCAGTGCCATGGAAAGAAAGTCTCCTCTAGATTCAGAGCCTTAAACTGATTCCTATGGAAGATGGGCACGTTTTCATGTTTCCTGTAGCTATTTGATTGCTTGCACAGTCTTCTCTGTAATCAGCCCTTAATGCTTGTAAGACTGTTTGTTTTGCATTGGGATAAGCAAATCATGGTCTCGTGGGACAACCATGGCTTCCGTTTATTCTATTTCTGTCTGTGAACATGGTTCCTGGACTCTGAACTCTGACTCGATGTGTTTCTCCAGCATCCTTTTGGCTTGCTAAAGTCACACTTTTTAATTCCTGCCGGTAGCTGTGTTTTGATTTCTGCACTGCATTAATTTCATCACAGTGTGCCAGCCTGACCCAGTGCCCAACTCTCCCCGATTTCCTGATACCCTGTTGGCCATTAGTTGGAAGCAAATCTTGACTCTGAGCACGGCTGATGATGCCTCTGACATGTAATCATTTACCACGCCTGTCATTTCCAGTCATTATGCTGTGTGTCAGGGCAGTCCCCCAATTACCATCGGGGAGGTTACAATCAGACAGATCACCATCACAGCTGGCTCTCATCAGGTCTCGTGCGTTTCCAGTGCCTGCATGGGAAGACCCACAGATGGTATTAGATGGCAAAGCCTGATTTCCTTGGTTTACAGAAATTAAAAGAAGTGGAAACTCGGGAAGAGCATCAAAGGCCAGGGCTCCTGCTCAGCCACTCATCTTTGACAAACAGAGCAAATGTCCAGTTGCCACTTTTATGCCTGTGCACACGAAGCCTCGCCTGCTAATTAAGAACACGCAAGCCGTGTTTTAGCATGGGCTGTCTTGATTTATCGAGGAAAGAGCAGCTTTCCAAAGAGAGGGCTTCCTCTCTGCCAGAATACAGGCTTAGGGAAGATGCACACCTGTGCGCTTGCTGGTCTACCAGCGGGAGTGTACAGTGGGAATGCTAAGGAAGGGCCCAGACTCTGAAGATGCTGGGCGGTGAACCCAGTGCTTCAGTGTCGAGTGGCCCAGCAAGAATGTTACTCTAGGAAATGACAGGCTTTAGTGGAATGTCATTGGGTGTGTCATGACATCGCAGAATGCCCTTTGAGGTACCTAAGCCCTCTTCATACATGGTATCTTTGCAGGAAGCCCATTGAGCGAGTGCCAGGGCAGAAGGGAGGGTGCTGGTGCTGATAAAGCTGGCAGCTGATGAGCTCAGTCAGCAGACAAGATCTGAACATCAAGTTCACACCAGAAGGACCTTTCTGTGCTGGGCCACTTTGTGAGCCAGGCATATCTCCTGCCTGCCCAAAGCAGAGACACAGCTCCAGGGTGGATTGCCTAGCACTCAAAGTATTCAGTTTCTACTTCAACCCATCCTTCTGGCTCACCCTTTCTGCTGTATTTGAGAAATGCCTGGCTTTGAAATGAAAATGAACAGTTATGCCCTGGCAACGCTGAAGCTTGCTTGGGCAGCCCGTATATGGCGGTTCTGTTGAACTTGTCTATATTGTGTTTACGGTTTAAGTTGATGAGGACAACTGATCATGTCTCTTCCTCAAGAGGACACCAGATCTCTTTATGGATGGTTGTGAGCCACCATGTGCTTGCTGGAACTGAACTTAGGACCTTTGGAATAACAGGCAGTGTTCTTAACTGCTGAGCCATTTCTCCCACATCTATCCACTGGGGGCCTCCCCTAGCTTTGAAAGGACATATTCAAAATGAGGTACAATGAGAAAGAATTGTATAGGACTCAGTAGTAACACTGCAAAGTAAAACGATAAAAGGAACATGCTATATGACATATAGGGCAAAAATTCATCACTGAAGAACTGAGCGCTAAAACAGCAGATGTTTGTAGACAAGGACTCCTGTATGATACCATATGAAGAAAGGGTAGTATTTGTCTCTCTGTATGTGTGTCTTGTCTGTGTCTTTGTACACTTGTGTGGAATGCATACACTCATGCATACTCACATGTGTGTAGGTGCATATGCACCTGGAGGTCTGCAGTTGATGTGTGATGTCTTTCTCTGGTGCTCTACGCTTCATTTATTAGGACGGGGTCTCCTGCTGAACCCAGAATTCACTGATTTGGGTGAGTTAAGGCAGTCAGATTGCCTCAGGAATCTCCCGTGTCTGCCTCCTGAGTTCTCAGTTTCTTGCCTACCTTTCACGTGGGTTCCGAGGATCCAAACTCTGCTCCTACACTTGCATAGCAAGGACTTCATCCTAGGGAACCATCCACATGGCAGTATTTTCAGGCTAAGCAGACAAAAGCAGATAAAATGAGATAAGGGAAGGTGGTAAACAAACTTAAAGCACCAAGGAAAGAGGTTGGAGAGAAAAATCAGGTCCATAAGCAGATAAATGTCAGATTCAAGTCAGTAAGAAGGAGATCAATGCCATTAAAATTGCAATCAGAGACATGAAAGAGAAATTCAAAGAACTAAAATGGAAAAGAGAAGAATTGAAAGGATTATAAGAAACATGCTATGCACGGAAGACAGACAAAAGAGACACACATGAGAAAGTTGGTGCCCTTTGGAAAAAACCTAAGTGGAGTTGAAAGTTTATCAAGGATATAGTAGAAGAAAAGTGTCTCATGAGAAGCCAGACAACAGCGAGAAAAGCCAGTTCAGAACGAACACCTGAGAGGCTGAAACTTACAGAGCAAATTATATGTGTGCCCGACAAAAGAGATAAAAAGCCAAACCATTTTACTTGTTAAATTAAGAATACTGAGTATATTTGAACCCCTATGATTACAAAATCCAGCAAAATGGAAAAAAAAAAAACAGCCTGAAAGGATGTTGACTATAATCATGAACACAATATTAGATGAGATGTATTACTCTTAGGTGGGAGCGCCTGGTTTCCTTGCCTTGTAAAAATTAAAAGTGGGAACTCGGGAAGAACATAAATGGGCAGGACTCGTGTTGAGACACTCATCTTTGACCCACAGATGATGTTTGTCCAGGTACCATGTTCATGCTTCTGGACATGAGACCTCACCCGCTAATCAAACAACGCAAATCTTGAGACATGTCTGTGTACAGGACAATCTATAGGCTGGAGAGATGACTCTAGTAAAGAGCATACACTTCTCTTGTAGAGGACCCTAGGTTCGTTCCTAGCACTCAGATCTGGTGGCTCCAACTGCCTGTAAGTCCAGCTCCAGGGGGATCAGATTTCTGGTCCTTGAACACCTGTACTCATGTGTGCTCACACACACGCACACAGAACTAAAACAAAAGAGTAGGAAATCCTAAGTCTGGGAACTAAAGCTCTGCACAGTGCTGTGTGGGTCACATTCTTCTTACAAAGTATTTCGGATGTGTCTCCTTGCAGTGTTAATTATAACAAACATTTAAGCTTGAAAAAAGGGAGTAGTAAATCCATTAAGATAATCAAAGACACTATTGATTAATTAAGTGAGAATGTCAGGCTGACTTTCACTAGCAGCAAAATGTATATATATATATATTTTAAAAAAACATGTAATAGGGTTGGATGTGGTGACATACCTTCCTTTAATCCCAACACTTGGGAGGCAGAGACAAAAGGATCTCTCAGTTCAAGGCCAGCCTGGTCTAGAGAATGAGTTCCAGGACAGCCAGGGCTACAAAGAGAAACCCTGTTTCAAAAGACTATTTTTAAAAAGCATATAATATCGGTCCAGCAAGATGATTCAGCGGGTAAGGGCCACTGCCACCAAGCTTGATGTCTAAATTTCATTTCTGAGTCCCCCATGGTGGAAAATGAGATCTAATTCCTTCAAGTTATCTTCTGACTTCTACACACATGCTGTGGTGTGTGTGTGTGCCCCCCTCCAGAATAAATAAATAAATAAATAAATGTCTGAACACTTAAAATTTCTTACACTTACATTTAGGCTTGATGGTGTGAAATCCTCTTACTGGAGTAGGAAATGATGGATGTTTTCCTACAAGAAGAAACTCAGTGCTGGGCAGTGGAGAAAACACCAGAAAGGTTTGCAATAAAATCAGGGTAACAATACCCACTGTACAGTTTGCTAAGGTTGCAGTGACAAATGACCACAAATCGAATGGCTTAAACAATAATAATTTTAAAAAAAGTATTAGCTCACACTTCAGGAGACTACAACTCTAAGACGAAGGTATGGGTGAGTGGTTTCTTCGTGCTTCTCCTCTTAGTTTCCATATGGCCATCTTCTACCCTGAGTCACATTCTATCTCTGCCTTAACCTCCTCTTATAAGAACATGAGCTGTTGTGAATTAAGGACAGACTATAATTGTTTTACCTCAATTACTTATTAAAGACTCCATCTCCAATACTATTGCAGACTAAGCCACTAGCATTGGGATTTCAACACATGAATTTGGAGAGGCACAATTTGACCCACACCTTCCACCGTTATCTCTGTGTGACATTTCTCTGAAAGGGTGTATGTGGCAGTTGACAAGAATTATCAGGTTTCAGAATGCATCCCACCTGTGGGTTTGCCATTCAGGCGGTAGATCATTGAGAACACCCAAGCTGTCAATCATGCTGACTGCAGCTGTTTGAATAGTCATTGGGTGAAGTGTCGATCGCCTAAAAAGTATGTGAACACAGTATCTCTACTCACTGGGATGTCAATCCACTGTTGTGAGATGTGAAATTTGCATGTACACCATGCTATGGGTGATGCTTCAAAACATTAAGCTAGGGGAGGAAAGTCAATTACCAAAGGACAGGTGTGCTCAAATTGGATGGAGTCTGTGCAACCTTGTGACTACCCTAAATGGCGCTAAGTTGTTCACTTTAAATCAGTTTATAACATGTCATAATAAAGTTTTTATTGATAAAATAACAATATATTTTAAAAAACATAAATGTTTCAAAACATGAGCCCTTTAAAAGACAGATGGGCCTCGTGTGTCTGAAACACTTATGATGTAATACCCTAAAGATGGGTCTCGTGTGTCTGAACACACTTATGATGCAATACCCTAAAGAACAAAAGGATTTGTAGCTGGTAAAACCATCAAAGAGCTGCCATCTACAATGTCAATATAAAAAGCAGACATTTCAACAGACAACAAATTAAAAAACTGTGATGTGGCAGATTACAGGAATGGAAAATGGAGTGGCCACTGTCATATGCAAAGGCTGTAATCATGGAAATCCAGACGAACGCTCCAGTATCGGTGGAGGAACTAAAATGAACAATCAAGTCTTGGCAGAAATGTGAGGCAACAGGGCCTCTTGGACACTGCCAGAGGCAGGCTGATCAACAAACACACAGGAGACACCTCAGCTTCACGCTGTCAGTGACCCCACAACACTCTGGTGTTTTGAGCACACACACCCGGTAACTAACGAAAACACTTGGGATGACATTTTCTGTAAAAACCAGGACCCGGAGAAAGCCCAAGGGACCCGAAGGGATAAATGTTTTTTACATGGTCCTGTGAATATTCCTGTGCACCAATCTAAACAAACGCATTTCAACCACAACCAATAACATAAGTGAATGTGGGGAAAATAAGCCATATAACTAGATATCACACTTGTCTGTGGGTAAATGGGTTCAAAAACTGACAAGGGTAAGGGTAAATAGAAATGTCAGAGATTTCTTCTTCTCCTTCACCTCCTTTTTTTGTTTGTTTGTTTTTGTTTGTTTTGTTTTTCGAGATAGAGTTTCTCTGTGTAACAGCCCTAACTGTCCTGGAACTCACTCTGTAGACCAGGCTGGTCTCAAACTCACAGAGATCCACCTGCCTCTGCCTCCCAAGTGCTGGGAAATTAGTTGTGAGAGCAACGAGAAAGTGAGCACCAGGAAAGATCACCCTTTCGGTTGTCGCCTTTCCTGGGGCAAGGTTCTGAGCTGCTGGGCATGTACTGTCTCTGGGTGAGAATAGGTTTACCTGGATGTTTTATTATAATTCTTCAAACAGTAGTTTTTTATGCTATAGACCTCTCCATAGGCGTCTGATAGTTCTCGGTATAAAGCAGTTTCTGTGAGCTGGACACAGGGCTCAGTGGGTAAAGCACCTGTCACATGATAACGTTCATTCTTCCCACCAAAGCATGGCAGTAGGCGGCAGAACTATTTTATACCAGCAAGGGTACTGAGACATGTAACAACTTAGGGAACATGGCCAAGGCCCTCTAGCTAGCTAAGAGCTAGAGATAGAATTTTTTTTTTTTTTCGAGACAGGGTTTCTCCATAGCTTTTTGGTTTCTGTCCTGGAACTAGCTCTTGTAGACCAGGCTGGCCTCGAACTCACAGAGATCCGCCTGCCTCTGCCTCCCGAGTGCTGGGATTATAGGTATGCGCCACCGCCACCCGGCTAGAGATAGAATTTAAACCCCAGTTATAACATGTGACCCTGAAATCTACCCCTTTATGTAATACCCACATCCTACTCTAAAAAGGAGTGTAGACGGTCAGATAGAGATTTTCCAATAAGAGGGTGTTCAGATCCACCCATGTCCACACAGAAATCTGTTGGAATATCAAGGTACACCATGCCCATGAGAAAGACCAGAAAGAGACCCAGCTTTCTGGGGACTCTGCTCGTCTGTTACTAAGGTTATTCAAGGGGGAGTACACCTTCCTTAGGACCAGAGCGAGACCATGGCTCCAGGGTGATGTAGGTAGAGTGTTTATGGGGCCACAGGGTCAACAGTAGATGCTTGAAGATGGGAGACTTGGGCTATCAAGGCAGCCAACAGATGCTCCATGCTGAGCCATTCTTTTCCATCATTTCTTTCCCCAGGGCTTTTGGATGTGAAGAGCAAGGTAGTTTTCCCAGTCAGCCTGGGACTGGATCCTGTTTTCAGCTCTCTGTAGTTCTCATCCTGAGCTTGTGGCTTTGTCCACATGGCAGTGTCCCCATTCATAACCCAAGATGGTGATACTGTTGCATATGCCTTCAGCTTACCCTGACCTCACGCTGCTGCCTGACCTCATGCCACTGCCTGAACATAGTGCCACTCGGGAAAGTTTCTTCGCCATGTTTTGCTTTTGTTCCCAACCACCCTATTTTGAAATTATATACTGGTCCATCCATAGTGTTGCAGTGAGTCTTTCTATCTGAGCAACTTAGGCAGGCCACACTCTTCAGATACAAGAGGGTGATGGCCACAGCCATTCTCTGTGAAGGCACGGCTGTTCACAACCTGTCTATGCCTATGTCCTTCTCAGTTGCCACAATCACTGAGAATGATAAGTATCATTTTTGTTTGCTTGGTTTTGATTTTGAGATAGAGTCTTCCTATGCATCCCTGGATGGTCTGCAACTTTCTGTGTAGACCAGGCTAACCTAAAATTTTTACAGATCCACCTGCCTCTGCCTCCAGAGGGCTGGGATTAAAGATGTGCACCACCATCCTTGGCCGGCAGGTGTCGGGTCTTCTCTTCTAGAATCACCATTAGGGATCCAATGGTAACACTTAGGCCTCCTTTTGCAAAGAAAAGCAGAGAACCCAATTCACATTCAAAGATCATCCCCAGGTCTAGTTTCCTGCTCGTCAGCGAAGCTTGGAGAGACTTCCTTACGCTATCACATTTTATTCCATCTTGACAAAAATATGGAGATAGGAAGCATTTAAAAAACAAACCACAACACTGCAAATTGGACTCCATCGTGATGATGGGAAAAGGGAGGCTCAGCAGAGCTGAGAAACCTGTCCCTAGGAAACAACTAAGCAGGCTGGGAGGTGTGGCTTTTCCCAGGGTTCTTCAATCTACCTCAAGCATTCTGTCTTTTGCCATCCACCCATCATCCACTTGCCAAGGAGCTAAATGGAAAGTTTTAAGGCTCACCATCTTGCAACCATCACCTCAGTCAAGAACAGGACTTTGCCAGACCCTTCTGAGCACCTCCATCTATCCTATTCCCATCACAAACTTCCTTGCTCTAAAAGTCACTGCTGACCTGGTCTTGGTGAGCATTGTCATGAGAGTTCTGATATGTTTGTCACCCACCTGTCGGGAGACAGACTAGTTTGGTTCCGATTATGTTTTAAGTTTTGTATAACTGACTTATCTTCCTCCTTCCTTTTTCCCTTTCCTTTTCCCCCTCCTTTCCTCTCTTCCTCTCTCTTTTCTCTCTCTCTTTCTTTTCTTTTCCTTTCTTCCTCCTTCCCTCCCTTCCTCGGCCCCTCCCTCCCCCCTTCTCTCTTTCTGTATTTCTGCAAGGTCATTTTCTGTCCTTTTCTTTCTCTGCCCCCTAGGAAAGCATGGAGTTCTATACAAAGTTTTTCACCAACTCCAGCAACGTCTTCATCCATAATCCCTGCACACTGTAACTTACACATATTTGTAACTTGTACACAGAAGAACCTAGGGCATTCGAGTTATGGCTTCCCATAGGATGGGGCATTGTATAGTGTTGATGCTGCTACTGCTGATAGTGGTGAAGATGGTGATTGCAATACTGATGGTGATGGTGATGACAGCCTGGCATTTCCCACAATTTGGCAGCTGAATCTGACTCAGTTTGGACCCTTGGCCAAGATTGCTGGCTGGGTTCTTTCATCAGGGCTCCAGGAGATATGATTTAAGCTCTTTTCAAATTCTAGCAGTTGTCATGTTCCATACCCAGATCCAATAATTCAGGGGCTGCAGAATGGTGAGTCTGGAGACCATCATTTCATTTGCATGAATCCCCTGGGAAGGAAAGGCACACTTCCCATATGACAAGCAGCTATCTTGTGCCATGGTTCTTTCAAGAAAGGAAGAAGAAATGTTTGATTCATCTCTCTCTATTCTTAGTTTCTAGGATAACAAAATGGTTTCTGTCTTGCTAAGGGACAAATGAAAGTTTAAAAAGTAGATATGAAATAATAGGTTCAAGCACACAATTAGGAGTTCGATCCACATGTGTGGGTGACCATGGCATCCCCCAAAAGGTATTGGATCCCCTGGAGTTGGAGTTACAGGTGGTTGTGAGCTGCCCAAATCTGAATGCTGGAAGCTGAATTCCAGTTGTATGCAAGAGAAGTCAAAGCCTATACCCTAACTGCGGAGCCATCTCTTCAACTCCCATTGTAATTCTTCTTCTTATTGAAGCTTATTTTAATGTCTTGTGTTTGGCTAGTGAAAGTGTCCTTACCAGTTTTCTGACTAATATGGGTTATGTAATATTCCACATATCTATTCCATGCATGGAATTTATTTTTTCTCCAATACCTTTCCTTCTATAGAAAATGATATTTTGAGACCACAATAATGTTTCTATTTTTGCAATTAGGTTTTTATCCTACAGTAAGCACAGTTGAAATGTGTTGTGTGTATATGTTTGCATATGTATGTGTGTGAATCTATGACTCATTTGTATGTGTATGTGTACATATGCATGTATTGTGTATATGTGTATCTGTGTATGTGTGTGTAAGCGTATAACTGAATGTATATGTGTATGTATATTTTGTGTATATTTATGTATATGTGTGTGTGTTCCCTCCCTTCATCCAAATACAAGTAGAATAGCTTAGAAGCTCCTGCTGCTGTTTCCAGAGTCCTGGTTCCAGTGCTGTGACGGCTTGTGCTGTCGTACCAAATATCCTTCCCTTTACATTAAGGTGCCAGCAATGATGAAATGGGAACTCCAGCCCTGTCTTATTGATTCCACTTCCACTGTCGTTTCTAATGACAGCAGATCCAGACTCATCACCAGTCAGGACGGCTGGGTGTATCTCAGTTCCTCCACAGCATATGCTCTGTGGTGGCCCTCGTGTATAATAAAAGTTTTCTCTCTGCGCTATCTTATTTCTCATGCCATGGGGAGGTAGGTAGTTAATGCTCACACTTGTAATGACATCTCTGGCCAGATTCAATGCCTGGAGTTTGTTTTCTTCCAGTTCCCTTGGGAAGCTCTTCTGTGAACAATACTCCTGCCGTCTTTTCCGTGAGTAGCCCTTTGTCGGTGCTTTTGTGTACAGAGCAGATTTCTCTGTTATAAAACCCTGGCTCATCGTCCTTCCTTGCTTTCTTCCTTCCTTCCTTTTTTCATTTTTCTTCCTTTTCTTTTCTCCCACCTTTTTCTCTCTTTTGAGGTGGGATTCTGTGATTGTTAGCTTTAATTGTTAACTTGATACAGTCTAGTTTACAAACTGGGGAGAAAAGTCTCAGTTAGAGGCTGTCTAGATCAGCTTGGCCTGAAGGGACGCTTTAGGGGTGGTTATCTCGATTAGGGGAAAGAGCAAACCCTTGGGTGACTTCATTCCCATGGCCGGGTTCCTGAACTACAGGAAGTAGAAAAAGAGCTGAGCCTTAGCATACGTGCTCTAATTCATTGTCCTCTGCTCTTACCTAGAACATTGTGATCTGTTGCTTCAAGCTCCTCCAGCCTGACTTTATCGCGGGAACAGAAGCAACATTAAGACTGGGCCTTAATAATTTTTTTTCAATAAAAAAAAAAAAAAGACTGGGCCTTAAAATATAGCCCAAGCCGACCTCCAACCTGTGCTGAACTTCTGCTTCTGCCTCCAGAATGCCAGTATTACAGGCAGGCGCCACAATCTCTGACCATTTTCCCTCTAGATGGTTTAAAGATGTTATTTAATTTTCTTCCAGCATAAAACAGTGCTGAAAAATCACTTTATAATAATCTAATTTCATTTTATTTTCATACCACGTTTTCTTCTCGCCTACATAGCTAAAAGATTTTTTCTTTTAATAACTCCAGTAACTTAAGTGAAACAGATTTTATTTGTTGTTCTGTGTCATTATTCTTGGGTAAATAGTATGCTCTTTCAAAAATTAGTTTCGTATGTTTTTTCTCTTTCTCAAAAAAGTCTCCTGTGTTGGAGTCAGTCATATTTATTTTGTATTTTTCTTTCGCTGTACTTCTCTTTCTTAAGGTTTCCTGTATGGTACCTTTTGGCAATATGTTCAATTGCTTTTAATAGTTTTCACTTCTTTTTATATCTAAGACCTATTTTTATTCAACAATTTGCTTATTTACTCTTGCATTCTTCTAGTCTAATCTTCGCTTTTAAGTTATATTATTTTTTGGTTATGTGCTTATTGAGTTTTATCATCTCATTCTGAGTTTCCCTAATTCTGATTAACACTGTCATTTTGTGGCTTGTGTTGTTTTCTTACTGTTTTCCCGGCTCGTTTTGACCTATTTTTTCTTCTGATGGTATATAGAGTATTGTCTTTGTCTTTCATGATGTTATTATGCCCCCGTTACAGATATTTAACATGGAGTCTGTTTCCAGACTTCGGAGGAAGACTTGGGTCAAATGAAGTTTTTCTGGCTGCGTACTAGTCTTCCTTCTGCTTCTCTTCAAAACGTGGCCCCTTGGGCTCACCCTGGTGGCGAGGACAAGGGAGAACTGGTGGTCTGACCAACCCTGCACCTACCCAGGCCCAGAATCAGGGTTATGGATTGGCCACCCAGATATCCACCCCACCCATGATCCGCCGGAGCATGTGAAGGGTCCTGACCCTCAGACCCAAAGCTGCAGGATCTCCACAACACAGGACGACAGCAGGATAGCCATGTGGAGTCCAAGTAAGGGCTCAGCATCAGTAGTGTAGCAGAAACCACAGGCCTCCAACCAGACCAGTGACTCTCTGCAATGAACACTTGCAAGTAAAGATACATGAACAAAAGGGTTTACTTCGTGTGTCACAGTACAGCTTCCATGATGAGATTTTCCCTCCCTTTTTTCTTTTCTTTTTTCTCTTGAAGTTTATTGGGGGCGTGGCTGCAAGGGTAGAGGGCCAATACACAGGGAGAGAAGACACATGGGATGGGATGGAGAAGCATGATGTGAAAGATGCAATGAATGAATAAAAAGAAAGTTGTTTTTTTTTTTTTTTTTTTTTAGAATGAAATTTCTTTTTTATTTTTTTTTTATTATTTTTTTTTTATTTTTTTTTATTAATTTAATTATTAAAGATTTCTGCCTCTTCCCCGCCACCACCTCCCGTTCCCTCCCCCTCCCCCAATCAAGTCTTCCTTCCTCCTCAGCCCAAAGAGCAAGCAGGTTTCTCTGCCCTGTGGGAGGTCCAAGGACCACCCACCTCCATCCAGGTCTATTAAGGTGAGCATCCAAACTACCGGGGCTCCCACAAAGCCATTACATGCAATAGGATCAAGAACCCATTGCCATTGTTCTTCAGTTCTCAGTAGTCCTCATTGTCCATTATGTTCAGCGAGACCGGTTTTGTCCCATGCTTTTTCAGTCCCCGGCCAGCTGGCCTTGGTGAGTTCCCGATAGATCATCCCCATTGCCTCAGTGTGTGGGTGCACCCCTCGCCGTCCTGAGTTCCTTGCTCGTGCTCACTCTCCTTCTGCTCCTCCTTTGGATCGTGAGACTTCAGTCCAGTGCTCCAATGTTGGTCTCTGTCTCTGTCTTCTTTCATCGCCTGATGAAGGTTAATATTCAGGGGGATGCTTATATGTTTTTCTTTGGGTTCACCTTCTTATTTAGCTTCTCTAGAGTCACGAATTATAGTCTCAATGTCCTTTATTTATGGCTAGAAACCAAATATGAGTGAGTACATCCCATGTTCCTCTTTTTGGGTCTGGCTTACCTCACTCAGGATAGTGTTTTCAATTTGGCTCCAGGCTGGCCTCGAACTCATGAGCCTCCTGCCTCTGCGTCCTTCCCAGAGAACTTAGACAACAATGAGGACACTAAGAGAGTTATACATAGATCTAATCTACATGGGAAGTAGAAAAAGACAAGATCTCCTGAGTAAGTTGGGAGCATGGGGACCTTGGGGGAGGGTTGAACAGGGGAGGGGAGAGGCAGGGAGGGGAGCAGAGAAAAATGTAGAGCTCAATAAAAATCAATAATAGAAAAGAAAAAAAGAAAAACGTGGCTCTTGATTTATGGATTTTTATTTCCTGTTCAGACTATTTCTCCACCACTACAGTTTTATTTCACTTTTTATCTTACAATTTCAGAGTCACCTTTCCTGCTCAGTCTTAGCTGTGGTTCTGACAGCGCTCACACCTGGCAGTTCCGCCCTGACAGGCATCCTGAGGCGCAGCTCTGTGAGTTCACAGAGCCCAGGAGCCTTCAGCCCTGCAAACTTCCCAGCATAGGTGGCACTGGTCCCAAAGGCCCCGACTTTTCACTGTTTGCCATGCTGTGGGCCCCAGGGGAGTTCAGTTGACTTTTTGGAGGTCTCCTGTTCTCAGAACTTTCTTCTCCTTTGTTTCGCAATGGTTCAGAGTCTGGGGGCTGGGGAGAATCACCGCCTGTGTATATCCGTGAGGTCAAAATACTTTGCTGTCTACTGCTGTTGCCAGTTTCACCCCTTGCTTAAACTTGTGCTCTTTCTGCTTCTTAATCGATGATCCAGGGATTGCATTTTCAATTTTTCGAAAAGAAAAAAAAAAGTATAAATTATTTAAGATGAATAAAAAATAAGATTAAGATAGCTACCCCAAAGTCATTACCTAGCTTGTGAAGCAAAGGGTCACAAATGCAACAGAAACCTCCTAGGTCTTCCCCTTCAGCTACGTTCCTCGCAGTTCTCCACAAACCCTGCCACTCCCATGATCTTTAATCAATAAATGATGATAAGCTAATCACAGAGTAGATGCGCAGCATGAAGGCAACTGACTAGAGTCACGGGTATCAATTGGGGCAGGCTTCCGGGACGCTGATATTTGCCCCCTTATAAAACAAACACTTCTATTTGTACTGGTCACGCGGTGTCTGCTCTACTATCTTTCTTTCCACATGAGAAGACTGTATAACCTTACCAATGACCTGCAGCCTCCACCAGGGAGACCTCCCAGTTCCTCCCAACTCCCTCCACTTGGAATTTCCAGCCCACCAGTATTGGTATTTCCCATCAGGGCCATAGACTTTCCTTACGCTTTCCAGTTTGTAATTTCCACAGGTTAATATGCTTCACACCGGGGGGCGGGGGGAGCCATAATTACTTTGTACCAAGCTGTAAAGAGCTTTACTGACTCAAGAACATAATCATTGCTGTGTTGTGAGCACAGCGGAGCTGATTCTTATTTGTGATCCTGAGTTATTATGCTGCAAGTTTGCAAAATTATTTAGACAGAAATAATTATACCCAATGTAGTTGGATCTGGAGATTCACAGATTGCGGTAAATTGGAAAGTCTGATCCTAAATATATATATTATGTTATCTTGTTTTTGCTCTATCTTTCCCTGAGTGGTTTATCTCTTTCCTTGCAAACTTTGATTCACTTAACTGCTTGTTTTTGAAGGTTTTTTTCTCTCTCACATCATATTTTAACAAGATGTAAATTAGGAGCATCAAATCACATCTATCCATCTTGGCTGTCTTCTAGAACAGTGTGTGATTACATAGATCTTCATTCCTACCCACTCCTCACTCAGGCCAATTGGAGAGACTCACTGAGGACCTTAAGCAATTGAGATTCCCAGTTTCCATGAGGTCCTGTGGGGTCTTACTGCTTTATGAGTTTTGATGCAGAGAAGCACAGCTTTTCCTTTGTCTTCTCTTCTTCTGCTCAGATGCTGCCCAGACCTAAATATGTATCTTCTGGAACTTTGTGCTTACTTATTCTTTCTCTAATTTCAACCATTATGACTCGAAGAGCATGGCTCCCTCTCTTCCTATGTATCTATAATAAACTTCTCTTTAAAGCTACAAAAGCAATGATCAAACATTCTCTACTTGAGTGAGGTCAAACTCAGCAGCAAAGTCCCTATAGTATGGAGCTTATGGTACAATGGCCAAGCCTGAGAGTTGCAGTGCCCCCTGTCGGGGACTCCCTGGCAGCTACAACTACTTGGGAAATACTTTTTGCCCTTTTGGAACATCACTTCTTTATCTATGCAATGGAGTTGATGCAATCAGCCGTACTTATTTTGAGTTCCATACTATATAATTGGTAGGGTATAGGACATCATCAGGGTAATCACAAAGTGAAAATCTATACCTCTGAGCTCAGGCATCTGCAAAAGGTGTCCGAACTGTTCAAACAGGGTTTCATGTAATGCAGACATCTTCAATTTTGGATACTCTAGGATTGTCTAGTACAGCTCTAAAAATTGACAAAGCCTTGGATTCGCCACAAGGACTTAGACTACAGGGTTGAGAAGGAAGACAAGCCATTACGTTGTCCAAGAGCTCCACAGTGACTCAAGTGTTTCCTGGGATGCCTGGTTGGTTTGGTGATGAGGTCCTGGGATAGGCTCATCTTAAAGTGAATTAATCCTGCTGCAATGTGGATGACCCCAAAGTCGGCTTTGGAGAAGCATCAGCCCAAACAAGGTTTTGTTCAGTACCATCCCAAGTGATATTTTATAAGATTTCTCAGTAAAATTCTAAGTCTGCTGAATAAGAAGGTAGAGGAGCAGAAATCAAAAATCTTAGTCTTTTTTTTTTTTTTTTTTTTTAACAATTGCTATAAGGCTCAGTGGTTACGGAAACACCAATTGAGAAGGGCTACTGCTCGGAGAGACTGCGGGGGGGGGGTGTGTGGGGGGAGAGACTGCAAGGGGGGGAGGTGGTGTGTGTGGGGAGAGACTGCAAGGGGGGGGGGAGGTGGAGTGTGGGGGATGTAGAAAGCCGGTGTCTAGACTGCTCTCTTGCAAACAACAGTGAAAAGGAGGGTGAACTCGCTTCGCCTGTTTACACTCAAGCTGAGTCACTCCTTTAGTTCTCTAACACCAGCCAGGGCAGGCAACTGGCAAGTCCCTGCCGGAAAACATCAATGGATCCATCACCAAGACCTGAGACTTTTTCTTTCTCGAGCCTTTTGAAGGCTATTGGGAGTATTCTCGTATTTTTCTCTTCTTTTGATATTCTCAGGAAGACAAACACATAACATCTTTTCAAATGTCTTGCACATGCAGTTACCTGCATCTCCAATTCTCAACAGTGTGAGTCACTTCTGTGTCATCTTGAGCACAAAGTACCCATCCAGCTGGGGTCCAAAGCCTCACCTTCCGTCGTTTGATCTGGGAGGTAGATCCCACAGCTACAGACCTCCAGCCTCCTGAAACTTAAGGACTAGACTTGTCCCATCAGTTGCTTCTTTGTAACAGGGAAAAGTTATTGGGTGTTCATTTTTCCAAGTCTCTCTTGAGGTGGTGAGGTGGCAGTGACAGTGGGAGGACAATGTGACTTTCTGAGGAAATGTCTGATGAAACCATTTGTAACAAGACTTTAAGAGTCCCACCTGATCATGCTTGGAAATCCATTCTTTGAAAGATCTGTGACATTTACAACAGGGATTGCATGATCACTGAGAGGGGCTGGCTGTCATCCTGGAGTTACACAAATCCTTTTGGGAGATAGCCTCATGGGGCAAAGGTCAGAACCAGTCCTGCTCATTGCTCTCGCACAAGTCCTCTCCTAATTCACTTCAAATCTCTGCTTGAGTCAAAGACCAAAGATGCATTCACTCATGCATGCATGCATGCGTGTATGCGTGCAACAGCTACGTATTTCATGGTACTAGGCATCACTCCAGGGTATGATAAGCACTGAACTCAGTGTTCATGTTTCTGTCTCCTCTGAGGCAGAGGTACCTGCTATTGGGAGGTCAGAGCAGTTAAGCTGTGACTTCACTCTCAGAGAGCCTATATATTCATTAGTTTTCTTGTCGGTGTGACCTGGTACCTGGCAAGAGACAATTTAAAGGAAGGAAGGTCTATTGTAGCTCATGGTTGGAGAGGAAGGTCCATGACGGATACTCCTAGTCATAACTATAGGAACTCATCTCGCAGCTTGCTATGTTTATATTTGCTTGAATCAGGAAGTAAACAGAGGGCCAGAGGCCAGAAGTTGGCAGGGCTATATAAACCTCAAGGCCTACCCCCAAGTGAGTCACTTATTTCATCTGGGCCCCCGTGTTCCGAAGACTACACAACCTCTTAAAGGGCACCGCAGCTGAGGATCAATTGTCAGACATATGAACCTGTGGGGGACATTTCACATCCAACCCTACAAATAAGAGCCTGTGTTCTGGTGGCATGTCTCCATTCCCCAGCCCCTGCACTTTGAATTCTCAGGAGAAAACAAACACATTATAAAATCTCTTCAAACGTCCTAAAAGTACAGTGTGATGAGCATGCCCTTGTCCAGATGTGTACACGTCTAGGTGTCAGCAATGCAGAGTCCCGGCTTTCACTCATTATAAGCAGAAAGCATCTGTTTTATTTGGGGCCTGAAGGTTTGTAGTTTGCTTGGATTTTGGAGACAGAGAAGGGTATAATTCTGTGTTCCACCATATCCTCTGAAGTTTATTTGTTTGAGGCAAGGTCTTTATAACATAGTCTGAGGATGACCTTGAACTTCTGGTTTTCCATCTCCATCTGCTGACTACCGGGGTCACAGACATACACTGTCCCCAAGTTTACGTGATCATGTAGATGAGACTCACAGCATCGTGCATACTCTACCTACTGAGCTGCGTCACGGTGCCCCTTTCTGAAGTTTTGAGAAAGTGGACTGAACAAAGACCAGCATCGTCACCTGCAAGATGGACAAGGTAGAATACCTGGATGTCTTCTTTGTGAGCTATGGGGCTTTTATTAGACAATTCAGGAAACAACACAATTCCCATGAGGAAAAGTTCATGCCTTTGTTATCATTACATATCAGTTGTAAGGTTATCCAACATATGCATTTAAAAAGCATCATTTATAAGCTTGGCAGCTCATCAATCAACACCTCCAAGAGATGATCAGGCAAATTTAGAATATAGGGTACCATTCAAGACAATTGGAATGGCTGAAGGGTTAATGTGATTAAACAAGTGGGGGTTTGTTTTAATTTAATTTCAGTTAGAAACATGGTGAGCCAATCACCAGAGCCCTGCACCAAAGTCTCAGTGAAGGAGTGTTCAGCTGTTTCCGGCACCAAATGTGGTCCCAACTGAGTTAGTTACTCTTGGGCAATTCTGAAAGTCGCCCTTCTTGTATCCAGCTCCTTTAGGTTGCAGTGTAGACACCATACCAGGGTAGAAAGAAGGCCTCTGCATCACTTGGTACCAGACCTGGGGCCCTGCATGGACTAAAATTGCCCTTCGTGGCCTCCTTGGCTGTGGTAGATGCGTAGGACCCTGTGTTTATGTGGTTTCTGAAGTCTGGCTTCTCATCTTGCTCTTAGATTTGGAGCCTCTGGTTTCTCTTCATTTTATCTGCATCCATCTTGAGAGAAGAAACACTGTCTCAAATGCTTTTTGCTTCACATGGATACACCAAGATCCAGCACCTAGAGGACAAGGGTCTGGAGAGGCTACAAGTCCTGCTTTGCCCAGGGAGTGAGCTGAAGGCAGCTTCCCAGCCTCCTCATGACCTACAGCCCCACTGTTTGTCCTTGCTCTGGAGTT
Source organism: Chionomys nivalis (assembly GCF_950005125.1). Lineage (NCBI taxonomy): Eukaryota > Metazoa > Chordata > Mammalia > Rodentia > Cricetidae > Chionomys > Chionomys nivalis. The sequence goes on along the minus strand of NC_080093.1, from coordinate 61,759,804 downwards.
TTGACTTTAGTGTCAGATCTGAGCTGTAGACCCTTTGGGGATCCATAGTCCAAAATTTATGCTGGGACCCTTGGGTCTTTGTTCTATGACCAGTCATACTGGAACCTTTGGGTCCTTGCCCTGTGACCAGCCAGTCAAGCTTTGTCCTCTTCTGGGGAGAAACAGATGTGTCCTCTTTCTAATCCATACCATGTGAATTAACTCTATAGCCTCACCTCTCAGATTTCAGCCTTTGATTTTTCCAAATGAAGGTTTTTGGAATTCAGATCAGGCTCTTTTCTCTCATGAGCCTGGTTCCAGCGACAGCATGACTTTCAGGATCGACACCAAGCCAACCTCTCTCATCTCTTCCCAGGCACTCTGGAGGGAGCCAGAGTTCATTGGGAGAGTTTTCATCACACCTTTGTAGGAAAGTAAAGCAAGAAGTCAACGAATCCCAGTGGAAAAAGACAGTCATTTCTGTAAGCTGTATATAAACAGACAGACAGACGTGCACACACACACTCACATGCACACATATGCACTGCTTACATATGAATCCTTGGAACCAGTGAAGTTACCCTATATGACAAGGAGATCTGCAGATGAAAGTTAAATACTCTGAGATGGTCAGGTCATCTTGTTTGCCTTGGTGCGGTGTCACAAGGAGGCGCGACAAAATTAGGAAAAGAGGAGAGCTGGCTATACATGCAGTGTCTGGAGAGATGTGAAGATGGGGCCTAGGCGTTTCAGCACCTGCAGAAACTGGTCACAGCAAGTACTCAGGTTCCTCCAAGGAGTCTCCAGTAAGAACTAAGCCTAGATCCCACTACACTTTCAACATAGGTGTCTCAAATTTTTGATTCATTTTTAACTCTCACATCTATGGGAATTCCTCACAGCGGGAAAAGGGGGCTAGCAAAGGGGAGTGTCGGAATTTTCATTGTTGTCTGGTGACTCATCACTCTTGACCAGCTGGGTCTTTCTTCTCGTGGCCTCTGAATCCCATGAGAGGAGAATGTGGTTCTATTTGTTTGCTATCTTACACCACCTAGGGTAAGCATTAATTAAGAGCTTGTTAATGAGTGACCTGGTTCCTTTCCCAAAGGTGATGTGTGTCATCTCCAGTGTACGTGGTAAGGCCTCTGGATCCTGCAAGCCACATGCAGGACTACATGTTTTATAGGCTCCAAACACCCCACCTTCTTCCTTCTGTTCCAGTTCCTATCTGAGGAACACAGAACATCTAAGTCTGGGGTGCTGAACAAGCCAGTTCAAAGGCTCCCTCCCAGTTATGCAAGATCTTCAAGTGGTGTGGTCCCAGCAACCCTGCCTTTTACAGGATGAGAGTCACATCTCAACCCTCGGCAGCACAGCACCGGGAATACAACATCCCTTCTGTATTCAGTCTTTCGCTCTCATGGATGTCAGACATCTCGGCCACTTCCAGCTTAGTGCAGCAGAAGTGAGCCATCTGGCCTTTGGAATCTCAGTAGGTATGGATCTTTGGAAGTCTCTCTTCCTCGTTACAGCAGTGGGAATTCACCCCAGGCATGGTACATGGGTTTCCTGTGTATGTCAACTATCCTGATCCATCATGGCTAAATGGAAGACCAAATGGGGAAAGTGTCCAAGGCTATGTCCAGTTCATACTGGAATGACACTATTAGTGACTGACAGCTGTCATAACCATGAATGGTGGGAACATTTCCATTTCTACATCATCCTGTTGACACTTTATACCATGTTGAACCATTGATGGATGGTCTGTGGTTCCGTTCTCTGGCTACATTTTAAACCCTCTGAAGTTCAAAACAAGAACATAAATAAACCTGTTTGTGCCCCTAGCACTCAGCACAAGGCTTGACACATAGTGTAGGTGTGTGTGTGTGTGTGTGTGTACCAAGTGGAGGCCAGAAGTCAATGTTGAGTGTCTTCTTCTAGTGTTCTCCCCTTATTTTTTGAGGCACAGACTCTTATTAAACCAGGATCTCACCACTTCCGCTAGGATGGCTGGCCACCAAGCCCCTGGGATTATCTATCTTTCCATTCCCATGTGAGCCTCTACCCTTGCCATTTGTATAGATCCCGTGGGGCCAAACTAAATCTCCATGCCTGTGCAGGTAGCACTTTACCACTCACTGTCTTCATAGATGTATGTTATTTTGCTCACTGAATAAGTAGTAGGCAGCGTTGAAGTGTCTTGTTCTACATAGTAAAGCCCTTAGAGAGCCACCTTGCATGATTTCTGCCCTCTCTTCCCTGAAGTAGAAGGCCTCAAAGCACCCAACCAATGACCATGGTTAATGTCCTTTAACTGAGTGTCCCTCCCCTCACTTCAGCCCCATTGATTCTGTTGTCCATGAGGTAAAACCTCTATTAGGGTCTAAAGCACTTGCAGATAGCTGAGATCCAGTTTGCACAGGTTAATTTTCTAGGGGAGCATCTGTAAATTGGATGGACACACCAGTATTGCAATCTAGGGAATGAACTACTGAAAATGTATGCTCTCACTAACCCATATTTTATGATGTATTTTGAATCGAGCATGTGAAAGGGCTGCTGTCGACATGGTCACTGTGACTCTAGGTTAAGCAGAAATGGTAAAGCCCAGTTCTAAACCCTGTTATGCTGAAGGATGAACCAGCTGCTTGCCAGCAAAGAAACTCTCCTTCCAAATGACCCGCCCCTATTTAGCTGTCCTTTGCAGGAGATTAGGCTAAATGAATGGATGGAGCTTAATTCTCTCCAAGCCTTCCTTTGGCCTGGCTGCTGACCAGATGTTTCACTTCAGAATTCATCCTGGTCCTAAATATGCACCAGATGGTTAAACTCTGCTCCTGACACCCCACAAATCTCAAGGGAAGGGAAGCCTGTGCTAACTGATGCAATGAGCTGAACTTGTGCTTAGATTTCCAGGGTTGCCGTGGATGTCAGAGAGGCATGGTTAATGCTAAAACGGCTTAATCAGGTTTAGCAGATTAATATCCACATTTTATTAATGTCAAGGTTTTCCTGATAATGCGGCACACTGGCAGCTGTGGGTAGCATAGAGAGGAAATCTCATAGAGTATGCCTGAGCTGATCCCAGGACATAAGGGAGTCGTTTCCCAGGCAACAAAGATGTCTTCATATTTGTTGGGTTTAGGGTCCCTTTCCCACCTCTGTTCTCCCCAGACCTGTGGCTTTTGTTGGATGGGGGATGGATGTGTCTTTGTGATGGGAGGAAGTTGGGGCTGTCCTGGCCGAGCTTTCTGGGCTGCCAGCCTTCTAGTTCACGTCTTGCTCACAGATGGGATGGGGAGGACAGTGGCCGCTCAGAGAGGAGGAGACTGAACCTGAGCCAGGAAGGTTATCACCATGTTGCTCCACTGCGTATTAGTGGGATTTGGAAGCAGATGGTGCCGTCTATAGCCCAAGGTAACGAGGGGCAGACACGATGGTGAGAGAAACTGTACCGGCTCTCTCTGCCAACAGATAGACAGGTTCTCTACTTATCAACCAGCTACAAGAGGCAATTCCAATTAGCTGCATTAGAAAGTCCAACCTGGCATGGTGATATGGTTGTAAAATAAGGGGGAGGGGCAGTGGCAAATGAGGCTCAAACATATAGGAGCAGAGAAGAACCACAGCTCATGACATAGTTAATAAATCCAGCCACAGGTTTTTAGAGCAGGGACATCCAGAGAGAAAGGCACTCATGACAACAAACTCAAGTGGTCAGCTTCAAAGAAGCCAGGACCATCCTTAGCGTGGCAGGGACCGGGGTTCCTGGGGCTCAGTCGTGGGTTTTTTGATCTCTCTTCTGCAACACCTGAGACCCTCAAGTAAAGTGCTCTGGGAGCTTCAGGCAGGCAGTGACCAAAATGGGGTTCTCTTCTGGTCCCTTCTACAAACCTGGGGAGCTTGTGTTTTGTTTTGGTTTTTGGTTTTTTTTTGGTTTTTTTTTTTTTTTTTTTTTTTGGTTTTTCGAGACAGGGTTTCTCTGTGGTTTTGGAGCTTGTCCTGGAACTAGCTCTTGTAGACTAGGCTGGTCTCGAACTCACAGAGATCCGCCTGCCTCTGCCTCCCGAGTGCTGGGATTAAAGGCGTGCGTCACCACCGCCCGGCTGGAGCTTGTGTTTCATAGCTCAGTTGTTCTTTATCAAAGCCGAGGGCACCTGACTTTGTATCGGTTCTGGGAACCTTAACTCAGGCCTTCACACTTTCAAGGCAATCCTGTTATTGACTTAGCCATCTCCGTCATCCCTTCAGGGACTCTAGCAGAAGGACAGAGAAGACCCACGGGGAAGTAGGGATTCCAGTTAGGGACACGCTGCGATCAAGGTCAGAGGTAAAAATGCTTCGACTCCAGTTCCTGCTGTGTGAGTGAACACTGAGTTGTGCTTTGTGGTTAAATGCCCAGGTCTTGGTGACTCACGGCACTGGGGAAGGGGAAGCCTTTAGGTTTTCTGTGTGAGCATCTGGGTGGTTTATTGACAGTGAGAGGAGAGGCAGGGGAGAATGCAGAAGGCCAATGTGCAGCTGTGAACATGTTAAGGTCTCTCAGAGTTGTTCTTGTGGCTATGCCAAGGAGCTTGAGGGTCAAAGCCTGGGTTTCCAGTACACTATGAAGACTCTTGGTACCTGGAACACAAGGCACACTTATAGGATATGTACTATCACCTAGGCACAGTGAAGATGGTGTAAGGGGTACAGGCCTACTTTGAGCACCTGTAGGAAGAAGACAGTGATAGGAAGAAGGCAATTGAGACTACATGGTGTCTTATGAACAAGAGACTCCTTCCCCCTTCCAGTAGAGAGCAGCTTAGTCCCCGTTCAGGAATAGAAAGGATCGACACAATCACACTTGGGAAAGAGGGAGGGGCAGGATGAGGCTGCAAAAATGGACATGCCAAGGGTGGAGGCCCTTGTTGCCATAGTGAGAATCTCTCTCTTCTCTCTCCCTCTTCTTCCCCTTCTTTCCACCTCCAGTCTCTCTCTCTCCGTCCATCTCTTTTACATACATGGTCTTACCATGGAGCCCAGCCTACTCTTTAATTTACGAGCCTCCTATCTTTATCTACCCATTACTGGATTTATTGGTATGTGCCCCTACACTGAGTGTTTTCCTTATGATTCAAGCTGATAAGGTGCCTAAAGGGTCTTAAACCATCAAATGGCCCGAAGAGACAGGACTTTTGCCAGGTCCCTGGCAGGTGTTGAGCAAGTGGGTGGGAGCAGCTGACACAGCAGCAGAGGCAGCTGTGAGAAGATTGCTCTTATGCATATGGAGCAGGAAGGGCATCCGGACCAAGTGCCAGGGAAGACAGGAAGGCCAGGACGGAGACAGTGACCGCGGGATATGAAGCCAGATGGAGCTGGGCAGTGAAGGATCAGAGAAGCAAGGGCGCTGGCGGTTTGAAATGGAACACTGCTGAAGCCAGCATTCAGACATCTCAGAGGGTCTAGTCACAGCTTGGTTATCAGCAAGTAATATAAAACCAATTCAAATATTCTGTGTCTGTGAGCAGTGTCTGTGAGGCTACTCCCCTCAAAGCTTTGTCCTCTGCTGTCTGTTTTTCTCCCGGGCTTTAGACCCCAAACATCTTCCCCACATGCCTTTCCTACAGCTTCCCATGTTCCTATCTTACCTAACCTTCCAACTTAGCAACACAATGCCAAGACCTAAATAAAGGTTGGATATTTCTTGGGGTGTGTGAAAAAGGAAAGAATCTTCCAGAACTTTTTAGAAATAAGAAAAACTGTTTCGTTGGATGAGCAATTAAACTTCCTGAACCTAAGTTCTCTCTGGATAGCAGAGACCCTTCTCGTTATGTACAAGAGGAAGTTCTCAGAGAAGGCAGCAGCTGGCTTCGTTAGCTGACAATGGGATCTGCTGGGATGATGAACCCACCCCAACATTTGTTCCTGTTCACCTGTGCTCCATGCAGTATTTGCCAGGAAATCACCTCCAGCAACAGAAAGCCAAATGCAATACACGAGAGTACCTGTTAATCTTCTTTTTTTTTCTTTTTTCTTTTTTTTTTAATATTTATTTATTATGTATACAATATTCTGTCTGTGTGCATGTCTGCAGGCCAGAAGAGGGCACCAGACCTCCTTACAGATGGTTGTGAGCCACCATGTGGTTGCCGGGAATTGAACTCAGGACCTTTGGAAGAGCAGGCAATGCTCTTAACCACTGAGCCATCTCTGTGCATTTCTCCAGTTTCATTTCCCTTACTGAGCGTGCATGCTCACTTACTTTCTCAACTCCATTTCTCTACTCTTACACAGTTCAAGATCCCTGCCTAGGGAATGGTGCTGCCCAGAGTGGACGGAGGCTTTCCACATCAATTAAAGCAATCAGGATAATCCCCCCTGCAGACACACCCGCAGGGCAAGCTCATGTAGATTAGCCCTCATTGAAACTTTCTTCCCAAGTGATTCTAGGTTGTGCCAAATCTACAAATGAATCCTGACAGGCTGTATTTGAGTCCAACATTGTGTTGTTGTCATGAGGAAACTGTACTAGGACCATATGTGGAAACAAGGGTACTAGATGCTAGCTGAGCTCCATGGACAGGAAACCAACTGTGGATAAGGCCATCAGGTTGGAAATACTACCATACAGTTTTTAAGAGAGTAAAGCTGACCATGAGCTGCAAAAGACTGCTGGAGAGGGCACTACAGCAGCGATCCAACTCCTAAGCTAGTTCTCCAACCTGAAGTAAGAGTTGAGAATGCCGAGTTACAAGTGATGAAGGTCAGAAAATTCTTGTTAATTGTGCTAGATGCAGGGTGGTCTGCAGGAGACACCTACAGAAGCAGCTCCTTCTCCTAGGAGTCCAGCTTAGGAGGGGAAACCCCTGTACAGTGTGTGTGTGTGTGTGTGTGTGTGTCTACTCACACAGTGTCAGAAATCAGAAGTTGTCAAGGTCTCGGGTCTCTATTAGAGTTTGCTTAGAGCTCACTATGTGGCACAGGCTGACGTCAGACTCATGATGAGGCTATTCTCTTACATTGGCTTCCCAGCTGTTGGGATTACAGATGTGTCCCACCACACCTGACTCCATCATATTCTAAAGAACTGCATGTGAGACCATCTAGATTTTATGAACTACAGATGGGAAGGAGAGACAATGTGATTTTTAATGTGACCTTCAATTAACTTGGTGTGGAAAGCCCCGTTCCCTTCAGTATCATCACCTGCAGAGTCTCCTCACGTTTCCAAGGCTTCTCTGATTGCTCAAATAACTGAGCATGGCAGTCAGAGTCCCATTGTCTGAAATTCAAAAAAAAAAAAAAATCACTCTGGTGGCTTCCCTCCATGCCTCAGTTTCAACCTAACAACACCAGACAGTTAGGTACCCACTGAGTTCACAGCCCTGGTTCTTGGTGACCTTGTTCCTCTTTGTGAAATCCAACAACCCCATGCAAGGCTAAATGGTTGAGAACAGAAAGAACATTCAAAAAAGTGATGGTTCTTATTTTCCCAAACTTGGAAGTAAGGTTCAGCAGATAAAACGCTTGGTTAAAAAAGTATTTGTAGATGTACTGATTAATTTTTATCAATGTGACACAGCTAGGGTACTCTGGGAAGAAGCAATTAATAGAAAAAATATTTCTATCAGAATGGCCTGTAGTCAGATCTATCGAGCGTTTCCTTGTAATGGTTGGCATGGGAGACCCAGTCCATCATGGGCCATACCACCTCTGGACAGGTGATCCTGGGCTGTTTAAAAGGGCAAGCTGAGTAAGCCATGAAAAGCAAGTCAGTAAGCAACATTCCTCCATGGTCTGTACTTCAATTCCTCTGTCCAGGCTCCTGCCCTGAGTTCCTGCCCTGACTTCCCTTCATGATAAACCATAAGCTATAAGATGAAACAAACCTTTCCCTCCCCTGGTTGCTTTTGGTCATGGTATTTACCGCAGCAACAGAAAGCAAACTAGGACAGAGGGCTAGGGTTTGTCATGAAGGACTGATTATTTATGATTGAGGAATGAATGAAAATTTAACAAGCATCTCTGGGATGCTTTCCCATGTCTTTTATCACAGACCCAGCACGGTTTAGGGCTATGTTGTTAGACAAGTCATGGTCCTGGTCTCACACAGTTCTGAAGATGTTAGGAGCAGACTCCCACAGTGAGGGTCACTGTCTGTTGGGGAAGGTGTTGGGGTGCTAACATTACAAACTCGATAGAGTGTCTTTGCTGGTGTGGGTGGAGATGGGCTGGGGCTCTTAGGTGAGAACAACAGCATGAGAGAAGTAGCTCAGGCTGGAGGAGAAAGTCTAGTAGTCTGTGAGTTCCAGAAAATTCTGGAGCTGCCTTTTTCTGGGGCTGCTTTTTCTAGGCAGTGCGGTGCAGTCAGAGATTTGAGCCGAGGGATGTGTTTCTAATTTGCTTTAGAACCAGAAGCGCAGACGAATGGTGGAATCTATTTGTCTTTAGATTTGAACAGGAATACAATACTGCTTTTTAGTTTTCTTTTGATGGACTCTTCTATTTCTGCACACACACACATACACACACATACACACATGAGTGCACACACACACACACACACACAGAGGTAGAGAGAGAGACAGACAGACATAGGGGTTCCATGAAATGCCCCGAAACCAGGATCCCATCAGGCTAGCCATGAAATCCATTGCCGTACAGAAGCCAAGTGGGAAGTCCATTGGCCACAGAGCTGACAAACATTCTGGGGCCACTGTGCCAACAGCTGACTCACCGTGGAGCTGAGCCAGAGCAGCAGGACAGAGCTGGAGCACACAAGCCCCTGACAGTGTATTCTCTTGGGGACCTGGGAGGCTGTTCCAGACAAATGTGGCCTGAGAAAGCAAGAAGCCAGTGAGAGGCCTTGGAGTTGATCTTGCTTGGAGCAGTGTGATATTCTTGGACAGGAGTCTGTTCTTGCATGGACATCCAGCCAGGAGCTCAGAGCCTGCCAGGCTATCACTCGGGCCAGAACTCTGTCTGTGCTGGCTGCCTTCTCTGAGAGGGACCTTTTCATGGACAATGACAGGCACTGACTCTGGGCTCCTGCTGACATTTACAGTCATGTAGCTTTCTCTTGCCAGTCATTTCTTAATAAAGCATGTCATCTCAAAATGGCAAGGGCCCGAGTTCCTTTGTTCTACCTGATTCTCTTCCTATCACTTGCTGCTGGCCCCACACCTGCAAGCGTTTTCTCCCCCAGCTTCCCGTGCCTGAGAGTTTCCAGGACATCCAGCCGACCCTGCTTACTGAGCCATCCAGCACCTACCCATCTCCTTTCTCCTTCCAAAGATCAAGGAGCATGGCAGCTTCCATCAACCTTGTCTGAGGCAGCAACTTCCCCAGTGGTCTTCAGAATGAGAATACAAGCCTCAAGGGAAGCGTCATTGTTGGAGCAGCAAAAAGGCTCAGTTTCCCAAGGAGACCAGTGTGTGCATGAAGTCTGGCTTTTTGAATGATCGTGGCGGGGCTGGCTCTGGGGACATGGGATGAACGTAGTGCTCCACACTTGGATGTAATTCTCTGTTGTCACTGTCAATAATTTTTTTGAGACATATGTAGCTCAGGTTAGTCTAAAATCTCACTGTACAGCTCAAGCTGTCAGGATCCTCCTGCCCCTGTCTACTTAGCCCTGGGTTTTCCTGTCTCTGCCTACCCAGTGCTAGGATTACAGGTCTGAGCCATTATTGATGTCTGGGAGTTCCTAGTAACCATTGAACAAGAATCGCTATTCTTCTAATCTCTACTGGACTTTGCAGATTATGTCCCCAGCCCTGGATCTTGAGTAAATGGTGTTTTAAAATAAAAGTGACTTTGGTAGAAACACCAGGAGCTGCTCCTCCGTGAATCCCCTGTGAGCCTGTAAGCTAAGGTTGGTATCTCTTACAAGCTCCATCTCGCAGGCGAGGAACTGAAGTCACAGAGGTGTCTGCCTAGTCCCCAAGCTAGAAGCTGTCTGCACAGAGTTCTAGGTATGTTTTCACAGTTCCACTCTCCAGTGACCCCTAAGGCAAGCCCTGGTCTGGGCTAGCCAGTGCTGCTCACAGTTTAGTCTGTTTGGTCTCCAGAGGTAACTGTGATCTGCAGGGACTTGGCAGCCATCTCCTTTGGGGATGTCTCTGGTGGGGTGGTTATTACTTGCCCTGGATCCCAAGTCAGTTCTCACAACCCAGCTAAGACAATTCGGCTGTCTTTCCTGGGAATTTCCCTAAGGCAGTCTTGCCCATTCAGGGTTTGCGCTCCCAAGATCGCTGGATCTACAGGCCCAGGCATGGTCTCCAACCCGTCCTTTGCTTCTCTGAGCTTTCAACAGAACCTTCTAAGTTAGCCTGGCTCTGCTTTGTATACCAGGGAATTCTTATAGGGGCTTGCTTATAGAGTATGGTAACAATCCCTGCTATTCTGGGTGTTGGTGACAGAATTCTAACTGTGTATGCCCCTCCCTGAGGGGATGTGCAGAAAGAGATGGTTATAGCCATTTGATCTCAATGTCAAGGACTAGGGACTTCACACCCTTGCAGTTTCTCTTTGCCCCAGTAGTGTTGGCAGCTTGTGCTGTGACCTCAGAGAAATTCTGCATTTTCCACATGCTTGACTGAGAAGCCAAAGGAAGCTGTTCTAACAGGAAATGAAGCTTCATCATGGGTAGGTGTCTCCCTCTCGATGATGACATCTCTCTCAAGAACCACCTTTCTGTAGACATCAAGCAGCCTATGCAATTGACACCGTGTTGCCTGGATCTTCTAGTCCCTCCAGTTTTCAGTCTGCCACCAGTCAGAGGTGGCACGTCTCCGATGTCACGCTCCAACCAGCATAAGACTGCACTGTTGTCTGCCCGAATGCCCCTGCCTTCCTCCCAAAGTGTCCCTATGAACACGGAGGAAGTGGTTGACCTTCCCACAGGTGCTCTAATTCTTCAGCTTGAGTTGGGCGAGTCTTTAACAAGGCTTTCATGGAACCTAAGGGAAAATATTCCAAGAAGAGTAAAAGGCAGACGCCCCTCAAAGTCTTCCAGAGCAGGCTGTCTGTGCTATTCAAAACCAGGGCTGGGACACGAACTAGGAGGTCTTCCCAGCTGGCGGCTGCCCAACATGGCAGCGTATGGGAAGCCTGGAGCAGGTGGTGTCAGAGCAGAGAAGGCAGATGAAGAATTCTGCCCTGAACAGGCACCAGGCCACTGTCTCCGATACCCATCTCTAGAAACTTCCTCATTTCCATATCCATTCCACCGATTTTGAGGTATCTCCCTAAAATCTGTATTTCCAGAAAGGAAGCAGAAGCAACCATGAATGAGACTGTAGGGCCAATGAGCTTGGAGGAAGCTTCTTCACCCCTGGAAAAGGTGGAAGTGTGGCTAAGGGGCCAGGGGCGCTTGCGAAAACCCAGGGGAGTCCTTTGTATGGGTGGCTGCATTCAGGTTGTGCTCTAAGATGGGAAACCAGTGAGCATCCTCTCAATTTGACCCTCACTCTCTTGATCCTTTTATTGGCAAAGTCCACCGTGGTGGCGTTTGTGGCCTGTTCTTCAAGCGAGCAGCACCCTGGCGCAAACTGGCAGAGTCCTCCCCTAGAAAGAAACAAGACTATCGGTCAGGTAGCGGGAGTCCATTCCAGGAGGGATGCTGCCCCCAGCCCATGCCCTGCTGTAGTCTAGAAGGCTGCAGAGGTCTTAGAAGGGGCATGCAGGTCTGTGCTGGAGCAAAGAGCAGGCTCACATTCCTTTCAGGGAAGCTCAAAAGCAAACAGAGGCCCCATGACTGACCTCCAAGCAAATCTCTGGCAGGCAGGTCTCACTGAGATCTAAGAACTCGGCTGTACTGTGCAGAATATTTGGGCTGAACATGGAGCTGGCAGGAGCCCAGATAAGGAGTTCTCCACCAAATCTCCTTGGACCACTGGAGGTCTTCTTGGCCTTCTACTCTTTGAAGTCAGCTTGACCTTGGATAAGATCACACTGTATCATTTCCAACAATCAAGAGCCAGATTACAGTTTTTCCTTCACCTGAGCTGTGTCATAGCCATGGGAACACGGTTTACAAAACTGAGCCCAGCTCTCTTAAGTATATAAAGGGCCCCGCCCCTTCCTTCTGGACACAGGCTCTGCCATCAGATTTTAGATGTCTGTATATCTTCAGCCCAGGATAGTTAGCATAGTCTCTGAGCCTGCCCAGGGAGGGAAACCAGATGGAAGCTCATTTGGTGATATTCGGCCATTTCCATTAGGAGGATCCCCCTAAGAGTCAGTCAGGGCTGAAGAGATATTTGGTGGTTTCGAGCACTTTCTGTTCTTGCAGAGAACTGGAGTTTGATGCGCAATATTAACATCAGGTGGCTCACAACTGTCTGTAACTCCAGTTCTAGGGGTTCTGATTCTCTCTTCTGACTTCTTTGGGAACCCTAACACACACACACACACACACACTCCAAACAAAAGATGAGGCATCCTGGGTTCCGTAAGAAAGCAGGCTGGGCAAGATATCAGAAGCAAACCAGTAAGCAGCACCCCTCTATGGCTTCTGATCAGCTCCTGCATGTTTTGTGTTTCTGTCCTAACTTCCTTCAATATAAACATCAATATGGACGTGTAAGCCAAATAAACACTTTCCTGCTCAATTCGCTCTTTGGTCATGGTGTTTGGTCACAGCAATAGAAACCCTAACTAAGACAGTCCCTGAAGAACTTTTCCATTGACTCTGTGCATGAGGCTGGGGAACCACAGAACAGGAAGTTCATCTTACTGGTTCTGTGTCCAGAAAGGGCCTCTGCCAGCTCCCCCAGCTCTTTAGAAGTCTTCCTGCTGCTCCCAGAGAAAGCGATCTGTCTTAGTTACTCTTAAATTTCTATGACAAAACAGCATGGCCTAGGCAACTTAAAAAAGAAAGCATTTGATCAGGTTTACAGTTCCCAGAGGGTCGGAATCCATGGTAGAGGAGCAAAGGCATGGTGGCAGAGCGGCTGTAGCTCATATCTTGATCCCTAGGTAGAACTTGTTAAAGCTCAGTGCAGGAAGCATTCAAACCAAGTGCCTACAGCCCAAGTCTCTGGCTTCTGAAGCCTGGAACCTAGCATCTGCATTCACCAGCCTGGCTCCTAGGGCCTGGGCACTCAAGGTCTGGAAGAATCTCTCTTTACTTACCCATAATTATTATGCTATAAAGCCAAGGAACCCCAGCCAGCTCGTTGGAAACACTATCTTATCCAGACGCCTCTAGGATGAAGCAGGAGGAAGCCAGAGAAACAAAGATAGAGTCACTATTCGAACAAACACCCTCAATTCAACATGGCGGCTTTACTAGGGGACCCACCAGCAAATGCAATGTCTTTCATAGCTTTATATATGGATTCTGGGGATTGAACTCAGGTCCTTATGTTTGTATAACAAGCACTCTATCCACTGAGCAATCATTTTAGGCCTTCTCGCTCTTCGGGCAGCATAAAGACAAAAGCAGACGGTCACAGAAGCCCCTCCATTCCTGGAGGAGGACTGGATGAATCTGGCATCAGCGAACCTTAGCTGGCCAAGATAAAGGACAAGAGTAAAGACAACTCCCGATTCCCACTCTGCTCTTGCAGTCCTGAGGTGGGCTGCTCCCTTGCGTTGGCTTTGTACACAGTGGGAAGGGGTTTTCTGCATAGCCTTCCTATCCCCAAATCTTCCTCGTTTCTACCTACAACTTCTCAAGTTTGAATTTTTTTCTTCCTGGTCACATCTACCCTGTATTTCAAATATTTCTCAGTCAAATATTTGACAATATAGAAAGAGTGGGATTTTTTTTTTTTTTTTTTTTTGTGCTTAGCAACTTTTTATTTTTTAGGAGGGAATTAAACCACTGGCCAAATGCCCTTGAAATTTTCATAGGCAAGAACTATAACTGAATATCCAGCATACAAGTATAGTGGTAGTGTAATTATAGATGACACTGTGACCTTCAATAGTACGCTCGGGGTTGGGAGATGGCCCAAAGAGTAAAGAGTTTGTTACACAAACATGAGGACCCCAGCTTGGATTCTCAGCATCCATGTAAATGCAGGGCATGGCAATCAATGCACACATTTATTTCCAGTGCTTGGTGGTGGGAAAGAGTCAGGCACATCCCCGAACAGCTAGTCTAGCCAAATCAGTGAGGTCCAGGTATTGTGAGAAACCCTGTCTCAAAACTAAGGTGGGAAAAGAGCTAGAGAGGAAGATACTTCCAGCCTCTCTGTGCACACTCACACAGACCTAAACACACATGTATGTTATACCATACATGCCTAGAAACATAGCATACACCATGACCAAACAATGTTTAGCATTAATTTCATAATGAAGTTGGACAGTAATGTTGATTTTTTTAAAGAAATAATTATTTTATTTTTAAGTGTGTGTGCGTATGTGAGTGTGTGCATGCGTGTGTGTGTGTGTGTCTGTGTGTATGTGCATGTATGATGGTACCTGTGGAGGCCAGAGAAATGTGTCTGGTCCCTGGAGCTGGAGTTAGCAGTGATTGTCAGCTGCCCAGTGTGGGTTTTGGAAACTGAATTTGGCCACTCAATACACGAGCAGTAAGTGCTCTTAGGTGCAGAGCCAATCCTTCAGCCCTCGTAGTGTTCATTTTTATAGAAAAATTAAATATACTTAATTTTTATGATAGCTTCACTGTTATAAATCAACTAATTCAAAAGCATTTTAAAATTCCACAGAATAGCAGCCCTGTGAGTTATGTAGACATCCATCTTCACCTGCTCAGGGTCTGAAACTCAAAAGGCTCCATCTTTCAGAGATAATGACTTGATTATTTTAGCTGGAGATCAGGGGCAGTTTGGAAGCCAAAGCAGAAGCTTCCAGTAGATAAAGTTTCAAGAGCCTGGGGTTTATTTATCCATGAATACAGCCCTAATAAAAGATTATAAAGTTGAAATGGGTACATAGCTGGAAAATAGCCACAGCCCTAGCAAAATCTAGATAGCAGGACATATGGGTGAAGGGAAAGGGGGAGGAAGAGAGCGAAAGCAAGGGCACCTTTAGCAGGTTCATCCCTGACAGGAGATGAGATATAAGATGAGCTCAAGGAGGCCTCCTCTGTGGAAGGGTGGATCTCAGGGCCCCGCTTCTCCTCTCAGCAGTCCTGGGGGAGTGAGGCTTGTTTTCCTCAAAGCCTTTCAGCTGGGCCTGTGACAATAGGGGCTTTGTTGGGTCTTAGTGGCTCACTAAAGAGCTGTCAACTGTTCTGTGTGTGACCATGCTGAGGAGACGAACTGGGGCTCCAGGTGGAAGCAGGAAGGAAGGCAGCCCTGAGCTCTGGGAGCTGGCAATAACCTCAGCAGGTTCTTGCCTTCCTTGTGCCCAGAGGTTTGGGGTCCTGGCTGGGCGCATCAGGAGAGTGACCTTGGATATTAGCACTGGGCTCCAGCTGTGCCTCTGGGTTCACATCTGGATACTGAGCTGCTCAGGATTCAATGTTCTACAGGTTCTTCTCTTGACCTCAGTCACCTGGCAGCTCCTCTGAGAATTAGAAGGGAGCATTTGGTGCCTCCCAGCAGGACCTAGTACCTGACTCAAATCATCCCTCAACAGCACACAAGCCTCTGGAGCGACCTGGCCATCACTCGCGCTTTGCCTTGCTCACCTCCATTGGGTTTCCCCTGTGCCACCACTATAATCCCAAGTCAGGGGCACAGTATCTTCCTTTGGTCCTGCCCGTTGTACTCAGGCCACCTCGCATCTCGTGTTGCCCTTCCCTCAGGCACATGGGGCTGTGGGGATGTTCAGAGAAGGTGGTCAGAGCAGAGATGAGGAGTGAAAAGGTGGTCAAGGTAGAGATGGGGGAGTGAGGATGTGGTCAGGACACAGGTGGGGAGTGAGAACGTGGTCAGGACACAGGTAGGGGAGTGAGGACGTGGTTACACCACAGGTAGGGGAGTGAGGATGTGGTCAGAGCACAGGCGGGGGAGTGAGGACGTGGTCAGAGCACAGGTGGGGGAGTGAGGACATGGTCAGAGCACAGGTGGGGGAGTGAGGACGGGGTCAGAGCACAGGTGGGGGAGTGAGGACGTGGTCAGAGCACAGGTGGGTGGCGAGAAGGTAAAGCAGAGACATGAGGACTTAAAGAGTAACATGTAACTTAAAGAGTCCCTGGAGGAGACCAGGAGCAGAGAAAAAGCAGCATGGCGGGGAGGGGGCCTGATAAGGCCAGGTGTGGAGGTGATGTTTTGGAGATAGTATATTTTGAGTAAGCGCAGCAAGCTGATGAAGAAGCCAGCCCCTTCCAAGCATCTCATCACGCCCACACAGCCAATCTGTAAACACATTCTGTGTTTGGAAGATGTCTGCTTCCATCCTTGCTGCACCGACCTGGGTCCTGGCCCCGTCTTCTCAGTTGGATCATCGCATTGCCACTGAGGACCCTCTCTGCCCCCTTGCTGGGCTATCCTTTTCTTCTGCTTCCAGCCATTTCTTTTTATAAAAAAATACAAGTCCAGGGAGACACCTCCTCTGCTGCGACCCTTGGATGGCAGAATGAAGTTCCGATGCCCAGTTGTGGCACACTCTTGCTGCAGGATGGGAACCTGCTATAACTGGAGCCACTTGCAGGGCCTCCGATATCCTGGGGCTCTGACTCCCCACTGTGAAGGCCGAGTTCTCTGGTCAGTGCTGCCTCCTGCAACCCTGACCTTGGCATTCCTTATATCTGGCATTTCACCCTTCGTAGTGTTTGCTTGGTGCCGTCGTCCTCAGCATACAGTTGGCCCTATTGATTCTTTTCAGCTGCTATAATAGAACATTCTAGAAAAATGCTTTTAAGACACTGTCCCATCTTGGGCAGAGCCAGACACCTTGCAATAGGGTTTTCATTTCCCACGGTGAGCCCTTACAAAGTCAGCTTGCTTATCCAGCAGGATCCAGCAGCGGTTAATGAAGTGTCTAAGGAGTCTTCTGCAGAGACTACGGAAACAGAATGATGCTCTAATACACCGAAACCTCACCTCGCAGAGCATCTGCCTTCTTAGGAACAAATGCAGAGTATGAAAACAAACAAACAAACAAACAAGGGTTAAGAAAAACAGGACCATATGCAAAAGTGTGTAACTAAGAACATATGCCACTAAGAAAACCTAAGAGCATATTTTATCACTAAGTATTCAATCAACACATAAACCATTTGTCATGACTGCTACATGTATATCTCACAAATAAGTAGCATATTTTAGTGAATCCAAGACCAGATGAACAAGAACTTCACTGCTTAGTTTGTGACTAAACAGATAGAGACGGGCCTGTCTCTATGAGTTTGAAGCCAGCCTGGCTCCAGGTCAAGCTCTAGATCAGCCAGGGCTACAGAGTGAGAACTTGCATTAAGGATGGAAGGAAAGAAGGAAGCGGGGAGGGAGGAATCAAAGCAGGCAGACACACCTTCTGTTGCTGCTGTAAACTGCACACCTACCTGGAGCATCTCCTGTCCGGGGTGTGTGGTTCTTAACTGGGGGGTGGGGACATGGGTTTTGTCCTCCCCAGGGGACGTTTGGCCATGTCTGGAGAGGTTCGCATTTGTCACTGCTGATGTAGCAGTATCTCCTGGGTAGGCCAGGCATGCTGCTTAAAACCTTAAAGTATGCCTGCAAGCAGCTTCCATAGTCAAGAATGCCAGCCCATGGGGCTGAGGAGATGGCTTTATTGGTACAAAGTTTATGGCACACAAATGAGGACCCAAGTTTGACCGCCCCCCAGAACCCACATTAAAAAACCTAGCATGGTGATGAACATTTATAATCCCAGCACCGGAGAGGCAGAGACAGACAGATATCTGGAGCTCACGGATAGTTAGCCTAGTCTAATCTGTGAGCTCAACAAATAAGACAGGAATCTTCTGGGGCTGGAGAGATGGCCCGGTAGTTAAAAGTAGTGACTGATTTTCTAGAGGGCCGGGGTTTAGTTCCCAGCATCCACATGATGGCTTACAACCACTGTAATATCAGTTTCAGGGGATCTGGTACCCTCTTCTGGCCAATATGGGAACTGCACACAAGTGTGGTACATACATACAGGCAAATCATTCATGCACAAACTTCAAAAATAAATATTTTAAAGAGAATACATTTATAAATGTACACACACACATATGGACAACTCCTGAGGCAGGACACCTGAGGTGACTCTTCGGGCCTCTATGGGAACTGCATACAAGTGGGGTACATATGTACATATGGGCAAAACATTCGTGTACAAAGATCAAAAATAAATATTTTAAAAGAGAATACATTTATAAATGTACACACACACACACATACAAACACAGACAACTCTTGAGATAGGACACCTGAGGTGACCTCTGGCCTCCACATGAAGAGAGAGAGAGAGAGAGAGAGAGAGAGAGAGAGAGAGGAATGCCCAGCCCCAAATATCAATACTTCTGATGTTGAAGGACCACAGTGTAAAACACACAGGGAGAGTGGTTATTATTCTGCCATGATGAGTTTCTCTATCTCCTGGGTCCTATTTCCGAGGAACACTGATGCTCAGTTCCGGCTCTTCAGGTCAGATGCATGGAAACCACAGCAAAATACTGAGGAGGAGGAGGAGCCATGAACCAGAGCCATGACTGACTTTAATAAGTTAACCTCAGCTTCAGCCAAGCCTCTCCC
This sequence comes from Chionomys nivalis, assembly GCF_950005125.1. Classification (NCBI taxonomy): domain Eukaryota; kingdom Metazoa; phylum Chordata; class Mammalia; order Rodentia; family Cricetidae; genus Chionomys; species Chionomys nivalis. The sequence goes on along the minus strand of NC_080093.1, from coordinate 61,741,217 downwards.
TACTCTACTATAAACCACAAAATGTTCTTCAACACATTCTGCGCTTTAATTACACTTTTAGAGTATATAGCAGTTACATGAATTAAGGAGCAGTAAAACGAAATTGATTTTTCCATACATGCAGAACAATGTGGGGCCTAAGGTATATTATAATTAGAGCCACTGAGATCCATTGCAGAGTGTTTTTTAAAGGCAGCAAAGTTTTCAATTGCCCCAAAGTGATAACCTTCCATTTTCTGTTTGTTTGTCTGTCTGTTTCTCATTTTTAACATGGAATAATTTAAACATCTTTTTAAGTCCTGGGTTTGGTCTGTTGCTAAAGGCAAAAGTAATGAACCTGATCCTGAAAGAAACTTCTTGATGCTTTGACACAAAGCTCTTGGAATTAGAAAGATGATCTCAGTGGCCTCCGTCCACAGTGCTTCTAAACGGATGTCCTCAAACTTCCGATGGGAGATTTACGTCAGAGATGCAGACACATTGGAATGTTGCAGAGCCAACCAATGAGAGGCAAAAGTCAAAAAGCACAGGTTCCTTTCCTCCGCTTGGACTCTAATGATGGGAAGGAGCATGTGCAAAGGGCTCTTGTGACTTTCAGACGATTTCCAGTGTGACAGACAGGGCAGTGCTCTTTCCATGAGGAGGCTGGTGAGTTCCAGGGCTGAGCTGGCACTAACCTTTCCTTGCTGTGTTGGCAGTGTTCTTGGCACATGGCACCCTTCCTGTCTGCCCGAGACATCACACTATGGGACTCATCACCCAGAGAGATTCCTGGATGTCTGTGCCAGGCTTCTGACTATCTGCCCCCCACCCCAACTTTCCTCCCTCTTCTTGGGTGCACAGCTGACATTTACATACACTTAAGAGTTCAGCATTCTCTCTCTCCTCCCCACACAAAGCTGTTGGAAGGAAAATCTTGCAGCTGACTTAGGACTTCCGATTCTTGGCCCAGATTGAGGAGTGAAAGACTCTGCTTCTCACTTTTAAGAGGTTGGGCTACAAGAAGAGTGCTGGAGTTCTGTGGTATTGGGGAGCTCAAGTGTGGGCTCTTAACCCTGGTGTAGGACTCAAGGCCAGGAGTGTATTCTGCTCAGTCACCTTGCAACAGCTGCCCAGATGAAACCTGTTTTTAATAAGCTTGGGATCAGAAAACAAATCTTGTTTTGGAATCTGAGCTGGGAATTCCCCGAGCACAGAACAGGACTGAGGTGTCATAATCAATTCTTTTTTGTTGTTTTGTTTTTGTTTTTTAAGACAGGGTTTCTCTATAGCTTTGGAGCCTGTCCTGGAGCTAGCTCTTGTAGATCAGGCTGGCCTTGAACTCACAGAAATCCACCTGCCTCTGCCTCCCAAGTGCTGGAATTAAAGGCATGTGCCACTACTGCCTGGTGTCATAATCAAGTGCTGGGATTAAAGGCATGTGTCATAATTAATTCTAAGTCACAGCTTCTAGAACAGGGCCCAGAGCATAGTGGATGAGCCCAAAAAATATGTTTTCAGGGTACAAATGGCAGGCCGAGAGCCTCTTACACAATTAATTTCTGTTAACTTTCACTTACAGTGGTGACGATGGTCTTGGTGTGGGATGACTGCATCCTTCCTGTCAGTCCCAAACATGGCATGATGGAATCCGGGACTCTGAAATACCTGTAAAAGGTAGAGTTGGTAGATCCAGGCCTTGAAAGACTCATTTAACATGCTAATCACATCATCACATCTATGACTCTGTGTGTTATCCTCATTCTTTGGTCAGTTGCCAATACAGGAAGAGTGGTTCATGCCTGAGTCATGGCGACATGAATCCTAACCACTTTCCGTTGCTCTGATAAGGCACTGACCCAAACTAACTTGGTGGAGCAGAGGGTTTGAGGAAAGCTGGGGCAGGAACTCAAGCGGGATCCTGGAGGCAGGAACTCGAGCAGAGACCCAGGAGGAAAACTTTATTGGCTTGTTCCCAGTCACACATCTCAGCCATATTGTTACTATTTTATTATTACTAAACTATCATAGTTCCAGGCTGGGGACGTGGCCCAAATAGAACAACACCTAACATTCATAAGACCATGTGTTCCATTTCATCACCAATCAGGTATGATACTATATACTTGCAATACTAGCCCTTGAGAGATAGAGGCAATAGGATTGACTATAGAAAACAAGTTCAAGGCTAGCCTGGGATACATGAAACCCTGTCTCAAAACACACACACACTAGAAAAAGAAGGAAGAAAGGAAGAAAAAAGGAAGGAAGGAAGGAAGGAAGGAAGGAAGGAAGGAAGGAAGGAAGGGAGAGAATGGAAAGTTACCACAATCTACCTGTAGATCAAAATAGCAACTCATGGATATCTAAGAATAGCTTGTCTCAGTTCCTCTGTGTACGACAGAGGAAGCAAGTTAGACCCTAATTATCACAAGGGCCTTTCAGAGAGCAAGTTGATCTCGAGTTCCCTTGAAAGTCAAGTCTACTGACAACTGACCTTAGGAGACCCCTAGTTGATGATCCCAAATAGGACTTTTTAATTACAAATAATATAACTTTATTATTGTTATTATTTTATTATCAAAACACCAACAAGAAACCTAATAATATCTTTGGAGGTATGAGAGTTACCCAAAGGAAAATTTTTGGGATAAAGCAAGATGCTTAGAAAAGAGAAGGGCACCATTTCAAAGTCATGCAAGATAACATGTGGCCAAGGATCCAGATGATATCATCAAAGTGAAGCAGAAGGTGTCTTGGATAATGTCTTAGGGAGTCTCTGAGGAAAGAGGGAGGAAAAGGAATGGGGAGAGGTAGGGGAAAGGTTCTAAAATTACAGAACCAGCTCGATCTAGAGAAGAAGGAAACAAGAGATGACACAAACACCAGATCTAGGGAAAGGACAAGGGTATTGAACTAGGGGGAGGTGACATCTGAAATTTTCATTGGAAATAAATGCATTTGATTTCAAACACTGAGCTAATCCAACTTCAGTGTATACATATGTTAGTTGGGAACATAGTGGGGGCTTGGTTGTCCTAAGTACTGGCTATTCCAGCCGTGGTCAAGGCCATGCATGGAAGCATAGACAGCTGTGAAGTCCCATGGAGTTGGAGTGACAGCTTCTCTTTCCTCCATTGGCTTTATGACCTTGGACATGTGACTCAGTTGTAGAAGACAGTGGGTTGTAACCACAGCATTCCAGAGCTGCAATAAAGACAGTAATCTGAGCCACAGCAAGCAGCCTGGCTGCATGTAACCTGCCACAGCAAGCACTCCGTACAAAGTGTTGACTGCTATTCATACGCCCCGAGTCTAGTGTGTGTTAGCCAAATGTTTTTAGCTCCAATGTCTAATTTGTACTAAGAAGAGAGTTCCTTTTTGTAAAGGAAATATCAAAGGAAAATGAGTTTCAAGCATTTAAGTTCAAAAGGTATTCAATTTCATCTTCTGTCTCTATCTATCCACCTGCCAACCTCAGTCTCTCTTCCTTCTGCCCTTTCTTCACCTCTCTCCCTATTTTTCTTCTTTCTTCATCTCTTTTTGCTTATCTCATTTCCTTCTCCATATAACTCCTAATCAAATCTACATCTGTCTCCACATCTGTCCACAAGCATTTTTTTTTTACCTCTTTCCATTTTTCTCTCTCGGTTTCTCTGTGTCCATCTCCTGATAACTCTCTCTTCTTCCCTCTCTTGTCCACCTTCTGTCCACCTGCCCTTGATTGTTTTCCTTTCCCTTTCCACTCCTAGGTTGGGATTTCTTGTGTGGGCTTTTCTCTTTTAAATCAGGTAGTCTTTTCCTGTGCAGCAGGAAAGATGACCCCTGCCATCTTCAGACATAACTGGTCCATGACGTTGTAAAGTCTCAAGGCTTTACTTTCACCGCAGCTAACAGTAGACTCTACTGAAAGAGTCAAATCATCCCAGAAGCACTTGGGTGATAACAGCCCACTTCCGGTTCAGCTTCCTCCTCCAGAGGTACCACTTTCAACCTCTTAAAGCTGATTATCTTTGTATTTATCTCTGAATACATAGTGTGGTTTGAATTTTCATTTTTCAACACTCTGTCTTGAGTTTCCTCTGCAGAAATTAGGTGATCCACTTTACCAGGCACATGTTCAGGCAAGAAAAAACTTTCAGTGTAGTTAAGCTACTTTTGGGTTAGAAGACCCCTTGGTAATAACATCATTATAATTTTGCGCATGTCTTCCTAGTTGAGTCAAGTAGTTAGCTAACTATTTTTCTTCCTCTGCGCAATCATTTTCCCCGGAGTGAATTTATCTCTTTTTCTTTTGCTTGGTTTTCTACGGACTCATCACTAATTCAATCTCCAATTCTCCAGTGGTCTAATTTTCCTTACAAGGCCTTTAGTCACTTTTTGTCTTGTATCCTCTTGCAGAAATCTCATTCAGAGCCCTTTATCCCACCCCAATATGACCGTGGTCCTCCAGGTCTGGTATACAGATAGAAGTGGGGACTTCTCCTGGCTGCCATCTGGGAATTTCTTTCATCTCCTGTGTTCACCTCGTGGCTGTGTCCCTCATCTTCTTCATAGTTTTATGCACTTTTGGGGGAACATATCCTGAAGTAACTTTCTGAGAAAATGTTTATGGGAAGTATTGTTTTGAAATCTTAAACAGACAGAAACATTTATCATAGCCTTACTGTTAATTAAGAGGAATAAATTCTGGTTATTTCTGAATTACTGGATTCCAATTCTAAATTGGAAAAAGTAGCTGGAAATTCCTCTAGAACTTAGAGAGCATTGTTTTGCTGTCTTCTACATTCTCAGTGTTGTTTTTGAGATGTTCAAAAGTATTTGTGAATTGAGTTCTTGTAGATAATCTTGAAGCTAATTATACCCAATTGTCTGAAATTTTAGGGTGGTGTGCTTTGAGACAGGCTGTTTTATTCATTCTGTTAGGCAAGGCTGGGTCCTTTCTGCCTGGAAAACTTTGAGAGAAATGATTTTTTTTTTCTGAGACAGTGTTTCTCTGTAGCTTTGGAGCCTGTCCTGGAAACTAGCTCTTGTAGACCAGGCTGGCCTTGAATTCACAGAGATCCACCTACCTCTACCTTCTGAGTGCTGGGATTAAAGGCATGCACCACCACCACCAGCAGCTGAGAAATGATATTTTATCCATGGTTCTCTGCTTTCTCAATCCTTCTGCTCTCTTTTCTAGAATTTCTATCATGTCTGCGTGGAATCACCCTGGTCTTACTCTTTTAACAACACAAACTTTCTCCTTTGTCTTTTTAATCTAATGTCTGGAAGATTTAGTTAACTTTCTTTTTCAATACTTGTAAGTTTTCTTTTATTTAGTTTTCATTAGATAATTTGTCATCTGCAGTTTTCCTTTTATATAGCTTTTTTCTTGTTTCAAAAATATATTCTGTCTTCCTTCTGAAAATAGCAAGTTGTTTTGCTTAAGTTTTTCCCCTTTACGTTTTTCCTATTTCTTGTTTCTTTTATTCACAATTTTCCATGTTGCTGCCTTCCATGCTGCTGTTCTTTTGCTGTTCTTTTTGCTGTGTTTTGGGGCATAACTCTGTAGGTGTTTTTATTTGTTGTACTTCTGTCTTGGTCAAGTGTGAATGTTTAAAATTGGGTACCATAAACATTCCCAAAAGGATTTTGTGTTACCAGAGATGACAACAGGGAAGGTTAGCATCCTGCAGTTAGCTGAGATGCTTCTGTTTAGCATCCCTGAAGTTCCTGCAGCTCTTTCCTTTTGTCTTGGGTAGATGTTTCACTGCCTGTTTTGATGATGAGGGACCTTCTGGAAGCATGCTAGGAGCTGAGCTGCTTCAGAGACAGATCCGTGAGTTATGGCATTGAGTTGTGCCTTTGATTTTAGGACTCCACTCTATCTAATGCTCTCCATTAGGAGACCTCTCTTTAGCCCCTTCTTAGAAGAGATCTCTTGTCTCCTGCCAAGTCCAAGAAGGAAAATGATGTGGCATTTACAGGATCCTTAAACACTCTTCTACTGGCTCTCCCTCTGCTATGAACTTTACTCCCTGTAAACAGCCCTCAGTTCTAAGCATAGCTGAGTCTATTTGGAGACTGTCAGTAAGCACTTCCCAGAACTATCTAGTCTATTGCTCATCAGTCAACGAAAGGTTGCTGCTGGATATAACCTCTTTCTTCTCTGTTCTTTTATGTTGGTGGTGGTGGTGATTTGTGGGTTTTATTGCTGTGTGTGTGTGTGTGTGTGTGTGTGTGTGTGTTTTAGTTGGTCTTAAGGACCAACTGAAAGAGAAAATATATCCTCAACTCCTTAAGCCCCCTTTGTTTCCAATGTCTACATAATGTTCTCAAAAGAACTCTCAGCAAAGGTGTTTGGAATACTTGCTCCAGGCCTCCGGCTTGGCACTAGTGCTGTGATCTGAGTTCTCTCAGGAGCTGGGTCACCTCCCTGCTCTTGTGGTAGTCAGATTGGGACTGCCTAATTGACAGTTGCCTGAAAGTCACACAGAGGGACATTTCCCAAGAGAAAGGAGTGAACGTAGCCGTGACAAGTAGCTATGTCCCAGACGCCGAGTACCTTTGCCCTCCAAAAGGCAAGGATCTTGAGGAGGAAAGGATTTTCTTCAGTTGCTTGGTGGTGGTGGTGGTGGTGGTGGTGTGTGTGTGTGTTGTGTATGTGGGTGAATGTGCACACTTATTTACTGTGTGTGTGTAAGTCTGAGGTTGATGTTACTCGGTGACTTTCCACTTTGTGTTTGAGGCAGGGTCTCTCACTGTTCAGAGGCTCATTGACTAGTCTAGGTTGACTGGACAGTGAGCACCAGAGTTCTGCTTGTCTTCAGTTCACCGGCGCTGGAATCACACATGTGTGCCACTGTACCTGGTTTTAACGTGGTTGCTAGGAGTCCAAATTCCAGTCCTTATGCTTGTGCGGCTAACACTTGGGCAACTGAGACAGCTCCCCTCTTTTGATTGTATTGAAAAACATTGGCACCATTTCAGAAGCAAGAGTAGAAGCAACTCCCTTAGTGTTTTCTTCCATTGTGGCTCTCAGCAACATCTGTCCCTGCTTAATTCCCCTGAATCAGGTTCTTAACACCATCGCCCACTGATGTGTAGGGGCAGTCAGTCTCTTGGGCAGGCTCTGTTTCTCCAGAGGAAAGGAAGCGGTGAATATAGAGGCTCACAGAACAGAAAAGGACAGACACAGTGTCATTCCTTGACTTGGGGACCAGCGACAACACATGTGCCATTTGTTTTGCTTTGACAGCTGAAGTCCTAAAGGAAGGAGATGGAGCGTGGAGACCTACCTGATCTGCCTGCATCATTTGTGTGGTCCCTCTTGAGTCCCTCAGTGATGTCAGCTGTATTGGTCTCTGACATTCAAGGAAACACTGTCATCCTTTCTAAGTGTTTAAGTTTCTAGCTAAAAACAATACTTAAAGTGCCTTTGGAGGCCCCTGGCCACCCTTGTCACAGGGAAGATGTGCGAGGGGCTGAGTCTTAGAAGGTCATTCTTAATGGCAAGTTTTGAATGAAGTCAACCCTGGTAACTCAGTGACAGCTTACACATTTTTGTCCTTTTCTTTCTTAACAAGAACAAAAGGCCAGAGCCAGGCCAGCCAGTCACACAGGATGGATCTCAATGACATTTTTACTTCTGATATAAAAGAGTCACCCAAGGAATATCAGACAGCCAGCGTGAGGAACTTGGCAATAAAAACCCATTGGCGCAGATCTCAGAAAATCCAAAATGATTAGGTAAAGTAGTGCCTATTTCTGCCAAGAGAAATAATGAATTTTGTATGTTCTTCAAACTTATATTTGCTTCTGCATTTAACCAGAGGTTCTATCTTTTCTGCTCTGCAGCTCGTTGAAACTCAACCTCATCTTGGTTTTGTCGCTGTCCATGGCACACGTGTTGTGGTGTTATCCTGTCCTCTCTTCCAAGGTAAGTGTTTTCCTGCTGGTTCTGATGGCCAGATCAGTGATTGGGGTGGTGGAGTACCCAAATTAAAAACAATCTTGAGAAATATGTGGCAAAAAATAATTTATTTCATTTTTAGACCTTTAGGGGAAAGCCCGTGTAAACAGATTTGTGAGATTAGTAAAACAGAAATTTACATGTGACAGTAGGTAATTCTGGAATATACTAATTTGTTGTGAATTATTTGGGAGTTGTGTCCTGCATACAGAAATTGCCGTTCCAATATAAAATGTTTATATTTTGGCCCATAACAATTTATTTATTCTACACGCATTCACTCTTAATCACAATAAATGTTTTTGCATTAATATTGTACAAAAACAAAACAAAACCCACAGTGGTCATTTTTCAGGAGTAGAAACTTTCCTAATTTTAGCAAAATATGGTCTCTTTTTCTGGGTGAAGAATGTGGGTACCATGTTAGATTCCAATGAAATATTGCCCAAAATATTTACTTACATATTTATTCAAGAGTGTTGGTGGAGGGCATAACTATATTTCTGGAGCTGCTCAAGGCATTCAGAAAAGCGATCATCTTTCTTTGAGGTGTTTATGTTTCTTCCGTGTCATCTGTCCTTGTTTTGATATCGTCATCTTTAAATATAAAAATACCTTTGGTTGCTGATGACACTGTGAGCTTTAAGCTTCCTTCACTAAAGTCTGACCTGTCACACTGTAATTACTGAGCTCGCCATAATTCGAGGAACTGGTTTTAGGATGAAGGGAGGTCACAGACATTCCAAGCGACAGCTCCTTCGAGCACTGAGATCCAGTTATTTCTGTAATCGGTCCTCTCACTGATCTTCACATCTGTCATTTTTCTGTTTCCTGTTTACTTATGACAGCCTCTCTTCTGCCTTTCCCTCCTATGAGCATTCAACACTGATTTACTCATTGATCCTTTAAGACGTGGCATCGATCAAACGGGTGATTCACAATCCATAAATGGGTATATTTTCTCAAGTGTCCTCCTGATTGCTTCCTATTCTTTGTCCCTAAAGGTTTGCTCAGGGCACTTTTGAACAAGAGCCACTTGTCTGTAGCTGTTTTTAAATTGAGAATTCTTCCTTCTGAAGTATGCAGAGACCTCCTCGGCCATCAGGCAGGGTTTCTCCTCTCGCTGTGTTTCTAACTGCGCTCATGAGGGCTGCTCTCACCACAACCCCATCAAGCAGTAATGCCATAGATGGTACTCTTAGCAGCCTGACACTGTGGGGTGAGTGTCGATGCAGCCTAACCACATAGGATATCATCATCTGAACACAGAGCTTTGTGGAGCCCTTCAGCTAGTGCACGGTGGAGTCCTGATGTTGGCGCAGCTGCCTTCAGATCATCCCAGTAGACCAAGGTCTTTCTAGGGATGACGTAAGGGTCTCATAACCAGCACGGGTGCTTTTCTTTTGTGGGACAGAGGCAGCATCACGAGAATTTCAGCAAAGAGTCAGCTGCTTCCTTTCTGCAGTGTCACATAGGTCCCTCCTGCTGGAGATTTAAAATACGCAGCATTTATCTGTCATGCTAACATTGGGGAACCATCTTTGACTATTCCCAGATCAAACAGAAAACAACAGCAACAACAATAACAACAACAACAACACACACACACAGAAAGAGAAAGAGAGAGAGAGAGAGAGAGAGAGAGAGAGAGAGAGAGAGAGAGAGAGAGAGAACGAGCATCTTCTTTTCCCCAGGCCATTGGGAAGGTTTACTTGGGAGCTCTGAGCCCTGGAGACCAGTCATTCACCCAGCCAGGGCAAGGAGTTCCAGGGCATTTGCTGCACCGCGAGCTTCATCCCAACACCCGAATAGTTACTCAAAGCAAACTTGTCTCCTACACCAAACAGTAAAAGGTGTAAGCGTCTGTAAGCTTGACTTCCTGCTGTGTCTCTTCATTTCTAGTAAAATGCTTTGGCTCTCGTTCTGGTGGAGCTGAGAAACCAGGGCTTGAGTTGGCAGTTGGTGAACAGCACCATCTGCAAGTGCGTGATGGCCTCACCTAGAGCCGGGGAGCCAGTGGTACTGGCTTCACACAGCTCTTTTCTTTGCAGGGCAAAATAAGAGGAGGCGCAGAAAGTGCACCACTCAGAGATGGCTTTACCAAGGTAGCTGCGTTATCAAGGGCAGGATTTGGTTAGCACCTTGCCAGTTATTAAATTTCTTTTGAAACCACAAAAGGGAGAGACCTGGCAAGTGTCAGTAGCTCCCACCAGAGCCCTAGATCAGTGCTGCCTTTAGGACTTAGCAGCTGCGACCAGAGAGTGACCTTAGCGCTGACGCTTGGCTTCCTCATCCACTATGTGGGATTAGACCAAAGCTTCCTTGGGCCCAGTTTGAACTCCAAGGTTCTGGATCTATTTCTTCCACCGCTCAGCACTCCAGCACTGTGATGTGCTATCCAGGCCTCGAGCCTTGAAGACAGGAACCATGGCCAAAGGTGAAGGTGTCAGGGTCTCTCAATGGAACCACTTTCTGGAAACCTTGGTGTGTAGCCACAGACAGTCCAGAAGGAAATCTGGTGCTTTTGACAAACCTAGAGTTGGGTCACAATGGGTGTGTTTTGCCTGGGGAAATTTCTTTCAGTTAATTTTAGAATTAGCTTACAAGGCAGCAGGTTTCCTTACAGCATCTCCATACATACTTAGGGCAATAGAAACTTTTGAGATGGGGCATCATGCAGCCCAGGCTGGCCCAAAACTCACAAAATTTTAGTGAGTTTTTTTTTTTTTTGAGTTTTAAGTTGCCAAAAATGACCTAAAACTTCTTTTTGTACGTTTTAATTTTTTTTTTTTTTAAATATCTGTGTGAAAGTGTTGGATACCCTGGAGTTACAGACAGTGGTGAGCTGCCATGTGGGTGCTGGGCATTGAACCCAAGCTCTCTGGGAGAGCAATCAGTGTTCTTAACTACTGAGTCATCTCTCCAGCCCCAACCTTAAACTTCTTATCGCCCTGCCTCCACCTTCCAAAGTGCTGAGATTTCAAGTATGTGTGACCATACCCAGTTTATGCAGTGCTGGTGGTTGAACCAATGGCTTGGGTGTGCTAGCCAGTGCCCTGCCAACTGAGCCCCATTCATAGCCCCTGAGTGAGTTTTCAATAGTATTCCCAGGACTACCCAGAGCCTTCAAATATCCCTTATAAAATAATGACGCCATGACCATTATACGGAATATACAATGTAAACAATGAATGACAGCATAAAAAGTAGACAAGCCCATTGTAAGCCAGATGCTATCTACGCTGAGTGTTGGGTTTCAGCGCTGTGTCTCACCATTAAGGTGAGACAAAGTGACTTCATAGCCGTAAATCGTTGCTGTGGAAATAAACTTTTAACTCAGAAACTGTCTCCTCTCCTTCCTCCCCCACCTAAATCACCAGGTGCCTGCGAAACCTGATTACTTTCTCATCCTACTGAGCAGCTGCCCAACCAGGCTGGAGGAGAGCAACGGGCTAGCTTTCCTAAAGTCAATTTTGGAGAAGACATCGATGAAAAGGTCCTTTCGCAATGGAGTCGGCTCAGGGGTGAAAAAAACTTCATTTCAAAGAGCAAAGCAATGAATAAGTGCGCAAAGGACTCTGGGAATGAATCTCCGGCTATGTAGAGTGTGACTGATGCATCCTACCATGGGGTGTTGCTCCCCTCCCCATCCTCAGATGATGCCCTCTTTCCTAACAGCTCAGAGGAAATTAAGTTTTTTGGGGGGAAATGCAAACCTGTCTCGAACTTCCATCTGTGAGAAAAAAAAAAAAAAAAAAAAAAAAAAAAAACGATTTCTGGGCTTAGCCAGACACTTCCCCAACTGCAGAGGGCCACGCTGGCTTTGATCTTGAATTGGCCACAATGCATGGGCATTTTTCCTGCCCTATTAGTGTGATTCTTCTCCTGCTGCCTTGTTGTGCTGTAGCACCGAGTGCAGTGGTAGGGATATGCTATTTCTCCTTTAAAATGTGATTGGGTTTCTCAGATGGCTCAGTGGAACCGAGCCTTTCAGGTTGTGCTTCTTCTGTCTGGAAAAGAGTCCCGTGAAAGTCCAGCGTGAGGCTGAGTGGTGCAGCTGGTCTATCAGTCAGTTAATTGGTACCTGTAGCAAGTCATCCCCGAAGAAGCCCCCTGGGTCTGTTCCCCACCACTTCCTTTTTCTGATTCCAAATATAAATAAAGATGACGACTTGTTTGGTCTTGGAAAATTTATTTCGTCTCGACTTTTAAAATCTTAAAACATGAAACACCGCCAGACATAATGGTGATCCCGGAGAGCTGGCTGGTGCTTGTGTGGTAGGGGGTACATTTCTGAAAACCTTGCTGCTAGGTAATCCCCACACATCCCGGCCAGGCCAGGCCAAGTGCTGTTTCTTGGAGACTCTTGACATCATTTTTTTTTTTTTTTTTAAAGGGCAATGCAGGGCCGGGCTGGTGGTGATGGCTCAGCGGGAAAATGCTGATGATGTAAGCATGGGCCCCTGGATTTGGATCCCTGGAACCTATATAAGGAGCCAGAAATGCTTATTACTTATAACCTCAATGCCAAGGAAGAAGGGCGGAGGATAACTGGGGCTTACTAGCCAGAGAGTCTAGCCAGATACCCGAACTCCGTGTTCAGCTAGAGACCCTGCCTCAACAAATAAGGTGGAGGGCAAAAGAGGAAGACGTTCGGTCTTGACTTCCTATCTCCATAAGGACATGCACATACATACACAGGTGCACACAGGTGCACACAGTTTCCCTGGGACGTTCCTCCAGCCAGCAGCTGTGTGAAGGTGGCACCAACCCATGGCTCGCTCTTTGGCCCTTCAGTCACCATTTCTGCTCTCAGGATACCTTAGATGGAAGGCGGAAGCTTTCCTGAAAGTGTTGAAAGGAGACATTAGCCTGAGCCATGGAAGGAATTGGTATATGCCCATGGTGCCATCTCCTCTATTCGCCATTTGCACTGCGTTCCCTTCCCTCTAAGGACCCTAGCATGGGCTGAAACCATTCATATTTTTAAAATATTTCTGAAACCATAAACAAAACTTTCAAAGTGGGTACAGTTCTTTTAAAAGAGAGAAAATCACTGTTCCCTAGTTGACTGTCAGTGGGTACAGACAGAAAGATGAAATCCCCGTGCAGCCAGGACTGATCACCCTTTGCCCTTTCTTTTCTGTCACTGAGTCTGAGGCAGAGGCTTTAGACAGCGACAACTCTACTCTCAGAACATCTCCACGGCCAGGGAATCTGCCTTCTGTGATGGTCATAGGCCCTGCAGCACCCGGAGTCCTGACGGACACCATGATAGGAGCTTCCAGTAAAATGTAGAAAGCCTGGCTGGAGTGTGTCAGGGAGCTGTGTGCTTCGTATCTTCCCAGAATTATTGATGGAGAAGCTAATGAGATGACCTCATGGCTGATATTTCCAGCGTTGTGGAAGGAAGCAATTGCTGCGTAGATTGTAGCAAGAATTAGGCTCCCTTTATGTGAGAAAGGAGATTGCTCCGGTAAAGAATCCTCTTAATTTTCTACTGTTTGCACTGATATGGGTTGGTTGGAATAATAAAACTCCAAAAACGTAATTGACGAATTTCCCTTCCCACTTCTAAATCGAAACTATTGACTCCTTGGTGGAGGGGGAATCTGTGAAAAGCGTCTGCTATCAAAGGGTCAGAGGAGATTGCACGCAGCCAGATAGGGAAGTTATCTTTGGGAAGGAAAACTAAATACTTATTTCCCATATTCCTGGAATGAAGTGTTTTTGACAAAACAGTATTTTGAGTTACCAAAGACGTGGCTGAGGAAAGTCACTTAAAGCTTTGGGGAATGTGAGCCTGACACCGTTCTGGTCACTGTTGCAAGCTAAGTCACTGCTCTAAAAGGTGTCTGCCTGGTGGGATGGGGTGGAGATACGAAGGAACCCATGACCCTTCACCTCCTCATCACCAAGGGTGTTGGTGGAGGCCAGCATTTTACTTGCCTAGCTGGAGGCTCTGGAAGCCCTTAGAACACAAACATCCCACAAGATGAGTTGTTACTTATTTCCCTCTGACTTACCTGAACAGGACCGAGTTTCATGGTCTGCTGGAGAATTCTAGTGGGTCAAAAGAACAAGAGCCAGCGGGAGTCATGGGTATCTGATGAGAGGGAATGATAGTGTGGAAGAGTTAAACACGAAGCCGACAAGGGAGGCAGGAGAGCCAAAAATCCCCGACCTCAGGCTGCTTCCAAAGCCCATGGCCACACTATCATCCAAGCTTCTAGAAATTGTCTAACTCTGAGCTTTCCCAGCACAAGTCAGAGCTGGCATTACGTATCTTACCAGCTTGTTTTACATTTACTGGTAATTCATTTGCTCAGAAATATTTGCTGAGCTTGTACTGTACTCAGACAGTGTTCCAGACACTGGGTGGGCAGAGGTGAAGAAGATAAGACTCTCGGATAAAGTGGAGATGTAAATGCCGTACATGTCAAATAGTGAGGAAGGTGCTCCCTGTAAAACGGACAAACTGGCAGAAATCGGACAGGGAAGCTAGTATTTCATATGTATCTAGCACTATTGGTAGGGAAGCTAATTTAATAGATGAGTAGATATTATTTAACATGTACATATATGTAGATTATATTCATTAATGCATTTGTGAAATAGTACATATATTCAGATATCGTGTGCATGTATATATATATTTATATATGATTATTATCAATTATGCAGACGGAGGCAGTGTCTTAGGTGATGGTAAAAAGGGGCAGTGGGGCTGACAGAGGGACAATTGTGGGCTAGGAGTAGGAGGGTGACTTCAGGTACAGTTGTTAGGGAAGGTGCCTCCAGGGGCGATTAGATCACACAAAGTACAGAGACCAGAAAAGTAAGAGGGTCTCTGAAGGGTTTTGTAAGACTCATGCTCTTCCTATGAGGGACACAAGGAAGCCCTGGAAGTTTCCAGAAGACCTGTGCCTTCTGGACTTGCTGACTTTATACGAGTGAGACATGAAATAGTCCTCTGGTCAGTTTGAACAGTGGTGGCGATTAATCACTACAGGATGGACACCCAGTGACACAGCCTGTCTTCCCTCTGTGCCTGCTCCCATTATATCTGCAGAAGAGCCACACTGGTGGGAGGCTTCACTTCTTTGTTTTTAGACAGACTCTCTCTGTATAGCCCTGACTGGCTGGCTGGATGGCTTGGAACTTGCTGTGTAGACCAGGCTGGTCTTGAACTCATAGAGATTTGATGGCCTCCACCTTCTGGGTGGAGGTATATGTCACCATGTCTGGCAGAAACAGCCCAGCTGTGACATGACTTGTCAGGTCCTGAGCAGGGATACTAGGCAATATCAAAGATGCTAAGGGCATTTGGAGTGACAGAGGAATTACTGATCTCTTCCTTCTCCTACCCTCTTTTCTCTGATCCCCCAATCTGCTTCTGACTCTCTGAGACTCTGGGAAGACAGCAGGATTCCTGCAGGGTTCAACAACTTTTGTGTGTGTGTGTGTGAAAAAGTTGGCTTCAGGTAGGGACCAGTGGAAACAGTAAATATAAAGAGCAGAAAAGACAGGAGGGAGGGCACAGTAGGAGATGCAGACATACTGGAAGGTCCAGGAAGCATTAGCCAGGATGAAATGTTTCCCCTGAGGAGGGACCACAGGAGCAAGTAGAAAAGGACTGGATCCAGCTCAAACTCAAAAGTCAGAAGTTACAGGTCAGAATCCTATATACCTGGCTATAGGGCGTCCAGAGAAGCCAGCCTACAGGGAGCGGGAAGCTCTGTGCTCCTGTTCGTAGTGAGACTCTGCACATCCTTGGGCAAGCAGTTCGGTAATTATCAGAGTGACTTATGGTCACTGCCAAGAAATGACATTAGCTGGAGTCATGCTTCCTGCCACCATGATGGAAACCCTCCAGGTACATAAAAGAATTATGGCTTATGGCTCTTTTATAGTCTTGAAGTGAGATGTACAGCTCAAGCCGAGGCAGAGTTCTGTCCCAGGCTCCCATGGGGCATGCTACGACAGACAGCATGTGTGGTAGAGGCGCCTCTCTTTCCTTGGGTTTATAACCAGTGACTTTGCGCTCAGGTACACTCAAGTTCAAATGGCATTCACTCAGCAAACCATATGCAGGTCCCCAGATCTTTCCAGCCTCTGTTTCATCATCTATAAAAATATGAACCAAAGTGATATCCCAATAGGAACTCAGAAAGGAAAAAAGAAAAACAAGAGATGCTACACACTCAGGGCCATTGCCTACAGCCTGGATTGCTGTGGACTAAAAGAAATGGGTGTCTAACTCACAATTATAAATGGCGTTGGAGGCAGATGATGGTTGTTGATGACAGACATGCAAATATTGCCCCAAGCCTAATATGGTCCCAACATGGCTGATTCCCAAGGGGAAAAGCCCTATATTTTCTGGAAATCATAGATTCATTGAAGCTCGTTGAGAGACTGAATGTAGAATTAGGTGATGGTCATGCCTTTTTTAGCCACATAGACCTCCATCTTCAAATTAGCCAGCACAAGAGAAGCCACGCTCTGTGGCAATTGGTTCAAAACAATAAGTCGTGGCCAATAGCTGGTGGCACCGCCCCCACTTCCAACTCAGATGGAAGAGAAAGGCCAATGTACAAGCTAGTCCACCCCAGGCTCCTCCACACCAGCGCTCTCCACCTAGAGTGCTTCTGAAACCCTCCTCTTCCCTACAGCAGCGTACTCCACTGCCTCCCTTTGAGTCTCCACCTCGCATGATGGTGATACCTTTGCCATGGAGCATTCAGTAAGCAGCTCCTGTTTGCTTTCAGGGGTTGGGTCTCTGTTTTGACAATGTGGACAGAATGGCACAGACCAAGAAACGCTTGAGAGAAATCTTGCTATGCCAAACAATCAAGAAATGCTGGAGACCCTGGGTCCTAGAGTCCGTGATCCTTCAGTCCACCAAGTCTCGCTCACAGGCATAGGTGCAAGGATGAAGGTGTGAAGCCCAAACTTTGGCGGAGCCTGTCCGAAAGAAAGATTCTTTCCCCAATGTTCAGGAGTGGTGAGGACAAGGGAACCCACTTTCCCATGACAAACGAGGGAAGTTTAGACAGCAGAGAGTGAAACAGTAGCAATGCAGGGAGAAGGCAGTCCCTGAAGACACGGGCTGGAGACCCCAAGCCCTTCGGATGTGAAGTTTCATCTCCTCTTACATATGACTTGACGGGACCCAGTGTCTTACCTTTTTATCTTGAACAGCTTTGAGAAGAGGGCTCTGCAGCAGGCAAAGAGGGTTCTCCCGGTTCTACTGCCTTTGAGGTGGCCTCACGGTCCTTTATTTCTACTGAAGTCGTGGGCCAGCTCTGCCCTCACTGGTTTCTCCTTTGATGTTCTGTACTCTCTCAGCCAGTGTTTCCTTTGCTCAGGGACCTGCCTCGGGGTGTTGTTTCACCAGGAGCCTTACATAAAGCCTTCAATGGATAAAATTAAGATGAAGCTACCTTCTTTGCAGGTGGGAGACATCATCCTTTTCTTGGTGTGCAGGGAATACTAATATATTCCCAGGGAAGAAAGACTGTGAAAAGCCTGCAGAACACACTCCATCTCCTGTGTACACAGAGGACCCGGCTGCCGGCGATCTGGAGCAGAGAGGGATAATCAAGGCTGTGCATCTTTGCATTAAATCTCTTGCCAGAGAGCAGGAAGAAGGCACCATCCCCAGGAGATGGGAAGCAGGTATTGGATGAGAGTTTTTAACTTGTTTTACTTTGTGGTTATAATCATAAAATAGAAATAGCAATAATAATAATTAATAATAATTAATAATAATAAATTTCCATTTGAATAAGGATAGAAAAGAGATTCCCCACACATATCAGAACTAATCTTTGTAATTCTGTGATGCAGGTGGAAAGGTGTTTGCAATGTAACTAAGCTCCGCAGAAATAAGCCAGGACACACATCTAATTATTTAGTATTCAGTGGACTCTCAAGATAAGCACAACCTCACTTTCTGATTTGTAAATGTTTTCACTCTGTATTTCAAGAAAATTATGCATGAACTTTCCATGGAGACTTTTAGACAGAAGTTTCTGTCTCACCTGGTCCCATATCCATTCAGTGCCAAATAAATTTACAGAGGCGTATATTAATTATAAATTGTTTGGCCTATTGTTCAGTCTTATTAGTAACTACCTCTTACAACTTAATTAACCCATAATTCTTATCTACGTTTAGCCATGCAGCTTGGTACATTTTCCCAGTAAGGCATTTCTCATCTTGCTTCCTCTGTGTCTGACTGGCAACTGTGTCTCTGCCTTTCCTTTTCCCAGCATTCTAGTCTGGTGGCCCTGCCTGGCTACTGGCCAATCAGCGTTTTATTAAAACAATACGAGTGATAAATCTTTACAGTGTACAAGAGCATTATCCCGCAGTCCAAGGACCCAGAAATCTCAAACTCTGGAAGGACTTGACAAAAGGCCAGCATCCCAAGACTGTTTTGCTTTCATTAGCAATTTTTAAAATCAGTTGCTTATGAAAACTACCTCCTTTTCTTTTCTCTTTTCTTTCCTGCCTTCCTTTCCTCCTTCCTTTTTTATTTTTACAGTAACATTTGAGACATTTAAATGCACCACCTGCTGTCCCTGTAAGATTTCCATTTCAGAAGCAGTGGCTCATGCCAGGTGGGAGGAGCTATGATTGGCATCTCGTCTTTAGAGCTCAGGATTGCATAAGTATAGAGAGGTGGGTCTTTTTGCACAACAGGTCAATTTGTAACATGTAGGATTTCATCTAGATTCTGTTTGGTTTGTGGGTTCTGGGGCTAGGAGGCCACCAGTAATGGCAGCCTTCATTTACCAGCTGGCAGCCTTGAGTAGGTCCCCTCTCCAAGACTGAGTTCTTTATTTTGCAAAATGTAAAAACAACTTTTTTCATGTGTCTGTAGATATATGTGTGCACTTGTGCATGTATGTCTACATGTATTATGTGCACATGTGTGCACATGCACATGACATCCTGAGGCTAACATTAGGAGTCTTCTTTGATCATTCTCCACCTCATTAACTGAGGCAGAGTTTCTCCACTGAACCCAGATCTCACTGATATGGCTAATTTAGCAGGCTGACTTGCTCTGGGAATCTCTTGTCTCCTCTTGAGAGTGCTAGAATTATCAAAGGGCTACCATACCATTGAACATTTAAGCAGGTTCTGGGAATCTGACCTCTTGGCCTCACAAATGCTGCTTGGGTAGCAAGTGTTTTAGCTTCTGAGCAATCTCCCCAGCTCAAACAATTACTATGATTGGTAATAACTGTTCTTCAGGGTTTACAAACTGAGTGGGTTGATGCACATAAAACACTCAGTATGGGGCCTGACAGAAGACCAACAGTGTGTGTAGAACCCTTAGCACCGTCCATGGCACGGCAGCGGTGCTGCGGTCACTGACATGGTCAGAACTCTCCAACTAACTCAGCTCTCTCTTTATTGATCATCTTGTGACTACTCACAATCTAATGACTTGGTAGCAGCATCCGTGACCTTGTCTGTTTCTATGTGTGATATAGAGACAAGCTAAGGGCATCCCACACAGGAGTTACGATAAAACAGAACAAGAGAGGGGATTTTAATGTGAACACTGTACCTTGTATGATCCAGGCTCAATGATTCGGCTGCTCGGCAAATATTATGTGATTAAATCAGAGGGTCAGGTGGATATAATTCGTTTATAGCCACAATTCCAACTCACTTAAAATTGACTTTATTTGCTGAGTATAGTTCCCATGCTGTTTTCTCTTTCAGCTTCTCATGGATGTTAATACTTCCTGGTCCAAGAGGAATTCATTACTGTAGCAACCCTGGACAATAAAAGGCTTCTTAGTATTTAAATTTTCCTTAATAACTAAGTCTGATGTTTCTTTTGCTGTGATCTTGCCAATACCCTGTAACAGTTGGATATAATACATATTATGTAACCATATGTAATTCTCTAGAATATACACATCTTACACAAAATATATATAACACATTATACAACACATACTGTAGAAATTTTATATTTGTACATATTATGTACACATAAGGCATCTCTGACTTAAAAAAATCATTTGTTTTTAGAATATTCCTTCACCTATGTCTATTCTCTAAGAAAATACTCCTGATACATGCTACCACAAGCTTTAGTGCTTTCAAAGTAGAATTTGGCTTAACGAGATGAAGAAAGCCTTCCTACCTGGTAAAATGGTCTCACACAGATGGTGGGAAAGCATGCTAACATTTCAAAAATACATTTAAAAATCTACTCCCTTCTCCTCTCCTTCCTCTCCTCTATAGTAAGCTATCTTGTTGCCAAAAGAATAAAAAGCGATGGTAAGATTAAACTGTATATATTTTAAAAATTGCAAGCACTCTAGAGTTCTCAGTGTGGAGTGATTGTGTGGGACATCTGTTTATTTCCATCTACACTCTCCTGCTTAACTTATGTGTGCAGGCTTCTTTTGCCACGTTTAATTTTAGGATGACACTCACGTTTGCAGAAGTTTACACACAGAAAACTCAGCATCCAGCACACCATTATCAACCATGCCTTGTCCACACAGAACTCTTCTTTGCAAATAAGAAACCTCCCATCCTAAGTCTCCGGCGGCTGCAGCCTGAGCTCCTGCCATTGTGAGTGTGTTTTGTCTTGGCTATCTGCCTTAGCCCTCATGCAGCAGGCTTGGGTACTAAAGCAGGAGAAGCCATTAATACAAAAGCTCACAGCATAATAGTTCTGGCTTTTTGAATGTTGTCATGAATTTGACCTTCACCTTCTACACAACTGGGCTTCTGGAATGTTGATTGAATGCGTGGCGATCAGACCTGTGATGAAGAAAGACATTTGGCCATCGATGAATGGGTGAGAATCTGTTGAATACCTCTCCTGCGGTGTGTCACTGCATTTAAAGACAAAGGAAGAGGAGATGGAGGAAGACAAGAATGCACATCACACATCCTGTCTCCATACACCTACCTTGACTGGGAGACCCAGGAAAATAGTGTGTGAGCTACAGACGCTGGTGAGGCAGCGAAGGGAGAAACATAACATGTCTTCTTCAGTGTCGTCATGCTCAACAAAGAGCCTTTAAGGAAGCCCAGGAGGAAGTTCCCCAGGGGCTTGACTACTCATCAAAGGGGACACTTGTCAGTCCTGGCTCAGACAGACATTCTCTGTGGGTGTCACCCACTCTCCCTTCCTTCTTCACTCCAGCTGAAGCACCGCTTGACATAGGCTTTGGGAAACAGGCAATGCTCCAGAGGATACAATAGCTACTGGTTTCAGACCCTGGAGAAAGAGGCATGGGGAACTCATACGTTTAGTCTTGAAGAACAGCAACTGGCATTTGTTGGGTTGAGTAGGAAGACAACTTGAGACTCTTTTGGTGGCATGTCATAAGAACAAACCAACAAAACCCTGTGGATAAAAGATCTGCCACAGGGATGGAGTTCTGAGCATAAGGAAGCCTCCAAGACCCCCGATGAGGCCCCAGCTCCAGGGAGGCTCTCTGGGTGGAAAACGTGCCATCATTCTTTCTCAGTATCATGCCCTTCCTCTTTCTGGATAAGCACCCTACCCATGACAGGCATAGGACCACTGTGAGTTCATAGCCACTGCGGCTGCTCAAGAGAAAGGGAGCTCAACTTCTGAGCCCTTTCTGACTGAGAACCTTGGTGGGAGAATCCTGGCTGTCCTGGCACTTTGACTGCTGTCAAAAGATGTCCCTATCAGCATAGTGATTGCTGTGACACATGAGTCTCACATGTTCCAGAATCGCCCTTGTGATGAGAAGTTGGGAAGCCATGATGTTGACAGACCCTGTGAGGATGCAGCCATGCAGAGCAGAGTACTCCATAAGAGTCTCCTTCTAAGGCAGCTTGTCCTTTGTCCATGGCGTTTCCTACAGAGGCAGGCTTTTTTTGCATCTTTTTTTCTTAATATTTTCATATTATTTTTGTTGAGCTCTACAATTTTCTCTGCTCCCTTCCTTACCTCTCCCCTCCCCTTTAACCCTCTCCTAAGGTCCCTATGCTCCCAATTTACTCAGGAGATCTTGTCTTTTTCTACTACCCATGTAGATTATATCTATGTATGTCTTTCTTAGGGTCCTCATTGTTGTCTAGGTTCTCTGGGATATTGATTTGTGGGCTGATTTTCTTTTATTTATGCTTAAAAACCACTTATGAGCCAGGCGGTGGTGGCGCATGCCTTTAATCCCAGCACTCGGGAGGCAGAGGCAGGCGGATCTCTGTGAGTTCGAGACCAGCCTGGTCTACAAGAGCTAGTTCCAGTACAGGCTCCAAAACCACAGAGAAACCCTGTCTCGAAAAACAAAAAAACAAAAACAAACAAACAAACAAACAAACAAAACCACTTATGAGTGAGTACATGTGATAATTGTCTTTCTTGGTCTGGGTTAAGTCACTCAAAATGATGTTTTCCAGCTCTATCCATTTTCCTGCAAAATTCAAGATGTCATTATTTTTTTCTGCTGTGTAGTACTCCATTGTGTAAATGTACCACATTTTCCTTGTCCATTCTTCGGTCAAGGGGCATTTAGGTTGTTTCCAGTTTCTGGCTATGACAAACAATGCTGCTATGAACATTCCTCTGAGTCTTTCAAGGGCTACAAAGCAGTAAAATGCCAGGAAGAATGAATAAGAAGACATTAATACCTTGTAGACCATACTTGACCTTTCAGCTTGACCACTTATATGTCAAATTACAATCCCTCGACTCTTTAGAGAGGACAAGTGTCTTAGTTGGGGTTCCTATTGTGGTGATGAACACCATGACCAAAAACAAGTTGGGGAGAAAAGGGTTTATTCAGCTTACACTTCCACAACATGGTCCACTACCGAAAGAAGTCAGGAAAAGAACCTTGAGGGAGGGGATGATGAAGAGGCCATGGAGGGGTACTGCTTACTGCCTTGCTTCCCATGACTTGCTCATCCTGATTTCTTGTAGAACCCAGGACAACCAACCCAGGAGTGGCTCCACCCATAATAGACTGGACCTTCCTCATCAATCACTAACTAAGACAATGTCTTACAGCTGGATCTTATGTGGGCATTTTCTCAATTGAATCTCCCTTCTTTCAGATAACTCTACTTTGTGTCAAGTTGACATAAGACTAGCTAGCACAGCATGTGATCTGAGAGACAAGATAGCGGTGTTGTCTTCACAATGTTCCTGAAGTCCTTTTCCTTGGCACGAATGTTCTGTCCTGTTGAAGGAGAAGAGAGTACAGTACCACTAGACTGGGGGAACAGGTAACCACTTGATTCCAAGATGAGCAAGAGACAGTGGGCAGATTCTGAGGGCTTCTCATTTAATCTTGTGATTAGGAAATCTTCTAGCAACTTCATATCCAGAGCCGCCACAGGCTCATTCTTAGCCCTAAGTTTCTATATGCTCCTCTAGGTGTCATTTTATGTTGCTAAGCATACATTTTATGCCAGCTTTTGAACTCAATGAAAAGACCCACCAATTATAATTGACTTATTTAATGAGTGCTATTCTTATTTTGTGTCCTTAAAATGACTCCTTTACTATTTGGCTCTTATAAATACATGAACGTTTTAACATTACAATCTTTTGTTTCGGATATGTCTATTACAGAAAATTCCTAAATCTGAAAAGTGTAGTCAAACCTTATAAAGAATAAAAGAGATTTATTTTATTATATAACCATTAGAACTCAGAAGGAAGGCCAACTTGTGAAGAGGAATGTCTACACTGTGCATAGTGGGTTGCCAGTGTAACAAAATGGCCATCAATGCCTCATTACAACTTTAAGGAGCTCAGCTCCACTCTCTCCAAATAACATCCCAAACAACTCTTCCTTAGCATATTATCTTGAGTACGAAGGAGATCAGAAGAAACAGAAGAAATAGCAATTTCAAGGGTCAGTCTAGGGAACAGCTGCTAGGATTTCATTTCCTCGGAACCAGGGCATCAGCTCCCTGTGGACAGAACATTTCCTGAATACCCAGTACAGACCCAGCATGTCCACGATAACTGGAATATATTAACACTGCCTAAAAGAATATGCTTTGCTCATGCTTTACTTTATTCTTTAAGAACTGATTAATTAGGACTGAGTAGAGGCAGCGTTTCTGAGGAAGCTGGCTACATCATAAAGTGCGTGAATGCACAACCTGAAAGTTAATATATTCCTGGTGAAAGGGTGAGTCACTCCCATATGTGTTTAAAGGTGGTTTAATAGAATATTTGGAAATACACAAAGAAACATTGATTAACTGCCCTTCATCTTTATGTAAAATGGGATAACAGCATGTGAATTTAACTTAAGATATTTGAGGGAGAGAGAGAGATTCTATTGACGGTGATTGATAAAACTTTATCCTCCTACTGAAAGGAGTAAGTTGGACCATATCTATGTTTAAAAATTCCAGAAACTTTGCTGAAAAAGTGTTGAAAAGGAGTGAGTGTAAAACTCACAAGGAGAATGAGAAATGAAAAGGCATAGTTATTGAACCCTTTCTAAAAAGTTTAACTCTATAGAGCATAGAAGATAAACAACAGCCCTTAAAAAGGGAAAAATTGGAAAAATAGAATTGTGCAGAAAACGGAGAACAACATCCTAAGCCAAAACAACAGAAAGCTACTGGTAACATTCATATACATAGGCAAGTATAATGAAACCGTGAAATAAAAACTGGATGTTATGAAAAAAGAAACATTATTTATTTATTATTAAAACAACCACATAATATATTTGGATTATGGCTGGAGTCAAGAAAACCAAAACCATGAAAAGTGAAACCATAGACAAAGAGAACCACAGTAGTTCCCCACTGAGAGAATGGACAGGAAGAAATCACCAATGAAACAATGTAAGAAAAAAGATGTGCTCAATAGCAGCATGGTACTGGAAATGAGCTCTTGTAGTTTACTTATGTTGTTGTGATGAAATATTCTGAAAAAAAGCAATTTTGGGGAGGAAAAGTTGACTTTTAGCCCAAAATTCCAGATTACAGTCCATCATTGCAAGAAAGTCAGAGCTTGAGGCAGCTGGTCACATGGCATCTACAGTCAACAACAGAGAAATGAAGGCACCCATGTTCCATGTATGTTTGCTATCTTTCTTTACTCTTCATAGTTCAGAGCTTGACCTAGGGAATGGAGCTACCCATAGTGGGCTTGGGCTATGTTTTCTCTCCCTTCCTTCCTCCTTTCTTTCTTCCTCCCATCTTTTGTTTGTTCCATCCCTTCCTTCTAGTAAGTTAGCTTTTAGTTTTGTCTATGGTTATAGGGAATGAGTCTGCCCATAGAGGGCTGGGTCTTAACATAACCAAGATGGTCTCCCATAGACCAACCTAATCTAGACAATTCCCCATTAAAATTTTTTTCCAGGTGATTATAGGCTGTGTTAAGTTAAAACCAATCAGCAAATAGACCTTACCAACTCCATTCAAATGTCTGAAACTTCAAGGGAAAAATTGCTACAAGTTTCTAGGAGAAAACAAAGGGCATCCCGAGGCTCTGGAAGCAGGATTTAGTCTTCTCAATGATACCAATGGCTAGCTAAAAACTGATGAAGATCTGGATAGTTCTGAAGGAAATGGTCTCCTGTAAGGAATGCTATACACAGCTAACCCATCAACAGTCTATGAGAGTGAAGTAAAGATATTTTCCCAAAAGCATGAGCAGATAGATGTGATTCTTAGACCCTCTTCTCAGGACGCAGTAGACTGATGTAGTCTGCCTCCAAATAAAGTCTGAGTCAAGAAAGAGAAATGCAACATGAAGTACCAGGTGACAAAAGAAAGTCATATGAGCAGAACCTGGGAGTGGAGGTGGAGGGAGAAATCCTGGTGGGTGTGAGTGTCAAGAGGTTGTTAGAACACCAAGGTGATTTTGTCCTTGGATTAATGGTAAATACCTAGGAAATCAGATGAACCAAAAAGGAAGCAATGCTAAGCGCAGAAAAAGTAAAGATTGTGCATGAAAAGAACAATAATCTTAACTCCTGATATGTATTGCCTGTGGGTGCTGTGAGGAAATTATGAGGAACAAATAATAAACATCTACTTAACTACAAAATGCCCCAAACAGAAAAATCAAGAAGGAATGTAAGTTTATCTTTGGAAGTGTGAAGCTGAACATTGAATTGATCAGCTGGATGTGTTGAATGTGGTTGGGTTAGGCATTAACAAATTGAATCATTATTATAGTCCCCAGGAAGGAAGGAAGGGAGGAGGGAGGTGGGAGCATCCATTATTCTAAGAAAATATGTGTGGCTAAGACAGGCTCTTTCACCTATGCTATGCTATGTGTAAGACAAAGCTGAAAGTTAACTGACTAACTGAGTGGACAAATGCAAGAGGGAGGGAAGGGAGGGAGAGAGGAAGGGAAAAATAGAGAGAAAAAGGAGGGAGGGGGAGGAAGAGTTAGAAGGAGACAAGAAGGGAAAGAAGAGAAGGAGAGAAAGGGAGGGAGGATGAAGGGAAACCAGGGAGGAAGGAAGGAATGGCGGGAGTGAAGAAAGAAGGGAAGGGAGGAGAGAGGAAAGAAGACGGAGAGATGGAAGGAGGAGCAGAGAAAAGAAAGGGAAGGAGGCAAGAAAGGGGTAAGGAAGACAACAAGGCCATTCGGATCCCTGGGTACACAGCTTTCGCTGGATTGACACATGGCTTTCATCCTGCCTGAGATTCTGGCTATGAAATACCCCCCCCCCCGCCCCATCTTCACAGCACTGGTCCTAAGGTTTAGCCTGTTCTTGGACTCATTAATGAGCCAAAAGAAATTCTTCCAGCTCCCGTTGGGCTACAGCAGACTTGTGAGAGGCCAGTCAATTATCACCACGGTGGAGTTCGCCCAGCTGTTCACACATTGCTGGTACACTTGGGAGGTCTACGTTATGTTTGCAGAATTTACAATTTGGCTTAAAGGAGAATTTTACAGCTATTCAGAACATACTTTAGAACACGCTCCTTTGATCTCCTGAAGCCTTAGGCTTCTGTAGGTTTGGCTGCTATGCTAGTGACAAGCTTCCCAGGCAACTGTGTAGATCCCTCAGAAGCAAATGATCTTAAATCACATACCCTTGGACCTCAGCGGGCAAGGGCTTTGGATGAGATGTGCTTGCTTCATTCTCCACGGCAGGGATGGACATCTTCCCTTACTACAGGGCATGTGGGAAACCAGAGCGGCTGAGGGCAGGGGAGCTAATCTGACCCTCAGGCTGTGGGTTTAAATTTTTACATTCACTTGGGTAATTTACTCCTTGGCTCTAAACTGCAATCTCCCTAGCCTAAAAGATGAGAACTGCAACCTTCTTCCAAAGTTTCTTGAAAGTATTATCTGAAGCCACGTCAGTCATTGAGGCTTGGGCGTTAAGCCCTAATGAATTAAACTAATATATTATCTAGGAATTGCCTTGTCTCTAACTGGTAGCCACTGGCTTTTCACTTCTGGAGGATGATGATTGAGTCAGGTAATGACACAGTTCACTGGAACTCGTTACACATTCTGTCGGGACCGGTATAAGATGCAGGTCATCCAGCGGGGACGCACAAGAGCTGAACAAAATCATTCTACCACTGTATTCCGAAAGTTCTTTGCATATCAGGGACAGTTTGAGTTATTGAATTAGGGTCACTCACTAAAGCAGGTTTGCTTCTTTGATGCACTTACCTTTTGAGCAAAGCAGCTACTCTGTCCTCTACTGTCCCAGACCTACTACCTCATGGTTTGAAGCTAAGACTCACCAACCGCTTGCCAAATGCTGAATGTCTTCCAGCACCCAACTCAGAAACTTTTGAGCTTCAGTGGCCAATGGCCACGATCCATTCAAGGATATTGGAAGCTTCTTCTCCTCTGGTGACCACTGCATGAAGTCTACAGGATTTGGGATTCTCTGATCCCTCAGATAACCTTGTCACAAAGCCCTGGTGGCAGCTTTTGTTACCTGCATTAGGCTTAGTCATCTCTACAAGCTCCTATGAGATTGGCCCAAAAGAATATTGGAGTAACCATCACATCAGAAAGTGTTCAAGGCCCACTGTTCTTGGCCGAGCCTCTCTGTCCTCAAGGCAGACTTTGCATTCTTACTTGATTAAATCAACAGAACACATTTCATTCTCAAATAATGATTTTTCACAGGCCGGAAACTACAAATCCAAGGCTGCCAGCTTCATCTTCCTGTAATTGGCTGTGCAACCCTTTTGGCAGATGACCCCCATTATCCATCCATGTGGGTGCGAAGGGTTTTGCTTCTCTGGGGCTGTTGGGGCAAGAGGGCTTTGTGATACAAATGAGTAAATATCACCCTAAATGAAATGCTAATTAGATCAACGTTCCCTTGTAAATAAGACTCTGAACACAGAAAGATCTTGGGCTCCCAGAAGAAGGCTTTGGTCCAAAGAAGGAGGGGAAATACAGATGTAGGAGTTGTCTTGTGCCCCGCCCCCTCTGTTTCCTGCTGTGCTCAGTATTCAGAGGGTCTGCTGGGTACAAGCACTGGCTTTGGGTATGTCTGTGGGCTTCAAATCCAGTCCCAGATGAGGAAGGTACAGATGGTGCCAGCAGAGTGTCGGGTGGGAGGTTCAGTCCCGTGGAGAAGAAAGAATTTGTGTACCCAGATGGAGAGGTCAAGGCTGTGAGTATTTTGGGTGTTTTTCAGTGGGAGGACAACGTTATTCCCATACCTGATTGGCAATTCTTTTTGACATAATGGAATTGGAACGTTGGCAAGGATATCGTCACGTGACTGTGTTACAGAAATAAAATGCGGGGCACTCTGCGGTCTGATGTACGTCTCCCTTCTTTGCAGGCAGACTTCCTTTTCTGCAGTGAGTGAGGGAGGCAGGAGCTCACCGGATAATTTTAGAGAAGAAAGCTGAGTTCATTGCTCTCATCTTCGACAGAAAGCAGGAGACGAGAATGGTTGGCCTGTCAAAAATGAGTTCTGCCAAACAGCTCCAGGCAGCACAGCCCGTCAATAACCACATTGCCCAATTAACTGTCTTGTTTGTGTTCTCACTGATCTTAATTCAGGGGCCAGTAACAGGGAAATTTAAAAAAAAATCAAACAAATAAACAAACAAATAAAAAACACCAAACATTTAAATTTTGACCTGCACAAATTTGTATAACTCCCTGCTATTAGATGCTCAACAACTGTCAAAAACTCTGTTTCCTGTTAGGACTCTGCTGAACTCACCAAATGCTGGTGGGTTTTGTGCACGTTGGTGAGAAGGAAATAAACGCCTGTCCTCTACTCGCCTGACAAAGGACCAGTATGCATAATCTCGCCCCATCTTTTCTTAATGAAAACAGTGCCACCAGCTGGTTAATAAATGTTTTCTACTAGAATTTTATTGACTGAAATAAGCAAGTTATTTTGCCTTCAATTAGAAGGTGCTCATAAATTCTGTTAAATATAATTTTCTTTTTCCATAAACATTAATAGAACCTCATCATCCCTGTCCTCTACAGAGTAAAAAAATGACCTGAAAAGGATCCGTGCTTGCCGTTGCCTGAGCTATGGCAGCCTATAGAGACACTGGTGGTTTCCTGTAAAAGATGGTGACTCTCACTGCAGCCCACTACAAAATACAGACTGGTTCATTGAGTTAGTGAGGCAGTTACTGCCTATCCACAAAAATAGGAAAAGCCCAGTGCACTAGCTACTTTTCCTATTGCTGCAGGAAAACTGCTAACATAAGCGAATTTGGGAAAGAAAGGCTTGTTCTCGCTCATACTTTGAGATTATCGTGGCAGGGAGGGTGTGCAGCTGGAACATGAGGCAGCTGGTCACAGTACATCCATCCAGACAGGAAGTAGAGAAAGATGAACGCTGGTGACCAACGCGCTTTCTCCTTTCCATTCAGCCCAGGCTTCTGGTGCATGGAATGGTGCTGCCAACATTCAGGGTGGGCCTTCCCACCTCGGTTGATGTAGTCTAGACAATCCACCACAGACCTGGCCAGAGATTGGTTTCCATGAAGATTCTAAAGCCCATCATGTTGACGGTCAAGGTTAACCTCACACCTGGCTTACAGACAATCACAGCTAATATTGAATAGGAGTCCCATGATACCTTAGTGCTGTGGTGGGAGGCTCCATTGGTCTCTCTGCAACCCAGACAGCTTACCCTCCTCTACCTTTATGCCAAAGGACCTGTTAGGATTCAGGACACTGATAAGAAGCCCAAGATTTCTTGAGCTTGAACATTTAAGACACAGAGCAACAAAAAAGAACTGAGAAAAAAAAAAAGGCAAGCAACGTCGTCTCGGGCAATCAGTACGTGCAGTCAGGTTTTGTTAGAGTGAAGCGTGGTCTCAATACTCACAAGCTTCTTTTAGGTCAAAGATGGCGCTTGGAACAGAAATAGTGTCTGTCAACTTGTTGAGAAATGTCCTCAAGAAGAGGATATCTCAATTGAGCTCAGATTCAAGGTGTTCAAGTTTGAGTGTGAAATCTCCCTTACAGACTCGTATGTGTGGACATTGGTCCCCAGCTGGTGGTGCTGTCTGGGGAGGTGGCAGGACCTTTAAGAGTTACACAGCCAATCCCACCTCAGGTGTCTCTCAAGTAAGGGTTCTGAGCAGAGCTAAGGGTGGACATTGTCCCCAGTTCAGGGAGGAGGGAGCTGCAGCTGCTGTTCTGCTAGGGGACTGAAATCCCAAGACTCCTGGCTGCAGAGTAGTTTTATCAAATCATTTTCATGAAGTTGGGCTGGACTGTAAGACTCTGTGACTGGGCTCCTGATGCTGAGAAGGGCTCCCTATTAATAGGCCTTGTTTAGCAGGATGCCGGTGGTGGGTGGTCCAGCCATTTCAAAATCTGTAGGAGAGAGGTCACCTTTAAAATTCTTCAGCTGTCCCTTTGCCGAAGGAGCAGATTCCAGGAGACTGGTAACACTTAGGGCTTCTCACCCACGGGTGCCTTCTGTCTCAACCTGCCTCAGCACAGTGAGGCCTGAAGGCGAAGGCTGAGTGATCATTGACATTTGCAGAAGATGTTTCTCATGAGGACCATCAGAAGGTTTGAGAGGTGCTGTTTCCTTCCCTCCCGGTGGTGCAGGTGCATTCTGCCAGGGTTTGAAAAACAAACTGATGTCCAGACTCATGAATCTCACTCACCCCAACACCACTGGGTACAGCAGAGAGCAAGGGGGTCTGTGCTATGCCCAAGGCCAGTGGGTAACCTGACAAAGCCCTTTACGAACCTTAACTTTCCCTCTTATCACAGGAAGGGGTAGGACTAGAGTGAGCTCTGCAAGAGCTTAGGACCAGCTGTTCCTGTGTCCTAAGGGTTCCCACACACGTTTGCACGTAGGTGCGCAGACAGTCATCCCACCATGGCTCTCACCGCAGGAAAACTTCAGTGTGGGGACCTGTGACGATACCCCATCCTTATGTCATGGTGACACAAACTGAATTTTCACCCTAAAATTCAGTTCTACCTGTTTCAAGCACACACAGAGTCAAGGGGGTGGGAAGGAAAAAGAGAAAGATTCATGGGAGTCTCTCTCCAGCTAATAAGAAAAATGTTAGGGGTTTCCCTAAGAAAATGATTCATTTCTCTAAGTGGCTTTAATAAGAAAGAGGGAGGGATCATTAAGTATTTAGAATATGAAGATAAAAGTCTCCGGGTTTCTAAGTGCTGGTATTAAGCTGTAACATCATTTATTAAGCACCACACGGCTTTGTAGAAGCTTTTACACTTAATGTTTGAGTCTGAAGACATGGAAGTATTTACTCAGTGTGGCTGCATTATTTAAGGGCCCGTGTCCAGTTCAGAGCACTGGGAACAGTGGAAGAGGACAGTGGAGTTGAATGCTAAGGTGAGAGGAAAACACACATCTTGACTGATAAGAGTTTCCCACTGGCCTTCAGGGTGGTCCTTCATCACAAAGCAGAGAAAGATATTTTTATCTTAAAATGTCCGTTTAAAAAAATGTTTATTCAAAAAACAAAATAAGGTATGACGGTTAATATCAGTTCTCTACTTGGTCAGGATCTAGAGTCACTTAAAAGACAAGTCTCTTGCCATGTTTGTG
Organism: Chionomys nivalis; assembly: GCF_950005125.1. Classification (NCBI taxonomy): domain Eukaryota; kingdom Metazoa; phylum Chordata; class Mammalia; order Rodentia; family Cricetidae; genus Chionomys; species Chionomys nivalis. The sequence goes on along the minus strand of NC_080093.1, from coordinate 61,709,267 downwards.
AGGGGTTTTCTAGACCCGGCTAATTGAGGCAGGAAGCCTGATCCTAAGAGTGGGTGGCATCACTCCCTAGGCTAGGGTTCTAGAGTGAATACAAAGGAGAAGTCAACCTGAGTATGAGCATCCATCTCTCCCTGCTTACAGTCAGGACATTGTTGTAGGCTCCTGCTGCCTTGCCTTCCCTGTCATGCTGGACTATACCCTGGAGTCTAAGGGGAGCCCTTCCCTCCTTTTTCCCTTAAACAGCTTTTATTGGATATTTATCACAGCAGTGAGAAAAGTAATGGATGCATAAGACTTTATAGTGTTTTTAAATCAATTTGTTTGAAAACTTCTTGTTGGGCTAGGTTCTCTGCCCATCCTCCCTGCCCACAAGAACACCGTACAACTCTGCTGCTTTAGTAATATAAAGCCCCAGATATCAGCTTCCCCAGATCCTCCTCCATATGCACCTGGCCCTCACCTGAGTGATTCCAGACCCAGAGCAGGGTCTGACCTTCAAGCTCCTGGGCATAAGTTGGGCACACAGCTTTTTTGCTCTAGTGGCCAAGTCCTTACCCATTGGAATGTCCCTAAACACTCTTGACACCTCAATTTCCTTAAATCAAACGTTGTGGCTTCTGCTTCGCCCTCCCAAGGTATCTATCTACCAACTGGAAGCCTTTCATCTTCAGAGTAGCCCTCCCCTCCCAGTGTACCGTGAGCCTGGGCCCTACACAGACCTTTTTTCCCTCCAGAGAACGATGTAACCACTACTGTGGAAGAGCTGTCACTGAAATCAGAGACCCCCCAGGCTTACACTTCTTGTCTAGGATGAATCCGCAGAGACAAGGATTCAGGAAGACCCTGACAAACCTTTCTGTAATTTTATACATTTTCTGCTTGACCTTTCTGTGGGCTTCCTATTTCCAGCTGGCTCCTGGCCATCCTCTCCAGCCACACAACTTGAAACACAAGCTCTGACAGCTGGGTGGGCATCACCCAACCTGCCCAGAGGCAGTCAGGGTGTGGAAATACTTCAGATGGGCTTGCCTGGAAGAAGCCGGTTGCTGGAGGATGGGTCTTGAGGTTTCTAGCCTGACCCTGCATCCTATCCAGTCTCTGCTTATCTACCAAGATGTGAACAAACAGCCTCTCTGACTTGCTGCACTGACACCCTGTGCTAGCTTTCCATGGTACACATACAGTTCATCAAAAGACCGTCAAGAAGGTTCTGTTGAGACAACACAACTCTGTATGTTTGTCCTGCCTCATCACAGTTTAAGGCTTAATATTGCTCCAAACAGAAACAGCAGGAAAAACATGCAGTTGGAAAGTGCTACCAGCTTTTTAACTGTATTTGCTAATTTTGTCTCAGCGAAGAGAAGAAAGCAACTCAGTTTAAATCTGGAGGCTTCCCCATAGTAAGGACCAAGTCTGAATCGGGCATTCCATCCGTATTTTGCGTCACCAGTGTTTCTGTGACCTCAGCCCTGCTGTCGCCTCCTCCATGCAGACCTGCCACAAGAGAATCTTCTAGGAGCCTTTGCTTCTGTCCCAGTGTTTTGCATGACTAAACTCCAGTGCATGACTTCAGATGCTGAGAAAATAAAAGTATACATCCAGTGCAAAACTTTGGAAAGTAGGGCAAAGGAAATGAAAGAAAAAAAAGATCCTGTCACTAGAGAAAACCTTCTTGCACGTTTAGTTCATTTTCTTGCAGCTTTTTCTCCACGCATTAAAAGTGGTTTTAAAAGAATAGCTTCATTTATATAGGTTTTACATTCTGAATTTTTCATTTAGCATGGCATAGGCATTCCCCATGTTATTAAATATTTAGCAAAACATATTTAAAGTCAGCATAATATTCTGTTATATTTATATACTATTATTTATTTATTCATGATTCTTTAAGGCAAACACCCACTTGTTTGTCAAAAAAATGTATCAGATTCCATTCTCTGTCAGGTACTGTGTGTGGCTGGACACTTTGCTATTTTTTGTTTGTTTGCTTGCTTGCTTTTGTTTTTTGAGACAGAATTTCTCTGTGTAGCCCTGGCTATCCTGGAATTCACTTTGTAGATCAGGTTGGTCTCAAACTCACAGAGATCAACCTGTCTCTGACCATAGAGTGCTGGGATTAAAAAAACAAAAATATAGTGTGAGCATTCTGTTTATATTCATAAGTTCTCTGAAGCATGATTAATTAAAAACTCAGAGAAATTCAACCTGCATATCTGGAAAGTAAAGCATCCAGTCACTGGCTCTTACCTCAACCTCAGTCCAAAATGGCTATTCTGCCTCTAGAAATCTCAGAATGAGACTGAGAGAGAGCTGTTTCCTCCCATTTTATAATCCTCTCTAGTTCTGGGATTAAAGGCATGTACCAACTAGCAAACAAGTGTGGCTACTGGGATTAAAAATGTGAGTTACTGTGGCCGGGTCTGTAAGGCTGCCCAGTGTGACTGTTTTGCTCTCTGAATTTCAGGCAAGCTTTATTTATTAAAATAAAAATGAAATGTCCCTCTTTCTCTCTTCTCTCTCTCTTTGCTTCCATACCCTTCTCTTTACACATGAGTAAAAGTACAAAACCATGTTCTTGCATGCATAGCTCAAGCACACACACACACACACACACATCTCTCTCTCTCTCACACACACACACACACACACACACATGCATGCATACCCACATACCTTACCTAGTCTCTAAATAATTTGAATCTTGGAAAAGTAGCTGGAGACCACCATGACGTTTTGTTTGCTCTGCCTGGGTTTCCAAAGAAAGGACACTCTTTTGCCGCCCACTTGACCTTCATCGCGTCCAAGAAAGTTAGAGCAGTGAAGATCCTGGTGCGGTAGCTCAACTTGACTTTTCCCACCTCTCCCAAGGACATCACAGTAGCCGCTGGTTTATAAAATGCTGTTTGCTTCTGTGCTTACTGACAAGCTCGGGAACTGATCACGCATTGCTGTCAGGTATCATCCCTTCCTCCCACATAAATTTATTGAGGGAGAATGTTCACTGCATAGCATCCACTCATGTTTAGATGCCTCGCATTCCACATAGGATGCACCTTCTAGATCAGGAAGGCTTCCTCTGGCTCCCCTACACTCACTCTTCTGACCCCTTCCCTGCCATGAGAGATTGGATATAAAACCTACCTTGCAGGCTCACGTGTTTGAAAACTTGGTTCCCAGCTAGCAGCACTGTAGCACCGGAGCTGTGGAACCATAGGGCCAACCTGAAGGAAGTCTCATTGCTGTGGGGTAGGCAGCGAGATTTCCAGGCTGACCCCACTTCCTGTCCTGTCCTTGGTTTCTGATCTACCTCCGTGTAAGCATGTAGCCTCGGGTTCCTGCTGTCTCAGTGGAGAGCTGCTCCCCACACCATGCCTTCCCCATGAAGACCATGTATGTACCCTCAAGCATGAAGCCAAAATAATCTCTCTATCATGTATCTCCTTGTCAGGGACTCAGTCACAGGAGTGAGAAAAGTGACTAATAAACCTGTTTCTGGGGACCAGTGTTCTGCATTTCTAAAGTTTGCCTTCGTTGCTGTGTGAAACACAGTCTCACTCTATAGCCCTGGCTGCCCTCAAACACACAGAAATTTGCCTGCCTCTGCCTGGGATTAAAGTGGACACCACCATGCCTGAGCCTAGATGGTTTTATTAGCAGAGCTTAACTGTTGGGGTGATCCACACCAGGGTTTCCAGGGCGGTTTGTCTGTTTATTACCGAACAGCATTTTATTGTATAGATATTACACAATCTACCCATTTGCTAGCTCATAGATACGTGAGTTGTTCCTAAATTTCAATGCTAGTGTAAACCTTTGTGTGCCTTCTTCTGCCTGCTTCATTTCTTCTAGGTAAATATATAAAATTGCAGTTTCTGGGTCTAATACTGCAAATATGTTTTGTTTTGGTTTGGTTTGGTTTTTGGTTTTTCAAGACAGAGTTTCTCTGTAGCTTTGGGGCCTGCCCTGGAACTAGCTCTTGTAGACAAGGCTGGAACTCACAGAGATCCGCCTGCCTGTCTCCCGAGTGCTGGGATTACAGGCGTGCACCACCACCACCCTGCTGTTTGATCTTTGAAAGACCTCCACATCACTTTTCAAAGTAGCTGTGCTCATTTGCACTGCCACCAGTTAGCCAGTCACTCTGATCACTCGTGTTTAATGCCGTTTGTTTCCCTAAGCCGGTTTAGGACATGCCCTGACCGTGCTGTAAGTTTAATTGGCGTTTGTTGCCTCCTGTTTATATTGTCTGTCACCCGTGTATTTTTCTGGCAAAGAGCAAAACTGAAAGCCAGATGTCGAGCTCTTGCAAGATAGCCTCTGTTGGTGGGAGTTTGGATTAAAGGGGCATTTAATTGCCAGTCTTTCAGTCCCTAGAATTTAATGTTGTACAACAAAAATTAATAAGCCTTTACATTGTTCTTGTTCTTTTAAAAATATTTATGCTGCTCTCCTGACTTTTATTGATTAAAAGAAGCAATATATAAAGTGTTCTTTTTTTCCTATTGGACTCAGAGGAAGATTTCCTATTCTTAGTGGCCTTTTGTTTTTGTTTATTGAAACAGGGTCTTATTATGTAGTCCAGGCTAGCCTCAGACTAATGACTCCTCCTGCCTCGGTCTCCTGTGCACTGAGATCACAAGTGTGTGATCTCCATGATTCTGGTTGACATGGGGGCCCTTTCACTTCCACCTCTGGGGACACCAGTTCATTCCTTCCACTCTAGGGCAACATTTTACATTTATGGATTTTTTTTTTTTTTTTGCTTTTTCAATTGTGTTTGTTTTCTCCAAGAAATTTCATTTGAAAATAATTCTTTAAACATGCCATGAAGAGGAGCAAGGATCAAAGGTGACTTCTGTTCAGCTGCCTAGCAGGTAAAGAGGCAGAGATTGTAAACCTATGGATTTCTAAAAGCAGGATTGAACCAGAAGGAGTCATTTGGGGGTTCTAGATGGATCTAGAGGTCCTTTCGCTTCCCTGACTTGAAACTCACTGTCCCAGAATGTGTGGATAATAGAGTTCTCACTTTACCTCCGCTGAGGAAGGATGACCAGTGTGTCCAGCACCCGTCAGTGTCCTCTGTGGAAGGCTCAGCAGAGAAAAAATGGGAATTCACATATCTGTGCAAGAGGCTGATGGAAGGGGTCTTCATGCTCTGTAAGTTTGGACAACCTATGATACATGCAAACCCATTACTTACTCGAAGAAAGAGCTAAGACAGGGAGACAGGGAGATGCCACCGGCTCTCAGAGGCTCAGAGCCTGATGTGGTTGTGGGGGGTTGGTTGGTGAATACCTGTGACTCTGTAGGGCTCTGAGGACTCTGAGACACACAGGAGAAGGCCCAGCCAGCTCTTCCCATTGTCACCAGGATGATTTCTCTGTGGAAAAAGAGGATGGATGCTGCCTTTCATTTTCCTCAGACACAGTAAATCTCATCTCGTGTAAACGAGCCAAGAGTCTCCAGTGATTAATCGTCTCCATGATCAATTGTCTTCCTCCAATTCCCAAGCTCATCTTCATTTCAACAATCTTGTCATCTGCAATAAACATATTCCATTTTGCCTTGCAATTGTTGATTAAGCCGGTTCAACATCTGTTAAAATAAACCAAATCTGGGAGACATTCTTTATCGTTTGGATGAACAATGAATTCATTCCCCTTATCCAAATCTGCCTATTATTTCTCCTCCTTGATGAAAAACAAGATGAGATCTCTTTACCATGTCAGCTGGTATCCATGGAGGAGGACACACACACAAGGTCACTTCTCATTACGTGAATATTTAGCTAAAAGAAACAAAAGCCACCATCTAATTTATTATGCAAGTCAACTTACCATCTCTGCTCACTGCCGCATTGCTTATGAATACTTCCAGAAGGAGATAAAAGAAACACATGCAAAACAGTAGCTTAGCTTGAGTTAGCTTTCAGGAGGACTAGACCTCAATCATCTGGTCTGAGGAAGGCTCCCCAAGAACCAGGTATCATATGTGTCCCTAACTATCAGTCTTAGAACTGCACTAACCTTGTTACAGACCAAACTATTCCTGCTTGTCAGCTCCCATCACTGTGTTACTCTCTAGCAAAAGAGGACCAGGAAGAGGTATGAAAGGGCTGCTCGTGCATTTCTAGCTGCAAGGGAGCCTGGAAGTGTGTGTTCCTCCACTGGGCTCCTCATACCTAGCTGCAAAGGAGCCTGGAAGTGTGCATTCCTCCACTGGGCTCCTCATACCTAGAATTAAAGGAGGGTTTATTAGAGAGAAAATGGGTGGAAGAAATATTACCTATGCCATACATGGAAATCCCAGGGTGGGTCTCCATACTTGGTATACTGAGTATGCAGTGGGTTCACCAAATGATTGATACTGTTGCATATCACCTCTATGCCTGCCTACTCTCAATCCTACATGAAAGTATTCATGGCCCTTTGTTGGGAGGCTGCTAAAGAGCCTGCATCCTTACAGGGAGCAAAGGGAACTGCCTGGGAAAATGTGTGCCCCCATATCAACTCAAACCAACAGTGTAAATATTTTCTTTCTCTTTATACTAATAGGAGTAACAGAAATGGAAGCTTATGCATCTATGATCTAAAAATCATGCTATGAGCCTCTGATAGGAGCCTGCCTTCTGTGAATTTCTTTCCCATCCCATTCCTCTACCAGGACTTGTTGGAATAATTTCCTAATAAACTTTCTGCAAATGGCTTCATCTCCAAGGTTGTCTCTCAGGAGCTCAACCTGAACCATCAACTGTCAAAACGTTAGCTTCCTAGATGCATCCAATGTGTGCATGATCCATAGACAACCAACCCGGCAGTCACTAAAGCACTCACACATGGTTAGAGATTGTTGTGTTATTATCTAACCATCAGGCACTTTGCAGCATAATTTGTGTTTATAGCCATCATCATCATAAACATTGCAAACACATATTTATATAATGGTTATGTCATTAGCATCTTTGCGATCAACCAACTGCAAGTAGCAAAGTGAATAAAGCCAGTCTCTTAGCCATTTCTTTGGCTTTTAATCAGAATGAAATGTGCCCTTCTCTTATCATTCAAGATTATATTGTGTATTGTCCAGCAAGTCTACTTGTATTTGTTCCAAGCCAGAATCAATCACAGTGACATTATAGGGCATCACCAGCTTCTCCTCACAATGGGAGTATCAACTGCCAGTCATTTTTGAGACAACTCTCAACAGACAAGTCTAGTAGCTGTTTTAACTTTATTTACAATGTTTGTACTTTTAGCTTATTGTTTGTACTTAAAAAAAAATCACCCTTTCCAGACTTTACAGTGTTCTTGGATTCTCTCTGAAGCCTTTGGGTTTGTTAGCAAACATCCCTTTGTGACCTTGGTTTTGGTAATTCTAATTTTTACATATGAGACAACAAAATATGATTACTTATATTTCCCCAGTTGGAAAATGGATCCCTGAAAGGACATGCTGAGTACACCCATGTGTCCAGGTCAACTGTGGCTACTGTTGTTTAGGTGTCAGCCAGGCGGAAAATGCCTTCTGCTATTACATTCAGAGGCACGCCTGACTTCAGACTCTGTGTCATTGGAGGCTCCAAGCAACTTCATTACCTGGTGTGTTTTCATTTATTTAAGGCTCAGCTTTCTGGCGCCCCTCATAGGAACAACATGTTTCAGGTGTTCGGACGAAAGTACGACTTTAAAATTCTGCCCCTTTTCCAGAGCAGATGAGGAATGGCACTCACCCAGAGAGAGCAGACCTCACTGTCCTCTCTGTCAGGAGAATTCATTGCAGCTGGAACCTGTTTTGGTAAACAGGATGCTGAGCCAATACAACAATGGCAGGACGCTAAACAGACTTTTTAGTCTGGGCCAATTTTATTTTCTATCATCAAACACTGACCCAAGTGACACATTCACTTTAAAAAATGGCTTCTGGCTCAAGACTTTACAGTGAGGACAAGTTTTTAGGTCCCTCATGATAAACCTCCAATGACAGTTTCATAAAAATCACAGAAGAAAATAAACCCCAAAGAAGCTGCCTTAAAATGTCCCATGAAGGGTGGTGGGAATTCCTGGAACTCTGACTTTTAGTCCTTCAGGTTCACAGTGGAGTTTCTTGGGCTGACCTGGAGCTGGGTCAAGTGGTTCATACATAAAATGTGCCTGGGATACAACTTCTTCAAAGTGAACCAACTGGTGCTTTCTCATCCAATGCCAGCTCATCAGGTAGTGAGATCAATGTTCTCCGCTAGAGAGAGAGACCCTGAGTTCCTCCTCTACTTCCTTCCAACAGAGAACGCTTTAAGTTGGGGCCCAGAGAGATGGAACAGTCTGTAAAATACTTGCTAGGCAAACATGAGGATCTGAGTTTGATCCTCAAAGCCAGATGGGCTGGCACGCATTTGTAATCACAGTCCTGGGGAGACAGAGACAGGAGGATCCAGAGGACTCAGTGGCCAGCCAACCAAGGTGATGTGGCGAAAGACCCTGTGCCAAAAACCAAGGATGGTGCTTAAGGAACAACATCCAAAGCTGACCTGTGGCCTTCACATATACACATGCCTGCTCAACTGGACACATAAACACCCATACACACACACACACACACACACACACACACACGGACACGGACACACACAAGAGGAAAATACCCTGAATTCATAGGAAATGATCCAGTTCATGGGAAGTACTCAAGGAACCAAGAATCTGATGGGCTCCAGATGATCTGAGGCAGAGGGCTGCCAACTAAGGCACAAACTGGGGACTCTGGAATCAGGGGTGTGCCAAGCTGGTGGAAGGAAGAGCAGGGATGGAGCTAAGAAAACATAGTGTTTGAGAGAGACTCAGTTGGGTGCCACCCCACTTTCTCCATCTTATCCTCTGTTCTCACAGAATGCCACTTACTGCAAAGAAGGAGCCTGGTGTCAAATTCTAGCTAAGTGTTAGGTAAATGCATAGCCATGGGGGAGGAAAAGGTGACCTTAACAGCTCTAAGTCACCCAGCACAGCACCTGGGGAAGTCTCCCTACCCCATCCCAGAGCTCTGAACAGGCAGAATAAATTTAGCCACCAGGAGCCAGCTCCTGCCCTCCAGAATCCGGTGTGGCAAACCACAGATGAGCAGCAAGAACTTCTCTTAACACTGTCTATTTCTAGCAAGCAGCAAGCCATCTGCTGGGTACCATCGTAACCACTGTCCATGTGCCAGCAGCTCATTCCAAATTTACATGCGTCAAAGGGTTACTGGGCCATGCCAATCAGCAAAGAGCCCAACAAACTCAGCTCTCAATAGAAAACTAAAGGACTCATTAGAGAAGTTTGTGCGCTGCCCATCTGTCTCAGAAGAACTTAAAATATCCCATGACACTGTGACTGACTAACCAGGAACCTAGCACTGGTTGAAATTTGTTTGATGGATGGTTGAGCTACACACCAGCATCTTGCTCTGTTCTGATCCAGCCCTTGGTCCTCAAAGAAGGTCAGTGTGGAATGGTCAATGTAGCCCGTGCAAGGAACATTTAGAACCAATCTGGGGAGTCCTCAGAGTACCTCCGAGAAGCTTGAGTATCCCAAAAAATATCCAGAGCAACATTTCGGAAACTGACACATCATATTTGTACACATTTATTGGGTGCAGTCTGATAATTCAACAAAGATGTACACAGAGTAAAGATCACATTGAGGACGTTGTAGAAGCATTAACATCTACTGTCCTCTAGCCCCGATCTATGTCGGCAGACTTTGGCCTTTTCCAGCTCTCTTAAACTGTCTCCTAAATTACTGTAGTCTCTAGGTAGTCTACCATGCTGCAGCAGACCAAACTCCACTCCTCTCATCATCTCAAATAAATGACCTGATATTGATAATGAGGACACCTATAGAGAAAGAGACAGAGAGAGGGGGGAGGAAGAGGGAAAGGGAGAGAGGGAGAAAATATGTAATCAATTGTGTTCTCCTCACACCTGATGGCGTGATTTCCCTCCCAAACCCTACCACAGAAGGAAAGAATTGAGTCTTGAAAGCTGTCCTTTGATCTCTTCAATCACATACACACACAAATAATGAATAAAAATGATAAGATGAATGTATAACCAAAAAAATATAAATTATGGAAACACCCAAGTATTCTAATATGAAGCAGACGAAAGTTTTTAACAGGCAATTAATTCATTGATTTAAAAAGACGTTAAGTATGCAATAGACCAATGAATATGGCTCCTTTGGAATCAGGGCATTGTGCGTAAACCACACCTGGGTTGCATTTCTGTTGCTATGACAAAATACCCTGGCAAAAAAAGGGAGAAAGAGTTTATTTCAGCTCACGATGTCAGGTGACAATCTAGCATAGTGTGAAAGTCAAGGTGGCAGGGGCTTAAATAGTCGCATGGCATCCACACTCAAGAGCAGTGGAGATGAGTCTTTCATAGTGTAACTAAGTTAATTCTAAGTGGCCACAGGGGAGAAAAAACTGGTCCCCGAGATGTTTGGAAGAACTGGTGGTCAGAAAAGGGGGTTCTATGTAAGTAACCAATTAATATATAGAAGCATGAATATATATATATTCTATATATTCATCAGGATAGCCAAACTTTAATATGTTCTTGTTCTCAGACTGTTTCTAGGAACAGTCTTCCTGGTTCTGCTGATTTAATTGTGACAGTGTTTCTTGTCTTCACACACGCAGGTAAAACAAGTAGGTTTTGTCTTGACTTCCCAGACTCCTATTTTATTTTCTGCAAAAATGCTGACAAAGGTTTGTTTTATAATCCTAGTGAGTGTTCAGAGGAAAGCATGTTGGATTTGGACTCCTCTTGAAGCAGACGCCATTTCTTCCTTAGCCTTATTAGTTTGGTGAAGCATCTAGTGTCCTATCTGCATGTGGCCAATTCAGTCCTAGAGCTGTTGGGAAAGGCTCGTGACATCGTTAGTCACCTGCCCCTTACCTGCTGCCTATGGTGTTGCTCACTGGACACAGATGAGAGATGTGTGTGAGTGGTCCCCAGGCTTTCTGCACGTCTCTGAGATTTATAATCCTCCCCGTCTCTTCCACGGAAACTTCTAAAGCCAGGTCTAAGCAGACTTTACAAGATTAAATTGTTATAATGAAAGCATGAAGAGAGAGGGACCAGACTGAAAACAGAAAGGCAGCTTCTGTGTCTTCCTTCCTCCTGGGGATGTGAATGATTTCAGTGACGAGGGTAGAAAAATATCCAAGCCACCCTCCCCTCCCCCCCAAAATATCAGTCTTCTCATGGTCTGGGCATACAGCTCAGTGGTAGAGGACTCCCCTCGAATGTGTAAGGTCCTAAGTTCAACTCCCAGAACTGGGAGGTATTGTCCTCAGAGTCTGTCTGGCATTGGAAATAATTTGTTTGCTCAGGGAATATAGAAAGAGCCCAAAGAACTTCACAGAGAGTCTCCACCCCGTGCAAAGGCCGGGTGTTGGACACCACTTGGTCATCAGAGTTGAGAATTGTTTCAGAACTGTTTTAGCAAAGATCGTTTATAAACAAAATCCCATATCTTTTTTGCTTCCTTAGGTTCTGGAAATGGCTTTCTCTCTCAATGTTAGGGATATCACTAGGTCAGAACTTAAAACCGAACTGGAGGGGAGGTGTGCTGGATGGTGCCCAATGGTGATTCTCAGTGGTGAGCAGGCTTCCTTCCCTACACGGAGCACTGGCAATACAGACATCTTTGATTGTAACAACCTGGAGGTAGGCATCCTACTAGTATTTAAGGGTAGAGGCCGTAGATACTCACAAACATCCAGCCACACAAGGTAGCCTCAAGCAACAAAGATCTATCTGGGTCAACTTGTCAGTGGAGCAAAAAGAGGAACACTTGGGTCTTAGTTACTTTTCTCTCACCCTTAAAAGAAATATCATAAGAGAAACAACTTATGTAGGGAAGGACTCACAGTTAGTGTACAGCACATCCCGACAGGGAATTCACAACAGCAGGAGCAGGAGGCGGTTGGTCACATGACCCCCACAGTCAGGACGCAGAGAGAGATGGATGTCTGTGCTCAGTGCTCTTTCTCCTTTTATCTGAGCCCTATCCCTATCCCTAGGTGGTACCGCTCCCATTCAGGTTGAATTTTCCCTCCTCAAGTTGAACATGGAGAGAAATGTCTCCCAGGTGACTCCAGTCCATTGAGTTGTCAGTGAGGATTAACTGTCACAGGCCATTTATGTGCTAAGGAAGCCGAATACCTGGGAGCCAGGGGCATTTTCCCAGGTAGATGTACTTTAAAAAGCACAGCCTTTGGGAAGAAACAAAAATGTTTTTCATTCAACATGGGCCCCAAAATGCACACTGAGCAACCAATCTCCTTAGTTGCATAAAGTGGGCTCGTTTTACATACCGTGGAATGAGCTTTTAAAGATAGTATTCCAGGTAGGCGCCACCGCAGGACACTTTCCCATAGAAGCTCCACTGCGACAATCATGTGAAAGGAATATTGCAAGATTAATAAATTGATTAAAATATGATCCTCTCCTAATAGTGACTAATGGGTCCAATAAACCATTCATTTCTTTTTCATCATTGCTAAGTCAATAGAGGTGTTTACAGGAGACTTGTAAACTTACTTCATGTGCACACCTGCTCACCATGTATCATTAATAACTCTTAAGAGGTCAAAGCTGTCCCTCTGCTGCATCTTCATAATGCTTTAGAGAGTGCAGATCGATCACACTGTGTTGGTTATGACTTCATAAGTATCAGTAGCTAAAAATGAGATGCCAGTGAATACATATGTGCATGCGTGTGTGTGTATATGTGTGCGTGTGCGTGTGTGTGTATGGTTTTCACTCACAAAAGCTGGAAACTGAGATGATCTGGTTCAAGATTCTATAGCTAAGAAAAATATCTATAACTGAGGGAAATCTCCACTGTCTCCAGTACACAATCTACAGTCCGGTGAGTTCTAGACTGGCATTCAGCTGACTCCACTATGGGTCCACACTGAACCCAGAATCAGAGCCTGAAGCACTTGTCCCAATTTCTCTTTCAGAGTTAGATGTGTACAGGATTTCCTTGGGTGCCCCTTTGCCTCTAGATAAAGAGCCTGCTTTGCTGCTAACAAAAACTGAAAGCTGAGACACCTTGCAGAGCCCAGGGAATAGCTAAGTAGGAAAGAATTAACCAAATGCTAACAGAAGCTCTGGTTCTTCAGTCTTTCACTGAGCGAAGGAGCATTCAGGGGCGTGTGGGCTCTGACTCTGGGTCCTGTCATAGCTAGTTGGTGTGGGTTAAGATGTGCCACCTCCATCACTCACACTGGCCTCTCTTGTCCAGTGAAGATGCTGATGCCTGACTTAGAGGCTGTTGTAATCCCTGAGAGTAACCAGCTGGCACAGGACCAGTCTCATGGTAAGCACTACACTCAAAAGATGATAGCTGATTCCATGGGGCGCTGACTCAAGCAGGAAGCTCTTGACCTTTTTACATGATGATGTGTCTTCAGTAGAGTCTTCAGGCAGGTATGATTCTAAATAGTTCCAGAGCACATGTGTTTCCTTAATATTCTGGGGATCTTCCTCTTCCCTAGAGGGTAAGATGCTGTGATTTTAATGTAATACATTTTCAAAAAAGAGAAAAGCACACAAGAAAGAGCCTAAGTTCAACACTGTGTCATTCAGTGTCAAGTCAGGCTATGGTTCTTGATGTTTGAAGGGCCGTTCAGGCCAGCCTCTGGGCATCACGTGACCGTGGCACACACAGATATACAGCAGTTATGGTTACACAAGATTTTCACAGGAGTGGGCCCTTCAACATTCCATTATGGGTTGGGGAATGGCTCAGAAGGCCCCACCTCTCTCTGAGGAGCCTTTGTCAAGGAAGGAAATGCCGTATCTTTAGTGGTATAGACACCGTTAAGATGATCATGTTCCACTAAATAACCTCCCCTCCAGGCTCATGCCAGCAATCCTAACTAAACCAAGTGGGGGCGGGGATGAGGGGAAAGTGAAATTATGAGGGGGCTTTTTGGGAAGCAGAGGATTTGACAGAAATGGGAGGAGGATGGAGGGGATGATGGGAATGAATACGGTTATAACATATTGCACACATGCATAAAACTGTCTAAGCAAAGTAGTTATTTTCTACATATAAAAATTAATAATTGAGTCACAAATGATGAAAAGGGAGAGAAGAGAGACAGGCAGACAAGGGGGGGTGGGAGAGATTGTTCCATTCGGAAGGAATAGCCAGACTCCTTGCAGGGCCCTCCTTGGTTGGACTCACCAATTCTGACATTCCTATCTTCAGTGTCCCGCTGTAGAGGAGGAAGCTGCCAGGCCCTGAGACCTTTGGAGGTTTCAGAGGGACAGTTCCAGAGACGGGCATACTCCACTGAAGCAATGCAGCCGATAGGAAGGTGATTGATCTCCCTGAAAGGACCAGAAGCCCTTCAGCAGTCTGGGGTGGCTGAGTGCACTGACAGACTTTTAGCTAACCAGTCTAAACAAGGAAGAAACTGAAGAGTTTTTTTTTTTTTTCTCTTTGGATTGGAATGGGGAAAAAAAAAAAGTTGCACTAAATGCTAATGGGAGTCATCTGGCGGAGATCCGAGTGCATTTAACAGATAAACCTTAGTCGGTAGTTTCTAATGCAGCTCCAGATGGCACCTATGCTGTGACCAGCAGACACCATGCCAACTACAGGCTTAAACACAAAGTGGTATTTCTTGGTTTTCATAGACCTGACATGCCTTGTGCACAATCATCTGTTTGTGACTTTCCTAGCTGCCCCTCACACCCACTCAACCTAATTCCTTTCTATTCCATTACAAGGTGAGGGTGGAACCCAGACCAGGTCAGGCCTGCTTTCCAAGTGCCAGCAAACTGATGGCCCCGGGATGAGCTCATGACTACAGCTTGGTTACTCAGGGTCTACTATGAGAAGTCATAATATGGATAGTGGCAGAGAAAGCCTAGTGGCTACAAGAATATACCCGATGATGCTGGAGTCTGTGCAGCATTTGAAGCACCACAAGCGTAGAAGACACAAGAGTCCAGAAGGAAACAACCCTGGCTACTTACTTGAGCTGGGCCCTTCATTCATTCTTTCCATGGAAGCCACCAACACAGCCTGCTTTTTGTTTAAACTAATTTCATTCGGCTCTTGTCTATACAGAGGTCCTCGTCAAAGGAAGAGAAGCTTTAAGTTCCTAGGTCAGGTGGGCAAAATAAGGCTTTAGCCAGGCGCAAGAAGGAGTATGCTATAACTACAGTGGAAATGGTTCTGCAAACAAGCCAGAGAGTTCTAAAGATGGGCTTTCCTACAGGAGTTAAGAAGGCTCAGGGAAACTGAGTAGCTTCTGTAAAGCAAAGGACACTGTCACTAAGACAAAAAGGCAACCCACTGACTGGGAGAAGATCTTCACCAACCCTGCAACAGACAAGGGTCTGATCTCCAAAATATATAAAGAACTCAAGAAACTAGACTTTAAAATGCTAATGAACCCAATAAAAAATGGGGCACTGATCTGAACAGAGAATTCTCAACAGAAGAAATTCAAATGGCCAAAAGACACTTAAGGTCATGCTCAACCTCCTTAGCGATAAGGGAAATGCAAATTAAAACAACTTTGAGATACCATCTTACACCTGTCAGAATGGCTAAAATCAAAAACAGCAATGATAGCCTTTGCTGGAGAGGTTGTGGAGAAAGGAGCACACTCATTCATTGCTGGTGGGAATGCAAACTTGTGCAACCACTTTGGAAATCAGTGTGGCGATTTCTCAGGAAATTTGGGATCAACCTACCCCAAGATCCAGTAATACCACTATTGGGAATATACCCAAGAGATGCCCCATCAAATGACAAAAGTATCTGTTCAACTATGTTCATAGCAGCATTGTTTGTAATAGCCAAAACCTGGAAACAACCTAGATGCCCTTCAATGGAGGAATGGATGAAAAAAGTGTGGAATATATACATATTAGAGTACTACTCAGCGGTAAAAAACAATGACTTCTCGAATTTTGCGTGCAAATGGATAGAAATAGAAAACACTATCCTGAGTGAAGTATCCCAGACCCAAAAAGAGGAACATGGGATGTACTCACTCATAATCGGTTTCTAGCCATAAATAAAGGACATTGAGCATATAATTTGTGATCCTAGAGAAGCTAAATAAGAAAGTGAACCCAAAGAAAATCATATAGTCATCCGCCTGGAGAGGGGAAGTAGACAAGATTGCAGGGCAAAAACTGGGAACTTGCGGGTGAGGTGGCAAGGGGCAAAGGGGAAATGGGATGAGAAACATGAGAAGGGGAGGATGGGAGGAGCTCGGGGGATTAGGATGGTTGGGATATAGGAAGGGAGGATACGGGAGCAGCGAAGTATATATCCTAACTAAGAGAGCCATCTTAGGGTTGGCAAGAAATTTGACTCTAGAGGGGTTAGCAGGTGTCCAGGGAGATGTCCCCAGCTGGTACCTTGGGCAACTAAGGAGAGGGAACCTGAAATGACCCTATCCTATACTGATGAATATCTTGCATATCACCTTAGAACCTTCATCTGGCGATGGATCGAGGTAGAGACAGAGTCTCAGTTTGGAGCAACGGTCTGAGCTCTTAAGGTCCAAATGAGGAGCAGAAGGAGGGAGAACATGAGCAAGGAAACCAGGACCACGAGGGATGCACCCACCCACTATGACAGTGGAACTGATTTATTGTGAGCCCACCAAGGCCAGCTGGTCAGGGTCTGAATAAGCATGGGTTGAAACTGGACTCTCTGAGCATGGCGGACAATGAAGGCTGATGAGAAGCCAAGGACAATGGCACTAGGTTTCGATCCTAATACATGAACTGGCTTTGTGGGTGCTTAGCCTGTTAAGACGCTCACCTTCCTGGACATAGATAGAAGACCTTTGTCTTCCCGCAGGGCAGAAAATTTGGACTGCTCTTCAGTATCAAGAGGGAGGGGGAATGGTGTGGGGGGAGGAGAAGAGGAGTGGGGATAGGGGGAGGGGAGTGGGGGGAGGGGGCAATATTTGGGAGGAGGGGAGGGAAATGGGAAACGGGGAGAAGGTGGAAATTTTAATTAAAAAAGAATAAAAAAAAAAAAAAGAAGGCTCAGGGAAGAATGGGGACTGGTGCTTGAGGGACCGTACCTTTGCCCTGGTGGATGGGTAGAAGGGGATGAGGAGAAGACCAAGGTAGTCAGGATAAGTAGGGAGGCAGGGCTTGGGGAGAAAAGAGCAGACTGTGTCCTCACACAGGGGGAGAGCTGGTCTACGTGGTCTTTGATGGGGAAGAGGTGGGAACTGAAACTGCGGGGAAGAAAATGGAGGCCAGGGGTACCCACTACTATAGACACAGAGTGGACAGAGGTGGCTCATGGCTGCTCCCGAGTCCTGATGGGAGCAGCAATGATGCTGGTGTTATTTCTTTTCTTTTCTTTTCTTTTTGTTTTTTGTTTTGTTTTGTTTTTTCGAGACAGGGTTTCTCTGTTGCTTTGGAGTCTGTCCTGGAACTAGCTCTTGTAGATCAGGCTGGTCTCAAGCTCACAGAGACCCGCCTGCCTCTGCCTCCCAAGTGCTGGGATTAAAGGCGTGCACCACCACTGCCCGGCTTGGTGTTATTTCTTATGTTGTGCCCACCTCTCTGCCTTCCAGGGTGAAGGGCTGTCACTGGCATATAAAAGGATAAGACAGTCTCTCCGCACAGTCTGGGCAAAGATGGGTACAAATACCACAACAGGCCATGGCGACAAAACCACAACTTCAGGAGTGACTGTCATCCTAAGATGCTTTCTGCTCTGCCCCCAAGGATTTTGCAGTAGGTCAGAGTGCCGGAAGACGATTTTACATAATAAGAGAAAGAGGCCATTCCCTACGCTATACCACACGGTGCCCTGCCTTGGTTGCACTCTACATGGAAAGAGGCCCAGGAAAGAGTCAGACAAGACCTGTTGAACTAGGAAGAAAAGCTGGTCTCTCAGCATCAGTGTAGACAATCCTGCATAGGCACAGAAGGAGCCAAATGCAGTGTGCTAATGTTGGCTGCTCCACTCTGGAACCTGTCAAGGTATGGGTCAAGACCATGGAAACAAAGATTGGAGGGCTCTCTAGAAAAAGGACAATTATACGAGTATGTAGACTCATTATGTAGACTCAGCAGGTTATATTTAAGGTTATGTGTGTGTATATATAAATTTATTGTTACATGCATGCATATACATGCACACATACACGCATAAGCATGTATGTATCAATAAATTAGTACAAGTTGAGGCCATGGATTTGAAAGAGAACAAGGAGGGGTCCGTGGGAGGGTTGAAGGGAGGAAAGAGAAAGAGGAAATGATATAACTATGTTATAATCTCAAAAATAAAAGAAATAATTTTAAGGGGACAATTCTCTTTATATATTATTAAAAGTTGAAATGATAAGTGAAATGAACTCAAACTATAAGTGAGCTACTACAGAAATATAAATACGAGTGTAAAATAAGTTAAGGCTCCATCTCTCTAAATGTTATATGCGTTTTAAAATGTATATGACAGAGTCGGAATATAATAAAAGTGTAAAACTTAGAGGAACAAAGAAAAGGACAGTTGAAGTCGTAGCTGATTGTGTGGAGTCAAAAGCGAGGAAGGCATCAACGCAGAACCCATGGTTAGAGCCACAATAACACACGGTGTCTGAGAAGTCACTGACAGGGTCAGGCTGATGGCTGCAGTTGGGATAATCGAGTGGTGTGCCACCAAGGCATTGCGCTCGACTTAGCAGTGCAGTGGAGTTCATGCTCAGACGTTCTGAGCCCTCTCCCTGCAAATTGGAAACATTAGTCATCTGTCATGAAGCCGTCCATCATTCCTCCTTCTTTGCCTTTGCCTTTTAGATTCTTTCCCTTTTCTTGTCTGTGTGTGAATGTGTGTGCGCTTGTTCATGTGTGGAGATACAAGCACATGTGTGCCAGGGCACCTGTGTGTAAGTCAGAAGATAACCTTTGGGTGTGAATCTTGCCCTTTCCACCTTGTGAGAATCAGGGTTTCTCCCACGTCATGTGATTCAGCTGCTCTGGGGTGGTTTCTGCTGCTGTGATAAACACCATATAGTCACGTGAGGAGGAAAGAGTTTTTTCACCTTAGGGGTTTCAGTCCGTCACCAAGAGAAGCCAAGGCAGAAACGCAAGGCAGGAAGCTAGAGCAGAAACCATGGAGAATGCTGCTCGCTTATTTGTCAGGTACCTTTCATACACAGCCCAAGCCTGCTTGCCTCGGGATGGCACTACCCATAGTGGGATTGGCCCTCTTACATTAGCAAGCAATTAGTTAATTGATATGATGTCGCTATAGACATGCCCAAAGACCAATCTGATCAGGGAAATTCCTTATTGAGACTTCCTCAGATAACTCTGGATGGTGTCTGGTTGACAGTTGAGCTAAGTGGAGATCAAGCTAGCTAGCCTACCAGATTCTGAAGATTCTCCTCCCATCTCCCTGTTGGGATGTGCAGAGATCACAGACACTTGTGCTATTGTGTCCAGTTTTTACATGTGTTCTGGCTTGTGCAAGAAGTGCTTTTACCACTGAGTTGTCCCCCAAACCCTTCCCTTTGGTCTTTTAAAAACACTGCACATTCCACCACATACATGAGCTCTGCATTGTAAACATGCTTTCACACATGTGCTGCCATGTGCTCATATGACAGTCTGCACACTACACCATGTATACATGCTGTATACTGTACTTTGTGCTTCTAGAATGCACTGCACTGTACATAACTTATACATTGTACTATAGACTGTTCTGAACATGGCTTGTGTTTATTATATACCCTGCTGTGTGCATATTCTGTACACTGTGATAGTCACATATGCTACATGCTATGCTATATATACATATATATTACAAACATCCTGAATGCATCTACTACATGCCATGCTGTGTATATGCACTATATACTATCGTATATACATTTACTGTGCACTATGCTATGTACATCTGCTACATGCTATGATTGATAGATATATCTATGCTATAGACATTCACTACATACACTATGCTATCTGCATTCACTACATGCTGTGCTATATACAACTTCCACACACCATGATGTAATCATCTAACATCATTCTCTCTATATATATGTGTGTATACATATATCTATATATAGATTGCCTCATGCTATAGATATCCACTATACAATAAGCATATACTAATATTGAACATGTACAATACACACATTCACTGTATGCTATATACATGCTACACACTATGCCATTCACATGTGCTACACAGTGGACTACATGCACTTAAGCACTATGCTGGCTATATTTACTACGTATCATGCAATATACAGCTACTACGCACTGGGATGCACACCTTACACCATCCTGTATACATGTAGATTGCTCATGCTTTGTACATCTACTATGTACTATACTACAAACTAATGTTCATATATTGTATATATGCATAATGATATATATGTCAATCACTGGACTATGTAAATAATCATTCTATACACTATCCTATATATACATCATCCCATGATAGATAGTACATGCTTGATGCACCGTGCCATAATATGTTCTATTCAGTATAGTTGAACTTTGATATATGTGTGTTACACATAATCCTGTATGCATCTACTACATGCTGTGCCATGTGTATATACACCGTACACCATCCTATATACATCTACTGTGCCCTACACTATGTATCTCTGCCACATGCTACATACCGTGTATTATATGTGTATATACTCATGTTACACGTATGTTCTATGTGCTATGCTGTGTACACCTGTTGTGGGCTATGCCATAGGTTTCTGCTATGCCCTGTGATGTACATACACATTACATACATCTATCCTGCATTATGCTATATGTGGTGATACATACTATGCTCCTTGCACACCATGCAACAGGTTGTATTCCTGGCACCTACTGCACTCACAACAGCATTCTGTGCTATCCTCACAGTCTAGAGCGTCTCATAGCACAGTTTATCAAGGGGTTCTGTACCAGAGATGCCCGGCACCTCCCTGAAGTCATTTTAGTCCTCTTGTTCTCTCCTGCTGAGGCACAAAGCACAACCCCACTATTAGGCAGTTCACACCCCAGTCTGAAGGAGTCTCTTGTTCTCTTAATTCACACTTTCCACGTGGCCCCTGAATTCAGTTACTGGAAAGTTTCATAGTAACCCTCTCTCTGGTAAGGATAAGTTCATGACTGAGTTATGTCTGACTCCTTCTACTGTGACTGCTGTCCACAGCCCTGCAGAGCTTCTAGTGTGATAACATTTTTCCTTCAAGGGATGTTCTATTCTCCCCTCAACTGCAATGAAAATTTGCAAAGAAATTCGAGTTCCTCATCATCTCTGATACGTGGGCTCGGTGCTTGTGGAGAGAAAGGACTCTCACTACATGCGGGGCCCACAGAGCCATGAACACTCACCTCTCTCGGCTGTTGTCTGACTCCGCGGCACTCAGCGTGTGTGGCACCTTCACAGGTACAGAGCTCATATGACATGGATTCTCCCCTGCCTGAAGTTGATTCCTCATAAGTGGGGGCACCTTCTCTTAACAAGGAAAGAAGTGGGGACTCTACATGTTTCTGCTCTGTGGTCCTCATTTGCCCCAGGACAATGTCTTCACTAGTCACGGCTGGGCTTCTTGTCTCATTTCTTCTCTGATGTTTATGGTCCTGGGTAGGATGCTTCTAAACTTGATTTTGTTAGTATGTAATAATTGCACACATGACTGGGGTTACATGTGACTTTTCCATGTGTGTAAACAGTGTGCATCTACACACTAGGTTGCCTAGTTTTTCCCTCTCCCTGTAATTTTTTTTAATCTCAGCTTTGAGCTCCTCTCTTCTAGATACTTAGAAAACACAAAGCAGGTTGTACTATGGGTGCTTCTTGAAAAAAAGAAAAAAAAAACAAAAACCAGAAGCAGGATCATAGATCATAAACACATCAATAGTTATAAGAGTAAATGATCACTTAAAATGACAAAAAATACAAATGACAAGTTTTACATAAACCTCACAGAATTCAGAAAAATATTTCATATTGTCCCTCATAGTGTGGTTTCATATTCTGATCATGTTTTCATAAAGAAACAATTCTGAAATACCATTTTCTTTTCTTTACTATTTTTTCTTTTTTTTTTTTTTTGAGACAGATTCCACTGTGCATACAAACCGGGGTGTGGACTCACTTTGTGTTTGAAACTGACTTATATACGAAAGCCACCGCACATCAAATGCCTGATCAACCTGAACTAAATGAATCCCCTACTCAGCTTTCACGAGCAAAGCTCCCCTGGAAAAGAAAGATGGAAAATGAAAACCGTTTGTATCCACTCAATACTGCTTAAAGTGAGGAAAGATTGGAGTGTAACATTCAGAGTGAGCTGCTGGTAGCTATGCCTCCTGGAGCCTCCCACCATAGGAGCCATCTGCTCCAGACAGTGTCCTCGAATCTGCTTCTGCTCATTGCCTTTGAAATGTTTGCCTCTGCTCTACAAATCACTGAAATCATCTAAGAGCAGAGATGGCTGTAATTTTGTGACAACCAAGTTCAAAGCTTTGTGTGTGTTGCAGGGGTGGGGGACAACTTGCCTTTGGCCAAGTCATCTGAAAAAAAAAATGCCTTATAAAAGAAGTTTGAAGACCATTTGTCTCACTTCAGGGTTTGATGTTACAACTCTTTCCCTTAATGGCTGGCGCTCAACGGCATATTCACCAGTACCTTGCTGCTACACAAACAGCTGGTCACCAAGAATACCCAGAAGAGTGCCCTCACCAGCAGTGGCGCAAAGAAGCCCCACTGCTAATGCTGCTGCTGGAAAAGGCCAGGGAGCCTGGCCTGAAATGCAAGCTATTGTCCCAGTGCCTGGTGCTCAAGATTGCTTGGGACTCCGTGACCTTCCATAGCTTAGTATGGTGCGAAGTCTGTTTGGTGTTCTTTTGAGGACATCAACCTCCTATATCTGTAACAAGCAGATCACTATCCTGCCCAAGGACATCCAGCCAGAGCTCTGATGGACATAATTGCTCACTTAATTTTAAGATCTCAGTCAGAGACTCTTTTCAGAACCACAAGTTACTGGAAAATATTTTGACAACACATATTAAAAAACCCTGGAAGATCTGGAAGAAACAGATGATTCCTAGACACGCAGGATCTATGAAAATTAAATCTATGGGATATAAACAACTTAAGTAGGTCTAAAACAGGCAATGGGGATGAATAGAGATGCCCCAGCAAAGGAAAATCCCAGACCCAGATGGATTCACTGGTGAGTTCCAGCAAACCCTGAAGGAAGAACTGACAGCGGCCTTCCTTAAACTGCTCCATGAAAAGGGTAGTCTATGGATGTAGCTTCATCCAAACCTCACGCCAGGCTCCACTTCTCATAGTTCCACCTCCTTTCGATAGTGCCCACCCATCCATCAGTAGGACACCATTGTCCTGGTAGCACCCACTCCTGAATCAATAAGACATCGTTGTTGTGGCATCCTTTCCTATGGCCCATACCAAGAGGAGCTTCTCTGGATGGGAATTACTGGCTATAAATATAGACAGAACATTTTTAATTTAATTAAAACATTTTAATATTTATTGATAATTGCATAGATGCATATAAATGATGAACTTATTTATCTCCATTTCCCCATTCCAACCCCTTCTGGGTCCCTTCTAATTTCACATCCTCTTTTTTCTTCTTATGAACAAGTAAGTCCAGTCAGTATGACCCATATATGTAAGAGTGTGGGGTCATCTGCTGGAACACGGGCCACACCCCTAAAGAAAACTGAATCTCCCTTCCTAGCAGCTATGATCTGCCAATTGCTCTAGAGCTAGGGGTGGGGGCTCACGTGCGTCTTCAGTCCATGCCAGAGTATTGGCTCACGTGCATCTTCAGTCCATGCTGGAGTGTTGGCTCATGTGCAAAGACCATTACAGAAAACCCAACCAATCAAAACAAGAGCTGTGGAGCCCAATCCCCCAAAAAAACATTTATAACAACAAAAAAAAGCAAACAAACAAACAAACCACCTCCCAGACCACAGGGAACGTTGCAGAAGAGGGTAAGCCAGAGGACCAGGGAACTGGCTGTGAGATGTGTCTCCTAGTAATATCAGAAATTGCACTCATAAAGCCTCACCAACATGACTGCCTAAACATGAGGTGAACATAGACATGACAAAGTGGATGGGGGAACTCTCAGGAATGCTGAGATACCAAATAGCCCTGAAAACGTACATACAGGTAACACTATATGGACGAGCAGGTTGTAGTTAGGAAAGTGTATGTATATACATATACATTTATGTATACAACAGCAATTAATGAAAAAATAGGCCATGAATGTGAAAAGGAGCAAGGAGAGATATATGGGAAGGTTTGAGGGAGGAAAGGGAAGGAGGAAGTAAAGTAATCGTTTTCTAATCCAGTAGTTTGCAACCTGTGGGTCTCAAACCTTTCGGGGGGCAGGGTCAAATGACCCTTTCTAAGACCATCGGAAAACACAGATATTTACATTACGATTCGTAACAGTAGCAAAGAAAATTATTTTATGGTTGGGGTTCATCACAACATGAAGGACTTTATTAATGGGTCGCAACATTAGGAAGGCTGAGAACCACTGTTCTAATCCCACAAAATAAAGGAAATAAATAAAATACCATAGAAACCAAATAACAAGAAATGCCAGAATAGATGTGGGGGAAGGGGAACACTTGTTTACTGCTGGTGGGAGTGCAAACTGATGTAGCCACTGCGGAAATCAGTGAGGAGATTTCTCAGAAAGTTAGAAAGAGATGCACCACATCACGCAGCCTTACAACTCTTGGGCACACACCCAAAGTACTCTCTACCTATTACAGAGACACTTGCTCACTTGTGTTCATTGATGCTATCTTCACAATAGCGAGGGATAGAGACGGCCTAGATGTCAATCAACAGATGGATGATAATGAAAGTGTGCTGTATTTACACAATGAGATATTATTCAGCAATAAAGAAAAAAATAAAATTTGCAAGCAAAGGGACAGAACTGGAAATACTCTGAGTGAAGTCACCCAGACCCAGAAAGACAAAAGCCTTGGGTTCTCATTCATGCAGTTCCTAGTGTCAGAATCTTAGATCCAGAGTCCTATAGACTCTATAGTATAGAGGAAGTCAGGAAACCAGAAAGAGAAAATGGATTTAATACACAGGTTCTTTAGTTTTAGACACAGTCTTCCTTTATATCTCTAGATGGCCTGGAACTCACTATGTAGAGCAGGCTGGCCTCAAACTAAAAGCAATGCTGCTGCCACTGCCTCCAGAGCACTGGGATTGCAGGTGCTGACCCGCTAGACGTTGAAACGCCTCTTCTGACGTGTTATTTAGTGGTAATGAATTCTTCATATTTAAAGTACATTATTCTCGACGCCTTGGTACACGCATGTGTAGGCCCATGGAACAATTGAGACCATCAGGACTACAAATTTGATTTATTTTTGAGTGAGCTTTGTTAGAGCTTTCATCTTTCAAGAAACATCTGTCTCATCCAGGCTGTTGAATTTTCTGGCATAAAACCGCGCTCATAATATCCCCCGCTCATCACAGATGGAGCCGCAGCCCCTCGTGCTGTCGTCTCTCTCAAATCTGTTCTCTGTGTTCTTTCAGTTAGTCATTCTGACTGGAGGCTTATCAATGGTATTGATTTCTTCCAAGAATCAGCTGTTGCTTCCTTGATTTTTTTTTTTTAATGTGAGATTTCCTGCTTTGTGTTTCTCGTATGTTGGCTCTAATATTGCTTACTTCCTCCTCCTTCCTTTTATCTGACCAACTCGACTTTTAAATTTTTCCTCAGACAGAAGCTGAGGTTGGAGATCTGTGATATTTTCTCTTTTCTCAAATAGGAATTCAGGGCTATATATTTCCATTAGTCTTTGCAGTCTGCTGTAGCTCAAAAATTGTACTGTGTCTTATTTTCAGACCTATTAGCATGGCTTTGTTTTGTTAAAAGTGCCTTATTTCCTTTCCATTTATTATTTAGCTTGTAGGTTATTTGGAATTATGTTATTTGTTGGCAAATACTTGAGGTCAACCTGATGTCTTTCTGTGGTACGTTTCTAATGTAATTGTATCGCACTCAGGTAACCTATTGATTGCTAACCAAATCCCTTTAAATGTATTCAGACATTTTTTGTTTCTTAGAATTTGCTGATTTGGGTTAATAGCTTGTGTACTTCAAAAGAACATGGGTTATGTTCCTGCTGTCTTTTTAAAAATTTCCCAGCTTGGTTGATAATGGACTCAAGATGTGCTGCCTACAAAGAACCCAATCTAAGATAAAGACAAACAAACAAACAAACAAAAAAAAAAGCAGTTTAAAAGTAATAGGTTAGCCGTGCAGTGGTGGCGCACGCCTTTAATCCCAGCACTCGGGAGGCAGAGGGAGGCGGATCTCTGTGAGTTCGAGACCAGCCTGGTCTACAAGAGCTAGTTCCAGGACAGGCTCCAAAACCACAGAGAAACCCTGTCTCGAAAAAACTAAAAAAAAAAAAAAAAAAAAAAGTAATAGGTTACTGGGAATGGTGGCACGGCTTTGTAACTCCCAGCACTCAGGAAGTGGAGGCAGAAGGTTCAGGAATTTAAGTATGTCCTTAGCTACACAGGGAGTTCAAGGTCAGCCTGAGCTACTGGAAACCCAGTCTAAAAACAAACAAAAAAAGTATTCAAGCCGGGCGGTGGTGGCGCACGCCTTTAATCCCAGCACTTGGGAGGCAGAGGCAGGCGATCTCTGTGAGTTCGAGACCAGCCTGGTCTACAAGAGCTAGTTCCAGGACAGGCTCCAAAGCCACAGAGAAACCCTGTCTCGAAAAACCAAAAAAAAAAAAAAAAAAAAAAAAGTATTCAAATGGTAAAAGACATGCTTGTACCAACCAAAAGACAGCTGAGTTGACTCTATCAGTATTCAAATAAAAATCAAATTCCCTTTTTTTTTTTTTTTTGTCAATTACTAAAAGTCAGTGTTGAGGTTTCTAACAGCTGTCAATTTGTCTCTTTTTCCTTCCATTTCTATCAGGTTTGCTCCACGCCTTCCAAAGAACATTTGCAGGTGCCACACATGTTTAAGACTGTTGTTTTGTCTTGAATAATTTATCCCTCCATCATTAAGAAATGGTGATTTCATAATCTCTGATTTCCTTTGCTTTTGTATCTCCTTAATCTTCAGATATGGGAGACTCGGGCCAATGTGGATTCCACTACTTTGGAAATGATGCACAAGGATTCCCACGGCACACATCTTAAACCACTCTGAATTTCCCTCCAACTCACTGATCATAAATTTCCCGGTCTTTCTCTGTTTTCAATTGCTCTGTTCTTCTACAGTAACCCCTCATGCCATCCCACAACAAGCAGCACAGCCTAGTCCACAGCCGTGGTGCAGCCAAAGCTGAGAAAGATAATTTGAGTCAAGTGGACCCTCCTGATGGTCTGGAAGGGTTGACCATGGCCAGGCAGGCCGAGGGCAGTCAATGGTGGGGAGTTGCAAGAGGTTGGCATATGGGTAACAGGTAAGGGCCAAAGAAATAGCAGAGGGCACAGGCTATTTGATCTGGAATGTCTCCATGTTGGTCTTGATTGGGAGGTAGTGGGAACTGTGAGTGGAGCCTGATGGGTTGGGACATTAGGGCACGCCCTTGGAGGAACCGTTTGGATGCTGATCCCTCTCATTCTTTCAGTTTGTGCTTTACTGGAAAATGAGCAAAATTTTACTCAGCCGAATGTTCCTTCATACCAACATAGTCCACCCCAAAGTACAGGCCTCAAAGCTGTGAGCAGATCAGAGCATGCACTGTGACCTCCAAAACCATGGGTGAAAATGAGGTCTCCCTCTTCCTTACACTGAGCCCGTCAGGCATCTGGAACAGTCCCAGAGAGCTAACACAGAGATGAAAATAGAATCTCAGCAAATCAAGAGACTCCTCTCCCCAGCTTAGGGACCAGCTATCTTGTGCTAAGTCTTTACTGATTGATTTACTCTGAGTCTCTGTCCTTGTCCAGGTTTATCCACGGAGACAGAGACAAGTGTTTGTCCCATTCACAAAGAACTTGTAACAGAGAAACTGCTCAGTAAGTAATTTTAAACAGTTGACAGAAGGAGGTCACTGGACTGTGAAGGCCTGAGAGCTCCATTCAGGGACAAAGACCCTGGTACTGGTGTTAGGGTCTGGAATTTTGGTGACACAGAAGCAACAAGAAAGGAGGATGGGATGACCCTCAAAGAAGCCCCCCTTGTGTGTGTATGCTCACACACACACACACACACACACACATGAATACACACATGCACACACACTATAAATTTTTAGCAGTTGGTATGTTTGCATGGGGTGAGGAGTATGTGAATACAGGGTGATGGTAATTGTACCCATATTGTATAATAGCCACCAGATTGATCCAGTATGAACAGATTATGCTTATAATTGTAGTAAACCATAATTTTAAGTAAATTGAAAATCGGGGTTATATAACACATCTCAAAATATCTAATTACCAGAGAGCAGTTTTGTATAGAAATGTCCTAATCTATTAGTCAATATAAGCACATTTGTAAAACCAACTACAAGCCAATCACTGCTGCTTTGACGTTGGAATACACATCTCTGTAAAGACCATCCAAAGTGTCTTCGGATCCTGGGGCTTCCAGTTTTCTAAGTGGGGCTGGAACTGATAAGGCATGGTGCACATGGATAATGTCAGTGCTTGGGAGGCTCAGGTCGGAGCTCCTGATATTCCAGGCAAGCTGACTACATAGCAAGATCCTGAAAACAAAACAAGAAATGTTGTGGGGTATCCATCAGAGAAGACTGCTCAGACATGGGTTTTAGCCAATAGAAAGTCTTTATTACCTGACAGGCAACTACACTAGGTGTTTAGGATCCCAGTACAGCCCTGAGCCTTTCTCGGTGGATACATTTAAACACACACACACACATACACACACACACACACACACACTGGGTTGACATACTTCAGTTAGCAAGAACGGTTAGATAGAAACAGAACTACAGAAGCCAAAAAGTAAGGTTTTTAGAGACTTTCCCAGAACTATGGACTTTGATGACTTTCTTTGTTTTCATTTTATTAGGTGATGCTGTCTATGGTCTGAGTTTTATGGTCTGGTGGTACTTCCATCATGGAGTCAGTTTTGCTAAAGTCTAGGAGCTTACTAAGATCTGAGGTCCTGTTACACAACATTAAAAAATGAAAGCAGGAAGGCTGACAAAGGATGCCAATAAGATGTGAAGACCCTGAAACTGTCAAGGTCATCAAAAGTAAATCTGAGAAACTACCACAATCAAGAAAAATCTAGAGAAACATGAATCTAGTGTGAGACTCACAATAGATTCTTGGAACAGAAAAAGGATGGTAGGTGAACGCCAAGGACATAAAAGAATACAGATCTCAGCTGCTAATGCCATCACCACTGATCTTGTCACCATAACAAACATGTCAACTCCTAGGGTATGAATCACAGGAAAAACTGGAGGTGAGTGAGGAATTTGTCTTCCTGCAAATGTAAAAGCATTTGTACAATGATCTGTTCTGTCCCTTTAAGAGACAAGCCACGCCCGCCCACCCCCACTTCACTGAGGCAGGCAGATCTTCCTTCCTGCTTGCAGCCTGAGTCCCTTCTTTTTCATCTCCCTCTCAAAGAGGCAGCTTCTTTCTCCTCTCTCCCCACCCCTTCCATAACCCACTTAATAAATATCCAATCTCACTTTGCATGGTGTGCCTATTCGTGTCTCCCTGCCCGGGAGCAGCCGCCACTCAGGGACCTGTAGCTGTCCCTGCCTGGGACTGACTGTTCTCGGGAACCCCCTGCCCACTGCCTGCCACCACCCAGGATCTGCAGCATATTTTTAATTAATTCATTTCATTTTGTATTAGGCCAGGTTCTCTAGAGTCACAGGACTTACAGAATGAATCTCTCTCTCTCTCTCCTCTATTTATATATATGAAATGATGTATGATAAAATATTATATATATATATGTGTGTGTGTGTGTGTGTGTGTGTGTGTGTGTGTGTGTGTGTGTACTGGAATGACTTCTAGGCTGCAGTCTAGCTCACCCAGCACTGGGTAGTTGTGAATGGAAAGTCCAAGAATCTAGAGTTGCTCAGTCCCAGGAGGCTGGGTGTCTCAGTTAGTTTTTTATATACACAGGAATCCTGAAAAAGTAGACTTCAATTCTAGTGAAGGAAAGAGATATGCTGGCAATGTTAGGGCAAGGACAAAGAAGGAATGTAGTTCTTTCCGGCTTCCATTGTCCTTCCAGGCAAAGGTGTGGCCCAGGTTAAAGGTGTGCCTTCTAGCCTCAAGGTCTGGATTAAAGGTGTGTGTCAGTCAGTCTCTTCTTGCCTCAAGGTCAGGATCACAAGTGTGCCCTCTACCTCTGGATTATAGTTTATTCCAGATGTAGTCAAATTGACAACCGAGAATAGTCATTGCAGTGTTATAAGATCAAAGTAACTTTTAAAAAGATAATTAGAAATTTAACTGTGAACTGGAAGCTACCTGGAGCTGATCGGAAAGAGCTCCGCTCACTTAGCCATAGCTGTGAGCAACAATTGCACAGAGCACAGCAGTTGTAGAAGCTTCTGTGGGCTAAATCACCCTCAATTTCTTTTGTTTACTATTTCAGATGTTCCTTGAGTCACACAGGCGCTCATGTGTTTGCCCAAGCACCCTGAAACATTCCATTTCAAATGCAGAGTTTCCCCCCACACCCCCCTCCCACCCTGTTCAAAGTTTTATAAGAGCAAGGGGAAGGCCAGAGTGTTCACAGATGAATCCAGAGGCATTCTGACCACGTGCGCATCAATCACGCCATGTTTATGGGTGACTTATGGCCACACTGTAAAATGTTTCATATGTTTAAAAACAATAAATTCTGACAAGACCAAGACGGGGGTGCTGCCAGCAGGGATGGGAGGCCCAGTGGCACCTTCACACCACATTTGCATACTTTTTAAAAATTTAAAGCAAATGATCACGCCACTGAGGTCCTAGACACCTGATCTAAATATTAACAATCGGCTCCCCGCGTCCTGGTGTGATTTGAGGGGTTGTTACCATACATCAGCAGCAGAGCGGGAAGAGAACATTTTCCATGCAGCAAGCAGAGCAGTCATAATTCTCATTGGAGAATGTGGT
Source organism: Chionomys nivalis (assembly GCF_950005125.1). Classification (NCBI taxonomy): domain Eukaryota; kingdom Metazoa; phylum Chordata; class Mammalia; order Rodentia; family Cricetidae; genus Chionomys; species Chionomys nivalis. The sequence goes on along the minus strand of NC_080093.1, from coordinate 61,678,089 downwards.
GTCAACAGAGCCATGGGGAGGATGTTGTGAGTCTCAAATGCTGATCATGGCTGTTGGGCAGAAAGGGGAACAGCACACAGAAACAACGGAGCTAACAATTCATCTTCACAATGGCCCGGGAATAATAATCATGGCAAATCAGGACCCGCTATCTCTGCAGCTCCCACCTTGATCTTCCCAACTGTTCCCAACTGTTCTGAGATGCCTGGCTGGTCTTGTGGTTAGAGGGATGCAGGAACCAAGTCTTCTGTGGCTTCAGTGTCTTGTCTGAGGTCTGACAGTTCAGGGTGAAAGCTGGGAATCCTTAGCTGGAATCCACTATTTGCTGTTAGTGCGACAGTCCTGGACCCAGAATCCGCATACAGTGGTCACATACCAATTTGTCTATGACTTGATATATTTATTCACAATTGTTATTGTGAGAACTTATAAACTCAAGAAGTAGAATTGATCCTTGCCAATACAAACTTAGATAAAGAAAAACAGATGGCAAAAGTATCAGATTGAGCTTTTAAAACCAGATAGTGAAGCAAACTATGTCAAATCAGAGACTATTGGCGCTAGGAACAAGTTTTTATTGCACCTCTCTTTGTTTTGAATATTTGAAATATTCCTAATAATAGCATAGGCGTAGAAGAAAACTGGGTTTTCTTTACTTCTGTTTAATTAGTTGAGATAGGGTCTTGCTATTGTAGCCCAACCTGGTTTTGAACGCAGTTCTTCTGCCTGAGTCTCTCAAGTGATAGGGTCACAGACCTCTTAAGGTGACATAAACTATTTATCAAAATCACTCTAAATACTAAAACATGAAAGCCACTCATTAAAATCAAAAATAAGGGGGGGGGACCCACAATAAAACTGCAGTCTCCCCCAGGCCTGACATATGAACAAGTGTATGCTTTCTCCTCATGGTCAGCATCTGAACCTCTGTTTTCTTCTCTTAGATCTGATGCAAAGACACGTGCCTGTGTAGGCTTTGCAGCTGTTGCTTTGTCATACAATTTGAGAGTTCCATACGGCTACCATGGGTCTCCACTCTAAAGTCTGCACCCACATTCTCAGAATGAGAACCTCCAGGGGAGGTTGTTCTGGTGCACCCTTCGCTGTTGGGAAGACTGGGCCTAGCAAGGGCAGGGAGAACCCACCTCTGCAGGGAGGACTGTAGTCTTCTCGGCCTGTGCCTGAGGTACTCTGCCTCTCTGGCTCCAGACATGAAGTCTCTTTTCCACCTAAACTTGCATCTTCCTGTCCCTGCCCACTCCCTGAAGACATCAGCAGCTGCCCAGTGTTGAGCCCCTGTGGCTCCTGTTCCCTTCTGGGTGATCAAAACCCTGCCTAGCCTTCAGGGGCCTTGCTGATGATGCTCCTCCATGGAGCCTTCCGTATCTCTGCTAATGGGGCCACCTTCATCCGCCTGTTCCATGAGAGTCTGAACAGTCAGCTTTTCGTTAGAGGATCTGTTTCGCACCTGAGCCTCTCAGTGGGTAGCGCACTCCTTAGGCCATCCCAGAGTTTTCGCTAGTACATCACAGAAAGGATGGCACAGAGTAGACACTGAGTGCTCACCGAGTTAGATCGTTAAAAACGGCTGCATGCTGCTCTGCCATCGCTTCCAAGGTTAGATATTAGAAACTGTTCTTTGTGATTACCGGAAAGAAAACTAGTCTAATTCACAGGTACAGCAGAGAGCTTCTGCAGCACTGGAATGGCACAAGTTTTCATTTCCCTTAAACAGCATTGCCATGAAAGAGCTGATAAAGAACAAAGAATAAAAGACCTTTTAGTATCAGCAGGTTCAGGGGCTCCGATCCATTTCTACTGCAGATCCTAAGCCACAAGAGACAAAGAAGAGGCTGTTACATAGAAATATGTGATAGGCTAAGCAAGGGAAGGGGGCCACGTCTCATCCTTCACAAGTGTCCACAGCCCAAAAAGAACTTAGGAAAAGTGGGGGCTGCTAGCGATGGATAGTTCAACAGTCATGTTACTATGCCCAACTACCAAAGTTGTGGGAAAAGGCAGTAAATGAAGCAGCTGAGGCTAGCAGAGCCCATTTAGAAGAGGAAAAACTACACTGTACTTCTAAATTCCTGGCAGTGTAGAAACATGCTGTTTAAATTACAGTTTCGTTGTTTGTGTGTTTATGACTTTAGGGCTGACCACATGTGTGTGTGGGGTGTGTGTGTATACACATGAGAGAGAGGGATGATAGATAGATAGATAGATAGATGATAGATAGATAGATAGATAGATAGATAGATAGATAGATAGATAGATAGATGTTGATATATCAATAATAACCAAGGAAAAATAAGCTACCCATTTGAGAGTGGAAGAGACCACAGGAAGAGCTGAAGGGAGGGAGCATCGGAGGGGTTGAAGGAAAGAAAGGCCACAGAGGAAATTACGTGATTATATTTTAATGAAAATGTAAACAAACAAAATGTAGACAACGTGGGGAATTAAGAGTAAATAAGTAATAGTTTTACCATATGACATTATTGCTTTAGGTCCTGTCCCCTTTTGCTGTGTCTAATCTCTGTAAGGCCCAGCAAAGGCACTTAGTGGATGCATGAAGATTTTCCTCCCCGTGTGGTGATTGGGCAGCTATTTGCATTTCCTTGATTGATGACAAACTTGGGGGAGCAGGTCACTGTGAGTGGCACTACCCCTAGGCAGGGGATCCTGGGATGTACAGGTATTGGAGCAAGTCAAGGGAAGCAAGTTAACTAGCAACAATTTCCCACAATCTCTGCTTCAGTTCCTGCCTCCAGGTGCCTGCCTTGAGTCCCTAGCTTGGCTTCTGTCAATGATGGACTGTAACATGTAAGCCAACAAAACTTTTCTCCATCAGGTTGCCTTTGGTCATGGTGTTGATCACAGCAACAAAAAGAAAACTTAGACAAAAAAAGGTTTGCCTGGCTCTCTCAACATCTAAGATTAGAGCTCATGTTTGTTTGCTTTTATTTGCTCCTGCAAGTAAAGAAAAAAGTGAAAGGGTTTTGCATCCCAAGAGCATCTCTCAGTGATCAGGGGCCAAGGAAAGCCACAGAAGTCCCACCATGTGACATATCTCACACAGGAGATTTACTGGGGTGGTGGGCACAAAGTGGTTACCTCTGAGAGAGGGTGGTGACAGTGACAGGCCAGGCCATGGTGCTGGGCTTTTTAGGGGGTATAGAGCATGTGCATAGGGAAAATACAGCAATATGGAAACCTGTGGCACTGGCCTTTAGGGAAGACAGGGCCATTGGTGCTGAGTCATTGAAGATGGGGAGTGACCTGGCTCCTGAATGTGGACAGTTCTTAGTATGCCCAACATTCCTCCCTTTTGCTTATCATAAAAGATAAGGAAATAGGAAGAGGTGATTTGTGAGGCAGGAGTGAAGGCCACATGCTTTTTATGCTGCTTCCTGCTGTCTGGGGATGTCAACAACTTTGGGGCAGTGTTGATCCTCACCGTCAGGACATATTCAGGAGCCATACCCTGTAACAGACAGGGACTGAAGGATGCTGGGAGAACCTGGTGGCCAGGTCCACTTTGGTATGTTAAATAGGTACCTCAGTTAGCCATTTGTTCCAGGTTTGAGACCTTACATCCCAGTCTGTTTGTTGATGATAAATGACAAGGGATGACACTATCTTTTCTATGACTACTTCCTCTTGACACTGGGGCATTGTTGTAGGGAATCCAAAAAAGCTAGAATGTTGGCCAAGGTCAGGAAGAGCAGGCTATCTTACTCACTATTCAGGCTCTGTAGGACCATCTGGGGCTAGGAAAGCGCAGGCTGCATTGGAGTTCATGAGGCTGGACCACCTGGGACTTAGATGCTTTTGAGCTAACAAGGATGCAGAGGTTAAAAATTTCACCAGAAGCATTTGGTAAAACTTTGGAGCAGTTTGCAATCTTTAGTTGATGAGAAATCTGCTGGAACAGATGTTTATTAGGGACAGAAGGTAAAGTTAAGGAGTTTGGGCAAGGGAGGGGGGGAATTATCTTGAGCATACATTTGAAACTTAAAGACCCACAGTACAGTCCTGGTCATCAGGGGAGGGAAGTCCAAAGACCAGGGGAGAGAAAGAGAGTTCATCCTCAGGAATAGGCAGGTAGGGAAATTTAGGAGTACTTACGTGGATATCATCTACCGGAGAGAAGTGGATTCCAGTTGATTCCCTGAGGCTTACAGAATGTTTTTCAAGTATATGAAAAGAGATAAAAGTTTTCCCCATGCTATCACTGTAATCTGTACTGAAATTCACATTGTAGGAAAGGCAGTAGACTCCCTCAAGCCTTTGAGTCACAGTAAAAGCTTGGGAAGCCAAATATGATTTTGGGTTAAATGTATTAACACTGTTTTCAGAGGGCAGGGTATTGGACAGAGATATTGTTAGCAAAATTGAGAAGCACTTTTAAGTCGACTTTTAGAAGGCAATCAATGAAAATTTAAAATTTTGAACTTGTGACTGGTAATAGTACTCAGTACTCGGCTTATTAGAGCTCCATTGGCTGAGGCTGAACTCTTGAGCTTTACAAGTTTTAGCAGAACAATAACATCACAAGGAAAGAAACATGAAACACCTTTATTTTTCATATACCTTAAATTATTTTCTTAGACCTTGACAACTTGCATTTAAATACCTTAAATTCTTTCTTAGACCTTTATATCTGGCATTTACACATCTTAAAACACTTTTTTAGACCCTTACAACTTCACAAACTGTAAATGTTTTTGTATCCAATCATTTACCATGAGACATAGCATTACCATGAGCAGTCATTATAAAGCAAGTTCCTCTAAATAAAGGAATAGTTTAAAAAAAAATTGAAACCTGTTTGGTGAGTTTATCTGTTGTCAGAGTCTAAACGTTCTCAGTTGGAGATATAGTGGCTCTGGAAAAGTGAGGCCTGAGGCCTAATTCTTTTCTATAAACAAAGAGAACTGCGAAGAGGGCTGAAGCCTTGGGGGAGAAGTTGGTAAACTTGCTAAGGTTAAAGCTACAGTTGGTCATTAATATCAGGTATCTGAGAAGGATAAATTATAGCAGGAGATATAATCTAAACAACATATGTATCAAAGAAGATGACAGAGACTCACCTACTACCTAAATGATTACCCTAGGCTTCCTTGGCTTTGTTGGGGGCAGTGGCCAGGTCTTCGGCGGTCATTCAGGACAGCATTTAATCTTCAGATGCTACACAGAGCAGCACTGGCCTTTAGCTCTCAGACCCAAGTCTGAGAAATTTTCCTGTGAAGAAATAAAACTGGGGGACTGAGCAGGTAGACTAGGGCAGTAAACCCATAAGTGTCCATAGTTTGGGCAGAGTCCTGGCACCATGTGAGGCATGGGGCAGTTTTCCTCAGTGGTTAGCATTACCAAAATTCAGTTGGAGTCCTCATGCCCCATTATCTCCTTGTATGAGTTGACATGGCTGTTATGAGATGCTTTCTTATTAAACATTTTGAATGCCATATTCAACAGATGTCTGAAGAGTTTGAGAAGCTTCTAGTAAGTATATCTGAATTTAGCTTTAACCTTGAAAACACATAACTTGCAAGACTTAATTGTCTTTAACAAATTAAATTGATAGCTTTTATAAGACCAGGAGTTTACAGCCTTATCCCTGTGAGGTTTGACCTTTAAAAAATTAAGTGGAAGTTTTAATTGAACTATCTTCAGCATCAAAAACAAAACTTTAAACCATAAATACAGTCCACAGAGAGACTGGGAACTTTTCTGACTCTTTATAGTGCACCATTATAGACTAATAGTTTTTTATTTGTTTTTTGTTTTTTATTTCGTTTATCCACATAGCTAGTTTAACAAAGTGAGCAAAGACAAAAAGATAGACAAATATTTCTGGGAACCTGAGTAGACCTTAGGAATCTATAAATCTTATTTATCAAATATATTTAAAAATGTGGTGCTGAGCAGTTAACAAAGACATACATAGTTAGACATACACCCCTAAATTAGGTTCTGTTACCCTAAGTATATCTTTTTAACCTTGGGAATTTTTTATTATATAAAAATCCATGTTTTCCCCCACTCTCCTTTGGGTTGTCTTTGTCTATACTGTGGAATATTTGTTTAATAATGCAAAGATGTGTTGCATTCTTTTATGTTGCATTTGTTTAATTCTGTGTTACTTTGCCTGTCTAAAACATCTGATTGGTCTAATAAAGAGCTGAATGGCCAATAGCTAGGCAGAAAAGAGAAATAGGCAGGGATGCCAGGCAGAGAATAAATAGAAAGAGAAATCTAAGCTTGAGAGAAGAGGAGAGAAAAAGAAAAAGGAGAAGAGGATGCCAGAGGCCAGCCACCCAGTCACACATGCAGCCATGGAGTAAGAAGGAAGAAAGACATAAAGAATTAAGAAAGGTAAAAAGCCCAGAGGTAATAAGTAAGATTAAATCTTAATAAGTTAGAATGAGTCTCTATGTATTTATTTGGGATCTGGGTGGTGGGTCCCCAAAGTGTAAAAAAAAAAAATTACACCCATGTGTAGATTTTTAATATAAGCCTTTAGTTGTAAGTTTCAAGCCAAATTTTATTACATTTTTTGTTTGTTTGATTGTTTTTGTTTTCTTTTCAAGACGAGGTTTCTTTGTGTAACTGCTCTAGCTGTCCTAGAACTAGCGCTTGTAGATTAGGCTGGCCTCAAACTCACAAAGATCTGCTTGCTCTGCCTCCTAGGTGCACCACCGCCCAGTTTTATTGCAGATTTTGCACATTTTTTTTAAAATCGTACCCAATGAATTTAAAACCTGAAATAGAGTTTACAGTGTGGTCTTAAGAGATATTTTTTTGAGAGCAGAGCACAGAGAAATTGCAGAGATAAAAGATTTTTTTTTCCGATTTATTATGACGACTGACGCATGCGCACACAGTCACAAGCACACAGACACAAGCCGGGATCGGAACCGGCGACCTCCGCCTCCGCAGGCGGCGCTCCCAACCACTCGGCCAGCGCTCAGACCGTTGTGAGATAAAAGATTTTTTTTTTTTTTTATGGTTTTTGAGACAGGGAGATAAAAGATTTTTAAGAGTGGGAAGTAGAAGATGTACGGTGAGAGAGAGAGAAGAGAGAGAGAGAGAGAGAGAGAGAGAGAGAGAGAGAGAGAGAGAGAGAGAGAGAGAGAGAAGAGAGAGAGAGAGAGAAGAGAGAGAGAGAGAGAGAGAAGAGAGAGAGAGAGAGAAGAGAGAGAGAGAGAGAGAAGAGAGAGAGAGAGAGAGAAGAGAGAGAGAGAGAGAGAAGAGAGAGAGAGAGAAGAGAGAGAGAGAGAGAGAGAGAGAGAGAGAGAGAGAGAGAGAGAGAGAGAGAGAGAGAGAGAGAGAGAGAGAGAGAGAGAGAGAGAGAAAGAGAGAGTCAAAGAGGAAACTCTTCTGGAGGAAATTCCATAAGTTCTGAGAGAGAGATGAGAAAGAGTACATTATGTCCCAGAGGGGTCCGGGTTTAGAGGTGCTTTGGGAGGATGTCTGCCTGAGGGAAGAGAGGCCTAAGAGGGCTTAAGGAAGAGACAGAACAGGCAGATTTGAGGTGGGGGAGGGGAAACTTCAGGAGTGGGCTGAGAGCTGAAGCTACAGACCACAGGTAGAAGCCAAGAGATAGTGTAGCGGGGCTGCAGGTGGGGTTGCGGTTCCTAGGGGGAGGTGAGAGAAAGCTAGAGAGCAGGGGAAGGAAGCTGGTAGGTGTCTCTAGTGGAGATAACCCAGATGGCTGTAGCAGGCTCGAGACCAGAGATGCCCAGGGGGTTTCTTTAGCAGGGTATAGAAGCTCTAGGATCCAGAGAGGTACTTATGGCATAGACAAGGAAAGAAATGGTTAGAACCTGTGGAGGGGAGAAGCAGCTGAGAAAGTGCACTCTAGATTTTAGGGTCAAATTTGATGGCTGGCAGGAACCAAAGAGAACAAATGACCAGTACGTACCTTAGGAGAGTCAAACCAGCAACTTCGTTTGGAAAGGCTGTGGTTTTGGAGGGGAACTCATGGGCCAGTCCTGGGTTTCAGCATCAGATGAATGAAAGAAAGGAACACAAAGAAAGGACATGATTGCTCCCAGGTATAGTGGAGGAGGTTTATTGTAGATAAAAGAGAGAGCATAGTCAGGAGCAGGGACTTCTGGGAGAGCCCACAGTGAACATAACCCTGAGTCAGGCCATGTGAGGAGAGCCAAGAGAGTAGACAAAAGGATCAGGTAACCAAAATGCCTAGATTAAATAGGGAAAGGCAGTCCGGGGAACAGGAAGAGGAGAGAGAGGGCTTGAAGCAGAGGAAAGAAAAAGTTTGGATGTAGGGAAGCTCATCCCATTTCCCCGCTGCCCAGAGTAGTCATGAAAGTCCCAAATAATATTGGGATCTAAGGTGTCATTGTGCAGCCATTTGGATTGATTGATTATACTGAAGCCAGATTTGACTGCAAAGGTGGATAAGTTTAGAGGCTCTTAAGTAAGGTACTAGGTGGAGAGGTCAGAGGTTCTCTAAGAGGCAGCTCAAGGGGGATCCAGAAGGTATGGACACCATTCCCATGGATGAGAAAGAGAGCAAAGACATCCCCAGGACTCAGGGAGGACCAAGAGAGGACCAGGGCACTTGGCTGGTTGTCACCACACTCAATGGAGGTCGGGACAAATAGCCTGAGGAGACTCTGTGCCTAGTACCAGGCTTTCTGAGTGAAGTCAAAAGGCGAAAACCTGAGCTCAGGAACAAAATCTTACCTGGGGGAAAGGGATGGGAGCAGGCTCAGTGAAGATGGCCAGCCATGACCTTAAAGGCTGTGGCTGGGGGTACCTCCACCTCCAAGAGTACAATAATCTCAGAGGGATGACGAACACTCAGCAGTCACTTCTTCGAGCTTAGGGATGCGTTTACACCAACTGAGAAGGATCACTTATCAGTTGCCAGCAAGGGATGGAGGGCTGAGCAATGGGTGAACTGAAAGGTGAGCTGGTTGAAGGTGGAAAGGACTGGTAAGGCCCCAGCATAGCTCAGACCCAGAGGGGACCACAAACAAGGGGAGAGCCCAAGTCACATTTGGGAGCCTAGGGATGCCACAAAGATCATACCATGCAACAGACCTCACACAAGAGATTTATTGGGTGAGGAGAAGCCAAAATGGCTGCCTCTGAGCAGGAACGGAGGCAGCAACAGGACAGGCTATGAGGACAGGTTTTATTGAGGGTATGAACCATTTGCAGAGGGAAAACACAGTGACTATGGAAACATGTCACATTGGCTGTTACTGATGACTGGGCTGTTGGAGCTGAGTTGTCGCAGGTGGGAGGAACCTGGTACCAGAATGGGGGCAAAGGGCTTTTGGCAGTTCTTAGTATGCCCAACAGAACTCTGTGACCTCCAGGCTGTGCTTCTCATGGTATATTCCATTAACCCGGAAAAAATGTTGTTGGATAACTAGATGCAACTTAAAAAAACTTATCTTACTTTTTGAGAATATAATATAATCGCATAGTTGCTCTCTCTAATCCTTCCCATATACCCCTCCTGATTCATGGCTTCTTTGGTCATTAATTTTATATATGTACATTATGCCACATATGTATGTATATGTGTATATGTATGTATGTACATATGTATATTCCTACACATCTAAGTACAGCCTGCTCAGTCTATATAATGCTACTTGTCTGTGTATTTTCAGGGCTAACCGTTTGGTACAGGATAACTAGTTGCTATGCTCTTCCCCAGAGAAGACTATTTCCCCCACTCTTAACATTCCTCAGTTGTCTGTAGCTCTTTGTCTAGGGCTGAGGCCTCCTGCCCTTCCCCATCTGCTTTAGTGTATCTACTGTTCAGTTCACGTTCTGCAGTCATGCTCCTAGGAGAACAGCAACTCTGAATTTTGATTGCTTGCATTTTTCTTCTATGGTCTCTATCACAAAGAGAAGTTTCCTCGATGTGGGATAAGGCCTGTAATTTTTATTTAGGTAGCCACTGGACTAGTTTCAAGCCTGCATCCTGCTCTCAAGTGGCCCCAGCAAGAGGATAAATTGTGAAATAAATAAAGACAGAATTATGGAAGATCCAAAACAAGAACTCTCTCAGGAGTAGAGGAGACTTCCAGAACATTCCTGGAAGTGTGAGAGATCTGTACTTCAGGCTGGGGAGAGTTAGAGAGTTCAGATCACTGAGACAATTGAGAAGGACTGGAGATGCTGGAGAAGAATCCAGGATTACTGAAAAGTTGAGTCAATATTATTTGAAATTAGTAAATATTTAAACACAGTGCAACCTAAATGATCTTTTGAAGTTCTCTCAAATATCATTTGCTATGCTTCTCTGTGTTGTGTATAATGTATAAGTTCAGGTCTAAGGGGAAAATGCTCAAATTGATGTTTTCTGATGATGAAGCCATTGGCATCAACCTGGCAAGAAGAGATATAGAGAGTGTGAAAACTGGAGACCCTGCCAGGTGCCAGGGGAACATTGAACCAACTCTTCTCCTTAAGAAGTCTTGAAGTGCAAGGTCTAGAAGTGAGATACAGGAAGGTCTCATTAATTCAGGTATTTCTAGTCTCAGTTTGTGACCACTTGAATTTTATCTGGGTAATGAAAAATTTGCAAAGCAAATTAAGAATGTAAATAAGATTAGACAGGGAATGCTTAAGCTACTCAGGAGAACAAAGTGTTTGCCATGCATTCATTTGCATATGGAATTGATAGGCTAATTAAAATATATCCTCATTATTAAAGTCACCTCCTGCATATTAGCCTAATAAAGTAAGTTTACTTGAAAACAAGTAAATTTCATTTTTCACAAAATAGTGACTCTGGCATAAGTTAAAGTGTGTTGGCACTACCTACCCATTCAATATCAGACCTCATTTCCAAAGGACTCTAATGCTTTCTAGCTGATATTTTTTTTATTATGCTTTCTTGAACAAATTTGCAGCAAAGTGTTCGGGGCTTTGTTTTTAGGTCAGCTCTGTTACCTTAGGACAACTGAGCTTTGGTTCTGTGCTGGATGAACTGTGTCTGGCTTTCCCACTAATGGCCTTGAGGAATCTTTTATTTTCTTTTCTCACTAAACACATGCCCAAGGATGGGTTATCTTATTAAAAAAAAAAAAAATTCCATCAAACTTTTTCTAAAGTCTCTGCACTACCGCTTCATACCTTTGAGGAAAGCGTTGCTTTTTGGTGGTTCCTCACCCTCATGAACGCTTCTGTGGCTTCAGGTTCACTCACACGGTTCATCGTTCAGGCATGTGGTCTGCAGTCTGACTGTAGCCTGTGTTCCTCAGTAACTAAGGATGCTGATGCTTGGGTCCTTCCCTGCACTAACCCACACTTCAGACACCTCTCTTGCTCGTGTCTAAATTTTTGTTTGTTTGTTTAGGTTTTACGTCTCTGCTTTGTTTGTCTGTTTTGAATCAAATTGTGAGGATTTCTTCCCCATCTAAAGCTTGCCCTTTATCTCATTAAAGTATCTTTCAGAGAGCGAGTCATTTCGGTTTCAGTTCAAAGTGGTGATTTTTTTTTTTACAGTAGGTTCTTTCTGGATTTTAGTTATTTATTGCCTAAGCAAGAATTGTTTTAAAAAAATATTTAAAGTATTTTATAATTTAAGGCACTTGAGCTTATTATTCTGACTTTTTTCAATGTATTGTGAGGTACTCCCTCCTTTGCATTTTATGCAATTATTCTAGCAGCATATTGATCGTTTTCACAAATTATATGTGTGTTTATTTTTCAGCTTTCTCTTCTGCCCCTCCAGTTAATGTGTTTATCTGTATACTCTCAAGACTGAATGAAAAAAAAAACACAAAGACAAAATAAAAGGAGGAGTACATGATTACCCCTAAAATATGAAGAAGATTACTGTAGTATAAGGGAGAAAGCAGGCAGAGGGAAGAGTCCAGGCTGAATAAGGCCAGCAGACTAAATCAGACCATGAGAGGAGAGACGGAGAGGGGAAAGCAAGAGAAAAGGCACCTACCAAGAGGAGCAGCCTGGGCCAATATTGGCATAGCTAAAATGTTAGCTTTATGGGGATCAGGATAGGGGGAAAGGGAAGTGGGAGCTCACCCCACCCAGAGGAAGAAGTCTAGGGTAGGGGGTGTGGTGAGGAATTCTGGGAGGAGGCCCAGGTACTGAGTGATAATGGGGGGGGGGATACAGGTACTGAACTTGTCCTGGGCGTGAGACCTGAGAAATACCATGCTCTTAGTCACTGTAGTTTTAAAACAATTCTTGATATTGGAAATAGTAAATCTGTCAATGTGGTTTTTTTTTTTTTTTTTGGTTTTTTTTTTTTTTTTTTGGTTTTTCGAGACAGGGTTTCTCTGTGGTTTTGGAGCCTGTCCTGGAACTAACTCTTGTAGACCAGGCTGGTCTCGAACTCACAGAGATTCACCTACCTCTGCCTCCTAAGTGCTGGGATTAAAGGCGTGCGCCACCACCGCAAGGCTAATGTGTTTATTTTTTAAAAGTCTGTTTTTGATATTCTTGTCATCTGCTTGCTCAGTTGAAGATCCTGCTTACATTTTAGTCAGAAATATATTGCATTGTCCTTATAGGTCAATTTGAGGAATATTGACAACAATATTGAGTCTTCTTCAGCATGCAATACTGTTAATCCCACCGAATGAGACTAAAGACCATTATCCAAATCTTTGGTCAAGTTACACAAGCTTTATTTTCTGTCAGACAGGGCTACCTCCCTAAAGTGGGGTTTGAGAAAATAGCAAACATAGGAGACAATGGGGTTTATATAGTCCCCAAAACTGCACGAGTTGGAAGTTTTTTTTTTTTTTTTTTTTTTTTTTGGTTTTTCGAGACAGGGTTTCTCTGTGGTTTTGGAGCCTGTCCTGGAACTAGCTCTGTAGACCAGGCTGGTCTCGAACTCACAGAGATCCGCCTGCCTCTGCCTCCCGAGTGCTGGGATTAAAGGCGTGCGCCACCATCGCCCGGCTGAGTTGGAAGTTTTTAAGGGTTGGGGATTTCCAAAAGAAATTTGATTACATAGGAACTTGACTGACCATTTCAAAATTATTTGGCAGAATATCTTGTCAGGGTAGAGATCAAGGTATAGGGTATGAAACATGTCAAATTCCAGAAAACGTGTCAAGACCTAATCAAATCTAAGTTTTACAGAAAACAGGAATGGGGGCTGGAGAGATGGCTCAGTGGTTAAGAGCATTGTCTGCTCTTCCAAAGGTCCTGAGTTCAATTCCCGGCAACCACATGGTGGCTCACAACCATCTAAAATGAGGTCCGGTGCCCTCTTCTGGCCTGCAGACATACACACAGACAGAATATTGTATACATAATAAATAAATATTTAAAAAAAAAAAAAGAAAACAGGAATGAACTTATTTTGACCTTGTAGTAAGAAGGCTTCTGATCTTAAGATGAAGTCAAGCTTGCCCATCATCTCCCCTTGTCTTACGTCCCTTTCAAATCCTTGATAGAGAACAGTCATTTTTATCCGTCGTGTGGACTCATAGCATTTTCTGTTTTGCAAGAGACAAAATTTGTATCATGGTTAGGGGTTCTCTAACTATGTCTGATTTATTAACACAGAAAGGATAAATTTTTTAAAACACCATTTCTTTGTTCTGCATAAGACAGGTTGAAAGCCTTATCTTATTGTAGAACTATTTTAGCTAATGAATTTACCTATTGATAGATCTTGGCCTATTTGGTTTTAACAGGTACCTTTTTGACAACGAAAGAGCCTAGCATGCCTTATATGTAGCCATTTTATCCCCTTTGCCAGGGATTTTCCTTTGGATCAAACATTTCAGCATTTGTTGAGGATAAGGGGTGATATATTCTCTTCTGTAACTGCTTCTCAGATAAAATTAGGATGTTGTTGTTAGGGCCTAGGAAGGTTAGTTAGTTAGTTGGTTAGTTAGTTGGTTAGTTAGTTAGTTAGTTAGTTAGTTAAAGGCCAGGAGGGGATTTGGGTAATGGGACATGCATCAGAAGCATCTGTTTAGCTGATCCAGCTGAAGAGACAGGGAGCAATGATGTCAGCTAGACTGGTTCATATCTGCTTTTGGCAAGCCCAAGACTCATTGTCATTTGGAGCAGTTTATAGTATGAAGCTGGTTCCTGGATGGTGTCTACCAGCCTAGTGGAAATCTTCAGAGACAGATATAGACTAGGGACAGAGGTTAAAGTTAAAGAACTTAAAGGAAAAAAAAAAACTTATGTTTGGAACTTCCCCCTCAGAAATGGGCAATCAGCAGGGAAGTTTAGGTTGTCAATTGACATAACGGGAGTACTTATCTGGAGTCCATTTGACCTGTGACAGGTGGATTCAAGTTGCAATTTCCTGAAGTTCATATGAATTTTTATGTTTACAAAAAGATAAAAGTTTTAGATACATTAGCACTGTTAGTCATCTTTGTTGAAATCCATATTGTAAAAAAAGCAGCTAACAGGTATCTATAAGGCAGCTGGAGTAGACTCATACCTTTGAGTCATAGCAAAAGCTATGGCTTTGTATTAAAAACCATGACTGTGCTTCTCTCTACCCAGAGGGCTGGGTATGTAGATTGAATGGAGATGTTTTTAGCATAATGAGAAGCACTTTAAGTCTGTACTTAGAAGACAAGCAAAGGAAATTTCAAGTCTTGAGGCTGTGACTGATAATAGTAGTCAGTATTTTTCCTCTGTTCTGCCAAAACTGCCTCCTGAGTGCTGGGATTAAAGGTGTGCGCCACCACTGCCTGGCCTGCCAATACCTTAAACAGGTCCAAGAGACACTGGACATTCTATGCGACAAACCCCAAACAGGAGCAAAAAGACCAGCTACCCCAGGATGAGACCAGCACCCAGCTTTCCCAGGTTCCCCTGCCCAAAATGACGCCCACAAATAAGCAGGAAGCAGTCCTGAGAATCCACCATCCCAATTCCTTTAACTTGTTGTGTCTAACTTCCTGCCTTTTTATTATAAGAAAGGGATGGGAATATAATGGTCTGTCCTGTCCCTTTAAGAGACAAGTCCCACCCACTCCTCCCTGCCCCCCACTCCTCCCTGCCCCCCACCCCAGTCCTCTGAAGCAAGTGGATCATCCTTCCACTTCCAGCCTGAGCTCTCTCTCTTTTCCATATCTCTCCCAAAGAGGTAGCTTCTCCTCTCCTCTCTCCCCTCTCTGTCTCTGTCTGTCTGTCTGTCTGTCTGTCTGTCTCTCTCTCTCTCTCTCTCTCTCTCTCTCTCTGTCTCTCTCTCTTTATCCCTCTTCTCTTTCCCTCTCCCCTTTCCCCTTCCCTTCCATAACCCACTAAATAAATATCCAACCTCAACCTCATTCTGCATGGTCTTCCTATCCATCTCTGTCTCTCACCCACAGTGGCTCCTCGTGGGACTGGCTAACCTGCCAAGGTCTCTCACCTGCCTCACAACTCTCTGCCTGGGACCCACTGCCCCTGGTGGCCCACTGCCCACTGCCTGCTACTGCCCCTCAGGGAATGGCGCCATTTTATTTTTACCATTACACTAATCGCTCTAGAAGAACAAGTCCTGGATTTTATATAGGAAATCCATTAACCTGGCAGCTGCTGTTAAATTGATAAAGCTACAGTTAGCCTGTGGGGTCCCCTTTCTCACTGTGATCCACTGGACACCAGTCTATAAGGACAAAGGGGCAGAACTGACAACAGAGAGCCTTGGACACTGTAAACACAGCAGAAATAGCTTTCCAGGCTATGACTTCAGTGAGGCAGCTCAACTTTATTCTAGAGTATAGGGACATATATATGATTAGGGTGGTAGGTGGGGCAAACCCTAATTTGTGTTAGGTGGCATGCTTATATCATATAGCTGAATTAGTGGCAGCATGGCCCTATGAAAACAGGCAGAGTGTGCTACTTAATTACCATGTGGGCAACAGGGGAAGAATATTTGCAGGAAAGTGTGTCAAGGGTCATTCTTGAGATAAGTCAGGCATCTGGGCCTAGACACATTCTCCAAATAAGGTTAAATAGAGAGCAGGAAGCCTCCACTGTGGCAGGGGAGGGAGTCCTCCATGTCAGGCCCAGCACGGGGATGGCTGCTAAACTATGGTAGACAGCAACCTCTGACCAGCGGTGCCTCCCAGCATTCGCCACCAATATCATCAGAGATCTGAGATGAATAAATTATAGCAGGAAGTATAATACAAATGGCTACTATATTAATCAAAATGGCAGATTAATGTCCACCATTACCTGGACAGTTACCCTAGACTCCAGTGGCAGTGTCACTGAGACCAGGGGTCAATTTTAAGTGCCACACAGGACAGCATTGCAGCTTTAGCTGCTGCAGAGAATAATATCTTTAGCTGCTAGTTCCAGAAGATCTGAGAGATTTTCCTATGGAGGAGGAATGTGAGAAAATTGGCCTACCTTGACCTAGGCAGGGTAGGGCAGTCAATCCAGTTGTGTCCATGAGTTTGCTCAGGGTCTTGGCAGAAAGTGAGGCATTGCATAGTTTTTGTCTAGTACTTAATGTCATGGCAATCCAAATCTGCGCCCCATCTGTCATCTTTGGAGACCTTAGGGTCACCTCTAGGAAATGGAATTTCTGTCTACCACAGGAAGCTTTTTCTCATGAAAAATTTTGAATGCCGTATGCAGCAGATCTCTGAAAAGTCTGGGGGCATCTATTAACTGTATCAAATTTTTAAAAACATTTGTTTAGTTATTTGCTTTAAGCTTAACTTTGAAAATAGATACAGGAAGCTAAATAAAGCTTATTCCTATAAATAAATTCCATTTGTATTTAGCATGACTATAGGCATGGTTTTGAGCATATTAAAGAATTTGATTATTTATAAGGTGACTGACTATTAACTTACATGTCTTAATTTTTTATGGCAAGTTGGTGAATTTTATAAGATTAGGATTCAAACTTAGTTCTCAACTGATTTGCATTTTCAGTTTCACACTGACCCTTAGAAATGCTGAATTTGTACCCAGGGTTTAGACGAGGTGTGCTGTAGGCCCAGTAAAAGAATTTAGCAGGAAACACAGTCACCTCTGATGGCCCACCTCCATCATCACTGAGAGCCAGTCCTTAGCTTCTGCATAGTTTGTTACTAACCAACACCTGCATATCAAAGTGTCTGGGCATCCATCCTATCATCCAGTCCTGTAGAGCCAGCAACAGGTCTGTGCACATTACCAAAGTCAGCATCTTTATTTCAAAGCAAGACGGACTTTAAGATACTGTCTTTGTTCTAGAGATGCCATGGGACCAGTATTTTTGAAATCTTCATTTCCCTCTCTTTTTTTTTTTCCTTTATCCATCATCTTCCTATTGTGTTTCTTTGGAGTCCTTTTTAGCCATGTTCATCTAAACCCCCAGTTAAGGAGGCTGCTTCTATGAGGATCTTTTAAAATATTTATTGGATGTCTGAATGATAAAATCACGTGCACATTTCTAGATATTTAAGGCCACCTAGGAATCATTTCATGTAACATTTTAGCAATGTCTGGAGGCAAAAGTATTTTTTTCATAAAAATAATAAAGAGGAAGTAACCCATGGGGCAGATAGAGAAACTTGGTAGTCATAGTGACAGGCTTCAGTTGTGCTCATATACTTTATCAAAACTAAACTATCTTAAGTTTTGGGGCTCATAGTTGTGGCCCTAACACTTCAGCATCTTTATCTTTTATCTAGAATAATATAAGCTTTTGTCACCTTCGTCTGACCAAAAACCTTGTCAGATACTGTCTCACATTAAACCTCTGCTGGTTCTTCTAAGTCATATTTTAGTTAGAAAACCCAACTAGGGATGCTGGTCCCTGGTAGACACTGTCAGATTGGCATCAAAATCTGGCCAACAGTAAGGTAAGCAGTCCTAAGCCAGGAGGTGGTCTGGGCTGATATTTTTTTTTTCAATGAGACAGTTTCTTTTATCTCCTCTCTTATTTGGCTTTACTTTTTGGTAGCATTTTTGTCTTGACTTTCTACATGGAGTTTTTTAGGCTTAGTCCTCTATTTGAATTATAACTACAATTGTATTTGAACACTTAGTCCCCAGCTGGTGCTCCTGTTTGCATAACCTTTGGGAGGTAGAGCCTTGCTAGAGGAAGTGGTGGCTGAAAAGGGATCTGAGGTTTTGTAGCCCTTCACACTTCCTGTTTCCTTCCTGGTTCTTAGAGCAAATGTAATGTGGTCTGCCAGCTTCCTGTTCCTGCTGTTGTGTCTTCATCCCAGGTTGCCATGCCTTCCAGACACCATAGACTCTGAATCTCTGGAACCGTAAGTCAAATAAACCCTTTTTCCCTTGCGTTGTTTCTGTCAGGGTATTTTTCTTACAACAACAGAAACAAACAAAAAAACCACGATATGAATGTTCTGTATTTTGTATATTCACCCTTGAACTTCCTACACTCTTTAAATTTTATTGTAAATGAGATTTTATTTCCATTTTAAAATTCCAATTATACAACGTTAACACAAGAAAATATAGTTGCTTTTGTATACCAAACATGAATTTGCTGCTCTAATTAGTTATGGTACAGTATACAGTTTAGAATGTTCTACAAAGAAATTCATGTTTTCTGTAAACAGATGGCTCATTTTCTATCTTTGAGATCTGTAAGATAGTTAATGCTTGTTTGTTTATAGTTTATTTTTGTCTTATTGAACTGGTAGAAGAAATTGAGAGTGGACATCCTTGACTTGTTGTTGATCTTGGCTGGGAGGGGAATTTAGTTTCAACTTTGATGTTAGATATTTAATACATACCTGTTACCAGGCTGAAAAAGTTCCATCATCTTTCTAGTTTCATGGGGTTGTTGTTGTTGTTGTTATTATTATTATTATTATTTTTGAGACAGGGTTTCTCTGTAGCTTTGGAGCCTGTCCTAGAACTAGCTCTTGTAGACAGGCTGTCCTCAAACTCACCAAGATTCTCCTGCCTCTGTCTCCTGAGTGCTGGGATTAAAGGCATGTACCATCACTGCCTGGCTTAGTTTCATGAGTTTTTAAATCATAAATTTATGTTAAAATTTTCAAATTGTTCTATTCCTGTTGAGATTATCCCATTTTTGTGTTAATTCATTAATGTGTTATTTCTTTAATACTTGAATTTTAGATTTATTTTTAAATTTTTATCTTGATCATGACGCTTAATTTTTTTACTAAGATGCTACATTCAACTTGACATTTCATTAAGTGTGGTAAGTGTGTAAGTGTGTGATCCCTAACCTTGGCTGTCAACTTGACTGGGAAGAGGGCACCTCAACTGAAGAATACCTCCATCAGATTAGCCTGTGGGCATGTCTGTAGGGCATTTTATTGATTGTTTATTGATGTAAAAGATCCAGCCCATTGTAGGTGTTGCCTTCTCTAGGCAGATGGTCCTAGACTGTACAAGGTGGTCCTATCCTTTAGGCTGAGCAAGACAAAAGAAGCAAGCTAATAAGCAGCATTCCTCTGTGGTTTCTACTTCAAGCTCCTGCTCTGAGTTCCTGCCTTAGCTTTCCTTGATGATGGACCTGTAAATCAAACAAACCCTTTCCTCCCTCAGGTTCCTTTAGATCACAGTGTTAACCACAGTCACAGAAAAGTAGCCAGATAGTATGTGTGTGTACTTATGAGGAAAACCATTTGAGAGTTCTCCCCACCCTGCCTTTTCTTGTTTGGATATAAGGGTAATTGTGATTCCATGGAATTTCCTTGTGACTTTTTCCTTATTTTATTTTATATTTTGATAACAGGGTCTCTCTGTAGCTTTGAAGTCTGTTCTGAAACTCACTCTGTAGACCAGGCTAGCCTTGAACTCACAGAGATCTGCCTGTCTCTGCCTATGCTGGAATTAAAAGTGTGTACCACTACTGCCCAGCGACTTTCTACTTCTTTAATGCTGAGTAGATACCACCATGACACTACAATGTCTGTCTTGGAGCTACTTAGAATACCTCGTTTTCTTAAGAAAATTTCCTGTCTTTAAAGACCCCCTCCATGCCACCTAAGTTAAGGTTATTGATATAGAATTGTTCACAGTATTCCCACTGTCTGCTGTGGTGTCTTTAAGAGCTGTAAAAATGTCCTTTCATTGCTGATAATGGTATTTTGTGCCTTTTAAAATCCTTCCGTGCTCAGTGTAAGTAGATACTCTCTGAGCTTTCCACACAACTGACTGACTTATTTTCCCTGTTACTGGTCTCTGCTCTTGTGTT
This sequence comes from Chionomys nivalis, assembly GCF_950005125.1. Taxonomy (NCBI): domain Eukaryota; kingdom Metazoa; phylum Chordata; class Mammalia; order Rodentia; family Cricetidae; genus Chionomys; species Chionomys nivalis. Next base: position 61,657,949 of record NC_080093.1, on the reverse strand, counting down.
TATATTTCCTTCCCGCTGATTATTCATGCTCATTTTCCTTATTTAAATTTGGAAGACTGGGCAAGCACTTTCAGCCCTGCCCATTTTCCAGTATTGAGTTCTGCATTCTGTGATTATTACTTACACTAAGTTGGTTTGACAGTGCTTTCAACTTTTTCCATATTCTACTGATTTTCAAATCTAACTCATCCCATTGATTATTGAGGGATAGCGCTGAGTTCTCCAGCTGCAAATGTATACGTTTTCTTTCAATCCCTTCTTTTAGTCCTGCTAGTGTTTAACTCTGCTAATTTCAATCTTAGTTATTAAGTTTGTATACTCTTGGAATTATTCTGCCTCCTGAATGCTGCTATTTAAAGCTAGCTGCAAACAGATCAAATTAGTTTCATGCAAATTAACAGCAACCCCCAAATGATGCCCAAAGATACTTAAAAGGAATACAGCAAAACAGCCTCCAATAATGCAAACTTCTTAACAACTGGCATCTAAGCAAACACTGCCACACATGCAAAAATGAAAGAAAATGCAATCTATAAACTAAAAATAAAAACTCAATGAACGGCACCAAAGATGGAATGACAGAGATGATGGGACTAGCAAACACAGATGTCAGTGTCTCTAAAAACGCCACCTAATTGTTCAGAAGGTAAGGTGAACATGTACATGATGAGAATTGAAGAAAATAGGGAAAAAATAAGCCAAATAGTAGAACAGAAAAAAAGACCCAAACTAAATTTCAGAGATTAAGCAACAACAAGAAACATGGGTTGAAAGATGCACCAAGAAAGATCACTGGCTAAGACGGAACTGGAGAAGAAAAAAATGGGTGCATCGACTTGAAGGTCACTCAGGAAGCCAGTCTCCCCATTGGGGTCATCCATCACCCTGGCAGAGGGCATCTGTCCAGCCAGTCCTCTTGGGGACGCAACTCTCTGGGTTCAGACACGGGGCTCACTATAGTTTGGTTTGCCAGTTAGCCTTTTCCTTTAAGATGCATTCTTTATTTTTAATTCTGAGTGGGGTACGTGTGTGTGCGCACATGATAAGTGCAGGTGCCTTCAGAATCCAGAGAGGCTGGATGACCTGGAGTGGAGTTTCAGGTGGTTGTGAGCCAACCAAAGTTGGTACTTGGAACTGAACTCTGGTCCTCTGCGAGAGCAGTATGTCCTCTTAGTCACGGAGCCATCTCTCTGGCCACTGGTTAAGCTTTGTCAAGTTACTTTGTCAAGTTTTCTATTTTTTTTTTATTTCATATAACATGGCCACTTTCACTGGGCATTTTCATATACACAGAGTTTTTGGTCCTCCTCTCCTACCACCACCACCCCAGGCACACGATGCCTTCCTGCTGGTCCCTTTCTTGTTCCCAGTGCCCCTTTCTGCTTTCATCACATGTGTATTCTAGTATCCTCTTCCCTCTGCTTCCTTCTTCATGTTTTACTCACTAGTGCTATGACCTATAGCTTCCATACATACACATTAAATTCAAACTAGAGCCTGCATAACATCCATTTCCCTTCAAATATTCTGACTTCGTTTTTCTTTAGAGCTGAGTAAAGTTTCCTTGTGCACACATACACTTTCTTTACTGTTTATCTGCTGATGGGTGCCTAGGCCAGTTCCTTCTTAGCTATGTGGATGGTGATTGCTCATCTCAGAGTCCTTGCGTTGCCCCCTCTCTTGGGCCCCTTCAATGATACTGATCACATGCTTGCAAGAGTTAGGCACTATGGTTGCATTGTGCATTGTGTCCTAGAATGTCCTACTACCTGACTGGTGGTATCCAAATGCTCCTACATCATGATATAAAATCCTATGAATTTTAACAGGTATATTACATCATGACAAAGGACCCATGGTACAAACAACTCCACTGCCCTAAAAACAAAAACAAACAGCAATTAAAAAGAAAAACCCTCTCGTTTTCATTCACATGTTGTGCCAATCTCCTCACTAAGTCACTAGTTCTTTTTATTATTGTTGTATTTTTCATTTTATACACTGTCGTATAATCTAAACCACACTGTTAGCCTTTGTGGACTGACTTCTTTCACTAAGTAAAATGCATTGTGAGATCCACGCATAGCATCATGGTCCTATTATCCCAGAAATCAGAAGGAGGGAACCGTGAGGCTGAGGCCAGCCTGTGCTGCAATGTGAGACTGTCTCAAGGCAACAAAAGGAAGTTAAACAATGCTGGGACGGCTCTCTGCTTTCTGGTCTGCATAGTTAGATAGTGCTGCCGCTTTGTGAGATCATAAGTTCAAAACCAGGCAGAAGTACAGCACAAGACTGTCTTGAAGCAATGAAAGGAAACCAAAAAGTGAAAAAAAAATACAAGGAAAAAATGGGAGGAGACAGGGAAAGATGGAGGGAGAAAGGGAAAGAAGACGTGGCCATTTAAGAGTCCTTGTAGAGGTTGAAGAGGTGGCTCAGTGGTTAAGAGTGCACACTGCTCACGTGAGGTAGCTCACACCAACTTGCCTATGCATGTGAAGACAAGAACACTCACATACACACAAGGACATATGCACAAATACAGGAAACCTGTTTTTGAAGGGTCGCCATATCATTCTGCTGTTTGTCATCTCGCTTGTTTTTCTCCATATCTTAGAAATGCTAAGTAAATTATACCACCCTTCACTAACTATGCAGAGCAGACAATGAAGAGGCTTTCCATATCCGAGGCTCCTTCCTGAAGGTTCCCTTTCCCACACTCAGCCTGGAGGCCTCTAAGTTCCTCTGTTCTCCTTCCACAGCCCCTTGCAGCCATTTCTCTAGGCAACAGTCCAAGGTATAAATTGGATGATGTTAAACCCTTGATCAATATTCTCTGAGATCTTCCTAATTGCTTGAAATAAAATTCGAGCAAGCTAATACAGTTTTAGGGTGTCTCGAGCCTTGATCCATCTGTACTCAGGCCGCTCTCCCTCCCTCTTACCCACAAACTCCCAGTGAGGTGACTATTCGGTTACTGGAGAAACCCCCTCAGAGGCTTCCATACAGGCTGCCCCTTGCAGGGTGCTCCCTCCGCATTGCTGCATGTTGGCTCTTCACTGCACCCCAGATCTCATAGGGCATCCCTGGACTTCTTTTTGTTAGTCTTCTCACAAATCATATATATATATATATACGTGTGCGGGTAAATGTATGTATACATATATGTATGCATATACATGTGTCTGTGTACATGTGTGAGTATATATTGTGTACACACACACACACTTTTGTTGCCCCTACTGTCTGTGTGAGCTGCTTAGCTAGCCCAGGGCAGTTCTGTTTCCATAGACCCCCAGCATCAAGAACAGTTACTAGCTATTACAGACACTGGAAGAACTATAGCTTGACGGATGAGCTATGGAAGCAGAAAAGGCCTGGGGCCAGCTATGCCAGCTTTGAGTTCTCAACCATATTCACAGTGTTACTGAGCAACTTTGAAGCGCCCATACACACTGACCTCTCTTGGTTGATTATAATAATATTGCTTATCTGAAAAGCCTACAGAAGTACAGGTGGGATACATAAACATAATGCAGACATCCTGACCACTGTACGGCAGCTCAGGTGGCGCCAACACGGGGCATCTTTCTAGTAATTTATCTTTTAACGGCAAATGATGATGTAAGCTTTCATTTTTACTTTTAAGACTTTATTGAATTTATTCATCTTATTATATATTATCTGTTCCTAACATTTGTAGAAGTTTCCTAAATTATGAAACAAAGAATGATGGAGAGAGGGAGAGAGAAAAGTAGGGGGTGTTTACCAAAACCATCAGTAATTCTTTCATGTATTTTTATTTGCATTAATGTGGTTTATAAATTTTCCCTTGTGAATGACACTATTTGTTAATATTAATAGCCCCTTCCACCGCTTAATGGGTTTTGCAGCATTTTAGATGACTATGGCCACCCCCTCCTTGGAATGGTACACACATTTTACCATCCTTAGATTTTTAGCACCTCATTGCACTTGTTACAGGTTGTGCCTTCAGGCAGCATGCTGCAGGATTTTCTTACCAGAAACCCCAAAGCTTGGCAATACATACTGCAAGGTCTCAGGCAGACGTCATAAGGGGATTAGAACTACAGAAGCTCCTTACTCCACCTGGCCTCTTCATTGGCAGCATGGGACCCAAGAGTCCTCGCTCTCACTGAACCCAGCCAGCTTCTAGAACACCCAAGGGCTCACAGAACAGTGGCCTTGTTTTCAGATCTTGCCCTTTGACATGGCTGGTAAGTTCCACTTCGTTCCTCTCATCTTGCCTTACACATGTTCTCACTTCATGCCTCTTTGTTTTGCTTTCTTATACTATATGGGTTGTGTGGTTGATTAGTTTTTTCCTGTCTGCTCTTTCCAGGACAGGTAAATGCTGTAGTATGCCCTGAAGCATTTTCAAAACTGCACATCTTTAAGTATAAAGTCAAGAAGGAGTTATCCTTTTTTTTTTTTTTTTTTTTTTTTGTGGTTTTTTTGAGACAGGTTTCTTTGTCCTGGAACTAGCTCTTGTAGACCAGGCTGGCCTCAAACTCACAGAGATCCGCCTGCCTCCGCCTCCCAAGTACTGGGATTAAAGGCGTGTGCCACCACCGCCCGGCTTCTTCTTTTTCTCGTATTGTCCCAGATATACGAAGAATTTGGCATATTTCTGGTTTAAGATCACTTTTTTTTTTTTCAAGACAGGGTTTCTCTATGGCTTTGGAGCCTGTCCTGGAACTAGCTCTTGTAGACCAGGCTGGTCTTGAACTCACAGAGATTCACCTGCCTCTGCCTCCACTTTTTTTTTTTTAAATCAACATAGGAACTTTTTACAGTGTAGCTAGCTCTCTGGTCCCCAAGAACATCTGCCTGTACTGCAATCACATGGTGATATTCGAGATATTCATCAGTGTGACTATGGGACAAGGCCAGTTCAGGCACCCTCTCCTCTGCTGTCCAAGGACCTAGCAGGGGACATCCCCATGGACACCTGGGATCCCCTCTAGAGCCATGTCTCTTGCCAACCCTAAAATGACTCCCTTAATGAAGATACCTTCTTCCCAGCTCCTATATCTGCTCTTTCTCCATCTTAAGCCTCCCACTCCCCCAAGCTTTCCCCAATCCTTCCCTTCTCCCTTCTCTCTCCCCCTCTCCCCTTCTCTACCCCTACCCCCATACTCCCAACTTTTGCCCGACAATCTTGTCTGCTTCCAGTTTCTTTGGGTTCACCTTATTATTTGGCTTCTCTAGGCTTGTGAACTATAGGCTCAATGTCCTTTGTTTATGGCTAGAGTCCACTAATGAGTGAGTACATACCATATTCATCTTTTTGGATCTGGGTTATCTCACTCAAGATAGCATTTTCTATTTCCATCCATTTGCATGCAAAATTCGAGATGTCATTGTTTTTTACCGCTGAGTAGTACTCTAATGTGTATATGTTCCACACTTTCTTTATCCATTCTTCCATTGAGGGGCATCTAGGTTGTTTCCAGGTTCTGGCTATTACAAATAATGCTTCTATGAACATAGTTGAACAAATGCTTTTGTAGTATGATTTGGTATCTCTTGGGTATATTCCCAAGAGTGTGGTATTGCTGGATCCTGAGGTAGGTTGACTCCCAATTTCCTGAGAAACCACCACACTGATTTCCAAAGTGGTTGCACAAGTTTGCATTCCCACCAGCTAGGGATGAGTGTCCCCCTTACTCCACATCCTCTCCAAAATAGGCCATCTCCTTCCAGCTTATTAAACAGAGTCCTTTAGTTGAACAGCTAGTACAGAACCTCTAGTCAGATGCCCAGAGCTGCCCACACTCTCACCAATACCACAGAAGAAGTCTAGCCCACACTGTCTCACAGCACACCATTCCCAATTACAAAGAGCAGGAGGAAAGCCCCTCATTATCAAGAGACTGAGAATTATGGGGGGAGGGGATTGATATGTTAATAAACAGAAAATCCGCTCCTCACAGAGAGGATTCACATAATGTTAGACACAAGCGAAACCCTCCTGTGACTAAAATAACGGCAGTTTTGGGAAAGTAGTACATTTTCTAACTCAATAACTGAAAGAATGGGCTCAATTAGTCAGTCCGGGAACAATGAGCACACGCATGTGGCAGGAGCCAGCTGCTGTGGACAGCTAGAAACAACGGTTGAGTGACAGACTGAAGCTCCTGCAAGGACTTTGAAAGACAGCTTCTTTCTTTGTACATTTTAAACTTCTTTCTAATTTTAGGAATCCTGTTTACCTATTTGGGAAGAAACTAACTTCTCAAGAACCACAAGTAGTAGGCATTAAAAACGTCTCCTCCGTTCACGTGTCTCCCAAGGGACCCAGACGCTGTTTGTGATGACCGTGGAAACCATCACTCATTCGAAAACACTTTTGCAGCCTGAGGGCAGCAGCCACTCTTCCCTGAACCGCTGTTGCTTTTCCCTGTTTATCCAGATATGCTCTTGTGAACGGAGAGTGGTTGCTCACTTCATCTTTCACAGTGGAAGAATATCGGAATTGAAATGTTTTATTTTTTATTTTTTAATTTCCTGAAACCTCCGGCTCCAGAGTTCTCTCCTGTCTCCAAGTACCGTCAAAAGCAGCGTTCACACCTTCGTGCCTGAAAACTTGCACATCTTACAAATCAGATTTGAACTTGATACAAATATTTCTTAAAGGAAAAGACAAGGTTTTGTTGGAAAAGCGTATCCCAATGAAACCATAACCATTTTATCAAATTGCTTCAGATGCAAGTGGCTTGAAACCACAAGGAGACAGAAACTGTGCCAAGTCTTCAGGCTCATGGGCACTGAGGGGCATTCCTCTGAGTTGCTACTGATCCCGAACAGATGCCAGAATTCGAGCAATATCTAATTACCTATATGCAATAAATCACAGTGGATCAGCATAAAGCACACTTTTAATGACAAATCAGTTATCACATGCCTTAGATTTTCTCAGTCTTGTTGAAAACAAAGGAAACATTTGGGTAATTATAAGTTGCAAAGAGATTAACTACTTTCTGAAGACTAGAAGAACACAGCCCAAATCTGTGCTAAAACCCTAGTCACTCCTGAGCATCTCTTCTATCCCTTTGCTGAGAGGCAGCTTGCTTAACGAGATAAATCCAGAAGACGGGCAAAATTAAAATTCATTAATATGCCTTTGCCAGGATAACATTTTGGATAAAACACTACATTTCCTTCCCCATGTGTAAAGTATCCGTAATCAAATACAAGCTGCTGATTAAGCTCATTAAATTTTATGGCGGCAGCCCTCCACTCCAGCCTAAGCAGCAAAGTCAACCCTAGCTGTCAAATAACTCAGCCAACTCAGGTTTACTCCCCATCATAAATGACTTGCTTCCTGGGTTAGATTACGTAGGCATGTGCCACCGTCACCCACCAGGGTAAGCGCTTTTAGCCCCCGAGGCATTTCTTTCTCCCGGTACTAACAGTGCTTTTTAAATTGCCACAAGCTAAATTAGAAATTGGATCTTACAGAATAGACAAGTCTTGTTAGGTTTCAATGACACAGATCTGAAGAAATTAACCCGTGAATTAATTTTTAAAATAAAACAAATCAGCATGTCATGTCCTAGCACTTAATTTTTATTAACATGATAAGCTAAAATGATAAGCAGTTATAGTGATAATTAGCTGGGATCGAACTGTAACTACACGTCGGATCCAGTTGAAGAGTAAAAGGCATGGCGTCCTTCAGCAAATGTTTGTAGATGTCTTCAGCTCCTTTCCTGTTGCTGTGATTGACATCCCACAGAAGCAAATGGGAGGGAGGGGTTTGCATGTCACTGCTGGAAAGTCAGAGCAGTGGGGGGGGGGGGGAGAGAGAGAGAGAGAGAGAGAGAGAGAGAGAGAGAGAGAGAGAGAGAGAATCTCTGTGTATTTGGCTTGCTTTCTCCTCTTAATGGAGTCCAACACCCTTCCCATGAAATGCCCAGTCATACCCAGGGTGGATCCTTCTGCTTCAATTAATCTAATTAAGAAAATCCCTCACAGCAGGGGTAAGATGGCTCAGCAGTTATAAGGCTTCCTGCTCTTACAGAAGACTCAAGTTTAGTTCCCAGCACCCACATGACAGTTCCTAATTATCTGTCACTCCAGTTCCAGGGGCTCTGGCACCCTCTTCTGGCTTCTGTGGGTACCAAGCGTGCATGTGGTACACATACTGACATGAAGGTAAACATTCATGCATACAATATAAAACAAACAAATCTTTATAAAAGAGAAAAGAAAACTTTTCAGAGGCATGTCCCTGAAAGCCTGACCTAGACGATTCTTTGCTGAGATTCTCTTACCAGAATTCCAGACCATCTCACCCATCAGAACAAACCATCACAGATACTTGTGGTTCAATGTTTTGTTTGGCTTTGGAAGAGAATTAAGTAAAAATTATATACAAAATTAGCAATAGCACCATTAATTTCAGCCTTATTTATAATTAAGCCTTTGCTACATATTCCTGGTGAAAGTGATGAATTGCCCACACCCAATCTGCTCAGCAGCTAGCTTGTTGTGGGTTTTATCATTGTTGTCATTGCCAAGAGGTTGAAAATATAAAATATTTTGGGTTTATAATGGGAACGCTCAAAGAAAATAGGCATATAATTGTAATATTTGAGAAGGGCAGGGCTTACCTCTCTGCTATCCGTGGTCAAACAATGGTATTTCTTCCAAAACCAAGCTGGACCAGGAGCGAGATATCTGCCTTTCCCAGTGATTGAAGGTCTTGCACCTTTCCCAAAGGGTTAGGGGCTGGAGTCAGTGTTCTCTGGTTCTTTGAAGACAACCCTCCTTCCTTCTAGAGGGCACAGTAACAAGACCCTGTCTGGAGTGGCAACCCAACACCCATCTTCTGGGCACTCAGTTTTTGAGTTTCCCAGTTCCCAGGGCCATAAGACCTAAATCTATGACTTAGAAATTACCCAGTCTTGGGTAAGTTATTACAGCAGCACATATAATCTAGGACACTGTCCTACTGACTGGAAGCTACCAGCAAGTGAACTTTATTCTAGGTTCTGAAAAACTGTAGCCATCTAGGGGAATGCTTTCGGTGTATCCAAAAGAACCATGATCTTCAGTGTCTCCCTGGGTAGGGGATGCTGTTTCGCATAGTTCTGATGGCATGACGCCTGTTAATAGCAGTATCAGGCATTATCTCATCAAATCAGATATGTATTTACCTCCCTCCCTTCCTCCCTCCCTACCTTGTTTCTTCCCTTTTCCCCTGCCAAGGCAGGAACTCAAACTAGGAAGGAACCTGGAGGCAGCAGCTGATGTTAATGCCGTGGAAGATGCTGCTTACTGGCTTTCTCCTTAGGGCTTGCTTAGCCTGCTTTCTTACAGAACCCAGGACCACCATCCACAATGTGCTGGACTCTTCCCCATCAATCACTGATTAAGAAAATGCCCAATAGGCTCGCCTATAGCCCAGTCTTATGGAGGCATTTTCTCAATTGCATCTCCCTCCTCTCAGATGACTCTAGCTTGTGTCCAGTTGACATAAAACTAGCCAGCGCAGTATCAATTGACTTAGTAGTCAATTAAATAGAACAAATGCATGGTAGAATCTGCAGAATGTTGCTGAGAAACAGGAATGAATGAAGAGGTGTGCTTGGCCAGACTGATAGAAACAGAATTGGAAAAAAAAAAAAAAAAAAAAAAGGAAGGAAACAGAAACAATAAAACCTTTGAACAAGACTATGTAAATTGTCACTTGTAAAAATGTTTAAATGTTAATATTCAAAAGACGTTTGTAAAAAAATAATAAGGCTAAGACAAACCCCATGGAAGAAAACATTCTATATTATATTATTATACTATAAAGAGAGGCAATGGCAAGAATATGACTCCTCTGACATATGCATTATTATATGGATTATGTGTAATCATGAAAGACAAACAACTCAAATAAAAAAAATGCTTTGATCAGATGCTTCACCAAAGAAAAACAGCAGCTGAAATGATGCCCAGCTGATGTGGTCACAGAGGAGGCCGTTCCAGTGCACACCCTTCAGATGGCTGAAAGGAAATGACTGACAGCCAGCGGCTGCCAGGACGCTACCTGTGGGAATGTGAAATAGTGCCGCACTTTGGAAGATTTCTGGACAATATCTTTCAAAGTTGAACATATACTTACTGTATAACATAGCCATTGAAGAAGCGGGCATTTACCCAAAAGAAACAAAAATAGAAAAGAGATAGACACAGACAGATGGACAGATAAATTATTAATAGATAGATCAATGAGAGTTAAAAGAGAACTGATCTGTTGATTGCTATATACCAACATATGTGTGTGTATATATACATATATGTGTGTGTGTGCTTGATCATGTGTGTATGTGTGTGTTGTGTGTGATTGGTCACCTGTGTGTGCATAGATAGAAGCCTGGAGCTGCCCTTGAGTATCTTTGTCTAATGCTTTCCAACTTCTTCTTGGGACAAGTTCTCACTCAGTCTGGAGCTTCCTGTTCTGGCCAGGCTGGCTGCCCAGAGGAGCTCTAGGATTGGCTTGTCTCTCAGCAACGGGGTTGCTGGTGGATGCTTACTGAGCCCAGCTTTTTGTGTGACCACTGCGAATCCCAACTCAGGTCCTCATTCTTACTTACACAGTAAGCACTTTACCTACTGAGCCATCTCCCCAGCTCCTGTTAATCTTGATTTAAAAAATAATAAGCAACATAAAATATGCGGCAGGAAAGATGGCTCAGCAGTTGACAGCACTGTCTGCTTTTCCAAAGGACCCAGGCTTGGTTCCTAGCACCCACATTGGTGCCTCACAACAGTCTGTAACTCCAGTCCCAAGGATCAGATACCTTCTCCTGACCTCTGAGGATGCAGGCACTATGATGCACAGACAAAACCCATACCCACTAAATAAAGTTTAAAAAATATTCTAACTTGAAATAGTTTTAACAATGCAGAAATTTAAACTCTGGATGTTTGGTATTAAGGATATACTGGATTTAAAGTGTTTACTAAACATACTTTAACTTTTAGAGATAGGTATTATCCTAGTAACCCTTCTGTGAGTGTGATTAAAAAAAAAACAAAAAACAAACAAACAAACAAACAAAAAACCTCTTACCAAAGCAGTTCAAGCCACAAATGGTTTATTTCAGCTCACAGTTCAGTAGTGCATTATCATGGCAGGGAGGTCAAGGTGACAGGCAGGGTGACAGGCAGGCGTTGAAGCGGCTCACCACACAATGTCCGTAACCTGGAAACTAAGAGTGAGGGATGCTTGCCACTGCTCAGTCCTCTTTTTTCATTTAAGCAGCACAAAGATCCCAGCCCAAGATTGACAGGCTCTCTCCCCTCAGTTAACACCATCAAGATAGTGAATGCCCTGAGGCATGTCCAGCAGCCCAGCCTTCGGGTGATTCTAGATTCTATCGAGATGATAGTCAGCACTAACCATCATATGCACCAAAATGTTTATGGATAAAATTGCTTGTCTAGGATTCATTTCATATGGTGTGTATGCGCGTGCGGGGGTGGGAGGGCTCCCTGCAGTATGTGCAGGTGGAGCTATAGTTGTATCAATGTTAGACAGACACATCTTATCTCACTAATTCCTCACAGCCCTTGGAAAGAGGCCATGATGGCTATACCCTCTTACAGAGGGGAAACCTATGGTGCAAAGAGGTTAAGGAATTGATCTGGGATCACCCACTGACTCCACTCTGACTCCACAGACCATGACATGGGGATCCCACAGTAAGGTATGCCCATTATGGTGATGCATTCCTCTTGAGCTGGAGAAACAGATAAGGACAGTTTGAAGGCCCGCTGACCTCTGGCTAGATACCTGCACAACCATTTGACCTCCATAGCCTTGTTCTGGTGGATTGTCAGCATATAGCATGACTACTGGGATGATGTCATCGTATTGCATGTCTACTGGGATGATGTCATCATATTGCATGACTACTGGGATGATGTCGTCATATTACATGTCTACTGGGATGATGTCATCATATTACATGGCTACTGGGATGATGTCATCATATTACATGTCTACTGGGATGATGTCATCATATTGCATGACTACTGGGATGATGTCATCATATTACATGTCTACTGGGATGATGTCATCATATTACATGGCTACTGGGATGATTTCATCATATTACATGTCTACTGGGATGATGTCATCACATTGCATGACTACTGGGATGATGTCATCATATTGCATGACTACTGGGATGATGTCATCATATTACATGTCTACTGGGATGATGTCATCATATTACATGGCTACTGGGATGATTTCATCATATTACATGTCTACTGGGATGATTTCATCATATTACATGTCTACTGGGATGATGTCATCATATTGCATGACTACTGGGATGATGTCATCATATTACATGTCTACTGGGATGATGTCATCGTATTGCATGGCTATTGGGATGAACAGCATTTCACAGCCTTTTTCTAGCAATCCCCAAGAAGTCTTTATTTCCAGTTCCCCAGTGTACAGCTAACTTGGTGGGATTCTGTAGGTTCCTTTGAAGATCAGGGATGAATATGAGCACAGTAAGTATTTGGCAACAGTAATTGTGTCCTTTGAGAGGGGACTCATCCTCTTCTTGATTCAAGGGTTATGAATCAACTCAAGGGGACTCAAGGTCCTCTTCATTTGGGGGTCCCATCCAAAAAGGACCCAGCTTCCTTCTTACCCACAAGTTATGGTCCCATCTCGAGGAGATCTAGCCTCTTCTTCATCCGAGGTTTATGGTTCTTCACTGCCTCAAGTCTTGGAATTATGGAGGATGTTAACTTTGAGTAATTCAGATCAGACTGTTTTCTTTTGACCTAGGCCTCCTCTGCTCTATGGCAGAGGAAGTAAGAATGGGGTGCATTGCTGCTTCACTCCCAGAGACACCACAAGTCATTGGCTGACACCAGTGCTCTGTGCGGGCCTGAGAACTCCCACGGTACCTTTAGCTCTGCTGCCCATTCCAGTCACTACCCCAGGCTCCAAACCTTCCAACCAGAATCCAATCTCCCCCTTTAAATATAAGATTCCTGAAAAGAAACCACAGACCCCTTTGAAGATACCAGGAGGTCTTCACTTACTCATTTTCTTCATACCTATGGAGAAAAAGGCATGTTCCCTGGAACTTCCCAGTAAACACAAGGTATTCAATGGCAAACCCACTTCTCAAGCCCTTTACTCCCTTCTTTGTAGTAAACAGAGGGGCTCTTCACTCTGCTCCATGTATTAGATATTCAATCAAAGAAATGAGCCCTTTTCTACCTTCATCAGCATTAAGTGGGAAATCTCTGCTTAAGGGGATTGAATTGAATTTATGTCAGTGAATTCAGCCTGATCCAGCACTCATCCCTTCCATGTTTTGCAACACCTCACTCATCTTCTTTGATCAGGTAGACTGTGGGAAAATCTAGAAAAAAAAATGTGGGACTAAGGAAGGGAAGCAGGATCCTTCTACTTGTGTCTGTGTGAGGTTATGCTCAAACATGACGTGGAGGGGTTGCATCTGCTCACAGGTGGGCTTCATGAGGCCCACCAGCTACACTGTGGAGAACCCCTGTTCTCATTTTTAAAAATATTTTTATGTACATGTATGAGTACCTATATATATGTATGTGCACCACATGCATACCTGGTACCCATGGAGGCCAGAAGAGGGCATCAGACCTCTGAAACTGAATTTATAGCTGGTGTGAACTGCCATGTTGCTGCTAGGAACCAAACCTAGGTCCTCTGCAAGAGTAGCAAGTACACTTAACCTCTGGGACAACTCTCCATCCTCGCCATACACATTCTTTTTTATCATGAGTGACAGTACCCTTTCTCCCTCCTCACAGGGGAGAGCAGATGAATGTCAGGTGACATGCCCCATACAAGAACAACTGTGGGTTTTTATCACTATCTCCAGGAGGCAATGGATAAGAACAGGTACTAAATGAATGGCTTCATTGAAATAAAAAGCCATTTTAATTTTACTCTGCTGGTGAGAGTGAGTTGCCATGGGCAGGTCACACACATGGTGGGTTGCAGTGTATAAGGGTCACTGTCTTGGCAGCAGGAGTCACTGCCTTTGGAATCAGTTTGGCAATGTATTAAGACTCTAACTTGTTCATAGTCTTTGGTTTAAGAATGAATTCCCGCTTGGAATTCAGATTAGCAATTCTAAATATGGCTGGGAACATAAAGAAGACCTGTATTCATAAAAATACAAATACAGTGTTATTTATGACTTATAAAAGCTAAAATCGGTTTAAATGTTGAATAGACCTGAAAGGTTTTAATGAATGCTTATTCTATTTTAGAAACTTACAGTTGTGTCATCTCTCTCTCTCTCTCTCTCTCACACACACACACACACACACACTCTCTCTTTCTCTCTCTCTCTCTCTCTCTCTCTCTCTCTCTGTGTGTGTGTGTGTGTGTGTGTGTGTGTGTGTGATGAAACAAGAGGAAGAAATGAAGAAGTGAGAGAAAAATATTTCAAATGGATAGAGTATTGGGTTTTCTGTGTAATCATGGGACATGGGGTAGTTCTATTTACTTACTGCTCTAGTTGGAGAGATGACTCAGTGGTAAAAAGCTCTGGCTGCTCTTCCAGAGGCCCTGAGTTGATTCCCATCACCCACATAGCAGCAGTTCACATTCTCTATAATTTCAATTTAGAGGATCTAATGCCTTCTTCTGGCTTCCATGGCTACCATGCAGATATATAGCACATATACATGAAGGAAAACACACATACACATAAAATGAAAGTAAATTTTAAAAAATTAAAATTTATGTAGTATATTTAGGAGTGTTCATGGAAGAAGGAAGGCAAGAAGGGAGACAGACCGAGAGGGGGAGGGAGAGATGGAGGAAGGGAGAAAGGAAGAGAGAGAGAGAATTTACATCAAGCCAAAATCCATCACTTATTGTGGTATGTCAGAACACTGCAGGACAATGTCAAATAAGAGGAAGAGGTCATGTGTGTGATCTGCATGCCATACATATAGAGGCACATGTTTCACAGAACCTTCCTCAGGGCAGGGGGATGCTCACACTGTCAGAAAATGTCCCACTTCTTCTCAGGCCATTTTATTTATTGCTCTCTGAACTGTGCCTAGCACTAAATGTTCACAGACTGTAGTTTAGGACCCACTTCAAGGGCTTTAAATAATCCCTTGTTTATTTTTCTTCCTTTCTCAAGTTTTTTTTTTAATAATGTGTTTGGATTATGAGTTTGGGGGCTTGTTATGGGAAACAATTATAACATCCTGGCAATTCTTGTACAGGAAGCAGGGGCCGCAGTTGCATGCTCACTGGGCGCTCTGAGATCCTCCTTAGGATTTGAGCACTGTGGTGCTGGATGCCCTTGAATGCTCTGCCCATTCAAGGCTCAGAAACTGGAGGCCGAGGTTTTATGCTCTGGACATGAATGTCTCTGAATGGGACTAAAGAATCAGATGTGCCCTTACTCAATGATGCTGTAGGCATGAGAGTTCATGGATGTTACTAACAATCCATTGTGTCCTTGCACAATTTTGCTGTGTTGATTTTGCTAGAAAAAAGTTGGTGCTGTGTGTCATCTACAAATACGCAAGATAATCAGGCCAGGATTTACTGGATAAAACAAAATTTATGGGTAACTGTCAGATTTAAGTTTTAATAAGCTGCTATCCATCTGAATTTTCCCACACCTAGACATTGACGTTTCAATCATAATCAGGTTTTGGTCTTCCTGCTGTTATTACTTTCTTTATTCATTGGCAGTATAGTGCTGGACTTCTGTCATCTGGCTATGTCTCTGCAGCTGGTTTGGTTTGGTATTGTTGGTGGATAGTAGTTTGTCTTCCCTTTGTGTGGTACTGCAGATTCAATTTGAAAGAACATTCTTTGGGCCAATGAGATAGCTCAGTGGGTAAAGGTGCTTGTTGCTACCAAGCCTGATGACCTGGGTTTAATCCCTAAGATGCACATGAGAAGTGGTATGCATCCGCCCATCACTCTCTGTTTCCTGATTGTAGACATTGTGCAGCCAGATGCTCTAAGCTCCTGCCCCTTGACTTCCCTGTCATGATAATGGACTACTGAACTGTGGGCTGAAATAAACCCTTTCTCATTTGGGCTGCTTTAGAGCACATGACACATAAACACCTGCACATGCACACACACACACACACACACATGTGCGTGCACACACATGCCATAATATCTATAATAATTATAAAATAATTTAAAGTAAATTTCAGCGTTAAACTAAGCCATAAATCAATAAATTTAGCAGACATGTACAGAATAATCATCGACATTGTCAATATAAATAGTATATAATATGCATTCTTCTCAGCAAAGGGTAGAACTTTCTCTAAAATAGATCATATTTTAAGCCATAAAGCAAAGATTTAACAAATACAAAGAAAAAATGACTTCTTTTATCTTAGTAGATCATGATGAAATAAAACTAGAAATCAATAACAAGAGAAACTACAGAAACTGCATCAATGCATAGAGATTGAAGAATATACACTTGAATGATCAAAGGTTCATCGAAAAAATCAGGGAAGAATTTTTCTAAATTCCTAAAATTCTCAATTCATACGTGATGACCAGCTTGGTCTACATAGTAAGTTCCATCCAGGACAGCCGGAGCTATGTAGTGAGACCCTGTCTCAAAAAAAAAAAAAAAAAGAGCCGGGCGGTGGTGGCGCACGCCTTTAATCCCAGCACTTGGGAGGCAGAGGCAGGCGGATCTCTGTGAGTTCGAGACCAGCCTGGTCTACAAGAGCTAGTTCCAGGACAGACTCCAAAACCACAGAGAAACCCTGTCTCAAAAAAAACCAAAAATAAATAAATAAATAAATAAAATGACATTTTTAAAAAAGATAAAAAAAAAAAAAAAAAGAATATTATAAGATGAAATAAAACCAGGGAGGCCACACAGCCCATCCATCCCTGCCTGGCCTCCGTGATGCCACACCAGTACACAGCCAACCAGCGCAGGAAGGGAAGCCCACCAATACAGCATCAACAGTTATCAAAACCTTGATCAACTTCCTGAGATGCCTCTTGACAAGGGTAGACTTGGATTTGAAAAGAAGGAAGGAAGGAAGGAACAAAGGAAGGAACGAAGGAAGGAATGAAGGAAGGAACGAAGGAATGAAGGACACAAATTGAGTGTGTATGGGAGGGAGTTTATTGGGAGGAGCTGGGAGAGGGATGGATCTGACCAAAACACACTGGAGAAAACTCTCAAAGAATTAATTATGAAAAATAACTTTAAAAAGATTAGACTTGGATTAAGGGCAAGAAGACATTATTTTGTGTGGATGATTCTGAAAACAATCAGATGTCTATGTATACTAATCAGTTTACAGTCAAACTCAACTCGGCTGAAGTGTTTTTGAAGTTTCTATCCTTTGGAATTTTAGCTCAGAAAGGTTTGAATACTCGTTCCTTATCTTCCTCTGTCCCAGCTTTCTTTGGGGCTTTTTGGTTTGGGGGACTCTATTTCAACTCTATTCACTGGGTAACTCCACTTTGTTCTGGTTATTGTTGTCACTTTTGACCCCGCTGTGGGGCACATCCTCGGATGGAAGGTTCCGGAGATCTGTGAGAAACACGATTTCTGAGCCTTATGTCTGCACTGGCTGGTGTTGCCTCCACATTGTTCTCATCATGGTCTAGCTGTGAATCAGGCTCTAATTCCCAGGTTCTTAGGAGTGTAGAACACACTGATCTTCATTACCCTGAGAATGATTAGTCTTTTCTACTCCAAAGCCCATAGCGGTCTATCTTTGTCTATGAGTCGAATTGCAGGTAATAGAGGTCTTTTCTTACTCATATAGTTAGGATCCTGTGAATTTTTTATAACCAGATGCTGAAATATTTTAGTTTCTTGGAAATTCCTTTTCTTTTTATAGTGTGTTTTCTGATTTGGGGACATATACCCTCCTTACATGTATACGTTCTTGAATATTCATGTGCTCTGGTGTGTCCTCAAACGCATTATCCTTTACAGCTCAACCTCAGCTTTCCATTGCAGTATATATATATATATATATATATATATATATATATATATATATATATATATATATATATATATATCCCTTGCTGCTGCCTTTGAGGAGTTTCCCAATCTGAATTTCTGGGCCACTGATGTATTTTTGGCCTCACCTACTCTCAACTTTGTTTCTCTGTTCTGCCATTAAGTTTTAAAACTTAAGTGCTTTGCAGGAAACATCTCCACTTGGCCCCGCTTGCTCCTGTTTGCATCACATCCTCCCGGAGACTCTGTTATCAGAGCCTTGCTCATTCTGTCCCCTTTCTTCTTGCCAGTCCAGGACAGAGTGTTCTATTTTTTGCTTTCCCTGCCTCTCGTCTCTTCCCTTTTCTTTTATATCGGATGTTCTGTTCTATTTAGTAGCTGAGTAACTTTTCTTTGGGAGACGTTCTCACCTGATGGGAATGTTATCTTAGAAGCTCAATTTTGTTCTGGAGTAACAGGGCCAAGGTCATCGCTTGCCTGTTCTAGGTGGATTAAGGAATGGAGGGGTCTCCAAGAAGGAAGCCCGTGGAGACATGACTAAGACTGGCAGTCACACGTGTTGCTCCGTGGAGGGGCCATGAGCAGTCACTTCCCATATCTGCTTCCCTCTGCTGCCATTTTCCTTAGGAGGACGTTCCCTTTTCTTAGGGGGACACCCTTGCCTGACACAGGAAGGCTGTCCCTCTCCGTGCTTACCCTCTGTTCCCTGGTACTGGGGTGTTACCACTGTGCCTGTGTCCCACAGACATTACCCAGCCTAGGCCACTGACGCAAAGAGAAACTCTCACAGTTAAACAGCCAGAGGCTGAAGGCCACCAAAAGCTGCATGGCGAAACCCTGAAAAACAGGGGGAGGGTGGGACAATGACTCAATGGGTAAGGCACTGCTACATAGGAATGAAGACTGGGGTGCATATCTGCAGCACCCCCCATAATACTGGGTGGGTATGGCAGCCTGCATATAATCACAGCCCTCAGGAGACAAAGACAAAGAGTCTCTGAAACAAGCTAGCTAACCTCAACATAGAAGATGGAGAACAACTGAGGAAGATGTCTATCTTCGGGTTTCTATTGCCGTGAAGAGACACCATGACCATGACAACTCTTATAACATTTCATTGTGGTGGCTTGCTTATAGCTCAGACGTTTAGTCCGTTATCATCAAGGTGGGAGGCAAGGCAGCATGCAGGCAGACATGATGCTAGAGAAGTAGTTGCGAGTTCTTACATCTTGACTCACAGGCAACAAGAAGTGGTCTGAGACCCTGGGTGGTATCTTGAGTGTAAATGAGACCTCAAAGCCTGCCTCCATAGTGACACACTTCCTATAGCAAGACCACACCTCCTCCAACAAAGCGTGGTTGTGTGTGTGTGTGTGTGTGTATGTGTTTGCATGCACGTGGGCACATATTTGTGCGTGCATGTTGCCCACCGTCACATACCTGAGCAAGGATGCTATTTTCTCCTGGCATTAGGCTACACTGTCACCTGCCTACCTGCAGCTCCCTGTGACCTCATTTGCCGTGTCTACAGCCATACAGTACCTTCCTCCTTCCTCAGCATCTTCAGTTTTAGACTGGGAAGGGGGCCAGCAGCCTGCGCTATCCGTCTGTCTGTTCCTGCTAGGGAATAGTCATAAAATAATATTGGCAGAGTTGCTCTTTAAACTTTGATTCTTAAGACAAGTTATTAATTCAGGTGAAGCTTCCTGCATTGATTGTGCTTCAAACCTCTCCAGATCCTAATGTGCTCGTTGAAAGTCAACCCTGTTTTATTCACTGAGGAACCAGCAGAACCATTCATGGTTATTCTCTCATTCAGCAAATATGTACTGAGTGCCTACTAAGTAGAGTCCAGTACTGTTTTGTTGTCTGGGGAATGTTAGCAGTCCCCAAATTCAAACTCCCAGACTTGTGTAGCTTAACATAGACTGTGAATTAATACACAAAGGAACCAAAATGTAATTAAGATACCAACTGCTGCTTTTTAAAAAGAGGTAGAAAAAAGGTGACTCTGGAGTGGTCAGGACTGAACTTTAACTGGGAGAAAAGGTCAGTGTTGTTCTTAGTGAGGTAACCCTTGAGTTCAGAATGAACATTTTTAGAAATTTGGTCCAAAGGTACAGTTCAGCTGTAGAGTCCTTGCCTAAGTTGTACGAGGTCCTAGGTTCTAGAAAGTAAGAAACAAAGGAGGAAGGAAAGAGGGGAAGGAGAAAGGGAGAGACAGAGAGGTAGGGAAGTAGAGGGGAAGGAAGGGGAGAGTGAAGAAGGAAGGGAGGGAGAGGAGAAGGGAGGGAGGGGAAGGAAAAAAGAAAGGAGGGAGGTAAGGAAGGAGAAATACTGACCTGGGTTAACTACTGAGATTCATTTTGACCTCAGAATTAAACTTGTCCTCAGTATCCAGGGTTTTGTGGATCGGTTTCAGGATTTCAAGAATCCAAAGATGTCCCAATCTTCTTGTAAAATGGCGTAGTATCACAAGCAACCTACTTCAAACCATCTCCAGATGATCCTCAGTCGCTAAGACAATATAGATGCATGGGCACTGTTGTGTGTGATTGACTGAGGGGGTGACAGGAGAACATGGCCCACGGCCCATGCCGACATGGTCACGGCAGTGCTGAGAGCACCCCCACCCCCCAACATTTCCCATCTGGGTCTGGTGGAATCTATGAGCAGACAGCACGGATCTGTATAGCGCAGACAAAGAGAACAGATAAACAAGTGCAGAACGGCCTGTAGTGAAGGGGAGGTGATGGTGACCGTGAAGGCCCTAGACTGCTCCTGTTTGATAGAGAGCCACGCTCTTCAGAGTGATAAGAGTGGATTGGAAGTTGTCCCATGGAGAGCACAAGTCACCAGGGAAACGGGGCCTTTTGAAAAGTGAACATTGAGCAGCCACAGAAGTGGACATGCACCTCAACTGTGCAGAACGGAGGACCAGATGTGAATCTCTGTAGCCAGAGAAGCCTGATTTTTGACAAAAGGTGCCAAAAATACACACTGGAGAAAAGAGACTTTCTTCAGTAGGTGGGAAATTGAGTGCTCACATGCAGGATGAAGAAGGGACATCCCAATCTTTCCCCTATACAGAAATCAACTCCAGAGGGAACAGGGATAAAAAAGTCGTTACAGTGAGAGGAAAGAGTGGGAGACTCCAAGATATGGACACAGACAAGGATTTCACCTGCTCTGGAAATAACACCAGCTGATAGCTAGGATTTGGGGAAACAAAAGCCTTCTGCACAGCAAAGGAAGAAACCGTGAAGAAAGACTAACAGAAAGAACTTGACTACCCACATACCTGGAGCACATATACATACATACATACATGCATACATGCATACATACACACACACAACTATATATATATATATATATATATATATATATATATATATATATATATTAAAAACCAAATACCAGGAAATCAAAGAACCCAACCCAAGGTAAAGTACAAATGTCCTGTGGTTTTTTGTTTTGTTTTGTCCATTTGACACGAGCCAGAGTCATCTGGGAAGGGAAAACCATTTTTCTTGCTTGATAATTGATGTGGCAGACTCCTGTAAGTAATGCCACAAAAAAAACCCTCAAAAAACTAAAAGCAGGTCCGATTATACCCCCGTGGAACTCCTCTGTCTCGGCTTATGTTAGCTAGCTATATTAGCACTTGACTGTTTTGAAATGAACTGTATCACATTTTATCCATGTCATAGCCACCCATAGTCACATGCGGGCTTATAAACAATTGCAAAAGGACTCATCCACTTTGCTAAATAAATTATATCCCCGATGAAATTTTGAGTGGATTCAAGAATCACTAAACTCGAATCTATGTTAAGGCTGTATTGAGCCATTGTGTATTAGCAAGGCTTCTTAAAATATCTTCGACCAGCATAAGCCCAACAGAGCCTTATGACCACAGTAATCTGAAAACTGTTTGAAATGGTGGAAAAGTAAAGGCTGCTACATACTCTCACTAATGGAATAAGCATTGCCCAGAGACAATTCTAAGGTACAGTGAAACTCTAGTTCTGTTGAGGAGAAACAAGAGCACCTTGTGAGCCTCTTTCTTTCATCTTGCTTTGTTGGAGTGTTGGCTGCACGTTTGTTTGCTTGAGAGGACATCTGGGTTGACCTTGAACAGTGGCTCAAGATGGCCACCAATTTCCAATGCTTCTATCTCAACCTCCCAAATGCTGGGATTGCAGGTGTGTACCACCACATCTGCTCTTACTTTGTGTAGCTTTGAAATGGGTGGTGGTAGGTCTCAAATCACCACAGTGTCAGATGCCATTAGCTGCAGTAAGAATCCTGTTCAAATTGTGTCACTCTAAGATGGAAATACGTATAGTATCTAAAAGTCTAAGGGTTGTACCTGTTTTTGTCTTTTACACATATTTGGATGTTGAATTTAAAATGTTGGGAGTTGACGTTTTTCTAGTAATTATTAGTATTATTAATATTCAGGGTGAACAAATCAAACCAATAAGAGGCCAGTGTCTTGGGGTCTAGAACATCCACAGGCTGAGGAACTCAGAGTGCTCCCTTAATGATGCGTAGCCAGGAATGTGATACTGCGAATCTGAAGGCAAGCCTCCGAGTCTTAAGAAGATGGATTTATGCTTGGAATGCAGCTCTCCAATTTCTGCTGGATGATAAAGTCAGAAAAATGACCCCAGGGAATGGGGGGATGGGAGTTTTAAGTCCTCGACCTAAAGGGTAGAAACAGAAACCAAGTTCTATCAAACAAAAAACTTCGAAGTTAGTATTATCTCAATGGGATTATGATAGTGGGCAAAGAAGGCCGAGAAGAGAATGAGTAGCTACCCTTGCATCAAAGCCCGAAACTAAACAGCGCTGTACCATGTCTCATCGAAACTAAGCAAGCTCATTCCCATCAAACTGCAGAAGAGGCTATTGTTAGACAAAAAGAAATCAGGGATGTCATGGAAAACATGGTACCCACAGGTTTGCCTTTTCCCCTTCTCTCCCTTGCCAAATTGATAGGTTACATTCCTAAAGCTAGCCACCGTGGTCTATTTCCTTCTCTGGCCACTGTCTCGTTCCTGAGACTGATCACCAAGGTACAACTATTAAAATATCAAGGTCTGGTCATCAAAATTCATTATTTTGACTAACCTAATTAAAATAACCAATCACAACTTACCAACACATCCCAGTTCATTGTAACACAGACCTCCCCTTTATCCTTCTTAAAATTAATACCTGCAAAGCCATTTCTTGATATTTATGTCTGATTCAGATCTAGTCACTTTGTCTCTTTGCTTTGCTTAATAAAGAATCTCTTGGCATTTGGTTATGCTTGGAAATTGTTGCTTGGGTATGGTTTGTTCCTAATCCGGGGTCCAGAGGGAAGCACCCCACAGTATGCAGGCCCTTCACATCCCTTCCTTGTTTCCTTTCCCAGCTACTTCAGCTTATCTTTATATCAGAATGCCAAAGTCCAGATCTCCAGAAATGAGTTTTCTTGATTAGAAGGAATTTTTTTTTTTAACCACAATTCCAAACTTTCAGTGATTTGTTTTTAACTTGAGCAGCCAGTGAGAAGGCTGGGGGTGGGGACATTTTATGACCTGTGTATAAATGGAAAGCGTGGCTATTCCAGAAGGGTCCACTTAATGCATACCAAACAGCAGTTTCGGGTCTGTTGAGATGGGCGAGCTGCATGCAGAGAGAGGCTGTGTTCCTGCACTGGGATCAGCTTCTCTCTTAGCCCAGCAAAGGAGACTTACAAATCTAGACCCAGATGATTACAAGGCTTCTGAGAGGGACATGCTCACAAATATTAATTATGCCTGCCATCACAAAATAGCTAACATTTCTGGCCCTGAATTTTTCAACTCATTGCCATTTCCAAAAATGCATAAAGTGGATTCCAGTCCATCAAGGCTTATAGTAGGCATCAAATATCTGTCTGAAATATATTTCTCTCTGTAAGCTATGAATCCAGAAATTGGGTGTTAACTTCCCCGTTTCCAGCTCCAAGGGTGACATAAAAGGAGTAATACCAAATAACTCTCCCTGCCTGAATTTTATCTCTGAAATACTGGTGTTAGAGCCCAATAATGGTTTAAAGTCGGTGTCAAAATGGACAAGGATGAATCTATCTTATGCTCTAAAAATCTTTGAATTCTCTCGGGTGTATCGTGTGTGCACATATGTGCGTGTGTGTGCATGCATGCATGTGGGCAAGTACATATGTGTGTGTATATGAGTGCACGTGTGCATGTGTGTGCATGCATGCATACTTGCAGTGTGTGTGTGTCCGTGTCTGTGTGTCTATATGCTCATGCCCATGTGCGGTAGATTTCAGAGCAGACTTATAAGTATTAACCTTACTTGAAGAAACCTGACTGGGGATATGAGATTCATAAAGTTCTTATCACTGACCCTTCCTTGACAGGAATCAAATCTGACCCTTCTGTGGGTAAAATAATAAGTGTCTATTACACATGACAAAAAATAATATAGCTTTCTGTGTGCACTATTTCGACTCAGGAAAAAACACTTTGCTCCTGTTTTAAAGATAGAGATTTTTTTTTGCACCATAGCAGAAAAAAAAAATGATTTAGATGAAGGTGTCAAAAAGTGTGAGCACTGGTCTCATATTGATCTGATCAAGATTTATGAGCAGAGGTGAAATTCAGTCCAGAAAATAGTTTGGAAAGAAATGCTCTCAGTGATTTCAGGCTTCCTTGGAAATCGCAGTTTCTGTTGACTGGAAAATGCTCAGGCCTCATCTCAGAAGCTCGAAATTTCAAGGACTTTTGCTTCTTTGATGGAGCATCCAGATCTGGACTGCAGCAGCAAACGAAGTGAACTCCCACCAGCCCCGCCGGATTTGTGCAAAGATGAAGAGTCTCGTCCACCATCGGGGATCAATCGCTGCTTCCGTTTCTTCCCTCCCTGATTTTTTCTCTTGCTCTGTTTCCCAGATCTGCCTGTGAAGTATAGGCAGTCTAGACAGAGTAAGCAAGCCTTCTGTCTCTGTAAGAAGACTTCCATTCTGGCTTCCTAAGCACATTGTAAGTAGACAGTGCCGTGTGGGTTTGCAAGTCCTGAAGTCAGAGAAGTCAGCAGAGAGATGGGCTGAGGTGTGTTACTCGGGCTTTCATCCCTGTGGTGGATACTGAGAGAAGCAATGTGGTTTCATGTTAGCTGAAAGTTTCAGTCCATGGCAGGCTGGTTTCACTGCCATGGGCCTGAGAGGAGGCTGACTATCACGGGGTGAAAGGGGATAGGCAAGAAGGGGGAGAAGGTAGCCTGCAAAGAGCAGGTGGTAAGATGTAAGTCAAAGGATTCAGGTGCCTCATTTGATAGTGTATATAAATGTGTGTATGTGTGTGTTGTATGTATGTGTCATATGGCCATGTGCATATGTGCATGTAGATGATATCACTTGCCTTTCTTGATTGCTCTTTAACTGATGTTTTTAAGATAGGGTCTCATTGAACCTGAGCTCACTATTCTCCTGTCTTTGCCCTCCCCAGTGGTGGGGTTATAGCAGTATATACTCCTATCTTTGCCCTCCCCAGTGGTGGGGTTATAGCAATATATGCTCCTGTCTTTGCCCTCCCCAGTGGTAGGGTTATAGCAGTATATGCTCCTGTCTTTGCCCTCCCCAGGGTGGGGTTATAGCGGTATACACTCCTGTCTTTGCCCTCCCCAGTGGTGCGGTTATAGCGGTATATGCTCCTGTCTTTGCCCTCCCCAGTGGTGTGGTTATAGAGGTATGCCACCAGTGCTGAGGATCCAAACTCAGGTCCTCATGCTTGCGTAGCAAACCCTTTACCTATGGAGCCATCTCCCCTGACCCATTAATGAACGTTTTAAAATGTAAAACGGGCTGAGGAGTTAGATCAGCAGTTAAGAGCATTTGCTGGTCTTGCAGAGGACCCGGATTCAGTTCCCAGCAGCTGAGGGGTGCTTCACAACTGCCTGTGACCCAGGTCCAGTGAAACTCATACCCTGGTACCCTCTCTGGGCCCTGAGTGCATACTGTGCACATAACATATACACGGGCAAAACACTCATACACATTCAAAATAAGTAAAATATTTTTAAACACAAGTTCTAGAACATCACAGAAATAGCCAGCTGTTACACAGTTCTGTTCAGCCCCTTTGTTGGTACATTTCCTTTTGAGAGAAGGTATGATTTAACAACAGGCAAATTGATCCTGTAGTCAGCCCCTGGCTATTCGTGGTTAGAGATCAAATGCCCCACACTGGCTGTACTGCTCAGTCAATAAGTTGTACCTTCCTCCTCCAGTGGCATCAGACTAATGGGAATCACACATTTCATGGGGGAATCACAAAGTCCCGGGAGGAAGATATATTTAATCAAGCCTTCTCCATGGCTGGAAACACTTCGGGAACCTGCAGGCTGCCAGGTGGTGTTTAAAATCCTTTTCATCTCAATTCCTTCCAAACTCAAAGATTCACAAACACACACACGCACACACACACACACACACACACACAACTGCCTCAACCTCTAGCCATGTATTTCACATGCACAAGGACTCACTCCAAGTTTAGCCTTCCTGATTCATACATTCTTTAAGCCACACAGAACAATTCTTCTTAGTATTAATTTATTTAAGTGAGTATTTATTGATGATTATTTATTTATGTATTTTTATTTATTATGAATATTTATTATGAGTGCTGTGCCTGCATGTATTTATGTGCCTGTAGTGCCGACAGAGACCAGTAGAGAACGCTGGATTCCCTGAAACTGGACTTGCAGATGGTCATGGTCATGAGCTGTCATGTGGGTGCTGGGAACCAAACCCAGTTCCTCTGTAAGAGCAGCAAGTGCTCTTACCTGCTGAGCCCTATTTCCTCATGCATACGTTGAGCACAAAGCTAGAAAATAGCCTCCTAAACTGCTAGACATGCGTCTATCTCCCTGAATCCTAGTCTTCCTACTGTATTCTGTCAATGCTGGTGTTTCTCCTTGGGATGACCCTGCTTGTGAGCAAATACTTGCATGTAGGAGAAGTGGGGGAGTGTGTGTGCTTAAAACAAGTGTGATGCTGTGGGAAAAAGTCGGGGGGAGATTAATAGGGTATAAGATTTCTAATAACAATAGGATATTAGAAGAAAATAGGAGAATGATTACTTGAGTACATAAATAATATGCTTCACACTTCCTATTTCACGTTGGCTGAATTCATAATTTATTTCTTTAATAAACTTCAGCATTTTTTTACAAGTGTATCCCACTTGTCTTTATTATCTGCATCATGGGGAGACTCATTATGAAATGTAATTTTGTCACCTAAACACATTTCTAATCACTGTTAAGAAATTCTTTATGAGCACGGAACACTGAGCTGCTCCCATCAAGGTCAAGATCCATAGACCTTGCAGCCTTTTCCTTGTTCAGCCTGGTTTGCTTCCATTGCTGTGCATGGCTTTGAAAAACATAACAAATACAGTGCTTTTTAAAATATATTATTAAGACCTTGATAAATTTCAAAGTAGAGGGTTTACCTTTTGTTCAAAATTTCAAATCGCATAAAGCACAAAAATTTTCATGAAGCGCGTGATTATGATATTGTCTGATGTTCTGTTTTTATTGGAAGTTGAACAGATTTTTTTCTTAAAAGTTTATTAAACATGTTTTAGATATTACTGTCAAGTGTTGTTAGCTTCATACAAATCAAATGCTGTAGTTGCATCTCCTCTTATTTTATGTATGCAACTTCTTTCTGACTGTGCGACCAGGCAAAAGCCAACAGGGAAGGTGTGTGGAGGGAGACCCCAAGAAGGAGAGCTCCCAGCCTTGAAGAAGAAAGGGGAAATGCCTTAGGGGAGGCGAATCTCTCCACACACCGTCCATATACCTTACCTCAGGAAAGGAAGAGAAAACAGACCCACTACGCCCCAGGCATTTATGCTACAAAATGACACGGGGCGCTGAACACTGGTTAGCATGAAAAGCAAATGCCAGGATCCCGCAGATCTATTGCCTAAATCTCTCCCATCAACCTTCCCTGGAAGGATGAGCAGACGCTCTGGAAAGAACCGAAGGGGAGGGTTAGGAAACAGGAAAGCAAGCGTGAAGGGAGTGGTACAGCCTCCTTGTAGACCGGGCCCCCTGGGGCCGTGACTAGAGGACAGTAACCCATGACCAAACCGGACCTGGAGAGAGGCAGTGAGGTGCAGAGAGGTCGGCAGAGCTGAGGACCGAAAAGAAGAAACACAGCAGTACTTCTCAGCCTCCCCAGCCCTGCGGCCCCTCAACACAGCTCCTTAAGTTGTGGTGACCCCCCAAACATAAAATTATTTTGTTTCTACTTAATAACTATAATTTTGCTAGTTATGAATCATAATGTAATTTCTGATATGCAGAATATCCGGTACGTGATCCCAAAAAGGGTCTTGACCCACAGGTTGAGAACCCCTGCTGAAATACAGGGATCTGTCAAGCCAAACAAAAGTAGAAAGGTGCAAGCCCTCTGCTCATCCATAGAGAAGGCTGCACGGTGTATAAGAAAAGAATGTGTTGCTAGGTCATCCCAAGTCACCGTCCATGTACACAAAGGACAGGAGCATGGGGATTCTTCATTCATAAAGATAAATCCCCGTGAGAAAAACACGACCTCAAGGTGGAAGCATACAAGCTTCTCTCTTCCCCCAAATAACCATAACGCAGAAAAGGTGTATGAACAAGCCCTAGACTAGGCTGGAGAGAGGGCTCAGCAGTTAAGAGCAATTACTGCTCTCTTCAGAGGGCCAGAGTTCCGTTCCCGGCGCCCGTATTAGGTGGCTCACAGCCTCCTCTAACTCCAGCTCGGGGAGATTTCTTGTTCTCCAAAGTACCTGCACTCAGATCTCTCTCTCTCTCTCTCTCTCTCTCTCTCTCTCTCTCTCTCTCTCTCTCTCTCTCTCTCTCTCTCTCACATTGTCTCCCCCCCCCCACATGCACACAGAGACACATACACAAATATACAAGTAAAGTCAACCTTCAAAAAACAGGAGAAGAAAAATCCTAAACTAAATTAAATGTAATTAAATAAGTGTTTGGGAACTAAAGAACAAAAGAAACATTTTTTAAATTAAAGGAATAAATAAAGCAGCAGTTGGTTGCATTTAGAAAAAGAGAACTAGAGAAATATCATGACAGGAATAACTAGTAGCGTCAGGCATGGTGGCCACATCTGTAATCCAGCATTTCAGAGATGGCGTAGCAAGCTCTGGGCCCCACCTGCACTGTACTGTGTACCTCATCTGTAAAAAAATAAAAAATTAGAGAAATCATAATGGCTAAGGAAACCATGGTGAAAATCAAACCCAGGCACATAGGAAAATAAAAGTAGAAAATCCAAAAGTACAAATGAGACCTGAAGAGAGGGAAGAGGATGAGGAGAAAGGCTTACCAGGAAAGTAGTTGGCAGGGACACAAGGAGAATCTAGCACAGATAGGCATGGAATCCTGGCAGTTGGAAATCAAATATGAAAGAAAACTACAATTTATACTTAAAATCCAGGTAAACTTTTAGAAAGAAAAGTTGACTCAGCACAGTGGAAGTCCTCTAACCCCCAGCACCCGGGAGAAAAGATCCAGAATGATTCATTCTGAGACACACATCAGAGAAGGGGTTGGACTGTAGAGGTGAAGAAAGACAGCCAAAGACTGTTAAAATATAAAGAGCTGATCATTTATAAGGAGGGCAGAGTCCAGCTAAGCTCAGGTTTCTAAGAGCAGCATAGAAAACGCACAGTGAGCAAACAGAACAGCATTGCTGGGAGTGTAGACAGCGGCAGGCTGCTGTCCCGGGGGGAGGGGAAGAGTGCCTGTGTTTGAGCTTCACAGAAATAACAATCCATTAGCTAATTGTCAGGAAGTAGTCAAGATTGAATTAAAAGGAAAATCAACTCAAAGGAAAGAATAATAAGCCCAAGACTTGATTTTTTTTTCAGTTCAGCTGACCTTTGGGTGCTAAACCACAGAAAATTAAAATATGTAAGAACACAGGGAATCCTGTACCCATCATTCTTGGAAAACTGTACCAGAAAATGAGCCTTTTCCTTGTACGGCTGATCTTGTATCAGCAGGATTAGGTTGAGAAACACCCAGGTGATTTGTGCAGCACACCCCTGGAGACACACAGACACACACACACACAGACACACACATACACACACATCCCCTCTGATCAGGTTCCACCTCCAACAGTTCTATTATCTGCCAATTGTCTATTCAAAATTTGGTCCATCTATGGATTCAGCCACAAATGAGCCCTTGTGATCTGTCATTAGAAATGTGTATATGGCCGGGCGGTGGTGGCGCACGCCTTTAATCCCAGCACTCGGGAGGCAGAGGCAGGCGGATCTCTGAGTTCGAGACCAGCCTGGTCTATAAGAGCTAGTTCCAGGACAGGCTCCAAAACCACAGAGAAACCCTGTCTCGAAAAACCAAAAAAAAAAAAAAAAAAAAAAGAAATGTGTATATGTATGTGTGTGTATGTATGTGTATGTATATGTGTATGTGTGTATGTATGTATGTGTATGTATATGTGTGTATGTATGTGTGTATGTATGTATGTGTGTATGTGTGTGTATGTATTGTGTATTTGTGTGTTGCCCACCCCATGGTGGGTGGTAAACATTGGGAAAACAACGGGAGGAATTAACTGTATTTAATTATAGATGTAAGATTAAAACAAAGAGAGAAAATCACCGTCCAGTTGGCATATCATCTGATGGAGTGGAAACAGCCCCACTGAAATAAGGGCTCTGGGAAGAGGGACAGATCAGAGGGTTCACTCATCTGACTATAAGGATGTGACACAGAAGTCAGGGACCCCAAAGGGAATAGCAAATGACAAACCCATGACCAGGCACAGGATGGACTCTCCAACACAAGTACTCAATCCAAAAGCTAGATTGTCTTAATACCAAGAACACAGACCGATGTTTCCATACACAACATGGATGGACAGAAGTCTCACGTGATACATTGAGACCAAAGGAGTCAGTTATGTTAGTCAATGTGAAAGACTAGAACCCACCATCCACAGCAAAAACTAAAGTTTTCTAATTTTGTTCACAAAGCAAGTCCCAGCTAGACTATTTCTATAAAAGACCTCTTCACAAGCACAGCCAGGGCCCTGTGATTTAGAAAGGATAAAATAAAGGGACTAACAAAATAAACAAATAATACAGGAAACACTAAGCAAATGGAAGAAATGAGGAATTAGGGCGAATTCCTAATTATTGAAAAAAGTCCAGAGCTAAACTAAAAGTGTATTGTTGCAAGAAGAATAGTGTTTGTGCCCACAATCAATAATCAAAACGCTGAAGCAGCAACACTTGAGCGCCAATCACTTCATCTCTTATACAATGTAAGTTGTGAAAGTGTTGAAGACATACGGAAAGAAGCAGACCAATGACAGGAGAATTCAAAATATTATTCACAGTTCAAGTCAGACCAAGGGGGCAAAGTTAAATAAATAAGAACATAAAAAAGTAAGCAGAGAGATAATGTAAGGGGTATCCTATTATATGCGTGGGTAGTACATTTTATGTAATGAAATAGAAGATAGCTCTGTGGAGAGCATGTATGTTGTAGACTGGATGTTTGCACCTCCCACTACCACACACCTACTCACCCTATAGGCTCGGCTCCAAGTGACTGACAGCCTGACTGTCTCCGGAGATAAAGACCTTGTGGGTGGGATAGGAAATGGGATCTGAAGGCCAAGACCCAAGCCATGTAGTTAGTGTTCTCGAAAGAGGTAATACTGGAGCTGAGGGTGAAGCTCGCTCAGTGATGAAGCACTTGCCTAGCACTGTAAACAGACAGACAGACAGACAGACACTAATGCCAAGCTTGAGGATACATGCCTATACAGTCAGCACTCGGTTGGCTGAGGACATAGCCAGAAGGTATGAGAAGTTTAATAGCTCGACCCAACTGGCCTTCACAGAATCTAGAAGATGAATTATGACCACAAAAGAAGCTGACCAAACACTCACCATAAAAACAGTCACAGAAGCTTCCAGAACTGGAAATTCAGCAGTGGCCTTCTTGGTTACCCATTGATCATGGCTAAGTTATCGGGGTAATTAAAAATACTTTTTAAACTTAATTACACCCCAAACACAACAGATTGAAGCTGAAGCTATTGAATGAAAAAGTTGCAGTTATAAACTCACAAGGCAGGAAAGCGGAAGAGGAAAGAACAAGCACAGAGCATTCTTCCTAAGAACCCGGACAAAGTACAGTAGGCAGAGCCCAAGTGAAGTGGGCGGAAGGAGATTAGGAAATAAATCAATGAAATGAAGATCAAATACAAGCCGGGAGCATTGACAGAGCCGAGAGCTGGATTTTTAACAGATTAATAAAATGTATTAATGAAGGTCAAAAAAAGAGAAGACCCCATTTTTCAGTATCAGAATTGAAAACGACGTCATTGCAGATTCCAAATGCATTTAAGTGATGATAAGAGGATATTATAAATAGTCTCATGCCAACAAATTTTGTGAGTTTATGAAATGCGCTAATTTAATTTAAAAATATTAAAACTGACGAAAATGAACTGAGATCCAAGCAGCTCTACATATAATAAAGAATTTGGATCCATATTTTGAAGTCTTCCCCAGAAGAGAACATTTTGGGCTGATATCTTTCATCCACACACTTACAAGTAAAAAGATTAATTCATAGAAACCCTTTTAACACACTGTATGTTCAAACCCACACATGGCATTTTGAGGGTCGTGTTGGTGCAGGGACTCCCCAAACAGAATCTAGAGGCAGAACTACCTGCCCTACCCAAGAAAGGTCTCTTGGTAATTCATCAGGGAAAGCAGTTCTCTTAGTAAACAGTGTTCTGCCAACTGAGTAGCCATTGCTTTAATCCCTCTGCATCACTGTACCAAAATGCATGAGACAGGCTGATGTGTCAAAGAAGAATTCATTTCTTCATAGTTCTAGAGCCATAGGGCTCCAAGATCAAGGTCCTGACATGGGAGTCTGCTGAGGGCTGCTTTCTGCAGGCACGATAACACCCTGTTGCTGGATGAAGCCCTCTTGGACAAAGGCGTTGAGCTCATTTACTAGGGCTCAGTCTTTACAACTTTATCCCAGCCTGTTGGCCCAGCCTCTTAACACCATCACACTGGCTGCTGTGAACACATGGGTTTGGGAAAGGACATAAACAATAAACAATAAGACCACGATGTCCTCATTGAGAATGAGATGTCTCGTGCCGCTTGCAATGAGACTTGAAGGTGAGTCACAAGACTGGGAGTGTAGCTGTAACAGAGCCTTTGACCCAGAGCGGATGCAAGGCCCTAGGTTCAGTCGCCTGTCCCGAGCGCACACTGTGCCAGGAACACAGACACCTGCATCTTTCCACACCGTCAAAATTTGCTGACTAACAATCAGTTCACAGACTACACAGCTTCCATTGACTGCATCTCAGCAAGTGTCCCAGTTTACTTGGATAGCTGGCTTTCGGGAAGCACGAGTTCTTTTATCCCAATCTTAAACAAATATTAACTCACAGATCACCCATTATACATCACCCAAAAATTACATCCATATGTATGTGTGTAAGTTACAGAACAGTAGGCGACAAAGGGTTAAAGGGGCTACAGGGTTCAGAAGCGACTGGAGACAGAGGCAGAGAGTTAATAACAGTGTTAAGAGAGTCCCTGCAGGTGGCTGGATGAGATATCGACAAACCCAGCTGGAGAGCAGCTGGAGGCACAGAGCTGAGCCTTGGGGCCCAGCGTCTCACAGAACTACAGAGGCCTGGGACTGTGGATATGAGGTATGCCTTTGCCATACAGGCAAAGGGTAGGACCAGATGGGCAAATTCATCAAGAGGACAGACGGGTAGAAGTTCAAGTGTGTTGTGTCTGGTATTGGGAACTGTGCTGAGCGGCATACCTGGGGACAATAGGGACTTGTCTACCTACTGGATTTAGTGCCTTACTCTTTATGGGGTCCAAATGAGAGTGTCTGGTGTGTTGGATACATTCTTAGGTCTGTTTTTGCAGATGTGATTTCAATATGGTATACCCATGGGTTTCCAATCTACTTGGCTATTACCAGTCTGTACCTCCTGCAAAATGGGCAGATGCTGCACACACAAGATATCACGTCATTCTGTTTCTATATTAATTTTCAACACAAAGCCAAATTGTATGTTTTTTTTAATAATTATCCTTTGATCTTGTGAATTTCTGAACCTTGACAAGCCAACACTGTTCTCTGTCATTGACGGGTAAAGAACACTCTGATCTCCCGCACCAAGACAGGCCTTGTTCCTGTGTAATTCTAGATATGTTGAGGGCTGGTTGGCATTTCTCTTGATGGGCTTCTCTGGGCCTGATCCTGCATGGAGCCTCGCCCTCTGACACATCCAGGTATGCAAGTTGTGCGCTAGCATGGCAGCATGCTTGGGAATTACCACCCATGGACAGTGAGATTCCTTCCTACCCTTGGGCCCCAAAATATGACTCTGTGGTATCACTCCAACATGGTCCCAGATTTGATAGAGAGGGAAGACAGGCTGGATCCTATGTGTGAGTGTCCCTGCTTTCACAGTGGTCAGTTATGTTTGGAAAGCAGAAAGCATGTACTCTTCCTGATTCTTAGCTGGGACATGGTAGAGAAAGAGAAATGGGAACTGCCTAATGTGTGTGCCTCATCAGCCAGGATTGTGGAGCTGAGAGGAGTCAATCCTGAAAGGCTAGTTCAGAGGCTGGAGAGATGGTTCAGCAGTTAAGAGCACTGACTGCTCTTGTTAGAGGATCTACATTCAGTCCCAACACCCAGATGGAAGTTCACAACCATCTACGACTCCAATTCCAGAGGATCCAGTTCCTGCTTCTGAGTTCCCCAGGCCCTGCATGTTTGTTGTGTTCAGATAAATATGCAGACAAAAAAAAACATACATATAAAATCAAAAGAAATGAAGCTTTTATAAGGGGATGACCCAGAGCTGTGGCTCATACCTTTGGAAACATTGTTTTCAACCATAGGTTGGCAGTGTGGGATCCTTCAAGGGTTCCCAGGTTCCCCCTTCCCCTTCCTTCACTTTAAAAGATCTGTTTTAGCTGTGATGACCACAATGACTCCAGCCAAACATCTGTACATATAACAACACTTCTCAAGCTGCTGCTTCCCAGGTTCCTAGGAACCTAGCCCTGGAATGGTTCCTGGGGTAGAGGTAGCAGGCACAAGGTAGCGAGTAGAGGTGACCTGTCACTACATAGCACAGTTATATATTTTCTCTTGGCCTGGGCCTATGGGGCTTGGACAGAGCCCTCATCCTCTCCTGTGCCAGGATCCTTTTCTGTAAAATGATGATATGACGCACACCCAGTCTACGCTAGGAGTTGATGTGAGGAGAGCTATCGAAATGATGTAATGAAATGACTATTCTTTGTAAAATTTAAAACACTCTCATAAGATAACATTAATGGCCAGGTCATCAATCACTTCAGTGGTGATTCAAACCGTGTATGTCAATTTACTGAATATAATTCATTATATATATCCTCTGAAATAGTTTTATAATTAAAACTATGTAGCAACACCCAAATATCATTGCAATTTAGCTTATGATATTAAATAACTTTATCTTCTATTCTAGACTATTCTATTACATAGGGTGGACTGTGTCCTGATGGGTTGAGCAGGCTGTTTATAGACAGGGAAGGACTAAAGAGAACAGAAACACGGGACAAGCGGATGGGTCATGGCAAGGTTCCGCTCCTTGTAAGGTAAAAAGGAAAGAGACATGATCCCCAAAACAATCAAATTGGGGGACACCAAGTTAGCTTTCCGTGCAAGAATAAAGGCAAAAAAGAACTTTACCTGGATGCCAGCTAGAGCTGGCCTGTATAGCTTTTGTCTCTCCTTACTTATCTGGAAACCATGTGACTGCTTAACTTAAGTTTAGTGACTTGGAGCTTAAGTGTGGGTAAGTTCATTTTGATTTTTCGGTCTGGTTCTTAGGGCCCAGTCCAGGAGCTTCACCCACAGCAACAGCCCTTGTAATACGTAACTAACACTGTCCACGTTGAAAGCTATTTGTCCTAGAATAGGGTCATCTTTTATTGTGGGGGGTGGTTCGAGACAGGCTTTCTCTATACAATAGCTCTAGCTGTCCTGGAACTCACTCTGTAGACCAGGCTGGCCTCGAACTCACAGACAGATCTGCCTGCCTCTGCCTCCCAAGTGCTGGGATTCAAGGCATGGACCACCACTGCCTGGCTAGACTAATCTTTTTCATAAAGAACCTTGTAGACATTTGGGAGGAACTCCCAGTTGGTTTGTTAAACAACCCCAAGGATAACTGACAGGAAGAGACTCGGTAGGGTGTGTAAATAAACATGATGTCCTACCAAAACATGTTGTCACCATCTCTGACCTCAGGGGATCTGCCTGGAACCCACAGCAAGCAGAAAGTTCTGGGCTGCCTTAAGTTTGTTCATTTTAAAGCTCCTGGGGAGAATAAAGTGCTTGCTGTGTAAATCTGAGGTCCTGAGTATGAGCCCAGCACCCACATTAAAGTGGAGCAGTAGTGTTTACCTTTAATCCCAGAACTAGAGAAGCCAGCCTGGGCTACTTGGAGTGTTCCAGGTCAGTAAGAGACCCCACCTAAAAGTAAAATAAAAATATCTGAATGGTGCTTAAGAAACAATACCCAATGTCATCTTCAATTCTTCCTGTGGGCACACACTTGCATGTGTGCCCACACATACGTGTGCACACGAGAACACACACACAGAAGATCTTGTAAAACTTGAACACAGATCCCCTCTTTTGCTCATTTAGATCCAGAAGCAGCAGTTGCTTCTTCCTATGTACCTCTGTTCAGAAGCTGCCTGTGGTTTGTTCATCCCTGCTCCTCTCTTTTGTAGACAATAAAAGTGCATCCAAGCACTTGAGGACTTCCTCCTCCACTCTGTATTAATAAAAAGCCCTTAGCTCTAGTCTTGCAGACATAGTTCCCACTGCTGTGCTGTCTGCAGCTGCTAGCTGTGTGGCCAGGATCTGGTGCTCTGTCTGGACTGTGCCTATAATGGCTTAGGGAAACCTGTTTATTTCAGAGATTCTCCCAGCATGACAAAAAAATTGTCGTTTAGTGGTATTGTAAAATAAAGAAGGGGAAGAAGAGCAGGAAGGGACAGGGACATGGGGAATGAGAAAGGGGTCATCAGATTACCTGAGAGTGTTGCTAATTTATTAAAAATAATACTGGTGCATGAGAAACCCTGTCTCAAAATCAGTATGAACTAAACCTGAGGAACAACATGCACCTACCACACACTCTCAACATAGCTCCATTTTGGAAATGAGTGTAAGAGTTACCAAGATGAACACCTTTATTGGGAATCAAAGAGAAGCAATTTCTGCCCCTGATGGAGATGACTTTTCCAAGATCCTGGCCTTTTATTTTATTTTTTAATGTAATTTGCTTATTTTTAAGACAGGGCCCAACTATGTATCCCATGCTGGCCTGGAACTTGAGAGTCTCAGGACTCAGCTTCCTGGTTGCCAGGATTACAGGTGTACACTCCTACCTAGTCCTGACCTTGACTTTTAAGGATCTTTCTAAATGCAGAATCTATATGCATTATTTTTTATCACCTGGAAATCAGAATAAAAGCATGTTCTAGAATGATCTGCAAGGAACTTTGACAGCAAAATAAATAAAGTGCTTTAAATAAAGGAGACCACAGTCTCTCCCGCCCTCCACTCTGGGGTCCTCACAGGGCAGTTCAATAAGCAGGCAACAGAGCCAGGGGCAGCCTATCCCTGAATGAATGGCACCTCCCGGCTCTATCATGCCATCCATCACCAAAGCAAGTTGTTCCTCTAATGATATATTAGTGTGATAATCTCGCAGGATACACTGTTGATGTATTACTCAAAGGGTGGCCCCACTTACTGAAGCAGGGTTCCCGGAAGCTCCTGGGCACCTCTGGAGGCAACTGGAAGGCTTCCACAGAATCTAAAGTCAGCCAGCAGGCATCACCCAACGGAAGCCACTTTCTTAGCAACAGAGGAGGAGTCTGGCTGTACATTAAATATCCTGTCATCTTTGTAATAAATTCGCAGCCTGGTTTGACCTTGGTGTCTTGGATAATTCTAATTTAAGGTTCCAACTTGGTAAGCAGAGAGGAATAGGAAGTCTTGCTTCAGGCTACTCCTTGATCAGAAACCAGGCAAGACCTCTTGAGTGTCTGTTGTTTTAGGAGATGTCTGGTGCAAAATGCCTTAGAGAGTTTCAATTATTTGGAATAATTGAAATCACCTATAATTATAGTCTCATTGGAGACATACTTGTTCTTCTCAGAGCGATTCCATTGCTTCTCCAGATCTATAAAAATAGATTTATTCCTTACCCTGTCCCTCTTCCCTCGCAATGTTTCATGTTATTAAAAACAGAAGATTGCTTGTCAAATGTTTTATTTGCCACATGTGTGCAACCATCCATCATCGCTCTCCTTCTGCCTGCGCGCGCACGTATGCCTCCTCCTTAGCTGGCCTCGCCTCATCAAGCTCTGTAGAAACGCTGCTAATTGGATGAATACACCC
The DNA here is from genome assembly GCF_950005125.1 of Chionomys nivalis. NCBI lineage: Eukaryota > Metazoa > Chordata > Mammalia > Rodentia > Cricetidae > Chionomys > Chionomys nivalis. The sequence continues at coordinate 61,619,316 of NC_080093.1, read as the reverse complement.
ATAAAAACTAATTAGAATGTAGCATTTACATCATGGTAACGGCGCTTGCTGAAGAATAATAGCAGCATCAAGGTAAGTATAAAAGTCCACTTTACTAATTGTTCTCTGTGGATGTAATCGCTCCTTGGCAGAGGTGGGTTCCTCGGGGCAGCAGTCACAAGGGTGAAGGCATTTGTCATTGTTTGGCAGTGAATTAGATCTGCTGTGAAAGAAGCCAGTTGCAAGTAGTTGAGTTAGAAAGGAGCTCAGCGTGATCCAACAGTCCCCGTGTTTCATGGATGAAGCTGGTCTGCCCACGTCTCTCCATCCAAGCCGCAGCATCCTCCACCAAGAACATATGGAGCAGAAAACCTTCTGAGCATGGACAGAACCAGTGGGTCAGGCTGGAATCCACCTGACACATGAATTCTTAGCAAAGTAGTCTAAGACAGCTAACCTGAAGGATAGGGCTTTAGGGTGGTACTATGGATTGAATGTTTGGGTCCCAATAAAAAAAAAATCACATTAGTATTAAGAAGTAGGGCTTTTCGGATGTGATTAAGTCATGAACCATCCATCCCCACAGATTATTTAGTGTCCTAATAAGGATGCTCATAGGCACTGGCCATGTCCCTTCCTCCACTCTTCTACTCCTTCTGGAAAGGCACCACCTCAAAAGCATCCAGTCTGTAGCACTGAGCTTGAATTTCCAGCCTCCTGAGTCATAGAAAATATATTTCCAGGGCTGGAGAGATGGCTCAGCGGTTACGAGCATTGCCTGCTCTTCCAAAGGTCCTGAGTCCAATTCCCAGCAACCACATGGTGGCTCACAACCATCTGTAATGAGGTCTGGTGCCCTCTTCTGGCCTGCAGGCATACATGTAGACAGAATATTGTATACAAAATAAATAAATAAATATTAATATATATATATATCCAGTATTTACTAACTATCCTATCCTAGGTATTTTGTTGTATCAGTATAGAGTAAGACTAGCTGGTAATCACAGATGGGGTGTGTGTGTGTGTGTGTGTGTGTGTGTGTGTGTGTGTACTCATGGAATGGCCAGGTCATGCTTTGGTTAGCCTGGAGGAGGTGCCCTACTGAACAGAAGCACAGCATCTGGGAAGTCATACCCTATTGTATAATATTATTTTAAGATATGTTACATTTGTTTATGCTTTGAAACATTTGTTTTAATGATGCAAAGATATGTTGTGCTCTTTTATGTTACATTTATTTAGCCCTGTGAAGCTGTGCTGCTTTGCCTGTCTAAAGCACCTGATTGGTCTAATAAAGAGCTGAACAGTCAATAGCAAGGCAGGAGAAAGGCTGGGCGGGACTGGAAGGCAGAGAGAATACATAGGAGGAGAAATCTGTTGAGAAGAGATCAAGAAACAAGAAAAGGAAGAGAGGAGGATATCAGGGGCCAGCCACCCAGCTACACAGCAAGCCATGGAGTAAGAAGCAAAGAAACATATACAGAAATAGAGAAAGATAAAGGCTAAAAATAAGTCAACGAAGGTTGGGCATTCATAAGAAAGAATAAGATTCCGTGTGATGTATTTGGGAGCTGGGTGATGCCCCCCCCCCCGCAAAGACAAAGAGCCAAAAGAGTAAAAAACAACCAATTACAATACCCATCAGGGAAGCTTTACCCTTCCAGTCTGACTTCTTTTTCTTGGCTACCTCAGTTTCTCCCTTTTCTTCTCTGCTTGCAACAGATATCACAGGTACCTGTATGACTAACCTAGCCCCAGGCTCCTAGTCACACTGAACCATTGGTGAACCGCCGAGACTGGAAAGAAACACAGGCCTCAGAGCCTTGGAGTTTTCTCTCCACCTGCCTCAGACTGAGCGAGTCCCAGGTCTCTAGGGAACAAGCAGAGGCAGTCATGAGACTATGGTGTTGAAGTGGTTGTGGCTTAAATTACAAGAAGTGAGCCATGTACCTCTCTGATAAAGGAAATTAAGTCATGCACGCAAAGACTAATTCATCTTGATGAAGCAAGATTTAACCCGGGAAACAGAAGATGGTTCAGCGTAGGAAATGCAAATAGATTTTAAAACCTAATAGGAAAAGATCTACTTACACAGTGCTACCGCGTGGCATAATAAATTGGCACAATCCTTGGGGAAAGTCATTGGTGATACATGTTAAGAAGCCTAAGAATATACCCGGGCTATAGCCACTAAACTCACTTCCAAGAATTCCCCTTCAGTGGCACATTCGAGGGAGACACTGAGCTCACTATTCTCCCCTCAGACCAGCTAAAATGTAGACAATTTGAAGTTTGAATTTCTGCCTCTCTCCTGTTTGATATTTATTTAAAAATCTTTCAGTTATAGAGAGCTGGCCCTAGTTGTCAGCAACAGAACAGTGCCCATGCTGCCAGTCAAGTTCCTACCCTGAGCTTCATCGCCAACCAGTACCCAGTGGGCTCCATATGCACAGCAAATCTCCATTGCCTGTCAGAAAGATCTTCCACAGACTGGCAGGTCTTATAAAGAGGCCAGAGAGTCACTGGACTTGAAAATCAAGCTTTATTCTTTTTCTTGGAATTGATCTTCTGTGCTCAGGTTCCTGGCAGTGTGACATGGTGAGCATGTGACACCCTTGCATGCAGATCCCTGCATCTGGTATTGCAATCTCTCACTAGGATGGTCAGTCCCCTAAGGACAATCAATGGCCACCCACAGCTCTGGTAATCAACCAGGGCACTAGGGAAGGCAGGGAGAAGGAAGGAGTCACAGCTCTTACAGAAAGTCTTTTGGGGGAATTGCTACTGAAAAGGAGGCTTCACAAATATGTTCTACCTCGTGTAAAAGTATTATTTCTGGCAGGTACTGTCCTTGGTTCTTTTCCCTTAAAAAAATAATTACCCAAGAAGATAATCCGCCTTTGGGCTTTCTCCCAGTTGTGTAGTGTGGGGTAAATGGTGAGCAAGAAGGATAATTTCAAAGGACACAGTGAAGTAGCCCTTCTTTCTTTTGAATAAATTTATTTGGTCATTGTCTAGCTCATGTCCACTTTAAATGACTCTCTGTTCCACAGTTCTGACAAGGAATTGAAAATGAGTGGGAGAATGCATCCCATAAGTGTGTCCTAGCCAGAGATCATGCTTATTTCTCTACCAAAAACTCTAATGAGAAAAATGGGGAGCTGCTTTGGACTTTTCATACATTTGCTTTTGACATAGCTTATCACTGATCACCACACATTAGTACTGATACAATAGAAACAAGCCTATTGTTTCATTTACTTATCTGCCCCCAAGAATCACACTGAGTAACGGTAGACAATTGTTTTTAAGTACAAAAAATAAAGAGTTATGAAATATTGGCTTTAACTTCTGCAATATATTATCAGCATTGTTCCACAGATAATTTTTCTTTCTTGGGGGAAAAATGGTATCAACTATGCTGCAGCTTCATTGCAAATAAAAATGTTCACCATATAAATTTTAGCTACTTAAGTTGTCAGTAACATTTGGGGCTACAAATGATTTATTTCCCTTTTGCCTCTACAGATCTGCCAGCTCTGCTTCCGTTACATATCTACCTTCAACAAATCCTGGGGCTTGAGGATGAGAAGCCTAGCGCTGCTTCTGGGGAGAGAACAAAACAAACAAACAAACAAAAAAAACTTCCCCAAAGGATGCAGCCATCTAACCTGACACTTTTGTCACAAAAGAACAACTATCCCAGGGCCTTAGTGCTGAAGGGAAAGAAGCCCTTTGGAACCCAGAATGTTAACCTAGTGAAATGAAACCAAGAGCCCCAAGGGTCCCACCACCTCTCACCCACTGTCACCTGATGCAAATGAGGATGGATCACCTCCAGGAAGAGGAGCTCCGTGGGAAAGAGGTGGTAAGTGGATTCCTGAGGGGCGACAAAGGCAGGTTGGGCTGTATCATCCTTGCTACCTGCTCTGGGTGCTGACATGCCTGGACCCCCAAGCTGTTTTCCTAACATCTTTGAATCTGACAAATCGGCTTTTCCTGATGCTGGCAGCTGTTTTGCAGGCATCTCCTTAATTGTTCCCAATAGTTGAGCTTCTCCAAGCACAGAGATTCTATCTTTTAGTCTGAGTTTGGGGGGCAGCTGCTCTTCGTTTCAATTGAGTTTCCTGGAGATTATAAAATACAAAATCTAAAGAGATTTTTTTTTAAATGTTACGTAACTGGACTCCACTTTAGGAGGCGTCTTGGCCACTGTTTTAACTGCTGTGAAGAGACACCATGACCAAGGAAACGCAAAAGGAAACATTGCATTAGCGGCTTGCTTACCTTTCAGAAGGTTAGCCCATTATCACCACGGCGGGGAACATAGTGGCACCCAGGCAGATGTGGTACTTGAGAAGTAGTTAAGAATTCTACATCCTGATCTGTTTGCAGAGAGATAAGGGGGAGGGGTTGGCATGGGCTTTTGAGACCCAGGGACACATTCCTCCAACAGGCCACACCTCCTAATCCTATACAATATAATCCTAATACAATGTATTATATAGTACTGAAGGAAACCACAAGAAAGACTTTGGTAAGAGTTTTTATGTTGTCTAAAAAGTGAGAAAGACTTCAGTAAAAAGTGAAAAAGACTTTGGTAAAAAGTGAGAAAGACTTTGGTATGTTGTCTGGAAAGCAAGGGAGAAAGCAGGAGGCTGAAAGAATGAAGAGAAGAAAAAATGGATTAAAGGTATATAAGAAGTTACAGAAGGCCAGAAGGGCGTGTGAACTATGTTTGCTGTGGTTTCTCATACCCGCAAATACTGAATACGTTTGTTTTGTTGAAAAGTTTGTCTATGTAAGTTTTCTTGCAAGCAGGGGGCTGAGACAGAAATGGCTTGGGTTTTTTTAATTTTTATTTTTATTTTATTTTGCTGTCTTTGCCACCCATCACTACTGTGGCTACATTCATGGGCCTGACCTCAGAATTTATCTCTGAGCCCTGGTTACTGGATTTGGATTAGCAGAGATTCAGATGACTTTTTGATGTAGATAATGTTAAAACTGCTTTATGTTGTTCTTTATTGAAAAGCTGGCCCTAGAGTTGGATTATGACTCTTCCTTCACTAGACCCAGACTTATTTAAAAGTTTCCTCTGTCCCTCTGTCAGTCTGCGCCCTTGACACAATGACAAGGAGAAGAAAACGAAGCAGAACAGTCAAAGAATTTGGACTTGGTTTCTGTAGCTTCAGCTTTATAAGTTTATTTTGTTAGATATGGTCAAAAATCTGTTAAAATTAAAATAAAACTAGTTAAAAGTTAATTAGTAACACTGGAAATTATTAACTTAAAATCTATGCATGGGTAATTTTAAAGAAACTATAAGGCATGATTCCATTTTAAATTTTGGATTGCCATTTTGCTAGAGTTAAAACAAATGGATGCCACATGATTTCACTGCCATCTTGATTAAAAGGTGACCACGTGGAGTAGGCCTAACTAGGGGGCAACAACAGATCCCCAAGATAGTTTGGATTGGAATAGATTTTTGCAAAGATGGTTCATATCCCGGTCTAAAAACAAGGATATATATATATATATATATATATATATATATATATATATATATGATTTAAAGGATTAAAACTGCACCTCAATGGTTTTATACTCAAAAATATACCTTGCTCTGCCAGCTAGACTTTGTCAATTTAAGAGTCACCCAAGTGATAATGATTATAAAGACATATAGGGATCATAGGACAAAACTGAAGTTTTCAAATGTATGGCAGGACTTGAGTCCCAAAGAGAGTCCAGTTACAAGGATGGACCTTAATAGTTTTTGAAATGCCAGTGCCATGTAATAGTCACCAACAACACCAGCTGCAGTGAAATGGAGCTGGCTGAGATCTAAAAGATAGGTTATGTGTATGCTGTCGAGGATAGGACCAAAGAGGTACTTTATTTTTGATATTGCAGGAAAACATTTAAGAGATTTTAATTTTTTAAAAAGTTTTTTTTTTTTTTTTTCGAGACAGGGTTTCTCTGAAGTTTTTGGTGCCTGTCCTGGAACTAGCTCTTGTAGACCAGGCTGGCCTCGAACTCACAGAGATCCGCCTGCCTCTGCCTCCCGAGTGCTGGGATTAAAGGCGTGCGCCACCACCGCAATACTTAAATACTTAAATTTATAAATTTATGGAGCATCTGTGCTTCTAAAATGTTTTATATTGTTAATATTTGAACTTAAAATAAAAGGCTAAAAATTAGGATCAGAGTCATAAGCACCAAATGCCAACCAGAAGCTGGGATGTTCATCTCTTGTAACACAGCAAGACAATGACTTAAGCAATCTGGCAAAGGCTTGAAACAGTTTCTCAGCCCATTGAATCTTGACCCTTTGGTGGTTAAAAGAAAAACCTTTTTACAGGGGTAGCCTAGGACCACCTGCATGTCATATGTTTGCATTAAGATTCATAACAATGACAAAACTGCAGTTGTTTTCTTTGAGCTTTTTTGCGTTTTTTTTTTTTTTTTTTTTTTTTTTTGGTTTTTCGAGAGAAGGTTTCTCTGTCACAGCTTTGGAGCCTCTTGTAGACCAGGCTGGCCTCGAACTCACAGAGATCCGCCTGCCTCTGCCTCCCAAGTGCTGGGATTAAAGGCGTGTGCCACCCCCTACCCAGAGACAAAACTGCAGTTGTAAAATAGCAACAGGAAAAAATTTGTGACAGGTCACCACATGTGGAACTATTAAAAAGTCAAAGCATTAAAAAGAATCAGTGGCTTAGAAAATGTCACTCTTTACTCAAGTCTATTCCGACATGAGGATGTATGTCTAGTGTCTTTGTCTTTGCTGATTTTACTAAGCTTAAGCTATTTGGATAAAATGAGTCATATAAAATTTTTTGTATTGATATTAAGAGAAACTTCAATGGATAAATTGTTGTTTTCTAAGGCTCCTACTTAACAGAGATAGAACTACAACGTCCTTTTCCTAAGGTCAAGCATTCAAGTAAAGCTCCCAGTCCCTCAGGTTGCTTGGAGAAAGTTCTTACTCCCTAAAAAGCATGCCACCCTCCTTATCTCTGGCAAAAGGAAATTGTGGCCATTCCCTAACGCTTGGCTGTAGTGCCTTAGAACTTGTCAAGAGCAATGCTAGTCCCTAGGCTCCCTCCTGTTCCCATTTCACCCTGGAACCTTTTCCTTGTCTTCCCAGGACAGCATTAACAGCTAGATACAAACTTGTTAGCTAATGGCTCTTAGGTCCCAATACTACCCTTAAGCCCATGGTCAAGCAGGACTCATGACTGGGACCTATCATTGGTACTTGTGAAAGGGGAAACGTAGGACCCAGACATAACAAGCTCAATAGAGGCCCGAGTCTCGATAGTTTACCCTGAGGCAATACCTGGTTCTGAGAAAGACCACAAACCCAGGTACCACCCAGGAACAAATCATCCAAAGGAAATTTCTAACATTCCAACCATTGCAGATAGGATCACCTGCCAGCACATACCTGTCACTTTTCACCAGGACACCCCTAGACAAATGTCAGTCAATCAGGGGTCCCGAACCTTAGAAATCCCTCTCCCTCACCTTTGCTACTATAAAAACCCAACTCTAACTGAGCTTGGGGTTCTCTGACCACTCCAAGATGGTGGATACACAGAGTCCAAGTTTGCAAACGTCTATAAGAATAAAGGCTCTTTGCTTTTACATGCAGAACTTGGTCTCCTAGTTGGTTTTGGGGAACACCATGATCTGGGTATAACACTCTCTGCTGGCTCCTTTCCTGTTGGCTGTGTTTAGCTGCATCACAAGAAAAACAACAGAGGAAGCACAAGGTGAGCACTACATTCTAGGGACCAGAGAATCACAGTTAACCTCCAGGAGCAAACTCTTGCAGCACATCTATGGAGAGAGAGCACCGTTCTCTCTCAGGTTCTGAAAACAATAGTGCATGGCAAACTCCAGTGTCAAACTCAATGTCAATAGCACCTTGAGGGTCTGTGAGTGTTGTAATGTCAGAGGTCTTCTAAGGTGGTTGTTTACTTGTGATATTTTCAGTCTAATAATAACAGTAATAATTATTCATGGTGGATAGAGGTAATCAGAAACAAGCTGATTGCCCCTGATGTTGGGAAGGGATTTATTAAGGCTGTGGCTCAAAGTCGCAGTCTTTGTGAAAGATCAACAACAGAAATCACAGGCCTTGACATGATCCCAAGAAGGGACAGAGTGTATGGAGTCCACCAGGAGAGGAAGGCTTGGAGCTTGGACACCCACCTGTGCCTACATTACAGCTACAAAGAGGGAGGCTTGTACACCCACCTGTGCCCACATTACAACTACAAAGGCAGACAGTTAGGCACAACAGGTTAAAGGAATTGGGATGGCAGATTCTCAAGACTGTTTCCTGCTTATTTGTGGGTGTAGTCTTGCGGGGGAACTTGAGAAAGCTGGGTGCTGGTCACATCCTGGGGTAGCCGGTCTCTTTGTTTCTGTCCAGTATAGAAATGTCTTGTGTCTCTTATACCTGTTTAAGGTATTGGCAGAACAGAGGACAAAGTTAAATTTAGTAAGACAAAACTTTTAGGACCAGGAAGTTGAGAGGGGTGTATCTGACCTGTTTAAGGTGGATCCTTTAATTTGGCTCCCTGGAACTCACAAGAATTTTTTGGGTTTGTGAAAATATAAGTTTTAAACAGCAGCACAATGACTGTGACAGATATTTTTGCATAATGAAAAGTATCTTTAAGACTATGAAAGGCAGTGTGAGAGAGAATATTTTATTGAAATTTGTTTGGAGAGGCTGTCCTTTTAAACAACAAAACCTCTCAGTTGTCAAACTGCATCAGAGATCTATGAGAAGGATAAAATTTTACCCGAGTTATTGACTAAACAACGACAGAGAACTTATTTGGTTGGCACCTAGAGCTACTCCTCAGGGTCCTCCATGGTTATTGAGGGTCGTATTTGCCTTTTGTTGTTTAGTACAGGGTCTGCCAGGCTCCAGAAAATCCTGTGAGCTAAGAAATCTGTAGGAAGACAAGCCTACCTTGACCTGAGTAGCTAGGCTGTCAGTTCCAGTGATTCTGTCCACTGTCTTGATATCTTCAGTTTAGATGAAAGGTAGGTTTGCCCGGTGGTCAGTGCATGGCAGTTGAAGCGAATTGAGGTTGGACATTGTTCTGTGCCCATCTGTCTTCTGTCCTCTTTGGAGGAAGTAGAGTGCTGCTGCTAGGAGCCAACCTATCTCTTTTTGTTATGAAAAGTCTTTTAATAATTAAGCATTTAAATGCCATATTCCCCAGATCTCTGAGCAGTTGAGGCTTCTTTGTCAGGTATAACTATGGTATAGAACCTGCCTGGAGAGGTTGGCATTCAGGTAGATAGAACATGGGGCTGTTGTAAAGAAACCTGGTTCCCAAGCCCAGGGTTCTACATGTCCTCAGCCAGCCCACCTGTGGGCAGGAACAAACGTGGAGAGAGCCTGGCCAAGTCATAAAGCATCAGTGTTATGGTAAAAATAAAACAGCACCATTCCTCAAGGGGCTCATGGGCCACAAGGGGCAGCAGGTCCCAGGCAAGGAGCCGCATGGAGGGTGAGAGACCTTAGCAGGTCAGCTGGTCTCATGAGGAGCCGTGGTAGGTGAGAGACAGAGATGGATAGGCACGCCATACAGAGTGATGTTGGAGATTTATTTAGTGGGTTATGGAAGGGAAGGGGAAAGGGGAGAGGGAGGGAGAAAAGGGATGAGGAAAAATGGGGGAGAGAGAGAACAGAGACGGGGAGAGGAAGAGAGAGAGAAGCTACCTCTTCGGAAGAGAGGCAGAAAGAGGAGCTTAGACTGGAAGCAAAAGGAAGATCTTCTTGCCTCAGCAAACAAGGGAGGGAGTGGGCAGGGCTTGTCTCTTAAAGGGACAGAACAGACCATTACAGAAGATGACTTCAAGGTGGAAGAGTCAAAGGGTTTCCAAGAAGCTGACACTCTGCCAGCACAGCTAGAACCTGAGAGAATCAAAAGGAGCTACCATGGACATCATCAAGGTAACCAGTGCCCAACAGCATGAGTCAGTGGATATTGCTGAGTTTATGTTCATAGAGGCAATTACAAGTCTCAGGATGGTCTAGAGAGATAACTCTGGGTGAAGTGCTTGCTGTGCAGTCATGAAAAACTGAGTTTAGAACCCAGATTACACACACACACACACACACACACACAAAATCCAGCACAGGGGCTAAAGGTGAGAGGATCCCCAGAGTTTTGGTGACAAGTCAGTTTACCTAAAATAATGATCTCCTGGTTAACTGAGAGACTCTGTCTCAAAAAGGTGAACAGTGATTAAGGACATCTAATGTCAACCTCTGGCCTCTGTGTGCACAGCTGTGGGCTCATACACATGTACACACCCAAACACACAGTGTCAGACTGGAGAGATGGATGGTTCAGAGGTTGGAAGTACTGGCTGCTCTTCCAGAGGACCAGGGTTCAATTCCCAGCACCCACATGGCAGCTCACACACGTCTGTAACTCCAGTACCAGGGGACCTGACATCCTCACACCAATGTACATAAAATAAAACTAAAAGCAAAAGCAGAAAAAAAAAACAAAAACAGAGTCTTGAGGTACTGGAGTGCTCAGAACTGCATTTACAAAACAACCCTCGTGTGAGGTACATCAAAGGCAGAAACAGCCCCAGCAGCCAGTAAAGAGGGGGATGAGGCAGGTGCCAACAGAATCAGAAATTGTCAATTAATATTTAATTCCTTAATACAGCTTTAGAAAAAAGTAGGGAAGCCATGGAAGGGGCGTCAAGATGATCCACTACCCGGGAGAAACACAGATCATACTTTGTTCAGCTGAGAAACCAACCCTCAGTTCCCCTCGGAGAGAAGACCCTGATGAATCCAGACATATCACACAATCTTTTGGGATGCACCATCTCTCCTATTAGGGACCAGGCTCGACAAAAATACTACTTTCCAGAGTAGGGGCATGGGGACTTAGAAATATTATTAAAGAATATGAAGATACATGTGAAAATAATAAAACAGAAAAACATAGAATAGTACTGAGAGGGAGTTCCAGTGAATACTAAAATCGCCCGCATTTAATTTCCAATTGCTTAAAATACCCCAACCCCAAGAGATAGGAGTAAGATTTAAAAAAAAAAACTGCATTAACATGATACAAAGAAATGAGTAGACCAGTTGAAGGTTGCGGGCTATATCCATAGTTAAATATTCTGTTGCTGGAACAAAACAAATCATGCTCACACCCTAGACCAAAACATTCTGTAGGCAAACCACTCCCTGGGTGGAATCCAGTGTTATTTCCTTAAGGGAACTGGAACCTTAGTTGGATCCTTAGACTTTTGTTTGAGGTAGAAACATATCTACTTCTCTATTCCTGAAAGACAAGGGCTGGCTATTAGCCACACCTGTTTACAATAACCTTGAGAGAGCGGAACTCTCTGATCTAGGGATACCCTTGTTTGAGGTAGAAACACAATTAACCTTGAAGAAATAGAAGTTCCAACTCTCTGACCTTTGAAATAGGCTCACATTTTTGGGCCTCCACATTCTCCTTAACTCTCAGCATCACACCCTAAGGTTCCTTCCCTACTTGTTGACTAAGGAAGACATCTGTCTCTCTTTCTAAAATGTGGGAAGTAGACAGAAGATTCAGATGAAAACAGGCTACTCTGTTATTCAAAAGTTCTGCTATTAAGAGAGAGGACTCCAGTTATTAGCAGAAGATTTTCCCACAAAGAACTGTTATCTGGATACTATAGAAAGAGAAAGACATAGAGCAAAAACCAAGGTATAGAGGTTGGGGAGAGGATCATGAGGAAATAATGAAAATTATTGGGATTTGAGAACTCGAAGGAGGGTCACATTGGAGCTGGGACCTGGACCTTTAAGAAGGTCACTGCTTAACTAGTAGGCCAAGTGACCCTATGGAGACATAAGGAGACCAACTCTTTGAGGAACAGAAAACTGAGTCCTGTCTCCATCTCACAGATTTCTGGACTTCTACTACAACTCCCTGTTGGTTCCCAGACAAGAGAAGCTGTACAAGAAATCTGGGCTTTGTAGAGTCCGAGTTTAGGCAGGGAAAGAAAGGTGAGTGTGTTTGACAGACGAGTTTGGTTACTAACAGAGTCTCAAATGATCATTGTACAACTCATAATCACTGAGTTCAAATTGTAAAGGTTTTCCACTGTTTTGTAGAGAAATATGTACACAAAACAGCACATACATTTTCAGGCAGAGCATACTCATACAGAATCACAGTTCCCCATTAGCTGGCTGAGAATTTCTTTCTCCAGAAAAATATTGAGTATGTAAAGTACATAATGAATGCTCTCACAACACAAGAAAAAGGCAAATAACACAGCTACAAAGGCGAGCAAAGTTTTCCCAAGAAGGCATACAAATGACCAAAAGGCGTGTGCAAAGGGGCTAATGTCAGCCCCTAGGGAAGCATACAAGACCATTCCATCTGCTACCGTGTGGCAAGGTCAAAACAACAACAACAGATGTCAAGGAGGATATAGGAAAACTAATAGCAAGAGTATAAAATGCTAACATTGCTTTAGAAAAACCTGGAAGTTCTTATAATGCCAAAGCATAGTTACCACCAGACTCAGATGTGCTAAACTGGTGGATATCAAAGAAGAAAGAAAATGTACACATACCAAAATTTGTACTCGTATGCACTATCTGTTTCTTGTATTTTATGTGTGGTCTATTTTAGTGGTTCGAGGTCACTATGTAGCCAAGGTTGGCCTGCATCTCACAATCCTAAGTTGGGGGTAACAGGTGTGCACCTCCACCCCCAGCCCTTTGTTCTTTGTAATTTCCCACGGGATGTTCCCTGCACCCCTCGGAACCTCCTCTCACATTCCTTCATTGTGGCTGTGGATGAAAAGTTCTTTGTGTTTTCAGGCATTTGAAAATGCTTTTATTCTTTTTTTTTTTTTGACAATATTTTCACTGAGTGTAGAATTTTGTGCTGGAATGTTTTCTTTTGATCCTTTGAAAACATCATCTCATTCTCTTTTATCCCCATCGAAAGTGGTGAACAGCCCCTGTCAGCTGTACCTTGGCTTGCCCGTACGTCATTTGTCTTTTTTCTCTGGGTGTGTTCAAGGTCTTCTCTTTCTCTTGGGCTTTCTCAAATCCACTAGTCATATGTTTCTTAATATGTGTTCGGCTGATCCTGGGGATGTAAGTTTAAGATTTTATCATGAGTGGTGGCACACACCATGACAGAGGCATTTGAGAGGCTAGGGTGGAAATATTATGGGGATGAGGCTAGCCTGGGCTACAAGCAAGTCCCAGATTAGTCTGAACTACATAGTGAGATCCCAGCTCCAAAGGAAGAGGGAAGAAGGAGGGAAGGGAAAGAGGGAAACAGGAAGGAGGGGAGGGAGGGGGGAGAAAGGGGAGGGAGGGAGGGAGGGAAGGAGGGAGGGAGGGGGGAGAAAGGGGAGGGAGGGAGGGAGGGAGGGAGGGAGGGAGGGAGGGAGGGAGGGAGGGAGGGAGGGAGGGAGGAGGATTAGAGGAAGGACGGAGGAAAAAGCCATCAGGTTAGAAAATCTCAGCATTTGTTCTCCGGTTCTGTCCATTCTCTTTCTTCTTTGCACTGATAATCAACTGTTTGAGATCATTGCAAAGACCAGGAAGGAATCTTTCATTTTCACTAATGATCCATTGTTGTCATTAATTATACTTATTATCATTATTATTTCAGTTTGCATAATTTCTCAAGTTTATTGACTATGCTTCTGCTGCTAAGTCCATTTTATAAACATTTACTTTCTGTATTATTTCACCTTTAGAGTGACAGCTTCATCCTTTCCCCTTGTTTTTCTTTCCATCTCTCGTCTATGAGTCCTACCAGTTTATTCTCAATGAAACAAGTCTTAACCATCCTGGAGCATATTTATATCAATGGCCTTGAAACCCTTCTATGCTAATATCCGGGGCATTTGGAAGAGTCAGGTTCTACTGCCCTTCCTTCCTCCTTCCTCCAGCCTGTATGTTTCTGTTCTATCCTTTACCTTTCAAGGTCTTGTGTGCTGAGAAACATGAGTGATATATTGTAGAAACACTGGATTATGCTCTTTCTGTTTTTTTATTTTTTAAGACTGGGTACTTTTCAATGCAATAAACTTGACTGAATTAATCTACAGACTGACTTCCCTGGGTCGCTAATAACAGAGTATCTTTGTCCTTCCATCATTCATTCATTCGCTCACCCATTCATTCATTGCTTCCTTCTATACATTGCTTCCTTCCAGGTCTCCTTGGCCTTTCCTTCTTCGTGCATTCCAAGGATAAGCCAGGAATCAAAAGTGTTCATATTCCGAGTCAGGTCACTTTCCTGACAGGCCCCTCTCTCTTTTTCCTTACTCTCCAGCTGCACTGACCTTTGAGCCTGTGGAGGGTGGCTCCATTTCCACTTCATCCACACTCCAGTCTATCAGTAACTTCCAGCAAAGGGCTGCCCGGGTATAATCCTCACTCTGTGTCCTGTCTTCTTCCCATTGCTTGCTGGTATATTGCTACAGATGGTTAAGAAATACTTTGTAGATTCTAAGGATGTAACTCAGTTGTAGGAAACTTGAGTTCATTCCTTGCCTCATCACAATAAATAAATGAATTTAAGAAAATATTTTGTTCTTATTTTATGTATATAGGTGTTTGGTTTGGTACATATGTATATGTATAGAGGTCTATGTACCATGCACATGCAGCAGTTCCCTCAGCAGCCAGAAGAGGGCCTCAGATTTCCTAGATCTGCAGTTATAGATGGTTATGAGCTGCCCTGTGGGTGCTGGGGTTCAAATAAGCCCTAGTCCTCCAGAAGAGCAGCCCATGCTCTTAACTGCTGAGTCCCTTTCCAGGTACATCTATATCTCTTTTGTGTGGATGGATTTATCTGGAACAAACTCATGATATTTTTAAACCTTAAGATAACAGGATACAGCCTTCTAAAATTTGCACTGATTTCTGACAATCAGTGGGAATGATTTCAGATTTCATAGACTATGAGGGTATTGTTTAATTTTTAACTGCCAGGGAAACTAAGAAAATGGTCTGCCTTTATATTTATTTGCATTTTTAAATTATGCATAAGGTTTTCTTAGATTAATCAGTATGCTCTCTGTGCCAGGAAAGTCATGGTCCTTCATGCCACTTGCTTTCCTGTCGGGCTGTTACCTTTCTTCACTCACTTTCTATGGTTTCAGAGAGGAGGGAATTGGGCTTTTGCTCGCTGTTTTGGGTCACAGACACTTCTTACAGTGTCTGTTGCCTTTCACCAGACTTCAGTTTTTTTTTCTCACAGAAAATTATAATTTTATAGATAATAAGACCTCTCCATTATCTTTTATGAGTGTGGTGCTGTGTTGACAATTCTCAGACTAGAAATACATTCCCAGGAAGCTTGTTTTGCTATTCTTTAAAGCAGAGTTCTGGGGCTGGAGAGATGGCTCAGAGGTTAAGAGCATTGCCTGCTCTTCCAAAGGTCCTGAGTTCAATTCCCAGCAACCATATGGTGGCTCACAACCATCTGTAATGAGGTCTGGTGCCCTCTTCTGGCCTTCAGGCATACACACAAGACAGAATATTGTATACATAATAAATAAATAAATATTTTTTTAAAAAAAGCAGAGTTCTTTTCATTGCACTCTGCTTGCTTCCTCAATCTATCTAGAATTCAGACAAAAGCAGGCATCGGTGCCCACTCCTTCCCTCTTAGTTTCTTCCTCTAAAGCCCTGTCTAAAAATGTTGTGCGTTTTACCCAACAGCTTTCCTTTTGCTGTTAATTTGAAGTGTGTATCTGTTTTATGATAAATTACCCTGTGAGTCTGACCCTTGCACCAGCCTGATGCTCGGATCCAAAGCGCTGCCCCCATCACTGCCACCAAAGTGCCTTCAGGATTGGGGCTTCAACACGTGGATGTCTGCTGGGACTCAGCCCAGGGAGCAATGGCTTCAAATGCTGAGATTAGTGCAGAGACGAAAGTCAAACATAGAAGCTAAATCCTCACACTTCAGTGAACAGACCTGACCACCCAGAGTCGAACCCTGGTGACCCATGGCAACTTACACAAATAGTTGCTTCGCGAAAGGCAACTGATGTTGTAAAGTTTATTGCTTATTCAGATAAAGCTGTCTCCTGCCTGCCCTGATGTGATTTCCAACCTGAGTCTCACACTAAGAACTAAAAGTAAGCACTTGCTCTCTGCTGCTGTTAAAAGTGTGGTCTTCTGGGCTGGCGAGATGGCTCAGCGATTAAGAGCGTTGCCTGCTCTTCCAAAGGTCCTGAGTTCAACTCCCAGCAACCACATGGTGGCTCACAACCACCTGTAATGAGGTCTGGTGCCCTCTTCTGGCCTGCAAGCATACACACAGAAAGAATATTGTATACATAATAAATAATAAATAAATATTTAAAAAAAAAAAGTGTGGTCTTCTCTCTGGGAACTCACTCACCTCTCTCTGTTAATAAGAAAGTCTCTACTTTAGTGGTTCCTAACTTTCCTAAAGCCGTGACCCTTTGATACAGTTCCTCATGTTGTGGTGACCCCAACCAGAAAATTATTTTCATTGAAACTTTATAACTGTAATTTTGCTACTGTTGTGAATCGTAATGTAAATATTTTTGAAGCTAAAGGTTTGTTAAAGGGGTTGCAACCCACAGGTTGAGAACCACTGGATGCTGCTCCCATCCTCCCTTCTGTCATGGGTTTCAGACAGTCCTCAGAGCCACCTGCCTGGTGTGTGAATGTCGGGGGATATTTTTTGAAGAGCACTTTGGGGGGGGGGTGCTATCAATCCCTACTCTCTCTATCTTCAATCACGTTTTCTAAGTCCTTATCTTAAATATAATGAAACGATTATAATACAAAATAAATAGATCTGAGGAAAACATTTTAATTATAGTAAGTGTTCATTACCAAAATTCAACGGAAAATAATTTACAGCTTTAAGTTTGCTAAGTAAATGGCAAATGTCCTGCCAACCTGCAAATTGAACCAAAATGTGCTAGGACAGACACATGACACTATACACACACACATGACACTGCTTCGTGTGTCACACGACGTAGGATGCCTGTTAACTGACACTTCTGGAGATGCAACGGTAATTACAGTAGACAGCTGTGATGCTTGGTGTTAATTGTCAGCTTGACAGACTCTAGAATCGCCTGGGAGAGGGGCCTGCGGGAAGGCCTTTGTTGGATTATGTCAGCTGACTTGGGAAGATCCATCTCTATCATTGTGATCATCATAAAGTGTGTACGTATGCGTGATGCTGGAGCACATGCCACAGCGTGTATGTGTGCAAGGTAGAGAACAACTCTGGGGAGTCTGTTCTCCCCTTCTACCTTTATAAGGATTCCAGAGGTTGCACTCCCATCCCCAGGCTTGCACACAGCGACAAGCACCTCTACCCACCGAGCCATCCTGCCAGCCCCAAAGAGATTCGATGTCATTGTAGGCAGCACCATCTCCTGAGCATGGGATCCTGGACTATCAAAATGGGGAAATGGGACTGAGCACGCATTTGTCACTCCCTGCAGGTGGGATGTGACCCGCAGAAGCTCCGACTTCTGTAACTTCTCTGCTATGATGGGCAGGCATCTGGAGCTGCAAGCCAGAATAAACCCTTTCTCCGTTAAGTTGCTTTGGTTTGAGTCTCTTATCCACAGCAACAGGGAAGAAAAACTAAGACAATACAATCTGGAAGTGGGAAGGATCCAGCTCGATTAGAAACATCAGAACTCAGTTACGGCCTTCACAGAATTTTATTTTTAAATGAAATACACTTTGGGGCAGGATGAATTAAGCCACGGAAGTTAAAGGAATTAGAAATCAAACAAAA
This sequence comes from Chionomys nivalis, assembly GCF_950005125.1. Classification (NCBI taxonomy): domain Eukaryota; kingdom Metazoa; phylum Chordata; class Mammalia; order Rodentia; family Cricetidae; genus Chionomys; species Chionomys nivalis. The sequence goes on along the minus strand of NC_080093.1, from coordinate 61,601,491 downwards.
CAAACAAAAGTATGTATTTAATCTATGAAAGATAGGCGCCATTTTTTTTCCTGTTGATACGTAATATTTTTCGTTTGCTTTCAAATCTGGCCCCAAAAGAAGATGAATCAGACTTTCCGCATGAGCAAACAGAAGGTAGAAAACCAAACCTAGTCAAAATGACAGATGTCTGAGATACTGTGCAACTAAAAATGGAATGTGCAAAAGACAACATACATAAAACAATGTAAACACACATGTTTGTGTATATGCAAACATATGCGTATGTATTTACATGTTTAAACTAGTGTTTACAAACAGATGCATACATTGTTTTACCAAAGGGAATATTTTTAAGTGGTATTTCATAGTTTATTTTATTTTACTCACCCCAATGCTCAGACGTATGGAGACAAAGCCAGAGGAGCTCCAGGTTTAGTGAGAGACAACCTACCTCAAGGTAAGGCAGGGTAGAGATGCCCCCTTCAATATAAGGTGGGGTAGAGATACCCCTCCCAGGTAAAGTGGGGTAGAGACCACCCCCAAGGTGAAGTGGGGCAGGGACAACCTCCCCAGGGCAAGGCAGGACAAGATAAAGCAGAACACCCAATGTCCTCCTCTGGACTTCAGATGTATACAGGTGTGTACACTCCCACACACACATGAAAGTCACACTACACACACACACACACACACACACATTCACAACACTCTTATGCAATGCACACAGAGAACCTGAATAAGAATATGAAAATAAAAAAAATAAATAAAATGCAATGCCAAAGCTGCTGAAGCTATGGGATCACACAGTAAAGAATAGGACGCCCCAGGAGGCCAGGCACAAACACGGTGGAAAGGCAGCAAAAGGGAAGGAGGGAGAAAGGAAAGACAATATGAGTACTGGTGCCAGGTGAAAAGATGTCAGGTGCAGCCCCCAGGATGTCCGAAAGACCATCAGGAAATTGGAGCCCTGCTGGCTGATGCTGGAAAATGGGCCGGAGAGAGTGGGTTTCCATCACAGGCTTGCACCCACCAGCCCAGGCTTGATGGGACTCCCTCAAGGAGGTGGGGAGAAATTCTGCAATCGGCAGTATCCAGGCTGTGGCAAGACATCTCCCGGGATTCCCTTTTTTTGTTCCTTCTGGATACAGCACTGACTCATAAGACACATGAAAGAAAACTAGTAAGAACAAATAGCATCACCCCCTGGGGCCATACAATATCGAGGTCTTAATTTTCACTAGGGTTCCTATCTGGCTTTCTGCCTGTCTGAGCTGAGTAGCAGCAAGTCATCAACCGCCCTAGAACTTATAAGGCCTTTCAGACTGAGTTCCTACCTCTCCACACCTAACCCTCTTCTATTTGCAAAGGCCCAGGAGGAAACAGTGTCACTGCTTTGCTTAAGAAGGGAGAACTGGCAGTGTCCTCAATGGTCAACTGCCTCCTGAGGTCCCTCAAGCCTGCACTGTTCTGGCCATGAGTCTTCCAGCCTGATGAGATCAAGGTTGATTGCCAGAAAATTCCATCAGACAGAGGTAGGTGGTAGTGTGATATTTTCACAAAACAAAGTTCAGTGGGGTGGGATGGGCAGAAGTGAGGGGAAGATGCTCTCAAGAAAGCACAAAGTCACTTCCTGGAAAGCAGGTGATTAAACCGACTGTCAGCAACCCATCTGGCCCTGCTGCCTGTCTGCTGGGCTCCAACTCCGGGCCCCATTCTCTGGGATGTACCTAGGCTGTATATTTTAATTCTTGCCTGTGATTAAACATTGATCATCAGACATCGCCTCATGATGGTTCATGAAATGAGAATTCTGTGGTTACCGCTGGCAATGTTTATGACCATCCTTTGCAGAGGAATTGATCATACAACAGTTTACTAGAGAGGAAGAGAGATGAATTGTGGTACCCAGGCCTCAGCATCAGGAACTCAGGGAGGCTGTGATTTAATGCGATGCTGTTGAATGCCATCCAGCCACCCAGCATCCTTCTCCATCCAGAAGATAAAATCTACAGCTTACCTGGTTAGATGCTCTCTCTCCCCCTTTAACATTGTCATCACTACCAAATACTGGGTCCCATGTAGCTCCCGCCAAGGTCTCATTTCACACTTAGGATGACCAACCTTGACCTAGAAGTGAGAGCAATGACAGATACTCATGTTATTGAAACTGATAGTGATCTTTAAACATACAAACAAACAAAAATAAACAAAAGAACCGTCTCAAGCAGCAAAGAATTGTAGAGGAAAATGTTAAATGGCGTCACTTATCCCTCACCCATCACTTCCCCAGCACCCAAAGGAGGGCGAACATCTGAGCCACAGTGTTGGAGCAGCAATAAAACCCTATTAAGGGAAAACTCCTGCTCAAGAGAATAGAATCTCTGGCCTGGGTGAGGACGTAGTATTTTAGCTAAGCAGGGTCAACGGCCTGGTTAAGGGACCACCCCTAGGAAGGTCTGTGTATTATGCCATGCTAAAGAGATGGGTGGAATAGCTATGCCCTTAATGAGATACTATACTATACTATTCCTTCCCAGAATTCCCTTGATCTCATCCACCCACAGCACAGCCTCCAGGAGCTGAGACAACCTTTAGAGTCAGCTGGACCCACCCACCCACCCTTCTGAGTTTTGAGTGAAGACTCAAAAAGGTGCATTTTTTTCTTTCTTTTTTTCTATCTCTTTCAGATAATAACCAGAGTCTACATTTGCTTTTTCTAGTGCTTTGGACTTTTTTACTCTTTCTATAGCTCCCATCCCCAAAATGTGTCTACCGGCAGCCATACGGTGGACCTCCATGCCGATAACTCAGACATCAAGCTTGATCCCTCTCTCCAGCACGTTTTCCTCCTGTGGGTAGCTGCTGAGAGTTATAGCTTGTCTTCTCATCTTTCCCGCCTTTAAACTTTAATAAAGTTGTCCTCAAGCTTCTATTTGAGTCCATTCATAAATTCTTTTACATAACAAGAATAAGAACCTCAGGAGGGGACCCCGATTTTCCCCATATCCACAGGGGAGTCCAGGGATATCCATGTGGGGGATGTCCTCGGCTTCATCCACAAATGCACACTGCTCATTTGGTTTCCATGCTCTACTTTTATTAAAATTGTAGATTTCTGGAATCAGAGCATAATGAATGAATTACAAATCTGTGCACCTCACAGGCAATTTTAGCAATGATCTGACTTCTAAATGGTGAGTTCTTTACTTCTCATTCCTATATTTGCATATCTGTTCAAATCCAAGTGATTAGGAAGGCGCTGTCAAGTTTGATGGGCCTAAAATTAGACCTGACTGTTCCTCTTTGGTGTACACGTTAACATAGACGGCTCAGCTTCCCAGTGCTCCCTGAGCCTTCGCTTAAAGAGACCGAAGCACATCAACAAAAGCAAAAGAAGAAGAAAAAGAGAGATGTTTGAAAGAGGTGAACAGCGTGTTAATCAGTCTGCAATGAAAAGCCACATCACCCCAAAGGGCAGGCAAGCAGATGTATTTAATCAGCAGGTAAACCAACAAACAAACGAGATAAAAGCAGATGCATGGCTTACAAGGGAGAAGAATTTCATAAGAAGTTGATCAAAAAAATACCCAAACTCAGCATATGAAATTATCAAATTCTTATTTAAAAAGTTTAAATGCAGGTAAGTTTGTACCAACTCAATTCGAATTGCCCTCCGTTAGCTTCAGTACATGAGCGGACATCAGCAATCTATCACCCAGTACATATCAGTATGGTGAGATGGCTCAGCAGGTAAAGGTTATCACCAAGCCCTAAGATCCAAGTTCCATCCCAGGGTCTCATGTGGTTGAAGTCGAGAATTTCCTGGAAGTTGTCCTCTGACCTCCACACACAAGCCTGGGCACCCATGTCCCACCCTTCAATATAAATGTAGCAAAAAAAGTTAAGTCTTATAGATGGGTTTTTAATCATTTTACTCACATGGCTAATCTTTGAAATAATTAGTATATCCTTGGGCGTGTCTTTAAATATATAAAAGATGTTATAGTGGCATTATCTTCAAACAATCCCACACACATTTGGTCACCAGGAAAAAAAAATGATTACAAAACATGCTTTTAAAGCTCTATTTTTTTCAAAAAAAAAGTAACTCTGTACTTAACGGAATCATGTAATATTTATGCATTTCTCCTTTTAAAGTGCAGTGTATAAATAATATCCTGTAAATAAAAAAAATGGAAAACTAATGTTCTGCTACAGTGCCAGGGTAACAGAGATGAACCAGAGGTGTGAGCTGCTCAAAAGCGGGACTGCTGTGCTGTCCAGCACACAGCTGCACGGTGCACGAAGCCTGGTCATGCGTGTGCCATGCAGTTCTGCCTCTGATAGAAATCAAAGCCAGAAGGATCCGGTCGGGGTTGTGACAGCTATTTAACCAGTCACTGAATGAGAAGCATGACATGGCTGTTGACTTTTCCCAGAAAGCCCTGGTTTTGTAATGAGCCCAGTAAGGCATATCCACCTTACTGTGAGCAAAGGTTAAGCCAGCGACCTTCTCTCTGAGAACCCAGGCTGTTACTGATTCAAGCATCCTTGATGCTCTTTCAGAAGCTCGAGGTTCAGTTGCAGTAACTGCAGGTAACAGGAAAGCCCTCCACACTATCACCACTGGATAGTTAAACAGCCAAGGTTCAAAGCTTTGGGTTGTTAGTTCTGAGCTGCTCAAATGTCCTTTGTAAATAGTAATTAGATCACCTTTGGTCTCAGAAGAATGTGCCTGGGAAAAAAAGCCAGGACACCCTCCAGGCGGATTCTGGACCCCAGGAAACTTCTTAGAAATTTAAAGCTATCTTTCTTTGGTTCATGAGTCTTGATTTCTTTTCTCCCCATTCAGAGTGATGAATTGCTTTAAAGAAGAGCCCTGATGTCAGGGACACTGACATTGAGCCGGCCAAGGGTGAATTCAATTTCTGGGTGGGGGTCGTTAAACTGTGCCCAGAGCGTGGGGACTACGAAGGCATCTTGGCAATGAAGTTATCTATGGCTTTGCAGAAGGGTCTGTCCATTACAGACAGATGCTGTAAGGACTCCCAGAGTCTCCATCTGGGCTGTTAAGCTCTAGCCAGGTGCTGTCCTGTGCCTGCCTGAGACAAGATATCCATCCACGCCCCATCCCTGATGGGCGTGCAGAAGAACCAGACAGATTCGCTCTTAAATCACAAGGAGACTGAATCAGTTCAGCATCTCCTCAGAGACACGTGTTATCTGGGAATTATAAATAATGGTACCCCTTGATAGGAAGGTATACACACTCACACAATGCAACTATGTCCCCCCACAGACCTCCCGTTGGATGGCAAAACAGTGTGGTTAAATACACACTCAGAGAAGTCAAGACTGAATATTTAGACCTACGGTTGGACCTGTCTGCTTCAGTGACTGCTTCAGACTTACCACAGCTCCTCTTGGGATTGGGAGCCTAAATGCTCAGGCACGAAGGAGTTGCTGGAGAAGGTGAGGGTGGAGATGCAGAAAATGATGAGAATAGGGTCCAGAATGCTAAATGTTTTTATTGTTACAACACTTAGAAAGTTTTCTGTGCAATGTGTCATGCTAACATGTTCTGAAGACTGGAAGTCCCAATTACACAGTGAGTGATGTGGGAAGGATCTAGAATCAGGGATGGCTTGGAAGTCCACAAAGGAGCAGTCATGCCAATCCCCAGCCCCAATTAATGTTACCAGATCAGTATCCCATCCCACACAACAACCAGGGAAGTAGCAGAAATTTTCCCTGTAGATAGAGAGAGATGATTAAACTCAGACATGAACAGTGGGGCCTGAGTCTGTTCTAGTTCATATTCTAGTTATATGCTTGTCACTGTGACAGAAACAAAAAAACAAAAACGAAACATGATCTAAAGCAATTTAGAGAAGAAAGGGTCAATTTGGTTTCAAAGTTCATGTTAAAATGCATTATCGGGGAAGTTGGGCAGAAAAAGCATCATACCTAAAATCAAGAAGAGAGAATAAACTCATGAATCCTTGCTTGCTTGTTCTCAGCTAGCCTGCTCCTCTCTTGTGCTTCTCAGGATCGTCTGCCTAGGGAATGGTGCTGCCCACAGTGGGTCCTGGTCTTCCTACATCCGTGTGAGCAACCAAGACAATCCCCACAGGCAAGTCCGCAGGCCCACCTAAACTAGATAATCCCTCAGCAACCCTCTCTCCCCACGTGATGCTAGGTCATGTTAAGTTGGCAAGGTTAGCCATGGCACCCCTGTTCCCCCCTCAATGTAGAAATAGCCTCTCCTTCCAAACAGAAGATGAAGCTTCCTCCTTTGAAACTTGTGTGTGCATTTCTCTGAGTTGAAATTCAGATCAACTCAAAAGGTGTCCTGCTTTCTACATATGTGCGCACACACACACACACACACACATACACATACTCACACACATATGTACACAAGTACATGTTCTTAGTTTACTGCAGGATAACTTAGGCTCCTTTAAAAAAGTCCTGAATTTTGTACAAATATAGTACCTATTTTTATTTTTAATTATTCACTTTGTTTGTTAATTGTTATTTATTATTATTGTTGTTATTATTAAGAGAGAAACATGCCATGGCAAATGTGTGGGAGTCCGCGGACAGCTTTTGAGAGTAAATAACTTTTTTCCACTATGGCATCTGAGGATCAATCTCAAGTCATGAGGCTTCTACCCACAAAGCCATCTTCCGGGCCCATCAATCACTATTATTACAGTAAGTACTTTCCAGATAAGCCCAAGATTTTGTGTCTTTTTTATTATTTTTATTTTTTGTGTATGGATGTCTTACCTACATGTGTATCTGTGTACTGCTTGCAGAAGTCAGAAGAGGGCATCAGATCCCCTGGAACTGGAGCTGCAGACAGTTGTGAGCTGCCATGTGGGTGCTGGGAATTGAACCCAGATGCTCTGAAAGAGCAGTCATTGCTCTTAATCTCCGAGTCACCTCTCCAGGCACCCCCAGGCCCATAGCATCCAGTCTCTGTTGTGAATCAATATGATATCTTGCCCTCTGTTCTGCAGGCAACACCCATAGATGATTATCTTAACCGGCTTCCAGACAGCTGTCTGCCTTCCAGGCTTTATCACAGGCACCTGTGTGATTTGAGGTATTGAGTATATTCTGTTGGTGTCGAATCGGTATGTTTCAGAATGACAGTCTGTGAGAACTGGGATGTGTGTCTGTGAAGCTAGCCCAAGAACTAACTAAGCCCAGTCCACACATGGATACACTGGAACTTGTTAAACAATGACAGTGACATGCCTTGAGAAAAGAGAAGTGGTCCCCAAAGTGCTGTGCAGTCACAAGGACAAGAGAAAGAAGCCCCTTTCTCTCAGAAACTGCTTCTGGAGTTCCCATGCATGGGACTTGTGAACTGAGCACTTACGGTGACTGCTGGGACAACCTGAAGCTGGGGAAGGGAGGTGTTTAGAGTTCAGGTTTCACTGAGTCGGTCTCCAGTTAAGGTCACAAGAACATGGACTCTGCCTGTGTGCAGACTGTGGGACACCTCAGTGGAATCACCCACCAGGACAGGTGTTCACACATCCCGAAGCATATGTGGAAATGTGTGCTGGGCTTTTCTATCCCTAGTTATAATTTGGGGTCTGGCCTTGAGGACCATCAAGACATCAGCAGTGAGCTAACCCGGAGCTAAGACTTACCAGATTCCTGAACACTTCAGCTCGTGTCCCATTAGCAAGACGGAGACTGTGTCAGGGGCCACACGTAGGGAAGTTCTGGCAGACATCAAGTTATGAAATTATATTAAGAGCGGGAGGAACAAAGGGTGATGAGGTCGTGAGGTGTTGCTAAGGCTCCAAATCTCTGCTAGAGGCAGCTTGCCCTGGACTCTGCAGCGCACATGCCCTATTTTCCTACGCAGAGCAGGCTGCTAGCCACGCAAGAAGACATCCACTGTCACTTGCCGACACTACAGGAGCGACTGCAGAATCTCCCGCTCCCATGCCGCCTCTGCTGTCTTGAATTGAAGCCCTGTTGCCCTGCCTAGCTCGAGCATCGCCAGAAACAAGAGTGTTCTCACCCTCTGCCTGGTGTGAGACCTCGCCTGGCAAAAACTGTTATGGGACCCCAGCTTCTTTCGAATGTTTCTACCCCAGCAGAATAAGAACATGAAGAAAGGCCCTACAAGGGCAAATGGAGAAAGTGGGTGCTGTGGACAGCACCAGGCACAACACTTGGCATCTGTTTTTGAGGGGTACCAGCTCTGAACCACGTGACAGACCAACCACACTGGCAGAGACGAACACAGGCAGGTGAAGGCTGAGTTTTCAGCAGACTTCTATCGAGAAAAGGAGATGCTCATTTCTTTGTTTTCGTTTTGGTGCTGGAGGTGGCTCAGCAGCATTTGTCTGTCTTGCTGAGGGCCGAGGTTTGGTTCCCAGCACCGCCCTAGCTCTCATTAGCACCTAGACCTCCAGCTCCAGGGAATCTGACTCCTCTAGTTTCCTCAGGCTCCTGCAGGTGCACACCCACGCATAGAGACACCTAAAAACAAACTTTAAAATGTTTTTGTTTTACAAAAACTAAACCGAATAACATTTACATGCATTTCTCAATCTACATGTCTTTCACAGGAGAAAGCCCTCATATCATACCCTTGCATAACCCGCCATACTCTACAGAGGATTCCCATAACATCTTCTTTATGTTTCTTACAGATAGAACCCGAGTGCGGAGCATTTTACAGATAGAAAACTAAAGCTTAAGAAAGTTCAGGGTCTGGGGTGTCGCTCAATGGTAGAGCCCTTGCCTGGCATGGAGACGGTTGGGAGTTTCATCCCCAGTGTTGCAGTCTTATTTCTGACACCGGTGGCAATGGAGGCACGGGCAGCACACAGCTGTAATACCAGCACTGGGGTAGAGGATCTTGAATTTAAGACCAGTCTGGGCATTAGGACGTGTGTGTGTGTGTGTGTGTGTGCGCGCGTGCGTGTGGGTATGTGTGTGTGTGGGGAAAGACAGAGAGAGAGAGAGAAACAGACAGAGAGAGACAGACAGAGAGAGACAGACAGAGAGACAGAGACAGAGACAGAGAGGTTGGGGGAAGAGATGTACACATTTAAAGTACGTGCCTGATGGTGCACACACAATAATGCGGCACTGGCAGTACTTTAAGATGGCCCCTGCTCTCTGGTCACAGCTCTTTCCTTCATGAGTGCCTCTGAGGTTCTCAATGCACCTGCAAACAAAGGAGCACCAAGTGGGGAAAGGCGCAGCGGCTACCAGCCATGCTCTTAAGCGCTGGGAAGGGTGAATGGAACCTCATGTCCCAACACCGCCTTGTGTGAACTGGCTAACACTGAACCCTGTTGCTAACTGCTGTGCTACACTGTGTTAAAAATATCCATGCACGTCATTAAATTTAACTTTCAAATTTAAAAAATATTAATCAGAGAAGACTTTGTAATGAAGCAGACTGTTCTCTCTGTGGGAAATTCTTTACTTTTTATTAACTAAATCCTGAGTAGGAAGGTTGTATCTTTAAGATAAATTTCACTCAAAAATATCTTTATTGATGACTAAGGATTCTGCATATAACTTTAATGAGAGAGGTATGAAATTTCACTAATCACTTTCCATATTGAAGGAGGCTCCTTAAGGAAACAGACTCTGTTCATTACCACTAGATGGCGCCACAACCACATAATCGCAGGCTGGAGGCTTCCTGGAGGAAAGGAGGGCCCCCTGGGCTAAATCACCGGTCTGTTCTGGAGGACTGAGCCTCTCTCCTTCCTCTGCTAGGACTTGGGTTTTCATTCTTTGCTAGGAACAAAGCGCGTACCATGTGACTTACGAAAGCTCATGCTTGCTCCCAGAAGCAAATTCACAGAAATTGCTTCATTGAGCCTGGGGGCGAGGTGGAGGGCTGTGACTGACTCCTCTTGCCAGGGGGAGGGAGGAAAACTGAGGCCCCAAGTTAACTCATCCCAGATCGCATAGGCAGTAGTTAGCACAACCCAGATACCACCTGAGTGAACCAAATCTCTTGAACACCATTCTCTGCTCCCAAACTCCTCAGCTGTTGGGAAAGCGTCATCTGCAAAGATACAAGATGGCCTTTGCCACCTGGAGTTGTCAGTGTCCTTTGCTGATTCCTAGGCTTGTCTTAGCTCTAGACATCTATGTAAGTCTATCATACCTAATTAGTAAATACATACAGGAAGGAAAAATATGTGCAGTAAATTGCCAACCACATATTCTAACTTCTAAGCAAATTCAAGACTTTGAATATAAATGGAATGACACAAAGTGAACCTAACCATGAACCACTGCTGCCGAGAGTCATGCAGAGAAATGAACCCACCCATAAAGGAAGCTACAGGTTCCGGGGTATGGTTTAACGTGTGTGTGTGTGTGTGTGTGTGTGTGTGTGTGTGTGGTGTTACAAAAGATTCCTAAGCCTCATTTAGGATCCCATTAATATTAACACTAGTCTGGTTATTTAATAAAACAAGAAGAAATTATGGTGACCTTATTAGGAATCAATATTTCTAGCTTCAAGTGTAGAGTAAAAGTTAATATTTGTCTTTAGAAATGCTAAATGTTTTATTTAAATCAAAACTACATTAACTTCAGGTTTTTAAAAATGAATTTCTTAGGTCTACCTATGGAGAGGTCTAGAAGCACTTGTTACATCTTCCAAGGAAACTAAACATGTCTATCCCTATATTTTGGTTTTGAATTAATGCCTCAGTGAGAAGAATCAGGAGCACTGGAGAATAGACAGTCAGACAGTCAGGGTCAGGGAAGTGTACAGCAAGGCTGGGACAGCTTGTGCCCAAAACTGAGACACAGCCACAGCTGGCAGAGCCCAGTGAAAGGACACAGGACCACTTCTGAACAATGTAAGTATCACATAATTGCAATTTATTGAAACATCGAATACATAAAATTCATAATTGGCTGATGTTATTGACAGGAGGAGAGAGATAGAGCCAATAAAATGAAATTTATAATGAATTCATTGAGTTTTGCGTATACGTTCAACTGGGCATGTGGTGCACACCTTTCATCCCAGTCCTTGGGAGGCAGAAGCAGTTGAATCTCTGTGAGTTCTAGTCCAATCCGTTCTATACAGCAAGTTTCAGGCCAGCCAATAGCACATAGTAAACCCTGTCTAAGTCATCATCATCATCAAATGAAAAGAGCTGAGCAATAAAAGCTGGTTGAAGTTGTTCATGCTGTCATCCTAGTCGCCAGAAACAGAGGGAGGAAAATTGCCAAATTCAAAGTCAGCCTAAGCTACATAGTAAATTTGAGGCCAGCCTGGGCTACTTAAAACAGATCTTGCCTCAAAAAATATACAATAAAACTAGTCAATAAAGGAAAAGAATCATGTGAATAGTCATATATATGTTATAGTTCAGATAAGTCAAGTGAGACCAGCAAAGTCTCTGGATAATTGTCATATTTGCTTCACTGATTTTTTTTATAGAAAATTGCTAGCTAATGAATGTTGAAAGAAATGACAGAATTCAAATCTCTACTTTCTAACCCCCAGTGGGACAGCTGATTCAGCTGAGGCCATCACTCAAATACAAACCAGCAGCAGTTCGTGTGGGAAGACCTGAGGACTGGGACTGTAGAAGGCCACACGCCATCTCGGGGACCAGCTGCCACCACCCCTTCGACTCCATGACCAAGCTCCATATCAGGAGCAGTGGCCCCCTCACCACCGCCCCTCAACTGAACCTATGTCGTTCTAATCGTCCCCGAACACTAGCTCTCGCCACAAGTGAAGCATACAATGCAAGCTTTGTGTCCTTATTAATGTGAATTAATAAAATAACTATAGAAAAGTAGCTGAGCAGTTTTCCTTAATCTAAGAAAAGTTACTACAGAGCCACCAACCTCGCAGCAGGTCCACAAGCCCACCCCTTAGGGTCCATAAAGCCTACCATGACTGTTGTAGAAGGATTCACCACACACTGGGTTCCCAGCCTCTTAAGCTGTGGCCTGGGCTTTTCCGTGTGACAATAAACCTTAGCAGCTTCCCTGCTACCTCCCAGTCTGGCTCCGACAGCCCTGACCTCCAGCATTAGTGGGATGCGGGAAACTCAGTAATTCGTGTCTCACCACAAGGAAAATACCAGGGCTCAGATATGGGACTCTCTCCACACTCAGGGTACAGCACCTTCCCCAGAATTAGTACATTTATGTAAAATGCCTGCAGTAAAAAGCAGGGGCTGTTCTAGAATAAAAGAAATTTAAAGCACAAGCCAAAACCTGGAGCAGGTGCATGCATACACTGGATTCTGATCTGAAGACATGAATGTTAAAATTATTTAGCGATAATTTGAAAATTTTAAATATTTGCTGTTTTATATGATATTAGGGATTGTAGTTAACTAGGTAGCAATAATAAGGTTGGGGGTATGTAGAACAATGTCATTTTGTTTGTTTTGTTTTTGATGGACACTGAATGTTAAAGAATAGAAAATATAACAAGCAATATTTATGAGTTTTAATTTAATGTTTAGAATTTTTAGAACAAAAGTTAACATATACAAAATGCAAAACAGTTGTGAAATTAGTTAAATGAGGCATACTTGAATCCTGGCCAGTGTCTCCCTGGGATAGGACATTGGGAGAAAAAGCATAGCTGAGCAAAAGTCATTCTTCAATTTTATATCAAGATTGCATGTGGTAGGGTCAGAGGTACAGAGTGTTTACCTAGCTCATGTAAGGCCCTGAGTTCAGTCTCTAGTTATAGATGATAGATAGGTGATAGATAGGTGATAGATAGATAGATAGATAGATAGATAGATAGATAGATAGATAGACAGACAGATGCAGGCAGGGAGACAGACAGATAGAGGTTAACTGAATGAGAAACACCCTCCAGAGACTCATGCATTTAAACACTCAGTCCCCAGTTAGTGGGGCTGTTGAGGGGTTGTTTAGAAGGTGCAGCCTTGCTGGAGGAAGTGCTTCACTGGGGCTGGTTTTGAGAGTTTATAGCCTCTGCTACCTCCAGTTCTTACTCTCTTCTTCCTGTGTACAATTGAGATGTTGAGGTGATCTCTTAGCTTCTGGCTCTAGCCTCCTGCTGCCATGCCTTTCCCACCATTGTGGACATACAGTTCTCAAAACCATAACCCAAAATAAACTTTTGTATAAATTGCTTTGTGTTATGACATTTTATCATAGCATCAGAATAGCAACTAAGATAGACAGTTGATAGATAAATAGCTTGACATATGACAGGTATATGGAGAGATGATAGATAGATAGATAGATAGATAGATAGATAGATAGATAGATAGATAGATAGATAGATGATAGTCAGACAGATAGATAATAACATATTTGAATTAGAGTTTAACATGTACAGAAAGCCAAATTTTTAACTGAGTGTATTACTTTTGTATCGTCAATACCTAAGAGAACAACGAGAGAGAAGACATCTTCGTTTACAGGGTCAGAGGGTTCTGTCTATCTTTGCTTGCCCCACAAGCTCAGGCAAAATGTGTACATAATGGTGGCAGGAGTGTGGAGGGAAGAGCCTATTCACCTCCTGGTAGTCAGGAAACAGAGTGAAGATAACTCAAGGCACCCCTCCCCCAAGGACATGCCTCCAGGGATTTAGTTCTCTAACTAAATCCCTAATGGCTGAGAAGCCTAAGTGGGAACAAAAGCCACCTAAAAAGGCAACTGGGGAGCAAGGTCTTTGCCTGGGCCCTGTGGTGAGCTCTTTAAGAGCCGCGCCCAAGGGTCTCTTATGTTGCATCCCAGCTCTACACACAGGAGAGGGTAGCCTGGTGAAAGAGGAGGTATAGCTTCAACTGCAGTGTGGGTGCAGCTGCTGGTGTGGGCGCAGCTGCAGTGTGGGGGCAGCAGCAGGTATGGGCACAGCTGCGGTGTGGGAGCAGCTGTAGTGTGGGTGCAGATGTGGGCGCGGATGCAGTGTGGGCGCGGCTGCAGGCAGGCTTGATTGGGTGATGAATGTCTGGAAGACTGCCCACAATGTGGGTAGCAGGTCATTTATTAAGGGTCCGAGACTGGAAAAGGGTCCAGTGCTGTTCCTCTTAGAGAACCCGCAGAACATGAGCTCAGCCTTGTGAGTTCTCCCTTAGACATATTTTCCTCTTCAAAAAATTCTCATCAGAGTTCCATCAAAGATGATGCAGGTGTTGAAACATTTTCCCCCAAATAACTGTACTTCATCTACTGACAGTCATTTTGGGGTCCAGCCTATTGAAAGCTCAGAAAGCTATTACAGTAAAGACAGGCTCAGAACTCAGAAAAGGGGAATAGAAATGTGGCACAAACTGTAATAATTTTTATACAGGAAAATTACAGGAAGGCTTACATGATCTTGGAGGTCCTAGAGCCCACAATGTTCAGGAGTTACAGCCTCAAACAGAGAGAAACTGTAATGACTAGAACCTGGAAAGGTTTTGCTGCTTTTTATCCATTTGCATTATAAGCAATGACTCAATGCACTCTGAAAATTCACTATTGAGTTGATTCTCTAAACTGTGTGTTGTGTTTTTTTCCCTCTGGAGAATGATTTTAATTTTTAATTTTATTTTTAACTTATGCACAAAACCAAAATTGTACATAATACAGGGGACCATGGGATGTTTGAATACACAGATACATCCATTTTAACATGCAGTTCCTCAAATACTCATCATGGTTCTTCTTCTTCAAAAGAAGAAGAAGAAAAGGAGGAGGAAGACGAGGAGGAGGAGAAAGACAAGTACCATATGATGTCACCCATGTACAGGATATAGAATTCTTGACCTCAGAGAAGTTGAGAGAAGAATGCTGATTAGCCAGAGGAAGGGAGTCTAGCATGGAAACGAAATTACAAGTGAATATGGGTAGTAAGTCTTGGGTGCTAAGATACAGTAAGGTGATCACAGATAGAAGTTGTGTAGTGTCTATTTCCAGGAGTAGAAGAAGGGATTTGGGATTTCTTGAGTGTGCAGGGGTTCCCTTTTCTCGCCACATTTGTTATCTTTTAAATTTCTTACAATAACTATTCTTCCCTTAGCTAGTTGAGATCTCGTTGTGCTTTGATTTGTGTTACTCTGGTGGCTGGTAATGTTCGCTATCTTTTCATGTACCCGTTATCTATTTGTATGTTATCTTTTGGAGGGAGAATTTAGACATTGGGGTTATTGTCTGTTTGGGGACCAGGTTATTAGGACTTGCTGTTGAGTTTGGAGTTCCACGTCTGTTCTGGAAATCACCACCTTTCAAATACACAATTCACACATACTTTCTCCAGTTCTGTAGCTCGTGATGTTAAGTTTGGAGTTCCAGGTCTATTCTGGAAATCACCACCTTTTTTTCTTTTTTTTTTTTTTTAGTTTTTTGAGACAGGGTTTCTCTGTAGCTTTGGAGCTTGTCCTGGCACTAGCTCTTGTAGACCAGGCTGGCCTTGAACTCACAGAAATCCGCCTGCCTCTGCCTCCCAAGTGCTGGGATTAAAGGCGTGCGCCACCACCACCTGGCTCGTACCACCTTTCAAATACACAATTCCCATATACTTTCTCCAGTTCTGTAGCTCATGAGGTCACAATGCAGAAGCTTTTTAGCCAACCACAATTCTGTTTGCCTTTCTTTGATTTTGTTTACTCTGCTTTAAGGGAAAACAAAAGTCTCCTTCCTGAGGTATTTTGCATTGTCTTCTACAGTTTCATTGTTCCAGGGCTCACACTTTGGTCTTTTTAAAGTTGTGTTTGAAACTGATGAGAGATGAGAGTCAAGCTTCCTTCTGCACATGGCTATGAATTTTTTCCTAGCATCATTTGCTGGAAACATGGCCTTTCTTCTGATGTGTATTTTCAGGTTTTTCTGGAAAGCCGGCTGGCTGTAGGTACACAGGTATGCTCAGCTCTGCATTCCACGCCACTGGCCTAGTACCTGTCTTTACACCAGTGACATGTTGTCTCAACAGCTACGTACAGCTTTTTAAACAATATTACAGCCAACTGTGGATAAAATAAAATTTCCCTCTGTGAGGCAAATTCTTCTCCATTTAACGCCTTGGGTCATCAAAACCCCAAAAGAGCAGCCATGTTCCTGTCAGACACCTCACAATAGAAAGAGCAGTGAAGGCAGGTGAATTCTTAGAGATCCCCATGACCCACAGGCTGGCTGCAGCTCCGGTAGTGGACTCTCGCGAGATCATGGGGTGAAGCAGAGCTACAGGCTCTATGATGCCCCATCTTGTGCCACTCAGGATATTAGAAAATAAAATTGCTTCCTGCCAGGCAGTGGTGGCCTTTATTCACAGCTGTCAGGAGGCAGAGGCAGGTGGATCTCTATGAGTTCAAGGCCAGCCTGGTCTACAGAGTGAGTTCCAGAGAAGCCAGGGAAACACAGAGATATCCTGTCTCAGAAAAAAAAAAAAAAAAAAAAGCAGAAGATGCTTCTTCTTCTACAGCAAGATTCCCAAGGGTGAAGAAAAGGTCCCAAATAGTGACAAATGCCAGAAGAGGGAGGGAGCCCCTGTGCCCCTTGGCCGGCACTATGGGGAACCCTGCCACATTTACCGATGTAAAGAAACTTCCCTCAAAAGGTGTTTACTCAAAGCTCATCGAACTCACAGAGAACATTTTTATAATTTTAACATTTTTATAATTTGAGCACATCTTGGAAGTGGCTCAACAGAGAGGCTGGTGGCACTGGCTGCTGTTTAGGGAAATGTAATAGATACACCTTGGGAAGCCAGGAGGGGAAGTTCAGAGAGTTTTCCCTTAGCTTGTCTCTGCAGGTGTATGGGTGTATGGGTGTGTGTGTGTGTGTGTGTGTGTGTGTTGCCTTTGGGTATTTTGGCACTATCTGAGAGTACATGTTCCCCCCAGCCCTCTGGAGAGTGGGGAATGGAGGCAGGGGTACAGTCTGGCTAGAGAGCCCACATCATGAGTGAATCCCAGGCTGGTTTTGTCACTGGCTGGAAGCTACCTGTAGTTAACCAGCCTCTTCCTAAAGGCTACAGAGTGCTGAGGTCACATTTCTCCTAGTCAGAATCTCACTTCCTCCTGCTCATGTCAAACCGCCTCATTAATTGGTTAGGTCACACGCTGTCAATCTGTTATCACAGCACAGATTTCCTTCGTTCCAAGATTAGGTTAAAGCATTGATTCAAGCACCAGGTATCTCCTCAGCCAAAAGCCAGGGTCGACTGGACCCTTCCTCTTATTAACCAGTGTAATATTATGTTGCTGGAGTAATCAGGAAGGTCCCTAGGTCAGTCCAATTTCAACAAATTAATCTCTGATACTGAAGACAGTAATTTGGTGGAGGATGGAGCCCACCCCCTTATTTCTCCATTTCTCCTATGCCAGAAATGTTGACTCTCCAGTCATTTGGCTTCAGTGACCTATTCGGAGACATGGCAGTGGGAACTCTACCACTCTGTGCCACAGCCGTGGCCTTACTTGTCGCTAAGCCCCCATGGTGCCTAAGGCAAAGGCATCTGGAAGATTGGGTGTGCTGCTGGTTAACCAGGATCTGGAGCATGAGGGGAAGCCCAGAGACTGACAGCTAGGAAAGTCTGCCGTGTTCTGCAGCAGCAAAACAGAGGGAGGAAGAAAGGGACAGAGGGAGGGAGAGAGAAAGGGAGGGAGGGAGGGAAGGAGGGAGGGAGGGAGGGGGGGGGAGTCTGATACACCACAAAGAGGGAGTCTGATACACCACAGAGACACCTTTTAGGTTTTTCCGAGGGAATGACCAGGAAGGCTTTCACAGCTGCCTATTGAACTAGGTGCGCCAGTCTACAGGCCGTCAGACTCTTCCAGGGTCTGAAAAGCAAGCTTCCTTGGGCAGGAGACCACTAGGGTTCCAGTGTAGCACACAGATCTACTCAAAGATCTGGTGGCTTCCATTCACAGCAGCCTGCTCCCTTCTGTGTGATGTTCATGGCCCCAGGTTTCCAGAAACTCTTTCCCATGTCCATACCTCTTCTCCAGAATCAAGTCACTATCACACCTAAGGTCCTCACTGGGACCTTAAGAGTGTCAACAGCTCTCAATTCTGGCCTGAGGTAGAGCTAAGGCCCCAGACATACAAAAGGACCAATGCCTGGAGCAGAGTTCCCTAGCCTATCCCTAGGAGCTGGGATCTGAGAGAACCCTCAGTCCTCCTCCTCGGGACCACTGCAGGCCGGGAATGACTCTGAGCCCAAAGGGACCTAGGTACCCTGAAAGAGTTACAGGGACAGCACGTCTTGGTGTCCCAGGGCGGGGCAGAAAACTGACCCGAGGGCGGAGACTTGGTTTAGCTTCACCAAGGACAGCAGGGGAGGAGACTCCTACCTTTGATACTCTCCCCCATGCTCCCCAAGCTCCAATGGCTTTTAAAGGACCTAGGGCAAGAGGGTGGGGTAGCATCTTTGGGAGAATGGAGCGCCCATGAACTTCGATGCGGAGCCACCTGCACCGGCCCAGGCCGGAGAGCTGAACATGGCTGGGTTCTGTGATAGCGTGGGCTCTTGCTCGGTCTCGCATGGCCTTACTCGCGTGTCAGTCGCTCATTCCCCGGGCTACAGTCGCGGGGATCTGGGCTCCGGCCGGCGCCTGTGGATGAACTCGGCTTCGCTTAGCCCCGCGTCCTACGCGGCCGGACCGGGACAGGCTCCACCTTACGCTGCAGCTGCCTTGGCTGCCCCGGGCTCGCTACTTGGTGCTGCAGGCGGCCTGGCTGGCTCCGATCTCGCGTGGCTGAGCCTGTCGGGGCAGCAGGAGTTGCTGAGGCTCGTACGGCCACCCTACTCCTACTCGGCGCTCATCGCCATGGCCATCCAGAGCGCACCTCTGCGCAAGCTGACGCTCAGCCAGATCTATCAGTACGTGGCCAGCAATTTCCCCTTCTACAAGCGCAGCAAGGCGGGCTGGCAGAACTCCATCCGCCACAACCTGTCCCTCAATGACTGTTTCAAGAAGGTGCCCCGAGATGAGAACGACCCAGGTAACCGGCAGCATGCACGCCCCGTCCAGTACCCGTGTTACAGGCGGCTGGTGGGGTGACTAGGGTGGAAGGGACCCTGGGCGACCCACTGACGCATTGTACAGATGAAGTAACTTCGGTTGGGTGAGATGGAGAAAGACGTTTTAGGCTTTAGCTTCCAGTCTAGCGCCCCCAGGGTTCTGCGCACTTGCCTGAAGCCTAGAAAGCTAGTCATCTGGGTGAACTTGGGAATTTAACATCTCTGAGCCTCGATATACCTCCCTGTAAAATGGGGGAAATAGTGATTACCTTAAAAAAAAAAACTGGGACGGGTTTGGGTGGGGGCGGATGATCAGCCTCTGGAGAGCGTCGGACCCTACATAGAGGCCAGGCGTGGCCAGACAGTTCAGAGTCCCTTGGGTCGTCTCTCCAGCCTCCAACCTGAGGTACTTGGGTATTCCCTCAAGGGTCCGTGGCTGGGTCCTTGTGGAGCGCCCACATTCTTGCAGTATGACTGTAAAGACCCATTCCTGACACAAAGTACCTCCTCAAGGCTTGGGACGAGGAGGGTTCAGGGCCATCTTCATGGGAGTTAACTGGGTCAACGCCTGGCTTTCTGAACCTCCCTCCTCCACAGGTAAAGGCAATTACTGGACGCTGGACCCAAACTGTGAGAAGATGTTCGATAATGGGAACTTCCGAAGGAAGAGGAGGCGGAGAGGAGAGACCAATGGGGCCACTGCGCCTGAAACCAGCAGCCCAGAGAGAGCCACACTGGAGCCCCGTGGCTCAGCTTCCCATGACATGCAGACCTCTAGGTCCCCGCCTGCATCCGAGGCTACCCCATGCCTCTCGGGGTTCACCACCGCGGTGGGAGCTTTGACTGGCAGCCTAGGCACCCTCCCTGAGGGCCTGGTCCGTGACTTTTCTTTCCGAAGGCCACCAACAGCGGCTGCCCACGGTCCCCAGATCCCCAACACTGCGCAGGGCTTTGCCCCTGGCCATCGAATGGTGGCTACCGGCTTTAGGGTGGATCATCTCGTCTACAGCCGGGAAGGGACTGACGTTTGAAGGAAAGCTGGAGACTGGCCAGGTGCTCTGTTCGAATATAGAGCTCAGTCCCTGAATCAATCCTTCCTGGGGGCGCCACAGAAAATGGCAGTGCTCCTGTGGGGAGCAGAACTGAGGCAGGTGCAGCTTGCTGGGAATCCCTCACCCAGGGTGTTAGACACTCTTGGGCTTCCAGGGTTCTGCCGATAGATCCATCCCTGGGCTCTCTGACTGCAGAGAAAGATCTTAAAGCTTTAAAGGGGTGACAAGCCTCCAGTCTCCAGAGAGATGCTTTGGAGCTGATCAGAGGAGGGGAGGAAGCTAGGCTACACGAGCATCTAGGGGACAAGTCATTAAGTAACTGACTTCCATCTCTGATCCAGCTGTTTTCTTTCCGTCAGAGAATAGGGTCGGAGTGGGAGCCCCGACCCGAGGACAGGCCTTCCACCCACAAGAGACTGCATGTTGAGAGGAGTCAGGACTCTTGGGCTTAGCATACATAGAAAGAGGGACTTTCCAGATTTGGGCCGTTGGGAAGAGCTAATGCAGCAGGAAGGAGTCCCTGGGGTCAGCAGCTCCCTCCCCTGTCACTCTGCTCCTGGCATTATTAGTGTCCCCATTATAGAACCTCACTGTCCCCAGACCCCAGGCCCGGTGCCTGGCGCCTAGGAATCCTTAAGCCGCTTGGGTTTGTCTTACCTCCACACTCTTACTAAAGCGGGGTGCCACACCTGTTTTGGTTTCCCTCTGCTCCTGCCTCCTCCCCTCCTGGGGCTGCCCCCAGACCAGCAGAATCCCGAGGACTACCTCCCTTTTGAATTGCACCCCCTGCTCTCCCTCCTACTTATATTTACAGTGACTGGCAAGGAGCTCAATTCATTAAGAAATAGAATTTGGACCTCTGTGCTTTCTAGAGACCCTGGAGGTCCCAGCTGGCTGTCGTGAGTCTCTGTGTTATCAGGCATTCTCTGGGGACATGGACACTGGAGGCAGAGTGTTAGAGCACACACACTCCTCCAGGACCTTTAGGAAAGGTTCTTTCCCTGGAAGACAGCAAAACAGGGAACGCTTAAGCTAGCCCTTGAGTGAGTCCAGCCCCACTTGCGCCAATGTAACAGGCTTGCCCTGGTTCATCTCATGTCTGCCTGCTGGGCCAAGGCTGCCACTGCTCAGCAAGTGAGAGCAGTGACCTCCTGAACCTGTAGTGAGCCTGATGGTGGAGGAAAGTAGGGAACAGAAGCCCTGGCTCTTGGTGCTCTGTGGCCTCCCAGCCGCTGCCATGGGAAGATGAACTGTGTGTGAGTTGGGTGGCCATGGTGTTGCTTAACCAAGCTTAGAACCAACCCCCCCCCTCCAAATGTAATGCAATCTTTAAAATTCAGGGAAAAATAAATTATTTAGAATATAAATAAAAGGGTTGTGGGTCTTTTAGCTTATTTAATAGAACAACATGCTAAAAAGGAGTCTGTGTTACTCAATAAAGGAACCCCAACCAACCCAGCACCAGCACCCCACTTTACGCTCTATGTTTTTAACTAGCTGCGACAACAAGAAGAAATACAGTGCAGCTTGACAACCAGCAGAACTTCCACAAAGTTGCATGCCATCCATACACATGCTGCCAAAGGGCATCATGACTGTGTGACAGCTGCCAATCATGGGAAGTTGTGTTTGTTTTTTGCTTCTGATACTGAATTGCGTATTAAAATTGAGAAAGGGATAACTATTTTTCAATGTTTTGTTTGCCTAGTTGGGTGTTTAAAGGCAGTTTGGCTATTCAAAGCTATGTAGGCACTAATAAGTAATAGTATACTAAACAGATGGACTCTCTTTGAGAAAAACATAATTGAAAATGTTCTAGGATGGTGTGGTTGCAATGACTGTAATTCCAACACTTAAGGGCAGAGACAGAAAACCAAGTTTCAAGGCCAGCCTTAGCTACATAGTGAGTCTAAGGCAAACCAGGGCTATCTATATCAGACCCTGTCACAAAAGACTTTCTCTCTCTCTCTCTCCCTCCCTTCCTCCTCCCCTCCCCTCCCCTCCCCTCCCTTTCTTTCCCTTCCCTTCCCTTCCCTCCCCTTCCTCTCCTCCCCCATCAAGCCATGCAGGATATTTGGAAAGTGATCATGTCAAAAGCCAAATAGAATCCATCCTTTCTGCAAGACAATCCATGTATCTGGGTGACTGTTTGGAGGGAAGGCACACCAAAATACAGTTGACAGGTGCTGGTGCAGCGGGCTTCGGAGGCATCACAAAAGAGTGTTTGCCTAGAGGGGAGACTCTGCTGAAGGCAAAACAAGTAGCCAAACAAAGCAGACTGGGTGAACTTGACCTTCTCTAAAGCCACATGTCAATAGACCAGGGTGTCAATGGCAAGGCGAAGAAGATGCTGCTAAGGACCCCATCACGGTACTTATGCCCCAGCCCCCTCATTCCTTCTCTTCATTGCCTTTGAAATTGTGAGGCTTACAGAAAATACTAAATTTTTAAGGTAACTGTGAGTCTACAGCACAAGATGTCATGAGCACTTGATGGAGCCCTGATGGATACCCAGCTCCTCCTTTGAGTGGACAACTTAGTGAGCTGAGTCATTCCAGATATAGAAACAATTCCAGACTCCAGAGGGAAATACCAATTCAAAACCTGGCCTGTTGGGTAATTCAGAGTTCCAACCACTGCCAATTAAGTCATAATCATTTATGGGTTTTAAAACCCAAAGAGTATACTAATAGCATAAGTCATATTCTCCCTGGGTATAGATTGGTCGCTGAGTGAGAAACAATCCCCATGATAGAAAGGATATTCCCAATGAAGAGCCTGATGTTCCTTCCACAAGTTTGTGAAAGTCTACAAGTGTTTGAAACCTGAACCCTGGACTTCAAGGCATGAGCGCTAGTTTCACGAGCTGATTAAACATCAAGCGTGTTTTTGATAATCATAATCTTTTGTCTTGGGTCTTTCTTTCTTTCTTTTTGGAAACAAGGTCTTTCTGAGTAGCCCAGACTGCTTTGCAGTTTGTGATCCTCTTGCCTGAATGCTGGGCTCACAGCCATGCATCACCTTGCCCAGTTCCTCCAATCTTTCATTTCTTAAGGTGTGTCTCCTGCAGTTGGTGTCCTCTGTCACTCATGAATCCAGCAACTCAGTAATTAGCAGAACTCTTCAACAAGAAAAAATCAAGAGTCCCCCCCCCCCCCAAGTAGAGAACTCGAGTCAAAGAACCAGGTGATGGGAAGAGACTCATCTTTTGAGAGCTATGAAGGACTCTTGGCACACAAATCATGCACCTGCACACACACACACACACACACACACACACACACCACAGAGCACTGCCCTAGCCAGAATTCTCTCAAGAGAAATTTCAGATATTACAGCAACTTTGATGATGAAGGCATGATGTCTTCAAATACCACTCTGAGAAAGTCATGCTTACATTCAGGATATTGGACCAAGTGGGTAAAAATTACAGAAACATTACAGAATAAACAGAAGCTGAGTTTAATAAAATGTGATTCAGTCAATAAATCTTTTTGGAGGACCAACTATGAATCAATCTTTGTCAACCTGTCAGAAAATGGTATGTGATGGTTGTTGCCTACCAGAGCCTCCTTCTTGTGGTTGGGACAAGGATGAAGAGCAGTCACAGGAAAGCCTCTTGAATGGAGGCTATCTGGCTCCAAGATGATTACTTTAAATATACTTTAATATTACTTTAAAAAGCCCACATACCATATTGCCATATTGTACCCGTTAAATGGACCTGAATATGTTCCACACCCGCTTGCTCTCCCTAACCTCAGTGTGGTTTAGGTAGGGGCACTTGTGCACTCCGGCTGGAGAGGATCTGGTTTGTTCCCCTTTCCACAGAAACAATGGTAAGTTTAACCTAAGGCCTGTTTTCCTGTCAAGACACCTGTCATTTGGTGGGGATTGGAGCTGAGCTCGCTAGGGTTTCTGGGTAGGGACTCCACTGGGACTTCTCTGAATCCAGGAACTGAAATGCTAGAGTCCCTTGAGCCCTGACATGCTAAGCAGTATCCCTCAGGGCTAAGCCCACTGCCCTTGCAGGAAGCTGCTTTCATTGGTCTGCTTTATTAGTGCTGAACACAGACAACTGGAAATATCTTTGCCCTTTCTCTCAGAGACTGCTATGCTAAATCAGACCTTCACACACAGAGACTTGTATCCCTGCCTCAACGCCGGATGAATGAAGTCTATGCACTTGCCCTCCAGAGTCTCGTGTCTCCATTCATCTCGCAGATGATGTCAAGATGTCAAGTGTGTTCCTGGTGTTTCAAGTACATTGTTTCCTACGTTCTCACATCTCAGCCAGGTGAATGAGTTTGTTCCCATTCTACCGATGCCGCAACTTGAGGTGAGGTGACTTGTTTCTCAGGGTCACAGCTAATACTAAGCTAAGTCAGAAGGAACCTAGCTTCTCTGCACCCAAACTCTGTCTCTACTTTATCCCTTCCTTCTCTAGAGTCTTCCCCACAAACCCGAGGCAGCAATCTTTCTGGTGCTCAAGTAGCTTGGGCAGTTGGTAATTGTTGAATGAATGAATGAATGAATGAATGAATGTGAGCACGCTGTACACCCTATACTTTCCACACAACTCTTCCATCCCAAACTCAGCCCCTCCCAGTATTCTGTGACCGGTTTGAGTCCCCTCACAGAGGGCTATCCTTCTGCTGGACCTGGGGGATGTAAATGTGAGTGAGACAGCCTCAAGAGCCCACCACATATTAGGGTTTGGGTGCCGGGCTAGGATACAGATCTGTGATGGGATATAGAACTGGGGCCTGTGAAATTCAAAGCTGAAGGGGACAACAAGGCCCGTATGGTCTGGTTAGCCTTTATGTGCTCCGTTGCAACCATGAAAGCAGCCATTCAGGAGGGTCTTTGCTCTGCCGAGGAGCACTTAGGCTTGCATATCTGTGGTCCCACGTTGGTGAGCAACCAGATGTGTATATCTCCCCAGGAAGCACTTTCCGGGCCACCTCGTCCCATGCATTTGAGTCCACTGTCCCCACTGAAGAAGACAGGACCAGCCTTAGCTCCCAAGCAGGCTGCAAGGACTTGCAGGCACTAACTGGGTCCCACTGCTCAGCTCCTTTCACAGGCTCTGGGCTCGACTCCAATACAGGATGAGAGTCAAATGGAATGCATGTGTGAAAGCTCAATTTATGCCCTCTGGAAGTGTTGGGCAGCTTACCTGTCCCCAAACCTTTAATCGTTCCCTGATCCATCACCCACACCCAGACCCTCACTCCTGCACGCACCAGTGGCTGGGAGCTGCCTGAGGCTCGTATTAGTGTCAACACCTGAGCCAAGCATCCTGGGCTTTTGACTGAAACTCGCCCGGCCAGGCTGAGACCACTTTTCTACAAGGTGCCTATGGGCAGGTCACAGGGGAAGCCGGACTCAGGAGTCAGTAGGACGGAGCACTTTAATGAGAGGTTTTAGTTTCAAGAGCCCTGAAAGTCACACACTTGGCTTCTCCCTTCTTTTATACACATTGTCTTATCTGATTTCTTAATTTTAAAGTTTAGGATGAAAAGAATGATTGCTGTGAATTGTGTATTTAAACTGGAGGAAATAGAAACCTCGTTGGCCTGTTGTTTTAACAGCGTAACACACACACAAAAAAAAATATTGAAAGAAAAAAAAACTTTTAAAGGATTGTTTACATTCTCTAGTAATGAGTTTGGGCTTCTTTTTTTCGTCATTTTCCTTTATTTTTTCCTCTAGTATCCTCGCTAATATGTTTAGTACACGCGCAAATGCAAGCATCCTGAGAAAGAACTTGTATCGCTGCTATGTTTTCCTAACAAAATGGGTTTTCTCCTCCTTGCAGGAGCATTCCCATTGCCGGGCTTCAAATGTGCGAGTCTGTTAGCACATACAACACTGTGTGCCTTCATTTCAGGAAGAAAATGAAAATGAGATTTAGAGCAGGAAAGAGCCAGAGATTTTCAGATGACAAGCAGGTAATATGGGTGCCCTGACATTTTTGCCTGTTTAAAGGGAGCCCACTCTTGAGCTCTGATTTCACCAGGGTTCATCCACACAGCAAACTCAGCGCCTCTTTGACAGCCTAATGGGGAGCCCACAGTGAAAATGGCTTCTCACATACCTGAGGTCAGAAGGAGTCCTAGCTGAGTTGTCCCATCCTGCTCTCCACCCACCAGGCCACTCAGGACACTGTGGCCTTAAAGCAGGGGGTGCACAATGCAAAACCGAGTGTGTCCCATGCTTTGTAGATGTTCTTGTGTGAAAGACTGAGTGGAATCCTCCCAAACCTCTCTGCCTGTTCAGAGGCACAGTTTAGAACTGGGATCTTGTACCCAGGCACACAGATCATGACATTTTAAGCACCAGCCAGGACTGGGTGAAGCCAGAGTGATAGCAAACTCCAAGCAGTGTGTACTCAGGGCAGTGGCTCTGTGAGAGCTGTGCAGGCTAACTATGAATGAGTGTTAGCAGCCCAGCCTTAGAAACGACAAAGCCATAGAGATTCGGTGACTTACTTGAGGACAGGGGTACCAAAAAAAAAAAAAACCCTTTAAACAATTTATTTATTTTATTTTTATGGTATTGGTGTTTCGTCTGCATGTCTGTCTGTGTGAGGATGCCAGATCTCCTGCAACTGGAGCTACAGACAGTTGTGAGCTGCCATGTGGGGGCTGGGATTAAACCCGGGTCCTCTGGAAGAAGAGACAGTGCTCTTAATCACTGAGACATCTCTCCAGCCCCCAGGAGGTACCAAAGTTTAAAGGCACTTTTGTCTTTCCCAAAGTTCATCCCCCTCACTGTCTTCCTATATCTTAAGTGGAAGCAGTCAGAGAAAACTCTATGCTTGGACCTACTACAACTGTGCTGAAGAGAATGTAGTCAATTGTGCCTACTCTTACAAAGACCAGATATGAGAATGTAGTCAATTGTGCCTACTCTTACAAAGACCAGATATGAGATGAGAACATGAGTGCTATATACTTGAGTAGACACAGAACAATCTAGTAAGTTTGAGTTGGAATATAATTATGGTTAAATTTGGCTTTTATTATATATCATTTTAGGGGTTGGAGAGATGGCTCAGCTGTTAAGAGTACTTGTTTCTGTTGCAGAGGACCCCAGTTCATTTCCCAGCGTCAGAGGAAGCAAATGTCAATGCCCTCTTTTGACCTCCACAGGCACCAGACACACAGGGAGTTCACGTATATACACACAGGCAAAACGCTTCTACACGTAAGATAAATAAATCCTTTAAAATTTAAGTCTAATTTAGTAAGCAAAATTTTAGAATTTAAACAAGATCATTACATGAATAGAGTATGTAGTTCCTAAATAGAATTGAGGAAATTAAAAACAAAACAAAACAAAAACGCATCCAGAGATAATATAAGATGATTTCTCGAGCTTACCACTGGGTGATGCATGGCTCATGAACTGAGGCTTGTTTTCATGTTGCTTAACAGCTGGGGAAATCAAAATGAAGAAGACTATTTCATGACATAAAATTAAAATTCCAGTACCCATAAATGTAGTTTTATTGGGAATCAGTTTGCTCGATCTTCGAGGATGATTGTCTCTGCACTCAATGGGCAGAGTCAAGGAGCTGAGCCAAACCAGTGTGGCTTTTCCATGGCTACACACTGCACACTGAAGGGAGCAGGAGTGGGTCATCTATATTCCAGCATCAGCAGGGCCACATGTGTGCCATATCTGTTCTTCTATAACCCAAACAAATCCCACATGTCAAAGAGAAGAAGAAAACAGAAACTTCAAATTTGCAGTCTGCAGACCTTTTCCATCGTGTGTATTAACTGTAGAAAACAATCGGTTTCATTCAGACACATCTAGGTATGGATATAATGTGGGTTTCTTTTTTCTCCATATTCAGCCAGTGACTGTACATTTTAAGACACAGCAGCTTATGCCTCGTGGGAGCCATGATGGGGAAAAGACACTCAGCACAACAGAGTGTCTTCACAGGAACACTAGACTAAAAATAAAGCTGCCACCCAAGTTGTTTCTAAGTGGCTCCCTTGTTAGCAAAGGCCATTTACTAATAAAGTCAAGTAAGACTGCAGGAGTCAAAGAATTGTGCCCAGAAAGGGCCCAGAGAGCAACTTTGTTTAAGATGATAAACGTTTAATCCTTAGTTTCATTCTTATTCTTATATAGGATTATGATTAGTTGATATTTCCTTTTTAATTAGGTTCTCACTCTATAGCCCAGGCTGGCCTTGAACTTAATGTCCCTGTCTCAGACTTTCAAGCGCTGAGATTACAAGTGTGTACCACCATGCCAAGTTATTTCACATTACAATTTTAACATCATCAACAACAAAAACAAATAAGGAAAAAATCTGCTGAGGAAATGCATCTCCCCGTTGCCAAATGGGCATCACAAAACATCGCTGCGTTTGTGTTTTGGCTCCCAAAGCTATACATGGTTACCAGACGTTACCAAGTGTTATCAGAGTAAAACTGTCGATCTCTGGCCTGATGGGTTATAGAAAAGGAGAGGGATGAAGAGTGTTTAAGAGCAACCACAGAGTAAGATGGAGAAAGAAGGCCAAATGCACAATAGTAAAGGTAATAACTGGGACTAGATACTCTTTTTTACAAACCAGAGGATCTAATGTATGTATTTTTCATCTAGTAAGCTGCCAACAAGAAATATGCATGGAATAAAAGCTCAAAGAAAATTGAAAGGCACAGAAAAAAGCCTAGCAGGCACATTCAACCATTTGGAAAGCTATAACCATGCCAACTTGAAAGTAGAATTCAGTACAGACATTAATATGGTGAAGAAAGAGACCAGCGATGATGAAATACAGTTGATGATCAGGAAGATGCAACAGTTCCCAAGGAATGAAAAAAAGCTTCGAGAAGCAAATGAAATTAGTAAATCTGAGGAGCAGGCAATTTGATCTAGCTAGTGGATCAAACACATGAAAAAGATTGATAAGGTATCTTTTTTGTAAAAAATGAATTTTTAATTCCATGTATGAGGGTTTTGGGGAGGGTTTCCCCAGCATGTTCATGCCTATGCCACATGCATGCAATGCCCACAGAGAACAAAAGAGGATGCTGGATCTCCAGAAATGGGAATTACAGACAGCTGTGAGCCTCCACGGAGGGGCTAGGAACTGATGCCAGGTCCTCTGTAAAAGCAACCAGTGCTTTAAACCTCTGAGCTATCTCTCCAGCTGCATAAGATGCCAGACTAAATAGAAGCTGTATATGGAGGCGCACGCTTTAATTCCCACACTGGGGAGGCTGAGGTAGGAGAAACCTGACTTTGAGGCCAACCTGGACTATACAAAAACTCTATCTCAAAACAAGGAAGGAAGGAAAGAAAGAAAGACAGGAAGAAAGAAAGACAGGAAGAAAGAAAGAAAGAAAGAAAGAAAGAAAGGAAGGAAGGAAGGAAGGAAGGAAGGAAGGAAGGAAGGAAGGAAGGAAGGAAGGAAGGAAGGAAGGAAAAAGGGAAGGATGGAGGGGAGAAAAATGACTTTAAAGATGGAAGAAAAATCCTAGGAAAAGACTAATACAACAGAGATCGAAAAAGACAATGCACAAAGCCAAGTTCTGGTTTTGAAAAATGAAGAGGACAGGAGGATCAGCAGCACAGATGGGGAAAGCAAAAGACAGGAGCAGATGTTATTAGGAATGATGGGTGCCCTCAGTCACCCCTCCATGGCACCTTCTCTTTGTCCACTCATCTCTCAGTGAACACCTAGGGAGAATCAGGCAGTGTTAACAGATGGGAGGTGAGGTGTGTTACGGGGTTAGAGGATGGAGGAAGTGAAGGAGAAGGTCAAAGTCGGCTTTCACTTTTGTTGGTGTTGTGGGATGGTACTGAGAAGCAAGAACAGAGTGACAACAGGAGATAAAAAGTAAAAGGCAGGCTGAAGACAATAGAGGAGATAGAGAACGTCCCCCAGACAGCAGCAGGAGTCTCAGTGCAGAAGGAGCTGGCCTGGAAGGGAATGCCACCTCTTCTTTTAGACTAGAGGGAAGGCTAAGAATGGCTGTGGCTGTCCCCATAAAAGAGAGTGGAGGAATCCCCACACTAATCTCTGCTTTCTCTAAGAAGCAGAAGATGAAGCTAAAGCTGGGATGATTGCTCAGTGAGCAAGAGAAGTTACTGTAGAAACAAGAAGACCTGAGTTCAAATCCTCAGAACCCATACAGCACCAGACATAATCATGTGTGCCTATCACCCAAACAATGTGAGACCAAGACAGGTAGATCCCAGGGATTTGCTGGCCAGCCAGCCTAGCCAAAACAGTGAGCTCTAGGTTCATGGAAAGACCCTGTCTCAAAAAATCAGGTGGAGAGTGATGGAAGGGGAGAAGTGTGCACATACACCACACACTAAAAATAGCCAGTCAGTAAATCATTTGATTTTTAACACTGAAGTTATCTTTTGAGAAGGAGGGTTAGTAAGGAGGGAGTAATGAAGAAATTGAGTAGCAAGAAATGTCTTAAGGATGCAACATGTGAGTAGCAGATAGCAAAGGAGGAACTGAATGTCCCTAAAAGCATTAGGACTGCTGTCAAGAATCCAAATGAGGGTGAAGACAGGTTCATTATTTTGGTTGAAATCCCATATCAAACCAAGGAAAAGAAGCACTGAGGCCTGGCCTAAAGCCTAAAATCTATGTTAAATGTGTTCAAATACTCGTTCCCAGCTAGAAGTTATAGCAGACTCTGTGGTGGTTTAGAGCAACTTAAAACTTCCAGCATCTTGGAGCTAGAAAAACTTTTTGAGGCATGGCTCCATTCAAATGCGTTGCACTTATGAGCCCACGTATACTCCTGTGCAGACATGAATAATCAATCACTTGACTGAGGGCTACTCTATCCTTACTCACCTTCAGAACCTTTTTCATTACTACCCTTAAAGGAGTTCTTATATTTTTATCGGAGTTGTAGGGTTAAATCTGCTTTCAGCCCTCATAGTACAGTTGAAAACCAAAAGAAGTCAGGTTGGATCACCAATTATGGCCAAAGGCTCGCAGAGACTACAGATCTCTGGACTCAGCCCTCCATTTACCACACCTGTATACAATAGAAAGCAGTCATTTCTGTGTTTTAGTCATTGAGAACCTAGTGACAGAGCCCATGCTTTTGAGTATTATAGTTCCAGAATTTTGTGCAAAGCAAAGAAGTATTTTAAAATCTTCTGAAATGGATGGAAAGGTGTCTCAGCACCTTTTAGAGGGCCTGAGGTAAGTCCCCAGAATACTTATTAGGTTGCTCACAACAGTTTGTAGCTTCACCTCTTGAGTCTCCAATGCCCGCGTCTGGCCTCCACAGGCACCTGTATGCACATGAGGTGCATACACACACACACACACACACACACACACACACACACACACGATGTCTTTATTTTAAAAAATATTTTTTAAAATTTTTCAAAAGAGAAATGCTATCTTTCTGAGTCAAGATTGGTTTTACATGGTTGCTCATCTTGAATCTTCGTCCCTGGGTCACATGTGTGCCTCTGAGACTTTATAAACTATGTGACTTTTCTTTTGGGTTTATTTCCCAATAGTTGACATTTA